>NC_141689.1:1354527425-1355866525 GCF_964263255.1 Lissotriton vulgaris | reverse complement strand
CCATTGAGACTGCCGGGCACACCAGGGATGAAGAAATCGCCCAGCTACAGCAGGAAGTACTGCGGTTGCAGGACCAACTGCTGGACCTCCAAGCACACAATGAGGACCTTGAGAACCGTTCCCGACGGAACAACATACGGGTTCGGGGAGTGCCATCCAAGGAAGAGTGTGCGGATGTGACTGGGTTTCTCCAGGTGTTGTTCAGAGAGATCCTGGGGGAGCCCGTGGACATTCTGATTCGAATCGACAGGGCCCATAGGGTGGGCCAGACACGGAATCCTCCTGTCCCACCACCGGACATTCTGGCTTACTTACCTGATTACGCTCTTAAGGAACGCATCCTCCGGGAGGCGAGAAGGCGCGAGCCCCTGCAGCTGAGGGACTACCCGGTGGCTCTATTCCAGGACCTCTCGGCAAATACGCTCAGAAAACGGCGGGAGTTCAAGGTGGCCACGGACTTCTTGCGAGACAAGGAAACACCGTACTCATGGGGGCACCCTTTCCACCTCATCTTCCGTTGGAACGGAACGCTGCATCAGCTACGCTCTCTCAGAGATACATGTGCTGTACTGGGCATTGAGGTGGCAGAGGAACGGGAGCGATCGTCTCCAGGGCGGAGAATGACCAGGGATGGTTGGCAACTGACCCCGCGGCGGCGGGGCTCAAAACGGAGCTCCAGACCAGATTCGCCTACAGTGAGAGCCGGAATGGATGGGGCTGTCCGAGCAGTGGCCCTCACAGCCTGATAAGTAGCCTAAGTTGACTCCGGGGGGAGGTCACCTATTTCTGCATTGTTTCTATTGCTGCACCGGGGTAGGGGGGAGGGGGGGCGGCGGGGGGGACTTGGTGGCTGGACGTCCACTACAGTGACTCACCGCAGACTCGTTCCACTTGGAACCAGGCTGGGACTATGAGGTTTGTGGGGTTGTTGCAAGAGGGGGGGAACCCGTTGATGCGTTGAGATGGCTGTTTTTTTACTTCTTGCATCTCTGGTGTTGGGGGGGCAGTTTGAGGGTTGTTTGCGGGGAGCTGGGGGGGACAGGGGTGGGGACCGTACAGTACTTTTGGTACATTTGCTCTACTCTTACACTACTCCTACACACTGATTGCACCCGGGCCGCCCGTCCTAGGCCGTGACCCATTGTTAGAGCTATATTTCTACACACATCGATGACAGCCCTTAAGGTAGTCACTCTTAATGTGAAGGGGCTGAACAACCCTGTGAAGAGGCGGGCGGTACTCTCCCTGCTTGAAAACATGCAAGGTGATATTTGTCTTTTGCAAGAGACTCGCCTCCTGGCCCGAGATTGCCCAAGAATGCAGTCTCAAAAGTTCCCAACGCAGTTTTTCCCCTCCAACACGACAAAGACGGCAGGGGTGGCAATCTTAGTGTCTAGAACATTTAAAGGGGAGATCCTACATAAACTGACAGAACAGAAGGAGAGGCTCCTAGCATATCGTGTCGGGGGGTCTAGTGTTTACTATTGGGTCGATATTCAGCCCCAACGAACATCAGGAAAGATTCCTTCGCTCGGCCTTGGTGGACATCGCGGCCAACCCGGACAGGCACATAATCATTGGGGGAGACCTGAATATGGTTTTCGACTCATTGGTGGATAAGTCAGCACAGAGACACCCACAGACGGGGGAGCTCTCGCAGATAGGAAAGTCTCAATTGGAGGAATTAGATCTCCACGATCTCTGGCGCCGTCTCCATCCCACCGCCCGTGCCTACTCCTATTACTCGCATGCACATAAAACCTATGTGAGACTGGATCACCTGCTGGTCACGGGACCGGTCGGGGACCTGGCCACGACCTCTGAGATAGGAGTTCTCTCACTATCAGACCATGCCCCCGTCACGGGCACATTACGCCTCCCACCGATATCTCCCACCCGAGGGGTATGGTGCTTAAGAGACACACTTCTGCATAAGAAGACAGTGGTGAAGCACATACAGGATTCGATCCGTGATTTCCAGACGCACAACGATAGCGCTGATACCACCCAGGCGACGCAGTGGGCATCACTGAAGGCAGTGCTCTGAGGGGAATTCATCGCTATCTCCTCGGCGGAGAATAGGGCGCGGCAGGAAAAGAGGGACGTACTCACCCGTAAAGTGCGTGAATCAGAACAAGTGCACCAGAGAACGGGAGCCCCCAGAGTCTGGAAGCAACTTAAGGCAGAGAGGAAACTCCTGTCAGCATTGGATATGGATAGGGCGGAGTACTCGGCGCTACACTTGAAGCACGCGTACTACACGGGTGGCGACAAGTGTGGCCGGCTCCTGGCGAACAGGCTTTGAGTCGCACATCAAAGACACTTAGTGAAGGAGCTATCGATCTCTGCTGGAGAGACCGCCACAGAGGATAGCCAGATCGCGGAGGGTTTCCGTCGGTTTTACGCCGAGCTGTATGCAGGCGAGCCCCCATCGACGCAGGCGGAGGCAGACTATCTAGCCTCGGTTGATCTTGCCTCCCTCACTGCGGAACAAGCAGATCATCTAGAGAGAGACATTCGGATCGAGGAGGTGGTTACAGCTATTTCCAAGCTTAAACACGGGAAGGCGCCGGGCCCGGATGGTTACACCTCCCTTTTTTATAAAACACTCTGCCCCGCGCTGGCGCCCATCCTTACGCACCTCTTTAACTCATTCTCCGCTCCTGGAGCTATCTCTCCGGATTTACTCCAAGGGACGGTGTCGGTCATCCCCAAACCGGGGAAGGATCGGACGCAATGCAGCTCGTACAGACCGATCTCTCTTTTGAACGTAGATCTCAAATTGTACACCGGGATCCTGGCGGCCCGCTTGGCTCTTCACCTGCCGGGGCTGGTAGACCCGGATCAGGCGGGGTTTGTCCCCGGAAGGCAAACGGTGGACAATACAAAGAGAGTGGTTCATATTCTAGAGAAGGCCTCCCGGATCCCAGGGGAGAGAATGCTGCTGGCCGTCGACGCGGAGAAGGCCTTCGACCGAGTACACTGGCCTTATTTGGAGAAGGTTCTGTAGAAAGCGGGCATAGGAGAGAAATTTTGCACTCTCGTATTCAACTGCTACCGCTTTCCATCTGCGGTAGTGCGAGTGAACGGCTGTAGCTCCGAGAGATTCGCGATAGAACGGGGCACCAGACAAGGGTGCCCATTGTCCCCGTTGCTCTTCGCACTCTACATGGAGCCCCTTGCCCAAAGGATACGCCAAAATCTGAATGCGACCGGCATACGGATTGGGAGATATACACACACTATCAGCCTTTATGCAGATGACATCATACTAACGCTGGCAGATCCGAGGAGGGCACTCCCTGTGTGCATCGCAGAGATGGAAGATTTTGCCGCTGTCGCAGGCTTTAAGATGAACGTAGAAAAGTCGGCGGCCCTAGATGTTTCACTGACTGCCGCCACAAGAACCGACTTGCAGGACCTCTTCCCCATGCACTGGTCGGAAGACGTGGTGCCATACCTGGGCATAATATTGGCGCCCACCCTACCTGCTATGGTGACCACCAATTATGCAGCCTTGGGTAAAAAGATTAAGGAGGAGCTGAGTCGCTGGAGTAAGGGGACTCTATCCTGGCTAGGCAGAATAGCCGCAGTGAAGATGACCATCCTGCCACAGGTGCTATACCTGTTCCCGGCCGATGCCGCTCCAGCCCCCGAAGGGATGGATCCAGCAAACTCAAGCGGACCTTGCGCGTTTCGTCTGCAAGGGCCGTAAACCCAGACTCAAGAGGGCCTTATCCACACTGGCTCCTGAGGCAGGGGGATTGGGCATACCGGATTTACGCAAATATTTCCAGGTGGCACAACTTCGGTATTTGGTGGAGTGGAGCAAATGGGAGTCCGATAAGCACTGGCTCTTCCAGGATCAGGCGATCGCAGGCCGGACTTTGCAGGAAGTCCCTTTCTTGCGCAGGGCTCACCGTCCCCCCAACCTGTATGCGTCCTTCGTCACGTGAGTCCCGATGAGAGTGTGGGACGCTACTAATGTTGCGCATGATCTCACTACTTTCCCCTCGCCGTTCACTCCATTGACCGGGAACCCGGATTTCCATCCCGGGATGGAGGCCGGGGCATTCACGCGCTGGCAGAGGGCGGGATGCAGTTCACTGTTCCATATGTATAACCCGGACGGCGTCATCCCGTTCCATGATTTCAGACGTGAATACCAGCTGCCCGAGATGGAGAGGATGCGGTATATGCAAGTGCGCCACTGGGCACTCCAGCCGCAAGTGCGCGACTCGGCACATAGGAAGCTCCGGCCTTATGAGAGGTGGCTTGTGACACGCACCTCGGACACGAAACTCATTTCAGACCTATATAAGCTCTTGCAGCCTTCCTCTTCTCATATATACAACCCGGGTAGGGAACGATGGGAGCGGGAGTTGGGGAGGGCATTGAGTCGCACAGAGTGGGACCACATTTCTTATCGAGCACAACACTCTGCGTACCACACAGGTCTTACAGAAACGTTCACTAAGGTATCCACATACTGGCATTATACGCCGGAGAGACTGCATGAAATTAACCCTAATATCGAGAACACTTGCTGGCGAGCCTGTGGGCAGTTAGGCACACTTACACATGTATTATGGGACGGTCCCCTGCTATGCCCCTACTGGAAAGAAGTTTTGGATGAGATTGATTTGTGTTTTAGCATTGAACTGCCTCGCTTCCCCGAATATGTCCTGTTGGGTTTGCCCAATGGGTTGATGTACCCTTTGAAGTCTCGTAGGGGCAGGCAGATAGCGATTGCACTGGGTTCAGCTGTTCAAAACCTCCTCATTCACTGGCGCACCACCGCCCTTTCCTCCACTGCGGGTTGGCTGCATAGATTGTGGCATGTCTTGGGAATGGAAAAGTTGTCGCTCATGGTAGCAGGAGAGGTGGAGCGGTTTAATGAACTGTGGCAGCCGTTTCACTCTCTGCTGGTAACGGAATTTAGAGAACTCACATGCCCCCGATATCTCCGGTTACTGAGATTAACGTCGCCAACGGATACAACTAACCAGTGAGTTTAGAATTATGGCCGGTTGGGAGGGGATGGTGGCCTGGGGGTGGTGATGCGGTAGGGCGAATTTAGTACTGTACGGGGGAAGTGAGGGAGGGGTTTGAAGGAAAGGAAGGGAGGGGGGAGTTTGGGAAGGGGTTGTTTTTTCTTGAAGTCGTTGTGGATGCAGGCACACCAGGTACTAAGCCCATAAGGACATTACGTTTGCAGGACTGTTACGCGCTGGTTGCGCTCATGTATGGCTGTACCATTGCAATGATTCTTGACGACGACTGTCTTTTCTTTCTTTTTGTAAAAGTTTCAATAAAATGCTTTAAACCTAAATATACCTTAGCCCAGCTTAGGGCTTCACTGCATGCCGCGGCTAGACTGATCACTGGCACAAAAAGAAATGATCACGTTTCCCCTGCCTTAAGATCTTTAAAGTGGTTACCCTACAAAGCAAGAATACACTTGAAGACTTTTTGTTTGACGCACAAAGCCCTCCACTTCAAAACTCCTGGATACCTGGCTCAAAAACTGGAAATATCAGGTGGTGTTAGACCTTCCAGAAGTGCAAACTCATCAAATCGCAGACTTTTCGCAAAAGGAAAACAAGACTGAGCGCCTTCTCGGGCGCGGCACCTAAGATCTGGAACTCTCTCCCACTGGAAATTCGCAGAAACCCCTACACGGCAACCTTCAAACATGAAGTAAAAACAATCCTAATGAACAAGTTCCTGTCTTAATTGAGTATGGCTGGTTTATTGTTGAAATGTCCCTTTCGGTTGTTTTGCTAACAATTGTATTGTCTGTGACTCTTGGCCTAACATATTAGGTAAAGTTTTGCCGTAGCGTATTAGGGTATGTTCTGCTACCATTTATGTACAAGGTTATTAGCTCATCATGTTAGCCCTCTTACCTCAAAGTTCTCTTACTTTGTCCCCCATCCCACTACTGTGGAGCACTCTGATACCCTCCGAGGTCTTGGTACTGCTATACAAACCTTTTTAAATAAATAAATAAAATAAATAAGTGTTTTGCAATGCTTCACTATATCCTGGGTGCTACAACATCAATTATTACTTCACATGGCAATGGTGACCTGACTAGGCTATGTGCAATAAGGATGCATGCATACTGAATGATAGGTGCTATGAACGAAGGAAAGGATTAACAACAATCTCTCTTAAATTAAATAAAGCTGCTCCAAATGTTAAACCCCATTATCAACTACCGCCAAGGCTATACCGCTCGCTCCAGCTCCTGAGAAACATTTGAACACCAAAGCTCCAACATGCCGGCCAGCCACGCCCTTCACGCACCATGACTCAGATCTTACAGTCCCACCATATTGACAACATTAGTCAGAGTCATATATACAACTTTCAGGTAAAAAAAACTTGGGTGCTTAGCAACCACATGTATTTGTGCTGCAGGAGAAGATATGATACCATGCCCAATGGAAAGGACTGGAACTCAGTAATCTATTGTAAGGAGAAATAACATGAGATTGTTCTGTACTCAGGATCCTAAGACTTTTACTCACTGTGTTTGGGCAGGTGCAGATTTCTTTGCACCCTTGGATTACTTGTTTTGGTAGCACAGTGCTGAGTTGTTTTAAAACCTTCTCCATTAGTTTCCACATTGCCCTTGTTTCTTGGGTTACACACAGGTCATAAGCTCTAGTAGCAAACTACAGATTTTAGGGATGTTGTGGGTTCAGGCCCTAGAGCAGCTATTCAGGTTATAGTGTTTGTAGAGTTCTTCATGCTTGAGCTTCTCAGATGAAGCTCTCTCTCTCAGGTTTCACAAATATTATAACCCCATAGAACTGATCAGTTATTATCCAGTTTTATCTAAATCTCACAGGAACAGAGCTCTGACTGCAAAGCAATCCTTTATGATGGGACATCTCACATTAGAAGGTTCTTTTGTGTTACGCTTATTGCTTGTGCTGCAAACATGGAATCACCTCCGTCAGAACTGCCAATGGAAAGTGGGCAGTACAGCAGCACTACAGTGTTGTGACTCATGTTTACTTCACCCTCTGAGACAAGTCACCGCATGTAGCAATTCACCAAATGAAACATTTAGCCAATCTTTCTTAAAGCAATAACTTAATCACCTTGTGCCTGCTGCAGTCAATGAAATCCCTGGCAGTACTTTAGTAACACTTAGGAAAAATCAAGCTAAAAGCTACGAAGTGGCCACAATAAACTGAGCTGGACTGCTTTGCACGGAGACAGTTTGCTTTTTAAAGTGTACAATTGCACATGGAAGTCCAACTGGAACAGGTGGAGAGGGTGTGGCATAACTACTAGAGCCACCGACTTTGGAACTATGCAGGCACAAGTGTAGGCGTCGGTTCAACAGCTTGTGATTCTGTGCAAATTGCTTAATCTCCCCTTGCTTAAAAAGCACAAGCATTTGCAATGAAATCAGTTTTACATTTCTGCAAGTTAAAACTATTGGCGATGCGAATTACAATGTTGTCTACTTTTCTTATTTTGTTTGTAGTTGTGTTCATATTTGCATAGCACTATTGCTATTTGTAGCTTGCACACAAAGATGAGTAAAATGTGCAAAAGAAAATTTATTACAGAAACATATTAAACAAACTATCCCTTCATTTAAGTTAAATATTATAAACATTTCATTTTCTACTGTGTAGCCATTTCTTAACTCCTGCCCATTTGCAAGTTTATACAGCCGAAGCTATATGCATGACTGGATTAAATTTGTTTTTTAATCGGTTTTAACACTTACGGCCCCAGGGGGGCTGGTTTTTGGGAGAGCTTGGCAGGCGAAGCCTAGGTGCGAAGGAGGGGGGCGAAGAGAACTACAATTTTATGACAAGACCGGAGGCTCCTATTATGCATTCTAATCTTGCATTTATTGCAATAGCAGCCAAATAAGTGAATAAACTACAGTTCCCTGAGGGCCAGGCGACAACTGGGCCATGGGAACGAGAAAAAACGATAATACAGTAGCCAATCAGAACCAGGTAAACAGATAATAGGCCATACTGTCTGCGCAGCTTCCTCTTTTCTTGCTGCTCGCAGTCAGATAAGTGCTCTTATCCTTTGCTCTCAGTATTTTAATATTGCTTATTGTCATTACGTATTTATTATTATTTCACTGTATTTATTGGTTGTCATTGTATCCCGACTTCGCGCTGTGGCGCGCTCGTGTTTCGCACTTCACGCGCTTCAATTCTCACCTCCGTACCGCCTGTCAGCTGTTCTACCCCCTCCCCTCTGCCTGCCGGTGGTTTCGTCCGGCTCTGGCCCTTCGCGCGCTCGCGCTCCTTCTCACCCTGTCACATGAATCTTCCTCAGCGCTTCCGAAGCCTCTGTTATCCCGTTTGCTTTCAGCGCTGCACCGGACTGCCTCTCTCCTCAGTCCCGCCCTTCACACACCTCCCACACGCCCACAGAGCTGCTTGGTTCTTTTAACCCTTTCCTGCCACACTTTGCTGTCTGTAGCTCTGCAATGGAACGTGACAGTTCCTCTGAGGATGTGCCCTCTAAGGAGGACAGTGGCTCTTTCAAAAGAGATTTGAGCAAGTTTATCAATAATTCGGTGGAACATGCAGTGGATTTATCCATGCAACGTATGTCTAAAACAATGGAAAGCTCGATGCTCAGCATTATGTCCAAGCTTTTGGCCCATTCTGCGGGGGAAAGCAGAAAACGTAAGGTGGACCACTCTGCTCCTGTGCTTACTTCCAAAAGATCGTCATTGTTGGTGGGCGAGTCTTACTCGCATTTGACTGAGGACTTAGTGCCTCCCAGGCCTCCTGCTAAGGAGGGGTTTGTTGGTTCTGAGGGCAAAAAGAAACATAAGTCAAAGCACGCAGAGTCACCAGTTAAAAAACTGGTAATTTCCACCGTCTTGGACACTGACGATGATATGGCTGATGCAGACGATTTATTTGACGTTTTTGATGTGGCTGACCCTCCTTCCCCCCCTGCAAAAATTCCCAAAGCTGATTCTTTCACTTTTGAACCGGTCTTTGACTCTGATGATCTCCCCATGTTTGACCCTGCTTCCATCCGTCACCCTAATTCCACGGAATGGCTTCCCTCCCACCATGTGGGAGAATATATTTCAGCCCGTCTTCGCCTTCCTCTGGAGACCGCAGTGCGGTCGAGGCTTAAATCAGAATGCCCTAAACCCTCCTTACCAGAATAATTTACTCAAGTTCCCACTATTGACCAGCCCCTTCTCAAATTTTTCCCCAAATTTGGCAAAGACCCTCGCAAGGGAGTTGATAAAGCATGGTCCTCCTGTCAGGACAAGGTTTTGGATGTTGTGGGTCCTCTGGCCCGTATTCTCGACATGGCAGAATCTGCCCGGCTTGAGGGTTCTGTCCTCTCTGCCGAGGACATTTCCATGTGGGCCCAACGCGCCTTTTGTCTCCTAGGCAACGCTAATTCTGCCTTAACCCACGAACGTCGCAAAGGACTCTTAATTAAATTGGATCCCAAACTTTCCAATCTCGCCCCCCTGGATCCAGGACCTAAGGCCAATGGCCTTCTCTTTGGTGACAATTTGGTCCGTGACCTCAGTAGGTTTGTCTCTACGTTTGCCTCCTTGGACAAGGCACAACAATCCATTAAAAAAGTTTTTGCTCCACGTGTTTTTGGACGGGCCGGACGAGGCAGGGGTCGCTCTTCCGGCCGTCCCTACAACCAAGGCTCCAGAGGCTCCTACAATACCTCCCAGGAATACAAGCCCCAATTCAACCCTCAGCGGGACGTGGCTTCCGTGGTAGAGGACAGAAAACATATCGCATTTCCAACTCCAATCAACAAGGTAAGCCCTTCTTTTTCCCCTCCTGTCGGAGGCCGTCTAAAATTGTTTCTGTCAAAATGGCACACCATAAGTTCAGACCCCTGGGTTCTCAACACTGTTCAGGGCTACCTCATAGAGTTCTCCTCTCCTCCTCTTCAAACCTCTTTTCCCCCTCCTCTAGTTTTTTCCACCCTTATGGCCAATCTAATCTCGAACGAGATTCAATCCCTTCTCCAGAAACAGGCCATTCGGATTTTTCCCTTCGACTCTTCAGGCTTTCTAAGCTCCATTTTTCTAGTTCAAAAGAAAAACAAAAAACTGCGTCCTGTCATCATCCTCAAATGGTTCAACCAGTTTGTGATTTATCGTCACTTCAAAATGGAGACTATTCTCCATTTGCGAGACACTCTTCGCCCAAAAGATTGGATGGTGTGTCTCGACCTTCAAGACGCTTACCTCTCTGTACCTATCCATCAGTCTCACTGGAAGCTTCTCCAATTCCAATGGTCAGGTGTGACCTATTGTTTTACCTCTCTCCCCTTTGGTCTCTCTTCCGCTCCATGGTGCTTCACAAAGCTCCTGAAGCCAGTGGTTGCCTTCCTCCGTTCTCTCGGAATACGCCTTATCATTTACCTGGACGATATTCTGATTCTCAACTCCGACAGACTCTCTCTTCTGTCCGATATTCAGACGACTCAGTCTCTTCTTCTGGACTTGGGTTTCCTCATCAACCCGGAGAAGTCCTCTTTGATTCCATCTCAGAATACAGAGTTCTTGGGATTCCTCGTGGACTCGGTAGCCGCTTCTCTCCGCCTTCCTCTCTCCAAAGTTGCCAGAATCAAAGCGGAGATTGCCTCTGTCCTTCAGTCTTCCCTTCTTTCCCTCCGGTCCTTGGCCAGGATCGTCGGTCTCCTTTCCTCCTCCATCCAAGCCATCTTCCCGGGTCCTCTCCACTATCGCGCTCTTCAGCGCCTAAAAATCAGACATCTTCGTCAAAGCCTTGCCTACGCAAACCTCGTCGCCTTAGATTCAGAGTCCCGCACAGAGCTTCAATGGTAGATAGACCATTTAGATGCGTGGAACGGGCCTACAATCTTCGCCACTGCCCCAGATCTTGTATTAGAATCCGATGCAAGCCTGACGGGTTGGGGCGCCCGCTGTGGACCAATCTCGACTGGAGGTACATGGTCGTCCGAGGAGTCAAAGTTGCACATCAACTGTTTAGAGATGCTTGCAGGTTCCTTTGCGATCCAAAGCCTTTCCAAAGACAGAATCAAATGTTCCATCCTTCTCCGCATGGACAATGTTTCTGCGGTTCGCTATATCAATCATCTTGGCGGGACCAGGTCCAAGCCTCTGGCGGATCTAGCGAAAAGCCTGTGGGAGTTTTGCCTATCTCATCATTATTCCTTGACAGCGGAATACCTTCCCGGAAATCTCAATTCCGTGGCGGACTGGCACTCCAGGTTTCTTCACGATTCCAGCGATTGGAAGCTTTGTCCCTCCGTTTTCCGTTCTCTTTCTCTCATTTGGGGTCCTTTCTCCATAGATCTCTTTGCTTCCCGCCTCAATTGTCAATTGCCCCAGTTCTTCAGTTGGCGGCCGGATCCTCTGGCCCTAGCTACGGATGCATTCCTCCAGGATTGGTCTCTTCACCTCAACTATGCTTTTCCCCCTTTTCTTATGATCAACAGAGTTTTGTCTCAAGTTCGTCGCCAGTCTACTTCTCTGGTACTGATCGCTCCTTTCTGGCAAGCTCAAATTTGGTTTCCCTCCTTGTTGGAGATGGCAATAGACTTTCCAATCCTTCTCCCGTCTTTGGACGACCTACTCATCAATCCCAAGGGCCTTCGTCACAGCCTCATTCTGGACAACTCCTTGACTCTGTCGGCCTGGAAAGTTTCCAGCCTTCCCCTTCTGACATCCTCATTTCACAAGAGGCTGCTCTCTTCATCGGCCAGGCCTGGGCCCCTGGGACGTCTAAAGCATACAAATCCGCCTGGTCTCTTTGGGCAAGCTGGTGTTTGGAAAGGTCTATCGATCCCCTTTCAGCCCCTCTGAATTTTGTAATCAATTTTCTGGCCTCTGAGGCCAGCTCAGGTAAAGCCTATCGTACTATCAATCTTTATCGCTCCACGATTTCTCTCAACCATTCTCAGATCGATGGTAAACCGGTTGGTGCTCATCCTCTGATTTGTCGCCTCCTCAAGGGTGTTCGATGTGCTAAACCTCCGTTGGCTAAGTATACCTTTTTATGGGATGTTTCAGTGGTTCTTAAATTGTTCATGAATTGGCCTGCTAACTCTGCCTTATCTCTAAAAATGTTATCTGCCAAATTAACAATGTTACTTTGTTTGATCTCTATCAAAAGAATTTCTGATGTTAGAGCTTTAGATGTTTCTTCTCGTCAATTTTCCCCCACAGGTGTTCTGTTCCAGATTCGCAGAAGAACAAAAACTAATTTGGATTCAGTGTTTTACCCTTATTCTCCTGACCAACCACAACTTTGTGTGGGACAATGCTTGAAAGTGTATGAACAAAAGACCGCTAATCTCAGAGCGTCCTCTTGTTCCCAACTTCTGATTTCCTTCTGCAAACCCCACCTTCCCGTTTCTTCCCCTACCCTAGCCAGGTGGGTTCGTTGGGTCATGTCCCTTGCCGTTATTGACGTCTCTGTCTACCGAGCGCATTCGGCCAGGGGAGCCATGGCCTCTAAGGCCTTATGGTCCGGCTCCCGTCTGGAGCAAATTCTGAGATCAGCTGATTTGTCCAATGACAGTGTTTTTCGCATGTTCTATTGTAAACCTATTCATTCTTTTGCCTCTGATATTGTAAATATGCTTTGAACAAGCATAATAGGAGCCTCCGGTCTTGTCATAAAATGTAGATTTTCCTAGTTATTATGACGGAAAGTCTTAATTTTATTAAAGACACGGAGGCGAGTATTATCCCGCCTCTAGACTACTAACTTGTGTTCTCCCTCCCTACAGCGAATCCGGCCTTGCCACCTGCTTCATCCTAAGAGGTCTTCCCTCCATCGTCTTCGTGCTTCACCCTTGTGGACTTCTTCAGCGCTCCCAATTCCTCCTCCGGACACCCAAGTTGGACTTTGGTCTTTAATCTCCGTGGTTCAAGATGTCTGCTCCTGGATTTTGGCCGTTTCTATTGTTATGACTATATTTCCTTTGTTCAATTTTATCTGATCTGCTCATCAGCGAAAAGAGGAAGCTGCGCAGTCAGTATGGCCTCTTATCTGTTTACCTGGTTCTGATTGGCTACTGTATTATCGTTTTTTCTCGTTCCCATGGCCCAGTTGTCGCCTGGCCCTCGGGGAACTGTAGTTTATTCACTTATTTGACTGCTATTGCAATAAATACAAGATTAGAATGCATAATGCTTGCCTCCGTGTCTTTAATAAAATTAAGACTTTCCATCATAATAACTTGGAAAATCTACATTAAATAACTCCACACCTTCAGAAGTGGGAGAGCGGAGAGAACAGGAGCAGCCTATTGGGAATTCATTTTAAAAAAACATTTCAAATTAGGGAAATATAAATGCCCCTTTTGGTTGCAACGTTAGCATTGCGACATAAGGATATTTTTTGGTCCAGATTTGCAAGCATTTACGCAGTGATCAAAAAGTTCCACATAAAGCAGGGCTGTATCTTACAGGACGGGAGACAGGGCAAACAGCAGTTGTGCGCCTCTTGCCCCCACCCCAACGCATGTTCCACTATTAAGCCACCGTAGTTAAATGTGCATTAGTGTGTGGGGGGGGAGGCCATTTCAAACATGCAGTCAACTGAATGAAATCCCCACCTTCAGCGAGGCCTGCCATGGGGTTGCGATCATCGGGCAGAGAGCCTTTGTTACTGTTGCTTGCACGTGGAAAGTCGAAAGAGTAAGTAGGTCGTTTTAAGCAACATTTGTGATGTTAAAACACAGGTGTAAACACAAACATGTAGCAGCACTTATATAGGGTGACCAGAATTTTAAAGCCAAAAACCGGGTCATTTCACAAAAATAGAAGGACTACAATATTACTTCAAGACGGCGCACAGAATGACAGCGCTCATCATCAGCAGAAAATTATAGAACAGGCAGTAAGAACATACATAAAATGCAATTTTAAGCCTAGTAGCTTGCCTGTTAATGAAATTGCTTTCTTGAAACAACTTCTAACTATCCCTGCTTTGTAAAACATAAAAAGTACCTCCTGCCATTTTCAGTTGTCTCTCTTTAAAAACCAGGACATTAGCTACATTTCTTGAAATCTCCTGGGACAGCTGGTGAAAAACTGGGACCGTCCTGGCAAATCTGGGACGCCTGGTCACTATACACCAGCGTCGGATTTGGATCACGATTTGGCCCGGGCACTGATGAAAAAAGTGGCCCACATTCAAGGGGCGTGGCCCACATTCAAGGGGCGTGCCCTTTCATGAAACACCATTTGGTTACACACGTCAATGTCCTTGAATATTAGATGTAAATACATTAAGAATTTGGACAAGTATGGTAGTGCACTGTCCAGTGACCAGCTGAAAGAGGGCACCAAAGAGCAGAACTTGGATTATAAATTCAAATCTGTTCCAAACAGGGCCCAAAAATATATTTGGGCCAGGGCCCCCAAAATCCTTAAGTTGTTTGGCACAGACCAGGAATGAAAGTTAGAGGATACTCTTCTTGCACAGGACACAGGGCCAAGGTGACAATGGCGCCATGTTAAGCTACTAAAAAAACAGCAAGGCCCCTTTCTGTCACAAAATTATTCAAGCCCTCCAGGGAAGGAGCACCTAATAAGCAGGAAGCCCCTGTTATTACTAACCTACTCAGTCCTCACCAGACCTTCAGCTCAGAAGCACATGAATAGCAGTAAGGCCCCTGCAATTAGTAAATTAATCAGCCCTCCCCAGCCCTCCAGGCCTCAGGGCAATGTCCTGGCAGGGGAGCACAAAACACAGCTGCTGGGTCATTGATGGTAGCCAGGGGGAGGCTGAGGTGAAGATGGTGCCACTATGCCCTGAATGTGAAGGGCTGTGGGCAAGGTGTTAAAACTAACACTGTTTATGTGCTGCGTGGGCCCCACGGGGGCCAAGGTGAAAATGGCTCAAAGGCCTGCACAACACCTGGCCCCCAGGGACGCCGATTTTTTCAAACAATCACCCCCTCCCCAGCCACCCTCAGCATGATTGCTTTGCAGGGCAGGGGGTGACTGCGGCCACACAGTGAAGTTGCATTCATTTCTCTCTCTCTGTCTCCGTGCCCTCTGTGGGCCATTTTTTTTCCTCCCTTTTCCTAGTCCACAGAGAGCACAGAGACAGAGACCGAGAAATGAAAGCAGCTTCACTGTGCCGATGCCCGAGTGCCCGCATTGCCAATCCGCCCCTGGCCCCCACCCAACACGTGTTTCAGTACTGCCCGTAGTGTAAAGCAAGTGTGTATGTGTGTGTGTGGGGGGGTGGCCTTAAACATGAAGTCAGCTGATTTAAATCCCCAACCAAACGAGGAGAGCGATTCCATAATTGTTGTGGCAGCACAATGGAGAGATTATGGGGCTGTAGCATGGCATTTGGTTGTCTGCCCCAGCATGCAGCATACTGCAAAAACTCGGGTATGTTATGTACAAGTCTTCTCACCAATCACCATGTCATGGGGTTGCGATCAGACACACAAACAAGTACAAAGGGAGAGCCTTTTTTTTGTTGCTTGCATCTCTGGATAGTTTTAGGCAGATGCAAACAAAATATCCCCGAGAAACGTGATGGAGAGAGAGAATAAAATTGCACATTTGGCCATCTGCTCGGAAGCGGCGTTGTGCACTGTGCCATATCTCGCCTCCCATGCCTCTGGCTCCGAGTACTCCTCCTTCCCGGCACAGATTAGTTGAATTGTGGGCAAGACTGAAACCCGAAGTGACGTACAGAACAATACTGGGTTGAATTGAACGTCTGCAAGTAATTTAAACAATTATTAAGTCATGGGAATGTGAAAGCAAAAGCCTTGTGAGACAGTTTTTTGCCCCCACCCAACACGTTTCAGTACTTACAGCCTGCCCTTAGTGTAAAGCAAGTGAGTGTGTATGTGTGGGTTGGAGGAGCATCTTAAACATGAACTCAGTGAAATTAACTCCCCATCTCCAACAAGGAGAGCGATTCCACAATTGTTGCTGCAGCACAATAGAGACATTTTGGGGCTGTAATAGGGCATTTTGTTGTCTGCCCCAACGTGCACCCAAGTGCGGTGTATTGCTAATACTCAGGCATGTTTATGTATCAGTCATCTCACCATGCCGTGGGGTCGCGCTCTGGAACACACAAAGACCTACACACACGAAGAGCCTTTTTTAACGTTGCTTGTATCTTTGGATAGTTTTAGGCAGATGTAAACAAAATATCCCCGAGAAACGTGATGGAGAGAGAGAATGAAAATGCATCTATGGACATCTGCTCGGAAGCGGCGTTGTGCACGGTGCCATCTCGCCTCGCATGCCTCCGGCTCTGAGTACTCCTCCTTCCCAGCACAAATTAGTTGAATTATGGGGGGAAACATCATTTACTACGAAGCAAATAACACGCATAACGTTTACCACGCGCCACTCACAACGCAAAGGTCTTTCCCACGCGTATGCCTTCAACGACCGTCTTTACCACGCGAGTGGTATTCCTTCCTGTCGTCGGTCTGCAAGTACGATCTGCGTGGGCTTTGGGGGGCTGGGGGGGGGATTAAGGGGCTGGGGGGCTGGGGGGGGACTGGGGGAGGCTAGGGGGGGGTTGGGGGGGGTCTCCCCCCCAAAAAAAACCAAGCGAATATTAATATTTAGATAAGAAGAAAACGTAAAAAAACGCTCTACAATGCCTCAAAACGAACAAGGAAAAGAGCACGTCATAATAGAAGTCCTTTATCAGTTTTGATAGACGTGTTTTGACGATTGTTTCCGTGGTCGGTGGAAGAAAGGGGCTGATGGTGAAAGACGTACAGGGGTAAGAAGATAAGAATCAAAACTTTGTAAATTAGGGTATTAATTAAGCGCATTATGAAAAAAAGAAAAATAAAATGTAAGGGAATCTGTTGTTTATTATTGTTTAAAACATCGATCTTTTCCTTCGTACTGCATGTAGCCTATCAGTATCATTATGTAAATTTAAATGGGACGTCAGATGTTTCGTAACGTTATGATTGCGGAGTAAAAACATGCGTTGTCAAATGCTGCGTGCAAAAGACACATGCAAACTAAAATTCGCGTTGTAAAGGCATGCGTGGAACTTGTAATCGTTGAATAATCATATATTCAATTATGGGTATGACTGAAACCTAAAGTGACGTGCCGAACAAAACTGCGTTAAATGTCTGCAAGTTATTTGAATAAACAAGTAAAAAGTCAAGGGGATGTGTAACCAAAAGCTGTCTGGAGCCAGTAACAAAATGAAACCCGCTGAGGCTGCATAAAAAGAAAGTTGCACGGTCCCGATTAAAGGTAAAGCCCGGGATGGGGCGCTCGAAAAAAAAAAAGCAAAGTAGTCCATAAACAAATAGAGGAAACCTACAGTGTAAGGAAACTGTAGTTGGCCGGTGCTTCTAGCTTACTAGCGGAAGTGATGTTTCGGGAGCACCTGCCAATAAGGAGCCAGGAAACAACAGCATTAGAGTTTTGTACCAATTGCATGCAGGACCTGTAATTACAATCTGTAGAGTGATTACAGCAGGTTTTACAGACAGCGCATGAGCGCTGATGCTCGACCTCAAAAAGGGCCCTGAGCTAACGAGAATTACACCATGATCAAGTGTCAATGAGGGCATTTCAAAACATATTTGCGTTTCAACTATGTACATGCTCATTCATAAGACTTAAAAAACAACACAATATAAGCATTTCTGGGAATATTTCTTGACACTAGAAGCTCATTTGTCAATCAGAAAGAAGTACTGAGGACCAAAGCCCTTGCATTAGAGGTCGCTGCTACGAAACTGTCTAAAAAGCTACTTGGTCCTAGTTTAAACCCAATGTTGAAAGTGATGAAGGTGAAGATAACCAACTCGTTGACGTACGGGCATGAGATCATGAAGGGTACCACAAATATTCTTTCAAACAAACTAATAATCATAATTTTTAAACGCATTTCATTTGCCAAAGTCAGCATCGCCAGCACAACTTCACCTCAAACTAGGTCTATTTGACCATCGCGGCGTAGAGGCTGGAGCATTTATAAAGTTTTGCAATAGACTGCGTCACACCCGGGAGGGTTCTTTGGAGGGCAGACTCTGGCAAGAAATCCAGAAAAGTCATGCCAGTCATAAATATCGGATTCACCTGGATCATAGTTTACAACTACTTGGTGTTAAGGAATTCTGGGGAACAAACCCCTCCCAGCTGGCATTAAAAGCAGTTATAAAGAAGAGCGTCAGGTTGTGGTCCTTTCATTCGGATAGGGCAATATTGTCAAAAAGGAAACACTCCTGGGCAGTGATCACTAATTTCAAACCTGGAGTTGGACCACCTTATTTATCAAGCACGTTTGCACATTATTGGAAACGAAAGTTCCTGGCTCTAAAGATGGGTGAATGGCCTTTTTTAAAGAACCTCCCAGAATGGCGCCGCCCAGATAATCATCCCCAATGTAGGTTGTGCAGCTACCACACTGAAGGAATGGAACATATAGTTTGTCTATGCCCTGCAATGCTTACCGGTAGACGATTTTTACTGTGAGAAGAATGGCTGAGTCTCAGAATTCGATCATGCCGCCAAGCCATAACAGCAGCCTTAAACCCGGACAGCACAAAGTTGAATATCGGGTTAACACAATATGTCACCAAGGCGTTAAAACTGTTGGAAGTCATCGGTGCTGCTAACCACTCCCCACTATAGCAGCTTGGCATTCCACCTTTGGGTTCAGTAACAGTTTTCCGACCACCAATAAACTGCTGACCCGAACCTGCTCTTTGAGTCAAACATTAACTGCCAAGAAGCTCTGCAGAGTTTTAAATAAAATGTTAATTTTGTAACTTTTAGTAATTTTACTTAGTGTTTCTTTTAAGAATATGCTGCAAGTGTTTTTATATTGTAAGGGTTTTAAGTAACCAACAATAAAGTTCTTACATATCTGGATATGTAAAAATGAGGGAACTCTTGATTAATTTAATATAGCAACATACATAAATCGCAAATCACGTAGTTATGCCCATTGTATGTCACATTAGCTTTGCTACAGTGAAACATTTTTCTCGTGCTTCAGTAACACACAATAGATGCAGCACTTGGACCAGTTGTGAAAGCTTCTATGCGCATATCAGGTAATGAACTGGCAGCAGAGGCAGTGAAAGCTTTTCTTCCATGCAGAACAGGTTCTGCAAAGGCAGAAGCACAGCATGTTTCCACAAGCAGATAAGCAAGCATTGGCAGTGCCAATATGTCTTCATATAGGGTTATGAATGAAATTGCCTTTTGGGCCACTGATGGCTTTAGGCACTCAATAAGTCATCATGTATGCACTCTATCACTAATCTTTGCACTCATGCAGCCTTTCATCCATCAACACTGACTCATTGTTGGATTCACCCCCTGAGACAACCACAATAGAAAACACAAAAACTCAACAACATATGCAAGATAAATTAAAAGGATACAAGTAGAAAAAAGAAAATGTGGTGCTCTGTAAACACAGCAGGAATATGCTTGCCATTGATCCAGTGCTCCTATTGAAAAACTGTCTCACAAACTCTATCTGTCACAGGCCCATAACACCAATGAGACAATTTTTGAGCAACTGAACCAAGAGGTTTGATTTTTAAATCTATTTACATATTATTTACACTAATATTTACAAACTGCAGTTTATTTTTCATTGTCAAATATTTGAAACATTTATTAACTAAATCAAACCACTTATGGTTGATGGATCAACTAATGGAAACTAGACCATGAATAAACAAGACCAGCTTGTCATTTCGAATCTAATTTTTATTAACTTTATTCTCATAAAAGAAAAGCATTTTAATATTTAGAATCTTTATTTCATAAGCAAATAGGTAAGCAGCATTTTAATAGAGAAACAATATTAGAACTGACATTCAGAAGTAAGCTCAGAAACATGAATTATTAGCAAAGATGATTGTTTCCATTCCCTAGATCTATTTCCCTGTCTACCTCACGCTTCACCTAAAAAGGAAGAAATTAATAAAGTCTGCTGTCCTTACATGCGCCAAAAGTCCAACAGCATGTCGCCTTCTCAGGAATCGGAAAGTAAGAATTTTTTCCATACTCGCAATGTCAGACTTTATACCTTTTTTACTAGCTAATCTTTCTACATTTTACATTCTTTCTCAAATTCAAACTCCTCATTGGCTGTTCCGTGTCAGTCCACCATTAGGTCATACGACTTCTGACCATGTTCAGGCTTTATACAAGCCCTATTGTCCTTTTGATTCCACAACACTCTGCTTCCTTTAATTCGATACTTTTTCCCTTCCGAAGACAACTCCCTAACCTTGGCAAACTATTCAAGAAATGAAATGTCGTCCTTGGCTAGTAGCTCCATGAACACTTTCACCACGACAAATAATTGTTCTTTACTTTGGCTTTGCAGCAAAGTCCTTCACAGCTGCGCATGTGCGAAATGTCACTCTGGACAAGCTTTCATGTCTGCAACTCTGTCAGCCATATTTCTGAATGAGCCTTAGGCTTCTCTTTGGAAACTATTATTAAACAAACACAAGACATCAATTAATTAAAGAATTGAGACCCATTCTGTTACTCTCCCCCTTTGCTAATTAACAGGGTTAATTATGTTACCTGGCTAAGCACAAATATGCAGCACTATATTTACCAATCCTTTTCGAAAGGCTGGAACTCCAA
The DNA here is from genome assembly GCF_964263255.1 of Lissotriton vulgaris. NCBI lineage: Eukaryota > Metazoa > Chordata > Amphibia > Caudata > Salamandridae > Lissotriton > Lissotriton vulgaris. The sequence continues at coordinate 1,355,845,887 of NC_141689.1, read as the reverse complement.
GAGCTTTTTATCACGAATGACATAACATAAGCACATAAAATAAGCACATGCTATTAAATTAAACTGCCCCATTTAATACTGACAAAGACAATAGACAAGGTTAGTTTATTATTTTTCTTTGCGTTTGCAACATAAAGCATATTAATCCCGCGTGTATAATCATGAATGCATCTTTTAAACTAGGTTGGTTAATAATTTCACCACAAACTTGTTAATCTTGTTACTTTTATTAGGAGAGGTTAACTTCGCAAGTCTGAACAAAATTTTGTTCTTCATCTTGTTCCATCAACTCCCTCATCTGGTGATTTCTAAATCACCAAACAATACCCAAAATTTATGAATTTATAAATTTTCAACACTTAAACATGTTTTGCACTTTCTTAATATTAGTATTTCTAAGCTTTAGATTCAGCTGTTTTTCTGCAACTATCATATTGAGCTCTGCGAAAATCTTCTAATTCTATTTCTTTTTCTTTCTCCTTGCTCAGCTTATAAATTATCTTCTTTTCTAAAACATGCTTTCTTCTCTTGTGTAACATACAACTAGTTTTTAACAAAAGTATCACTAAAGCTATAATTATCAAAGGAAAGACTATTTTACCTATAATTGAACTACCAATCTCTTGAAACCAGTGTTTAATTGCTGAAAATCTTTTACTTAGACGTTCTGAAAAACTCTCATCTTCTAAGGGCTCTACCTCCTGATGTAATTCAGTAATGTTCTTTATGTACATTTCTATGTTATGGCTTTTGTCAGGTATGTATGTGCTAGCAGTGTTGGACATGTAAGATTCCACAAACTCCACCCTCTTTAGCTAACAGGATATCTAGTGCAAGACGATCCTGCATTACCATGGTTCTCATGGCAACAAGTTCAGTATTCACTAATTGAAATCTACTTGCAGTATCTGTTGACAATCTGTCAACAATTGTAGACATTTTCTAATTTGACCTGCATTCAGGGTAATCCCTACCATAGGTATCAGTGCACAAAATATGTCTCCCAGGATTTCTGAAAAACTTCCTCTCCTAAATCTGTTCTCATGTTTGCTAATTTCAAATGAACCTTCAGCATTTCTATCTACATGAAAAATCTTTGGAAAAACTAAACCTACATAACAGGTCCCGTACCAATGGTCCGGGAGGCTGTAATAAGCTTTATTCCCACAAATGAAATAAATTCCAGGAAAAATTGGATCTTTGCCTCCCCTAAATCCCCATCCCCCTATAATTCGATAAGTATCTTCACATTGACTTGCACCTACAAAATAATTATCATACAAAGTATTGTCTCTTCTTATACAAAATTTTCCACTAACAGGTTTATCTATGTGAATTGCAACATTTACATTTCTACCATTGAGCTTTTCATCTTCAATTTGCCAAAATTTTGACTTAGCAGTTTTCATCACCTCATCTCGCTTGTAAATTGCCCTTCTCTCTTCCACCATGCTTAAAAATGATTTCTCCTCTGCCCTCAATTTGCATTTTAAATTATTTCTAAAGGCATACTCATAAGTAAGTTCATTAATAGTCAGGAAAAATTCCCTCATCTGTTTAGCAGGTCTCACTTTATTCAAACTATTTTCAACTTTTAAATTCGCAAACATTTCATCAAAGTCTGAATAATAGTATTCTAAACGACCAGTTTTATAAAACAAACTAGCTATTACACTACATGTTATACCATAAGTAAGAGGAAGCATATTATATGCTATTCCCTCAGAAACAGAAGCAGGTAATTCTACACAAACGTAACAATCTTTTGCGTCCATCACCTTAACATATTCAGATAAAATTCTAGAGAAAGCATTACTAGAAAAATCTCCAACAGATCTATCTTGATGAATCTCTGGTTTATGTTCAATACTTCTATTAGTTTTATCAGATTTGTCAAGTTTGACCTCAACTTTACTTGTCATGTTAGCTTTATACATTTCTTTATCTACACCTAATGGAAAAATGACAGCTAAAATTAACCAGACTAGAATAATCAGTACTACACATATTGAAGACATTTTACAACATCTTTTGAGAATTGAGCATATCGAATTTCTACTAGTATAAGAATAAGCCATCTCTACATTTTTAAATTAATGTCTAAAAATAAAAATAAAAATTGAAAAATTTGAAAAAATACTAAATATACTCCCCTCTTTTTTTTTTTTAACAAATAACCTTATTTTCTACGAATTTTTCTTCTAACAGCTTTTCTTCGACCTTATGTCATACATCAAATGTGTTTTCCAGCTAACACAATTTCTTCGACCTTGTGTCTCCTAACTCAGTTTCTTCAACCTTGTGTCATTTAATCAATAAGTTCAATCAGTGTCACTTGCATCCTCAAAATGTTCTAGGCAACTATTAACTTCCACTACTGGTGGGATTATTATATAAGCCCACTCTGGCGATTTACATTTCTGGTTTGGCCTAATTGTTCTCTTTGCTCTGCTACTTATCACTTCTATGTTCGCTCCTGCCTGATTTTTCTTATTCAAGTCTTCCTCCTTTTGACTTGTGATCTCATTCACTTGCTCTTTTACTTTATTTACTAACTTAAATTTTATACTTCCAATTTCTTTTGGCCAATTATCCCCTTTTCTTGTTAGCTTCTTTTTTGGTTGTCTCAAATTATGCTCCACTCTCCAAGCTCTTTTTCTTGTTTTCTTCTGTTTAGATTAATCTTCACTGTCATCTGTTTCACTTTCTGTGTTTCCAGCTGATTCATCAATAATCAGTTTTTCTGAGTCAGATTCTTCATCAGATTCAGGTACTTCTTTACTCGGCAGCTTCACTTTGTTAGGAACAGCATCCTTATAGCTGGTACTTGGAATTTCTTCTTCATCTTCTTCTTCTTCAATTACTTCCAATTCACCAGTTTTAGAATTTTCGTTCCTTCTTCCAAAGTTTTCAATCTGCTTTTCAACACTTTCCTGATCTTGAATCACTTCTTGATCAGTATCTGTTTCTGCTTCTTGATCTAGCAGATCTTTGTCATTTTCTTCTTCTGAGTCTTGTATTACAATTTCATCATTGCCTTCATTCAAAGCTTCATTCGCATGTGAATCTTCCAGATGTCGACTATCTTGTCGATCTTCAGGATCTGGATTTCTTTCAGGCTCTTCTTCTGAATCTGAATCAGCTGTTGTATCATCTTCTTCGTCAGGATTCTCAGGTTCTGGCACACGTATGGTGTGACTCGCATGAATCCACCTTTTCAATCCCTTACACTTAACTGCATTTGTTGTGACCAAAATCACTTGTCTTGCCTTTTGTCACCTTGGTACTAGGCAAATTCTTCTTCGATGCACTTTTATCCTTACCCAGTCTCCTGGTAACAGATCATGAGCTTGTTCTTTTTCTTTTGTGAGCACTTCAGTTCCTACATGATGGAATACGGAAGTCACCACTTTAGATAGATTTTTGCAGTAATCCATAATGATGCTATCATTTATGGTCAATAACTTATCAACTGGAACAAATGCTTGCCTTATGACCCTGCCCATTAATATTTCATGAGGGCTCAATCCTGTTTTCTTATCTGGTATGCTTCTCAAATTCATCAAAACAAGTGGTAGTGCATCTGTCCACTTCATTCCTGTTGCAAAGCACATTTTACTGATTCTGTTCTTAATTGTTCCATTTACCTGCTCAACAACACCTGATGCATCTGGTCTGTATGCACAATGCAATTTCTGTTTAATACCCAATGCTTCACAAATCAGTTTTAACAATCTGTTTTCAAAATGTGTGCCACGATCTGTCTCGACCGACACTGGGAATCCATACCTTGGTATGAACTCTCTCAGAAGCAATTTTGCAACAGTGATTGAATCATTGTGGCGAGTTGGAAATGCTTCCACCCATCTTGAAAACAAACAGATAATCACCAAAACATATCTGAGTCCATTGTGACGTGGCATGTCAATAAAGTGAAGTTGTATTCTGGTAAATGGACCTCCCTCCCGTCCTATGGTTCCCATGCTTACATATGTTTTTCTGTTCGGGTTGATCTGCTGGCAGATCAAACATCTCTGACAAAAAGATTCTGCAATTATTCAGAATTTTGGATTGTACCATGTCTGCCTAAACAACCTGATCATGGAATCTCTGCCTATGTGTCCTGGACCATGATACATACGTGCCATGTCAGAAATCATACTGTCTGGCATTACTGCTCTGTCATCTTTGTAGACCCAAATCTCATCCTCTTCTCCTTGCCTGTATCCTGCTTTTAACCTTAACCATGTGTCTTTTTCCTCATCACTTGCTTCATCCTGCAATTCTTTTACTCCTTGCCAGGTTTTAACTACAGATATTAGCATAAGTGAGTTCAAAACATGTTCATTTTCTTTTTCCCGATTGACTGCTGCATTGTGCTTTGCACAAAACTTTGCTATTTCATCAGCATATGAGTTTCCTTTTGTTATGTAATCTTCTCCTCTCCTGTGTGCTGTGCATTTTACCACAGCAATTTGTTCTGGTAATTGAATTCCATTGATTAGTCTTTTAATCAATTTAGCATTCCTGATTGGTGATCCTGCAGAAGTTAAATAACCTCTTTGAGACCAGAGCTGGCCATAGTCATGGACTACACCATAACCAAACTGACCATCAGTCAATTCAATTTCAATTCAAGAATCTTTATTCGGTGATTAAAAAACACCATAAAAGCACATGTATATATACATAGATAAAAAGTCATTAAACATTAATCAAGATCCTTATACACAAAGTTAGTACAAATAGAAATACCGACATACAGATCCACAATTTTAAAATAGAAAATCCAAGATATTTCATTCCTCTCCCCTAGTCAGCCTTAGTCGAACCGCAACCTTAATAAACTTCATAATACAGCACAAGGTTAGGGGGTCAGAGGCTTTTTGCAAAAAGACTAATGCATCCCTGGCATGTTCCTGTTGGGCTTTTTTTAAAATATTTACAAGAAATCTGCGCCTGGGCATAGAAAAATAGGGACAAAGCAAAACAAAATGGAGGGAATCCTGCGGAGACCTGTTGTCGCAGCCGCAGGGTCCCTTCTGCTCAATTGACGTGGTGAAACCTGCTGGTGAAGCCAACATAAAAGGAAGTAAATTCAGCCTAAAACGGCACATAAGAAATCTATCCTGTGCATTATGCACAAGGTACAGATAAGGCTCCATACCCTCCACACTCTTCACCAGGTTATGAGCCCTCACAGTCTTTTTAGCTCCTTCAGCCTCAGCTCTGCATTGGATTTTCCGCTCTAGGAAAATTTCCCCTACTTGTTTCTTGTGCTGGGCTGAAATTGTTGTAGGGTTCGTGAAGAGGTTGCCAAAACCTAAATCTTCAAGGGTGTTTTTTACGTATTTAAGCCAGGGGATGCGCATACAATTGGTCCTATCTAAGCAGTCCAGTAAAATTTCTCTGCTGAGATGCGCATCTGGGTTAACCCATATTTTTAGCCAGGCCACAATTGGCCTAAGTTTTAACAGGTCATCCAAGTATGGCCTCCCTAGCTCCCTATGAGCTATGATTCCAGCGGTACTGGGTGGTGCCCTCAGGATAGATTTCAGATATTTGTTTTCTTCCTGTTGGATTCTGGTGGTGTTCACAAAGCCCCATACTTCTGCCCCATAGATTACTTTGGAGCATGATACGGAGCAATAAAAGTTCATCACCTGTTCCGGGCTCCATCTACCTAGCCTCCTGCCATATCCAGCTATTGCCCCATTGGAGGCAATCATTTTGCTACAACGTTCCGCCACCAAGGAGTTAAACTGCAGAGCACCGTCAAAGGTTACTCCAAGATAAGAGAACGTTTTAACCTCCTCTAAAATATGGGTACCTATTGTATAAGTAAATTTAGAGGACGGTTTTTTGCCAGCCAGGAGCACATATGATTTACACAGGTTGACAGATAGATCCAGGGTACCCATGAACTTAACAAACCCGTCTATCAGGATTTGTAAGCTTCGGGGTGTACGTGCAAGCAGGACCGCGTCATCTGCGTAGAGCAGAACAGGAATATGCCGCGGCCCGACCCTTGGGGAGTCTGCCTTTAAACCCAACAGAAACTGCTCCAAGTTGTTAATATAAAGGGAAAACAGAAGAGGGGCAAGAATGCAACCTTGTCTGACTCCGCTCTTACATGGAAAAGAGTCAGACAATCCTCCCTCCCCATTAAATCGAACCTTGGCCGTGGTGTCGCTGTGCAATTCCCTTAATATGGTAATTAAACCACTCTCAATCCCCATGCTTGACATCATATCCCGCAGTTTTCCTCTATTGACGTGGTCAAATGCTGCTGCCAAATCCATGAATCCCATGTAAATTGGTTCATCACTGGCCAGAGTATATTTGGCAGTCAGCATATAAAGGTTCAGGCATTGGTCACTGGTGGACCTCCCTGTCCTGAACCCGTATTGAGTGTCCGAGAAGGTGTTATTCTCTTCGGTCCACTCGGACAGTCTGTTCAGGATTGCCCTACCCAAAAGTTTGGCCGATACGTCAATCAGGGAAATAGGCCGATAGCACTTGGGGTCGTCCCTGTTGCCCTTTTTGAAAATTGGCACAATAATTGCTTTAGACCAGGATGGTGGCAGGCCACAGGTGGTAGCAGTGTTTATAACCCTGGTCATCAGAGGGGCCCATAGTTTTATGTTGCTAAGGAACAGGTCAGGGGGAATTTCATCCGGGCCCGGGGCTTTATTTTTAGTCAGACCCTCCATCCCTGCAGTAATCTCCTTAAGGGTAAATACTACCGGGGGAACCTGACTTGGGGTTACCGCTGACTCTACAGGGATACCGGGCTCATGGTTATATAAACCCCTAAAGCGGGTGACCCACTGCTCCGGGAGGATGTTAGTCCCTATCTCCGGGGAATCATTTTCTTGAAAGGTCGGTTTATTAATGATTCTCCAAAAACCCGCTAAATCCTTTCTTTCCCCTGCCTCTCTTAGATGTGCCCATGCTTCCGCCTGCAGGGCAAGTTTCCTCCTTTTGGTCTCTTTTTTATATTTTTCTCTGCACACCTTGATATTTTTAGGGTCCCTTGGTTTTAGCTTAAGGCAGCATTTCAACTCCCTCAGAGCTTTAGAACAGTCTTTATCAAACCACTGGGGATTTACCAGGTTACGTGTGGGCGCACTGGTCTTAAGTAGGCCGTCGATCAGGTTAGCGATCTGGTCAAATGCTTCCAATAACCTTGATCCCTGGACTTCTAAGTCTAGACAGTCGTTAATGGACTATCAGTCACTATGGTAATCATTTGTCTTTTTCCCAATTCACATGCTCGAATCAAAGCAGTCAATTCCGCTACTTGAGCTGAACGAATTCCTTTGAGTCTGGAAGCTTCAACCACATCTGCAATAGTGCACACTGAATATGCTGCACTCAGAACACCTTCATCTGTTCTTAAGCATGAACCATCAACAAACAAAACATAGTCTGATTCAGGCAACGGGACATCTTTAATATCCTGCCTTGGTTTTGTGCAGTATTCTAATACATCCAGACATTCATGATCAACAATTTCATCCCTAATCTCTGTTTCAGAAGTGTCAGGTAACAATGTAGAAGGATTCAGATTCACACATCTTGCGATCAAAACATTATCTGATCCAAGGATCACCTTTTCATATTTTGTCAACCTATTACTTGTCAGGTGCTGTGTTTTGCTTCTGGTAAGAAGAATTTCAACCGAATGTCGCACATATACTTTTACAGGAAATCCCATTATTATTCCTTCACTTTGTTCCAAACTCACACTTGTTGCAGCTACTGCTTTTAAGCAACCTGGTAATGCTTTTGCAACAGGATCAAGAACTGCCTGAGAAATACGCTATTGGCTTTCTCATTCTTCCATGTCTTTGAATCAGAACTGACAATGCACATCCTTCTCTCCCACTGCAATACAGCTCAAATTCTTTTTCATAACCAGGCATCCCCAATGCTGGAGCTTCACACAAACTTCTTTTTAGCTGCTCAAAAGCTTCCAATTCATTTTATGTTAGGCTAATCTGGTCTTTTATGTCTGCTTTTGTCAGTCTCTGCAAAGGTTTTGCAATTACTGGAAATCCACTAATCCATTGGCGGCAATAACCTACCATGCCTAGAAACATTCTAACCTGTCTCTGTGTCTTTGGAGGTTGCATTGCTTGAATCATTTTTATTCTTTCTGTTGTCACTTGTCTGGTACCTTTTGCAATTCTCTGACCAAGATATTTTACTTCTTGTTTGCAAAACTGTAATTTCGCAGGAGATACTTTGTGTCCCTCATCTGCCAGATGATTTAAAAGAATAATGGTATCTGTTACACATTTATCTCTTGTTTTTGCAGCAACAAGGAGATCATCAATATACTGCACTAACGTAGATTTTCCAGGTAAATCTAGATTCTCCAATGATTTCTTCAACAACTGATTAAAAATAGATGGACTTTCAGTGTACCCTTGAGGGATTCTACACCATGCTAGAATACGGTCTTGGAATATGAACGCAAAAATTTGTTAGCTTTCTGGATGCAATGAAACAGTAAAGAATGCATTGCATAAATCAATACCTGTATACCATTCTGCATCATGCGGAATCTGATATAAAATTACCGCTGGGTTTGGTATAACTGGACAACATGGAACAACAATTTTGTTAACTTTTCTCCGGTCTTGAACTATTCTGAAAGTTCCATTTGGCTTTTTAATTCCCATAATCGGTGAATTACATGGACTGCTTTCTATTGCTTTTAGAACACCTTGTTTGATACATTTCTCAATTACAGGAATTACTCCTTCAATCACTTCTGCTTTCATTTTATACTGTGGGATATTTGGATAATCTGCTCCTTGTTTTACTGTAATTTGTACTGGATCTACACTTTTCATGAAGCCCATTTCATCTCCTGTAAAATCCCAAATTTTTACATTCACTGTGTCTTTTAATTCTTCAGGTAAATTGTTTTTGTCAAACACAGGAAATAATCTGCTTTCTTCTGCCTCAACCATTGACATTATTTTGTAAAGGCCATCTTCTTCTGGAGTTTGAAGCTCTATGCCATTCGGTGAGCAATATATAGCGCAATTCATTTTACAGAGTATGTCCCTACCTAATAGATTTACAGGACTGCTGTCACAAACTATAAATCTATGCATGTCTTTAAATTTACCTATTTTAACTTCAACTGGTTCAGTTAAATCTGTTTTAATCTGTTGCTTAGCTACGCCTACTACTTGGATCTTTTCACCAGAGAGAGGTAGGTTTTCTATTTCCACTGATCTAACAGTAGAACGGGTAGCACCTGTATCCACTAGGAAAGTAATTTCTACATCATTCACTTTACCATTTACAAATGGACCAGATTGATCTACCTCAAGAGTGGCTCCAAGCACACACTCTTCCTCCTCTCTCAGGCACCGTCATAAATAATCATCAGATTTGTTCCCTCCATCTTCTATCAACCAGTACTGTTGAGACACATTCGACACATTCACTCTTTGTGATCTGTTTACCTGTTCACCTCCGCTGAATCCTGATTCTGTACTGTATCTCTGCAAATTTACAGCGTTTGGAAGTGGTGGTTGTGGTAACTGACTTTGCTGAATCATTACCTGTCGCCGTAGCTGTTGCTGCTGATTTATCTCATTCTGCATCTGTGGATTTAATGATTGACTTTTAACAAAATTTCTGGATGGATTCTTACATTCGCGCTTCCAGTGTCCAATTTCGCCACAATTAAAACATGGGAGTTTCTGTTTCAACTCCTCTATATTTCCCATCAATGTTGGCTTATTATAATTACCCTTCAATTTTCCTTGATTCTGGTCAACATTTTTATTTGCTAAAGTTGCTATCTGTTGCTCAGCCACTTTCACCTGTGCCCACATTGCTTTTTCTTTCAGCTTCTTTTGTTTAGCTTCTATCTCATCACTACAGTATTTTGCCTTTCTCAAAATATCATCAACTGTATGTGATTGCCAACCAACTATTCCAGTTCTTATCATTTCACTAATTTCAGGTCTCAAGCCATATACAAATCTGTATATAAAATGGGTCATGTCCTTCTCACTCAAATGCTGATAACCACTGTATTGTTTAAATACCAGCAGCAATCTTTCATAAAATGAATGCACCGATTCTTTTGTTTCTTGGATTGTTCTATCTATTTTACCCCAATCAACTTCTTTTGGAGGAATTTTGTTTTTCAAAAACATAATCACTTGTTCATATTTTCTCATCACTTCTGATGAAGGAGCACCTGTTATTTTATCTCGTAAAGGTTCTTCTCTAGGCCAATCTATAGCTGTTTTACATTCTGTCCACAGATCTGATGGAACAATTATGTCAAATAATCCATCCAGGTCTACCCACAAAACCTTTGAAACTTTCACAAATCTTTCTACCTGCCGATACCATTCCACAGGTTTTTCTCTCAATCGGGGAAAATCATTTGTGAACAGAAGAATGTCCTGTCTCGTCCATGGGACATGCACAAATCCTCCACCTGCTATTTCCTTAATTGGAAATTAATTTGCTACCTTTTCTTTCTCTTTTACAAAATAATTCTGTCTTCATCTCTTATCTTTGACCATTTCACTCTCCATTTACTTATTTCACCCCATTTTCTCAGAATCGCAATTAAATCTTTTATATGTGTAACTCTTCCTGAAGCATTCATGTTTTCAATGTCTTTTTCAGAGAAATCCACCCTGTAATTTTTCTGCAAGTTTTTCTGTTTACTCAAATCAACTTCAAACTCAGCAGCTATTTCTTCCAATTGACCATATCTGTTTTTTGTTTTCCATGTTATGCTTTTGCAAATAAACAATAATTCATCATCCTGATATGCCCTTAAACTGTCAGTTCAAATTGTTCCAATAATTAATTCTTCTATATCTGCTTTTAGTTTACCAACATCAAGTAATTTACCTTCTGGGGATAAATTTATTTTATTAATATTCTTTTCTGGCGATCCGGAATCAGAATCTGCACCCATTGGTGTTTTACATGTTAAACTTTGATTAAGAGTTAAGTCAGGCACCCTCATTCTCTCTCGATGTATTTCAGTCAAATCTGAATAAAACATTCTAGTTACTTTTTGTATTTCTGAATTCAATGGAACAGTTAAGGCTGAATGTCTAATTTCTTTTTGATCAAATACTGGAAGAACAGGTCCAATTGTTACAGGCACTGTTACTGCTTCCATGCTTTTGGTTAACTCCTGTATTAATTCATTTGCTGAACGAATATATTCTGAAGTATCTGGTACTGGTGACCCTTCATACCTATCTGCTCTGATTCCATTTCTTGGGGTTTCACTTCTTGGGGTTTCCTTTCTCTGATCTGGAGTTTCAGTAAAATTACTATTTTCTGGTGAAATATTTTAAATACATCCTGTTTCTACTCTTTCTGGAGTTTTACTATTTGTCAAATTTGTTTCAGGAGATTTCTCAACAATTATTTCTCTAGGTGGGGCACTAGGAGTAGTCGTCCATGTACAAACTGGTTGATAAGGTGGCGGTTTCTTAGTATACATTTCTTCTAGAACCGCATCTTCTGAATCACTCTCTTCTCTTGTATTATTTCTTTTTCGGGAATGCTTTTTTCCAGTTGTCTCATTAACTAGGCTCACTGGATACAAGCCATCACACATGTCTGCACTTCTCCATCGACGCATTGTGTCCTGATATGTTTCCCTAGCTATTCTTTTAGGAAATCCTCTGCTTTCTCATTCCATTTCATGCATCTCATCTTCTCATTCAACTAAAGCTTCAAATTGAGTTGGTCTGGGTCTTGGTACAAGATTTGTCATTCTTTCTCTCAAGTTTTTCAAAACCGCTATGTTAAATGACCCGTATTCTGGCCATGCTAACACACCATCATTCTCAGTGTATTTCATCAAGTTCTCAATCTAGACACAAGTATGGTAACCATATTCATCTAGCATATAAGCTGCAGGTGTTTTGTACTTATGAATAAATTTTCCGCCTCGCGTTTCAATTTTCTTGTCAGTTTAAAAAAAAATTTCAACTTCTGAAACCATGTAAGTTTCTTTTTCTCTTTTCGAAAATAATAATCCATGTTTTTAAACGATTTCCTCAACTCCGGGAAAGATCGTAACAATTTTCGTAACAAGGATATTGTATTTCCGCAACACCAACCAATCCGTGCGCGAAACTCACTAACAAGCCAATCAGGTTAAGCTACGCCACTTTTTTCCTCAACCAATAGAATTACTGTTTTTCAGAATGAGCCAATCAGCTGTAAGCTTGTCTTGTCACGTGAACCAATCTGTGCGCAAACACTGTGACCTATGTTAGCCAATCACAGTGCAACACTGGTGACGTATGCTACCGCCACAGAGATGCTGCTCCATCTCTCGCTCTTTTAAACTGACTCCTCCTTTACAAAAAAATTTTTCATAGCGCCATATTTACAAAACTCTCGATGAAATTCAGTTAATAAATTCACAAATAACAAACCATTTGCTTGTTTCACTAAAATAAAGTGATAGTTTTCTCATTCATTCAAGTATTATTTTCGCGTGAAATAGACAACGCTATTTTCACAGAATATATAAATTTGTCGATAAAGTAAGCAACCTTACCCTACCCTTCTAACAGATAATAACAAACTTGTTTCTCTCCAAATGCACATACAGAGATTTTTACACCTCCTTAGTGACAATTCAGAGTTTCACTCGATCGAGTATTACAAACTCATTTACGCACTTTCACACGGAATCCCTAACCATGCATACATGAATCTTCAGTAGGACTCTAACCCACCAATAGAAATCCTCACTCACCAGTAAGGTAGACAACACTTCCTTACCCTTCACTCAAGCTCAGAAAAATTCTACTACTCTCTTCACAGTGAGTTTTAGAACAGGACAGTAGTAATCCCTATACTCGAAAGCTACGATTTCAAAGACAATCCTAACTATACATTCTACCTTACACACTTAAAAAAATCCCTAAACTTGTGCTGTACGACCACAACACTAGTGATATACGACAATACCACTATTTTGAAACAGAACAAATGTACTGTGTAACTTCACCTGTCACACTACTCATGCCGGCACACTAGGAATTTTCACACTGCTGGAAAAAACCTTTCAACTACATAGAACAACAAAACTAACTTAACATGTTTTAGACATGAAATCCTATGTAATTACCATGTAACATGTCAGTTACCATAGTAACCGAACTCTGCTACCAAGTAATTGATCCAGCGCTCCTACTGAAAAACTGTCTCACAAACTCTATCTGTCACCTCAATACTCACCATACACCTTTAAACACATATACAGGCCCATAACACCAATGAGACAATTTTTGAGCAACTGAATCAAGTGGTTTGATTTTTAAATCTATTTACATATTATTTACACTAATATTTACAAACTGCAGTTTATTTTTCATTGTTAAATATTTGAAACATTTATTAACTAAATCAAACCACTAATGGTTGATGGATCAACTAATGGAAACTATACCATGAATTAACAAGACCAGCTTGTCTTTTCGAATCTAATTTTTATTGACTTTATTCTCATAAAAGCAAAGCATTTTAATATTTAGAATCTTTATTTCATAACCAAATAGGTAAGCAGCATTTTAATAGAGAAACGATATTAGAACTGACATTCAGAAGTAAGCTCAGAAACATGAATTATTAGCAAAGATGATTGTTTCCATTCCCTAGATCTATTTCCCTGTCTACCTCATGCTTCACCTAAAAAGGAAGAAATTAATAAAGTCTGCTGTCCTTACATGCGCCAAAAGTCCAACAGCATGTCGCCTTCTCAGGAATCGGAAAGTAAGAATTTTTTCCATACTCGCAATGTCAGACTTTATACCTTTTTTACTAGCTAATCTTTCTACATTTTACATTCTTTCTGAAATTCAAACTCCTGATTGGCTGTTCCGTGTCAGTCCACGTTTAGGTCATTCGACTCCTGACCATGTTCAGGCTTTATACAAGCCCTATTGTCCTTTTGATTCCACAACACTCTGCTTCCTTTAATTCGATACCTTTTCCCTTCCGAAGACAACTTCCTAACCTTGGCAAACTATTCAAGAAATGAAATGTCATCCTTGGCTAGTAGCTCCGTGAACACTTTCACCACGACAAATAATTGTTCTTTACTTTGGCTTTGCAGCAAAGTCCTTCACAGCTGCGCATGTGCGAAATGTCACTCTGGACAAGCTTTCGTGTCTGCAACTCTGTCAGCCATATTTCTGAATGAGCCTTAGGCTTCTCTTTGGAAACTATTATTAAACAAACACAAGACATCAATTAATTAAAGAATTGAGACCCATTCTGTTACCTTCCCCCTTTGCTAATTAACAGGGTTAATTATGTTACCTGGCTAAGCACAAATATGCAGCACTATATTTACCAATCCTTTTCAAAAGACTGGAACTCCAAGAGCTTTTTATCATGAATGACATAACATAAGCACATAAAATAAGCACATGCTACTAAATTAAACTGCCGCATTTAATACTGACAAAGACAATAGACAAGGTTAGTTTATTATTTTTCTTTGCGTTTGCAACATAAAGCATATTAATCCCGCGTGTATAATCATGAATGCATCTTTTAAACTAGGTTGGTTAATGATTTCACCACAAACTTGTTAATCTTGTTACTTTTATTAGGAGAGGTTAACTTCGCAAGTCTGAACAAAATGTTGTTCTTCATCTTGCTCCATCACCATAAACAAACTAAACATACATTAGGGGTCCGTCTTGCACTACTATTGTATAGTATATACTTTATTGTTGTTTTAAAGTTCCAGCATGACCGCCACATTTCGAGTCAGTGTGTTGGCATCTTAGAATGATAAAACAATGATGCTGTATGGACAGCAGCATTCCATAATAGACAACCGATTTAGATGAAGTTGCAGCATGGGGTGCAGTGAATTGCAAATAAAATGAGCAGCAAGCAATGGCCGCATTAACGCTGTTTGGGGAGCTGTAGGAAAATTAAAAAAAATTGAAGCAGCAAAGAAATGAAGGTAAACTATAAAACCAGGTAATTTAAAACTATAGGGCTAGTCAACTAGGCCTGACAATGTAGTACACTCAATTTCAGTTGGATGTGCAGATTTGATCAGAAAATACATTCCCTTACAGAGCAAGAGAGACAGAGACTAATGTGGACTGAAGCATTCCCCCATGTAGTAGGCTGTCATGAATTACAGCAGAGTGTAAAGGACTTTCAGACAGATTAGTGGATCAAAAGGGCTGACCCAAAGGCGGTATATGTATCCATATGGATATATATATTTACATACATGATGAATGCATGTATTATTTAATTATTCTTTTCTTACAAGATTCTGGTAGACAGCTGATAGCACTGTCAAGCCATCTGAAAAGATTCTATCAATAATTATTACAGTGCAATTATTTTACCTCTAGGATTTGTCAAAGAGGTTACCAACATAAAAATCCTTCCTTGCTAAGGTAACCTGTGAGATTTCATGTAAATAAATACCTCTCTGGCTTAAACAGGGTGCAGATCCAATCCATCTTTAAAGGTCTATTGGCTTTAGTATGTGTCAAACAGTGAATAAATCAGGTCTACGGCCTTTGCCATAACTTTTCATAATAAACAGATCCGATCTATGACATCTGAAATACCTATTTCTAGTGAACCAATCTCACCTATTGCTTTTATCAGTGGCTTGTTACCATGACAAACTCAAGCCTGATGTTGTGAGCTAAGCTTTCCCATGAGGCAACCGTCAGCCATACCGCCATGAATTACAAAATTACAGTTGGAAAAGCAAAATGCTATCTGTCTCGCCTAAGATGGCCAAACAAGGATTCCTACAGTGAAAATCATCATCTATACTACGGTTTGTCAGAGGGAATAACCAACACCAAAACCCTTACCTACAATGGTATTCTTTGAGATTACATCTAACAAACTGCCTATCTGTAGGCTTTAACTCAGATAAATAACAATCCAACCTTAAATGCCTTTTGACCTTAACATATGCTTTTCACAGTCAATATGTCAAGCATACTGCCTTTATCATATCCAGCCTATAACCTCTCTCAATGATTTGTCACCTTGACCAACTCAGACCTACTGTGTTGTGAATAAGATTTCAAACAAAGTAGCCATCAGTATACTGTAGTAGAATTACACATATGTGCAAATTACAATTGTCAAAACAATATAACATTTATTTTGAGCGATCCAAATAGGGATTATTGTAGTACACATCTTCAATTCCTGTGGTTTGTTCGAGAGGGTCACCAACACCAAAGCCCTTGCATACTGTTGTAATTTGTGAGATTCCATGTAACAAAATAACTGCTTACAGGCTTTAAGACAGTGTATTAACGATATTTCCTTCATAGCAATTTGCCTTAAAACATATGCATTTCACAATATATGTCACGATTACTGCCTATGACATAATGTTGCATAAATAATAAATGTTACATATGAAATCTGGTTTAACGTGTCCCAACAAACCGATAAGGCACATAGCCTTTGTCATTGGCTTGGTACCATAGTCAACACAGGTTTATTCAAATACACATAAACTGGCAACAATCACACATACAGTTATACAATTACAAATATATAGGAAAATACAGCTTGCAAGACAATATACAACTCCTTTCAATAGGACCTAACATGACTCATCACTGGGGAAACCTCCAGGGTTTGTGAGAGTGGGTGGCCAACATCAAAACCTTGCCTACTGTGGTCATTTGTGAGATTACATGTCACAACATAGATATCTGTAGCCTTTAACATGTTATGAGAGCCTATTGTTAAAAATATACTGGCCTTAACAAATGCTTTTCACCATTACTAAGCTTGGCCTACAGCTTTTGTCATAAGTAGTCATTCCATTTCATACAGCTTTATTCGATCATTGTGAACAGATCATAAAAGCAAAAGAATACATATAAAAAATATCCAGATCAATAAATATTCATATATACGTGAGTTAAAACATTATTAAATACATTTTGCTGTGGTCCAGTTAAAACCTTTAAAATCAGTTATAGTAAAAAAAACTAAAAAAAACTGCTCATAATATGGTTACAGCAGGGTGCTGCTAGAAACTATGCCCACCCTTTTCCTCTTCCTGAGGCAGGCCCAAAGATACACACAGGGGGAAGTGACGACACCCTGAAGCAGCGCGCCAGGCGGCGCATAAAGCATCGTTAGGGGCCGAGTTCCCCGTGCTCCAGCATCGTTAGGGGCCGAGTTCCACGCGCTCCAGCATTTGCCCAATTGTCTCCTGTTGCCAGTGCTGATCCCCTTGACCTGCGGCCGGGCTTTGCTCCGCCATACCTCTTGTCTCCTGTTGCCAGCGCTGACCCCCTTGACCTGCGGCCGGGTTTTGCTCCGCCATACCTCTGTCTGCAGCGACCGGCCGGGCTTGGCTCTGCCGGTCTGCCTACATCCTCCAGGATCCCACGGGAAGTGACGACATCCTGATCAGCGCGCCAGGCGGCGCAAAAAGCATCGCTAGGTCCCTCGTCCCGCGAGGACGCGCGCGGGACGCGCCGGACTAAGCCCGGACAAAGGGCGGACAGTCCAAGACTGGTCACGACTGGACTGGACCGGTACTCTTGCAAATTTGTGCCGTGAGGTAATTGGCCTTTTGAGTCTTTGTTACTGACTGTCTAAGGGACAAAGGGTTAATACATTGACATTTGCAAATTGCCCTAGTTGCTATATTTTATCTGGGTTTTTCTAGCTTTGTACATGTCGAAACAAAAAACCCCCATTGTCCTCACCAACACCATGGACAACTATTTAGTTCAGGTGGTGGCAAAAATAAATAATGAACGGAGGTCCTCCTTGGGACTTAGTACTTCACCAATATGTTCCCAAAGAGAGAAATCGGGTTTGACTGTAATGGATTCTGATACAACAAATGCCATAGAACTATCTACACATCACAATAATGATAGCCCATTGTTAAATGTCTCCATAGTATCCACGGTTTAAAATCTAGACACAAATGTTGACATAATAGCGGGGGATGACTTAAATATCTCCCAATATGACCAAGAGATAGTGGAGGAATGCATCTCTCCACCAAAGCCTGTCCCTGCGCCAAGAGCAGTCAGAGGAGCCACTAAGATTCCCCCTAAAAGAGAAGGACTGCGGTCTAGTAGGAAAAGACCAGGAACCCCCCCCCAAAAAAGTGGCTCAGAAGGAAAAGGGGATGGCAGTATAGGATGGGATGATGCCATTATGAATAAGCTCATGGGTATGCTGGATACTAAGTTAACTCGGATCATTAAACCTCTTCTATCTAAAATTGATCACCTTACTGATAAAGTCAACAAACTGGAGACCCTACTAAAAACAACTAATAATAGTGTGGGGGAAATACCGAATCTGGTAATAGGTAAATTCAACGAAAAACAATCGATGGGAAATATACCAGGGGGAACAGAAGACGTACTAGCTCCTATTCAGCCAACTAGATTAAATCTTAGCTTGCAACCAAACAACCCTATAGTTGTGGGCCCCCCAATAATTTCAGGGAATACTATAGTTTCTGACTTTAATCTAGAAACAAGCCCTGTGGAGCTAATTGTAGAAGCCTCACCCCTGATTCTTGTTCTTGCCAACGTGCCACCACTGAATACAGGCCAGATCGAGTCACCAGATTCCCTACTAAACAAAGCACAGCAATGGTGAGCAATAATATGCACATATCTCCCTGGGGCAAGCAAAAGCTGTCAGAAGACTTATTAACAGCAAGACGGGTGAAGTGGATAGGCAATAAACCTAAGAAATTTGCAGGGGACTGTGTTGTACTAAACTTTAAGGGCCCTGAAGTACTACCGGACATCCTGCTCTACATATTCCCCCCCCCAACGCAGAACGGCAGAAATAATACCACTCACGTTGGACTTCTTCTATAGTAGAAGAGGACTCGTGGCGAAGCCAAGTATATTAAGGACTAAGTGGTCAGTTGTGGGAAATAGAAGGGCTAGGGATGGTCCTATCTGTGATTGGGGGCTGAATCTGGAAAATCGTTTTTCGGCTTTATCCAATCTGAACGAATGCGATTGACTCACAAGGTGTAAATCTTTGTCTCCCAAAACACAGAGAATGCAAACTAATAGATTGGCAGATAACCTGGCATGCACACAATCTAATAAGCAGAAAATAGGATACAGAGAATTTCGAACCTCAATTTCTGGAGAGCTAGACAAAGAACCAGAGGGTATAAATAGAAATAGGGAAGTGGCAGGGAGCGAGGCAGCATTGACGGGCGGAGAAATAATAATTGCTGACCCTGATGTAAATGTAAATAATGTAGAGAAGGGCCAGACAATGCCATATCAAGAAACATCATCTCTGTCCCTTGTCTCATGGAATATAGCAGGCGTAGCAAATAAGATAGCTACACCAGAATGGGTTGATTTCATTGACCAACAGGACATTATTATGTTACAAGAAACTTGGTCACTGAACCCAGTTTTTTGCCAGGGGTATCTAAATTTCCACATACCAGCAACTAGAAATAAAATAGGACGCCCCTCTGGAGGCCTATTAATTTGGATCCGCCAGTCGTTGAATTGCTCAATAACGCAAAGATCTGTACCATCTAATGACATTTTAGCACTTAACGTTAGATGGGAAAATGGCCAAGAACTTGCCCTGTTTAATGTTTATGCCAGGGGGGTGGGTGGGTGGCGGTAAATCCTCAGAGGTTGTAACTATTCTAGAACAGAATATTGAAATGTTAACACTCCAATCTCACATTATTGTGGGCGGGGATTTTAACGCCACCTTTGAACCCTTGGGTGAAGAGGATAGGATTCTGTCCAAGGAGGAGGACACCAAGTGGGGAATACCCCAGCTGGAGGTGCCTGCTATTAAAAAATGGAGTGCTGTGGCAATTCAGCTAAAGAGTCTCTGCCTAGCAAGAGGACTGAGAGCGGTAAATGGGCGCTCGCCCTCTGATATAAAAGGGAGCAATACGTTTGACAAAGGAAGAGCAGCTAGTAGAATTGACTACTTGTTATTAGATGTAAGAGCCTGGAACAAATTGATAGACATGGTTGTGGAAGAAAGATTGGAAAGCGATCACAATCCCCTACGCATGACCCTTTATTCCTATTATGAGACCATAGAGCATACCAATAAAAATGAACGGGTGACGCAAGATGTTGTATGTTCAAACAATCAACGCCACCTGAAATGGAGCATGCTGATAGAAGATGTAGCAAAACTAGAGGTCCTTAAAAAAATAGTGATGGATGAAGTAAACAACGTCAAGTCCCATTATGGGAAGCTTAACTTCCAGGACTATATGATGGAGGCTCATAAAAACCTCTTCTGCAAACTCCAAAGCTTCTTCATTAAAACAGTAGATTCAAATAAAGTTAAAAGAGAACAACCAAGGCAAGGATGGTACGACAAGGGTTGTAGGTTGGCACGACTTAACTTAAGCACTGAATTGAAAATGGGTAATGCCATAGCAGTTAGGAAGGCGAGAGATAGCTATAGACAGACCCAAAAACAAGCCAGGAAACGCTGGGACGAGGAATGCTGGCACGAACTGAAACAGGCTTGCGCAGCTAAGGATTCTAAGCAATTCTGGGCCATAGTAAAATGGGACAGGGGAGGGACAGCCGCGCAACCACAAAACTATGTTGCTAAAAATAAATGGACTGAGTTTTTCCAACCGCAGTATGCCCGAAATCCAGCCCATACTTCCGACCCCCCCCCCCCTCCACCTGTCTTTTTCAAACACCAAATATTTAATGAAAAAGATGTCAGCATGGCCTTGGATTGCGAAGCGGGGGGGAAAAGCTCCGGGTATGGACGGAATCCCGGCAGATGTATTCCTATCTGACCGGAACTCATGGTGTACTTATTTTAAATGGTTGGCTAATGCAGTGGCTATGGGAGGGGAAGTGCCCGCTTCATGGCAGGGAGCGGAAATCATCCCTATATTTTAAAAAGGTGACAAAACCCTGGCTAAAAACTATAGACCCATCAGTCTTATTGATACAGCACAAAAACTTATGGGGCGCTTAGTCCAGAACAAACTGCAACAATGGATTGATGAAAAAAATATACTGTCACCCTATCAAGCAGGGTTTCGTCCCTTGACTAGTAGTGTTGGCCAAGTCTTTTACTTCATAGCCATCTATTGGAGAAATGTTACACTAAAAAAGGGGACATTGTATGCTGTTTTTGTGGACTTAAAAGCTGCTTTCGAATTGGTCCCAAGAGAAAAACTGTGGCAGACCTTGGCTGATGTAGGCTTAAGCCAGGAACTCCTCACCCTGCTAGTGCGCCTCCATGAAAACAATTTTGCCAAAATTAGGTGGGGCAAGCAGGGAGAAGTAACTGAGCCCTTCCCGGTGGAGCGAGGAGTAAGACAAGGGTGTGTCCTGGCCCCAACACTATTTTCAATCTACATAAATGGGATCATTTAAAGAAATCTCCAAGCGACGCCCCAATTATAGCAGGTTCTCACGTCCCCGTCCTAATGTTTGCGGACGACACGCTTTTACTTTCACGTACACCGAGCGGTCTCCAAAAAGTGGTTGATGCCTTTGGTGAATTTTGCGATAGCAGGGGCCTTGAATTGAATACGACCAAAACTAAATTCATGTGCCTAAATCATCAGTCCACTTTAAAAGGTGTAATAAAATACAAAGGCACACTACTAGAGAAAGTAGATGCTTTTTCCTATCTAGGCATTATTTTGCAGGGCAACATGAAATGGAAATCGCACATTAACACGGCAGCATTGAAGTTTAGCCAGCTTGCAGGCGTAGTTGCCCTAAAACATAGAGCCTCGCTGACAAAACCAATAAATTGTGCCCTTGATATTTATAATATGAAAGTATTGAGCGCCTGTTTATATGGTTCTGAACTTTGGGGGTTTTCAAATCTAGGAGAGTTAGGGCGGGCAGAAAATAGATTCTTGTGAGGGCTTGTAATGGCCCCTCAAAGCACACCCATAATCCCACTAAAACTGGATCTTGGCAGAAAAAATATTGAGGACATAGCTAGGCTACGGCCACTTCTATATTGGAGACGTTTGATGGTGACCCCAGAGTTAAGCCACTATGCTACAGCTTTGTCAGATGTTGTCAAGTGTGATCGTTTCCATTGTATTGTATGGCTAAAAGAATTACGGGGCCTACTTGAAAAGTTAAAATTGGAACACCTATGGGGTAACAAGGATGTGAATAGTTTTCCTTCGAAAACAAAATTAAAAGAATTGTATTGGGAGATGGTGTATTTAACAATGTATTGCAACGGATCTGCACCAAATTTGTCATCCCGCTTTTTGGACATAAAAATGTTTCCGTCATGTGAACCATACTGGGATATAATTGAACGCCCACATGACAGGAAACTATATTTCCAATTTTGTGTTGGGACACTACCAGTGAATGCTTTTAAGAAGCATTGGTCTCCATCGTGGGATGAACATTGTTATCATTGTAAGGATCAAATAGAGCACATCTCCCATCTGCTGTTTTGCTGCCCATTATATACCAGCCCTAGGCGCAAATGGCTAAAACCAGTTTGCCTAAACATGGGCACCCGCAGCCAATCGACAGCACTTAGAATATTAGAATCTGACTGTTCCACAACCTTTGTAGTTGCTGTAGCAAAGTTTCTTGCTTGGGCCTGGGTAATCCGCACTCGCACTTTATTGTTAAATGTAACAAAATGAAATATGGTTGCCATGTCCTAATTGCTTTGCCATTTGAAATGTTTTTATAAAAATGTTTATGAATTTAGGTCAAATTTTTATTATGTATAGTATTCGACTGTCATTGTTTATTACGTGTTTTAAAAAAAGTATTTTTCGCTACAGTATTTATTGTAATAGGGTTAGGATGGATGCTTTTATGACAAATGTCGAATAAAGCTTTGAAACCAGATATGAGGCAACACAGAAACAGACAAATGGGTCACATAGGGCTTTTAAGAAATACATTGCGACCCAACATTGCCTAAAATTATGATGCCTCAGAATTGGCAGTATGAATAATTTTCTTGCTTCAGAATATTTTTGACAAAATAGTAGGATATGCAGATCTGTCTGCGCCACAAGGTTGCTACAGGGGCAGCGATCAAGCTCTGCTAGCCTATACTTCTTAAGTAGTCATAATAATCAGATTTGACCTATGAAATTAGACATAGCTCTTCTCAGCTTTCCAATCAGGTGTATTGATTCTCACCATAACCAACTCAGGACTATTTCTTTAGCGTAAACTTTCACTCATGACAATCAACAGTCACACAGTCATAGAACTACAAAGGACTACAAAATTACAGTTGGTAAAGCAACATATTATCTCTCCTAAGAGGCCCTAACAAGGATTCTCACAGAGCAAATCTTCTATATCCATGGTTTGTCGGATGCTGTAACTAACACCAAAACACTTGCCTACCACAGTGAGCTGGGAGAGTCCATGCAACAGAATCCTTCTCTAAAGGAACTCGTACAGAGTAATAAGAGTCCATCCTCAAATGGGCTGATGTTAACATATACTTTTCAAATAAATATATCAGGCCCACTCCTTTATCGTGGCATTTCATAATAAACAGTTCAGGCCATTAGCATTGATCTTAGACTTGCCACCACATCCAACTTACTCCTGCTGTACTGAGTGTAAGCTTTGCCATAAACCAAAAAGTGCAAAAGAAGTACTCGTTTGAGTGGAAGCACACAACTTTGGCCCTATCATATCCGGGGGGCCATCATGTGGATAGATCCTAAGCACTTCTCTCATAGTACTCTGAAAGCTCTTTTGTTTATCACACAAAGTCTGGCGCAGCTGTGCTGTCAAGGGAAACAACCGTTACAACACAACTATTACAACGGACTACTTTTACAATGCAACTACTACAACGCAGGATCCTTTACAACGAATGCCTTTACAACGCATGACATTACATAGCAGATGCTATTACAACGCATGCCATTACAACGTAAGTATAGGTAAGTATATCATTTTATTTAAACATTTATTTAATTTAAAAAAAAAAATTAATTAATTTAATAAATATTAAAAATAAATTAAAATAATTAATTTAAGTACTTTTAAAGAGTAAGTAGGAGTATAGGAGTATATGTTTTTGGGTACTGAGGTATATGTTTTGGGTGTTTGGGTATTTTAAGAGTTCAGATATAGTTTAGGGTTATGGGGTACAGGGGTATTTTTAGGGTTCAGGGCTAGGTTTGGGTTTTGGGGTACAGCGGTATTTTTAGGGTTCAGCGCTAGGTTTGGGTTATGGGGTACAGGGGTATTTTTAGGGTTCAGGGCTAGGTTTGGGTTTTGGGGTACAGGGGTATTTTTAGGGTTCAGAGCTAGGTTTGGGTTATGGGGTACAGGGGTATTTTTAGGGTTCAGGGCTAGGTTTGGGTTTTGGGGTACAGGGGTATTTTTAGGGTTCAGGGCTAGGTTTGGGTTTTGGGGTGCAGGGGTATTTTTAGGGTTCAGGGCTAGGTTTGGGTTATGGGGTGCAGGGGTACTTTTAGGGTTCAGGGCTAGGTTTGGGTTATGGGGTACAGGGGTATTGTTAGGGTTCAGGGCTAGGTTTGGGTTATGGGGTACAGGGGTAGCTTTAGGGTTTAGGGATATGTTTGGGTTTTGGGATACAGGGGTATTTTAAGGGTTCAGTTTTACAAATAGTACTTTAAATAAACTAAATAAATTAATTTAAGTAATTTTATTATTTATTTAAAAAAGTTTTTTAAAAAAAAGTAATTTTTACCCCTACACTATCCAGCACTTACCCTACTATTACATCCCCCTGGAGTTAGAATAGTAATTTTTACCCCTACATTATCCTGCACTTACCCTACTATTACTCCCCCCTGGAGTTAGAGTATTATTTTAAAACACCTACACTATTTTTTATATAAATATATATATATATATATATATATATATATATATATATATATATATATATTTACAAATACATTAATAAAAAATTTATGTTATAAATACAATTAATTAAATATTTATTATTTCCTTTAAAAAAAAATTATATACTTACCTATACTAACGTTGTAATGGCATGCGTTGTAAAGGCATTCGTTGTAAAGGATCCTGCGTTGTAAAAATTGCGTTGTAATGGTATGCGTTGTTAAAGTATGCGTTGTAACGTCATACATCCTGCTGTCAAGTGTGACCTAAAAATGTATGTAGACTAGTGTAGTCCTGAGTATCTACTGTTTCCAAATACACAACTCTACTCTGAATTTTAAAGCTATTGATGGAAAAGGAAGGTATTGGGATTTGAAAACAGCACTACGTGCCTCATGACTTTCCTTCTCCCATCTGTGCTACTGCCAGGGAAAAACAAACACTGTTAATTATCTACTTACCTAAGACACTTTAACAGCATTAAAGTCCCATGTGTGTACCCATGAAAGGAGATCAAGCTCCATCCTATTGTAGGTTTTATATGTAATGCATTTTAGAGAAAAATCTCCAGACAGCTGTACTGCTGGCGCAGTCAGCTGGATAAACAAAGAAAATAATCATAGTTGCTTGGAGGGGAAGCATGTTTATTTGGAAGCACCCAAGGTCTGCCCATTCTAACCATGTACTCCTGTCAACCAAAATGGAGGTAGAGCCAAAGCCTCTCCTCACAGTACTCTTAAAGGCTCTTTTTTAAATTGATCATATAAACGAGACCTTAAAAGAGAAAGCCCAACAGGAGCAATGCAAGTTTTATTCCTACATCAATGCATAAGAATCGTACGCAGCAACAGCAAGAGCCACTCCACCTCACAGAATCAGTACATCCTGGCAGCAGCAAGTGCAAGTGTTGCATACGCACAAAGCTGGAAATTACGGGCAATACATGGGTTAACGTCTATTCCACATAGACAGTAAGCAGTAAGCAAAAGCAACTTAGACAAACAGCCTATCGAGGAAGAGGAAAAGCAGTGCATACGCACATCATGCAAAGAAAAGTCCTCAAGCTGCTTGCTGTAGTCAAACCCTGTCACAGGCACAGGATATTTACACCATATGTAACAGCACACATTTCTTTAACACAGTGAATATGTACCAAAAAGGAGCCAAGGGTGCAACCTTCATCTTCACAAAAGTTTCCCAGAAAAGTGCCAAGTTTTGTCTTGTTGTGAATAGACAGTTTCGGGGTGACCTGTTAAGGGGGAGTTGAGAAAAAGGGGGCAGTCAAAAAATGTGTGTTTCTCATGTTAATTCCCATCAAATTTTAGAAATGACTACAGCCCGAACTACTGAACGGAATTACACCAAATTTGACTGAAAGTTAGATGTTGGTTCAGAAAGCAACTTCTTTTTTGATTTGGTGTAAATCTGTTCTGTAGTTTTTGAGATATTAAATGAAGAACAAATTTGTATGTTTAGGGGCGCAGACCCTTTGTGAATCCAACCTGGTGCTTCACAAACCCACGTGCCAGCAGCAGTGCTGTGATTGTGTGGAAAGTTGCAGCCACCATTTTACAGGTTAGAACAGGACCTTAGGGAATGAAAATATATCTTGAAAATTGTAGAAGGGGTCAGGGTAGAGGTACGCTACCCCATGGGCTCATTGTAGGGGTCTCTGAGGGACCCTGTATGAGTATAAAAATGCCCCAAACCATTTTTTTTCATGTGTGGGGAGTCATAGGGCCACTGCGATGCTCAGTACGGCTCACCTTGTACTGTCCCGGCAGATTCGCAAACCTTGCAGAAATAAAAAAAATAATAAGCAGACCCACTCAGACACTTATACAACCACTCAGACAGTCTCAGAGAGACCCACGCAGACACTCATTCACCCATTCATGACTCACTCAAACACTCACTCACCCACAGACTCATGCACCCACTCACTAACTCACTCAGACACTCACACAACCAATCACAGACCCATTCAGACACTGACGCACCCACTCACAGACTCCCTCAAACACTTACGCACCCATTCACAGACCCAGTCTGACACTAACGCATCCAGTCACAGACCCACTCAGACAGGGTTGAAGACACTCACACACCCACTAATACACTGATGCACCCACTCACACATACACTCAGGCACTCATGCATCCACTAACAAACCCACTCAGACACTCATACAAACAATTCATCGATCCACTAAGCCACTGATGCACCCACTCACAGACTCACTCAGACACTCATGTACACAGTCACAGACCCACTCACAGACTGAAGCACCCACTTACAGACCTATTCACAGACTCATGCACCCACTCACTGACCCATTCAGATACTCATGCACCCAGTCACAGACCCACTCAGACACTGAGGCACCCACTCACAGACCCTCTCAAACATTCATGCACCCACTCACAGACTTATTCAGAAACTCATACACCCACTCATAGGCCCACTGAGAGACTTACACACCCACTCAGAGACGCAATAAGACATGCACACACCCACTCGCAGACCCACTCAGAAACTCATGCAGCCATTCACAGACCCACTCAGAGACACATGTACTCTCTCAAACACCCATTCATACACTCATGTACCTGTTCACAGACCCACTCAGACACTCATGTGCCTAGTCACAGACACACACTGACACACACCCAGTCACAGAGTCACTCAAGCACTGATGAGCCCACTCACAGACCAACTGAGACACACAATCACTCACAGAGCCATTCAAAAAATAATGATCCTTCTCAGAGACTCACTCAGACACTCCTGCACCTAGTCACAGACCCTCACAGACATGCATGCACCCTGTCACAGAGCTACTCAGACACTGATGCACACACTCACAAACGCCTCATATACTCACTCACAGGTTCATGGAACATTATAGTTAGACAAAAACATTTAAAAACCAATCGAAATTCAATAAAAAACAAAATGATATGAATGTTACAGATAGGTAATAACATTAAAAAACTTTAGAAATTAATAGAAAAAAACCCAAAGGTTACAGGTACAGTATAGTTAGAAAATTATATTTGAAAAATATTTGAAATTCACAGAAAAAAACAAAGGTGACAGGGACTTTATAGTTAGGAAATTGAATTAAAAAAACCTTTAAACTTCACTGGAAAAAAACGAAGGTTACAGGGATGTTATAGTTAAGAAAGAACATTAAAAACGATAGAAATTGCCATTTGAGATGTGATGTCATCAGCAAGGTCACTGAACATGTCATGAGTGATGTAAATATGTGAGGTCGTGAGTAGTGCACTGAGGGGGCATAAGTTATAGTTAGCTCAGGTAACTATAACGGCTGAAATGCAGTGGTCTTGTACAAGTGAAATGTGAGCCTAATTATGACGTACCTGTAACATTTGTTTCTTCAGTGAATTTCTAAGATTTTGTAAATTCCATTTCTGAACTATAAATTCCCTGTAATCTTTGGTTTTTGTAAATGTAAGAATTGAGATTTCTCTTGGACAGTAACTCATAACCGTTCACAATCCACTCCATTCAACCATATAGGGAAGCATTCAAATATGCTTAAGCAATATTTGATTTGGAACCCATAAATCTATTATAAATTCATCAGAAAACAAAAGTAAATCTTATAAACGTTAATTTATTAAAACCACAATTAAAATCAATACAAACAATTCAAACAAATGTATTTGTGTGTATCAGCAAATTCATACATATAATAAAAGAAGAGGGAGAAAAAGTTCTTTCAATGTGTAAGAGAGACAAAAACAAGTGAAAACATATAAATCATCATAGTTGTGTTATTTCAATTGAATCAATTTCATGAGAGTCTATCTATTCTTGTGTAATTAGGCTTGAATGTTCCTCAAATTTAACAGTACAAAAAGGGGCGTCGACACGTTTCGGTGGGCTAAGAGATTTTAAACCACCTTCTTCAGGACTTTTATTTCTAATGTCTCTCTTAAGGTAGGCACAATATCATTAATGCCTTTTTTAAAAAAAACAAGAAATATATCAAATATCACAGTGCTATTACATATGTAATCCATTTAATTAACACATTACATTTTGTACCTCATATACATCCAACATTTAAAAACATGTATTACATATGAAGACAACTCCTTGTTACAATTTAAGACTGTTTTAAGGGCCCATTTATACCATAAACGACTCATTCACACTACTAGGATGTAAGTCAAAAGACTCGTTCACACAACTGGATGTCAACCATCATCATTCATTCTTCTCATATTGGAATGTTATTGTATCTTTTAATAGGAGTGTCAGGACTTCCGCCCCGACCACTAGGTAAACAGAGATATGAGCGAGTCTGGGGGTAAGGTTTACCAGCTTTATTTCTTCGTCTTGGCTTTGGGTGCTCTGGCTGGCTCATGAAACAAAATAACACACTCTTTAGGAGTTTCAGTTGTACAGTCACTGAAGTATAAACAAATGAAGGAAAGTCAATTATAAAGTAAACCGGTGCTCTGCACAAGGACTGGATTCTTGATCCCTTCTTCGGGTGGAGCTTGGCTTCACGAAGATGATGTGGACCGGCCTCCAGAATCCAGTCGAGGGCACAAAGGAAAAGAAAATACAAGTGTCAGGGTCTCTGGCTTTTCACTATACATTCAGGGAAGGGGATGTGTGCACCTTATACCGGTCCCTAACGGTGTAGTGCCTAAGTGGGGGGGGGTGACTGTGCTAGCGACGCAGTGAGGTGCTCCGGCGGCCTTTCCACCACCCTTTAAACCAACCCCCGGTCTCCCCCGTCACTTGCCTGTTGCCACGGTCCCAGGTGACCGTGGTATCGTGAGATCCCGCCTCCTCTGGTTCCCTCAGGGGGCCGGTCTCGCTCGTGTTCTCTGGGGTTCTTTCAGCGTCTTCGGTTTGGTCCTTCTTTCTCGTGGCGTCCTCGTTGTTCTCCTCGGTCTTTACGGCGTCTTCTCCTCGGACTCTCCTCCTCGGGGCGTCTTCGCCGATCTCCTCTCGGTCGTCCGTCTCCCGCTCCGGCTCTTCCCCCTGTGGTTCTGTGGACACGGCCATTTGTGTCCACAAAGCGGATGTAGCACGGCTTGATTGGACGACTGGTATACCGACCTGACTTCCGGTTGGGTCTAACCCCGCGGCCATCTTGGGTTGGGTCGCGGATCCCTCACACTGCCTTTCCCCAGAGAATGGACAATCGGGCCATTCGGACAAAGGACATCGGGAGAAAAAGTCCACGTTGTTCTGCATGCTCCCCGGCAAGTGGAAAGTGCTGTAGGAAAAAGGTTGGAGGGCAAGAAACCATCGCAAAACCTTGGGGTTAGTATTTTTATGCAGGGCTAACCAGGTCAAAGGAGCATGATCAGTCAAAAGTATAAAATGACGGCCCAGAAGGTAATATTGCAGTGCTTCGACAGCCCATTTAATCGCAAGGCATTCCTTCTCAATCGTTGCATATGACACCTCCCTGGGGAACAGTTTGCGGCTGATAAACTAGACCGGGTGGAGGAGGCCCTGCTCATTGGGTTGGGACAGGATGGCACTTAAACCCCTGTCGGACGCGTCGGTCTGAAGCACAAAGGTTTTGTGGAAATCAGGGCAGGACAAAACGGGGTCTTTACATAGAGCTGATTTCAGGTCCATAAAGCTCTGTTCTTGAGTTGTGGTCCAGGGCATTTTGTCTCTTGCAAATGGCTTGGTAAGTAGGTCCGTTAACGGACTGGCTAAAGAGGAAAAATGGGGGACAAAACGCCGGTAGTAACCTACTAGGCCAAAAAAGGAGCGGACCTCTTTTCGCGTTGTGGGGCGCAGAATATGGGATATCGCTGCCACTTTGTTTACCTGTGGGCGTACTTGTCCTTCCATAATGTCATATCCCAGGTATTCTATACGGTTAGTACCTAGGGTAGTTTTCCGGGGATTGAGTGTCAAAACGGCTTCCTGAAGGGCGCTAAAGACCTGATGTAAATGGATCATGTGGGTCCCCCAATCCGGACTGTATACCACAATATCATCCAGATATGCCCTGGCGTACTCTCTATGGGGACCCAGAATAATGTCCATCAGCCTCTGAAATGTCGCTGGTGCTCCATATAGGCCGAAGGGCATTACTATGAACTGAAAGAGACCCAGGGGTGTTTTAAAGGCGGTTTTGTCTCTGCTCTCTGGGTGTAGGGGGATCTGCCAATATCCTTTGGTTAGATCAATACAGGACATGACCCTGGCCTGCCCTAACGTCTCGACCAATTCGTCCACCCTTGGCATCGGATATGCATCTAACTGGGACACCGCATTTACTTTCTGAAAGTCGATGCAGAAGTGGATGCTTCCATCCGGCTTTGGCACCAAGACGATGGGAGAGGACCAGGGACTCTTTGATGGTTCTATAATCCCTGCCTCCAACATTGTCTTGACTTCTTCTTCTATCGCAATTCGTCTAGCTGCTGGGATACAGTAAGGAGCCTGTTTAATGGGTTGGGACGTGTGGGTGATGATAGAATGTTCCACTAGCAATGTTTTCCCCGGTTTTCCAGAGACCACCGTGGGAAAAGAAGCACAGAGGGTCTCTAGCTGCTTCTTCTGTTCCTTCGTGGTTTGGAACCCCAGGAGGGGTTTTCAGTATTTTCGTGGGTATAGTGTGACACCTCTAAGGGTTTGTTTGTGACCACCAACCCTACGTTTGTTCTGGAACCAGAAGGGAGTGAATCCGGCTCTTCCCAGGCTTTCAGAAGATTGATGTGGTAAATCTGGGAAGCCTTATGGTGGTGTGGGACAGCCACTTTATACGTGACCGGCGTGATCTTGGCTAGGACGGGAAACGGTCCTTTCCAGGTGGCTAACAGTTTCTTGTCTGACGATGGTAACAGAATAAGCACCTTATCTCCCACCTTCAGCTCTCTTAATCGGGTATTCCTATCATACAATCATTTTTGCTGTGTTTGTGCGCTTTCTAAGTGCGTGTGTGCTTCTTCCCATACAGCGGACAGGGTTTCTCTGAGGTTTTAGCTATATTGGAGAAGGGGTTTTCCTTCATCCTCTGCTTCCACCCACTGTTCCGCAGCCATGTCCAGGAGTGTACGAGGCTTCCTTCCGAACATAAGCTCAAAGGGAGAGAACCCCGCCGACCTCTGTTCATAAGTGCGGATGGCGTAAAGGACCAGGGGTAACTGACGATCCCAATCTCTGCCTGTTTTATCAATGCGTTTCCTCAACAAGGTCTTGATGGTCTTATTATATCGTTCCACCAGACCATCGGTCTGGGGGGTGATACACCGAAGTCCTTAGCTGCTTAATCTGTAGGATGTCACAGACTTGCTTCATAAGGCGTGACATGAAGGGAGTCCCTTGGTCACTGAGGATTTCATTGGGGAAGCCCACCCTCAAAAACAGGGTCACCATAGCCTGTGCCACCGCCTTAGAGGTTGCGGTGGTAAGGGGGAAAGCCTCAGGATACCGCGTGGAATAGTCCACAATGACCAGGATAAAGCGGTGTCCACGGGCAGGAGGAATCAGGGGTCCCACTAAGTCCATTCCTACCCTGGTAAAGGGAATGTCGATAATGGGCAAGGGATGAAGGGGGGCTCTAGGTAGGGTGGGGTTATTGACTAGTTGACAGCGCACACACGCAGCACAAAATCTGGCAACCTCGTGATACACCCCATGCCAATAAAAATGATCCAACAGATAATCAAGGGTCTTTTCTTTACCACAATGACCTCCCCCTGCTTGGCTATGGGCCAGCAACAGGACCTGAGGGCGGAATGGACCTGGAACGAGGAGCTGTTCCCTTTTCCCCCTAGCTGTATGAGTCAGACGGTACAACAAACCCCTTTTAACCACGAAATAGGGTCCTACCTTTCCCTCTTGCTCGTCCTCAGCCTGTGTCCATGCATTCTGTAGCGAGTTGTCTTCTCGTTGGTCGGCCCTGAAGTTGCGGTAGTTGCTCGGAGACTGTTCTGAGGAGGAAAGAACATGCACTGTGGGTTTATTCTGTGGGTGGGAATGAAGAAGCCTTTCCTCCCTCTTCTCCTTTTTGCTTTTTATCTTTCGGTCCGCTGGTTGTGTTATGGGGGTATTGGAAAAAGGGGCGTTCGTCAACCAGTCTGTTGGTGAGGGAGACCCTGTAAATGTCTGTAGGTAGTCAGAGAAACGAGGTAAGTCAGTTCCTAAGAGGACACGTGCGGGTAGCTCAGGGATCACCCCTACTTTACGCAGCTGGACTTCCTTTTGGATCTCCAGCGCCACCTCGGCAAGCGGATACAACTTATGGTCCCCATGCACACATGTGACCTTCACCTGGGTGTTTGGTATCAGAAGAGCCTTGGACACTAAGTCCGCGGCTACTACTGTTTGTTGGCAACCTGTGTCCAAAACTGCTGTCACTGGTTTCCCATTCATGTGTACCTTCATGTTGAATGGATTGGCAACATCCCCTGTACTATAAATCTTCCCCTTTGTATACCCCACATCCATAGGTTCAGACCCAGGGGTTCTAGTGGGACAGTTGCGTGCGATATGACCCCACTCGGCGCAATGAAAGCACTGGGGTCCTTGGTGTGGAGTGACGGGAGACTGAAACCTAGGGGCTGTTCTACCAGAAAGAGGGGTACTCCGGGGCTCAGGTATAGGGGTAGGTGGGCGTATAGGAGGGCGGACTGGTGTGAAGGGAGCGCGTTGCCCCAGGGGACGGAAGTCAGGGGCACGGTGAAAAGCACAAGCCAAATCTACCGCTAAAGCTACTGAGAGATTAGGGTGTTGTCGTATCCAGGCCCGGGTGTTGCCGGGCAGAGCCTCCAGATACTGTTTGAATACTACTTTCTCTGTTAAGTTCTCTACAGAGGCGTTGGAAGGTTGTAGCCAACGACACCCGAGATCGCGAATGCGATAAAACAAGGTTCTAGGATTATCGCCTGTAGACCACTTTTCTTTCCGGAAGCGTGTCCTATAGTACTCGGTGTCATATCCTAATCTTTCTAGGATTGTCCTTTTGATATTCACATAGGGCGTGCTTCCATCGGGGTTAGCAGCCTGGTAGGCCGCCTGTAATTCCCCCGACAGTAAGGGGGCCACGTACTGTCCCCATCGCTCGGGAGGCCAGGCAGCAGTGGTGGCCACTCTTTCGAAATTTACAAAGAAAAGTCAGGATCTTCGCCTGTTTGATATTTCTGAAGTACGGCACTGGGTACGTTGGGATGGACCCTTGCATTGGCCACAACATCCGATAGACGTAGAATGGCCGTGTCCTGTACTTGTTGATTGTTAACCAATAAGGAAGCTTGATCTCTGAGTGCTGTGTGTAGCTCCTCTCAGTCCTTCTGGGCTTGTCTTCCCTGCTCTTCCACCATCAATTGCAGGTGGCGCTGTCCTTCCGCCAGTTGGGTAACTATTGTATCCATGTTGGTAGGGTCCGACGGCGGTGTCGCGGTCGAGATCCCACTTCTGACACCACTGTCAGGACTTCCGCCCGACCACTAGGTAAACTGAGATATGAGCGAGTCTGGGGGTAAGGTTTACCAGCTTTATTGCTTCGTCTTGGCTTTGGGTGCTCTGGCTGGCTCATGAAACAAAATAACACACTCTTTAGGAGTTTCAGTTGTACAGTCACTGAAGTATAAACAAATGAAGGAAAGTCAATTATAAAGTAAAGGGTGCTCTGCACAAGGACTGGATTCTTGATCCCTTCTTCGGGTGGAGCTTGGCTTCACGAAGATGATGTGGACCGGCCTCCAGAATCCAGACGAGGGCACAAAGGAAAAGAAAATACAAGTGTCAGGGTCTCTGGCTTTTCACTATACATTCAGGGAAGGGGATGTGTGCACCTTATACCGGTCCCTAACGGTGTAGTGCCTAAGTGGGGGGGGTGTGACTGTGCTAGCGACGCAGTGAGGTGCTCAGGCGGCCTTTCCACCACCCTTTAAACCAACCCCCGGTCTCCCCCGTCACTTGCCTGTTGCCACGGTCCCAGGTGACCGTGGTATTGTGAGATCCCGCCTCCTCTGGTTCCCTCAGGGGGCCGGTCTCGCTCGTGTTCTCTGGGGTTCTTTCGGCGTCTTCGGTTTGGTCCTTCTTTCTTGTGGCGTCCTCGTTGTTCTCCTCGGTCTTTACGGCATCTTCTCCTCGGACTCTCCTCCTCGGGGCGTCTTCGCCGATCTCCTCTCGGTCGTCCGTCTCCCGCTCCGGCTCTTCCCCCTGTGGTTCTGTGGACACAGCCATTTGTGTCCACAAAGCGGATGTAGCACGGCTTGATTGGACGACTGGTACGCCGACCTGACTTCCGGTTGGGTCTAACCCCACGGCCATCTTGGGTTGGGTCGCGGATCCCTCACAAGGAGGTTTATAGAAAACCTTAACGGAGGTATTTAATTACCATAGAAATATATATATGAATATATATATATATATATATACAGATGTGTCATAGAGCCCATTTATGAACTCCTCATACATCAGGCAATCTGGCCTCAAAGACGATCCTCCTGCAACTCTCAAATATCTGCTGGAGGTCACAGAAAAATGAAACGACTTCTGATCCACCTATAAGGCCATCATAATCAAATGATGTACCTTTTGGTGCTCCCCTTTCATCAAAGTTGATGAATTTTCAATATTTTTTCTTCCATATTTTTCAAGGTAAAGATTTCTAATTTAAATAAAAGCAATACAATAGAACAATATTGAAGATCAGAATATATGATCAGGATATCATAAAAAATCCCGGGTTTGTATTTCCTAAAAATAATCCTGACTCACCTCAAGCTTGGATGATTGATATGTGATCAATGACAAAGGTTCTACATGGTAACAGATTGTTTTGTATGGACCATAACCACATAGGACGTGGCAATGCTATGAAAAATATTAAATGAGGGACATGAATATCATGATGACATGATTTCTAACTCACATTACCCAAATGGACATTATATCAGATAGGAAGTATAAAGCTGTTCCACATACCTCCAATAGTGGTAAACTTCACATGCGAGGTTAATCAATCCTCAGTTTTGTTCAAATAAGACAATAGCTTCCTTAAAATGTAACGCACAGACTTCTTTAGGCATCAGGGTAATGTCCCACTGATATTGCACGTTTCTAAGGGAATATATTTTCGAGTATTATATCTTGAAAAATGAACTTTTCATTTCAACATGAAACGAGGAGAAAAGGACATTATATTTGTTTAAAATGCAACTAAAGAAATTAAACAAATTAAACAAACATGGAGATCAGGAAGGAAAGAGAAAGTAAAGTTGCAGCGGAATCAAGTTGTGTTGAATTTCTGCATAGCCCAAAATGGTTCCCCGTATTCCTTGCTCCTCACCTCTAAAAATGGAATGGAATTTCTCCACGTAGTCAGCACATATTCCTGCCAAATGTTCCCCATCTATCGTATCAACCAACGTCATCAGGGTGCGTCAAGACACTGCAGTTGTAGGCAATCCGTTTAAAGTGATAGCGCCATGTGGCGGGCAGCATCATGGTGGACCCGTGTTTATGGGTGATGATGTAGAAGGTATTTTTAAAGGAAATAAAAAAATACTAACAATATAAAAATATATAAATAAAAAATATAAATATAAATAATACCTTTTTTGGGAATAAGTGGAACACTATCCAAACATAATGCCCACTGAAAAGTATGGGGTATATTGTTTTGTTTCATCCCAGATATTAATTTATCAAGCTTGTCCATAATGAATGAATATTAAGACCTGCATCCCACTGGTGTGTTATTAATCCCCTCAGGATGGCCAACACGGATACATTGGTTATGTAGTTGGGACCTGTCCGGTACAACACCCCGCTACTCAATCCAGTGCATACTAAATAGGCGAAGTTTAAGGATTAAGGTGGTTTCCTTTGGTTTACAGAAAAGACTGATCTGTTGTCTTCAAAATCTTAATAACACATCATCTATGTGTTCCTATTCACGCCATAAACCTATAATTACATTTAATATATTTAACTACAATTCAGTGGATTAGCTAATTAATCTCATCTAGTCTTCTTTTGAGTTGAGTCCTGTCCTAACTGTGTCTAAAATGGAAATATAGCACTGTTCACTTTTTTTTCGTTTTGTGGTAAGATTACCTCCTCCACTGTCCAAGAGAAATGTACATTTTTACATTTACCGTACTTGGGACCGCGTCTCTTGGTTGGTGGGGCCACTCCCTTCTGGTTTGAAAAACAAATAGATCTTTGGTTTTCTACTGAATCTCTATGTTTTTGTAGTCTTAACTGTAGTCTATCACCTTTGAGAGTGGTTGTGTGAGTCTTTGAGTGCCTGTGTCAGTGAGTGGGTCTGTGAGTGCCTGTGTGGGCCTGTGAGTGCTTGTGTGAGTGTGTGAGTGGATGTGTGAATGCACATGTCGGTCTGTGATATGATCTGTGACTGTCTGTGTTGGGCTGTGAGCTTGTGTATGTCTTTGAGCTGTTGTGTGAGCGGTGCAATGGATTATGGGCATTTGCCTACTTAGGGAATTTAAAAGGGAGAACCATGGACTCCCAAGGAGCCAACAAGAAAGAAACCATTCATCACAGTCACTACAAATCAGATTGTGCTCCAATAGACCAACAATAAATTCACCCCCCTAAGGATTTAATATAGTTTTTTAACATGGAATACTAGAAGAAACACACTTGCTTTGCCTTTGTCAAGCCAAAGAAGTTGGGATCATTTGGGCTTTACTGAAGTGGAGCTTCAACTGGAGCACCTGCTATGTTTACTTTTTTAAGTGCTTCCCAGTGAGGCTTGATTTCTGTGAAATCAGCACCAGGCCCAGAATTGGACCTCATGTTTAGGTTGAGCATTCGAGACCTCTTGCATATACTTTAGTATATACTTATATCTGTATGTACTTTGTGGGCTCTGGAGATCAGCCCTAGGACTTGTCTGCTTCTGCTTAGGGACTTTTATTGTGTTCAACTGCCTCTTGATAGAAAACGACCTGTAGAGGTCAGTTAATACCAGAATTGCTTTCTGCTGTGGGACTTTCTTTTTTTAATTTTTCTGCCAACTGCCTCTATTTCACTTTCTTGATAGTAAACGACCAGCAGAGGTCAGTAAAATAACACAATCACTTTAGCATTCTCTAGATTCAAGTCCTTAGAAACTGTCTTCCACAAGCACAAGTAGACAATAATATGTTTTTTTGAATCTTGTATTTTCAGTAATATGACCACCGAAGGCCCTGATTTTATATTAAAAACAGAGCTTTGGTCTATACCATTTCTCGCTGAAAGGCAATATTTATCTCTCTGTGTTCCCATACCTGGCGTGCCATGCAGTTTTGTGCTCACTTTCCCTCCATTTTGAAGAACAATAGTTGTTTCAGCACCCAGGCTAATGTGCTGCATAGCTAAATACAGATAAGGTTCCAAAGTTAAGACAGATTGCATTGCAAATGCTTGTTTTCCATTACAGGGACAAAAACAGCAGAGCTCCCAAGTGGGGAGTTATAATTAGCGAGTGAATGCAGAATAAAAACACTATAACAGAAATTCTACAGGGATTGAGAATTTTCTATGTCGTTTCAATATGTTCGGAATTTTTTTCCATCTCAAATCTCTGGTGGGGGTAGGGGACGGAAGCGCACTGATGCTTGCTAGGTACAACGCTTGCTTCCAAGCTTCCTCGGTTTATATACTGACTTTTCCATTCAGCAAAAATAAATGCAGCTCTTGATACCTCAAACTGTATCTTGCGGTGTCCAATAATGTACCAAAACATTTTTCTGTGCCCACCTTCGGATTGCAGTCCGTTTTTAGTTATGACCTGCATGGCGCTTGCACCATTC
Organism: Lissotriton vulgaris; assembly: GCF_964263255.1. Taxonomy (NCBI): domain Eukaryota; kingdom Metazoa; phylum Chordata; class Amphibia; order Caudata; family Salamandridae; genus Lissotriton; species Lissotriton vulgaris. Next base: position 1,355,807,189 of record NC_141689.1, on the reverse strand, counting down.
ATGACAAATGCATTGTTTTCTAAAAATACTAAAAAAGGATTTGAGTCACACTCCTTCAGCCATTGGCTTCTTTTGCTATTGAAAGTTCAGTCATTCATGTGAGACACTATAAATCACATCTTGGAGCAGCCTACAGGAGTGTTGTGGTCTCACACTTTTTCTGTTGGTTATTTGGATTTTTGGGCTAATGTAGAGCTACCTAAGCAACACTATTTTTTGTTTTCCCAAAATGGCTACCCCATGCGCAGCAATTTAAATCCTTTAGCCAAAACCACCAAGTTTGAAGTCATTGAGATACAATCGTCAGCCTATAATGGACTGTGCAATCCTAGCCCTTGTGGTGATTGTTGACAGTGGGTGCATAATAGCCCAGGTTTTAAAGACTGCTGAAGACCCCCAAACCACCAGAATCCAGGATTGTGGGGCTGATTACCCATCAATAAGCATTCAATGGTCCAGCCTCTGCAATTTGATATGACTGCCGTGCTAGCAGTCAGAAAGTGCTCCATATCACAGCAGCTTGTGCTGCTGCCAAGAGAAGGGGATGCAGCACAAGCCACTGTGGTACTGAGCACCTCCTGCACGTCCATGTACCATGTCATGCATGCCACATGGTTCATGGAGGTGAGTGGGAGCACTACATGTGCGACCAGTGCCACTTTAGAGTGGCCCACGATGGATGTGCCCTGTTTGGGGGGTCCCTCATAACCCTTTCCAACTGTCTTTTCATGGTGGTCTTCCCCCTGTGAAAAGGCTGTTGGAAAGGGGTAGTAATCCCAATGGAGGTGCCTGCCTCAGCACCGCCAACATTCATGGATACAACCCCGACCGCCACTCCGTTGAGATCTCTGATCCTGGCGGAGACAGCGGTCTTCCCGCTGACCACTGCCGGAATTGTAATCTGGCGTTTGGGTCGAAGGGCTGTCGGCGGTCAGAACGACACCAACGACTTGTTGGTAAGCGGTCCAACTGCCATCATAATGAGGCCCATAGTGAACTGGCTTCCAGCGACCATGTCACTCTTGCTTTCTGCTTCTTGCATAGCTGTTGCTGTCTTTTGGGGTGCCTTGAATAACTTTTCTTCTTGTCACAGTAATTACTCCTGCCAGCTCTGGTCTGGTTGGAGGGCCCAGTGGGACACATGTGCCATCCTCTGCAGCTCACTTCACAAGCTCTCCAGACTAGGCAGCTCCTTTGCCATTGCCGCAGATGAGCATCCTAGCTGCTGATCTATTCATTTTTTAACTCTGAGGAATACTCTTGCAGCAGCACCACTTCAGGGTTTCTATACAGATGCCCGAGGCTTCACCAGCTATCTTTTTGCTCCCTTATGTTGAACTCCATCTTTGACTGAATGCTTACTGCTATGCCCGGCATGGCCAGATTGGTTTGCTGCACTATGAGCTCAGCTGCAGTGTTCAGTAAATTTGATTTCTGGTCTCACCTTCCCTACTGGCTTAGGTCATAAACACAACCGTAGGGACACCAAGTCCCTTCCTCCAGGTAGCCCCTCCCAAGAAGCCTGACTGGGCACTCCAGGCCTGCACGCATGGGCTCAGACAAAGACCGCTATCTAAACCCCAGCTACCCCTATCATCAATCAAGAGGTTTTATTTCTCTGTGCCAGAAAATAAATCATAAATCAGTCTTTGGGTTGTCAGAAATATAGATTTTCTCAACATCAGTAAAAAACAATATGTGGGAAAAGGAATAATAAATCAAATGGTTATTCAAAATAAGCAATGTTCCTTTGGGTTGACCCTAATATGGAACGCAGGATCTCGGACTTTCATGCTACTTTCACATAGTGACCACCCTAGCTGCAGCGATTCAAAACTAAGGCTACACATTAATACTACTGTTAGTCTGGAAGGCCTTCTGAAGCAACCCGATATGAAAACAATGATCATAGAGCAGGCTTCACCAATGGGGAGCTTGTGAGCTAACGGTAGCTGTCCATCTGCCTTTGTGTAGCTCTCCTGTGTATGACCATGCCTACAAATGTAGAAGCTTTTGCCTTGCATAATTCATATATTTATACCAAAATTGAAAAGTGTGTATTCAAGATGAAAATGTGTTTATTTTCTAAACTCATAAGATTATGGTGATGTCTGTAGAAAAATGGTTGAATTCCCCAAAAACTTTTAAAGCTGATATTGACGTGATAATTGGCATTGAGGAGGCTTATTACTACTATTCCCTTGGTACCACAAGCATTGCAGCTATGGCTGGTATGTTTTACGGAAGTAAACACATTTCAAATAAACAGTCCTTGATATACATTACTGCTGGTGACCCTGCCTGACCCACTGAGGTGTTCACTGCTGATAATCTTCCAAAGGGTGGCCACTAATGTAATCTTATGTAATATGGTCACTATTACAGCACTATTGATATAAGTAACTCATGATACATTTCATTGAATTAATCAGCTCTTGGTACAGAAAGGTTGGAGAGAGCTACCAATGTGCTCCTTTTGGTTTAGTCTTCACTAATCAGCCTCCTTCCTGGCAGTGAATCTGTTTTCTCAGGACCTCGTTCTCCTTCAGCCTGCAATAACATACTTGCGAACAGATCCGACTCAGGTGGGAAACTCCCGATTTTTGTAGCCAAAAATGGTTTTATTCTGGCTGTCTCCCACCTTGAATTGCCTCTGCTTCAATAGAAGTCAATGAGGGAAATACATTCTCCTGATGTTTTAGGTCGAGCCTAGGCAACTCATGCGCTGCTCTGCGAGGCATGTTGTATTGAGGTATGGTTTGAAGCTCCGCCCCTATTTTTTATTGGTTTATGTGATTGTCCACTGTAAACTGTGGCTGTTCATTGGTCAAAAGGCTTAGTAGTCCCTCCTTAGTATTGTTCTGTTTAATTTTGTAACCTCCCATAGTGACACCCTATGTTACGTGTGTTGTTGCTCAGTAGGGTTTAATTACAGCCTCCGAGCACTATTTTCTTAAATAGGTTTGTCCTGCCTGCTGTTGCAACAGCACATAAATAAAAGGCATTGTCATTTACAATGCCAATAGCTCAAATGCTCATAAATGCGAGACCTATTGTATTGCAAGTGCTTGTTTCCAAGAGTCCCCAGTTTTTCCAAAAAGGTCTACCACACTAGAGTACTTTAATTCGGTTTATTAATAAGTGCTAACTCATTGGGTAAATGTCTTATGCATATTCTACACTACAGCGGAGTAAAGGACCACAAGATGTGCATGTATTTTCGGAAATGTGATTGCTCCTTGAACGTCTTCATCCACAAATCTGTGATGAAGTGAATCCTCATCAAGAGAAGATGACAAGTCTACAAAGAGGTGAATCTCCATCAAACAGGGGTACTTCCCCTTAACTAAATGAAGTAAGTGCTTCTTTGTTTGGTGGAGATGTCCTCCTATTCCTCTGCATCAATAACCCAGCACCAAAATCATCTTGAAACGCGCTCCAGGGTCTTTTGTTAAGATGACCAACAAAGTGGCAAAAGGCAGGAAGACCTTTGCATACTACTAAGGAAAATTAGTTGTGGCCAAACGGGATGATTTGGGGCATTTACATACTCAGAGTAATTAAAAGGGAGAATCATGGACTCTACTCTGAACAGGAGACAACGAGAATGAAACCACTCATCACAGTCACCCCAGATCAGATTACTCTCCAATACATCAATGATGCAGTCACCTCCATTAAGGATTTCAGATTGTTTTTCATCATGGAATACAAGAGGAAAGTCATTTGCTTTGCCTTCATCAAGCCCAAGAAGTTAAGAATTACTTGTGTCTAACACAAAGGAAGGGAGTTGCCTGGCCCCTTCCCTGGACTGATTTTAGCCCGGGACCCGATTCCCCAAGGCCCAGCCAAAATTCAATGAGGGAGGGGGGTTACGTGCCCCCCCCCTCCCTGGGCCGACTGCAGCCCTGGAGACCCCATCCTCTGAAGGTATGCCAAAATTCAGTGGGGGAGGGGGACCGCATGGCCCCACTCCCTTGGTCCGATTTTGGCACTAAGGACTCTATCCGCCTACACAAGCCTACATTTACCTGAGTGACCTGGCCCCACCTAGGGCGCCCAGTGTGAATCATTACTTCATTAGGCACTGCATCAGTCCCAGCCAGCTCCCTGCCATCTGCAGGAGCCAGCATTGCTCCTTCACACAGGGAGCTACTAGAAATGCAGCTCCCTGTGTGCTGAAGCAATCACTTCATCTGTTTTCCTGCTCGCAAGGCAGCGGGCATGAAACAGATGAAAACTCTGCTCCCAGCACGCGGTAGCAGTGTGACAGCTCCTGCTTGTAGCAAGTAGGAACTGTCACAGCTCCCACAAAGGAAACTGCTATCTCCCAAAGGTGGGCACCTTGGGAGATAGCAAGAGCCAGCCCTGGGGGTGGCGATCCCCAGGGCCATAATTGCTCCAGGAGGGAGGGCCCTGCAGCTCCTCTTCTTTACTTTGCAAAAGGCTGGCTCCGGGAAGCTGGTGGTCCCTGATGCCGTTTATGAGCCTTTACTCTGGTAGGGCCTAAACTCTGGAATAACCTACCCATCGGCATAAGACAAACCTCCAACCACTCCTCCTTCAGGAAGAAACTAAAAACCGTCTTATTCCAGGAGGAATAAATAATCAACCATCAGTCGACAACCACAACATCTTGTAACACCTGCCATTCCATCCTGCGAGCAAAGCGCGGAGATACCTCGCAAGGGGTCGATTCTTGCGCTATACAAGAATATAAATAAAATAAATAAATAAATAAATGAGCTGCTATAGGTAGGCATTGCCCTGGGGAGGTGGTGGCCCCCGGGGCCCTTTCAGGCAATGGAGTGGGGTCTGTTATGTTATGTTATGTTATTTCTATTTATAAAGCACACTGTTACCCGTGGGTGTCCTGGCGCTGCGGAGTCCTTTATTGAGGCCTAAGAGAGAATGATACCCAAGGAATTAGGAGGAGAACAGCCATGTCTTCAAAGCCTTTCTGAAGGAGAGTAGATTTGTTGTGGCTCTAAGCTGCATCGGCAGGCTATTCCAGGCCTTCGCTGCACATGTTACAAACCCTCTGCCTCCCCAACTGGCTTTCCGCACTTTTGGTACTAAAATGAGTTTTGCTTCTGATGACCGTAGTACTCTTTTAGGCACATACGATTGGAAATTCTTTTTCAGGAAATCTGGGCCATTTCCCTGAAGAGCCTTGTGAACCAGGCACAACGCCTTGAACTGTATCCTCTTCCTAACAGGCTACCAGTGGAGTTTTTTTTATCTGAACAGTAATCGGGGCAAATGTTGAGGTCCCAGTGAGCAGTCTGGCCGCCGCATTTTGAAGAAGTTGGAGTTTTTGCATGAGACCCTCCTGCATTGCCAGGTATAGGCTGTTACAGTAGTCTAACCTAGACAGAGATAGTGAGGTGACTACTGTTCGTACACAATCTTTGGGTAGAAAAAGTATTATTTTCCGGCACATGTATGCGATGGTCAAGGGAACTGCATTCACTTGTTCTTTAAAGTTCAGTTTATTGTCAATCCATACCCCAAGGTTTTTTGCTTTGTTCCTTGGGGAAGGAAGGGGCCCCAGCGAGTCCGGCCACCAGGCCGGAGTCCAGAAACTAGCGTTGTTCCCAAATAATACTACTTCCGTTTTACTGGAATTCAGTTTAAGACAGTTCTGTGCCATCCAACTGCATTCTGCTGACATACAATCCTGAAGGCGTGATGCTGTTTCTATCAACGCTCCTGGCAACAATGGCACCACAATTTGGGTGTTGTCGGTATAGAAGGTTAACGAGAAGCCGTAGGATTCAATAAGTGGGGCCAGTGATGATACATAAATATTAAAGAGCGTCGGGTTCAACGAGGAGCCCTTAGGCACTCCACAAGGCAGGGTAAAAGGGTTGGAAGAAAATTCCCCCATAGTGACAGTTTGCGTTCTGTTTGAGAGGAATGATTCCAGCAGATGCCAGGCAGCACCCTGAATTCCGATCTCCTTCATACGGTCCATCAAGAGGGAATAATGGACCTTATCGAAAGCTGTGGATAGATCTAACATGATCATCATTGCTTTGCCTCCTTGATCAAGTATGGTCCTGATCTCCTCTGTAGATTTGATAAGGGCTGATTCGGTGCTGTGCCCCGCTCTAAAACCAAATTGCGAGGAATCCAGCACCTGTGAATCAAGCACGAATGTGCTCAATTGTACATTCATGATTTTCTCTGCCACTTTCGCTGGCAGGGGAAGCCTTGATATAGGTCTGAAATTATTTGGGTCTTTGGGATCCAATGAGGGTTTTTTAAGTAGAGGCAGTATAGAGGCTTTCTTCCAGATTTTGGGAAACTATCCCTGAGAGAACATTGAATTTATAATGGAGGTCAGGGCCAAACCTACTGGTTCCGGTGCTTGTTTCAGCATAGAGATGGGGCAGGGGTCATTTGGTGAACCAGATTTCGTTGTCTTCATCAGGTTTAAGATTTCTGTAGCTGTTACTTGGGCAAATTTATCAAAGGATTCCCTGTCTTTAGTTTCTAGTTGACTTCCGACAGTCGGGGTACAAGTGGAGTTTTGTGTATCTTTGGAAAAAGTGGAGAAGATTGATTCAACTTTATCCAGAAACAATTGAGCGATGTTATCAGATAATTCCTGGCTATTAGTGATGTTAGGAATAGCTGGTTGTGCTAGCGATTTAACTCTTTTGAATACTTCTTTGGACGAGTTTTTCTCGAGATTTATTTGTTTGGTAAAAAAACTCTTGTTTTGTTTTAAAAAGCAGCTGTTTGTACTTAGCTAAGCTAAGTTTGTTTTTGTTTCTCTTACTCTCATTATATTCCTTCCTCCAGTTTCTCTCTAGATGTTTGCATTTCAGTTGTTGGTCTCTAAGTTCTTGGGAGTACCATGGAGAAGATGTTTTTGTCCTATTAGGGTTTAGTAGTTTTTTAGGAGCGAGCTTATATCCAGCAATTTCTAGCCATTTAGTATATGCAAGTGTCGCCCCATCCAGATCTGTGGGGAAGGAGGGAGCTGTCTTTTGTAGAGTCTCATACAATTCCTCTGTATTTATTTTATTCCAGGCTATACTGACCAGTTGTTTTTTCCCTGGTTTCCATGAGTGACAGCTGGGTGTATTCATTTAGAAAAATACTGCCGAATGGTCTGACCAAATGATTGGGAGGGTATCTATAAAACATAGTTGTGATTCGCTAGAGAAAATGCCATCTAATGTGTGGCCGGCCTTGTGTGTAGGTCCAGTCACCAGCTGCTTTAGACCCGCATTACTCATCATATCTAGTAGGTTAGAGGTGTCAGGATCAGAGAGAGTTTCTAAATGAAAGTTAAAGTCCCCGAGTATAGTGTAAGCATTTGCACTCAAAACGTTTTCCATTGTGGTGTCAGTTTGCCTGAGGAATACATTTCTCGGTCCAGGCGCTCTGTATATTAGAGTGCCTCTAAAAGTAAAGTGATGTGAAAGGTAAAAACAGAAATCCAAAGCTTCAAAACCGAGGTTGAGCAGCGGGTTAAAGGATGCCCTAATTGACTTGTGGTAAATGATCACAAGACCACCCCCTTTCTTATTGGGTCTATTAAGTGTGAAACACAAAAAATCAGGCGGGGTGGCTTTTACCAAGTCAGGACCCGAGGCCTCGTCCGTCCAGGCTTCTGTTATAAATGCGATGCTTATACCCTCATCCATAATTAAGGCTTCACATTCCAGACTGTGTTTCACTAGCGATCGAGCGTTGATAAGAACACATTTTCAACCTTGTTTGGGCCAGGTGTTTTTCTCGTTGTTGCTCAACTTACGTATGGCTTTAATGGGTTCAAAAACTCAGGCCTAGATGTAGGTAATTTTATTTTACCACTTCTTAAATACCGAATCATACCGATTCAGTATTTAAGAAATGGTAAAATAGAGTGGGGGATGTAGGTATTACAGAATCGGTAAATACCGAATCGCTAAGATTCGGTATTTACCAATTCTGTAAATACTGATTCGGTAATGCCCATTGATTCCTATGGGCTTTGAAGCCCATAGGAATCAATGGGCATTACCGAATCGGTATTTACCGATTCAGTAAATACCGATTCCAGCAAGGGTGCAGGGGGTGTCACTTTGACACCCTCTAGCACCCCAAATACAGGCATGTGTGCCATGTGGCACACAGACATGCCCTAAGGGCATGTCTGTCTGTCACAGGGCATAGATGTGCATGCACACATGTGCATGCACACCTGGATTCGGTATTTTACCACCGAATTGGATTGGGTGGTAAAATACCGAATCTGAAAGGCCTTTGGGACTCAGAAGAGTCCCACTTACATCTAGAAGTTACCGAATCAGTAAAAATACAGATTCGGTATTTTACAGATTTGGTATTTTACTGATTCGGTAAATTTACCGATTCGGTAAATTTACTGAATCGGTAAAATTGGCCCCCTACATCCCAAAAACCCATTTACCGGTCGGTAACGGCGGAAATCGGCCATTACCGGCCGGTAAATGGCCAACTACATCTGGCCCTAAGTCGGGTAATTTAGTTCCACACCCTTGGCACACCAAATCAGAGTGTGGAGGGCAGTTCCCTGATTGCAAACATATACATCTAGAATGTTTATTACAATTGGGGTTAAGGTTATGAAGCATTTCACTTGAATAGGTTGTAATGTCTGTGAAGCCGTGCACAGAAGTGCGCAGACGGGCTTGCCTTTGGCACACCCGCTGCGCACGCCCGCTGCGCATGCTCGCCTCGGCCTCATTATTTTTGCAGTCCGTGTCGGAACCACTAGCCCACTGACCTGAACTACTCTCAAGATGGCGCCTCCCGGGTTAGACAGCGGGGCCCGGAAGTGAAAGCAAGCATGTGTGCAGTGTTGAGGAGAACAGGTAAGAATGTCCCAGAATCGCCGTTTTACAGTTAAAAAAGTTTCCACATAAGAGTAAGTAAAAACAATTTAAAACATAGGCAATCACAAATTTACCTTTAAAAAGTGTCAACTCCCGGCTCAAGCCTCAGAAGGACTCTGACTAGCGCTCGCGCCAGCCACCTTATATGTGCAGTCAGGGTCGGAACCACTAGCCCACTGACCTGAACTACTCTCAAGATCGCGCCTCCGTGTTTTTAGACAGACAAAATAATAATGGTTCTGTCGAACAGAAATACACAATGCTTTAGTATTTCAATGGTTCTTTTTGCGTACCTCGATCCTAACCAGGATACAAAGATAAATGTACTTATACACATACAAACAAACACACTGACCACAAAGTAAAAAAGTGAAAGCGAATTTTTACTCATAAACTTTCAAATGTGAAAAACAAATTACTTCAATTGCTGTCCCTAGAGTATATTTAAAACACACATGGCACGTACATTTTGTGCGAAGAAATAATACACACTAAAAACAACAAGTAAAATTGTTACTTCATATACTTATTGGAATTGACAACTATATATATACAATAATCCTGTAGGTACATCAATTCAATCTTGGATCCTACAAGGTTTTGAATAGTTTGTTCATGTCAAAAAGGGATTGCGTCGACGTTTCGACCCTGGGTAGCGATGCGGTGATTTCACGCATCAAGGGCTGGTCTTCATCAGGACTGTATATATATGTAGGACAGTCTCTTGCAGACCTAGCTCCGCTTGGAGTCCTGGTCTCTTTCTGAAGCGTAATCTCGGTCCGTTTACTCAGGCAATATAGAAGTTCAATGGACCTCTGTATTGATTATTATATACAGGGGGTTGTAGATTTGCTCCTTTGTATTTCTGACTCGCGTAGTTCGCGTCCTTAGCCTTCCGTTTGTACTGATATTGCACAAAATTTACGTGCCATGTGTGTTTTAAATATACTTTAGGGACAGCAATTGAAGTAACTTGTTTTTCACATTTGAAAGTTTATGAGTAAAAATTCGCTTTCACTTTTTAACTTTGTGATCAGTGTGTTTGTTTGTCTGTGTCTAAGTACATTTATCTTTGTATCCTGGTTAGGATTAAGGTACGCAAAAAGAACTATTGAAATACTGAAGCATTGTGTATTTCTGTCCGACAGAACCATTATTTTGTCTATTACCCACGCAGGTTCTGAGGGTTACAGGGTTACCACATTACATGTAATGATCCGTGTTTTTAGACAGCGGGCCCGGGAGTGAAAGCAAGCATGTGTGCAGTGTTTAGGAGAACAGGTAAGAATGTCCCAGAATCGCCATTTTAAAGTTAAAAAAGTTTTCTCAAAAGTGTAAGTAAAAACAATTAAAACATAGGCAATCACAATTTTACCTTTAAAAAGTGTAAACTCGGGGCTCAAGCCTCAGAAGGACTCTGACTAGCGCGCTCGCGCCAGCCACCTCATATGTGCAGTCAGGGGCGGAACCACTAGCCCACTGACCTGAACTATCGGATAGATGTTCAATGGGCCTCTGTATTGATTAGTATATACAGGGGGTTGTAGAGTTGCTCCTTTGTATTTCTGACTCGCGTAGTTCGCGTCCTTAGCCTTCCGTTTGTACTGATATTGCACAAAATTTACGTGCCATGTGTGTTTTAAATATACTTTAGGGACAGCAATTGAAGTAATTTGTTTTTCACATTTGAAAGTTTATGAGTAAAAATTCACTTTCACTTTTTTACTTTGTGGTCAGTGTGTTTGTTTGTATGTGTGTAAGTACATTTATCTTTGTATCCTGGTTAGGATCGAGGTACGCCAAAAGAACCATTGAAATACTAAAGCATTGTGTATTTCTGTCCGCCAGAACCATTATTATTTTGTCTATTACCCACCCAGGTTCTGAGATTTACAGGGTTACCCCATTACATGTAATGATCCGTGTTTTTAGACAGCGGGCCCGGGAGTGAAAGCAAGCATGTGTGCAGTGTTTTGGAGAACAGGTAAGAATGTCCCAGAATCGCCATTTTAAAGTTAAAAAAGTTTTCTCAAAAGTGTAAGTAAAAGCAATTTAAAACATAGGCAATCACAATTTTACCTTTAAAAAGTGTCAACTCCCGGTTCAAGCCTTAGGAGGACTCTGACTAGCGCGCTCGCGCCAGCCACCTCATATGTGCAGTCAGGGGCGGAACCACTAGCCCACTGACCTGAACTACTCTCAAGATGGCACCTCCGCGTTTAGACAGCGGGCCCGGGAGTGAAAGCAAGCACGTGTGCAGTGTTGAGGGGAACAGGTAAGAATGTCCCAGAATAGCCGTTTTACTTTTAAAAAAGTTTCCACATAAGAGTAAGTAAAAACAATTTAAAACCTAGGCAATCACAATTTTACCTTTAAGAAGTGTCAACTCCCGGCTCAAGCCTCAGGAGGACTCTGACTAGCGCGCTCGCGCCAGCCACCTTATATGTGCAGTCAGGGTCGGAACCACTAGACCACTTACCTGAACTACTCTCAAGATGGCGCCTCTGCGTTTAGACAGCGGGGCCCAGGAGTGAAAGCAAGCACGTGTGCAGTGTTGAGGAGAACAGGTAAGAATGTCCCAGAATCGCCGTTTTACAGTTAAAAAAGTTTCCACATAAGAGTAAGTAAAAACAATCTAAATCATAGGGAATCACAATTTTACCTTTAAAAAGTGTCAACTCGCGGCTCAAGCCTCAGAAGGACTCTGACTAGCGCGCTCGCGCCAGCCACCTTATTTGTGCAGTCAGTGGCGGAACCACTAGCCCACTGGACTGAACTACTCTCAAGATGGCGCCTACGCGTTTAGACAGCGGGGCACGGGATTGAAAGCAAGCACGTGTGCATGCAGTGTTGAGGAGAACAGGTATGAATTTCCCAGAATCGCCGTTTTACAGTTAAAAAAGTTTCCACATAGGAGTAAGTAATAACAATTTAAAACTTAGGCAATCACATTTTTACCTTTAAAAATTGTCAGCTCTCAGCGCAAGCCTCAGACGGACTCTGACTAGCACGCTCACGCCAGCCACCTTATATGTGCAGTCAGTGGCGGAACCACTAGCCCACTGAGCTGAACTACTCTCAAGATGGTGCCTACGCGTTTAGACAGCGGGCCCGGGAGTGAAAGCAAGCACATCTGCAATGTTGAGGAGAACAGGTAAGAATGTCCCAGAATCGCCGTTTTACAGTTATAAAAGTTTCCACACAAGAGTAAGTAAAAACAATTTAAAACATAGGCAATCACAATTTCACCTTTAAAAAGTGTCAACTCGGGGCTCAAGCCTCAGAAGGACTCTGACTAGCGCGCTCGCGCCAGCCACCTTATATGTGCAGCCAGGGGCAGAACCACTAGCCCACTGACCTGAACTACTCTCAAACTGGCGCCTCCGTGTTTTTAGGCAGCGGGCCCAGGAGTAAAAGCAAGCAGGTGTATAGTGTTGAGGAGAACAGGTAAGAATGTCCCAGAATCGCCGTTTTATACAGTTAAAAAAGTTTCCACATAAGAGTAAGTGAAAACAATTTAAAACATAGGCAATCACAATTTTACCTTTAAAAAGTGTCAACTCCCGGCTCAAGCCTCAGGAGGACTCTGACTAGCGCGCTCGCTCCAGCCACCTGATATGTGCAGTCAGGGGCGGAACCACTAGCCCACTGACCTGAACTACTCTCAAGATGGCACCTCCGCGTTTAGACAGCGGGGCCTGGGAGTGAAAGCAAGCATGTGTGCAGTGCTGAGATCAGGTAAGAATGTCCCAGAATCGCCGTTATACAGTCAAAAAAGTTTCCACATAAGAGTAAGTAAAAACAATTTAAAACATAGGCAATCACAATTTTACCTTTAAAAAGTGTCAACTCCCGGCTCAAGCCTCAGGAGGACTCTGACTAGCGTGCTCGTGTCAGCCACCTTATAAAGTTGCTGCCAGGGTCGGAACCACTAGCACACTGACCTGAACTACTCTCAAGATGGCGCCTAAGCATGGGCGAATTTTGCGAATCTCGCGTTCGCGAATTTTGCGAATTTGCGGATTTTTTTTTTGTGTTCGCGCGGGTTTCTGCCAGTTCGCGAGGGTTTTGTACAATTTCGCAACACGCGAACTTACCTGTCGGGTCGCAAGTTTCGCGAACTTGTTGTTTCTACGTGTCCAGCCTGTTTGGGACACTCTTCTTCATCACTGCCACTCTCTGTCACCACTGCCACTCTCTGACTACTCATGCCACCCTCTGGCCCACCCATGCCACCCTCTGTTTCATCACAGCACCCTCTGGTTGTCCAGTCAGTGTACATTATTGTGGCAAAGCAAGCACACCTTCCCTGCCTCAAGTGACCTGAATTAATTTGGGGCTGATTAATGTGTCACAGAATATTTTTTTAGCTGGCACCTGCTTCCTTAGTGCTTCCTGATTAGTGATCTTTTGCACTTGCTAAGTGCTTTCATTGTTGCAAAATTAGTTACAACACCTGCCCTGCCCCAACTGACAATAATGAATTAGGGGCTGATTAATGGATTTGAACTTCCAGCCTGGCTCCTGCTTGTCTCCCTTAGCTGTAATTCAGGACCTTTGTGGCATATGTGTAACTATTCTGAGGTTCAGAGCAGGGTCACATAATAGTTGCAACTGGCAACTGAACTCTGGAGGGGCCCCTCAGGAAGCACTACAGGAAATGGCTACTAATGATGAGCCTGAACTTTTGAACCTGGTAAGTAGTTTCAGTTTTGCTAAGATCGTATTTCTGCAATTTTGCGCTTATTCGCGGGGCGCGAAGTTGTACTGGGAAGCCGCGAACTCACGCGAACAGTGCGAGCAAGCCATAAAATCCGCTGCTCGCGGATTTGCGGATTTTGCGGGAGATACGCGAATCTCGCGGATTGCAAATTTACCGAAAATCCGCAAAATCCGCGAGCGAAACGGATTTTCCGCCCATGCTTAATGGTGCCTCCGCGTTTTAAGACAGCGAAGCCCGGGAGTGAAAGCAAGCACGTGTGCATGCAGTGTTGAGGAGAACAGGTAAGAATTAAGTGTGGGCGGAAAATCCGTTCTGCTCGCGGATTTTGCGGATTTTCGGCAAATTCGTAATCCGCGAATTTCCCGCAAAATCCGCGAGCGGAACGGATTGGGTCAAAAGTTGAAGCTGACTTTTGTAACTATTTTAGAATGGCGCCGGCAAGCTTCCAGCAAGCTGCCAGAGTCAATCTAAAATAGTTACAAAAGTCAGCTTCAACAGGAATCACTAATAGATAAAGTAAAGCAGGTGCTCGAGTTGAACCTCAAATTCAGTTACACAATCATTAATCACCTCAAACTTGGGGTGATTAATGATTGTGTAACTTAATTTGACCTTCAACTCGAGCAACTGCTTTACTTTATCTATTAGTGATTCCTGTTGAAGCTGACTTTGTAGCTATTTTAGAATGGCGCTGGCAGCTTGCCGGCGCCATTCTAAGTGGGGCTGAGGGCAGAAGGGCACAAAGTGGGACAGAGGGCAAAAGGGGACAAAAAACGAGTGGGGCAGAGGGCAGAACGGCACAAAAACGAGTGGGGCAGAGGGCAGAAGGGGACAAAAACGAGTGAGCCAGAGTGCAGAAGAGGACAAAAACGAGTGGGACAGAGGGCAGAAATGAGCGAGGCAGAGGGCAGAAGACCACAAAAACGAGTTGGGCAGAACAGCACAAAAAACGAGTGGGGCAGAGGGCAAAAGGGGACAAAAACGAGTGGGGCAGAGGGCAGAAGAGCACAAAAACGAGTGGGACAGAGGGCATAAACGAGTGGGGCAGAGGGCAGAAGACCACAAAAACGAGTGGGGCAGAGGGCAAAAGGGCAGAAACATGAGTGGGGCAGAGGGCAGAAAGGCACAAAAACGAGTGGTACAGAGGGCAGAAGGTTATAAAAAACAAGGAGGTGGCAGTGATGAACCAGAGGGCGCATCACGGTCTCGCCCAAAAAAAAACCCGCGAACATGCCGAAACGCCCCACGAACACGCAAAGCGCCCCGCAAACATGCAAAAATTAAAAAAATCCGCAAATTCGCAAAAATTCGTGAATTTTGCAGGTCGCATATCCGCAAATTCGCGAATCGCAAATTCGCAAAATTCGCCCATGCTTAGTAAGAATGTCCCAGAATCGCCATTTTACAGTTAAAAAAGTTTCTACATAAGAGTAATTAAAAACAATTTAAAGCATAGGCAATCACAATTTTACCTTTAAAAAGTGTCAACTCCCGGCTCAAGCCTCAGGAGGACTCTGACTAGCGCGCTCGCGCCAGCCACCTTATAAAGTTGCTGCCAGGGTCGGAACCACTAGCACACTGACCTGAACTACTCTCAAGATGGCACCTCCGCGTTTAGACAGCGGGCCCGGGAGTGAAAGCAAGCATGTGTGCAGTGTTGAGAACAGGTAAGAATGTCCCAGAATCGCCGTTTTACAGTCAAAAAAGTTTCCACATAAGAGTAAGTAAAACATTTTTTAAACATAGGCAATCACAATTTTACCTTTTAAAAAGTGTCAACTCCCGGCTCAAGCCTCAGGAGGACTCCGACTAGCGTGCTCGTGTCAGCCACCTTATAAAGTTGGTGCCAGGGTCGGAACCACTAGCACACTGACCTGAACTACTCTCAAGATGGCGCCTCCGCGTTTTAAGACAGCGAGGCCCAGGAGTGAAAGCAAGCACGTGTGCATGCAGTGTTGAGGAGAACAGGTAAGAATTAAGTGTGGGCGGAAAATCCGTTCCGCTCACGGATTTTGCGGATTTTCGGCAAATTTGTAATCCGCGAGATTTGCGAATTTCCCACAAAATCCGCGAGCGGAACGGATTGGGTCAAAAGTTGAAGCTGACTTTTGTAACTATTTTAGAATGGCGCCGGCAAGCTTCCAGCAAGCTGCCAGAGCCATTCTAAAATAGTTACAAAAGTCAGCTTCAACAGGAATCACTAATAGATAAAGTAAAGCAGGTGCTCGAGTTGAAGCTCAAATTCAGTTACACAATCATTAATCACCCAAAACTTGGGGTGATTAATGATTGTGTAACTTAATTTGACCTTCAACTCGAGCACCTGCTTTACTTTATCTATTAGTGATTCCTGTTGAAGCTGACTTTGTAGCTATTTTAGAATGGCGCTGGCAGCTTGCCGGCGCCATTCTAAGTGGGGCTGAGGGCAGAAGGGCACAAAGTGGGACAGAGAGCAGAAGGGGACAATAAACGAGTGGGGCAGCGTGCAGAAGGGCACAAAAACGAGTGGGGCAGAGGGCAGAAGGGGACAATAACGAGTGAAGCAGAGTGCAGAAGAGGACAAAAACGAGTGGGACAGAGGGCAGAAACGAGTGAGGCAGAGGGCTTAAGACCACAAAAACGAGTTGGGCAGAGGGCAGAACAGCACAAAAAACGAGTGGGGCAGAGGGCAAAAGGGGACAAAAACGAGTGGGGCAGAGGGCAGAAGAGCACAAAAACGAGTGGGACAGAGGGCATAAACGAGTGGGGCAGAGGGCAGAAGACCACAAAAACGAGTGGGGCAGAGGGCAAAAGGGCAGAAACACGAGTGGGGCAGAGGGCAGAAAGGCACAAAAACGAGTGGTACAGAGGGCAGAAGGTTATAAAAAACGAGGGGGTGGCAGTGATGAACCAGAGGGCGCATCACGGTCTCGCCCCCAAAAAAACCCGCAAACATGCCGAAACGCCCCACGAACACGCAAAGCGCCCCGCAAACACGCAAAAATAAACAAAATCCGCAAATTCGCACAAATTTGTGAATTTTGCAGGTCGCAAATCGGCAAATTCGCGAATCGCAAATTCGCAAAATTCGCCCATGCTTAGTAAGAATGTCCCAGAATCGCCATTTTACAGTTAAAAAAGTTTCTACATAAGAGTAAGTAAAAACAATTTAAAGCATAGGCAATCACAATTTTACCTTTAAAAAGTGTCAACTCCCGGCTCAAGCCTCAGGAGGACTCTGACTAGCGCGCTCGCGCCAGCCACCTTATAAAGTTGCTGCCAGGGTCGGAACCACTAGCACACTGACCTGAACTACTCTCAAGATGGCGCCTCCGCGTTTTTAGACAGCGAGCCCCGGGAGTGAAAGCAAGCACTTGGGCATGCTGTGTTGAGGAAAACAGGTAAGAATGTCCCAGAATCGCCATTTTACAGTTAAAAAAGTTTCCACATAAGAGTAAGTAAAACAATTGAAAACATAGGCAATCACAATTTTACCTTTAAAAAGTGTTAACTCCCGGCTCAAGTCTCAGGAGGTGCAAAACCCCACTCCTTTTTTTTCATAAAGCCCAAGGGAGGCGTGGGTCCCCAGGGCCCTTAGCGCAGCAGGAGGAGGGCTGTGTGATCCTCCTCCATTTTGTCTAAGACTACCCCAGTCCCGTGGAAAGTGGCAGTCCCCAAGGCCAATACCATATGCATTATAAAAATACGCCTCTGGAATCTGACTCATCCGGGGGCAAATCGTCAAAGATTTTTGCCTCAGATTCGCAAATCCGCTGTGATTTCACAGCAAAGAGTTTTTTTTTTAATTAATGCTTTTTTGCCCCAGTGGTGTACTAGGGGGACCCCAGGACCAGGGCAAAGGGGTAAGTGTATGCCTACCCTGCCCCCATTTTTTCTTTTTTTTAAAGGTTTTATTTTAGACTTGACTGAAGCTGAGTCCCAAGATGGCTGCCAACTCTTCCTGGTTGAAGTCTTGGCAGCCAATCCGATATCAGTACAGGGACTATCGGATGCTCGGAGGAACCAAGTCCCTAGATATACAAATTTGGATTTCTTTTAAAAAGTCCAAAACTGAAGGGCAATTCACCAAATAACAAAAAGCACTCTTTCTGGACCAAGAGCTAGCGCCTCCAAATTGATATAATGCCATCCAGCAGTTCGGGCTGTGGTCATGTTAAAAATTCCAATGGAAATTAATATGGGAAATGCAGTTTTTCTTTATCCCCCTTTTTTCACAGCCACACTTGATGGATCACCCCGAAACTTTCCATGCACAAGACACAACTTGACACCTTTTTTGAAAATTTTGTGTAGATTCTTTAACCAGCGATAAAGTTATAGGCAATTAAAAAAATGCTTTTCCCTCGGAAATTAGGTCTTAACCACATGGCTGCTGGGCGTTTCCCCCCCCCCCTGTGCTGGAAAATGCCATTTTAGTTGCACCATGACGAGCTCAGCTCGTCATCAGCACACGACACCCGTGGGTGATGACGAGCTGAGCTCGTCATCAGCATCGAAAGGGTTAACTATAACTGCCTATAACTATATCAACTACAGGCAGTCACCAGTAGGCAGTTATAGTTAGAAATGAGTGTCCATGGAAAAAGCGTTTTATATTTTACCAATAATTTTGGTGAATCTTCACAAAATTCGCAAAACTATTACGCACCTTTGTTCAGATGCTGTGTTGAAAATGTCGGGGCGATTCGTCAAGCAAGGGCTGAGAAAAAGGGGGCATTCCAAAACTCATTTTTTACGAACAATTTCCCGGGGGGATTTTAGACACAACTACAGCCCGAACCGCTGGACAGAATTACAGCAGGTTTGGCGGACCGCTAGTTCTTGGTCCAGAAAGGGTCCTTTTTTTTTATTTGGTGTAAATCCATTCAGTAGTTTTCTAGTTATTAAAGACAAAACAAAATTGCATACCTTCAGACGTGAATCCTCTGCAGATCCAACAGATATTATGGTGAGATTTGATTGGCTGCCTACAGTTCAACTAGGAAATGTTGGCAGCCATTTAGAGGCTCAGACTCATTTGAGTCCCCCCAAAAAAATTCCAAAAAAGAGAAGGTGACAGGGTAGGATGACCTTGATCCCGTAGGCCTGGTGGTGGGGTCCCATTTTTGCATTGTTATTTTGCCATAAAATCAGAGTGGATCAGCGAATCTGCAGGAAAATTGGAAAAAAAACAAGCCCGGTCTCCTTAGCCCGTTAACATCTCCAGGTAGGCCAGGTTCTGGGGTCAAATGTAATTAATTATTTTGAGTAGAGGGAGCACGTGGCACCCCGCCCCATGGTTGATATCGGGCACGGGGACCACCACCTACCCAAGGCCTTCTACAGCCATGGGGATTACCACCTCCTCAAGGCAAGGACAGGAGAAGGGGGGCAGCAGGGAACCCCCTCCCGGGCCAAAATACAGCCCCAGGAACTACCAACTCTCATTGCAGGCCCTGCAACAAAAAAGGAGGGAGGTCCTGTGGTTCCCTGCCTGGAGCCATTATTGGCTGTAGGGACTGCCACCTAACCTTGGGCATAGATCGCGTATTAGTGCTACGCGTAGCTACGCGAAGTGCACTTCGCACTACGCAAGCTAAGCGTAGCTACACGAACTGTGTAGTGCACTGTGCAAAATGCTGTTCACACTGATTGTACAGTGCCGGATACTTGACCGCACTGTGTGTTGTTTTCTACTTGAGCAACAGCTTTCTCAAGGCCGACTGGTAGTTTCTCATCGCAAGCGGTTGCCAGCATCTGTGACCACTCGCAGTGAGAAACCTGACCTCCCTGAATTGAGAATCTCGCCGGGAGGTTTATTTTCCACGCTCGCGATCGGCAACTTGATGTTGCTGATCACGAACGAGGAAAAAGTCTCGCCGGATGTCATTTTGCTCACTCAAGGTCGCCAACTTGATGTTGAGGACCGCGAGCAAGCAAAAAATGACCGCTACTCTACGCATGTTTGCACTGTGATACGTGCAATTCGTGAATTCGTGTAGTGCAAAGTAGCGCAAACTTTGCAAACTACACGAGCGTAGCATGGTACTTCGCCCAGGGTTACTGCCACCCCCCAGGGCCGTCTCCCTATGTCCTGAGGTGCCTACCCTCAGGCCATCTTTGGCTACTTTTGCTTTGCTGGTGTTTTGACAGCTCTCACCAAGTGATAGCAAATAGGAAACCTCCTTCTGCCTTCTGGTAGCTGACTTTCCATCTGTTTTCCTGACATATGTCCAACCGGCAGGAAAGTAGATAAAAGGATTGCTCCCGCACGCATGGAGCAGTATTTTTTGCTGCTGCCTGTGTCCTGGAGGAATGCCGGCTTCCGCTGGAGGCGGGGAGCCGGAAGGTACCACAGGGGCATTGAGGCTCCCTCTGAGGCCCCATTTTGTGCTAAAAGGTGGACCTTTGTTGGATTAACTGGCAAATAAGGTCCTGTTCTGGCCTCGATGCTCATTGAACATAAATTGGACCTCAAGAGGAAGCACTTTGCAGTATAAACATGGCAGGTTCCTCCTTTGAAGCTCTGTTTCTGTAAAGGACAAATGATCCTAACTTCTTGGGCTAGGCAAAGACAAAGCAAGTGTGTTTTCTTGGCAATTCCACTTTGAAAAACACTTTGAAAAACAATCTGACATTCTTGATAGAGGTAAAGCACTGCTAATCTTTTGGACCTCAACCTGTAGTGGCTGTGATGAGTGGATTTGTCCTTGTCCTCTCCTGGTGAGAGCACGGTCCATGGTTCTCTCTTTAAATTACTACGAGTAGACAAATGTGCATAATCACCTAGAAGTTCACCCGGTTGACCCCGACCACCGTAGTAGTATGCAAAGGTCTTCCCGCCTTTTGACAGGATGATGGACAGCGTACCAAAAGGCCCCCACTGCGTATCCGCTGATTTAGGTGATGCGTTCTTGATGCAGAGGAAAATGAGGACATCCCCACCAAACAAAGAAACACTTGCTTCATACAGTTAAGAGGAATCACCCTTGTTTGGTGGAGATTCATCTGTTTATAGTCATGTTGTCTTCTCTATATGAGAATTCATGGTATCACATATTTCTGGAAGAAGATGCTTGAGGAAATCTGTCTGTGGAGGGGGGCTGCATGAGGGGGGATGGCCTCAGGTCCTGGCCACAGGCTAGGCCCAATGACCAAACCCCCGCCGTGCACGTCCAAAGGCCATGCACGGCAGGGGTTGGATGCATACGTGGGGTTGACTGCAAGGACTGGCTGAATAAAGTATGGTAATTAAATATTACTTTTTATGTTACAAAAAAAAACATAGATATTCACTGAAAAAAAACAAAGGTTACAGGGACATTATAGTTAGTTTCACATTTTACATGCATAAAACCATAGAAATTCTGCAGTTCTATTTAGAGTTATGGCAAGTAACTATGACTTGTGCCCTAAGGTAACTATAACTCACATCCTCGCCATGCACTGCTAATTACCCCACAGATTACATCATGCATACCATCTTCTTTAAAATCATTCATAATATCACTGCAACATTTGCTGTGAAATTATTGATGAGAAAACTGTGCATAGTTGGGGCTCGAGTTATAGTTACCTTAGAGCACAAGTTATAGTTACTTGAGATAACTCCAACTATAAACTGCTACATTTTCATGCTTTTGTGCATGTAAAATATGAACCTAATTATAACGGCCATGTAGCCTTTGTTTATTTATTTAGAGAATACATACATATACAAGTGATGATAGCCACCCCATGATTTAAAAAAGGGAATTCCTTGGATTTTTGATTGGTACTTTGACATCATTTGACAAACCTCCATAACAGTTTGCAGACCCATTCCTTTGTCTACATTGGCTAATGACACAAAGTTTCATGCTGATTGTTTAAGGGGTGCAAAAACGTGTTTCCACTGATGCATTTTCTACAGGGTATTTAGATAGATGTAAAGAGAAAATGGCTGAATGGGTCTTTATGAAATTTGGCAGGACTATAGATTATGGTGTGGAAAGGTTGTTTCTTCTTATGTTATCAAAATCGGTTCAGTAGTTTTTTAGTAATAATGGCCAAAATCTTAGTAATTTATTAGGCTGAGTGTACCTCAGTACATTCATGGGATACAGCGGTACATAGTGATGACAAAACACAAAATTATTGGTTATTAAAACCCCTTACAAAATAAAAAGGCAGCCATATTTTTAGACCACACTTTTTCTGTGTTCTGGGTTTTTTACATGAGATATAGCTAATTCATATTTTTTGGCAAAAGACACTCTGAAACACTGCTCCACGACATGCCTTTCCACTTTTACACACCACTTCACTCTACCATACGCCACTCTACTCTGTAACACTCCAATCTATGACACTCAATGCCACTCCACTCTACGGCATGCTACTGCACTGCATGACACCACATTCCACTCTATGACACACCACCCCAGTCCACTCTATGACACGTCATTCCACTCTAGATCACTCTACTCTAAAACACTCTACTCAACTCTGTGCCCATTCACTGTATTCCACTCCACTCTACTCCACTGTACGACACTCTATAACATGCCAATCCACCCTACTCTACGGCATGCCACCCCACTCTGACATGCCTCTCCACTCCATGTCACGCCATTCCACTCTATGACACACCAGTCCACGGCACTCCATGCCACTGCACTGCCCTGTATGACACGCCACCACACTCTATGATATGCCACTCCGCTCTACAACATGCCACTCTGTGCTATGCTGCTGCACTCCATGCCCCTCCACTCCAAGACACTCTATGCCATGCCACGCCACTTTACTGTAGTCTATGCCACTCCACACTACAACACTCTGACACTCTATGATACATCAGTCCATTCCACTCTATCACTCCACACCACTCTACGCCGTTCCACTATGACATGCCACTCCACTATGACACGCCACTCCACTATGACACGACACTCTATGAAACAATACTCCACGACTCTCCACTCTACTCTACAGCACGTCTTTCCACTCAATGCTACTCCAGTGTACTCTATGAAATGCCACTCCACTCTGCGCCACTCCACTCTGCGCCACTCCATTGTACTCTGACATGCCACTCCACTCTGCTCCACTCAACTCCACTGTAGGCCACAACACTCTACGTCGCAACACTGTATGCTATGACAATCTATGAAAAAACAATACCACACTCGGTCACTCCACTCTATGCCACTCCACCCTATGACACTCTATGCCACTATAAGCCCCTCCACTCTATTTAAAAAAAATATATGTTTATTAAAGTTTTTGCAATAAAATCACGTTACATCGTATTATGCATAGTTTAGCTACAGTAATGCTGTTGTTCAGCCAAAGGACATACACCTTGTACTCGGCGGGGATACCGGTAGTAGCACTCCACTTGTCTTCTCTATAACATGACGTCGGTGGGAGCAGGGGAGAATAAACTGGGGGTTATTGGGGGGGGGGAGTAAGGGAGTGAGCATCGTGGTGGGCGTCTGGGTAATGTCAGCTACAGTCTGTAGGTGTGTCATAGCATTGTTTAAGGGCTATCAGTTGCAAGACGACGCCAGGTGCAGTATACAGTGCAGTGTGTAACGGAATACTCATACATCACGTGATGGTCGGGGTAGTGGGGGCTGTGTCATGCGTACTTTGCTGTGAGGTTTGTGTTGCCAAGTTCGTGGAGTCGTGTTGAGAGGCGTTTGGATCGGTTTGCGTGAGCGAGTGTTTAAACTGGTGGGATAGCATGGCCCACTCCAATGATATGGGATGATTTCGTAGACCATTTGCTTCCTCCTCCCTCAGGGTCTCCTCCTTGCCCATTTCTGTACTGCTCCCACCCATGCCTCTATCGGGGGGCCCAATGCAGCTCGCCAGTTCATAGCGATACTTTTTTGGGCTAGGAGCGTGGCTAGTGACGCGAAGCGAACTTGCACTTTGTGTGTTTTCGGTCTTCGGAATATTCCTAGAGTGACTTCTTCCCACGTGTGTGGATCTGTAAGTCCTGTGAGTTCTTTAAGTGTGTCAAGGACTATAGACCAATATGGTCGTAAAGTGGGGCAACACCAATACATGTGCTGAAAGTGCGCGTCTAGTGAGCGACATCTGGGGCAGAGAAAATGGGTGTCGGGGTGGAACCCCTGCAGGCGCGCGGGTGTTTGATACGCTCTATGCTGGACACTTTCCTGGGGAATTCCTGCGCTCTTACCCACTCCCTGTTGTGTAATTGTTGCCCAAATTCATCTTCCCATTTAGCTCGAAGAGCATGCAGTGGTCTGTTAGCCAGTTCTCTTATGGACTTATACAGCCATGTAACCAGGTGACTGCCTATACCCATTTATAGGATGGTGTGAATGACCGGGTGTGTTGTTGGCTCACCAGTAGAAAGGTCAGAGTGTGGGCGGTAATTTTCTATAAGCTGTTGGTGGGTTAAAAACTGTCCCGGGGGAGATCGTATTCCTCCATGAGCTGATCATAGGACGGAGCTGCCCGTCTATGAATAGCGCTTTCGCCTCAGTTATCTCACATTCCGTCCACACACGGAGCATGGTAGTTGTGAAATATGTCTCCCGTTTAGGCCAGCCGACCAGCAGCAGCCGAGGAGAGTAGTGTGGGGTCCCTGCCGACATGCGGTGAACTCTTTGCATACACCTACTGGCCACTGACACTTGCAGCGGATGCGTCCGCCGAGATTTGGTACCTAGCAGTAGCAGACGGTAGAGTTCTGGGGTAGGGACCAGGCCCTGCGCCGTAAATGTTTCACCGGTATGCCTACCCGCTGTCCAATACGACAGCCGTTGGAGCTGCGCCACCAGGAAGTACGATTCAAAGGCAGGGGCACCGAGACCCCCCTGCGTGGTGGGCAATTGCAGTTTAGTGAGAGCTATCCAGTGTCGGCTAGCTCCCCAGATAAGGGAGTGGAGGAGCGAATCTAGGTCCTGAAAAAAGGTTTGGGTGGAATTAAGTGGCAAATACGTGAAGTAGTACAGCAGCCGGCTAACATTGATCATCTTGGCTATGGCTACCCGACCTATCAGGGCCAATGGAAGGCCCTTCCAGAATCCCACCAACGATCTGATGCCGGCCAACACTTTGCGATGATTGCCCTCGTAAATGTCAGTGGGGGAGTGGTACAGGCGGACACCGAGATATCGGGGGCGTCTATACTCCAGGGCAAGCTTTGCGCACCCACTCTTACCTCCCATGGCTCAAGGGACGGATGGAATGGGTAAATTGTGGATTTTCCGCAGTTTACCCTGAGTCTGGACGCCTCCATGAACTTGGTCAGAGTTGTCCAGGTGGGTGTGCGTTTCATGGTGATATCACGGATGTACAGGAGGAGGTCGTCTGCATACAAGTAGGCGCAGTGGACAGTGTTCGCTATGGGAATGCCCCATGCGGTCCTCTCCTGATGTAACCGTATCGCCAGAGGCTCTACTGCTAGGGCTAAGATCAGGGGCGATAGTGGGCATCCCTGCCTCGTACCCCGCTCCACCTTGAATGGGGACGAGATGTATCAGCCTATTCTGATACGAGATGTACGTTTGGTGTAGAGGAGCTGCGTGTACTCTAGGAGAGTTGGACCTATGCCTGCTCATCGCAGGATGGCAAAAAGGTATGGCGACGTGAGAGTATCAAAGGCCTTTTCAAGATCTAGAATTAGACAAGCCGCGTGAGAGTACGCATCTCCCACCTGATCCTGAACGTGAAACAAACGCCGTATGTTTTAGGACGTATTTCTGCCAGGGACAAACCTGCACTGATCCTGATGGTCTAGGGGTCGCAGAATTTGTTCATACCTATCTGCCAGAATTTTCCCCAGTATTTTACAGTTGGCAGATAGAAGTGTGATGGGGCGGTAGGAAGATAATTGTTATGGGTCTCGGTGAGGTTTGAGGAACGTCACTATGACCGACTCGCGAAGAGAGCTTGTCAACTCTCCCTTCTTAAGTGCAGCTGCCAGGGTTTCAGCAAGACGAGGGACCAACAGGGTGGAGAAGGTGCTGTAATATTCAAAAGGCAGACGGTCCAGTCCCGGTGCCTTGTTCCTGGCTAGCGCACGGATCATATGGGTGACGTCCGTCTGCGTTATTTTGTCTAGTGTGGTTTTCTCTGCTTCCTTGTTGTGTGGGATCGGTAGCGGGTCTAGAAAGTGGCTTATCGCCTCCTGTCTGAGATGTGTTGGGGTGCGATAAATCATGGTATAGTATTGCTGGAAAGCACTTAGAATGTCTATTTGGGAGCGCACCAGGTTACCCGAGGGATCTATTACCTCCGTGATGGGTTTTGTGTCTGTGTCCTGTTTTGCTAGCCATGCTAGAAGTGTGCCCGTTTTATCCCTTTCCTTGTGCATTCGAGTGGCGTAGGCCCTAAAGTTGTATTTAAGTAAGTCTGCCATGGCGGTGGAGTTCTGTGTTTTGGCCTCTGCTACTTGAGCCGCCGTTGTGGCATCAGCATCTTCCTGTTTCATGAGGGTTGCTAACTTCAGTTCAGTAGTACTGAGTGTTTGTTCTAGTGTGCGTTTCACTCCCCTATTTGTTTGATGCATGCTCCCGGAGCCACTATCTTTAATGCATCCCATTCCACTAGCCTGGAGGTGGCAGACCCCGCGTTGTTTGTAAAGTAGTCTTGTATGCTTTGTTCATGATCGTGTTTGAACACTTGGTCCATCAGACAGTCTTGTGGAGGGCACAACGTGTGCACCGGGGGGGTGAGTGGGCCTCCATTGTATGCATAATGTATGTGCGACGTGGTCGGAGATTACGCAGCCTAAGTATTCAGTGTGTTGGACTTTGGGAATCAGTGACGGGGAGCATAAAAATCTGTCCAATCGAATCCGTAGGTTGTGGGGAATGGAGTCGAACGAGTAGAGCCTCGTTAGCGGGTGGTGTGCTCTCCATGCGTCCACTAATGCCCAGTGACTGACTCAACGTTGAAAGATTTCCGTCTGTTTTAAGGTGGGAGATTGTGGCGGGGGCGGGTGAGATCTGTCTAGTGCAATATTGACCTTGCAGTTCTAGTCGCCCCCCAAGATCCATGGAAGAGATGCAAATTGGGCTAGAATCCCAGTAAGGGTCTCCCAGAACCTGTCCTGTTCAATATTCCGGGCATATATGCTACCCAATAGAATGGGCCTGTCCATCTAACAACCCCTCCAACAATGCATACCTACCATCTTTGTCCACTACTCTCCGGAGCTCCTGAATAGGGCGGACCCAGATCAGCGCACCACGTGCATACGCTGAGTAGGACGTGGCACATATGGTTTTGCGCCATCAGGCCCGTTCTTTGCTGATTTCTGGTGCTGTGAGGTATGTCTCCTGCAGAAGTGTAATTTGTGATTGTTGATGCTTAATATATGAGTATGTTATGTACTATTTGCGCAGCGTATGGAAACCCCGTGTGTTTAAGGTTAGAATACTAACGTCTGCACTCTGCATTTGGATGTCTGGCAATCGTTACCTATGCACTGTAGTGTGATGGCGCGTGGTGGAGTCATGGATTCTAGCAGTGTCCTAGCACGGTGGTCGTCAAACATGGAGGACAGTGCCATCTACCCAGGTGTGCTGGTTGCCCTGGTGTATGTGCTCCCTGCGGGGTGATGGGTTGCAGTAAACTGGGTCAGTAAAACAAGTAACAGGTGGGGAAACTGTCCAAATACCTGGGGCCTATCGACAGGGCCGATACGTCCAAACCTACTTTCATGGAACTAGAGAGTAAACAGTCAATACATGGGGGTGGCAGCTAGTGCCCGTGAGGCGGGGTCCGGTCAGGGCATTCGAAGGATCAATGTTTTTCGTCTGGATTGTGGTTCATCACGGCCGTTTTCCATTTAGGCGCGGTAGCTCATGTCCGCCCAATCGAACCGGAAACTTCTGGTCATCATCTTGCGTTTTCATTAGTGCAGGTAATCGGCAGTTTGTGGAGTGACCTGGGGTAAGGTGATGGATGCGGCCGTGGATTGAGTCTCATTGCTATCATCTTTTCCTTCCGAAGAGAAAAGGTGGGGGACCCCCTCAATGTCCTCCTTGGGTGGGGTGGTCCCCAGATCTGTCCCAGCCTGCAGGGCATTGTACTGTTACTGCATGATTTGCTCCAGCTCAGGTGATTCTACAGCGTGGCACTCCGTGATCTCTTTCCGTCCTTGCCATCTCTGCATTTGTGTTAGTTGCGGGTTGCGCCTCCTGTTGCATGGTGCTCTTTGTTTCCACTCCGCGAGGCCTCCTCTGCTGGGTTCTGTGTGCTGTGGTGAAAAGCCCACTCACACGTGTCTGCGGCATTTGAAAAGAAGTGGGTGGTACCGGCATGGATGGCCTTCAGGCTGGCTGGATATAGTAAGGAATACTGCATGTTATTCGCCCGCAGTCGGCGCTTCACCTCCAGGAAGAACGATCTTTGTTTCTGCACTGCCCGTGGGTAGTCAGGAAAGATCATGATATGTTTGTTTTCCACCTGTAGGGGGCCTGTGCATCTGGCGGCCTGCAGTACCGTATCGCGGTCCTGAAAGTGCAAAAATTTAGCGAGCAACGGTCGAGGTGTGGCTCCGGGCGGTGGTTTGCTGGCTGGAACCCGGTGGGCTCGCTCTATTTAGAAGAAAGCAGTTCTGTCCGCGGTTGGGGTAAAATATTAAACCCCCTCGACTACCTCCGGAAGGCCCAGCATACGGATATTGCAGCGCCGCGAGCATCCTTCCAAATCATCCGTGCGCTCCTCCACGGTGGTCAGGTGACCCAGGACGGATTGGAGTTTTTTTTGCTGTGCACTCACGTTGGGCTGTAGGTCAGCGAGGGACTTCTCTCCATCCTTCACCTTTTCGGCCAGTTCCTATGGTCATCTCGGATAAGGCTGATGTCCGTGGTCAGGGTGCTGAGTCGTTCCTCCATGGAAACTCTAGAAAGTTCTATTGCCGCCAGTACCTGGTCCAGTTTGTCCAAGATGGTCAGCTCAGGTTGGGTCATGGGTTGCTTGGTCAGTGCATTAGCGAGTGGCTGATTCTCCGGCACAATTTCTGGGACCATTGTCTGTTGTGTGGCTCAGGGCTTCCCCATTTGACCATTTGGGGTGATGACCTTCTTGCCCTGCGTTGTCCGCGGTGAGGGTGTAAGCGGTTTGGTGTCTCCTCGCGGTCTAATTGTCCCACTGGTTGACCGCTTGATGTATGGGGCATAGTGCACCCGCAGGTCACTCCTGCCCCAGTGGGGCTTGCTACGTCGCTCTGCCAGCCACACTCGCAGTACGTTCCCTTTGCGGCAATTGCACCCTCTTGGACCCGCTACCCGCTTCCCTGTGTGTTTGTCTTCTGGGGCCAGCAGTGATTATAGTGCCAGTCTGGGGCGTTCAGAGGGTCCCTTTCTCCCCAGGGCGTCAGTGTTGGTTGCTGGCGGTGACACACGTCACCGGCGGTGTGGCGATTACTGCTGGCATCAGGGGTGGTCCAGGCAACTATCTGCTATGTCTGTGGGCGTAATAGTGGCATGGTGGCGGCCTACTTACTGAGTCTAAGCCACCCTGGTTGCCGCCATGTTAGGGTCAGGCACCGACGGTCTTGTCTCCCCGTAGTTGCGGTGGGTGAGAGGGGATTGTAGGGTCAGTGCCAGCGAAGGAAGGTAGAATCCCCCGTCTCTCACCTTCTGTGGTGGTGCATTTAAGGCCTCTGGGGAGGTCTGTCTGGTGGTCGCGAACGTCTCAACTTGCGGGGGCCATCTTGGAACAAGGGGAACCAGGTGTGTCACAGATTTGAGTGTTGCTGCGCATTTTAAATGTCACTACATGCAATGGGACCCGCATTAGACTACGCATGTCTCACATGGAATGTACGGGGCATGCATACTATGGTTAGGCGCCACTAGATACATTCATATCTGATCCGCATGGGCATACACATTGCATTTCTTCAGGAAACCCACCTCCTGGCGAAAGAGGGGAAAGCACTGCAGCGCCGTTGGGGAGGTCAGGTTAATATTTATTACACTACATATTCTGCATACGCGAGGGGGGTCCTGATTTGGATAAGAGCTGGAGTTCCATTCAAATGCACAACACAGTTGGTTGACCCTGAGGGCAGGTTTGTGGTGGTTCAGGGGAAGTTAGATGGTAGGGACCTTACTCTGGGGTGTGTGTATGCGCCTAATGCTGACCAACCAGCCTTCTTCTCCCTACTATCCCGTACGTTAGCGATCACCCTCCCGGAACCACTATTATTAGGGGGCGATTTTAACTGCGTCACAGATGTTGCATTGGATCATTCCCTCCCCCCACTCCCGAATGCGTCGGCGCATAAACTAGCAGAAGTGGGGTTTAGTTGACACCTGGCAGGCTCAACACCCTTTGTCCAGAGATTATTCCTGTTTCTCTGCCCTGCATGAACTGCATGTCTGCCTCAACGCATTCTTGTGCTCCCCGGACGTCCACGGGGGAGATCCGTAGTAGTGAATACCTCACGAGGACGATTTCTGATCATGATCCGGTGTTAGTCCAGTTGGGATGGGAGCGAGTGCGCCCCAAAATCCCCACCTGGAGATTGCAGCTGGAGGTGCTGGACGATCAGGTTATCTGCAATACCAATGCAACAGCTATTACAGAATACTTCTGAGTTTATGCGGGAATGGCTGGTTCAGTGCTCGTGGAATGGGACGCATATAAGACGGTTATTAGGGAGAGATGCATTTCTGCTGTAGCAGGGACCAGGAAGGCTCTCTTGCACGACATCCAAAGGGATGACGAGCGGTTGCACACCCTGGAGAAGGAGTGCCCTGAAAATCTGACCAAACAAGAGTAGTGGTTAGAAGCCAGAGAAACGGTGGCGGCTAATGTAGAGCACCTGCGGTGCTTTGATTACAAAAAATACATCACGCTGGTGCATTTAGAGCGGGACAAGTCGGGGGCCCTTCTGGCTTGGTTGGCCAATCCGGCTCGCCGCGGCTCAGTCATACTGGAGCTGCGGGAACAGATGGGGGTCGCCGGCTTTGATCAACAGGGGATAAATGATCTGTTCTTTGATTTCTACTCAGAGCTTTATCGCAGCCGGGTTGTCCCCTCTGAAGCAGATCTACAGGAGTTCATGGAGGGTGTTGCCCTGCCGACGTTGAATGAGGAGGAGGCGAAATTGCTGGGACGGAACATTGACAAGCGGGAGGTGCGAGTGGCCATCAAAAATATGGCCTGTAATAAAACTCCGGGCTCGGATGGCTTTCCAGTAGAATTTTATCTCACCTAAATTGATCTGCTTGCCCCACATCTCACGCACCTATATAACGAGGCTCGAAGGATAGGCAGATTGCCAGATTCTACTAGGGAGGCAATTATTATTCCCTTATTAAAACCGGGTAAACACTCTTGGGACAGGACGGCGTATAGACCATTATCCATGCTCAACCTTGATTACAAAATCCTGAGCAGGATACTGGCCACTCGGCTACTGCCCCACATGCCTGCCCTCATCCATTCAATTCAAATAATCTTTATTTCGATCGTTAGAGATCATAAAAGATGTACAAATAGATCATACCATAAAAACATTAAAAATTAGTTCAGTATTTTGGAATTCAAGAGTTCGTGATTACAGTCTAAAAGATAAAAACATTTTAGATTAAGAACTAATAGAACGTGCCGCATTAGAGTCCCTTATAATTCTTGCACGTAATCTCCACATTGCCGTCAAAAATTTTGCCATTACAAACACAGTTGGAGCTGTTAAGTCTATTTTAAGCACTCTGTAGGCTGGGGCATAAGTTCGAAAACCCAAGTTCCTTAGATAGGGTACCAGCCAATAGCTCCTAATTGTGCTGTAGGCTCTGCGAGACAGAACCACGTGTAGATCACTTTCCAGCTTGTAGTTGCATGCTGGACAGTTACCCAAATCCATGTTACCGTCCCAAGATTTAGTAAAGGACCTCAAGGGAAGAGAGCCGTATCTCCATTGCAAAAAGATCTTTCTTACATACACTGGGGTCATAGCATCCAAGACGTACTCAGGACTATAGGAGTCTTTTGCTTTGGTAAATATATCGGTTAAAGAACCTTCCCGGACTAGACTCAAAGATCTCTGCAACATAAGGCTGTAGAATAGTTTGGAAAGTTCTTTCCTCGGGAGCCTTGCGGACATTACTTCCGGGTTACACCATAGCTCTGGGACTCCGAGGGTCTTACACATGTCCCTAATGTACTTCAGCCATGGGATTTTAGTCACATGTATTGACCTAAGAAGCTCCTGTAGTTCGCTTCTGTAGTGGCCCAAATCCTGGCTGCTCCACAGCCGTCTCCAGTAGGTCAAAGGTTTGAGGCCCAGTTCTTCGGTGATTGGACGTAGTGCCAAGTCCATTCTTAAAGGGAGAAGGGGAGTGCTCGATGGGAGGGCCGCCAGTTGTCTAATAAAGTTATTCTCTGCGACCTGTATAGTCTGTAGCGATGTATGTCCCCATAACCCGGCCCCGTAGGTAATGCCTCCTCGAGCTTGGGCTTTATAGATGTGTATTGCAGGTGCCAGTGGACGAAGAGAGGATTTTTTAGCGATTCTTGTAATGGCACCAGCCCTCTGAATTCGTTTTGCAGTTGCCTTTGTTTTGTGTGGCAACCAAGTTAGATTCTGGTTGAGGGTTATGCCAAGATACTCAATTAAATGGACTCTTTCTAGAGATGTAGATCCCAGACGGGGATTTGGGCAGCTTTTGGGTTTATAGCTGAGAATCATGAATTTGGTCTTGGAGGGGTTTATTTCTAATCCCCTTTCGTTGCAGAACTCCAAGAACCCATTCAAGACCCTCTGTAGCCCCATTGGTGTTTTTGACAACAGCAGGGTGTCGTCCGCGAACATAATCGCTGGCACCCTGCTACTGTTCAATTGCGGCGCATCAATGTTAGGGATCCTGCTCAGATGCTCTATCACCCTGTTTGTAAATAGACAGAACAGGGTCGGCGCCAACACACAACCCTGCCTTACCCCTCGTTGGACGGGGAACCTATCTGTCAGCCTACCGCCCTTTCCATATCTTACACGGGCGTAGTTGTCTGTGTGTAGCCTGATTAGAATCTGGAGAATATCTCCAGGGACACCCAGATCCGCCAGTACCGCCCACAACTTGGCACGGGGGACCAAATCGAAGGCGGCACGGAGGTCCACGAAGACCGCATACAGTGACCCACCTTCTAGATGTACAGTCTTCCAGTACAGAATGTTTAATCTGAGTATTTGGTCAACTGTTGAGACTCCCTTCCTAAATCCCGCCTGAAGGGGGCTTAAAATATCAGTCTCCTCCATCCAGCTTTGAAGCCTATCCAGAATTAATCTACCAAATAGCTTTTGGGTTACATCAATGAGGCTGATTGGGCGATAGTTGGCGGGGAGCAGGGGCGACCCTTTTTTGAATATCGGGAGCACCTCCGCTCCCAGCCAAGTATCTGGTATTTTCATTCCCTCCAGCACTGCATTGAATAAAACCATCAGGTAGGGTGCCCAAATCCCAGGTTCCTGTCTAAAGAGGTCACCCGGCACCCCATCCAAGCCCGGGGCCTTTCCGGAGGAAAGTCCCGCTATTGCCACCGTAATGTCTTTTATAGTGAAAGGGGCAGAAGTATGTGTGGTAAGAGTAATAGGTGTTGTTGTTACTAAGTCCTCGTTTTCAGGGGAATATAACTGCTGGAAGTGATCTTGCCAGACATTTGCAGCAATGTTGGGTTCAATTGCCGACGGAAGATCCCCGCTCCCATGGTTGATTATTCTCCAGAATCTACGGGAGTCCCTTTTGGCTAGGGACTCCGATAGATTCTCCCAATGCTGTACGTCCCACTCTAATTTAGCGTTAGCTATTAGTGATTTGTAAGCATTCCTTTTAGAGCGGATCTCCTCCCTGGAGCCTCCTGCTTTTATGGTGGATAGGAGGTCTTGTTTTGCCAAACGACAAGTGCTATTGTACCAGGTGTTTTTGGTCGATCCCTGAGCTCTTGGTCGCCCTGTGCTGAAAAGATCGGCTTCAAGCTTCTCAATTAGATGTGCATGTACTTGAGCTAGGTCCTCACAAGTATCTTTTAGGGAGTCTAGATTCCATAGGTCAAAAGCCTCCTCGAGGATAGGAATACTCCCAGCATAGAGGGAGGCTAGCTTCTCTTCACTGGAGGCAAGCTTTTCCCATCTTATCCGCCTCCTGTTATTCTCCAAGAGGTGTCCACCTTTCAATTCCTGCTCACATGACACAGTCTCCCCCGGAGAAGGGATGGCGTACTCCAATTCCAAGGCATTGTGGTCACTGTCATGTCTGGGTATTATTTTGAAATCCACTACCCTTTTCCATGCCTGCATTTGTACCAGGAAGTAATCTAATCTGGATTGCCTCCCTGCTTTATTAAATGTACATATGGACGGGATGTCCGATCTAGTGCGGCCGTTACAGGCTCTCAAACCGTAGGTGAGGTTTAGTGTGTTTATTTGGACGGCCAGAGGTGTCCATGCTCTGGGAGGGGGTGCTTCAGTGTGAGGGACCTGCCAACTTGAATCCTCCTCTAGGGAGGGTCCATCAAGTAGACCAGGTAGTGGCTCAAAATGTGAATTGAAGTCCCCCACTATTAGGTAAGACATATCCCCAGGGATGGTTTCTAGAAGGCACGACAGTGCCTCTATGGTTTTGGAAATGGACGCTATTTGAACTGGCCTGGAATAGATATTTATAACTAGTAATTTAAAAGGGCCTGGCCATTCAAGTAAAACGGCCAGTATATCGTCCGAGTCTACTGAATATCTTGAGGCTAGACATCCTAAGTCAGAAGCCACCCAGGTTGCTAAGCCTCCAGATGGTCGGCCTCTCCCACCCCAGACAGCGGGGATTGAGAATGTCTGAAAGCCCCTAAAGGAAGTCTCATCCCTTGTCCAGGTCTCTTGAAGGAGACAAACGCTTTTTGGATGTATTAGCTCAGCCCATAAGTCCGAGTCTATTTTGTTGGTCAAGCCTGCCACATTCCAAGAAAGCAATTTTAGAGTTTGTGGGGCAGTCTGCATACCAGATTGGTTACCCATTTGACTTGTAAAATGTAACCGTGAAGCACTGTCTATTTGCCCTTCACCCATTGGTGGGCCTTCTAGGGTAATTTCCCTATTATTTAACTCATGGGGTAGGTCTGGAGTCCCAGTAGTGGATTTCTCCTCCCTGAGATTAAGGGAGACATGGTTGCCTTGTTCAAACCCTAATGGTTGCTCTTGGCCCCCTTCTACAGAGGCCAACTGTCAGTCCACCATTTCGAGGCAGTCATAACGATTAGTGGTAGATGTGGTGGCTGATAAAATCTTGGGGGCCATGGCTCCTCTCTATCAAATCCACCCCTTCCCATTCCTCTTCTCTGTACAGTTTCCCATCCCTGGGAATCACTATATATGGTTGGGTGAATAGGGGGTATTCGTAATTGATTAAAGGGGATTCTCCTCCTTCCCTGATTACCCTCCCAATTTCCCTGTGAGTTCAGCTCGTATCCTCTTCTCTGTATATTGGTTACATGGTCGTTAGCTGGATAAAAAAACGAGAGAGGGACTGGGTGAATGGTACTCCCTTCATCCTCCAGAAAAGAACTACAGATGAATGAGACTGTTCCTGGTTCTCTAAAACTCACTAGTATACAGTCACCACTAATTGTTTTAGGTCTCCTACCTACCCACGAGACTCTTCTTGCCATGCGAATATCGCTGGTCATACCTCTGGGAAGAGGTCTATGTATTTGGAGCCAGTTGATTACTTTATTTTTTAATGACTCACCTGTCTCATTTGAGTCCGATTTTAATTCCGGCACCCCAACTAGAATGACAGTATATGGAGCTACCTCTGGTGGGAGATTGACAGTGACTGTTCTTGGTGGTTTTGCCGTTGGATTATTCAAATCAGGTACATTTTGATTGGTAGTCAAGGGGGGTTTAGGAGAACTTTTGTGTTGTGAATTACGCTGCGTGTTGTGGTTAACTAAAGATGGATGTTGTTGCGTGGCAGTGAGTTGTTTTTTGGGGACACCTGCAGGAGTTGCTAGCGTTGCTGATTTAGCTTTTGAATTTGATGGTAGGTTACTATGTGATTTAGTATTTTTAACACCCGCTGCTGTTGTTGTTGCTGCCTCGTTAACATCTGCAAGTTTAGGGGGATCCAAATTGCTGTTATGTTTTGGATCGATGTTGGGAGCTGTGGGGCGAGGGGCCCCCGATTTCCAACAGTCCATAAACTGTACGGCAGTTTTATCGATTTTAATTAATCTCGCCTCCATTTTCATCAGGCGAACTTCCAAAGGGCTTATGATAGACTTGAGGAGGTGACCTATGTCGGCTAGAGTTATGTCCTCTTCGGCTGACTCAGAATTGTGTTCAATGGTGGGAGGTGGCAGATCAGTGAGGGTGTCACTGGGCGGTTCCTGGGAGGGGTCGATTGATATCACAGGTGGGGTTCTGTCCTGGGTAGTATGGTCTGTGTTAGCTGTGTTATGTATTGACCCTGCCTTTTGCCTCGCTTTTTTTGCCTTCCTTTCCTTAATACTTTGTTTCCCCATTTTCCTTTTTTGTATGGCGCCTTCCCTTAACCCCCGATCTGCGCTTAATGACCC
Source organism: Lissotriton vulgaris (assembly GCF_964263255.1). Lineage (NCBI taxonomy): Eukaryota > Metazoa > Chordata > Amphibia > Caudata > Salamandridae > Lissotriton > Lissotriton vulgaris. The sequence continues at coordinate 1,355,771,066 of NC_141689.1, read as the reverse complement.
TACTAAATTTGGGGTATCGGTTGTTGTGGCAAGTTCTTCCCTCGGTGAGATAGGGCTTTGGATGGTTAGATCAGTATCCTCCCCCGTTTTTGTTGTGTTTGATGGTTGAGTGATTTGCGTTAGGGGCAGTGAAAGAAGGCTCATATCCTCTAAATCGCTTAATGTTCCTTCAAAGAGATCTATACTAGTGGTTCGCTGTACCCCACCACAAGCACCGAGCTGTGAGCTATCTATGATCCGCCTATCCTCAGGAGTTTTTGCCATCGCTATGACTCCCATCGATGACCTCCTGACCCACTCTATTTCCTGCGAGATTCGTCTTTCTAGGAGGTGATATCGTCTATCAAGAGGGAACCTGCCTTCAGAAAATAGTTATCTATTTTGCCTTGATTTGGGGCCGTTGTTGTGGGGCCATTAGCAGCCAGGCTGGCTTTGCTCCTTGTCTCCATTTTGCTCATACTGAGCAATATGGCTCAAGGACGCCTAAGGAGGGGGTAATGATTTAGTATGTTCAGCGGATAGGTAAAGTGGAAATGCCAGATGTATGTGGGGTGGCCCAGTCCAGTCTCTTACGTTCTCGAACGGCCTCAAACGGCCCGCTCTTTGCCCGGTCTTCGCCCGCGCTTCCGTCCGCGCGCGTCCCTCGTACGCGTCGGGAGGCTGGGCTAAGTAGGAGGAGGAGGGGGCGGGAAGAGGCACCAGGTGCGCGCGATGACCTGGCGCAAGCATCTCTGGGCCTCGCAGTCCCGCTCCCGCTGACCGCCTCAACTCCCTCAGCTGCAAAGAAACCCTGGGATGGAGCACACGGGCTCGAACAGAGTTCCGTCTTCAGGGCAACTTAATCCGGGTACTGGTGGAGCACACGGGCTGAAAATTCCAAGTGTTCCGTCTTCAGGGGAAGTAAGTGGCAATACAAATCCCAGCGCTTGTATCAGGACACAGACACGACTGCGAGCGGCGCCCGCGAAGCGGGGGCCGCGAGTCGTTAAGAGCCTTCAGGGAGGAGGGGGCGGGAAGAGGCACCAGGTGCGCGCGATGACCTGGCGCAAGCACCTCTGGGCCTCGCAGTCCCGCTCCCGCTGACCGCCTCAACTCCCTCAGCTGCAAAGAAACCCTGGGATGGAGCACACGGGCTCGAACAGAGTTCCGTCTTTAGGGCAAGTTAATCCGGGTACTGGTGGAGCACACGGGCTGAAAATTCCAAGTGTTCCGTCTTCAGGGGAAGTAAGTGGCAATACAAATCCCAGCGCTTGTATCAAGACACAGACATGACTGCGAGCGGCACTCATCCATTCCGTCCAATCGGGGTTCATCCCAGCCCGCAACACAGCGCTTAATAAGCGAAGACTCCTACATGTTTTGGAGGCAGATTCCTACAATGTAGACTCTGCCGTGGTATTTGCTGTAGACATAGAGAAGGCCTTCGACAGCTTGGAGTGGGAGTACCTATTCCATGTGATGCGACTGCTAGGCCTTAGCCTCGATTTTGTAAGGTGGACGGCCCTACTGTATACAGACTCGACTGCCAGGATCAAAACAGGAGGGGTGGTCTCGGGGGCCTGCAGGGTGGGGAGGGGCACGTGCCAAGGGTGTCCCCTCTCCCCATTGTTATGGCGGTGGAACTCCTAGCGGCACAAGCGCGTTCTGGGCGAGTGTACCGGGGCCTCGATGTCTATGGCCAGATCCACCATATCGCACTTTATGCGGATTACCTCTTGATGTTCTTGGCAGACACAGGCAAAGTATTGCTGGGTGCGAAGTCCCTGCTGCGGGCATTGAGTAGAGTGTCTGGCTTAAAAGTCAATTGGGCAAAAACGTGCCTCTTCCCGGTGCGCAAGGGCAGGCTAGACCCCCAGACCACGGAGGGGGTGAAATGGGAGGAGAGATATTTGCCCTACTTAGGCACGCTTATTTATCATGAAAAAAAAGATATTCTAGAGGGGAACGTTGGGAAGGCGATCAGAGAGGCCAGGGCTAACTTTGAATTCTGGGGTACCTTGCCGTTATCGGTGGCGGGACGTGTGGCACTTCTCAAAATAGTGGCCCTCCCGCGTTTACTGTACTTTTTCTGGGTTCCGCCAACCTATTTTAAATGACTCAGAGCGATGATTGTCTCTTTTCTGTGGGGTACGGGGAGGCGCAGAGTAGCCATGAATACACTCATGAGGCCCCGGGCGGAGGGGGGATTGGCGGTCCCAGATTATGAAATGTATCATCTGGCAGCCCAGCTCCAATGGCTTACGCAATGGGTGGCGAGGGCTACTAGGAAAGAAGGTGAACCTGGTGAGCTGTTGGGTCCCCTAATGGTGCTCTCTCGCATAGTGTTGCGGCTCCCGCTCGGGACCATACTCCTTACCCTGGAATTTCCCACAGCCCAGAAATGCTGGAACAGATATCTCCGGAGACTAGGTATAGGGACCCCTTACACCCCTGACATACCGCTGAAGATGTGCAGGACTCTACCACATGGGGACACCTGGCAGAAACTGGAGTCATGGGAACAGCAGGGTTCACAGACAATGGGAGACCTTTACGAGGAAGGGGCCCTTCTACCTTTTGATGATCTTCGAGCCCGGTAGGACCTACATAGTGGCGACTTTCTGCAATACACAGCACTCACAGCAGCTATTCGAAAGCACTGGAAACAGGCCTTACGGAGCCACCCACTTCCATGGGGTGCCAGTATGTTGTGGTTGCGGCGGGCACTATAAAGGCGGTGACATGTCTATATAGGCGCATGACACTAGAGTCCCTGTCCCCAATGGCTACCCTGAAGCTTAAATGGGAACTGGATATAGGGAAAGACATCCCAGATGCAGCATGGATTGGGATAGTAGAGAGGGCCTGGAAAAGCACACGCAATGCGTGATTTCAATTAGTACACTTTCACATCCCACATAGAGCATACTTAACTCCAGCCCGCTTGCATAAATATTTCCCGGCCCAGTCAGCGGCCTGTCCGAGGTGCACCATGGCTGAAGCGGACTTCAAACACATGCTGTGGGACTGTCCCTCTCTTGACCCCTTTTGGAGGGAGGTGACAGCACTACTGATGGATATAACGGAGAGAGACCTACAGCCCTCCATGCCACACTGTATCCTGCATTGGTTTCCCCACACCTCAAAGAACAAAATTACTGGCAAATTCATAGATTTGGGATTCCTATTGGCTAAAAGGGCTATAACCTCCCATTGGTAATCAAAAAAAGGCCCTAGTATAGGTGCGTGGAAGGCGGAATTCTGCAAATGGGCTGAGTGTGAGGGCACTGTCCGGTTACAAATGGCAAGTAGAACGGGCAATGAGAAAGCGTTGGAGAGAGCAGAGCGTGGGAAAGGTTAGTTCTGGAACTTACAGTCCCTGCAGATGCAGATGATGAGACCTGAGCAGTTGGCCCCGAGTCGCACACGGCATTACACGCTTCAATAGTCGGTGGGTTTCCGCCATGAAATAGTGACGAAGTGCTGCACTCGCCCCACATGTGAGACGCTTAATATCACAGTGCTTTCATTGATCCCGTTGCATAGAACAAACGTTGGCTTAGCCCCTCAGGACAGCAGCGAAGGGTCCACACTGATACACCTGGGGGGGGGGAGGCAGTTGGGGTTGTCTGAGTTGGGGATGGGGGTTGTTGGGCAGTTGAGAAGGGCTGCTAGCACGGCACCACTGATTGCGCCAGGACCGGCGTTTGAGATGGCTGCAGATAAAGCAATGGTCATTATTCTTTGAATGATTCAATTTATTCTCAAGTGCTTTGGGGAATACCGCTATACAAATTTGTTATGATGCTTATCAGTGCTGCATTGTAAGTTAATAAAAAACCAATAAAAGTTGTGTTAAACAAAAATGGGAGCACACAAATTAAATTCTGTTTAATTGACACATAGTTATTTTTAGATTACACTTTCCCTACATTCTACTCATTATCTAAACTCACTACACTCACCACACCTCATATTCATCATTAGCAAAAAAGAAATGAACTTGTTGGGTATTGCAGCACCGGCCCAAAGAGGAGCTGCCCGATGATGAAGCATGACGCCCCTCGGAGTGTGTGAGTGCCCTTGCTCCTATAAGGAGTACTCTCCTCTAGTTCTTATTTGGTAAGAACACCCCCCCCCCCCTCTCTTTTTATAGAAACTGCATACTTCTCATTTCACAGTTAACCTCTTTGGGCACGTATACTGGACCCTTTTTTGCTCCTGATTCCCCCCTCGTTTTGTCAGAAGATATCTAAGAACTCATGGGAAATGTGTACTCATTTTAGATTTCTAGTGCACTAAGCATTATGCTTAGTGCACTAGAAAGCAAAAATGAGGACATTAAATGAGTCCTTAAAAAGAGAACCCTTTATTTTCTTAATTTGTATAGGAAATGCTTTAAGTTTTACAGGTCTTAGTCCATCAAGATGGCTACAGGTGTGGCACAGTTTTGTCATAAATACAGAATGTGACTGCTCTAGTTGTTAATTAGAACCCTGTCGGAAACTGCAGTTGATTACTAGGGAGTTATTGATAAACTGATACTGATGTTGGTAGTACACATTTTACTCAGAATATTAGACTTTGTTCTCACATGGCTTAGTAAGATATTGTGAAGGTGTAGAAAATATGCTCTCGTTTTAGCTTCTGGCGCACCTTCCACACCTCTTTGAGAAAAACAGAAGACAAAACAATTTCCTCGCAAACATGGTTCATCAGATCCCAGCACAGAATCGGCATTTTTTACAGAGTACAATCACAGTAGAACTCATCGCAATTTCTAAAATTAGTATGGTGCCCTGTCCATATGATTTACATTGTAACTAGAATATATTATTAACTTTTATATGTGATTCTTTTATCACCCTGTAAAACAGGCTTTAACTATATGTATTTCAGTAGGGACCAGGTCCATAAGTGTAATGTTTGCCACAGCTTGTTTTCCATGTTGTGGCCAGCCAATCAAGGGGTTGTGCCTTTGGGACACCCACATAACCCTTGGGGTCAGGGTGTGGTTATCCTGCCCCCTTATATTTTTTGAGTCACTTCCAGGACACAGGGGCCATGCCCCAAGTCCTGTAATGGCTGCCACCACATATTGTTCAGGTTGTGGCCAGCCAATCAGGATTGACTAGTCCCCTTCAAAGTAACCATCTAAGCATATCTGGACATCACCAGTCCAGAGATGACTAACTTTTTAACCCCTTCATGATCACCCAAGCACCTCTTTAAAACACATATTTCTCACAAAGGGCTGAACAGATGTACACCAACTAAAGAAAAGCTCACTTTCTAAATAGAGTTCAAACTTTCTGCCAAATTTGGTGTAATTCCAATCAGCTGTTTTCGCTGTATCACCTCCCTAAATTAACATGGGAAATCAATGTAATGAGACCCCCCTTTTCTTGGCCCCTGTTTGACAGATAACCCCAAAACTTTCCAGCAGAAAGCTAAGGTAGATCAACTTTTTCAGGGGAAAGTTTTGAGAAGATTCATTAAACAGCGCAAAAGTTAATACTGAAATAAAAAACGTTATTCTTATGGAAATTTCGACATAATTATTACTACTACACAGTGGCGACTGCCCCTGCATAATATTCAGATATATAGATAAACAGATAGTGTGCCTCTTTTTTCCCATTGCCCATCACTGTCTTTCCTGCTTCAGTGTGCCTTCTGTACCTGCAAGGAACTCTATCTCTTTTTCACTTACCCAGCAATGCATCTGTGCTTGTGTTTTTGATAATTTGTAAAATTGGTTTATTTATGTAAAAATCCGAATGGAAATCATGGGGCAGATTTACTAGCTCCGTGCGTCACTTTTAACATGGGAAAAGTGACGCAAAAGTGGCGCAAGGGGCTTGTAAATCTGCCACCGTGTTTTTCAATAATATGGTGATGCCCTCAGGGTCAAAGTTTGGGAGAGGAGTTGGCCTAACGGCTTGGGCGGTCGACCTCCTGGGCGGAGAACTGGGTTGGAGTCTCGGCAATGCCACTGAACATCCTGTGACTGTGGGCAAACTCACTTAATCTCTCAGTGCCTAACAAAAATTAATGTGTCCTCATGTAACACAACTGGTGCTATGTAAAGCTCTCTGATACCCGATTCGGGTCAAGTTCGCGCTATATAAAACTCCGTAAAAAAAAAAAAAAACTATTCAAAGTGTGTTTTGATAAAAGCTTAAATTTGGAAAATGTCATTGTATTAGGAAATCCCTGTACTCTGGAGCATATCGTTTTATTGCGACCAAATACAGTTCCTCCCAAGCGATCAGTAGCCAAACTTGATACCGTCTAAAACCGCTTTCTTCATGCATATGAGCATTAGGTACACCACTATGTCAAAATACATTTGCTTTAAATTGTGGACATGTCCTTATGATGTCTTAGAAGAGAGGTGTAAGACAGTGCACGCACTTTGGATGTTTTTAGGTGCTATAATGTGAGACTGTTAGCGGTGGTCAAGGATGTTTCTAGATAAATTGTTGATCTTAGGTTTCTACATTGCTATGCAAAGCAGAGCTTGCGACTTAATAAAAATTGATCTATCATAAACTAACAAAGCAGCAATAAAAGATACTATGTTTCGCTTTGTCAAGCTAATAATACAAGTATAAAACGTAAATAGAATAATATGCAAATGTAATAATTCAGTGCGTGTTCTCTTTGTCCGGTAGGCATTACGGTGCTCCTGTCATTAACAGTGTTTATGCTACTCGTGGCTGAGATCATGCCTGCCACGTCCGACTCCGTTCCGCTCATAGGTAAGAATGTCCTGGTTATTTTGGCTATTTCATTTTCTATAGGAGTTTTTGGTGTTTCAGCGTATCGCATGCATTTTTAAGTAGCCCGACTATGATTATGATTATCTCATTTTGTTTCTTTGCAATGCATTGAATAGTAGAGGGTGTAGGACAACGTCAATGAGATGCATTACTCACTTTATTAGTAAATGAACGGTCCCAACAGTTACTAAGAACTATAGGATAGGTACATTAGCTGCTGTGGATGGTATTTTCTTGGAACACTCCTGGTTGTGAAATGTATATCGTTCCTCGTTTTACAATTATTGACCAGTCCTCATCCAGTGCGATGTCTAGACTTTAGTGCTTCAAGATTTATTAAAATGCATTGCTTTTGTGAGAGCTTTTTTATCACTTCATTGAACCTATCCAATACGTGCTTTGGAACCTTCACTTATGCAACAAAGTTTTCACAAAATATGTGTTTTTCATTTTCATGAAAAATAGCATACATATCACAAAAGTCCTAACTGTATTTACATCTAAAGGTAATTTGTCATTAGCTCTTCAATAGGTGTAAAACTTCTCATCCATTACTCATTGTGTTGGCAAGATACATTACCTACATAAAAATGTAGGATCTGTGGTTCTGAAAAATCTGGACCCTGCTATAATATGGTACCGAGGCAAAACACTTGTGTCACAAAATATCATCGTACCATGACGAATTTGGTGTCTACAGACCGGTAATGATTAGGACATTATCCCTATGCATTTGCGTCGTGATTGAGTGATGCTATCACCCTTAAATCATGGTTTCCGTCTCGAACCCTCGGAATCCATTTTGTGAATGGCATCCATCTTGTGGCTTGCAATCATATAGTCAATTGATTAAGGCCGAGTTTGATCTGAAAGGACACGTCCACCTTAGCTGACTTCCCCATGACCTGGCCTAGCTGACTCCACTGCCTCCAGCCAAACCTGTTCGGGCGGTTCCTCGCCCAGTGGCCGAGTAAGATAGCATCAAGGCACAACATGCCATAAACCATTCACTACATACAAACCATGCTTTATCATACACACACCTGTCCCTGTTTCTTGTTTATGACTAGTTTTACGATGAGGAAGTGCCCGATTTTATTGGGGTTTCATCGATATCTGATGGTAGTTCTGGGCCGAGCTGGGTAATCTATCATGAACTGGACATACGAAATTGTAGGCTGGCCATCATGAGTTTGCTTTTTCTTTGTTGTACAAATATGTATATGGTTGCATCATAAAACAAGGAATTCTTGCCTGAAGTGCAATATTGTGTATAAAAGGAGAAGGCTGGCTCTGTAAAAACGAACAGTCTCCTGAGAACTTACATCCTGTGCTGTTGTACTTCTAGGACGCTTGTTACTTGGTTGCAGCCAATAAAACTCGATCCTTGACTTCACCTAGAAGACTCTGTGTTTCTGTGGTCCGGAACAGGGAGAACTCAGAGGTCTTCGGGTGTTATCCCCTGGCACCACCGGGTTCCTAAAAACCCGGCACCTCAGTTGGCGCCCAACTCGGGGCGGTATCAAGCGGTATCAGTCCAAGCTAGATGTTCGTGAGGAGCTTCGTGTGAAAATTCCAGAGGATGGCCAGCCACTTCAGCGACCCCTGTATGTCGAGTGTCGACGTGGTTCTGAAGGTCTTTGCTGCGAGGTTCCCCGCGTCCCGACGGCTACGAAGGACTGCTGCCCTGACTATCGCCCTGTTTTGGACCCAGTGATCCTTGGTAGAGCGAAACAATAGACGAGTCTTCTAGTGACGTCATCGATCATCAATACTTCAGTTAAGTATAAGTGGAGCATCTCCCAGTCCTTAGTTTGATTCTTAGTTTTGGTATCCTTGAGATACGTTTTGTTTGGAACTTGCAAGCGCCAAAACCAAGGGATTCGTGTATTCACGAAAATATCGTATTCGATAATCCTTTGAAGTTTGAAGCTAGACTAGTGAGCGAAGATGCCTGGTCTTAGCAGACTTGGAAACTTGTTTTGTCTTGGTTGTAGTAAGGACTACCGATTAGAGGATTTGTGTCCGGTTCCTCCGATTGGAACTCCAACATATGAACTTTATGTGAAGCACGGAGTAGGCCCTATCACATATAATGAAATGTGGATAAAATACACCAGAAAGGATGGTGTTTTAAAATGGCCCCAATATGGTAGCTTTGACGCAGAAATACTAGATAATTTAGAGGTCAAACTGTTTAAGAAGAAAGCCCGGCCGGCGATGTCTTTTCGCTTGTGGCGCAAAGAAGCCAAACAGAAAGAAATTAAATTAGCAAAGAAAAATAAAAGAGGTATGTCAATGGTACAAGCTGCCATTGCATACAGGGATAATGAGGAAGAGCAAGAGAGTGAACAAATGCTCAGAAGCAAGAAGTTAGCAGTAGATAGATGTTACCCGATGTTGCCACATGAGGGACAAGGTTCAAAAAGGACATCAGAGAAGGATCCATTAATGTCCCATTTACTGAGTTCACCACCTCCATATGCACCAAATGCTACTGCACCCCCGAAGCATTTTGTTATACCGCGCCCCGGCGCACGAACTCCAGTTCTTGCACAAGCACCAGCTCCTCTTCAGCTGGTTCCTACTTCTCCGGCGCAGCCCTCTCAAGGGCCGCCGCCTTCGCTACATACTCCATCTACTTTTACTACGACTTTGCCTACTGCTCCAACTGTTTATCATGATACTACTTCTGCCACTGCCTCAGCTTCTTCTGCCACTGCCTCAACTTCCTCTGCCATTGCCTCGACTTCCTCTTTACATCAGCCTGTCTTTTCTGGCACATCTGCCTCTCCGCAAGCTTCTCCTTCTGTTCGACAGAGAGTGGCAAGTACTGTCACTGGTCTGTTCTCACCTTTCTTTGGGTCGCCTAAAACGACCCCTAAAACAGGACGTAGACAGTTGCGTAGTCAACTGCCTGATTATGAGGAAAGAGTAGTGCTGAATGAGTTAGCACGTAAATGGGTTACTGATACTGTGAAGTATGATGTTCAGTCTGTTATGGAAGTCTTTAGTCAGTGGGACGCACCCACTCAAAGATATGTATTTGAAGAGATGTGTGTATATCTCTGCGAAGATTTGCAAGACAATGATCCAAAACGTAAAATGCAGGAATTGTTCCGTATGCGATTCAAGTTTTATGAAGGCATGATTGTAGGTGCCGATGTTGAACGAGCCATAGATTTGTTGTTATCTTATAGGAGTAAGGGAAACGTCTCTAGATCACTGTATGAGGATGACATGTCAGGTAGGAAAAAGGCGCGACAGTACCCCATGAGAGAAGTTCCTCCAGTTTGGAGGGAAGGTGACGCAAATGCGAATCCAGCAATTCTGCCACATTTCCAGTGTGTATGGGTACATGTTCCCTGGAAAAGATCTGAAGTTTTAGCACTCAAACAGACATTGCCTGATCCCCGTAAAAATCCTGCAGGATATTATAAGGAGTTATCACAGACTGATGTAGACATGTTGTTTGGGAATGTTGTTCCACAGCCTTTATGGAGTAAGATGCGTCATGCAGATCATGATCCAGAATTAGGTGACACGTGGGCTAATATTACTGCTGCTGATGCTAGACAAGTTGGTGGCTCTAAACCTGAGCCTTTGGTAGCTGAACTTCCTGGTAGAATTATTACATATATGAAAATTTGAATGCCTGAATTACGTGTGAATTGGGACAAGTTATCTGCATGCAAGCAGAAGAAAGATGAGAATGTGTCTGACTTTTTCACGAGATTTGAAGAGACTTTCGTCGATCATAGTGGTCCGGATATGGCTACTGAGGGTGGCCAAAGATTGTTTGTTGACAAATTTGTGCATAATCTGCTTCCTGAACTATGTAATAAATTGAAAGATTCAGAGAGTGCTTGGGCTGTTTCCACGTCAGCGCAGATTTTAGCCACAGCCCAGTACTACGAAAATAGACGCAAAGACGAGTTAGATAAGGCAGACAAAAAGACTAAGGATTTGAAAACTAAAGTCCTTCTCCAGCAAGCTTATCCACCTCGCACTGCTAGTCAGCCTGATTATCAGCAACCACAACAGTATTCGAGAAACTCACAAAGAAATGAGTCTTCTCAACAGTGTTTACCGTATGGTCCGAATCAGTGTGCCTATTGCAAGAAAGAGGGTCTTTTCAAGAATAGCTGTCCAGCTTTATTGCGACGTTTAAATGGTGTTTCTGGTGCAAGAGGTAGAGGTATTCAACAGGCTCCTAGAGGTAGGGGCCGTGGAAATTTCCCCCAGAATAATACTTCTTTTCCGCCTCAGAATTCCATGAACAGCTTTGACCAACAGAATAATGCGTCTTCCGGGTCAGCTTAGTACTATGCTGATGATTACTATGCAGAAAACGAGAATGAGGGTAATAATTACTAGGACAGCCATGGACAAAGAGAGGGAGTTGTTTCAGTTCCAGTAGATCAGAATGGACCTTATGTTGAGGTGATTACATCAGGAGTGTCAGAACCTTTTCTGCTGGATACTGGTGCTACAAAAAGTTCTATTATGCACTCAAAACTTCCTGGCGCACCTTTGTCTGGCGAAATGAATGTTTCAGTAGGTTTTTCTGGCGCCCCGGTTAGAAACCCGATTTCTAGTCCTATGCCCCTTTCTGTTGGCCCATATGAATTAGAAGCACCCCTCATTCTTACAACAGGTTGTGGTGAAAATTTGTTAGGTTTGGATTTGTTAAAGAGATTATATGCGACTTTGTACTGTTCTCCTTCGGGAGTACAACTTACCCTAGGTAAGAAAGTGATTTCTCCAATGTATTTGGCAAAGGAGAATATTCCAACAGAATTGTCATCTCTTCCAGATATACTTTGGGCTACTGGTTCTAATGACGTGGGTCTTTTGGAGATAGCGCCATATGTCATAACATTGCGAGCTAATGTTAGGTTGCCACGTATTCCACAATACAAGATCTCTAGCGAATGTGAAAAAGCGTTGTTAGCGATCATTTACGATCTGATTGAGAAAGATGTCATTGAAGAGACAATAGGCAACATTTGTAACAGTCCTATTTTGCCAGTCTTAAAGCGTACTGATCCGTCACAGCCACCTGTGTACAGATTTGTGATTGATCTTAGAGAAGTGAACAAGATTGTTGTGCCACAGTTTCCAGTTGTTCCCGACATTACTGTCCTATTGACTATGGTTCCAGCTTCAGCCAATTGGTTCTCGGTGATTGATTTGAAGAACGCTTTCTTCAGCATCCCGATTGCTGAGGAGAGCAGAGATATTTTTGGCTTCAATTTAGGAGGACGAAGCTTCCGCTTCAAACGCGCTCCTCAGGGCTACTGTGAAAGTCCATCTATATTCAGTCAGGCTCTGGAATCACAACTTGACACGATTGTTCTACCTGATGGTGCGACTCTCATTCAATACGTAGACGATTTACTGGTCGCTGCAGATACTGAAGAGATTTGCAAGGAAGCCACATTGTCGTTGTTGCATCACTTATGTGACATGAAGCACAAAGTCTCTCTTTCGAAATTGCAATTTTGTCGACAAGAAGTGACCTACTTAGGTCACATCTTATCGAAGGAGGGAAGGAAGCTGACCCCAGAGAGAATACAGGCAATTGCAAGATTAAGTGTCCCAAGGACACAGAGAGAAGTGCGTGCTTTCTTGGGAATTACATCATATTGCAGACAATGGGTACCGAATTTCTCATTGTTGGCCAAACCTTTGCTGGCACTAATCTGTAAGGATACACCCAATCCTATGCCTTGGTCTGAAGATTGTCAGAAGAGTTTTCACGAGTTGCGTGATGCATTGTGTTCGGCTCCTGTGTTGGGCAACCCCGACTACAGTAAGCCTTTTACATTATATGTCCATGAGAAGGAAGGTTGCGCATTATCAGTCCTGACACAATCCTTTGGGGACAAACAGCGTCCATGCGCATACTTTTCTGCGACTCTAGATCCTGTAGCTAAAGCATTACCAAGCTGTTTGAGGGCCACTGCTGCAGCAGCTGTCTGTATTCGACAGTCTGCTGGGTTAGTAATGAACAATACACTGATCGTTAGGGTCCCACATGCAGTAGACATTTTGCTAAACAGAACAAAGACACAGCACTTAACTAGTGCTCGACTGTCAAGCTATGAGTTGACACTGTTAGCGAGTCACATACACATAAGGAGTTTTGGACGATTGTGGCGTGAACGTGGGTTCCTGACGTCGCATGGTGCAAAGATACAGCATGGTCAGCTAGTTAACGAGCTTCTCGAGTCACTGACCTTGCCACTACAAGTTGTGATTGTGAAATGCAGTGCACACAGAAAGGTTCAAGATGATGTTGGTCGTGGGAATGCATTTGCAGATGAAGTTGCGAAAGAGACTGCAAGGAACGCAATGAGTCGAATGTATGTTGTAGGTCCTGCGAGATGGATTGCTGATGTGGGTATGTGTGAAGACACTATTGAAAGTGTGAAATCTATACAGTCTGAGGCCACTGAGAAAGAGGTGAATGAATGGAGAGAAAGCAAGGGTAGATTGGATGCGAATGGCTGTTGGGTCAAATTGTCAGAGCATCAAAGATGGCTGTTACCCGACGCATATGTACTTGCAGTGGTGACAATGGCTCATGGAATGGCTCACATCAGTGTGACAGGAATCTGTAAGTTGTTGGCCCCAGTATGGCAGAATAGTGGTATCCCAAAATGTGCAGAGAACTTGGTCAAGAACTGTATGGTGTGTTTAAAGTACAATCCCGGTAGGGGAACTCCAACTCCAGCTGGTCATTTTGCGCCTCCAACGTATCCGTTCGAGGTTTTGCAGCTCGATTTCATCCACATGGAGAGGTGCAACAATCTGAAATACGTGCTTGTTGTTGTTTGCGCCTTCTCCAGGTGGGTGGAAGAGTATCCCCTTAAGGACAATACTGCTTTGTCCACAGCCAAAGCCCTTGTCAAAGAATTCTTCCCTAGGTATGGTATGCCTAGAATTGTCTGGAGTGATAATGGAAGTGAATTCGTGGGACGAGTGACGAAGAGAGTGTGTGAGTGTCTAGGCATACACCAGAAGTTCCACGCTGCAAATCACCCCCAATCAGCTGGATTAGTAGAGTGCTACAACGGCACACTAAAATTAAAACTAGCCAAGATCCAAGCCAGCACAGGTCTTAAATGGCCTGACGCCCTGCCTTTAGCACTCCTATACTATGTACTCCTGTACTGCTTGACTATTTGCACGAATTGACAACTAAATTGCGTGTTTTACACCAACAGGTTCACTGTTCCTCTCCGCCAGCGTCTGATGATCCAGACCACACCATTGAACCTGGCACCTGGGTGTTGGTGTGAAATTTCCAGCGCACCAAGAACGAACAGCCCAGGTGGACTGGCCTGTACCTCGTCCTTCTTTCCACGAGATCAGCCGTTCGGGTGGAAGGAAAGAAGAATTGGGTGCACGGCGCCCACCGCAAACGGGTCCCGCTGCCCCTTCCATATGACCGGCGAGTCCAGGAGGGAATTGCTGACTCTGAAACCGAGTCCATACCTCGCTTTGTGCCCTTCAGTGATGCACAATTGAAAGGAACTGGTACAGACAAGGAGAGTGATCGTATTCTGCAAGGATTTGTGCCACCGTCAATGCAGTTGGACACTACAGAACCTGAAATATTGTTTGAAGACCACACCATACCTGGGAAACAACGGTATAATCTGAGGCCAAGAAAAACGGACTTAATAAAAGTAAACTAATAAGATTTTTCTTTCCCCCAAGAACTATTTTTTTGATTGTGCAACTCTCTCGCCCAGGGAACTTGCTCATTTTTGATTTTCGAACCGCCATCCGGTTCTGCTGCTAGGGTCGCGGTTGACAGTCTTGGGAAGTGCAGCTGGAGACGTTTAGGTCGACGGTTCTGGTTGGTCTAAGGGAATTACCCTGGACTGAACAGAAGCACTCCTGAGCAGAATCAATCTCCCACCGCGGGCAGCAACTAGAGGATGGAGTTTCCAAGGGTAGAGAGACCTGCTAGATCTACGAACTTTGAAACGAAAATATGCATTGTGATGGTGAGAAGACAATTTTTAATAATATGCATTTTAATGTTGTGTAGCAAAATGATGTTTTTGATTGGCTATACTCTATTCACATTCCGAGTTATCTTTGTACATAACACTCAGCTCACACCTCCTCCTACTGTTTCCCCGCATTCTTTCCACCCTCTACCTGAACACGAGTCTGCCAGAAGATTAGAGTTTGTAAATAATTCATTCGTCCAACTCCTACACCAGCACCAAACTGTAATGAACACCACAAACTGTTGGGTATGTGGACTTATGCCACACACAACGGATAAGGGTATCCCGTATTTTGTCCTGCCATTTGGCTACCATGGTTCTCTGTGGGCACTTCGAGCAATGTTCCTGTTTGCCCTCGAACCATATGTCCCGGGGAAAAACTCAAGCAACAAGGCGCTAGTGGCGGGAATTAGAAATATGAGCAGAGATGTCGACACGTACAAAACGATTCCCAGAGATGAATTGATGCCTTACAGCAGATGGAATATAACCCAATATGGAATTTCCTTGGCTGAGAGTCTGAAAGCAAAGCAATCCTCCCCAGTCTGGATAGTACCCCACCAAGGTCACCTATGTCTGCAGGGAAATGGCAAAAACCCTAGAGCTCAGCTAGGGAAGAGTGTCTGCACTGAGACTTACGTTTTCTCATCTCAGACCTCCCCTTCATTCTTAGCGGCTAAGGGTACCTACTTCGTCTGCCACGATAGAGCGTATACGTGGTTGCCCCCTGACTTCTCGAGCACATGTTTTATCTCGTTTCTGCTGCCACACACCTACACGGCCAAGGCAGATTACCATCGGACAAGGACAGTTAGGGGTGTCGAGAGTAAAGACGACACCGCGGAGCAAGAGTTTGGAGACTTCGCGAAAGGTTTTCTGCTGTTTTGGGGGCCTATGGTGAACAGCAGGAACATTCGCCAGTTGACGAGGGTAGTTGAATCCGCCATGACCGAAACGGCCGGTGCCCTTAGTAACTTGACTGCTGAGCTCCAGTTGGACCGACTTATGACTCTTCAAAATAGGGTTGCCCTAGATGTCATACTTGCAGACCGTGGCGGGGTATGTAGAGTGATCCAATCCAGTTGCTGCATTTTCATTCCTGATAATGCTCCAACAGTGTACCAGGCCATCTCAAAACTGCACAAGATCTCTGATTCCATCCACGTGGACAAAGCAGATTGGTCCTTGCTAGGGTGGTTCTGGGAACTGATATCTGCCTGGGGATGGAAAATTCTGATATTAGTTGGGATGATCTTAGCCATTCTGTTCCTGTTCTGCCTGTGTGTGCAGTGCGCTCCTGCAATATGTGGCCTCTGTGCTGCATCATGTGTAAGGAAGCCTGTGTCAAGGGACGAACTGAACAACAGGATGATGCTACAGCAGCATCTGCATGACTTCATGAATACAGATTTGGACTCAGATAAGCATAAGTTATTGCCTATATAAGGGCAAAAGGAGGGTCTGTGGTTCTGAAAAATCTGGACCCTGCTATAATATGGTACCGAGGCCCAACACTCGTGTCACAAAATATCATCGTACCATGACGAATTTGGTGTCTACAGACCGGTAATGATTAGGATATTATCCCTATGCATTTGCGTCGTGATTGAGTGATGCTATCACCCTTAAATCATGGTTTCCGTCTCGAACCCTCGGAATCCTTTTTGTGAACGGCATCCATCTTGTGGCTTGCCCTCATATAGTCAATTGATTAAGGCCGAGTTTGATCTGAAAGGACACGTCCACCTTAGCTGACTTCCCCATGACCTGGCCGAGCTGACTCCACTGCCTCCAGCCAAACCTGTTTGGGTGGTTCCTCGCCCAGTGGCCGAGTAAGATAGCATCAAGGCACAACATGCCATAAACCATTCACTACATACAAACTATGCTTTATCATACACACACCTGTCCCTGTTTCTTGTTTATGACTAGTTTTACGATGAGGAGGTGCCCGGTTTTATTGGGGTTTCATCGATATCTGATGGTAGTTCTGGGCCGAGCTGGGTAATCTATCACGAACTGGACATACGAAATTGTAGGCTGGCCATCATGAGTTTGCTTTTTCTTTGTTGTACAAATATGTATATGGTTGCATCATAAAACAAGGAATTCTTGCCTGAAGTGCAATATTGTGTATAAAAGGAGAAGGCTGGCTCTGTAAAAATGAACAGTCTCCTGAGAACTTACATCCCGTGCTGTTGTACTTCTAGGACGCTTGTTACTTGGTTGCAGCCAATAAAACTCGATCCTTGACTTCACCTAGAAGACTCTGTGTTTCTGTGGTCCGGAACATGGAGAACTCAGAGGTCTTCGGGTGTTATCCCCTGACACCACCGGGTTCCTAAAAACCCGGCACCTCAGATCACTGACATAATATCGATAACAATAATATAGAATTTCACAAATATTGAAGTTAAAATATCGAATACAAAAATATTGACTTCCTATCTACAAACAGATAAGTACAAAAATATTGAATAAAAAATATTGTTTAAAAAATCTAGATTGTCCAAATATCGAATTTGTTTAAATATCTTAAACATAATTTAAAATTAATTAAATATAAAAAATAATGAACTAAAATATACTTAAAAATACTTAAATAAACTTAAAATTACTAAATAATTAATTTAAGTTATCAAAAAATAAAAATCTTAAAACATATATATATATATATATATATTTGCAATACAAATCGCTCAAGAGCAGCGAGAGGGCACACCACGGCACTTGACCTTTTCCAGCCTCGCTGCAGCTCGTCCTTCATTACCCAAGGTATTTCAATCTGCCTCTGCCGACATGGAGAACTCAGAGGTCTTCGGGTGTTATCCCCTGGCACCAGCGAGGCTGGAAAAGGTCAAGTGCCGTGGTGTGCCCTCTCGCTGCTCTTGAGCGATTTGTATTGCAAAATTATTCACGGCTGCTCATGCCGTGGAGAGGAGCTCCGCTTCAATTTACTTGAAAGACTGCAGGATGGAACTCTTCCTACCCGACGCAGCACAGTACTTTTTTGCAAAAACAAGCTCGTCCTTTGAATTTCCCTCCCTACTAAGGGTACAAAAACAGCCTGTGACAATGGTGGAATTAACACTGAACCTACTATAGGAAAGAAGATGCACCTCCAAAGGGGACTACATTTCCCACAACACTTTCGTGCTAATGAATTGTGCCAAGCCCACTGTGGGAGCTACTTTGATTAAATGGCAAGTTGTAAAGGAGGTGCGTGATCAGTGTTCTTTTTGCTGCTATCCCATGATGAAGAGGCGTACTGAGCCTCGAAACGTGTCGGCAGAGGCAGATTGAAATACCTTGGGTAATGAAGGACGAGCTGCAGCGAGGCTGGAAAAGGTCAAGTTCCATGGTGTGCCCTCTCGCTGCTCTTGAGCGATTTGTATTGCGAAATTATTCACGGCTGCTCATGCCGTGGAGAGGAGCTCCGCTTCAATTTACTTGAAAGACTGCAGGATGGAACTCTTCCTACCCGACGCAGCACGGTACTTTTTTGCAAAAACAAGCTCGTCCTTTGAATTTCCCTCCCTACTAAGGGTACAAAAACAGCCTGTGACAATGGTGGAATTAACACTGAACCTACTATAGGAAAGAAGATGCACCTCCAAAGGGGACTACATTTCCCACAACACTTCCGTGCTAATGAATTGTGCTACGCCCACTGTGGGAGCTACTTTGATTAAATGGCAAGTTGTAAAGGAGGTGCGTGATCAGTGTTCTTTTTGCTGCTAGCCCATGATGAAGAGGCGTACTGAGCCTCGAAACGCGTCGGCAGAGGCAGATTGAAATACCTTGGGTAATGAAGGACGAGCTGCAGCGAGGCTGGAAAAGGTCAAGTGCCGTGGTGTGCCCTCTTGCTGCTCTTGAGCGATTTGTATTGCAAAATTATTCACGGCTGCTCATGCCGTGGAGAGGAGCTCCGCTTCAATTTACTTGAAAGACTGCAGGATGGAACTCTTCCTACCCGACGCAGCACGGTACTTTTTTGCAAAAACAAGCTCGTCCTTTGAATTTCCCTCCCTACTAAGGGTACAAAAACAGCCTGTGACAATGGTGGAATTAACACTGAACCTACTATAGGAAAGAAGATGCACCTCCAAAGGGGACTACATTTCCCACAACACTTCCGTGCTAATGAATTGTGCCACGCCCACTGTGGTAGCTACTTTGATTAAATGGCAAGTTGTAAAGGAGGTGCGTGATCAGTGTTCTTTTTGCTGCTAGCCCATGATGAAGAGGCGTACTGAGCCTCGAAACGCGTCGGCAGAGGCAGATTGAAATACCTTGGGTAATGAAGGACGAGCTGCAGCGAGGCTGGAAAAGGTCAAGTGCCGTGGTGTGCCCTCTCGCTGCTCTTGAGCGATTTGTATTGCAAAAATATATATATATATATTTTAACATAATATTAAGAAAAAATATACAATATCTTTACCGTAGGATAGCATAGGGGTAAAAATTACTATTCTTACTCCAGTGAGTGCAACAGTAGGGAAAGCGTTGGATAGCGTAGGGGTAAAAATTTCTATTCCCACTCCAGTGAGTGAAACGTCTACAGTGTTACCAAATGCAGAGTCATTGGAGGTCATATTAGGCGAAGAGCCAATGGAACAGGAGCTGCCAGGAATACTACTTGTTGCCCCACCGCAGGATCAATATATTGTTCCCCCTGAGGACCAACCTAAGACCCAGGATTATAATGTGTTGTCCTGGAATATTGCAGGGTTGGCAGAGAAGGTTGCAGACCCATTATGGGTGCAGTTTGTTAGTCACTTTCCTATGATATGCCTCCAGGACACCTGGTTGGTTAATTGTAATCTTTTTTTGAAGGGGTATAAAGCTTTTTTGAGTTTCTGAATATCCACTTTCGCTTGGTCCAAATATATTGAGTGGACACCAACGGTTTCCTCTAGCACTCCAGTCCTTATAGTGAGCCCATCAATTTTATTATCTAGTGTTTTACAGTAGTTTCTGAACTCTAATTGGTTAGCAGATGATTCCACAAATCCCTTTCTTATCTCCAGGGTAAGGGCTGGGAACATCTCTAGAACAGAGGCTGCCGTCATTGGAGAAGGAGAAGGAGAAGGAGAGGAAGGCGCCAGTAATAAGTTGGGATCAAGTAGAGCAGGAACTGAAGAGGTTTCCATATCTACACCCCCAGATGCACCTCCTAGCCCAAAAAAATCTAACTCGCCGGCCTCCTTGGTCAGCTCTGTAGTCAAGCTTGAGGGTAAACGCTGCTCTGTCACTGATGGAAATTGTGGCGGAGATTGCGCAGACTGCACAGACAACATGGGTTGCGCAGGCTGTTGTTCTATCTCTTGATCATGCCGACCTTGCAGGTTCTCTCCTAAAGCAGTGATTGCCGCATTTTCAACAATTTGACTACAGCTCTTATCGACCTCATCATCCACCTCCAGTGGCGAAGTTTCTGCTACCACTGATGGTTGGGAATAAGAGGAGGAACTGGCCTCTGGGACTGATGCCATACCTGTGTCTTCGATCTCTTCGGAGAGGTGTAAAATCTGGGGAACGACTTTGAAGTAGGAGCGAAGTGAAGGAGTAATTCTTGAGCTTGTAGGAATCACTGTTTTAAAAACTGAAGCCTTCGCCTTAACTTTACTCTTTACATTAGTGTTTTTTGACTTAAGTTCTGTATTCAAAAAAGAGGATTTTTTCTTATGTGGTGTATTGACCCCTTTCCCTTTTCCAACCTCTGCGCCCCCCTCCGAGACTCCGTATTTCTTTTTTCGCCCACAGCCTCGACCTTTTTTAGGCCCCCCTCTGGGGGTATTAGGTGAAGTGTCAAAAGACTTTGAAATATCGGAAGTATTTATAGTAGAAGCCAGCAGGCCGTCCGCAACACAAGCAGTGCAAAGCAAGGAAGCAGGTTTAGCCACTACTTGAGACAAATCTTTGAAATTCCCATCCCCAAGGCTGGATCTAGGTGATTCCGGGGGGTGTTTAGCTAAAGGTGAGGAGGGACCCCAAGAACCACTCTCTAATCGTTTCTGCAAGCTGGTCACCATTAATTTTTCCTCACCCCCGCCCCCGCAGGCACCCTGAACAACACTGTCCCCCAAAAACCACTTGCCAGCTCCTGAAAACACGACTCGAAATCCACAGCTACACCCTCTATCCAGGAGCTCTGGTCGGCATCCTCCGTTGCCGTCCTCGGCGCTGCTCTCACTCGGGCCCAGGAACCATGGCGATAGAGAGAGGACTCCACAACAGCCGTACTGCAAGGAGTATCGCATCCCGCGTCCGGTGCAGGGAAAGAAGCTCGGAAAAAACAGAGTTATCGGTAAAGTACACCGTGCTCCAGAAGATCGTTAGAGGTCTTTACTTCTTCTTTATTTCATTTTCTGACAAAACAGGCTATTTCGCACGGCGGAGACGATCCCTGCGGGAGGTCATACCGGAGCACTGCGGCAAGCTAGCTAGCTGCCGCCATGGTCTTCCATACCCAAATATGTTAATTTAATTAATTTGTATTTATTTTAAATTAATTGTTAATTAATGATTAATTGGTAATTATTTAAAATATAATTGGTAATTAATTTTAATAGATTATTAGATAAATATGTTAATTTTTTTAATTTATTTTCTGTAACGGGTTCTGGGTTTATGGGGGAATAGGGTGGGAAGTAATTTAATTATAAATATTTCAATATCTTAATTAATTATTTGGCATTTAGTTTGAATTAATTGTTAATTAATTATTCATTGGTAATTAAATAAAATATAATTGGTAATTTCTTTTAATTGATTAATTAATATATTTTATAAAATTTAAAATTATTTTATTTATTTGTAATTGGTATGAATATTAATGTTATTTATATTTATATATGAAGTATTTACATTCCCTACTCTTGCACTCACTGGAGTGGGAATAGTAATTTTTACCCCTACACTATCCAACTCTTTCCCTACTGTTGCACTCACTGGAGTGGGAATAATAATTTTAACCCCTACGCTATCCAACCTTTTCCCTATTGTTGCACTCACCGAGTGGGAATAGTAATTTAAACCCCTACGCTATCCAACGTTTTCCCTACTGTTGCACTCTCTGGAGTGGGAATAGTAATTTTTACCCCTACGCTATCCAACACTTTCCCTACTGTTGCACTCACTGGAGTCGGAATAGTAATTTAAAATTTCCCGCTATCCTACGCTTTTCCTACTGTTGCACTCACTGGAGTGAGAATAGTAAATTTTACCCCTACGCTATCCAACGCTTTCCGTACTGTTGCACTCACTGGAGTGGGAATAGTAATTTTAAAATTCCCGCTATCCAATGCTTTCCCTACTGTTGCACTCACTGGAGTCGGAATAGTAATTTAAACCTTTACGCTATCCAAAGCTTTCCCTAATGTTGCACTCACTGGAGTGGGAGTAGTAATTTTTACCCCTACGCTATCCAACACTTTCCCTACAGTTGCACTTTATGGAGTGGGAATAGTAATTTTTAACCCTACGCTATCCAACGCTTTCCCTACTGATACACTCTCTGGAGTGGGAATAGTAATTTTTACCCCTACGCTATCCAACACTTTCCCTACTGTTGCACTATTTGGAGTTGGAATAGTCATTTTTACTTTTTCGCTATTCAATGCTTTGCCTACTGTTGCACTCACTGGAGTGGGAATAGTAATTTTTAATTTCCCGCTATCCCACGCTTTCCATACTGTTGCACTCACTGGAGTGGGAATAGTCATTTTTAATTTCCCGCTATCCAACGCTTTCCATACTGTTGCACTCACTGGAGTGGGAATAGTAATTTATACCACTATGCTATCCAACGCTTTCCCTACTGTTGCACTCTCTGGAGTGGGAATAGTAAATTTAACCCTCTCGCTGACCTACGGTAACATTATTGTATATGTTTTCTTAATATTATGTATATATATATTTCAAACACAGGTCCTTCACCGCCGTCGCACCAAAACGTCCCGGGTGCTTTCAACCAGCGCTGGTGAGATGCTACTATACAGCCACACGATCCAACCAATTAGGTCAAGAAAACAGCAAGCACTCCGATGTGAAGATGTTTTCTCAAAGTTTATTTATTTTCCAAACCCCCTTTACCCCTGACAGACGCGTTTCGCAAGTTAGCTTCATCAGTGTCAGTTTGTGTAAACATACAGAAGCCATTTTAAACCCTCCGCTCTTTTTCATTTCATCAACATAGAAGATGGTATATTCCATGGAAACGGCGGCCATCTTGTAGTGTAGTATTACAAGTATTTTACTTTAGTTTAAATGGTTCAGATAAAGTGCTCAAGTGCAAATTAAAATAGTTGACTACAATAAACATTACATTATTTTTGTGCACACTGTAATCGTATATCAAATTATCTGTTCATATATATACATTTTCCAAGATGGGATCCATTTGGATTCACCAGACTCGTTATGTGGGGGTGTATCCCCTAATCTCAGAAGGGATATATCCATTACAACGTTATACATTGATTATCTTCTCTTTTTATGAGGCCCTGTATGGGCTTGAATACAAAATTGTGTATGATACAGATATTTACATATTGACAAGGCGTTATCCAGGGATCGTGTAAGTATAGACAAATACCTTTTTCCTAAATATTTACATATTTACAAGGCATTATCCATGAATCATACAGGTTTAGGGAAATACCTTTTTGTTATACAGTATACACACCAAGAGTTTTGCCTCGTTCTATTTTAAAGGTGAACCCACATTTCTGCATCATTATTGAGGCCCCACGGTGTCATCGTTTTGAGGTCCAAAATATACCTTGACTCTGTGATGCGGAGTGCCTTTTCCCTGTCCCCGTTCCCGTTTCGTGAAACCATTCACTTTTTCAAAGGCAGGATCGTCAACAGAGCGCAAAGCATAGTGGGCACTTATATTCAAATCTTAGCTTCCGCCCCGTGGCAGTTTCGCATGGCTTGCTGGTCACTGAAGTGCCTAAGTATTCCTCATGTGAGGTGCTTCGCACTGTGTAGCTTCCTCAAATGAAACCCGAGTGGGCTCTGCCAAAAGTCAGACTATTCACAGTTGCAGGTTACTTTTTCCAGCACGAACCTCCTGTCTTAATGACTTCCATCTGGCGTCACTTGCAGACCGCTGCGTTACGTGGCGGGGCTGAATCCACGGCTGGGCCAGCCGTATTCATAAAGTATATATATTCACTGGAAAAAACATAGGTTTCACACCAGTTATAGTTACCTGGAAATTTTACTGACATAAAACCATTGAAATTCCCACGTTATAGTTAGTTGGACTCACTATAACTTGCGCGTGCAATGCACTGCTGATGACGTCACATATTACATCACTCATGACATGGTCAGTGACATCACTCATGACATCACTGATGACACCATCCAGTGAATGTGTGTCTTTCTGAAAAATAAATATGTTTTATATATGTATATGTAAAGGTCGATGGAAGAATAAATATTTAAATAAGTGTCTAAAAGAATGTTTTTTAAAAAAAAAATTGATTGGTTAACTGGCTAATTAAGTGTATCTTAGTGAATACATATATTAGCGAGTAATGTTTAAATACTTAAATATATGTATCAGTGTTTCACTTCGTGTATAAGTGGCTGCATGGGTTGGAGAGTAGCTACATGTGTGTGTATATGGGTTATTAGATGTTTTTTTAGTATCAGTATGAGTGTCTGTATGGTTTGGTGGGGGTATTACTTAGCACATAGATGCATCAATGACTGACTCACTGTTTGTATGTGTTTTGAAGACAGCATATGTGCAGGACTGTATGGGTGGATGAGTGTGTATATGTGTGTGTTAGTGAGTGAAAGCCTGCCTCACTAGTGTCTTTATGAGTAACTACATATGTTTTAATCCAGTATATGTGAGTATTGATGTATATAAGTGAGTATATGTGAGAGTGAGAGATTGTAAGAGTTCCTGTTTAAATATGTATGTGTTTCTATATGTGATTGTTTAAGAGAGTAAGTATGTGTAAGTTTCCTTAGAAGTAAGGTGGTAGTGTGTGTATAGTTGTATATGCAAATAAATGGATGTTCAATATTATATTTGCATGTGTTAGTATGTGTAAGTAACTTTTGGATGACTGTCGGTGTGTAACAGGATGTATAGGTGTATCACTACATATGATGAGTGAGTATATGTATGAGTGACTATAAAGAACTGTTGGTGAATGAGTGGATGTGTATATAAATGCTGGAATTATAGATTTGGTTGTTGTAACTGGTATGGGTATCTGCATTGTTTTGAAAATTTTAGTTTGTATTTTTGAATATGTGTTTCAAGGGTTACATTACAGTGAAAGGAGGTCTGTCACTCTGTCACAAGGATGGTATCATCAGTGATGTCATGAGTGATGTCACTGACCATGTCATGAGTGATGTAATATGTGACGTCATCAGCAGTGCATTGCACGGCCAAGTTATAGTGAGTCCAACTAACTATAACGTGGGAATTTCAATGGTTTTATGTCAGTAAAATTTCCAGGTAACTATAACTGGTTTGAAACCTATGGTTTTTTCAGTGAATTTAATAGGTTTTTTAAATGCTAATTCCTAACTAACTGGTGTGAAACCTATGGTTTTTACAGTGAATTTAATAGATTTTTTAAATGCTAATTCCTAACTATAAGTCTCACTTTATAAGTACATTGGTCTACATTGGGCTACATTGGGCTACATTTGGGCTACATTTGGGCTCTAACATATATATAGCCCAATGTGGCCCAATATATATTTTTTTAAGTTAATTTTCTTAAAAACCACTTGAGCATATATCTTGAGACATAGAAAAGGCACATCGGGCTACCAGTCCCTTCAATTTTGCAAATTTTTTTTTGTATATTTTTTTTATTATTATTTTTTTTGCATCGGAGCGCTCCCGGTGCGCGCCCCGGGGAGTGCAACGGAAAGCGTACTATTATGAAGCGCCCCGGAGCGCGCCCCGGGGAGCGTCCCGTAAGCGCCATTTTCGCGAACGAAAACATGATTGTGACGTATCGCGTAGCCGCGTCCGCGTGATACGCACGGCGTAAGCGCACCCGGAAGCACTCGAGCGAATACGATCGCGCAACGTAATCTTCCGACGCGCTTACGTGATGCGACCCGGGGTGCACCCCGGGACGCGTAGCGTAAGCGCGTCGGGTCATTTGACCTGAAAATAATACTTTTCATTGGTTCATAACAGTTTTGGTTTCATAATGATGAAACCCCTGGTCATGTGACCTAAAAACACTTTTCATTGGTTCAGGATATTTTTTTTTCCAAATGATGAAAGCCCACACCTTCTTTCCTTATTCTACCTTTTTGCTTTGAGAGAGGAAGACCTGTACTTATATCTGTCGAAAATGGCTACATTAGCTGCAGCTGCTGGATCTTCTGGACCACCACCACCACCACCACCACAAGGACCTCCACAACTTCACAGTGGTGGAGATCAAGAACAGGAGGAGGATGAGGACGAAGAGGAGAGTAGATTCGTCCGAGAGGACAACATAACCTACAATCCAAAAGAGCACATCATATGGCAATTTTTTTCTATCCCGAGTGACAAAAAAAAAGTAAATGCACCTAAAGCAACCTGCTTAATCTGTCATCAGGAGCTGTCAAGGGGGAATCCCAACAAGAAATACTCCTTCGGCAACCACACAATGATTAGGCATATGCTTAGAAAGCATCCCAATAACTATTCTAGGGCAAAGGTCAGGGAACTGGCCAAAAACCCTGTCCAATCTTCTGCCAGCTCCTCCCAAACTACTGTTTCCACCCCATCAGGACCGGAAGTTAGGGAGACATGCTCCATCATACAACCAACTTTTCAAATTTTAAAATGGTTTGTAAATTTTGTGGTCAAACAATTTGCTATGGTGAGCAATGCATCACACTTATTAATCGTGCTTGGGAAAACCACAAGTGCCAAAGGAAATATTAATTTGTTGCACTTTTTTTCTCCTTTTGAGCCCTTTTGAAATGCCTGTTTTTTGTTTTTCCCCTTAAAAAATACAAAAAAACTAAATATTTAAAACAAAAAACAAAAAAATATAAAACAACAAAAAGAATTAAAAAAGCAGTTCTTTTCAGAACTACCTCCCATTTATATAAAATGACTTAAATTTTTAAACTCTGCCATTCTCTTTTCTCCCCGGTGCACTCCCCGGTGCGCGTACCGGGCGCTCCCCCCGCGCAAATCGAATTTTTTTTAAAAAAATGTTTTGCCCCGCGGGGCCCTTTTATAGCCCCCACATGAAACCTAGGGGGTCAGGGGGGTCTACTCTGCCCCCTAATGGTCTTTTCCCCCTTTGTTTTGGCCACCTCTTGTGTCTCGATCATACCGAGACACAAGATGGCGGCCGCTCCGGACCATTTGGAATGGTTACAGACACTCGAAAGCCAATCAGCTTTCCGTGAGTAAGTCGCGTAGCGCGCCCGGAGCGCTCCCCGGAGCGCGTACCGGGGCGCGCTTACAGATATATATATTTTTTTGAAACTAAATTACTCAAAATCCACTGGAGCACATATCTTGAGACATAGCAAAGGCACATCGGGCTACCAGTCCCTACAATTTTGCCTAGATTGATGGAAATCCATTCAGCCGTTCGGGCTAAAAGTGAGGTCGACCGCCCTATGGAAATTAACATGGGGAAAACGTGTTTTGGGACCCCCCTTTTATCTCGGCCCCCGCTTTACGCATTTCCCCCAAACTTTCAGGGAAGGACCGGAGCTTGAAGAGGCCATTTTGAGGAAATTTTCATGCAGATTCGTCAACCGGCGCCAAAGTTATTCCAAATAGAATTTTGAGATTTAACATTGAAAAAAATCCTAACTATAACTACCTACTGGCGACTGCCAGTAGGTAATATATATATATATATATATATATATATATATATATCCAACAAAAGGTGTCCTCATTCAAAGGAAGGATATATATATATATATATATATGTATTAAAATTATTATTAATTTTTTTGTTTTAAGTTACATTAATAATTTATTAATTGTAAGTTTATTTAAGTATTTTAAGTATGTTTAAATTAATTATATATATATATATTTGTTAAGTTACATTAATTATTTATTAATGTTACGTTTATTTAAGTATTTTAAGTATGTTTAAATTAATTATATTTATTATTATATTAATTTTAAATTACTTTTAAGACATTTAAAATATTCTATATTTTGACTGTCTATATTGTTTACAATCAATATTTTAGAGTCGATATTTTTGTACTTACCTGTTTGTAGATAAGAAGTCGATATTCTGGCATTCTGTATTTTTTCCTCGATATTTTGGCAAGTCGATATTCTGCTCCTCGATATTCTGTCAGTGATCGGATAAAAGTGTACATTGTACTTCATGATTATGAAATTAGTTCATCAGTCTTGGGTTGGCACGACAGTCTGGTTTGTTCAGCCACAGGATGTCAGCTTGTACTGTCCGGTGATCACTCCAGGGTTGGTGAGGGAGGGGAGGGGTCCCACCTATACGGGGCACACATACACAGACATCAGGCACACCAACACGTCACAGTATGATGACCTGGAAATGAAACAAGCATCACTCGTCTTGCAAAAAACATTTTTCAAAAAGCACACTTTTTCCTTTCTCTGTTTTGAGTCTGAAGGCACAATATTATCATTTCTGTCTGCACAGTTATATGCTGGCTATGGGGAATTATCTGAGTATTCTACCCGCTCTTTAGCCTCTGAATCCTTGGTATTGGGATGAAACTCTCCTTTTACCTCCACAGTAAGAAGGTTTGGGGCAGCCTCCTTCCTGACTATTTTTTCCACTCACTGATAAATACATGATCCCTTTATCAATTGGCATAGGACCAAGGCAATCCATCTGCTCTGGTAATTTTCCTTTCTTCTACTCACCTTTCACCTTCTGTGGGACTGGTCTGGCTTGTACATACTGACACATAAGAATCACAGTTCTAGATAAATCTAGGAGCATATGCATCCCTTCATTCTCTGCCCACCTGTTTGTATGGTCTTTCCCTCTTAGGTGCTCGTATTTTGTCATGTACACCAAATCTGAATCGTGTGTCACCACCTCTGTCTCCAAAATTTTAGCCTTTTCTTCTGCAAGGGAATTAAAGGTTACAATATGCCACTTCACTGGGGAATCCTGTGTCTCAAACACCATCCCTGGGACCTGCACCAACTGTTCATGCAAAACTGCAGTTTCTGTCTGTATATACCATTTAATTACAGTTGTTTCCTCCCATTGACAAATCACATTATGTCTTAATGTCTTCTGCCCAGTGTTCTTCAGTGCGCAAAAACATAAAAGCATCTGTATTTGTCTAGAATCAAAAAATGTTACCATCCACAATTTTAAAAGCATACTTTTCTTTCCCTGTGTTTCACAAATACTAAAAATAGCCCACTGCTCCTGGACTGGCCCACAAGATACACTGTCACATTTCTGAATTGACCACATTTTAAAAACATTCTGCACAGTCTGTTGTAAAGATTCAAAAGCACACTGTTGCATTTCTTTTTTCAAGACAGTGTCTTTCCATGTATAATAAGATTCCTCATTCACTGTCATGTCTGATTTATACCTGCAACCACTGATTGCTAATTCTAAGAGACTGGTCTGGTTATCTTCCTGCATGTGTACGTTTTCTTGGTTCAAATTAATTTCTGGCTGAGCAACATCCTCAAAAGAATTAAGACCTTTTGTGAAGCCTGCAGATTAACTGGCACGTTCTCGAAGTTCACATTTTTCACATATGACTCATCCTGGCTATCTGAATAGCAGGTCAAATCAAGCGGCTTTGGAGCTTTGTACATGTTTAACTCTTTT
Source organism: Lissotriton vulgaris (assembly GCF_964263255.1). Classification (NCBI taxonomy): domain Eukaryota; kingdom Metazoa; phylum Chordata; class Amphibia; order Caudata; family Salamandridae; genus Lissotriton; species Lissotriton vulgaris. Next base: position 1,355,741,444 of record NC_141689.1, on the reverse strand, counting down.
TTCAAAGACTTGTTTTCAAACTGAGTGTCAGCCAACTCTTGTCTCGGATCACTACATTCTTTTTCGAAATGTTCAAATTTTTGATACATGCTAACAATGCAATAAAATGACACCACTGTTTCTGTCTAAAATACCAAGTTGTTTTCCCTCTTTAAGAGAGACAAGCTCCCTCTCAAATAATTCAGTTGGCATCTGGGACTCTGCAACTGAAAACGTAGGCATTTTAGAGAGCATTTTACCCTTTCAATTTTATTTTAGAATCCTGTGAAAGTGACGCCAAAATGTCTTGATTGCGCCTATCAGATATTACAGAATTTTCCACATGGTAGTCCAACACCCGGCGCAACCAAAGACTTGAACACAGCACCATTAGAAAAAGGTTTTATATTACAAAATGCAAGGACTCTCCCTCTTTAGAATAAGGCTTGGGGTTTTATTTTACACAATGCTCTCTAACAGAAACGGCTTTCCCCGATGTCAAATGCACAAGATTCAAATATTCTAAATGCATGAATAATATTGATTAATTAACAAGCAGCAAATAATAAGAGATCAAACTCAAGCAAATATACTGGACGTCTTACAAGAGATCATATATATATATATATATATATATATCCAAAGTACCCTCCAACAAAGAAGGCAGAGGTCACGATAGGGGAACAACTTGAAGGTTTATTTGTTGCAGAATATGGCACAACGGGCGTATGCATTTCGGCTGTGTAGCCTCGTCAGCGCCCAGCGTAATACAGGAGGAAAGTCAAGTGCCACAAAGTTGTTGAAGAGGCAACAGCTGAGGTAAATGCAGATCGCTCCGCCCATCTGGATGAAGGAATTCCACCAATCACAGGACCTTGGTAGTAGATTGTACTGCATATCCCAGCATGCAGCAAACTGCCGAGATAGGGTGGCCAAGTGGTTGCGCGAACTGCAGGGTGACACAGGACCATATCACTCATAATATATACACATCAGATGATTACCTTGGATGTGCATCTCAACTCACTCCTACATCAAAAAGAAAACACCTCAAATGATCAAAGCCACTGGCCAAACATCACAATGGCAAAAACCAAAACTCAATACATCACCTGGTGCAAACACTGCATCTCAAACTGGGGAAGCTAAACAGCTGTGGTTTGAGAGCCTCGGCAACCGGGGTCCACGCTCCGTGACAGTCATGACCGTCCTCGCTCGGATTCCAAAACTCCTAGTTTCTAAGTCCACAACCCTCAGCTTTAAACAAACTAGAAGGTTCGAGAAAGACCTCCCCCGAGGCCAGAGGAATCTTACCAGTACTGGCCAGGTTCCAAGCAAGCATTCCCATGGCAAGAAGGAGTTCTCACGTCCCCTTGTCCAAATCTCACATGTTTCAGCCTCTATCTTGACGAAGCTCACAAAAGCCTTTCAGAGTACATAAACAATCCATCCCAAAAACAGAAAAACCTTGAACGTGAATAACCCAAGCAAATTGCCAGCGCTGCTGTGCACGCAGAAAAACTGAAGCAAGGCAAAGCCAGGAAAAAAGGATGACATGAGGCCATGTCAAAGCCAATAGTAAGCACTTCATAATTCTCATTAATGTACAACACCGAGCACATGTCTGCATCACTGCCCACAACGCTACACTTTGAAACCAATGAGTACATTCCACACCTCTCTCTCCCTTTCACGCTTTCAAATGCACAACCCACACGTTCTATTCTTGGCAAGGCTGTTCTACTCCATGACAGCTCCCACTGAAAGACTGCAATATTACAAGAAAGAAGAGAAGGAAGGCATATGCAGGACTGTCGTACATCCAGGCTTGGATGAAATAACACACTAAAGTCAGTTAAAATAATGGTATTCAAAGGTCATCACAGGGTCTCAAACCACTAGAATGCCTCTAGCACTACACTGACTGGTTGGATGATTAACTATATGAGAGATTAACTGTTTGTATTAGTGGTTATTTCAGGGACTGAGTGGGTGTATAATTTAAAGTATGCATACATAAATAGATTTATGGGTAGTCGTATAGATTTGTCATTATTTAAGTGATTTATTGTATGGATGTGTAACTGGATGTGTGACAGGTTGTACAGGGTTGTGAATACGTGTGTCAATGATCATCTGTTCAATGTTATTAGTGTTGTCATCAGTGATGTCATTTGAGATGACATTCATGTTATCAGTATTATCAGTGACTGCTGATATGGGTAAGGGCAGGTGTCCCATTCATTTGCACAGACACAAAAGTAGACCCAGAGGGACGGTATTGCCTACTGCGAGGGAAGTTAAATGGCCAGGAAATCCTGCTGGGATCACTCTATGCCCCTAACTCGGACCAGTCCTCCTTCCTAGCGGCTCTGAACCCAGTCCTACACACGTATGTTGGCCTTCCCTGGTTATTAGGTGGGGACTTCAACATGGTGCTAGATGTCGGCCTGGACCGCTCTTTCCCCCCCACTCCGAACCACGATGGTGGCGTCCAATGCGCAAGCGTTTAGAGACTGGCTTACACACTGGGAGGTACAAGACTTGTGGAGTGTGCAACATCCCGCGGACAGGGTGTACTTGTACGACTCCTCCATGCATAACCTGCATGTCCGGTTTGACCGAATAATCGGCACTCAGTCGCTGCTCCCCTTGCTTGCCGAATCAGAATATTTAGGGAGAACACACTCCGATCATAACCCACTACGGCTCAGCCTCAGCTGGGAGGTGGACCGCTCGCCAGTGCCCACATGGAGGTTGCAGACTGCTGCGCTTTGGGATCCCGAGTTCCGGTCCTCGCTGGGCGCTGCTGTCCTTGACTACTTCGAGATTAATGAGGGGTCTGCAAGCAGTGCTGCGATGGAAGTAGCCATCCGGGGGCACTGCATGGGGGTCTCATGGAACATATGCAAAACACTGTCTGCCTCACTCACGCGCTTGGAAAATGAGCTCTTACAGTACGAGGGGGAGGGCGAGGGGGCCGGGGAACACATACGCACACTGAGCGACCTGCGCGTTAAACATGCAACCCTAATGGAACAGTTGTGGTGCCATAACTACGCGGTGCACACAGCTCGAACGCATGCCAGGGCGGATAGGGCTGGCAGACTACTAGCCTGGTTGATTCAAAGGGAAGCTCGAGGTGCCCCAATAGGCGCTCTTTGCACAGCGGAAGGGGAGGTGGTATATACGCAGCACGAGATACACTCTGGTTCGACACTACACACAACTGTACAGGGCTTGTGGACCCGGTCCCAGACATGCACTAGAAAGCTTCCTGGACACAGTCACCTTGCCTGCGGTCTTGGAGGAACCCCAGGGCGCCCTTAATGCACCCTCATGCTGGAGGAGGTGGGAGATGCGATACAGGCGCTGGCGACCGGGAAGACACCAGGGCCTGATGGCCTGCCTGCAGAATACTATAAGGCCTACAGGAACACGTTGGCGCCCCTCCTACTTCACATGTATAATGAAGAAATTGGTGAGGGCTCGCTCCCCCATCCATGCAGGAGGCCTTGCTGGTCTCATTGCCTAAGCCGGATAGGGATCCAACGGCACAGGCTCATACAGGCCATTGGCGATGCTAAATGTCGACTACAAAATACTTGCAAAGCTGCACGCGGAAAGACTGGGGCTGGTGGTTCTGCATCTTATACATACTGACCAAAACGGGTTTGTGCCGGAGAGGTCCACATCTTTGAATCTTAGGCGGTTATTTCGTATAGCGGCTGAGGCAACAAAGACATGGCCCAGGGCGGGATGCCTGGTACTCGACTTGGAAAAGGCTTTTGACTGCCTGGAATGGGGATACTTGGCCAAAGTGCTGAAACGCTTCAAGTTTGATGCAGACTTTCTACAGATGGTCGACCTCCTCTACAAAAATCCTGTAGTACGGGTGAGGCTGGGGCCCTACATCTCAGAGGTGGTGGCGGTGGGCAGGGGCACTAGGCAAGGTTGTCCCCTGTCGCCCCTACTGTTTGCATTGGCGAAAGAACCTCTGGCGGCGGTGATGCGGCAGACCTTAGATGCGGGTATCCCCCTGGGAGACGCAATGCACCAGGTTTTGCTCTATGCTGATGACCTGCAGGTGTTTGTGCTGACCCAACTGTTAGGTCGGTTCGCAGAAGTTTCGGGATTCTGGGTAAACGTGGCCAAATCCTGTTTGTACACATTTGATAGTAGGGTGAAAGACCCGGAATACTGCCTGGGGGACACGAGAGTCCAATGGCAGGCTGATACGTTTAAGTACCTAGGGATACAGATCTACCGCCAGCCAGCGGACCTGTACGACGGTAACCTGGGGCAGGCGGTAACAGCACTCAGATCTCAGATAAAATTTTGGTCCATGCTTCCGTTGACAATCACAGGTAAGAGTAGCTCTCGCTAAGATGGTCATGCTTCCTAGGCTCCTCTATTACTTTGTCAATCTACCACTATTTATCCAGGCCCCCTTCTTCTCAAAACTCAACGCGGTCCTGCGGGACTTCATCTGGGGCGCATCTCGACATCGGCTAGCGCTGACGAAATTGTTTCTGCCAACGGACAAAGGAGGACTAGCCGCCCCTTGTTTTGAGCACTACTACTTAGCTGCGCAGCTGCAATGGATAGCCCACTGGTTGGCAGATAGGGGTAGGGAAGACACTGCTACGATTGAGCCGCCGTACTCTCTGCACCGAGTCACCAAACTCTTTCACCCACTGACGGCACCAGAGAAACCCGCTCCGCCACTGCTGGCGGTGGCATACAAATGTTTTCGAAGAGCCATGTTCCTCACTCTGAAGGTACTCCCATACGCGCCTGCCATACCCTTAGAAGGTTTGCCGGGGTGTGGAGGGGCCATCACACGCCACATGCTGGAGCAGTGGAGAGAGGCTCACATCCAGACGTTGGGTGATCTCTTCAGAGATGGAGCACTAATAGCCTATGAGGCGCTGGTGTCCAAAGATGGGCTGTCCCCTGGGGGGTTCCTGCTGCATCGCTCGCTCGTAGCACAGCTGATGGCTAGATGGGGAGACATGGCGGCAGAGCCTGAACAACACTTAACCATGCAATATCTGCAAGTTATGGGGAGAGGCAGGCACCTGGTGCGTTGGTTTGCCGCATCGCTAAGAGCCCACACAGAGATCAGCTTGGCTCCGCTCCGAGGCATGTGGAAGCGAGACCTGGATAGGGCTCTGTCCGATAAAGAATGGGAGAGAGTCCTTAAGAGCCTGTGCGCATACCCCGCAACATGTGCTTTCGCCAGATACAGCTATTTATTGTCCATGGAGCCTATCTCACACCTGAGCTAATCAATAGTAAGCATGGGCGAATTTTGCGAATCTCGCGTTCGCGAATTTTGCGGATTTGCGAACTCGCAATCCGCAAAATCCGCGAATTTGCAGATTTTTTTTTTTTGTATTCGCGCGGGTTTCTGCCAGTTCGCGAGGGTTTTGTACAATTTCGCAAACGCGAACTTACCTGTCGGGTCGCAAGTTTTGCGAACTTGTTGTTTCTACGTGTCCAGCCTGTTTGGGACACTCTTCTTCATCACTGCCACTCTCTGTCACCACTGCCACTCTCTGACTACTCATGCCACCCTCTGGCCCACCCATGCCACCCTCTGTTTCATCACAGCACCCTCTGGTTGTCCAGTCAGTGTACATTATTGTGGCAAAGCAAAGCACACCTTCCCTGCCTCAAGTGACCTGAATTAATTTGGGGCTGATTAATGTGTCACAGAATATTTTTTTAGCTGGCACCTGCTTCCTTAGTGCTTCCTGATTAGTGATCTTTTGCACTTGCTAAGTGCTTTCATTGTTGCAAAATTAGTTACAACACCTGCCCTGCCCCAACTGACAATAATGAATTAGGGGCTGATTAATGGATTTGAACTTCCAGCCTGGCTCCTGCTTGTCTCCCTTAGCTGTAATTCAGGACCTTTGTGGCATATGTGTAACTATTCTGAGGTTCAGAGCAGGGTCACATAATAGTTGCAACTGGCAACTGAACTCTGGAGGGGCCCCTCAAGAAGCACTACAGGAAATGGCTACTAATGATGTGCCTGAACTTTTGAACCTGGTAAGTAGTTTCAGTTTTGCTAAGATCGTATTTCTGCAATTTAGTGCTTATTCGCGGGGCGCGAAGTTGTACTGGGAAGCCGCGAACAGTGCGAGCAAGCCATAAAATCCGCTGCTCGCGGCTTTGCGGCTTTTGCGGGAGATTCGCGAATCTCGCGGATTGCGAATTTACCGAAAATCCGCAAAATCCGCGAGCGAAACGGATTTTCCGCCCATGCTTAATCAATAGGTACTTCCACCGCTTGGACACGTCCTGCCCCAGATGCAATGAGTTGGATGCAGGAATTATCCACCTCTTATGGCACTGCCCTAAGCTGGGGGATTACTGGAATGGGATACATACAATGCTCGGGGTGTGCACGGGCTGCATCATCCCCTTTAGCTGGCCAGAGTACATCTTACACCATTTCAAGAGGCCTCCCAAAGATAAAGCATCTTCCCGCTTCTTAGACCTGGGATTGGTGGTGGCGAAGCGCCTCCTCACGAGGCGATGGAAAGCGTGCGAGCCGCCAGCTGCGCAAGCATGGGTCTCTTCCCTTCAAGCGTGGGCCCGGGCGGAATGGATAGCCATACGGAGGGAGGAAACGAAAGGGCTACGAAAGGAACCCATGGCGGACCAGTGGGAGGGCATGCTTAAGGCCCTGCAGTTGCCGGGCGAAGGGGGAGATCAGGTTACTGAACAGTCGTAGACGAAAGGCCTGGGGCCGAAATAAAACACAGGGTGCTTTCCTGTCCGGATGGCCCTTCGTGCACTCTTCCTGTCTTTAGATGCACAAGCCTGTGACACACACTAGCCCACAGATGTATCTGCAAAGGGGGGGTGGCACCTGGAAGGGTCGGGGAGAGGAGGATGGGTGCGATTGGATGTCTGCATTTTGTCAGTATTATTCAAGTTCCCTTTTATTATATACCTATTAGGATAATGTCATTTCTAGGTGGAAATATAAGGTTAAAAGGATCCACCTCATAGTTATGCTACGTGCAAGGCTAAACCACCAGATGGACATGAACAATATTCCAGGAGCCGAAGCGGGCCCCACCTGTACTGGTCAGTCCTGAGCACAGCTACTTCGTTCACGAGACATTGCCAGAGAGACTTTGTGGTCTCACTTTACACTGAATTGCAATGATTGACTGTTGAACTGGCAAGAACGGAATGCCATGATACCTTGATTGTTTCTTTTGTACTGTATCCTGAACCGTATAAAATGTTAAAATGCTAATAAACAGATTTGACAAAATAAAATCAGTAATATCAGTGACAATATCATGAGTAATATGTGAGAATGAATGTAAAATTGAATATATGTGTCAGAAATTTTGGTTGTAATTAATTGGCGTCACTAACTAGATACCAGCCTGAATTTTAATACGCCTCAGACATGTTACTTCTCTGGATGCGTGACTTGATTGTCCCATTACTTTACTGTATATATAAATGAGTGTCTTAGACCTTTTTTGTGGGATTGTTTGTACATAAAAGTCTCCATAAAAGTGTCAGAAATTGTACCTGGGGTTGTTTTTTCTGTATGTAGAAAAGAGTCTCAGTACATTGCTGGATCTGTCTGTGGCTGGCTCTGTAAATCCATATAAAGAAGTGGTATAGATTGTCTGAGTGCATGTGAGTAAAGGTGAAGATGCCTGAAACACTCTCTGAGAGGATATAATAGTAGCTCCTCCTTTTCATAAGTTCTTATATGACATTCTACTGAATGTAGAACACTGGATGTATAACTTAGCATATATCCTTAAAAGTGTACATGTACCTCTCAAAAACATCTAACTGCATGTGTTTGTTTTTATACACCTACAGTTTACCCTAAGGCCTGCCTACAGGCTACCTTAGGGGTGACATTTGAGTAATACTACAGAAGGTTATGGTTTATCAATGAGTTTGAAATACCAAGTCGGCCTAGCTGTAGAACTGCATCTACAGGCTCAAAGTTACTAGGCCTGAGACATTTTGGAAGGGGTACTGTATGGATGAATCACTTGGTAGTGTCAGATCTTTCCTATATATCTGAATAACTGTCTTAGTTCCTAGCTTTGTTTTATTTTTCAATATGTAGTTAAGTTTCATAGTATATTCCTGGCTCTGTTTGTCACTCTTTGACTCTGTAAATAGATATGTAAGCGGTGGCGGCATGTATTGTCTCTTTGGTGTGTCCATCACAAATTACTTTTAACTAAGGGGTCGATTACGATGTCGTCCAGAAGGGCATCCTAGAGCCTTTTGGAGTCGGACCTTTCATCCGACTCGTACTCGGATTCTGTTTACCCGAGTGATGCATTACGATGCCCAAAACCCATTACTAACCAAGTGACTCAGTTTCTCTGAATCCGACTGGATATTCTGAACGAGAAGCCTCTGGAAATGCAGACTGTAGCTATTTGGAGGAACTTCTGAGGCCGAAATGGACCGCCCAATTACAATGCATACTTCCTATGCGCCAAATCGGTCTGACCAACCAACAAGTCAGAGCAGTCGGAAGGGGAGTATTTCTGCTCCAAATAACGTCACAGCACGATTCCTGTGACCGAGACTGTGCAGCTATGCATTACATCTTGCATGTCATCCCTCTACTGTACATCTACGATGAATACTACAACCCAACCGATGATAGATCGCGGGCTCACCTGCTCGTTTAACCATACTCACCTTGGCCCATAAAACATACACACTTTGAACAGGTAAACCTACCCTTCTAACCAGATATTTTAATTAACCTTTTTAGGACCTATACCACTGACTTATCAATCCTAGTCACCGGTACCTAGAATCCTAAGGGATCAAAGGTGTTAGAATAATAGGTAGTAAATAACAGTCACGTTTTATAAAATAACCACAAACTCGGGAAAGCTTTAAACACTTTATCTATGAAAATTCTTAAATGTCATAATCCAAGCAGGTGAAATCTAAGATCTCTCGATTAGGAAGATAACGATTAAAATGAGGCTATGCAAAGAATTTAAGAGTCTGTCTTTATTTTAAGCATTTAGAAATAGGATGGGTAGAAAGGGAAAAATGATGCACTGACATACATACACATAGTTATAATTACCTAGAATGGTGTGAAGACCAACCCTGGCCACGGCTGGGACAAAGGACAGAACACCGGAAATGCAGGTGCCAGCAAGGTGAGACAGGTGCAGACCAGAATCATGGCAGGTACGACCAAATTGGATCAGGACATGACCACCTCAGGCTAAGACCGGCAACCACAGCTAAGTTGTGATGCCTGCGTCACCCCCTCTCTGCAGCAACAGCCAAACCCTGATTGGGTTATCGAATCTACCGGCAAAGTGCTCCGCCAGCATGTCAGCTCCCAAACCCGATTGAGTTATCGACTCTTCTGACAGAGTGCTCCGCCAGCACCTTTGCTCTCGATCACCTATTGAGTGCGTTGGGTCAGTGACAGGTCAGCTATTCGGACAAGTCGGACAAATTAATCAGTTAAGCCTACTTTAGTTATACTATTTTCCAGGGCAATGTACCACCCCCCAATGTTGCAAATGTGTGGATCCCCAATTTTGCTTGGACAAAGGACGAGTAGAAGCCATCACACCATGTCAATATGAGGTCATTTCTTATTTCGTATTCAAATTAATGTTCCCGCTCATAAGTTTTATTTCCCATGCACTTTTATTCCACCCAGCAGCAAATGTATCAAATATTGAATACATAGTAGTCCATATTTCGGCTTAGCTGCTCTGTAAGTTCAAGAGGTGAACTTCCCATGAGCATCTTCTAGCAAGTCAGGACTTGGCAGGGTTTCAAAGGTCAGTGGTTCAGAGACGTGAGCTTTTCTGCGCAGACTCAGTTCCTCCTAAGATGGAGTTCGGAAATACATGTCAAGGCCCAAATGCGATACATGCAAGAAGAGAAAAAGAAACAGTTTTAAAATAAAGAATAAATAAATGCACTGTATACCACTTATCTCTATTCCCATTACTTTATTTTAACTACAGCGTTTAGTGATTATGCGAAACAAGCACAGATTAGTAAAGCAGTCACACAAGCATTAGCATGTGAAACATAAAGCAGCCATTTTTAGTTCTAGTGCGCAGAAGCAAAAGTTTCCCACCAAAGCAGAGAGTACGTCATGTCCTGTGAGTGTGACAGACGCATGCGCAGTGAAATTCCCGCCTTGCAGCAGCCTATTTGGTACAAAGGAATTATGGTTAGTAAAAGCACATTGCAAAGCTTCCCCTAGATACTAGAAATGTAATGTGATGCATTATTAGTAAGACAAAACATGTTGGTTAAAATGTTTTACTGTTATTCGAGAGGGCTGAGTACAAGCAAAACGCTTTACGTGCGCAACCTTGCTCCATCAATCCCCTCTTTGATGATATTTTATATCATCTCAAACTATAGAAAACAGATGCCAACTTTCAACATTTACTCAGGTCAATTTCTTAAAACATTCTCTTGGGATCTTTTTCATTAGTCATGTGAAAGTTTTTCATCTTTTTATACAAATCCCCATTTAATTCTTCAAGTTCAATTTCATTGCAGTTTCTTTTCTTTCCTTTCTTATTTACTGTGTATGCCTTTTTGTGCTTACGGCATTTGCAACAAATTATTATCCATGAAATTAGTAAGGCTACTCCCATCATTGGCATCAGTACTTTACCTACAATACTCTTTCCTACTTTAGTAAACCAACTACCTACAGAGGAGAGACCATCTGTTAGTCTCTTCCATGCACTGTCAACCTCCAGTGGTTTGAGTTATTTTTCCAAATGTGTAATATTCTTTACATACCCTTTAATTTCAACGCTTTTGTCAGGTATGTAAGTGCAACAATGTTGCGCTCTCAACATTCTACAGACTCCGTCCACTTTTCCTAATAATGTGTCAAGAGCAAGTCGATTTTGTAAAACCATTGATCTTATCGCCACCAATTCTGTATTGATCATCAAAAATCCTCCAGCAGTGTCAGTCGATAAGCGATCCACCACTGTTGACAATTTGCAAATTCTTTGAGTATTCAGAACCACTCCCACTGAAGATATTAATGCACGAAATATGTCACCTATATTTTCAGAAAAACTAGCTCTTTTATATCTTGTTAGTCCATTAGTTTCTTCATTACTTCCAGTGATTTTGTTTACATGATATACCTTTGGGAATACTATTCCAAAATAGCAACTCCCATACCAATGATCAGGCAACTTATAATACGCTTTGTTTCCGCATATATAATAAATTCCAGGAAACACTGGTTCAGTTCCATCTTTGAAACCCCAGCCCCCAATTACTTTATAATTGTGTTCACATTCACTGGAACTAATGGATATATTGTTATAATAACTCGTTCTCTCTTTATAGAGACGGAATTTACCTTTCTTTTCAAAATCCAGCAACATAGCAGCTTGAGTCTTGCCATTTGTGGTAAACTCTTTATTTTCAGCCCATTTAGGAATCTTTCGTTTCTGTTCAGTTGCTTTTCTTTGGAAATCCTGTCGCCTTTTCTCAACTAAATTCAAAAATATTTTCTCCTTTTCATGTAAAAAGCATATTAAGTTGTTCTTGTGTACTTCAGCTATATCTATAGTACCTATTGTTAGAAAATATTCACCTATATAATGTGTTACGTCACATTAGTATGTACAGGATTCAGGTTACTATGTATAGGAAGTTCAGAAAATATAACATCTGAGTTAGAATAATAATACTATAAGGGTCCTTTCTTATAAAATAAACTAGCTAAAATACTACATGAAATACCATAGGTCAGGGGCAAATGATGGTACTTCACACCCTCAGCTACAGATGTGGGTAATTTCATACAAACATAACAGTCACTTATTTCCATTGCTTCTATATAATGTACTAACAGGTTAGCAAATACGTTTAAATTGGTTCTATTTTTAACTCTACTATAGTGTAATCCTTCCTCATCTGATGCTTCTAAATCTACTTTCTGCTGGTTAACACTAAGTGCCTTTTCATGTGTATCTATATTTCTGAGTGCATTTGTTGTATCAGGAACATTAGTATCATTCTGCATTTTTCTACTCATTAAGTAAGGAATAACTACAGTCAGTCCTAACCATATTATGAGTACTATCGCTACACTACATGTGCATATTCTACAGCATCTATTCAGACAATTTCTTTTTGACTTTCCATTAACACTAGAATCAGCCATTTCTGACTAAGGAGTCTCGACCCCTCTTTGTAACTTTTACACAATCTTTTAACCTGTGGTTTTCCTTTTCACGTTGGTCTCACTTCTTCGTCAGTCCGATCTGCAATTAGATTGTCATCATCACTTTTGTCACTTATTTCTAAGTTTTCAAAATCTTCAAGGATGATGTAGGTCCATTCAGGGCCTTTGAATTTATTATTCAGTCTTTTTAAACGTGGACTCCTCCTTCGTGGCTTTTATTTGGATGGTCCAGCTTGGCTTGATATTTAATTTACTTGCTCTGGTTCTTCATTTATTGTTTTAAGGCGAAATTTCAGTCTTTTACAAAACCAGGCCACTTATCTCCTTTTCTGAGTCTTTTAGCTGGCACTGTGCTTTGATTTTCCTCAGATGCTCTTTTGTTTTCATTCAGTTTTGGCACATCTATTTCAATGTTGTCTCCAGTGTCCCTCTCTATCTGACTTAGTCCAGGGCTTAATTGCGTCTCTTCTGCCTGAATACTAATCTGACCTTGTTCAGGAGTTTGCTGAATATGATTTTGACTTTGATTTGATTTGCCTTCTTCTTCCTGTACACGTTTTTCTACACTTATCTGGTCCTGTTCAGGCCCTTCAAATCCTTGATTGGTTTCCGCCTGAACCCTTTTTCTAATTCCTGTCTTTCCCTCCTCAGACTCAGGAGTTCTTGGTGGTGTGTCGAATATCTGAGTATATTGATCTGTCCTTATCTGATCCTCCTCAGGATTACTATTGGCTTGGATTTCTGTACTCTGTGTACGTACTTCTAAACCCATCTCATCCTCACTATCACCCTGACTATCTAGATAGGTTTGGCTTCTGGTTCTTACAATATCCGCAGGTATGTCAATTACTGGAATCCAATCGTCCTGGCTGGTGCTCGGTTGTTCCTCATCAACTACTTTGGGATCAACTTCTTGAGACCCCTCAGCTGTACAACCTTCAGCACCTAGTTCTTCAGGTTCTGTCACTCTTTTAGTGTGACTGGCATGGATCCAGTTGGGAATTCCCTCACACTTTACAGCTGTGGTGGTAACCAATATTACTTGAAGTGGTTTTCCCCACCTTCGTGCTAGGCAAGATTTCCGAGTATGTTCTTTTATCACTACCCAGTCACCTGGATTCAGGTCATGTGCTGGAGTTGATTATCTAGCGACTGTGTCTTCCCCAACCTGGTGAGAGATAGAACACACTTGGTCAGCCAGTTCTTTGAAGTATTCCAGTATTAAATCATCAGATATATTTATCAGCTTGTGTCCTGGCACCCATGCCTGCCTCATTGCTCTTCCCATGAGTATCTCATGGGGACTCAATCCTGTGTTTCTGTCTGGGATGCTCCTGAGCCCCATCAGAACAAGAGGTTAAGCATCAAGCCACTCCAATCGGGTAGATTCATACATCTTTCCCAATCTTGACTTGATCGTGCCATTCAGTTGTTCTACTACTCCAGAATCCTCTGGGCAGTATGCATAGTGCAGCTTTTGCTCAACTTTGAATTCTTCACAGATTAGGTCCATTATTTCATTATTAAAATGAGCCCCTCAGTCTGATTCAATCGTTACTGGAAAACCAAAACGTGGTACAAGTTCTCTGAGTAAGAGTTTAGCTACAGTGATGCTATCATTTCTGCGGGTAGGGTAGGCTTCCACCCATTTTGAAAACAGGCAGACAATGACAAGGACATACTTTAATCCTCGACATGGGGGTAATTGAATGAAATCAATCTGTAGTCTTATGAATGGTCCTTCTGCTTTTCCAATTTTTCCAGGGCAAACCACAGTTTTCTTACCGGGATTCATTTGTTGACATATTGAACATCTGTGGCAAAGACACTCTGCTATGTTCCTGAATTTTGCATTGAACCATGTTTGTCAAAACAATCTAATCATTACATCTCACCCCAGATGGGAATCTCCGTGGTACATCTTAGCCATAGGCGCAAGCATACAGTCTGGTAACACAGGCCTACCATCAAGATAAACAATAACATCATCTTCAGCCCTTCTCTGACACCCTATCTTTGCCCACTCTTCCCTTTCCTTTTGTTCTGCTCATTCTGTAATTTTCTCACTTCTTCCCGCGTTCTCACACCTTCAAGCAACATAAGTTGGCAGCTGTTTTCACATGTTTCAATTTTCTTGTTTACTGCCATTTTGTATTTGGCACACTGTTGGGCTAGTTGGTCAGCATATCTGTTACCAGCTGTCACTTTGTAATTTCCGGATTGGTGAGCAGCACACTTGACCACATCCACTTCTTTTGGCAATTGAATAGCTTCTAGAAAGTCTTACATAGTGACCATTTTTTATTGGAGTACCTGAAGAAGTCAGAAACTCCCTTTGCATCCAAAGTTGGCCAAAGTCATGCACAGCCCCGTAACCATACTGGCTATCAGTGTAGATGGTTACTTCCCAATTTTTCCAAAATTTACAAGCTTTTGTCAGACTTGACTCCAGGTAAATAGGATGCTTTAATTGGGCCACCCAAAGTACAGACAGCATAGGCAGCACTCAAACCTCCTTCCTCATGTCTCATGCATGAACCATCTACAAATAGCTCATATTCTGAATGTATTAATGGTTCTTATCTAATGTCTGGACGTGCTTTAGTACTGTATTCTGTCCAGTCGATACAATCATGTTCGACTTCTCCCTTCACTTTTGCAAAGTGTATATCAGATAGCAGTGTTGCTGGGTTCAGAATATTACACCTAGCAATAGTTACATTTCCTGCACCTACAATGATTCTCTCATACTTAGTCAAATACTGAGTTTTGGTTCTTGTCAATAAAATCACAACTGCATGTGGGACATACACAGTTACGGGATGTCCCATAATAATGGACTCACTTTGCTCAAGACTCGTGCAAGTTGCAGCTACTACTTTCAGACATCCTGGCAATGCAGATGCCACTGGATCCAGTGTGGAAGAAAAATATGCGACAGGACGTCTCATTAATCCATGAGTTTGGGTCAGAACTGAAAGTGCACAATTATCTTGTGTGTCACAGAACAGTGCAAATTCTTTTGAATAGTCTGGCATTCCTAATGCTGGAGCTGTACATAGACATTCTCGTAATTTTAAAAAAGCAGTCATCCACTGGGTCCTTTGCTCTTTTCTTTGTCATTTGTATTAATGGCTTTGCTAGGACTGCAAATCCCACAATCCACTACCTGCAGTAACCTACAACTCCAGGAAACATTCTGATCTCTTTCTGGGTTTGAGGTAGATTCATGTTTTTGATTATTTTGATTCTTTCTGAGGTAACTCTTCTGACATCTCTTTCTATCTGATGCCCCAGATATTTCACTGATGTGGTACTGAACCTCACTTTTTCAGGTGCCACTTTATGTCCTCCCTTACCCACGTGATTCAGCAATGCAATTGTGTCAACCACACAGTCTTTTCGAGTCCTAGACGCCACTAGCAGGTCGTCTATATACTGCACCAGGACTGATTGTCTGGGCAGCACCAGGGATTCAAGACATTTTTTTTAAAGATTTGATTAAAGAGGGGCTTTCTGTATACCCCTGAGGAACGCGGTTCCATACGTAATGTAATGTAATGTATAATGTAATGTATAGGCATTTATATAGCGCACTACTTACCCGGAGGGTCCCAAGGCGCTTCGATCGCTGCGAAACCCTTCCTGGCTTCCCTGAGAGATGGTCCCTTAATGGGTATCTCCAGGGTGAGACCAGGCATCCCCGGCGGTCTGGTGGGGCCGTTAGTGAAGATGAGGCAAGCTAATGCCCAGAGTTGCCGAGTGTGATCGCTGATCAGAGTGGGCACCGAGGCGAGAGAATTATCGAGTCCGCTGACCCTGGTCCAGAAACCTGCCGCGCCGGGAATCGAACCCTGGTCCCGGGCCGTCCTCTGCTCTCGGGTCTGCCGCCTCTAACCAGTGAGCCACACTGGTCATCAAATTAGAACGAGAAAAGATATTTGCTATCTGGATGTAATGGATTAATGGAACTACCACAGACTTTTCCCAATTAATCCTAAGGCCGGAAAAGCAACCAAATCTGATGTATTCTCGCAGCACCGGCGAAAGGTGGATCTTCGGATCCCGTATGAAAAGAACCATATTGTCTGCGTACATAGAAATCCCAACCGGTCTATGATTGAAATTGAGCGCAGTCTGTCTGTGACGTTGACGTATTATACAGGCTAGCGGTTCCAGAATTATTGCGAACAAAAGAGGCGATAGCTGACATCCCTGCCTGGTGCCCTGGTGTACTCGGAGGGGTTCGGAAGTGAGACCGCCCACTCTGACTCTCGCCGATGTTTCAGTGTAGAGTATTTGCAGCAAGCGTAGGAAAACATAGGAAAATCCTATTCTCCTCAGGATATGGAACATAAAGCTCCATTCAATGGAGTCGAATGACTTTGCGGCATCAAGCATGACTGCCGCCATTTGGAGATCAGGATTTCAAATATGATACATGGCAAATATTGTGCGGAGGTTGTTGTTTGTGGAGCGCCCCAGTATGAAGCAAGACTGGCCTGGCAAAACCATGACAGGAAGTAATGGTTGCTGCCTGGTGACCAATATCTTCGTCAATATTTTTGCGTCTAGGTTTATTAATGACAAAGGGCGATATGATTCGTACAATGTTGGATCCTTATCCTTCTTGAGGAGAGTGATAATGAGTGCCTGCCTAAGAGATGGTGGCAAGGTCCCAGAGCCATGAGCTTCCGCATACACATCTAATAAATAAGGGGCAATGAGGTCTGCATATTGTTTATAAAATTCAGAAGTGAGCCCGTCAGGGCCAGGGGCCTTATTGTTGGGTAAAGACCTAATTGCTTTCTCAATATCAGATTCCTCTATAGGCTGACTAAGGTACTTGCGATGCCCGTCCGCAAGTCACACACAAGTGACATCGTCAAGATATTCAGACGGAGCAGCTTTGTCACACATGCCACATGTGGCGTACAGTTTGCTGTAAAAGACCCTAAACTGCTCCACAATGTCTCGAGGCCTATAGTGTTCCACCCATCCACCGTCTACTATCTTACTAATATGATGGTATTCAGCTCTGAATTGTAGCGTCTCAGAAAGCCTCCTACTGAGGCGTCCGGCCTCACCATACACTCTGGCCACACAACGCCACAACTTATATTGTATCTCAGAGTCTGCTAGCTCATCGTACTCTTTTAATAAAATGTAAAGTCTGTCGAGGGGAGTTGCTGCCGGATCTGTGACATATTGTGTTTCTAGTTCACTCAACTGTTTTTCTAGCTTTGTTAGTTGACCTCTGAGATCTCTCAAAATACCCAAAGTTGTGCTAATACAAACCCCACGGATCGTGACCTTGAAAGCTTCCCACAATACAGCAGAGGTGTCCACTGTTCCCACATTCAGTTCGAAATATTGTGTTATTGCCTGTCTAATAGTGTCTTTATATACAGGATCAAGTAGAGACTCAGCCCTAAATATTTAGGTGAAAGGAAAGTGCATATTAGTTGGTATTCGGATTTCTAGTAGTACTGGATTATGATCTGAAAGCGTGCGCCGCAAATTATGCACATTTATTACCCACCCGTTATCTTCTTCATTTAATAGCCTAATCTTGACCAGCTATTATATGCCTGCGTTCCCACCCTGTCAGATGCATGGCGCAGACGCCACGCATCGACCAGGCCCAACTCCGACATAGCATCGTGCACACACTGCGCAATTCTGATGGTGCGCGCCCCTTGTGGGTTGGACTTGTCTCTGCTCGGGTCGAGGTGCGTAATAAAGTCGCCTCCCAATAGCGCCGCTGCTTCCGGCCATGTTTGTATGATTCTCAGCAATTGTATAAAAGTGTGCAGCTCATGCACTACTGGACAATATACATTAATGAGTGTGATCAATGTGTTGCCTAACTTGCCTTGCACTAGAGCTCAGCGATCCTCACTGTCAACATGCGATAAGATGGGGAGAAACGGTATGCCTTTCCTTATTAAAATAAGAACACCTCTGGCGTATGTAGAGAACGAGGACGCTATCTTATAGCCCGCCCATTTATGTGCAATGTTGTTCTCTCTTTGCTTGCATAAATGCGTTTCCTGCAGTAAAGCTATTTGCTTTGTCTACATTAGATAATGAAACACTGCACCATAACATTTTAAGACATCAAGGAGCCCTCTACAAAGACCTGGTGCCCTCAGGATCTGTGGCACTATTCAATTAGGTAATTGGGACCTCGTATGGACTCACATAAGGGATACCCTTGCCAAACCAGATCAAAGGTGGAAAAATATATTGACGATGCAAACACTTATGGAACTGGGTGTAGTGTTCCGGTGTTGCATGTGTGTTTTGTGACAGTCCACAGTTTTTTTTATCAGCACAACCAGAGAAATCATTACAATAATCCATCTCCCTTGGTCTCCCCATACCTCTGACATTCAAAGTTAAAATGCCTTTAGTACCCATGTGTGCGTAATCTATTGGGAAGTGAAGGGATGAGTTTCTGGAGCAGTCTGGCCCCAGGTGGCACAACAACGCATCTCCTTGATTTTTCACTTGGGGGGGGGGGTTTAGCCCACCCCCATAGAATCTAAGAATGTAATTATTCAGGCTACAACTGCTTTCTTTACTGTTTAAATTCAAGAGGAGGTCAACGCCCTTAAGGAACTGTTTCAAACAGTCACTGCACTAATGAAATGTCCTCGGGATGCAATCTTTACTCCCAACCAAAGTTTTATACATACATTAGCCAGTTTGTTTCACAATACGGTTCAGTCGGTGTATAATGAACTCTCTAGAGTAGCAGATGACATCAAGGGAAAAGACCCTGTGCAGTCTATTCTTAGGGTCGGGGAACATGGTCTATCCCAATTTCCAATTCTGGCAGAAGAAAAAGTAGCAAATTTGCTGCTACAAATTAAATCTTGTTCCCCTTTGGACCCCTGTCCACCATCTATATTACATCTGGCCCCAGAAGAAATAAGCTCTGTCTTATCTCCTGCGCTAAATACAATCTTTACCTCAGGAGTCTATCCAACACAGTGGAAAAAGGCTTGTATCCGTCCCCTTCTAAAGAAACCAAAACTGGACCTGCTAGATGAAAAAAACTATTGCCCCATCTCCTGCCTACCGCTCCTTGCTAAAGTGCTGGAGAAGGCCATGAATGTGGAGATAACATCCTATCTAGAAACGTACAACATCCTGGATAATACACAACATGGCATCCGTGCAAATCATTCAACAGAGACAGCACTGATCATGGCAGCGGAAGAAATACGCAAGGTTATGGATGTGGGTGGAAGGGCCATACTGGTCCTGCTTGACCAAACAGCAGCCTTTGATACCGTGAGTCATCTGGTGCTAATTCAAAGGCTTCAGGACATAGGTATCTCTGGTACAGCTCTTGCCTTACTTTCCTCTTTTTTATCATCTAGAGAGCAAATCATCCATTGGGATGGACTTCAGTTGGAGGAATTTCTTCTTCCGGGAGGCGTCCCTCAGGGCTCCGCATTATCTCCCACTCTTTTTAACATCTACGTTGCCCCATTGGCAAAACTAATAAAGAGTTTTAGCTTCACGCTGGTGTCATATGCTGATACACTCAGCTGACAGTGTCTGTAACCCAGGCGACCTATGTCATGGCAGTGGAATTTTCCAACTGCACTTCGGCTTTGATGACCTGGATGAACTCTAACTTTTTAAATTGAATACCGATAAACCGGAAGTACTACAGTTTGGTCATAAAGCCTTGATCTGGAATCAGCATTGGTGGCCATCTTCAGCCGGGGTCTGCTTAGTACCAGTAAATACAGCCAGAAATCTAGGCTTTATGTTTGACAAAGAACTGGACTGGGCTGCTCAGATTAATCAAGTATCATCTGCCTGTTTTTTTTATGCTGAAACGCCTGAGAAAGATCCTCCCATTTATTCCTCTCACTCTGAGGAAAACAGTGATAATTGCCACAATTCTTTCTAGAATTGATTATGGCAATGCTCTGTATTTAGGAACTGGTGCAGCACATCTGGCTAAACTACAATCAATTAAAAATGCTGCAGCCAGAGTGTTGCTTAATCTACCTAAACACCACCCCACATCACACGCGGTAAAGCAACTCCATTGGCTCCCTGTACGGCGGCGCATTGAGTTTAAATCACTCTGCCTGGTTCATAAAGCCCTGTTTGGTGGAGGGGCAGAGGATGTGCAGTCCCTGTTTTCCCGCTATACACCAATGCGCGATCTAAGGTCGGTCACTCTTGGGTTGGTCAAACTTCCCAAGATAAAAAAAGCAAGATGGGGAGGAAAACGTTTTTCCTTCCTTGCAGCCAAGTAATGGAACTCACTTCCCGGTCATTTGAGAAAGGTAACTAATCAAATTTTGTTCGGGAAAGAAATCAAAACCTGGCTTTTTACTCAGCGTTAAATATGGTATTCATTGTGTTTTGTTCATTTTTCCCTAGCGCCAAGATGCCTCGGCAGTAGTGCGCTCTACAAATATTTTCATTCATTCATTCAATCATAGCCCTTTAAGCAACGAACTGCCATCCAAAGTTCCTGCTTCATGACACTTCAATTTAAGAAATCAACACCTACATCCCAGGGCAGTATCCAAGAGGAAGAATGATCAATCAGTGACAACATCTACCTACAAAATGTAACTTTTTACTCATGCCCACACACAACTCAGATAAGGCAAGGCTAGCTGGACGCAAATTGTTCACTGAGGACAATAGGTTTTGCATATGCCAGTGTACTCAAAACAGCCATTTCAACAATCAGTCAGGGTCACACAGCAAGCTGCAGAAAACACATACTACATCCTCATATTTCATCTGCCAACTGTCTTTGCCTACAAACATGCACATAATCTACACATATGTACATTTCAACACTACCTCTTGGTCTACATAATCTCTACTTGTGAGGGTATGACCCCTCTCACATCCACCTCAAAGTACATGCTCATCTTTCAAAACAATAATACATACACAAGCACATCATAAACCCACTCTAGTGCAGCTCTCTGGAAAGCATGTCTGCCCCACAAGCTCCAGCCTTGTACTCAAAATCTTCCAGACCAAATCTCACAAACTAACACTGGCACTGCCCTTCTGACATTCACACGTACATTCACAGCGCCACTCTTCATCGCTATGTACACAACACCTCTCACATACACGATATGTACACAATGTACTGTATTCATCAGCTGCTCAGCAGACGTTACACGTAACATGTCAAATTACCCACTCTCATCACGGGTTGCACCCTCAATAAGGTCTTGGACTGCACTCACATCACAGTGTGCACCATCACAGCCCACTCTGACATGCACACTTAACACATCACCACATCTCTCAACAAGACACTTACATTGCTCAATGAATATGGCCCCAGTCATTCGCATATCACCATTTATCCACCCTACTCTGCTTAAGGTCTACAGATAGGCATTTAAAAAACAAATGCATCCACAGAGTCAAAGACAACATATATCAACTGGACAATACCTCAC
The DNA here is from genome assembly GCF_964263255.1 of Lissotriton vulgaris. Taxonomy (NCBI): domain Eukaryota; kingdom Metazoa; phylum Chordata; class Amphibia; order Caudata; family Salamandridae; genus Lissotriton; species Lissotriton vulgaris. The sequence goes on along the minus strand of NC_141689.1, from coordinate 1,355,719,757 downwards.
ATTTCACCATACATCACCCTAAATTTCACAACTGGTGTATACCATTATCGTACACTCATCCATTTTGTTACAAATGACAAGTTTAACCTTGTCTCACTGTGGCCATGCCTCATCCACATCTGAGTACCATGCTCTGTACATTCATTGACTTCTGCGCATTAACAACTATTGTTACTCAGTAACACTAACCTGTTAGTCCTCTCTCGCCGTAGTGCCCCAAACTACAGCTCTCATTTCCTGCCAGAATCCAACCTTGTCTAGCTGGTTCTACCCCATCACATCTCTCAATTTGTAGCATACCTTGCACAGAATTTACCCAGTCTTCCAAGCTCGCACACTCTGACTCACATGCCCGCATTTCAAACCACTTATTTTGTAACAAAGAGGAAACTTCACATCTCTTACACAAGAACTGCCTCTGAACTACACTTCTACCTTACACTCTCTGAAAAACGCAATATTTGTAATTCCCCCATTACATATGAGTCTCCACTCCCTTCCCAAAAAGGGAACACAAGTCTCTCACCTCTACCCTTGTTCAAGCGTTTAAGCTAGCTTAGCATGTGCAACATGAACATTGCTAAACACATCAGCAGCTAGGCCTCACATTCCCAATAAAACACCTTCTCCCCAGTGTGGAAAATAAAAGCATGGGTGTGACATTGGCTCCTGTAGCATCTGCACAGCAGATGGACCCACATCACTACTGTGCACTCACATTCCACTTGGCTTCTCACATGTAGTACAGGGTAACACAATAGACATGACAGCACTACCAGATCAGCTCTGTGTGATCTGGACGTTTTCCCATTACTTGGGTGTATCAAAAGTCACTGCCATTTAGTCAAACTCCATATCTATCTCGGTGTATTGATGAGACAGTGGTCATCCTTTACATTACAAACATATGCAGCATGCCTCTCCTAAACTGTTGCAATTTGAGATAATTGCACCATGTTGACATCTGAAAGCATGACCTATGTGTAATTGTGATTTTAAAAATTAAAGGTTTGTGACTTCATGTCACACTCATAGACAAAACCAATGTTAACAATGACTTCTAGCCAAAGTAGGCACACCAATCTATAATACATATTAACCAAGTGCTTGTACTCCATGGACCATATGCAATCCATGCCATTAAATGTAAATGTAAATTGATACTTGTATAGGGCACTACTCACCCGCAAGGGTCTCAAGGCGCTTGTACGAATACTGCTGTGGAACCCATCCTGGTTTTCCCTGTGAGGCGTCCACTCCTGGGCACCCCCAAGGTGGAAGCCAGGAATCCTTAGCGTTGTGGGGGCAGTTGTGGAGATTAAGCAAGCTATTGCCCAGAGTTGCAGAGTGGGACTCCATGATTGGAATAGGTACCAAGGCGAGAATGATCAGGTCAGTGGAATTTTGAGCCCAAGAACCGCCGAGGCGCCGAATTGAACCCTGGTCCCGGGCTAGACCTCTGCCTCAGGGTCTGCCGCTCTAACCATTGAGCCACACTTCTCCACTTCAACATCATTGTACACTTACATCACAATTCACACATGAATGACAGTTAACAACAAATCTATTTTGGGGACACACAAATCTGAAAAGAAAATCATAACATTCTTTATTCAGCAAAATTGTATGATACTTTTAATGCAAAAATGTCAATGGCCAGTCCAATGCAGACTGTCCTTTTTATGGGCCACAGACATCATGCCCATGCATCACTTGCCTGCACTAGTCACGCAAAGAGAAACATCCTCCCATGGGAAGCATCTAGGGGGCAGGCCAGGCACCAAGGGGACAAGACAAAGGAGTACTGGGTTGGGTTTTGGGAGGGATGGAATCAGGAGGGGGGTGTGGGCCCACTGCAGTGGTAGGGCTATATTGAGGGGGTGGTGGGTTCACTGCAGTGGTTGCTTCAGAATGAGGCGGGGGCAGCAGTAGTAGAAGGGCTAGATGGAGGGGGGCTTGGCTTCACTAATTTTGGTATTGTATAATCTTTGATGGTATAGACAGGACTAGGGAGGGGTTTGGACTTTTTAAGCATTTTTTGAGGGGGCCAGCGGGACTCGGCTGGGGAAGTATAGGTCACTGGAGAGGATTTGCTTTTGGAAGACAAGGGATTTTCTGGTGGGGGCTGATTTTGGGATTGTGCCTTGGCGGGGGAAAGGGGGCAGATGTAGATGTCAGGTCCGGTAGGGGCGCGAGGGGGTAAATTTACGCTTCTTGGGTGGGTGGGTGTAGGATTTAGTAGGGAAGAATTCAGTGGTAATGAGATGGGGTACCCAGGCTGAGGGAGAAACAGTGAAGTCAAGGGTAGGGGTTCTGGAGGCAAAGAGTTCTGAGAGGTGTAGTGAGAGAGGGTCTACTTTTATGATAGGGTACACAAGGCCCGTTCTGCCCACACCTGAGGTATGAAACCCTTATCCTTGCCCTGCCAGCCTAATTTGTAGGCCGTTTTAAATTGACCAGAAGGTCTGGTTTTACTGTATAACAAATGCCAAGAGCCATCCTCATCACTCAGCCAGCATGAACCCCTACATAGGAGCTGCGGTCTCTTTGTAGACCCCTGCTCTGTAGGCCCTTTTGTTAAATTGACCATAGTTCTGCCATTTTTCTGTACAGCCGGCTCTGAGCCCGTCTGTGTCAAAATCATATTCAGCTTTTCTCTGCGAGGCCTCCTGCTCCAAACTGGATAGCCCCCATCCTACCTGTGTGCGCAAAGTTCACTGTCTCAAAGTTCAATGTCTCTCTCTATATCCTGTCGACATATAGCACACCACATCCTGAGTCTGAACATGAGAAGACAGAAGTTGCCACCGCAAGAGCGTCAGACCAGGGTGATGGATGTGGCAACCAAGACATTGCTATATATCTTATTCCTTACATTACATATTTTCTGCTTGCCCTATGCAATTTACGACAAGTGCTTGGCCTGAGAATATAACCTTTCACCTAGTCTATGTTCTGCATTTAGTAGGATAGACACAACACTTCTGATAAATGTGAGAACCGTGGTGTAATTGACGTAGGTAGGACTGGCGTGAGATGACGTTGCTGTAGGCACTTCTCACTATATTTAAAAGTATAAAAGGACACCTCACAGACTTCTCATCGGACTACCCCACCCATCTGTTGGTAGATGGCTGGCGGGTGTGGGTGCTCCCCAAGAGCTCTTGTTTTTTGTTTTAATATACAATTTAACTTGCCAATATATTTGCTGTATATGGTATGTATGCTATTTTGTCTCCAAATTGGTGTTTTCTTATTAAGAATTTAATGCTTATTTTACACTTGCAAGGCTGATTTCTTTTAGGTTCAAACATGAGTATTCTCAGCATTTTAGATCAAATGTGTTTTGCATTCTTGGAAAATTTTCATTGATTTAAATCATGTTTCTGACTTTGCCTTTATAAACGTGTTCTCAAGGTTTTTAATCTGCACATGTTATATTATATTGCATTGTCTGAAGCGTCTCTTTCTTTAATGGTTTCAATGCTTCCATTTAAAAGTGCCTTCTGATCTCAGTGACTCTCTGTGAATGCGAGGTCATTATATTTTATATTTTAAATGTCTTTCTCTTAAAGCTGTACCTTCCAAATAAATCTGTTGAACCTTTTGGCTTAGTTTCCATGACTCACATATCTGTTTCCTTCATTTTAGTGTGAGCGTTCCTGCACACCCTGCCCCAAAGTAAGGTGCCCCCTTATCCCCTAAATTGCTCCCGCAAACATTTGGCAAAAGGACCCCCTAGCCCACCTGGCCCCCAAAACTCACCCTCCAACAGTAGAGTCTCTGTGGATGCATGTGTGTTGTCTGGTGGTATGTCTGTGGGGGTGGGTGTGCTGTCTGTCTTCTGAGTGTGCGTGCATGTGGGTTTGTCCTTGTGTCTGTGTGCTGCGTGTGGCTGTTAATGTGGATGCATGTGTAGGTTTGCGTGTGCTTAGGTCAGGGTGGGGAGTTTGGACTGTGGATGGGAAAGAGGCAGGAGGGGGTGGGACAGCTGGAGCAAGGACACTGCTGCAGTCAATGTGGAGGCAGGAGCCTGAATGGATCTCTGTAGGGCAGACATGTCAGAGTGAATACCCTCCAAGAATTATACCATTTGTGTCAAATGATTGGTATTCACCTGTAGGACATTCAGCACTGCTGCCTGCCTCACAGAGATCTGCCTCAGAATGTTGATGGCCTCTAACCTAAGGGCAGCAGGGGAGACAGAGGCAGGGGGTGGGGTACCTGACACAAAGGAGACGTGTCCCCTTCTAAGTGAGCGGCCATGGACATTGGGCTGGGGAGCAGCTGGGAGGGTGGAGATGGTAGGGGTAGTGGTGGACTTGGATGTAGATGATTCAGTCCCTGGGTCATTCACCACCACAAGGGAGTCATCACTGGTGCTTGAGTCGTCCTATGATCCAACAAATGTTGTGTCTGACCTGACCTCATTGTGGCTCCCCTCACCCTCCTCAGTCTCAGCACCAGACCCAGTCTGGTGAGCTGCTTCCCCTTGGTCCATGTCACTGTATCGTCTGCTGGCCACTGCTGATGCTGTGAAAAAGCATGAAACAGATTCACATAAGTCATTCGTATGTACATGACACAAAGGTATCATCACAAATCTTCTCAGATCAACCAAAAACATGATTTGGGCTTGTGCCATTACATTTTGATATAGTTACATGCATGGCACTTGTCAGTATGCCAGTTAACCATTGCTTCCTCACACATGATGTTATCTGCAACATTGGGTTTATTGATATCAAGTCAAGTCAAAACAGCTTCATTCGGTGACCACAAGGCAAACACCATAAAAGCATACTAACACACATATATCAAAGAGAAAAAATAAAAATACATTCTGAATATATCTTGTATATGGAAATTGATTATAGTAAAATATGTGCAAATTTAGAGTATATGGAAATGACACAATGAAATATTAAAATCCATTTTCAAAATACTCCTAAAAGTACGATCTACCACTAATTTGTCCAATAAAGTGCAAAAGCGTTCAGTGCGAAGGGATGCGGTCAAGAAAAGAGTGGTATTACTCTTCAAATTTTTCATACAACAGAGCATTCAAAAGAGCATATTCTTTTCTTTTCCTGTTTGAATTTTGTATGTAACAGGTTACAGAGCTTATAATTTTCATTGTATCCAAGCTGCATAAAAAAATTAAACGCATCCTATTAATTAAAAAGCATATTTTTATAAAATAGTGGTTTCAATACAGTTTTCCGAATATCCATATAAAAAGGGCAAAAAAGAATAAAGTGCAAAGTAGACTCGGTGGCTTTGCCATCACATGGACAAGGGGGCAGGGTTCTGTGCCATTTCTCTGTTCTTGGGAAAACAATTAAATAATGTAAGGTGCCCAACCTTAGCCTAGTCAAGTAAAAACGATGCGGACAAACGATCTATCAATATCAAATTCCACAACCACTACGTCAACTACTTCACTATGTAGCAGGTGATGTATCGTCTTTTGCTCCTGACGGTCTTGTGTCATGACATACCTGTCTCATCTCATGCAAGGAAGTTCATACCTAAAAATGGAATAGGATTCACAATTGAATTGAGGCATGGTATCCATTCTGCAATCCCTAGTCATCAAATTGGGAAGCAATGGATCTGATGTTACAGGTCACATAACTTTTTTGTCATACATCAATGTCATACATCAAGTTGGCGTAGTCATTTTATTAGTCATATCACACAGATTACAGTGATTGTGCTAATTTTTCCTCCTAACTTCGGTACCTTTACTGTAAGGTCACACTTCTGTCTATTATTGTGGAGACTCCAAGGTAGTAGTCATAGCTAGGGTAAGAGGCACGTGGCCCACAGAATTGTGTCATCTATGCACAGAGTTAGGAAGATGATTCAGAATGATGTGCAAATTGGAGACAGCTCATCAGTTTCAGATGAGAACAATAGTCAACACATTTCCAAGTCCGATGACTGCATCTCCACAATGGTTCAGGTGGAACAGTATGCCACCGGGCCATTTGGGGGCATCGTCTGCACAGACTATTAGTAATGAACCTCTATTCTTTAAGACTCCAGTCAACACTATATACCAATCCTGTCTAGACTACAGTATTGGCCATTTGTAGGGGTCAAGTCTGAATGCCCCTCCCTTCATTTAGACATAATACACACTTTGTACAGCTTACATTGCTTTTGTTTGCCATTTTCTTTTGTTAACGTACACCAAAGTGAGGCAAATTTCTCATCTCCGAATCTGACAGTGATGCATCAAAAACATGGTCTACAAAGGCATCAAGTATGAAGAGTCAAGAGCATTTACACACACCATCCATTGTGAATGTATATCTAACATCATACCTTACAATTGCTGCCATGTTTCCACCAGTGACCACCTCTGTTTGACACTGAATGGCATGTGTTGTCACCATTACAGAGTCAGATACAGGGACTCACTCTTTTAAATGGAGAGAATGGCATCTTACACCCAATCATGTGAAAGGCCAGTGTAACAGGTGACCGGAGTTAGCAACTTGTAATATGCCCATGGTATGCATTTTAATGCTCTGAGGACCATGGCTGGGACCTAACATTTGGGACCTAACATTTTGTAAATAACAGTAAGAAGTTATGTGATGCATACCTAGAGTTCTCCAGAATCGTCTTAATATTCACCTTGTTTAATGCTTCAAATTCATTGAGGCGTGCAAGCGCGGTCCGCGCCCTGTCCCATTGCGCATACAATGTAAACCAAACACAGAGGAATCACATTCTGGGAACCCTTCCTGCTGCACACCCAAACTCTGAACTTTTATGTGTCCAATAAATCAAATATTTAATTCTTCTTTACTTGTACTCTTATTTATTTCATGTACTTTGACCGCTTCTTCCATTTTATAATCAATTTATTTTACTCATTCGTCTGTTGTTTTCAAATCATGACACAAACAAGGAAGGAGTAGCGTGTCCACATGTCGCGATTTTATTGGCAACACCCAATGCATTTCGGGAATATCTATTCCCTTCATCAGGGGTATTGTGACATGTGTTTAATTTAAAATCCCGGGTGTTGGCGTCATGTCCATTAAGCCCCTTGCTTCCAACATCCTACTGAATATCAACAGTGTGCCGAGGCGCCATGCTCTGTTACAACGCAACCATCCTGGTTAAGATACTAAAAGATACATGTTTAAAAAAAAAAGGTGTGCGACGGGGGGCGTGGCTACGCAAACGGAGATGGCGGTCGCAGCTTACTAGAGCTCCCGCCGGCCCGCCGTTTATCCTCCTAATTATCCTGGTCCCTGACCCTGAAACCCACAACAACAACGGGGCGAGGGCCGCCGGGTGTGCCGGGAACCCTCCGGTGTGCCCAGCGGTGGTCCGGAGTCCCGTGACCGGACGCTGCAGCGAGGCGCGAGGTGCGGCCTGGAGGACAGTGGTGCAGCCGGGGCCTCGATTTTGGCGCTCCCCGGCCGGGGAGCTGCGCACTAACCCGCCTGGCCTGGTGGCGGCCGCAACACCTTGCAACCCGAGGCATCGAGGACGCTGGGGAAGGTGTATGATCCCTCTTCCAGAGCCCGGCAGCATTCTGAAGGGGCGTGGAGGCTGCGGGTGACCGGGAGCGGCCGGAGCGGCCTGGCGGACTGGGTGCAGCCCGGACCTTGATTTTCGCGGCCCAGTGTCGGTGGCCCTGGTGTTCCCGCCCGGCGGTGCTCAACCCACGGCGCAGGCGATTGGCAGCAACTGTGAGTAGTGGCTAAACCCCCCCCACCCGGACCGGAGGGGACACCAGCGCTTTGACGCGAGATGCACCAGGCCTGTCCACCTCCTCCCCCCGGGGGGGGGTTCGCTGACCGGAGGAGACCCTGATTCTTGGCGGCCGCCGGGGCCGACCACGCTCTGAGCTGGACACTGAGTCGCACTGGGTCGGGTCAGTCAAGACTTGCCCGAGGGCTGGCGACCGGTCGCGGTCTTCCCTCCCCTCCTCACTGCCTTCCATAGATCTCATCGAGGGCGGTCGGGGTCCCGCGCCTCCGTCCCATCTTGAAGCCCATTTACTCTCGGCGGCCATGACCAGAGGGGGCGGTGGCCCCGCCAAACAGGTGACAATTGATAAATTCACGGGGCCCAGTGGGGGCTCTGGACAGTCCGGGGGGGCTCCGCCCGGAGGGGGGCCGGACAATGCAGCCCTTATGGCGGCCATCACCCAGTCGAGGGATGCGCTAGACGCCAAGATAGGGGCAGTAGGAGCGGACGTGACTCTACTGCGCCAAGACCTGAGGAATGCTGTGGCGCGGATCACCGAAGCTGAATCCAGGGTAACGGTGGTGGAGGAAGACGTCACCTCCCTTAAGAAAAGAATGGCGGCGATGGAATCTGCGCAGCGGATGACGGCGCTCCGTGTGGAGGATGCCGAAGGGCGGGCGCGCCGCAACAACCTCCGCTTTATCGGCTTTCCGGAGCGCTGTGAAAAGGGCAACATGGAACGCTTCCTCGCACAGTGGCTGGAGTCGTGGATGCCGCCAGGGACGCTTTCAAATTGCTTCGTTATCGAGAGGGCGCACCGCGCCCTGGCGCAGAGGCCGCCTGAGGGCGAACGGCCTAGGGCGGTGATCGCTAGGCTGCTGAATTATCACGACAGGGATGCCGTGCTGAGGGAAGCTCGAATCAAGGAAGCCCTCCTATATGAGAACTGTAAGATCATGGTCTTCCCTGACTATACCAAACTTGTGCAACAGCAGCGTCACTCTTTCATGGCCGCGAAGGCGAAACTGAGAGGTCTCAAGCTCCAATATTCCCTGTTGTACCCGGCGCGCCTGAGGGTGATCTTCCAATCACGGACACTGTTTTTTGATACGCCGGAGGACCTTTTCAAGTGGACGGATGAAACGGTGCGGCTCAGACCAAATTCTCAACCGGGGCTCCATTCGGGCTCTCCTGAAGGATCGCCGCGAGCACGGAGAGATCAGACGGCGAAGAAGGGTCGTACCAAGCGCTCCAAATCGCGCAGACGCGCGGCCTCGGTTGATGGGACTCAGACCAGTGGTAGGACTGAGGATTCGGACCATTCTGGGACGGACCACTGAAGACTCCGGGACCTTCACTCTCTGTTTCTGCGGTCACTGCTGTGCCCCCTGGTCGGGCTCACTGTGTCGTCTGGACCTTAATGGCTGCCCGACACGGCTGCTGCTCTGGGACTGCATTGCGTCCGACTCCTGATTGAACATAGGGTTGTGGGGTGGGGGGTCGGGGACTACGTGATAGTGGCTACCACTCTCCCTCTTGTGAGAGAGGACCTGAGGGAAGGGGGGTGAGCTTGCTGCTCTCTTTGGGGATGTTGGGATCCATTGGTATGGATGGGCCCGGGCCCTGCGTTTTGGTCTCGGGACCACCCATGCCGCGACAGGTACTTCATAGTTCATTGAGGTATAGGGTGGGGGGAGGTGGGATGTGGGCGGTCGGGGGTGAGACCGCTGAGTTGGGGGTTGAGATTGTTTGGGGCTGTGGGACTGTAGAGTTGGGGCTTGTTTCCTTGGGGTGGGCGGTAGTGTGCATGTGTGTCGTAGACATGTTCCTTATGGCGTGTGGTGGGTGGCGCGGGTGTGGAGGGCTTGTGTGGTGGATCTTCATGGACCATGGCTGAACGGACTCATAGACTCCCTGAAGACTATATGCGGGTGATTACGTGGAATGTCAGGGGCTTATTGGACAAAATTAAACGCGGGGCTGTGCTACGCTGGGGGAAAAAAGAGGCTGCAGATGTTCTATTGCTACAAGAAACCCACATGATGGGTACGAAGGCTCTGGGCTTACAGAGATTTGGTTATCAACAAGTTTTCCATGCGGGTTTCTCCAGGGGATCCAGGGGGGTGGCCGTTTTGATCCACCGTAGAGTGGCGTACACCCATGAGAAGCAGTGGGCTGATCCCCAGGGTCGCTACTTGTTTGTTAAAGGCATGGTGGGCACGGACTCAGTGGTGTTTGGCAGCGTGTACGCCCCTCCCCCCCTCCAATGGGCCCTGGCTGAGAGGTTGTTTGCAGTATGGGAGGACATTGCCGGGTCGTTGGCTGTGATTGGAGGAGATTGGAACGATGTGATGAATATATGCGTGGATCGCCATAGGCGCCGAGGGGGGATCGAGGTTCAGCCCCCATCCCCTTCACCCACTAGACTACGTGCAATGAGTGAGGGTTTGGGCTGGGTGGATGCTTGGCGACACATGCACCCCGCAGCCCGGGAATATACTTATGTCTCAGCTGTGCACGGCTCGTTCTCGAGGCTTGACTGTGTGTTTGTGCCTGGGGAATGTTTGTGTAGAGTAAAGAGCGCTGACATCTTGCCTAGGGGCCTGTCCGACCACTCCCCTGTCTCTGTTGCTGTGGAGCTCACCCGGAAGAGGCAGCCGTTCCGTTGGAGGATGTCCTCTTGGCATCTCCTGCAACCGGAGTATGCTAATCACCTGCGCGAATCCATTGACCACTACTGGCGGGAAAACCTAGTTGGGGATGCCGATGTAGGAAAGGTATGGGAAGCCATGAAGCCTACCATACGGGGGATAGATATTGCATGGTGCTCGGCAGCTCGGCGAAAGCGTCAGGAGCAAACTACCGAAGCGGCCGCGCGAGTGGCGGCCCTGGAACAGGAAAGCCGCGACGGCGGCGATGAAGTCGGGATACGTCTGCTGTTACAGGCACAGCAAACATACGGGGCCCTCCTGATGGATGAAGCCAGACAGGCATGGCTGGCCACCAGAAGTAGGGTGTATCAATGGGGGGACAAGTCGTGTTCCATGCTCCATCGACTGTGCCACCAAACTTTCCAACCCCTCCTGCTGCCAGGCCTTACGAATGGTGAGGGAGAGGTCTTGACCGACCCGCACGAACTGGCAACGAGCTTTGCTACGTACTATTCAACCCAATACGCCCCGCACGACCACCTGTCTGACAGCGAGCTGACTCGCTTTCTCGCAGAGCTGCCGCCGGTACAGCTATCGGATGAGACCAGGACGGCCCTAGAGGCGCCCCTCACAGCAGAGGAGTTGGGTGATGCACTGGGGCAGCTCAGCACTGGCAGGGCTCCTGGCCCTAACGGCTACCCGAGTGAATTTTTCAAGAAATTTCATGTACAGCTTGGCTCTCCGTATCGTCGGGCGCTTGAGGTGGCGCGTGGGCGAGGGGTGTTGCCCCCGGACTGGCGCCATGCCGAGATAGTGGTCTTCTTGAAACCGGGCAGACCCCCGGATCGCCATGACTCTTATAGGCCCATCTCGTTGATTAATGTTGAGGCCAAGGTCTTGGCCAAGGCCCTGGCGAACAGGCTCGCTCCGCATATCACAGACTTAGTCCATCCGGACCAGGCAGGCTTCATGCCTCGCAGGGCGACGCGGCATAATATCCGTCGCGCACAGGCGGCGATCGACGCCATTGGGACCTTAGGGGACCAGGCAGCACTGTTACTGGCCGACATAGATAAGGCGTTTGACTCCGTCAGCTGGTCGTTCCTATTTGCCTTGCTACGCTGTCTCAACCTGGGCCCAGTCTTTCTGTCGTATGTCCGGCTCCTCTATACGGATATCACGGCCTCGGTGCGGGTCGCCGGGGCAGTGTCGGAGATGTTCCGTATCGGCCGCGGGACCAGACAGGGGTGCCCTCTTTCCCCTTATTTATTTGCACTCGCCATGGAGCCTTTGGCTGCCAGGGTGCGCCAGGACGCGCTGATACGGGGCTTCCAGTGGACTGCCACCCTGTCCGACAAAATCGCACTGTACGCCGATGACGTCCTCTTCTTCCTTACCGACCTGCGGCGCTCAGGCCCGCGTGTCCTGGAGGTTATGCAACTGTTTGGGGAGGCTTCTGGCCTGTTTCTAAACCCCCATAAATCCACGCTGTGGGTGTTGGAGGGGGGCGAGGTGACTGACCCCTGGGCTTCCGGGCTGCAAGTGGCCACGACCGGGCTGAAGTACCTGGGCGTGTTTCTCTCAGACTCGGCGGACATTGCATGGGACCGTAATCTCATACCAGTCTGGGAGCGGGTACAGTCAGATGTTAAAACCTGGTCTCGGATGCCCCTATCAATCTTTGGCCGCTCCGCTATATTTAAAATGGTGGCGCTACCGCGCCTATTATACCAATTACAGAACCATCCGTATCCCATCCCGCCTCAGTGGTTTAGGCAGGTCAACTCGGTGCTGGGCCGCTTTCTGTGGGCTGGAGGTGCTGCCAGAGTTGCGTTGCGTACTTGCTTTCTGTCCACCTACTGTGGGGGTTTGGCCACTTCAGATTTACTGTCATACTATCAGGCCGCGCACCTTCTCATCCTGAATGACTGGTGGTATGGCGATGGTGGAGACCCAGCTTATGCCCTGGAGCGTGCCTTGATGGGTGATAACTCGCTTCACACCATCCTCTATTCACCCAGACTGCGTCGCTCGTTGCCGAGGGTTACGCGACTTGTTTTTGCGGTATGGCGGCAGGCCTTGCGTCGCATGGGCTGGTGGGGCAGACTGACCGCGGAGACGCCCCTGTGGCATAACGGCATGCTGCCGGAACTGTCTAAGCTATCGGGCTTCGACGGCTGGGACGCGATTGGTATCTCGCAATTAGGCCATGTGCTGTCCGGCACGACGCTCAAATCCTTCGAGGCCCTTCGCACCGAATTTGGTATGCCCCAAACTCAATTCTTTCGATATCTACAACTCCGGCATGCGCTGCTGCCCAGTCTTACCAACCTTGACTCACTCCCTGATTTCAGCCCGATCGAAGCGAAAGTCTTCATGGGCGACCTTGGAGATAGAAAACTTTCGCGCATCTACCAGACTATGGTCATCCATTGCTCCTCCACCCTCCTCCCGCTGAAGGCGTCCTGGGAGGCCGACGTCGGTCAGTTGGATGAGGATGATTGGCGTGAGGCCCTTGAATCCCCGAGGGGTGCGGCTATTGCGATGCGCTTTCGGCTCATACAATTCAAAATTCTCCATAGGGCCTACTATACGCGCGAGCGCCTGTGGAAGGCGGGACTGATTGAGACCCCGGACTGCCTGCGGTGTGGGTCGGAGATAGGTACGTTACTCCACACAGTATGGTCGTGCCCCAGACTGATTGGCTTCTGGAGAGGTGTATGGGGCTGTTTGTCAGAGGTATTGGGCTGGACCCTCCCCCGTACCCACCGTTTGGGCCTGCTGCACATCCTAGAGGGGGTGGGTGGAAATATCTACAAGAGGCACCTGCTCCTCCTGGGGCTGGTGGTGGCCAAGAGAGATCTGGCCCGGGCATGGAAGGATGTGAGGCCCCCCCCCCCTGAGCGCGTGGAAGGCTGGCATTGACTTCTGTATGGGTTTGGAACGCCCGATTTTCGAGGCTCGGGGATGCCCCCGTAAACACTTTAAAATATGGAAAAGGTGGGCAGACCACAGGGGCTTACACCTGGACCCCCCTGCTGAACCGGAGGAAGATCTTTAGCCCCATGTGGCCTGGTGACCCCGCTCCCCCACACCTACACTTGCCGCACTAGGAACCTACGTTGATACTGTATATACACACATGCCTGGGGTTAGGGTGGGATCCGGGGGAGGGTTCTGGGAGTTGGGTTGTTGGGTAGATGAAAAGATAAAGACGGGATTAATGTTTCCTATATCCTTGTATTGCATTGATTTCTTGGCTGGTCGATTAGTCCTATCTACATGATTGTCTCGGTATGTTTGGTGGTGCCATCCTGCTTGTAGGGGGCCACTCTATCACATGTGCTCATCTTTATCAATAAACTTGTTGTGAAAAAAAAAAAAGGTGTGCGACAAAGCACATACTCACCCCCTCCTTGCTGCTGTGTGGCTTTCAACTTTCCATCCAGGTCAGGGAAGACCACCTCTAGGATTTGGAGAATGTTGGGGGTCAATGTTCGGTGCCAGCCCCTCTTGCCTGGAGCTGACAGGCCCAGCTGGACTTCAGCGATCTTCTTGCTCCAGCAAAAAAGGTCCTGCTAGCTTTTTTGGCAATGATGGATGCCCATGGAGCGAACCTTCTGGGCCATGGTCCTCCACAGCTCGGCCTTATGATGGGGGTTGACCTGTAAAGAAGACATGGTGAAAAGCCCTTAGTTCACATGCAGCATGTTTCTGAGTCAAACACTTGTACACAGAAGTCATGGTCAGACTGGCAACGATGTCTAAGGGGTAGGCAAGTGGCATTATGTGCAGTTGTCCCGTGTTCACTTATGACTCATTCCATGAAAACAGTGATAAGATGTTTACCCCAGTACACACACTTCCACAGCAGTGTACCTGCCCAGAACCATTAGCTGCACACTGTTAAACCTATAAAAAACAGTTTACATGCTTGCCTATGAGATTCCCAATGCTAGTACTGCATGTTAATTGCACATATCCAATGAAAATACAGTGTAATCATCATTCACCTGCTTCTCTGGTTTGCCATACACTGGCTGTACAGAGGCAGGAGGGTGTACAGCAGGATCTAGTTTTCCTCATGTGTAGAGGCTGGGGTCCTGCCATCTGTACGTGCCATAGCAGCTCCCAGAGGATGTTGACACAGCAGCTGAGAGATGGGGAGGTGCAGGAATGATGCAGGTAGTGCAGGCAAGTGAAGTCTCTACGGAACAGGCAGACTTATATCTAAATCGCAGAAGCGGTCTTCAGTCCATGCGGCCAAAGGGATAGGTTTGTGTTGGTCGCATTTTCCGAATCGGACCAATGCATTACATTGCTTGCAGACAACACACCTACCGCGCGGTAGGAATAGATATCATCACGAGTGACTTTGATACATTGGCAATAGGAGGTTAGCGAGTCGGTTTCCACGTGATGAGGACACATTCCGAAACCTGTGTCTGTCACCATAACAACCAACAGCTAATGGCTGTGTCTGAATCAGTTAGGATGCTGCTACCGCATCCTTTGATTAATCGGTTGGCAGGACAGACATTTCTGTAATTTATGTATTTTTTATCATTACATGTGTTGAGGCAGTTTTTTCATGATGCAATGGACCTCTAAATGAATAGCTCACACTCCCATGAGGAGCTAACCTTGAGGGGCACACGACACACTGATTGTGAGGCTAGTACCAACATGAAACAAAACTACTCCATTTATCCTCCAAGGCTTGGTCATATTGCCAATGTGTTTTTGGGGATATACGAGTGCATTCTTGACATATTCACTGCATTTTGGGACTGTGTGATCCAGTGTACAATCCGTGTGATTTCTGACTGTAAATGTTTTTGTCTAAGTCATTGATAATGCATTTACCTTTGAATGAGTAGACCATGACATTAGGCAGCCACAACACCTTCTGTTTCTTATGTTATTTACTAGTGTATCTTCGTGTCCCAGACTTAAGTGGATGATGGCGTCATAAATGCAACCCCTACCTAGTTAATGGTTTGTGTATGTGTATTACAGACATGAAACCTTGACAGTGTCCACCCTGTGACAATAGTGTGCATAATTAACATTGTGAGGCACTGTGTGTATTTGGTATCCCACATATCTGGCATTACATGATCCTATTGTGGGGATACTTTAACCATGTAATTGTTCTCACAAACTGATATCTTGGATTATTTGGTGGTAAGTTGTTAAGTATGTGACGCTTGATCACATGAACGGGTGACAGACACTAGTGAATTTTACACTACAGTACTCTAATGGTGGTGTCACCATACCTTGGTAATATTTCTGGCAAGGGTTATAATGCTGTGATATGTATCTAAGGTCAACCATATCCATTGAAACTTGTATTTCTAATGTTCTGTAGTTTTAGTTCTGTTCCAATTTCATGTTTTGTTTGTCTAAATTCATGTTGCTTTGTACATTGTGAACTATAACCAACTCTGTTTACACTCTACACATCGCTATCACAGACTAGTTCCAGGGTACTGGCCCTTTCCAGACCTGCAAACCATGGAAGAACGGATACCATAAGAAAATACCTTTTCACAAGGCCAATAATTGAACAGTTGTCTGAGCATTTGTCACCTCATTTGCAGCATGGTCGCACATATCCAACGGCACTGATCCCCCAAGATGAAGGTTATGGCTGCATTACATTTCTTGGCTACAGGTGTATTCCAGTATACACTGGCAACATCTGGTGGAATGTCCCAAGCAATGTTCAGCCATGTACTTCAGGATGTGTTGGAGGCATTGCTCTGTTACAATTTTGTCATTGAATGCTTCCAGGAAGTGGTTCTGCCCTGCCTGAAGTTGTTCCATGTTGCAGGAGATCCCAATGACCTGGCCAATCTCTCCCTGGTAAGCCTGATAGGTGTTGATCACCTGGGAGAGGTGTGGGTAATCTTCCTCAGCAGCACCAGCTGCATGATGGCGTAGGTCCCCACTGCCCCTACCACTTCCCTTACCCACCAAGCAGGACCAGTTGGTGCTGGTGCAGTCAACACTGAGCCTCCTTCCTCGTTAACAAGGATGTTGTTGTGGGCCAACTCCAGAGTATAATCAGAAAGTAATAAAGGAGTAGTGCACAGCCTATTTATTAATTGTAGTAATGCTCTTTGTTTTTGAAATAGTTTCAAAACGTTGGAGGGTGCTGCCTGGGTGACGTCTCTTGTCAAAGGTGTCCACAATGATACTCCACAAGTTGTGCTCCTAATGGTCCATTAGTCACATCCCCTAGCGCACACCTCTCATTCTCCTTGGTAAATCCCAGGATTCCTTACAAAAATGAATTACAGGAAGACTCTTAATTTCGTTAAGTTGAAATGTTCTTATTTATTTCATAAGTTCATTTGATTCATGAAATTATCTCTTCATTTCATTGTTAATGTCTCCTAATTCTCTTGTTGACATCATCATTTGAAATCAGTCCAATGGATTTCGGGCATTGACGCCCTTCATCGACCATATGCTAACAGAAAACAGTAGCGGTATATTCAATACTATTCCAATGGGCCCCCAGGGGCACTTGGCAAAGCCAATGTCCCCCTGGGGGATTTCGAGCGAGGGACGACCTCACGCGACCTGATTGGGTGGTGGGAGGGGTTTAGGGTCAAGTGAGGGGTGGGGAGGGAGGGCGACGTCACTCTGAGCGAGTGAGGTGAACGGTGGAGTCGCTTTTTGAGGCGCCCTGTTTACTTCTTGTCAGAGCTGTCAGTCGCTGTTGCGAGTGATTTTTTCGACGGAATTTTCAGTCAGTTGCTGAAGCATGTCGTCGGAGGCGATTGCCCTTGAGGCAGTGCGAGCTTTGGTGGCGGTAGGGAGGAGCGACTTGCTGAGGCCCGGCGCTTTCGATGACACAGCTGTGGTGAAGCGTCCACGTCGCTTGGCAGCGGAAGGTGTGTCTCGGGCGGTGGCGGCTTGTCAGTCAGCGCGCAGCGACCGTCAGGAGGAGGACAGCGTCGTGAGGACGCCAGCGGCGAGGGCCAGGAGAGCGCGCTCGACGAGCCGAGGAGGCCGGGGTAAGAAGCAGCCGCCCCCGCGCTCGTCGTCAGCCCCAAGTGAGTTCAGGGGGGGCCGCAGTGTCAGTGTGGCACCCCTTCGACGTAGAGCTGGCAGGCGAGGAGGCAGCGCTGGCGGTAGTTTTGACACGCGCGTGTCTCAGGTCCAGCTGTTTGAAGGAGAGGCTGACAGGGAGTTTGAAGCGCAGAGAGCGTCGACGTCCCAGGAGCCTTGCGAGGCTGCGCCACGTCCTAGCATGAGGGCCACCTCAGGTCTACCTGTGAGGGCAGCAGGGCAGCAGGCGAGTGGAAAGAAAATTGAAATTGCGCCAGATTTAGAGGCTGCCAGGCGGAGTCCAATGTTAGTGGACTATTCCAGCGATAGCGAGGCTGAGGAGTATGAGCTTTCTGGAGTTGAGGAAGGCGAGGAGGTCGAGGGAGGCGCATCTGACGTCGATGAGCAACACCAGCTGGTTGAGTTCGAGGACTGCCAGAACATTCTTGTTCCCCGGCCTAGGGGCCCCCCGAGACATTTGGTGGAGGAGGATTTTAATGTTGATTTAACACATGATTTTCAGTTTTTGCAGGAGGAACAAGGGTTGGGTGGTGTGCGATGGCAACAGCCGGCAAGGCAGTTCAAGGGTGGGAGGTGGGGGGGCAGGGGTGACAAGGGGGAGGGCAGGCAGGCCCAAGCAGACACTTCAATGTTTCCAAATGCCAGGCCCCCGCCTGGGTGTCCTGAGGTGATTCATAGCATGGGATCTGCGATTTCTCAAGGCCAATGGGTGTGGGTGGAACATACAGAGCTGCCTGGGTCAGGCAGGGCGGGTACTTCAGCTTCTCAGGTGACAGGTAAGTATGGTGTGGGTCCTCGCTCGAGCGGCGAGTACCTTCCTGGAGCTGCTGGTATGGTACCAGATGAGCAGTTCTGCTATCCACAGGCGGCGCCGCAGAGCGCGGTGTTTCGGGGGGGGCGAGTTTGGGAGGCGGATCTGGTGCGGATTTAACATCAGCGACTGGGCGCTTTGCACGGAGGCCCGAGTCTGATTTTCAAGGTGCTGTTACTAACTTGGCGTCTGGCAATAGGCCAGGTAGGAGTTTGGTAAGGTCGGAAGGTGAACAACACCTCGAAAATGAGTTTGGTGATTATGATAAAGAGAATGTTTATGGGACAAGAGGTGGTCTGTCTTATGGTGGTAGAGCTGGGGTTGGGAGGGGGGAGATGAGATTAACTTCTGCCAGTGTGTTACAGAGTTCTGGAGCGGATCTCTCACCGGCACACGGGATGCAAGGCGGACGTCATCGGCGTGACGGTCTGGAGGACTTTCGGCAACGGGCTGCGCAGTTACCAGCAGGTAAGACGGACTGGTGGGCTGCTTGGACACGGCCGTTGGCGGGTGTCTCAGGTGGGGCGCCAGCAGAGGGTGGTCCAGTGAGGGTGGAGGTTGGAGATGGCTTGGGTTCACAGCAAAGTAAACATGTAAAGGCAGTGTCAGGGGATGGGGGGAGGCCGGGATATGAAAGCCCAGGTTCATCGGTTACTAGTTCGGAACAGAGCGAATTGCCGAAAGTGAGTGGTACGAGATTGCCTTACATGGGAGTATCGATGCCATTGGGCATACATTTGTCAACCAGAACTAGGCAGCGTATTTGGGATCATGAATATGTAGATGTGTTTCGGCTCCTTCATAGGGAATTGCAAGCAAAGGAAGGTTCTAAGGAGGAGGAGGCTGAATTGTCCCGCCGTCCCAAAGTTCCTAAAACAATAGAAAACTGGACAGCGGCCTTTTTGATTTATGCCAGCGTATACAGTGAACGGTACCCTGAGAGGGCGGTTTCGCTTTTCAAATATTTAGATGTCATACGAAAAGCACATTTGCAGGCAGGGGGTTACGCTTGGCTGAACTATGATGAGGAGTTTCGGGCGCGAATGAGTTTATTCCACGATAAGCCATGGGGGGAGGTTGATCAGGAGTTGTGGTTGCAGTGGATGACAGGTCATTCTTCTGCCAACACGATCCACACAGCCAGTGGTTTGCCGATTCCTTACCGGCCCTTTTCTCAGCGTCCCGCCACACAAGGGGCAATTGGCGTCGGACGTGGACAGTTGCCCACAACTGGAGCATGTTGGAGCTTCAACAGAGGTTCCTGCGTGCGCCAGTATTGTAAATTTAAACATGAATGCTCCCAGTGTGGTGGCAGACATGCTGTCTTCCAATGCTTCCCCAACCAACACCCGGGAGATCACGGTAGGGGCCAGAGGGGGGGGAGAGGATCTGTGCCGCCTTTTATGCCAAAAGGCGCCTACTCCAATTAGGTTACAGGCCATGTTGAGCGCATTGGAAACGTACCCGGATTTGGAAGGAGCGGCCAAGTTGTTTTGGGGGTTTAGACTCGGCTTTAGGATTGGTTATCAAGGCCCCAGAGTTTCACGTTGGGCTGATAACTTGAAGTCAGCTAAGGAGATGCCGTCGGTGGTGGAACGGAAGTTACTGAAAGAAGTGGAATTAGGCAGAGTAGTTGGCCCTTTCAAATTTTGTCCCTTGCCAAACCTAATTGTGTCACCACTTGGTGTTATCCCGAAGAAGGCAAAGGGTGAGTTCCGCCTGATACATCATCTGTCTTGGCCGGAGGGGCTTTCAGTTAACGACTTTATTTCCACTTCCGATTCAGCAGTGGCATATGCGTCGGTGGATGACGCTTTGGAATTGGTGCGCAAGGCAGGGGTAGGAGCTGACCTCGCAAAATGTGACATACAGGCCGCTTTCCGCCTTTTGCCTATTCATCCAGCTGATTTTAGTTTGCTGGGTATGTTCTTTGCAGGAGAATATTACGTGGACCGGGTGTTACCCATGGGCTGTGCTATCTCTTGCTCCTTGTTTGAAACATTTAGTACGTTTTTGGAATGGTGTGTAGTCCAGCGCTCAGATCACGCAGCTGTATGCCATTACCTGGATGATTTTTTGTTTGTGGGCAAAGCGGAGACGGAGCAATGTACTAAAGTCTTGGCTTGTTTCCAGGACTTGGCGAAAGAGTTTGGTGTGCCTTTGGCGGAGGACAAAACGGAAGGCCCAACGCCTAGGTTGACCTTCCTGGGCATAGAAATAGACACAATGGAGATGGTGGCCCGTTTGCCCAGAACAAAAGTACAAGAGATCAGGTCTTTTTTGCATGGAATCCTGGGAGCTAAAAAAGTGCAGCTGAGGCAAGTCCAGAGGCTTCTGGGCTATTTGAATTTTGCTTGTCGAGTTGTCAGGGCAGGCAGGACATTTTGCAGGCGGCTGGGCTTTGCGATGGCTGGGGCGTACTTGCCGCATCACCACATACGTTTGACAGCAAAAATCAAGGAGGATTTGAGCATTTGGCTACGATTTTTGGACGATTTCAATGGCGTGTCCATCAATTTTGTGTCTGAGGACACGGTCTGGCCAGTGCAGATATTCTCGGACGCGGCTGGGGCCTTAGGTTTCGGCGTGTTCTGGGACGGAAGGTGGTGTGCAGAGCAGTGGCCGGCACAGTGGTTGCAGCAGGGCCGCAGCATTGCTTTTTTAGAATTCTTTCCCTTGTTGGTGGCGCTGCAGATTTGGGGCGAAGAGTTCAGAGACCGCTGCGTGTTGTTTCACATCGACAACATGGCGGTGGTTTTTCTGGTGAACGGGCAGCGGGCAAAGGATTTAAAGGTGTTGCAATTGTTACGGGCCTTCATGTTGCGTGTTCTGCAGCTGAATATTGTGTTTAAAGCCCAACACATCCCTGGTGTCAACAATTCAATTGCCGACGCTTTGTCTCGTTGCCAGTGGCAGAGGTTTCGGGAGTTGGCGCCTGGAGCGGACCAATGCAGAACACCGATTCCGCCGAACATGTGGGACCTGGGGAATTGAGGATGGCAGAGTTTGCGGAGCAGTCCTTATCTGAATCCACGCGTCGCAGCTATCAGCTAGCATGGTCTGGTTTTTTGATTTACACCGCACAGCACGGCAGGGATGGCTCGGCGGTGCGGGATGAAAAGTTTATGTGGTGTTTTGTTCTGAGTTTGATAGACAAAGGTTTGTCGCCTTCCACCATTTCGGGCAAGTTGGCGGGCATTTCATTTTATAGTCAGCTAGAATTGGGGTGTGAGGTGCAGAAAGGTTTTCGTTTACAGAAAATGCTGAAGGGTTTTGGGAGGTCCTTTGGGCAGGCAAAGAAGTTGAGGGACCCCATTACTTTCAACTTGTTACAAAAATTGTTGGGGGTGTTGCCCTCCTGTTGTTATGATGAGTGGGAATGGTTTCGGTTTAAGTTATGCATGATATGGTTGTTTTTCGGTGCATTTCGGATATCAGAATTATTGGGGTTACGTAATCAGGAAGGGATCCGGTCATCTGATATTGCTCTTTTGGGCAGTGGTGTGTTGCAAATCACATTGAGAAGGTCAAAAACAGACCAGGCAGGAAAAGGGATGTTGGTGCGCCTGGGCAGGAGTGGGGTGAAGGGTTGCTGCCCTGTTGGGGAGTGGGAGGCATTTATGGCTTCAGGGGTGTTTCGAGAGGGTGGGATATTTTGCCATAAAAACAAAACACAGTTAACTTGTTTTCAATTTCTAGCGGTTTTACGGAAGGCATTGACTTTCGTGGGTGAAAATTCGCACTGTTTTGGGACGCATTTGTTCCGAATAGGTGCGGCTACAGAAGCGGCAAGGTTGGGTTGGGGGGCAGAAGATTTGCAGCGAATTGGTAGATGGAAATCGAATTGTTGTTTTAAATATGTTCGGTTGTAAAAAAAAAAAAAAAAAAAGTTACTCATTGTAGAAGTCAGTTAGTTAATGTTACTTTTTCCATCACAGGTCGAGTGGCGGATTTTCCTCGAAAAAAGAGGACATGGATTGTCGGCCATTCTATAGTAAAGTGGGCTGCGAACTTTGCCGAACAGCAGCTGTGGGGGAGAGGGCTGGGACTATATGGCAATGACCATGAGGTGATTTGGAAGGGCTTAGGGGGAATGAAATGGGGAGAGTTGTTTTCGGTACTGAACAAAATGGCTGAAGTGTGGGGCATTCCAGATCTGTTGATCCTACATTTGGGGGAAAATGTTTGGTGGAGTGTTCAGGTCTTGCTTTAATCAAACAGATGAAGCTGGATTTGGCTGTGATTAAGGACAGATGGCAAGGGGCCAGGCTTGTGTGGACAGAATTTCTGTACAGGAGCCAGTGGAGGGGTGCCAGGGTTCATGCCGCGGTTGAGAGGGCCCGCAAGAAAGTTAACAAAGCATTGAAGACATACTGCGTGGCAATGGGAATTACGGTCATTGCCCATGAGCATTTTAATGGTGAAACGATGCACTTGTTAAGGGAAGACGGGGTTCATCTATCACAAATGGGGCAGTCATACTACTTGATGGAGCTCAGAGATACTTTGGCCAACCTCTGGTGTGTCGATTTGTGGTGCTCCAAACCAAAGTAAGGAAGGGAAGAAGTTGGGGAAATAAAGTTTTTCCTTCTCTGTCATTAGATATTGTCTTGAGCGGACTATTTTTCTACATTAGGGGAGGGTTTTCTGAGGGTGGGGCAGGAAAACTCAAGGGTTTTCCTGG
Source organism: Lissotriton vulgaris (assembly GCF_964263255.1). NCBI lineage: Eukaryota > Metazoa > Chordata > Amphibia > Caudata > Salamandridae > Lissotriton > Lissotriton vulgaris. Next base: position 1,355,696,806 of record NC_141689.1, on the reverse strand, counting down.
GTGGCGTGTGTGATGGGGATTGGATAATCTAGAGCGGATTCATCCTTTCTCTAAGGGGGAGGGCTTGGGAGGGTAGGTGGGGGAAGAGATGGAAAAAGAAGAAGGAAAACTCAAGGATGGTATCAAAACAAGTTATGTTATCGGAAAAGAAAGAATTGGAAAAAGGAAATGGTTATATAAAGGTTTGGAGAAATAAATAAAGATAAAGTTTGTTGGAAAAGTTATGTTGCGGGTCTGTCTTTGGCTGTCCTGGTAATAAAGGTGACCTTTTATACTATATTCAGAGTTGTGTGAGAGTCCTTATTTGCGCGATGGGCCCCCAGGGGCACTTGGCAAAGCCAATGTCCCCCTGGGGGATTTCGCGCGAGGGACGACCTCACGCGACCTGATTGGGTGGTGGGAGGGGTTTAGGGTCAAGTGAGGGGTGGGGAGGGAGGGCGACGTCACTCTGAGCGAGTGAGGTGAACGGTGGAGTCGCTTTTTGACCCACCCACCCGCCCTGATTTCAACAAATCAAGGGTTGGTGTTTTTTGTTGTGTTTGTGGTGTCTTTACGTTGTCAAAAAAAAAAAAAAAAAAAAGCTGCGAAGAAAGGTTTTCGCAGTTTGATCATAAAGTCGTGCAGACATGCCTACCTCTTGAGTCAGGTCAAAGTGTCAGGATGTCACCTCAGGACAACTCAGGCAGACTCTTTTGTTGTCTCGTCGGCGTGTGTGATGGGGATTGGATAATCTAGAGCGGATTCATCCTTTCTCTAAGGGGGAGGGCTTGGGAGGGTAGGTGGGGGAAGAGATGGAAAAAGAAGAAGGAAAACTCAAGGATGGTATCAAAACAAGTTATGTTATCGGAAAAGAAAGAATTGGAAAAAGGAAATGGTTATATAAAGGTTTGGAGAAATAAATAAAGATAAAGTTTGTTGGAAAAGTTATGTTGCGGGTCTGTCTTTGGCTGTCCTGGTAATAAAGGTGACCTTTTATACTATATTCAGAGTTGTGTGAGAGTCCTTATTTGCGCGATGGGCCCCCAGGGGCACTTGGCAAAGCCAATGTCCCCCTGGGGGATTTCGCGCGAGGGACGACCTCACGCGACCTGATTGGGTGGTGGGAGGGGTTTAGGGTCAAGTGAGGGGTGGGGAGGGAGGGCGACGTCACTCTGAGCGAGTGAGGTGAACGGTGGAGTCGCTTTTTGACCCGCCCTGATTTCAACAAATCAAGGGTTGGTGTTTTTTGTTGTGTTTGTGGTGTCTTTACGTTGTCAAAAAAAAAAAAAAAAAAAGCTGCGAAGAAAGGTTTTCGCAGTTTGATCATAAAGTCGTGCAGACATGCCTACCTCTTGAGTCAGGTCAAAGTGTCAGGATGTCACCTCAGGACAACTCAGGCAGACTCTTTTGTTGTCTCGTCGGCGTGTGTGATGGGGATTGGATAATCTAGAGCGGATTCATCCTTTCTCTAAGGGGGAGGGCTTGGGAGGGTAGGTGGGGGAAGAGATGGAAAAAGAAGAAGGAAAACTCAAGGATGGTATCAAAACAAGTTATGTTATCGGAAAAGAAAGAATTGGAAAAAGGAAATGGTTATATAAAGGTTTGGAGAAATAAATAAAGATAAAGTTTGTTGGAAAAGTTATGTTGCGGGTCTGTCTTTGGCTGTCCTGGTAATAAAGGTGACCTTTTATACTATATTCAGAGTTGTGTGAGAGTCCTTATTTGCGCGATAATGAACATGACACAAACATAAACTGTACTGTTGTATCATAATGTGAAAACATGCGGTCATGAAAATGTGGTGTTAAAAGTGTATTTAAAGCTCGTAAACGCGTTAAAAATGAATGTAAATGGGCCAATAGGCACTTACATGTCTTTTGCCAATTAAAAAAAGCGATCGTTCAATAGGATTTGTTCAGCAAACTGTGGGAAATAACGTTTGCATAACAAAGATTACCGGCTGTGGTCAACTTGCTGCATATGCGTATTAAATACCCGTTTGGTTTAGAGCTTACTGTTAAGACGCGACGCGTCTCTTCTCTGTCAAGCTGCCGAGTTGATTTCTGACATTCGCGGGTTTCTCTGATCAAAGCTAGCAAGCAACCAGTGATCTAACGTATAAGTCGCAAACTCGTCATTAGCGTGAAACGCGTGCCGTGATTGGTTGGATATCCGATCATGTGACTAGCAACAAAAACGTGATGCTTTGTCAAACCGGTAATACGGCAATGTTATTATGAGTGCTTGTGCGTGAACCATTGTCAACAGTAAAGTGTCGTGAGTAAAATGTAAAGAAATGCCTTTAATAAAGTTTCACAGTGCAAAAAATACATGAATTAAATATACATAAATTATATATACATATAAGTGCAACAAAAATGCATGCATCATGTCATGTTCCTCGTTGTGGATTCAGTGTGACCTTGCATCGTGAAACATCCAGAGCCAAGGTGAAAAAGGCTATAACCTGCCAGTTAAATGCCACTGTCCCATGTAAGATATGCAAGCTGTTAGATTATAAATAACATGAAAATTCCATCCGGTCATTGAGACCAAATGGTTTACTTGAGTTCAATAAATGAATCCAACAGTTCTCTCTTTGTAACAAATGTTTGTTATTATCCCAACCTTCCTTCTTGTCAATAGTTTCCAAGATTAAGAACTGTAGTTGTGACACATTGTGGTGCTCTTCTGAAAAATGTACAGCTACGGATGATTTTGTATTATGATTCCTGATGTTCGATTTATGCTCATTAATTCTTGTTTTGATCTTAAGTTCAGTTTTTCCAATGTATACCTTGCCACCAGGGCATTTCAGCATGTATATTACATTTGCTGTGTCGCACGTGGCATTTACTCGCAGTCTGATGTTATGCCCTTTCATTAGGTGGGTTATGCTGTTGCCTCTGATAATATTGTTACAATTCCCACAATGTAGGCATGGTCTGGTCCCACAGTATGTCATTGGCGATTCTGTTTTTGTTTTCAACAATTCCCCTACATTTTTCTCCCTCGTGTATGCAAAAATGGGAGGATTGTCAAATATCGAGTTGAAATCTGGTTCTGCCTTAAGGATTCCCCAATGGTTCCTGATAATCTTTTTGAAGCTGAGGCTCGCAGTCGAGAATTTTGACACTATGGTAGTTCTAGTTTCTTGTCTTTTCTTGTGAAGTTTAAGTAAGTTGCTTCTCTGTATCCGGTCTACTTTCTGTTTTGCTTGATTGATTATCGCGTCCGGGTCACCTCTATCGGCGAATCTGTCGCCCATTTCTTTGATCTTCAGGGTGGCTTTCTCAGGATCCGAGGTTATTCTCTTAGATCTCATCATTTGAGAGAAAGGTAGATGTTGCTTTAATGCCTCTTGGTGAAAACTGTGATAGTGTAGGGTGTTGTTTCTGTCAGTTGATTTACGATACATTTCAGTTTCTATACCATCGTATGATAAATTGATGCGAACATCCAGGAAAGTGATAGTTCTGTCAGAAATCTCCCATGTGAGCTGTATTCTCTCATCTACCAAGTTAAGGTTAGTCAGTGCTTCTTCTAGTTTGTCTCTCGTGTTGGTCCAGAGGATGAAAATGTTGTCGACATATCGCACAAACATTCTCAAGTTTGATGCCCAGGTCGGATTGTTCAAGATGTCGTTTTCTTCCTAAGATTTCATGAAAATGCTAACATTTTCATGAAATCTGTTTATGTACCCTGAAATTTGTGGGAATGGTGTGAGTGAGGTGCCTATTATTCTCATCTTATTAGACACAAGTGAATAGATGTGAGGAATCAAATGTGTGACTACTTAGCTTTGTGCCTACACAGATCAATCATTCTGTACATTGACTCCATAGTCAGATGAGAACACAAACTCTGCTTTCTGCCATTTTGTGGCAAATTAATTTAATGTGCTGAGGTTTAAGTGTTTATGGTGTATTTGTGAAACTTACTGTCATCCTCCTACCCAGCCTAACCAGGCCAAGAGGAAGAGTGTTGTCCAGACAATGCTGGGAAGTGTGCTTGCGAAAGTGACAATTAAGATTCAACTGGGAGGAACATGGCGGCAGGGTGACGTCTGCTGCGAGAGCTCCGGGCTGAGGTGGATTTTCCCATGTTGTAGGCAGAAATAACGGCTACCAAACGGTGAGCAGAAGTATGAGACTGCGCCGCATTTATCGATCTCAAGTTAATTTGATTTGATTTTTATTTTTTCCTACCTTTCTTTCGGGATACTTCTGTCGTGTTGTGTGGAGCTCGACCCGCGTCTGCCTGGCGCCCTCTTAGCGCTAGGTCCCTGAAGAAGCCACAGAGACCCGGAATGGAGCAGCGCGGAGTGTGTACCAGATGGGAGTGGTGTTTCTCCCAACTTCTGCGTGCGGCGAGGCGGGAGCAGGGAGCAACGCTGGTCCCGAAGGGGAGCAGGGGCAGAAGCTTCGGCGAGGAGGCATAGCAAGCGTATGGCTGAGGTCGAGGTGGATACTCGCCAGGATCAGTCTCTGCTCACCTCTTAGCTAGATCCACAGCAACGCTACACGGTCAGTCAAGGGAGTGTGGGGTGTCAAGCAACGAGCTGCGGGAGGTACCGTACACACTGAGGATCTGGTGGAGGTTAAGCATTTTTTTTGGAGGGTGCCTGGTGCAGGTATTTCTGATATTGACCATATTCTTTCTAATACAGTGCAGTACGAGGGAATGGACCTAGGTATAACATCTTTACCAACTCAATTAAAATCTGCACACCCCCGAGCTGGTGTGGAAGTAATTGTTGCACCTGCAGCCCCTGGGGGAGGATGTGAAGGGGGAGAGATGAGACATCAGCACCCACACCCCCTGTCCAGTCGGTAGCGCATGTTGCACCCACCAGAAATAGATACCAACTTAGATCCAATGTTGAGCTACAGAGGCCCGGTACTGGATATCTGAGCAACCCTGTGACAAAGGTAACACCACTTACCACAAAGGGGAAGAAGAAGGAAAAAAAAAAGGACAACATTTTTAGAGCAGGGGAGCCCAAGAAGCGGAAATCACCCAAACCTTGTATATCCCTGCCGAAACCTACACCCTCTTTAAGAACGTACTTTAAAATCATGGAGCAGGCTGCAGACCCTAAGGGGGGGAAACCTCCCACACCATCCTCCACACTATCCTCTACTCCCAGTTCCAACTCTACAAAAGTCATTCCAGACAAGCAATCAGAAGCACTGACCACTGGGCCACAACCAGCGATCTTGGATAACAGATATACGCTCTTAGCAGATGTAGAGGATCAAGTGCGGCCTGAAGAGGGCCTACTTAGTCAAAACCCCTACAAGCATCTCAGGGCTTGCCTACTTTAGTCTCTACTTCAGAGGAGGTGGTGGCTACTAAGGCACAGGCTGGAGGGAGTGACATAGGAGGTAAGAGTGTTGGCTGCCCTAGATGGAGGATTTTCACAGGTTGAGTCATTCCTTTATAATTTGAGAGGCGATCTACTATCCAAATTCGAAATTTCGGAGGCAAATCAAAGAGGTATTCAGGAACAGTGCTCTAACTTGGAGGCTAAGTTGGATGACGTCTGTAAACGTACTGGTATCCTGGAGGAGAAAGTTACATTACTAACAGGGGCCACTAAAAGGCATGATAGAGACATAGAGACTCTCAGAACCCAGAATAGGACTCTCCAGATGGATATCGAGAGGCTGGAAATTCACTCCAGGAGAAATAACCTGAAATTCTTAAAAATCCCGGAGGGGATAGAGAATGGAGATGTCAAGACATTTATATGTAAACTTCTCAGAGAGGGAGTCCTCAAAGATAGACCTGACATAGATTTAGAGTCAGAGATCCAGAGGGCGCATAGAGACCCCTTCAGACTTCATGCTGAGAGAAAAGCCCCTAGGAAGATTCTGGTAAACTTCCTCACATATACCACAAACGAGTTAATTCTGATTAGAGCCCTGTCGGACACAACACTCCGAATTGATTGAGCTAAGTATCTTATCCGCTCAGATGTGGGGAAGGTAACGGCACAGCGACAATGGGAATTGGGGAAGAGGATGTCAGATTTGAGAAGTATTGGCGCGCAGGTTCAGATGAGATTTACAGCCTTTTTAAAAGTGGTGTGGAGGAATAAAACGCATAATTTTTTATCACCCCAAGAGGTGGATACCTTTCTAACTTTAATGCGAGAGAGCTCATAGCACAGACTTGTTAGTCCTTTTCACACATCGACACCATAATGCTTTGATAGATGTATAGATATATTTTGATATATTTTGATACATTGATCCTAGAAATATACACAAATGCTCCCCAATCATAGACAGTAATCACTAGGGGGGAAGGGTGAATGGTCAGGATATAGCTAGTGAATAAAGTAAAAAATAAATTAAAAAAAGAAGAGAGAGTAAAACGTGTTAAACGGGTGCACACCTAAAAGAAGGGAAAAATAAAAATAAAAATAAAAAATGTATACACTGGAAAAGTGGGTAAAAAGAAAATGATATGTATAATAACGTAAACTTATTTAATTAACAAAGGATAAGGTATTAGAGTTCACAGTTTGGTGCCTACTCTCCGTTTAATTGAGGGGAAGTCCCGGTGAGACACCAGAGGGCTCTCAACCAGCGACAAGATCGCCAAAACAGGTATGGGGGGGTTCCTCATGGGAGGTGGGTAGTTAGTTGGGTGGTAGGGGTAAAGAAGGGAAAAAATATTCCTCACGTACAAATGACGATGCAAGGTATTTTAGATGGGAACTGGACAGCAAACCTTTTTAAAAGACAATCCACATGGCCGATATGACATGCAAATTTAAAATTATCAGCTGGAACGTAAATGATTTAGGGGACAGGAGGAAGATCCACAGGGTAAACGATTATTTGTATAACTCAAGCACATGTTTGCCTGCTTGAGGAGACTCATCTAGAGATGTGAGAATGCAAGTCCGCATTTAAAAAATGTGGATGGGTTCAGGATATTCTCTGCTCAGAGCAAAGCGGCAACACAAGAGGGGTGGCAATACTAATTAAATCAAATGCCAGGATCAGGCTAGTAAAGTCTGAGACAGATCACTCTGGGAGATGGCTGGTGGCATCTCTAATAGCTAGTCAGACCCCATTTGTATGCGCAGTTTATTATGGGCCTAATCAAGATGTTCCAGGGTCCCTTATGAAACTTAAAAGCAGCTTATTGGAGACTGTCGGACCAGTAATACTTGGGGGCGATTTTAATCTGATTTTCGATGAAGTATTAGACCGCACTTCCAGGGTAAGATTTACACCTCCCCAAAAAGCACGATTGGAGATTAAGAACGTCATGAGGGATTTTAACCTATATATAATATATTATAGATATTTGGAGAGCAAAAAACGAAGGGAAAAGGGACTATTCTTTTGATAGCAGAAGATACGGCCATCATTCTAGAATTTATTTTTTTTATTGGATAAAGCACTTTTTTCAGCAGTTGACTCCATATCTTATTTACCAGCTATCCTGTCTGATCATTCAACCGTTGAGGTTGTAATTCAATTTAAACAAAAGGTACAGCAGAGAAGGTGGACTCTCGATAGAGCACTTTTACTACAAGAAGGGGTCAGGCTGGATTTAGCAACGCCCTGAAATTGGTAGTATGGGCGAATTTATAGCGATTGCAGCGACATATTCCCATCTGCGCAAAGAGAAGCGCGCTGAGCTAGAGAAGGAAGTTAGTGGCTTGGAGGCGATTCATAAGAGGACTGGGGCACCGAGGGTTTGGAGGGAGTTAGAGGCAAAGCAGCGCATGTTGAAGCACCTTGACCTAGATAGGGCTGCGCATACCTTGTTACGTCTGCGACACACGTTCTTTCTATGTGGGGACAAAGGGGTAAGAATGCTGGCAGATAGGTTGCGGGCGGGCGCGCACTCAATTGACCGCTATCAAAACCATTAGGGACCCTCAAGTGACAGAGCACACCACTGATGCTGCCATTGTGGACACTTTTCGCCAATTCTATCAGACCTTATATAAGAGGGAAGGGCGTCTTCTAAAGGAGTGGCGGACTATCTAACGTCGTGCAGAGTTACGCCCCTCCATCGGGAGTCGGCAGAGGATATAGACTTGGCGATCCGCTTTGAGAAGGTCATCTCGGCTATTGCAAAGTTGAAGGTAGCTAAATCCCCTGGACCAGATGGCTTTTCCGCTATATTTTATAAAACTTACTGTGTGAAGCTGGCTCCTCTTTTGACTCGCCTTTTTAATTCCTTTCGTGATTCAGGAGCGGTGGCTCCGTCCATGGCAGAGGCGGCAATTATGGTCATTCTTAAACCTGGGAAGGACCCTAAAGAGTGCGGCTTGTATAGGCCGATCTCTCTGCTTAACATTGATGCCAAGTTGTTTGCGGGTGTGCTAGCTGCGAGGCCCTTTGATGGACGGAATCATTGAGCCAGACCAAGCGGGATTTATTCCAACTCGGCAAGGGGGGACAACACTAAACGGTTGCTTCACCTCATGGATTTGGTTCATCGCTCTCGTACGCAGGATTTCTTGCTTTCCATCGACGCGGAGAAGGCCTTCGACCGCGTAGACTGGGACTACCTGTTCGCTGTGTTGAGGGCGTTCGGGGTGGGGGATAATTTCCTGCGGTGGGTTCAGTGCCTATATGAAGCTCCTAAGGCGGCTGTGTGTGTAAATGGCTGCAGATCTGCCCTTTTTCCCATTACTAGGGGAACGCGACAGGGGTGTCCCCTCTCCCCATTGCTTTTTGCGCTCCTAATGGAGCCCTTTGCTTAGCGCGTCCGGTCTAACGTAGATATCACCGGGATCAAATTTGGGGCTGATACTCATAAGATCAGTCTATATGCAGACAATGTCATTCTGTCATTAACCCACCCTCACTCCTCCTTGCGGTGCCTCTCGATGGAACTCTTAGAATTCCAGAAGTTAGTGGGATTTAAAATTAACTTTTCCAAATCACAAATTCTTAATATTTCCATCCCTGAGGCAGACGTACTGGATCTGAGGCAGGACTTTGTCTTCCAATGGGTACACTCCGACATTCCATACTTGGGTGTCCGATTGGCCCCATCTATTACTAAAACAGTGTCCCTGAACTATAAAGTGCTGGTTGATCATGTTACCAAAGCCCTTTTGAACTGGTCCCGCCTTAATTTGGTCTGGTATGGGAGGTTGGCGGCCCTGAAAATGACTGATGTTCCCCGTACATTATACCTCTTTCAAATGCGGAAGCTGCAGGGGCTCCTCAATAGGTTCTTATGGAACAATAAAAGGCTGCGGCAGGCGTTGTCTGTAGGGATTACCCTGAAGGCGGCAGGGGGGCTGGGCTTTCCCCTGCTGATAGCGTACTTTCAAGCATCTTGCCTTAGGTACATAGTTGAATGGAACAGGCCCCTGTCTAGTAAGCATTGGAACTTTATGGACCAGACAGTGGCAGGTTGTAATATATGGCGAGCGTTGTGGTTGCCGCGCAAGCATAGAGCTTGGGGTCTTTATTCCTCCCCAGTGACCTCCCCAACCCTGAAGGCATGGGATCAACTGGCGCACCACAAGGGGTGGACTACGTTCCCCTTTCCAATGACCCCTATCGTTGATAACCCGGACTTTCCACCGGGCCAAGCGTCCTCAGTCTACGATCGCTGGCGAGAGGAAGGCTGTTAGAGGATGGGTTCCCTATTTGACTTGGATGGCATGATTCCATTCACCCAGCTACGTACGGAGTTATTCCACCTGCTGATGGCTGATGCTTTCCACTACTTGCAAGTGGCACTTTGGGTGACCCAACCAGCCAATGTTGCCTCCATGTCCCAGCCCTTGACGGCGTTTGAAAAATAGTTGGTCTGCAAGAAAGACGACCAGAGACTCATCTCGGAGCTGTATGCAATGATTTTGCTTCAGCCTCAGAGGCAGCGTACGCCTGCGCAAGTCCGCTGGGAAGCTGAGTTGGGACGTCCGTTGACGAGAAAAGAGTGGGAGCACATTTTCTAACGCGCACAGCAGACGGCCTCTAACACTGCGGGTACCAAGTCGGCCTACAGGTAGCGGCCTATTGGTATTACACTCCAGCGCGCATTAGGGCATGGGATGTCACCAAGTCGGGCCTCTGCTGGCGGGGCTGGGGTGTTTCAGGGACACTGACGCACTTGCTATGGCACTGCCCGAAGCTGGGGCGGTATTGGACCACAATATTAGATGAGTTGGATGCTGCGTTTCAGATTACATTCCCCCGGATGCCGGAGCATACACTGTTGGGTCTTCCCCACCCTAAGTTCTTTCCCTTGCTCTTGCTAAAGGGTAGGCAGATTGCGCTGGCTTTGTTGGCTGCAAGGCAGATTCTCCTGGCGCACTGGGGTTCCCCAACTGTACCTGACCCCAGAGACTGGTTCCAAAGACTCTGGCACATTTAAGCAATGGAACGACTGTCGCTGGGAATGGATGGGAAGGATTCTGAATATGCTAAGCTCTGGGGCCCGTTCTTACAGCTCCTATCCAAAGACCTCCAAGAAGTGACTTGCCCGAAGTACCTGCAGATCCTGCAACTCATTCCTTTATGTTTAAAGTATTTTATTCATCATGACACACCAAGACAAATACACATCATCATAAAGTTCCCAGCAGCACCTAAGGATTAGACAAGTACAAAAGCCAACAATCACGGGTCACGGTGGTAGTCCAACCAGGCAGGTGAAAGAGTGCATAGGTCCGGTGCAACACAACATTTCCATATAAACACCCCCCCTCCCCACCCCCAACTATCCCAACTCAACTCCCCCCCACCCTCCCCACCCGTCGTCCAGTGCATCACCATCTCCCCATGTGTATAACAAAATCAAAAGTCCTGAGGAAAGGGGGGACCCCACGGCAGCTCATCGGTCTGGTATCGGTGGGTTCGTGGGTTCGTGAGCCGCAGGAGGCGAAGATACCTAGGGCAGGTAAGTTCTCTAAACTCCGTAAGCAGCAGAGCGTGGAACGGTTGCCAAAGCTCGTTGAATTGGGCTATGTCCCCAGCCACCATAAGGGACATCTTTTCCATACCCAGCACATGCCACAACCTATGAAGCCAACCTGTGACAGTGGGCGGTGTGGCCGTGCGCCAGTGAATCAAAATATTCTGGACCGCAGAGCCTAAGGCAATAGCGATCTGTCTCCCCCTCCTGGACTTCAGGGGATACATCAAGTCGTTCGGGAGCCCCAAGAGGGTATATGCGGAAGCTCAGTATTGAAGTGAGAGTCTATTGCATCCAACACTTCTGTCCAATAGGCGGCTAAAAGAGGGCAGTCCCATAAGATATGTGTGAGAGTACCACGATGTCCACACCCCCGCCAGCATGTGTCCGCTTTACTGCGATCAAATTCGTGAATACGCTCCGGCGTGTAATAAAAATAGGTAGTGACTTTAGTGAAAGTGTCAGTAAGGCCCACATGATATGCTGAGTGGCGTGCCCTGTAGGAAATCTGGTCCCACTCCTTAGGACTCAGCGTCCTCCCAAGCTCCCGCTCCCATCTCTCCCTCCCCGGGTTGTAAAAGTGTGTGGGGGGTAGCTGCAGAAACCTGTATAAATCCGTGATTAGCTTTGAATCTGACGCACGGGACACCAGCCATCTCTCACATGGCGAGAAAAGCCTATCTGCCGCTTCTCTAACCTGTGGCTGAAGGGCCCAGTGTCGGGCTTGCATATAACGGTGCCTCTCAGTCTCAGGAAGAGAAAACTCCTGACGGAACTGCGTGAAGGGAATAACCCCCTCAGGACCATACATGTGGCACAAAGCTCTACAACCTGCTTGCCGCCAATGCGCAAAGGCACCCTTCTCCATTCCGGGAGTAAAAGCCGGGTTATCTACCAATGGGGAGAGAGGCGACGGGAACGAGGCAAGATCATATTTAAGGCAAGTAGCGTCCCAAACTCGCAAAGGCACCCTAGTGATGAAGGAAGCATACAAGTTTTTAGGCCGATGGGAGCGGTGCAAAAACGGAATCTCCTGCAGAGGCCTACCCGCCACCGCGTGGTCCTGGAAAAGCCAGTGCTTATCTGACTCCCATCTGCACCACTCCACCAGGTACCGCAGTTGCGCTGCCTGGAAGTACTTACAAAAATCCGGGATGCCCAGACCCCCCGCCTCAGGAGACAAAAGAGACAAGGCCCTGCGCATCCTGGGCTTCTTTCCCTGCCAAATGAAGCGGGCCACATCTGACTGCAGCTGCGAAATCCACCCAACCGGCGGCTGAAGCGGCAATGCCCTGAACAGATAGAGAACCTGGGGCAAGATGGTCATTTTAACGGCAGCAATCCGTCCTAACCATGAGAGAATATCGAGGTTCCAGCGGGCCAGCTCCTCTCTGATCTTTGCTCCCAAGGCCGAGTAATTCGCCAAAACCATAGCCTGCAACGTGGGCGCTATCTTGATCCCCAGATACGGTACCGCCTCCGAAGACCAAAGCAGGGGGAACCCACCCTGTAGATATTCCCTGGTGGCTGGGTCCAGAGAGAGGTCCAGGGCCACCGATTTCCCTACATTCATCTTAAAGCCCGAGACTGCACCAAAGGCGGCGAGTTCCTGTACAGAAGCCGGTAGGGCCGTCCGGGGTGTATCTATTGTGAAGATGACATCATCAGCATAAAGGCTGATCGCATGAGTGAATCCCCCCATTCGTATCCCTTCCACTGCCGGGTTATCCCGGACTCGCTGGGCCAACGGCTCTATGTATAAAGCAAAGAGCAGGGGCGAAAGTGGGCAACCCTGCCTAGTGCCTCTCTCAATAGTGAAGGCAGTGGAAGTATAACCATTCACAAGGACTACGGCCGTCGGTTCTTTATAGCAGTTGAGGACCATAGTGCGAAACTTCTCCCCGATGCCAGCCTTCACTAATACCTGTTCCAGGAAGGGCCAATGTACTCGGTCGAACGCTTTCTCCGCGTCCACCGCCAGCATCATCCTCGCCCCAGGAATCCTAGAAGCCTTCTCCAGCAGATGGACCACCCTTTTTGTGTTATCAACAGTCTGCCTCCCTGGGACGAAGCCAGCTTGATCCGGGTCTATCAGACCGGGCATGTGAAGTGCTAGACGACTGGCCAGAATCCCGGTATAGAGTTTCAGGTCTACATTCAAGAGGGATATCGGTCGGTAGGATCCACAATGTTTGGGATCCTTTCCAGGCTTAGGAATAACCGCGATGGAAGCCCCGAGGAGATCAGGCGGGATGGCACCAGGTTCCGCGAAAGAGTTAAAAAGGCGAGTGAGGACAGGAGCTAAGGTCATGCAAAACGTTTTATAAAAAAGGGCGGAGTAGCCGTCCGGGCCCGGTGCTTTGCCGTGTTTAAGTTTGGCAATGGCCGAGACCACCTCCTCTGTTCCGATGTCCCTATTCAAGTGCTCGGCTTGTAGGACGTCTAAGGGTGGCAGGGTGATCGAATCCAGGTAGGAAGATATGGCCGTCACATCCGGCGGATCCCCGGTGTAGAGAGTTTCGTAGAATCCTCGGAACACCGCCGAGATGCGGGCATCCACCGTCTCCACATTTCCACCGGAGTCGAGGATCTCCTTCACCGACTGGCTCTGCCGCGCAGCCCGAAGCCTATTGTCCAGCAGCTTACCGCAGCGGTCTCCCCCTGTGTAAAAGGCATGGCGCAGCCGAAGGGCCGCGTATTCTGCCCGATCCATGTCCAAGGCTGCCAGAAGCTTCCTCGCCTCTTTCAGCTGCCGCCAGATCCTCGGAGCCCCGGTCCTTCTATGAATCAACTCAAGTTCCCGAACCCTACCGGTAAGCTCCTCCCTCTTGGCCTGCCGCTCTTTGTTTTCGGCCGCGGAGACCGACATGAATTCCTCTCTGAGGACGGCTTTTAATGCCGCCCACTGCGTGGCCCGGGTGGTGTCGTCATTGTCATTGTGCGCCAGGTAGTCACGGGTAACCTTCTCGATACGGTCCACTACCACCTTCCGATGTAAAAGGGTATCCCTGAGGCACCAGGTTCTCGAGGGGTGGGCAGTAGGGGGCAGGCACAATGAGGCCTCAACAGGAGCATGGTCTGACAAGGATAACACTCCCATGTCAGCCGATGAGACCAATGTTTTCACTGGGGTCGTAACTAAAAGGTGATCAAGCCGTGCATAGGTCTTGTGTGCATGAGAGTAATACGAATAGTCTCTATCTGTGGGGTGTAGATGACGCCAGAGGTCAAGGAGATCTACTTCCGCGAGCCGTGTCTTACAGCCGGCCGAGAATTCCCTGACCTGTGGAGAGCGCTGCGCTGACCTATCTACTGCGGAATCGAAAACCATATTAAAATCCCCACCAAGAATGATATGTCGGTCTGGCGAAGCAGTGACATCTTCCACAGCTGACTGTAGGAAACGCTCCTGCTTGTCATTAGGGCTGTAAAGGGAGCCCATCGTGAATGTGAGGCCCCCAACTCTGAACCTATGCGCCAGTAACCTCCCCTTCTATTCAGCAAACTTGTGAAGATGCACCCCCTTAAAGTGTCTGGCCACCAGAATCGCCACCCCCGCAGTCTTCGTGTTGCAAGTGGAGAAAAACTGGAGTGGGAACTTGTGAGATCGCAGCCTATGTGTGTCCCGCGCCAGCAAGTGTTTCCTGAAGAAGACAAATGTCTGCATGAGCATTTTCTAACAGTGAGAGCACCGCTCGCCGCTTAACAGGGTTGTTCAATCCTCTAACATTTAGCGTCAGGACCTTAAAAGTGTAAGGAGGCATGGTGGGTAGAGTGCAAGAAAGCGTATGTACAGCGTGCGGAGTCCATGGAAGGTATGTAGACCCCCCCCTTCCGGAAACCAAGCAAAGGTCAAGAATAAGCATATGAGCCCCCAGCCCTCCCTCCCTGGCAACCCGCTGCATGCTGCAAACTCCAGCGCGTCCGTGGGCTGTCCTAAGTAACTTAGCACCAGGCAAGAGTCCTAACATAATCGTGCTGTTCCCTACACACCAGCCAACCTCACAGTCCACCCCCACACCCACCTCCCTACCGCCGCTGAGTGAGACAATGTGGAGAAACACAGGCAAAGCAGCAATTCCTAGCACAGCGCACTGGACAACCCCTACCCTCACTCCCAACTCCCACAACCCCACCCGGATCCCCAACACCCCAACAAAACCCCTCCCCCTCCCAAAACACCGTCCCCGTCTCCTCAAGAAAGGAGACAGGGGAACGATTGTCCAAGCCCGGCCAAACAGGCAAGTCAATGGAAAAGTCTCAAAAGTGGACGTCCAGCCACCACACAACCTTCGCTCCCCCCCCAACCCCCCAGGCCCCCAAACCTGCGATTCAACAAGAGGCGATGTCGATCTCCCCCCGGATAGTGTCTAGGCGGTCAAGGCAACCTCTTCCGTCGCCGTTTCTCTGGCGACCTCTCTCACAGCGTCCGCCATATCAGCCCGGATAGTTGGTGAGTTAGGCCTCCCTGAAGAGGCCGGGGACCTGCGGCCCGGAACCGACTGCCAGCCATCCCTGGTGACCCGGCGTCGACACGGAGAGGGAGCATCCTCGTCAGTGGCCGTGATACCCAGCACAGTACAGGTATCCTGGAGGGAACGCAGCTGATGTAAGATCCCGTTCCAGCGGAAGATGATACGAAAGGGATGGCCCCATGAGTACTGAGTATCATGTTCCCGCAAGAAATCAGTCACAATTTTAAAGGACTTTCGTTTCTGTAGGGTAACCACCAAGAGATCTTGAAAGAGGGCCACCCTATGACCTCGGAACTCCAAGGAAGGCCTTGTCCGGGCCACCCGCAGGATCCTTTCCTTCAGAGGGTAGTCCGGCAGGTAGGCCAGAAGATCGGGTGGAGGCGCCGGGGCTCTGCGCCGTGGGCCCACTCTGTGTGCCCTATCAACCCTAAGCGAAAAATCAGTCAGCTCACCCAGAATGTCTCTGAACAGCTCTCGCAGATAGTCCGCCGCATCCTCCCCCTCTTCTCCGAGAGGAACTCCCCGGACCCGGATGTTGTTCCTCCGGGAACGGTTCTCGAGGTCCTCCACATGGGATTGGAGATCAATCTGCTGGTCGCGAAGCCTGATCACTTCCTGCTGGAGCTGCGTGAGTTCCTCATCTCTGGCGTGGCCCGCTTCTTCTACAGATGAGACCCTCTCTCCCAGGCCGTCGACCTCCCGCCGAACCTCTCTCACCTCTCCCGCCACTTCCTGCTTGAGCGTCTGGAAGTCCTCTCGCAAGGAGCTAAAAAGCGACTCGAGGAACGACCTGGTCACCGGCGGCTCTCCTCCGCTTGCCCCCTGCGAGCTGCTGGACTGGCCTGGGGAATGTTGTCCGCGGTCTTGCCGTGTATTGCCCCTGTTCAGCATTTCCGGTAGGGTGCGATCACCTTTCCTGGTTCCTTTATTGCCGGCCATTCTGGCGATAGGGGAAGACGTCCAATCCCCACCAGCAGTGGCGGCGCGTACTAAACCACCTGGCCCCCAGCCAGTCGTCCGTTCCGGGGAGGTAGGCCTTTCGCCCGCTCACTCCGTCGATTGCCAATCGCACAAGTTCACCCGGGACCTAGCTGCGGCCGTTAGTCCCGTCACCCGAGCAACCCTGGTGAGCCGAGGGTCCTAGAGTGAAGCGTCACTCCCCCACGCATCCGCTGGCAGCACGTACTCCATGCACTGCGCGCGTCTCAGCAAAGCAGCCACAACAGCCTGGGTCAGCCCGGGGGGGAGAGAGAGCAAACCTCCGTGTCCCACAATACCACCAGTCTCAAGGATAGGCTGGGTCCACTGCACAATCACCAGCAGGCCAGACGCATAACTTCCACAGCACAGGCCTACAGGTGCTCCGCCACTCCCACTCTCCGTCAAGGGAAACCAATACGGGGGAGGGTGGACCACATCCCTCGTGTGCTTCGACGGGAAACCGTGGTCTATGGCCCCCTTACCGTGGCAGCCGCTACGCACCGAGACCGGCCCACGTAGGCTTCCAGGCTCTCCACCACTGTCAGGCGCTACCCCCTTCCACCTAGACAGCACCAGGCCGGAGGAATGGGCCTCCGCTTCTTCAAGGGTCTGTGAGCCTCTGGCGCCCCCAGTCACGTCAATGCTCCACCTCGTGTCCCTCGGGGCTCCGACCCCAGCCAATTCCGCCTCCGCGCCAGGCTGAACGGGACGTAGACAACAGTCCCACAATGGTGTTTCCAGGCCACAGCCAAGCACTCCGCAGTCAGCTCCCGGCCGGGTCCCGCTGTATGCACCGGAAGGGAGCCAGCAAGACCCCAGGGGCCGTCGCTTCAGTGGTGCCCGAGACCCCACCTGGCCCGAGTCCCGCTGCCCAGATCACGCTACTCCTCTTGCGGTGTCGGTGGGCGGGACAATCCTGTGTTGCGGTCCGGTACGGCAGGCCCCCCGGCACCGCTCCAGCCCCATCCGCGGCCGCGACTCCGACCGCCTCTCTTGTCCGGGGCCTGACCCTGTGCCACCTCAGCCGCCTCAGCACCGTGCCACCTCCAGCGGCTCCACACCGCGGCCGCAGACGGATCCGCGCAGAGCCCCGCACCTCTCCAAGCTGCGATGGCGACCTCCTCCGTGCGACGCCGCAGGCTCAAGTCAGCCCACTGGGCGGTCTTAGCTACGCTTCCGGTCGGCTGCAAGGCTCTCGAAGCTCGGGTCAGCTTCACCGTCTTCCGTCGGTGCCTTCCAGAGCGCAAATTTTGGCCGTAACAAGATCCGCCAGTTCCCTGCTGCACCCGCCGTCGCCAGCAAGCAACGGAGGGGGGAGATCAGCTCTGCATAAGGTGTTTAGGGGCCCGGGCCGGAGGAGATCGCCAAGGTCGCGTCCTCCTACGCCGCCATCTTGGCCACGCCCCCAACTCATTCCTTTAGAGCCCGTGGGGGTTAAGCCTGTGGATTGAGTTTTGCTTGGTAGAATGGTTGTATCCTGGAGAGCGAACAGTGCAGATAGAAGCTGATGTGGGGTGGGAATGGGAGGGTTTTTTAGGGGGGGTGGGGGTTGTTTTTTTTTTTCTGGTTCGTTACTTGATAAAAGCGGAGGTTATTGCTCCGGCGGGGCTGCTCCTCAAGTTTTTTTCCTACCTACGCGGGGTCGTCCTCCGGGATGTAGGCCCAGACGCTGTGTTATTGCTATGAGACTATGTCCTGCCGGCAAGTTGATGTAGGCAGCTGGGCTGTCTACCATGAGGCATTCCCGCATAACAAAAACGATTGACTCTAAATGCAGATACAGTTTACTCTATGTCCTAGCTACAGGTTACTGTAGGTGTGACTTTTAAGTAGTACTGCAGTAGTTTAAGGCTTATCAAGGGATGAGAAATAACATGTGGGTCCAGCTGTAGAACTGCATATACAATCTCAAGTTCACTAGGCCTGAGACATGTTGAAAGGGCTACTTGTCTGGATGGTTCTATTCATAATATCAGCGCTTTACTACATATCAGAATGTGTCTCATTTGGTATCTGGCGGAATGTCTCCATGACGCTGTACTCTATCTAGGGACATCTCGTACCTTAGTTGGACCACAGCTGCCATATTTAACGCTGAAACTTGCCACTGCATTTTCCAACTCACACAATGTCTCCCCAGCCTTCCTATATTGATGAGGCCCATGTCATCCCTGGACTTGTCCAGTTGTAGCCGCATAATTATGTGTCTACTTCTACCGGCCATTAAGATTCTGCTATTGAGCATTTTCTTTTCTATTTCTCGTTTAGGTCATGTTTTGCGGCTCCTACTAGTTAGTGAGCTACATCTATCGACATAATTAGCCAGATACAGACATTCTCCTAAAGGCTTCCTGATTTTCTTTTTAAAAACAGATTTTATTAATTTTTCATATCATGCTCATATGCGTTGTACATGTAATCATACAGTATACAGTAAGCCTGCAAGACCCATCTGACAGTTGTGATCACATCATGACATTGCCTCGCCTCACATTAGCTTATCTAGCCCGCCTGCATTGTCAGCGCGAGGAATGCGGCCGTTCCTGGAGCAAGAGGAATACCTCAGCTGTCATGTGGCATGATCCTGCGGGGCTCAATCGGGTCGCTCCTCGCTGATACAAGCACTGTCAGCATCTATTCGTCAGATCAGATAACAAATAACACAACCCCCCCTCAACTCAATCCCCCATTCCCTGGTCCCCCCCTCAACCCCACTGCCCTCCTCCCCTCAGACATGCCGCTTTCCCTAACATCGCGCTTATTCCTCAGTATGTATTTCGCACACTCTCTTCGATTCCTATGGCAGTAGCCCATGTCCCACCCGGGTGGATGCACCCACTTTAGTGATCTCCCCACCCCCGTCTCACCCCGCTGCCTGCGGCTAAGGTCTCATGTAGCAAAGGGAGAGCTCATAGCCTGAGGGATCAATCATCACCGTCAGTCGGGTTTTTAAGCAGACCTGCTATTGCCACCCAGGCTCCCGCCGTGTCCCACAATTTGTCATTGTCAGTTCTCTGAGCTAGTTGGAGCCGGAGGGTCCCCTCGCAGTCCGCCCACTTTATAAAGGCTCGGAGCCAGCACGCAGCACTGGGGGCCATGACTCCCTTCCAATGGCTAGTGATTTCGCGCTTGGCTAGAACTAAACCCAAATCCAGGAACCTATTGGTGGTCTTGTTGCGGGCAGTATGGGGGAACCAGTGCAGCAGCTACACCCCTGGAGTATGCTACAGGTCTCTTTCCGTCACCTCTGTCAATTTGGCTAATATCTCTCCCCAGTACCCCTGAAGCAACGGACAATCCCAGAACATGTGCATAAACGCATGGTCTTCCAGTCTACAGCGCGGGCAGGCAGTGTGGGAGCCAAAGAAAACATTAATTTTGTAAGGAGTAAGGTACGCCCAATGAAACATGTAGAATTGGATGAGTTGGAATCTCGTGTTTCGGTAACACTTCCATGCCCGTTCCATTTGCATTTCCCAGGGTTTAGGCTCTATAGGTGTTCCCAGGTCAGCCTCCCATTTAGTGTGCAATTCCTCTAAAGGAGTCCTCAAGCCCTACGTCAGTCTTCGATACAAACATGTAACCGCCTTGAGCTTACCCGCAGAGGTGACCACATATTGGCAAGGGAGGAAGACCCTAGGTTCCTCCAACCCTTTCTTCCAATGTTTGCGCACAGCAGCCGTCACGGCCGCGTGTTTAAGAAAGTCCTGAGCAGGCAGTTCATGCCTTTCCATGAGATCTTGAAATGGTAGGAGTGCACCATCTTTGTACAGATCGCCAATAGAGGAGATCCCCAGCTCCTCCCATTCATGTAGCCGCTGCCAATCACCTCCGTGAGGGAGCTCCACACAGAACCACACCGGAATCTCGGGCGCATATGCCAGAATCCCTTTACTGTGTCGTAGAGCCCTATACCAACATTGCCTCAAGACCCAGAACTCTCTGGACATCTCCCTTTCACACACCGGAATCCGTAGCAGAATCCGAATCAAGTGGCGAAGCCCTAGGTCCCTGCCTCTCTGATCTATCTCCATTCCCAGTTTCCC
Organism: Lissotriton vulgaris; assembly: GCF_964263255.1. Lineage (NCBI taxonomy): Eukaryota > Metazoa > Chordata > Amphibia > Caudata > Salamandridae > Lissotriton > Lissotriton vulgaris. The sequence goes on along the minus strand of NC_141689.1, from coordinate 1,355,676,414 downwards.
TGTCATCTGTTGCGTGAACCATTGGAACTGAACCGCATGATAGTAAGCTTCGAAATCAGAAGCTGCAAAGCCCCCTTCCTGTCTCGGGTTCCTCATCGTAGACAGTGTCACTCTTCGCCTACCTGATCCCCATAAGAAGCTCGAAACCATGGAGTTGAGTTGGGCAAAGTATTTCCCAGGTATCCAAATCGGCAGAGTAACAAAATAATAAAGCAATCGGGGCAGGGTAATCATTTTTAGTAATGCCAATTGTCCCACAACATACAGAGGCAAAGACCCCCAGAAGTCAAGGTTACTCTTGGTAGTTCGCAGGGCTCGTCCTATGTTACCCTCAAATAAATCAGCTGCCTCATGGTAAATTCTAACCGCCAAGTATGGTAAGCAACTGCCTTCCCATCTCACCTCAATCCCCTCAGGAGGATCACCGCGCTCCCCACGCATCGGGAATAGACAGGTCTTGGCCCAGTTGACATTGAGTCCTGCAACTCGCCCCAGTCTCTCCAGCAACTCCCGGGCTCCAGGGAGCTCATCAGTAGCATTGGCAAGGAACATCAACAAATCATCAGCGTATAGGGCAATATAGTGTATCTGACCCAACCCCTCTAGGCCCCTGTAGTGCCCCCCTGTCCGCACCCGGACCGCCAGCGGCTCCATCCCCAGGGAGAACAGGAGGGGAGACAGCGGACAGCCGTGCCTCGTCCCCCGGCCCACGGCACACGCAGCCGAAATTGCCCCCCCCCGTCCGAACCCTGGCCATCCAAGCCACAAACCCCTCACCTAAGCCAAAGGCCCTCAAAACCCGGAACAGGTACGGCCACTCTAGGCTATCGAAGGCCTTCTCGATGTCTATGGATAGCACACACGCTTCAGTTGTCTCCTGCAGCTGACTCATGCAGCAACTGACACAGCCTCCGAATATTCATTGCCGTGTTCCGGGTAGGGATGAACCCAGACTGATTCCCGTGCACCAGAGTTGTCATGTGCAACATCAGGCGTCTGGCCAAGATACCGCTCAGGATCTTATAATCAATGTTTAACATCGCCAGGGGGCGATACGCTGTGCGGTCCCACTCCGGCTTCCCCGGCTTGAGGAGCGGTACAATCACTGCATCCCTCATCGACGCAGGCAGACATCCCACCTGTTTTGATCGGTTATTAAGAGACATCAACTGCGGAGCCAGCACGTTGATGTAAGAGACTTAAAGCTCCGACGGTAACCCGTTGGTGCCTGGGGTTTTGTTCTTAGCCATACGCTTAACAGCTCCCCAGACGGCCCCCAATTCTACCGGACGGCCCAGGCTCTCCGCTTCTTCTGCTTCAATCTGAGGTAACTCTATGTCAAGAAAACCCCCTTCCTCCAGTTCACTGGGGTCCAGCGTGCTACAATAAAGTGTGAAATAGTAATCCAGCAACTGTGTGTTAATGGCCTGCTGCCCATAGTGGGTCGTCCTCCCCTCTGCCCGTATTTCGAGGATCGGTGTGCCCCTGCGCACAGGACTCGCCAGCCAGGCTAGGAGCGCCCCTGACTTATTGCGCTCCATGTGCACCCGCACCATGTAGGCCATGTAATCAAAGCACCTTAGCCTCTCCACTTGCGTTTCCAGCTCATCGTTCACCCTCAGGAGCCCCTATTGAATGTCCTCCCGTCTTGGTCTCTCCCTTTCTTTCTCCCGGAGCCCTTGCTCTGCCTGATGTACCTCACTCAATAGAGTTCTGCGAACTCCCGCGGCTTCCCCAATGCACCACCCGCGTATCACTCCTTTGAAGGCGTCCCACTCATTGTGCAAACTGGAAGAGGTGCCCATGTTGTGTTGGAAGTAGACCTCTATGGCAGTACCTATGGTGGTTTGGAAGACCTGATCCTCCAAGACCTCTGGCCGGAGACGCCAATTAGGAATCGCCGTTCTAAACCGAACCCAGTTCAGGGCCACCAACAGGGGGTAGTGATCAGAGGCTGTCCTAGCCAGATATTCGCTCATCGTAATCATTATATGGACATCAGGGGAACACAACACCGCGTCCAGCCTAACATGCAACTCATGGACTGCGGAAAAGTAAGAGTAGTTTTGCTCCCAGGGGTGATGGGTCCTCCAAGTATCTGTGAGCCCCCAGCTCCGCTGGCAGTACCGCCTGACTTCTGCTGTTCCAGGAGTAGGGGCGTCAGGGAGTGGTGGGTGGAAACGGTCCAGGTCTATGTCCGTCACACAGTTAAAGTCCCCCCCTAGTAAAACAGGGCCCGTTAGTTCCCCCGCCAATTTCTGTGAGAGCTGTGCAAAAAAGATTGACTGTTCAACATTGGGAGCATATATGCTTCCTAGTGTAATGTCCCGCCGATCTAGTCGCCCCGTGACCCCAGTAAATCTGCCCTCAGGGTCAATCACCTGCCTCACACATTGAATTGGGACGCCTGCCCGCACCCAAACTAATGTCCTCCTGGCATAAGCCGAGAAGTGGTGTGGAAAACCTGCCCTCTCCAGCGGCGTTGTAGTGCCACCCCCTCCACCTTTGTCAAGTGCGTTTCTTGAAGCAATGCGATTTTCACTCCCCTTCGTACTAAGTAAGCGTGTATTTTGTGTCGCAGACACATGGTGTACATCCCCCCTACATTCCAAGACACAACTTTAAAGCCTATGAAGGTGCCCATGGATCCAACGCATGCACGCGCACGCCTAAACCCCCCCTAGCGACATGTCTGACCCTCCCCCATCCCACCCAACTCTCAAACATCCCCCAACTCCCAAACCCCAGGACAGACACACAAGAACAGGTTCCCATCCAAACCAAACTGCTCATAGCTAGAACCGTAACTAGGAGGTAACTCATGGCTCACACACAATGCCCCCAGAACCCACCCAGCCCCCCCTCTTTTGAGAAAAACCTACATAGCCAGCTGGGACCCCGCATTCTGAAACGCCATCACCGGCTGTGCTGCCCCACATCAGAGCGGCCCGAGGGACCAGTAAGTGCAACAACCCCTGTAGCATACGCCTCGCAGCCTTTATAGCCCCCTCACCCAAACATCCCATTAGCTGTCTGTGGGGTGACATTCGGCATCTCTATGTCCGAGAGTCCTTGGGCACTACCAGATCTCGGGCTCTCTGTTCCGCTCTTCTCCGCGTCGGTATCAAGACTCGCCGTGCTGACCACTCCTCGGCTGATGGCCGCCACAGCATGCACCGCACTGTCCCGTTCATGCCGCTGAGCCACCGGGGAAGCGGGCCTCCCCCTCGGTGGAGTAGTCACCTGTCATTCTCGAGGCGAGGCCGACCGGGATGTGCTCGCCGCAGCACCACCGTAACCCTCCAACCAATCCCACACCGCCTGCGAAGTAAGAAAGAAGTGGGTCTCCTTGTCCGCCGTCATCCGCAGATGCGCCAGGAAGAGCATGGCGTAAGGGAGACTGAGCTGACGCAGCTTTCTCTTGACAGCTAGAAAGGAGGACCGTTGACGTTGGACCTCTCTGGTGTAATTCGTAAATATCAGCACCCTACTGTTTCCCATTTGCAAGTTCTTTTGTTCCCGAGCCCTCTGCAGGATAAAGTCCCGGTCACAGTAATGCAACAGTCTCACAACCATTGGCCGTGGTGGAGCTCCAGGTTTAGGTGGGCGAGCCGGAACACTATGCGCTCTCTCCAGCGCATAAAATGGGGAAAGGTCTTCCGGCGCTACCTCTGTCCGCAACCAGCTCTCCAGAAACCGGACTGAATCAGCTCCCTACTCACACTCCGGGATCCCCATGATATGGAGATTGTTGCGCCGTGAGCGCCCTTCACTGCCCGCCCGTACCTCAAGGACTTTGACTCTGCATGTTACCTCGTTTAAATATTGACGCGTGGCTGTTACCGCATTTGGGATGTCCTTCAAGGTGGTTTCATGGGTCGCCACTCTCTCCTTGAGCTTCCTAATGATCGTCCTTCAGTATCGTCCTTCAGTAGGGTGAGATCCGATTCAATGACGTCCTTCCGTTTCTCAAGCGCTTCCCGCGAGGCCAAAATGGCCTGCATTATTTCACCCAGGGTAGGGTCCCCAGGTCGTCCCGGTCTCCGTCTCCTAGCATCCGCATCTTTGTCCTCTGTGTGCTCTTCCGGCTCGTCTAGGCGTAACACCTCAAAGCCCTTCTTTTTTGACACGCAGCCCATTGTAGTGGTCAGGTGCTGCCAATGTTAGCAGCGCTGGGGGAGCCCTCAGCCGTCCTCCGCACCCGCAAGCCACCGCCGTCCCTGATCGCCCACTCCGGAAATCTCAGCCCCAATGGCCTATCTGGTCTTGTGCAGGACCAATCTCGTGCGGCAACACCCCTCAGAAGAGCCTCACAATGCCGAGCTGTCCGGCCTGAAGTAGGAAATGTACAAGCGGCATCGCCGGTATCCTGCCCGCCGAGTGGGGGCCCAACACACCACCCGTCTGCGTCCGCCACAAGTCTGTCCCCAACGCTGTGTCACTGCGACATACTACCAGTGCCGCAGCAGCCCTGCTTCCTCGCAGGTCGCAGGCGTCCCACAGCTTCGCCGCCTAGGACCGCCGGTCAATGGCTCCCCCAGCCTGATTTGACATCCTTGCCCCCTTTGTCATAGGCCGCCCACCAGGCAGCCCGTGGAAGCGCACTCTCATCGCCTGCGGCCTTCTCCGTCACCTATCGCAGCCGCTCTGGAGAGCCCCCTCCGCCGCTGGTAGGCATAGCGGCGAGACGCATCCACCTCCACAGGGGCAAGAAACAGCACCCCCAAGGGAGTCTCGTAGAGCCCACCGGCAGTAGTAGCAATGCAGCGTCAAGGTTAGACTAGGGCCCAGGGCACACCCCACCTCGCCACTCCAGGGGAGCCCGCGGTGGAGGCCAAAGTCCAGGTCGCAGCAGCACCAAAAGCAGCACAAGCAAAGCTGCAGCCCTGGGTCATGCGCTCCAATCCCCCTCCGCAGTTCTGGTCCATTCTGTCATTTGCTCCAGGGCGCCCGCCCCACGGGTCAACAAATGGCACTCTGCACGATAGTACTACGGCCTCTGTGACCCCCAACAAGTGGTTTCTAGAGCTGTTAGCAGCTACACAGTCCTCGTTGATCCTCAAACGGCGCCAGTCCAGTCCCGGGAGCCGCCTTCTTGGGGAAGCCTCCTCACCGCTAGTGTTCCCAGGGGCAGCAATCACTCCTCCGGTCTCGTTAGTGGGGCCGCCACTCCCTCAAGGCGTCCGTCGGTCCCGATCACCGCTACCTCAGCCAGGCGCCAGCCCCTCAGCGTGGAGCCGCCATCCTGTCGCCCGAGGTAGCGGCCTGCATTCAAGGAGGGAATAAACACTCTCCTGCCTCTGCACGCCCCTGTCGCCGACAATATCTGCACTCAGGAGGAGCACGGGCTATTCAAGCACACAATGTGGTGCCTGGGTCTGTATTTGTTGGCCAGGATCATTGACTTCGGGGGGCAGCCGCGGAGGAGCTCCAGAGCCCACTACTGCCTACATCGGCGTTCAAGCCACGCCCCCCTGACGGCTTCCTGATGAAGGCATGTTGCTGAAACATTTAAGCCCTCCAGTACCATGTCTCATGGTTATTATTTACCTATGAACTAGCAATATTGTATACTAGGAATATCATGTTGAACTGTTAGCCATATTGAATATTAGGAATATCCTGATGAACTGTGTAACATTTGAGATATGAATATTTATTGCATCCTTCAGACATAACATTTACGGACATCAAATAGCATGAGATCATGATGTCACAAAGTATGAGTGCGAGTATGTCTGCGGAATATTTTCATTAGAGAAAGTTTTTGATATTTTCAGCAATTAGTATTAAATAAACATTTTTCTACTTTTGATACAAACTACATAGTATTCGATATGTTTTGTACTGTATATGTTATTGTTTAATTATTTTATTCAGGTAACATTGTTATGTTTTTTGCCCTTAATTTGTTTGTACATTCACTTGCTAAAGACTTTCTCTTAGACATTTACTCTATGTCCTAGCTACAGGTTACCATAGGTGTGACTTTTAAGGAGTACTACAGCAGGTTAATGCTTGTCAAGGGGTGTGAAATATAAAGTCGGCCTAGCTGTAGAACTGCCTGTACATGCTCAAGTTAACTAGGTCTGAGACATTTTGAAAGGGCTTCTTGTCTGGATGGTTCTATTCATATTATCACAGCTTTACTAAATATCAGAATTAGTGTCTCAATTCCTGTCTGGGTGTTTTACATATAATCTATATGTAAAAGGTGGCGTGGATCGTCTACTGGGTGTGTGAGTCACTGATGAGTTGTTTAAGTGACACTGTCACTGTGTCCATTAGAGCTAGATACATAAGAGTTGTGTCTGTGCATGTGACTAAAGGTGTAGATGCTTTAAGGACTGTTTGTGAAGATATATTAGTAGTCTATCCTTTCGTAATTATTTACATGACATTCAAGTGCATGTAAAATACTAGATGTATAAGTCAGCGTATGAGTGATAAAAGTGTGCATGTACCGGCCAAAATCTTCTAACTATATGTCTTTTCTTTTATGCACTTACAGCTTTTCCTATGTCCTAGCTAGATTCTACCGTATAGGTGACTTTTAAATAGTACTATAGCAAATTAAGGTTTGTCAAGGGGTTTGAAATAACAAGTCGGCCTAGCTGTGGAACTGCATGCACAAGCTCAAGTATACTAGGCCCACAACATGATCAAAGGGCCACTTGTCTCAATAGGTCACTTGCTAGTATAAGTGTCCTCCTACACAGCTGAAAAAGTGTCTCGGGTACTATCTGAGTTTTTTCATATATATATTAAACTCTCTTAGTTCATTACTGACTGTGTTTTTGGGTGTTTCGTTCTGTAAATCTACATATAAGGGGTAGCATGATTTCTCTGTTGGGCATGTCAGTCAGTAGTGAGTTGTTTCAATTAAAATGTCACTGCCTTCATTAGCGGTTTCTACATAAGAGTAGTATCTGTGCATGTGAGTCAAGCTCTAGATGATAGCAACACTGTCTGAGAGGATGTAGTAACAGCTTTGCCTTTTAATGACTACTTACATGAGATCAAACTCAATGTAAAACACTGGATGTATAAGTTAACATATGTGCCTAAAAGTGTACATTCACCTGTCAAAAACTTTTAACTGGATAACTTTGCTTTTATGCATATACAGTGTACCCTATAGCCTAGTTAAGGCTACCTTAAGGGTTACTTTAAAGTACTACTACAGCATGTTAAACCTTGTCAAGGACTTTGTAATACCAAGTTGGACTGGCTGTGGAACTGTTCCTATAGACTGAAATATCGTAGACCTGAGGCATGTTGAAAGGGCTACTTGTCTAGACAGTTTACTTGGTTATGTCACTAGTTTAGTACATATCAAGTGTCTCAGTTCCTATCTGGGTGTATTTTTAAATGTGAACTAAAGTCTCTTTGTTGGCTGCAGGCTTTGTATATATAGCAAGTGGCATGGAGTGTCCCTTGGGTGTGTCAGTCAGTAATCATTTGTTTGAGATAGAGTGTCACTGCCTTCATTAGTGCTATATACATAACAGCTGTATTGGTGCATGTGAGAGAAAGTGTAGTTGCTTGAAACACTGTTTCAGAGACGGTATTACTAGCTCATAACTACTTACATGGCATTGAACTGAATGTAGAACACTGGATGTGTAAGTTAGCATATGCCACTAAAAGTGTGCATGTACCTGTGAAAAACATATAACTACATATCTTTCCTTTCATGGACATACAGTTTACCCTACGACGTATCTACTGGCTACTTTAAAAAAAAAAAAAAGTTTTTTATTGATTTTTATTTTAACATTTGTGGGCATCATAGCAATTACATTGTTACACGTATATTAATAGCACATAAAGCACAAGATTCCTAGAGTGCAGGTCCATTCTTGGCTCAGTAGTGGCTAATTACTTCTATATTATAGTGCTACGAGGACCCAGCCTGCTACTGTAGGCACATGAAACTTCACATTGTTTTAAAATTGTATTACACACAGTATATGCTAGCCTACCACAATGTTTGCAGACATAGTTCATTATAAAGCAAGTGTAGACTTTCATTTCAGGGGTTTTTCTCCAGTTGCAAGATATTACTAGAACTTCTTGTGGATAACTTCTGATATTTATCTCTCCATGCACCTCATTACATGTTTTTTCTCATGAGAAAATGTCACTCTAGTGTCACAAAGTTGGCAGTTAAATGTCATTTGTAAGTCTACTAATACCATGGACATGTCACATATAAGTATCTGAAAACTTGGCAGCTATGATGCCTATTCTGCACTCATACGGAATCCGTCTCTGGTTAAGTAACATCCATTTCTAATGCTTTGCAGCGGTTTTAAAATCGTCTTAGACTTTCTCGTTGCTCAAATGGTTGTAATTTCTGATGTTTGCCTCGTCTTCATTGCTTGATTTTGCACGCGAAAAAGTGTCACTCACAGTCGTTGAAATGTCACTCATAATTATACTAAAATTATGAAAATGTCACACATAGCAATCTGAAACCTTGGCAGCTATGAATAGAGGTGGATTTCGTCTCCCTGTATAGTCCCCACTGCCCAGCCTTTCTGCCCCGCGACCCAAACCCAACAAAAAACAAGCATTTACAATGCAATGGTTTCGCCTTTTGAAAAGTTTGAGCTATTGGCATTGTAAATGACAACATTTTTATTTATGTGTTGGTTTTGAAAATAAATAAATAAATGGCATTGTCATTTACAATACCAATAGCTTAATCTCTCGCAAATGCGAGACCTATAGCATTTGCAATGCAATAGGTCGCGTATTTCCTTGAGTTTAAGCTAATGATATTGCAGATAACAATGCGTTTTATTTATGTTTCAAAAACCAAAACATAAATAAAAGGTCTCTTGCACACTGCTACCTCTCACACACCATGCTCTCCCACACACCATGCTCGGGTGCGGCTCTGTGTGTGCCCAGGATCTGTCTCATCCCGGGCTGCCACACATGACGGGGGGGGGGCTGAAGCCCGGTGAGTCCAATGGGTGTTGCGCGCCTGGGTGCACCCCATCACATACACACTTCGAGTTCATCCCGTGCCAGGCACTAGCAGCCCACACTATCCTGTTGTATTACTCCATTTTATGACACTGTCATTACTTTTCATCAATGTAAAAACAGAACACTGCAAGTACCACAATGCAAAGGAAAACGTGCAAACCACACTCCACGACAAGCAACAAACCGCGAGCGCTGCAGAACCTGTAGAGGATGGAAGTCCTCATAGCACGTGGTGCAGTGAAGCAATCAGCCAGGACCGGGCGGGCCTTTCATCCACCGCTCACTTCCCCATCGGGCTGGAGACCGTGGAAGCTCCAGAGAGGGGGAGAGAGAACCCGACTACAGAGGGATGGAGAGGAAAAGAATGGATGGAAAGAGACTGAGCGAGGAGACGACGTGAGCCGGGCTGGTTTTAGCATTTCCCCCCCAGGGCTGCTTCGGTTCCCCAGTCCGGCCCTGCAATCTCTGGGTTGCAAAACTTCCATTTGTGAAAAAAAAATACATAAATAAATACCTCCCACGATACACAAAGCTCAAGTTTGTTTCGTGGCAAGCGTGAGGTGCTTCTATTGTCTTTACAGTCTGGGTTTTGCAATCTTTCATTTATAATGTGGAATACAAGATGGAAACACCTCGAATCTACAGGCAATACATTTAGTCTGAGTTAACCAATCACAGCTGAGGTGAGGCGACCCAGAATGTCAGACAGAGGAAGAGAGAGAAATAAAATGCATGTACATAGACCCGAAGGTCTCCGGTGTCCAGAGCAAGTCATGCATTAGAAGACTGTGTTCTCTTTTCCAAACTGAACTCTCTAAACCCCCCCCTCCACCCGGTCCACCACAGCCCTCGTTCTTACGGTTGTCCAAAGTCCACAGAACACCGTGTTTCCAGCCCCGGGCGTTCATTAAACAAACCCGTGCATGCTGGGAGCTCTGTCAAGCTACATTCAAATTCCACCAACACATCCGAGAGCCAAATAACCATGATTTATATTAAGAAAAAAAAAAAGAGGAGGACAGACGGCATGATCAGACAATTCTCTCTATTAAACGTCTGCGATTGTAAGTACTCGAAAGTACAGGTGGAAAAATAACAAAAATATGTTAGAAATAGTTCCTACATAGTGTGTGAGACAGCGGGACACCTCTGGGCGCGGGGTGGTGTGTGTGCTTCATGCAGCGGGACACCTCTGACCGCGGGGTGGGTGTACTTGCTACTAGTCACGCTTTGGTTTATCTGTACCAGGGTCACTGGACTATGCAAGTCTTAAATCGCAGTGTTTTCAGCATACTTACGGATGTAAGAAATAATCTGCTATTACGTCATTTGCAGATGTAAAAAACAAAGTTTCTAGCTCGAACAGAATTTAAAACAAGCACCCATGGGCACACAAACAGCGGGAAGGGGGCGGGGACGGACAGCGGGAGGGGGGCAGGAACACGAACAGTGGAGCTTCGGTCCCGTGATCAGGGGTGCGAGTCCTTGGGGTCGGGTGTTGTTTTGGGGAGGGGGGTGTTTGGTGCGAGTTTTCGCACGCCATGGAGGGGAACTCACCTGGCTCCGGGTGGTTGCTGGTGCGCTGGCGGGTTTCCTGGGAGGGGGGGCCTGCACTTCTTCCCGGAGCAGCGCGCACCTCGCCCGGTGGAGTGAGCTTATCTTTCCGAGCAGCATAACAAGCACCTACGGGCCCACGGACAACGGGAGGGGGGGGCGGAACGGACAGCGGGAGGGGGGGCAGAACGGACAGCGGGAGGGGGGCGGGAACATGAACAGCGGGAGGGGGCAGGAACGGGCACACGGACAGCGAGAGGGGGGCAGGAATGGGCACACGGACAGCGGGAGTGGGAGGGGGTGGGAACGGAGAGCGGGACATCGCGCAACCCACCCCTGCAAAGGACACTTCCGAAATGGTGGAAAACAAAGCTGTGGAAAAAAAAAATAGCACACACCCACCGCCGCGATGACGATCAGAAAAAGGTGGAGAGGGAAGAAATCGCGGGAAGGCCCACGAATCTGGTCCGGCCATGACGGACAGATGTCTGTTTCAATGGCTAGCCTCCATTTATGGAGCTAGCCAATGGAACAGAGGGCGGATTCCCAAGCCACATAGTATTCTCATTAGGTTTTCGCCTGCGCGAAAAGCTGCGCAGTGCGCAGCTTTCACTTAGGCGAAACCTAAAAAGAAGCCAATTGTAAATGGCTGTGCTTTTATTAAAGCACGGCTGTTGATGTGACATGCAATTGAAATTTCTGAGGTAATTGACTCACACCAGCCTGATATTATTTTTATTACGGAAATTTGGACTAACTGCACCTCGATGCTGGAACTCCTAACTACAATCCCTATGCGATACTTGAAGCATAGGCAGGATTGCCCGCTCAATAGAGGAAGAGGGGCTTGGAGTCACATATCGATACAAGTACAGGGCTACATTTACGACCTTGTCAAATGAAGATTGTGCAGCTTTATCCTTTTGGCTCGAATTAACCAAGAAGAAATACCTTAGAGGATCACTCATCTATCGGCCACCTGGCCCAAGAAAAAAATTATTAAACTCCATCAGCTCCCTCCTAGAGGATGAAATCTGCAACACGAACTTCACAGTCCTTGGAGATTTAAATTTCCATTTGAAGTATCAAAAAGATAAAGACACCAAGGCTCTGCTTGAAATCATGAATGATTTGCTGGTACAAAACACCACTCACACTGCTGGCCACATATTAGATGCCATTTTGTCCAATAGTAAGCCATTGCTGAACTAAATCTTCTAATGCTCTCTTGGTCGGACGTTTTTTGTGAGCTAAGAGTTATAGAGGTTATAGCAGATCTTAACAAAAGGTGAGGTACGACCTATTAAATGGCATGGGCCAATCTGGATTGCAAACAATTTAAGCTACAATTTATGGAATCCCTCCTTCCACACGTGAAAAACCCAGAGCTAGCCACCCAGGATTGCCTTCATTGGTTAAATACTGCATTCAACCTAACTGTTCCTAAAAAGGCTAATCAAGGCAGAAAAAAGCCCTCCGCTCCTTGGTTTTCTGAAGCTGTCCGGCTAGAAAAACTAAGTTGTAGGCGACAAGAAAGGAAAGGGAGGTTTCAGTATAAATCTCATGAAATAGAAGCGTATAAACTGTCTTTCACCCTCCTGGTTAAAGAAAATAATGTATTTTTACCTCCCAGATTGATTCCTCTAAAAACTCGACCAGGGAATGTTTCCAGGTAACAAACAAACTAACAAAACAACCAGAGTTTAAAGGAGGTTGTAAAAGCCAACCCTTCTGTGACACCATTGCCCAACACTTCAAGAGTGAAGTGGACCACATTTATAACCTATTTAACCATCCAACAATGTGATTTCACAAGTGGCTAACAGCACTGTACACTGCATTAAGGATAATGATATCTCACTGGCCTCATTAACCACCATTACCCTAGTTTCGGAATTGCAGATTGACAATCTGATCCAGACCACCAAACCTGGATCCTCAGATGATCCCTGCCCCCCTTCAGTGCTTAAGTCAATCCTGAAACCAATAGCTATGGTATTGACAAACATCTTCTATTCCATGTTTAATACAATAATCCTTTCTATTCTCCGGAAGAGGGCTTCAATTCTTCCGCTTTAAAAAAAAGCCAGTCAGGATCCGGAAGACCCATTCCTAGACTACCCTTTCCAGCCAAAATAATAGAAAAAATCATAAACAGTCAATTGAATGAATTCATCAAAGAGAATAATCTGTTGGATCCAACGCAATTCGGGTTCAGATCGGAACACAGAACTGAGACGGCCCGAATTAAGGCCACTGACGAACTCAAGATCATTTTAGATGAAGGCAGATGGCTGCTTTGATCCTGCTGGATCAGTCTGCAGCTTTCAACACTGTGGACCACCCAAATATGATTTCTCGCCTGGAAGCCATACGCATAAAAAATATGGCCGTGGAGTTACTCAAGTCCTTCCTAGACAACAGGGATAACACGGTCAAATTGGATACCTTCAGTTCTAATACCTTCTTCTTGCCCAGTGGAGTGCCCCAGGGATCTTTGCTCAGCCACACCCTTTTCAATTTATATGTAACAGAGCTCACGCCTCTGATTCAATCCTTTGGTTTTTCCCTCACGTCATCTGCAGATAATATGCAGATTGTGCTATCCTCCACCAATGATACTAATTATACCAGCCTCCGAATTTATAACTGTATGGGAGAAATTAGTTCACTTGTTGAGCAAGCACTGTATACATATTCTTTGTTGTTTGGTTAAAACCCATTACAAATTAAAACGTAATCAGTTCATCGTAAAAAGGACCGCTGAGTAGAAACCCACTAGAGCATTGTCAATAAATGATAGTCAGCAAGTCAAAAAAAGTTTTTTAAATATATAATGCAGAAGTTATAAGTTATTTAAAACCTTTGAATGCATTGTGGGCAGATTGTCTTCGCCTGGAGGACCGGGAACAGTACAGCTGATGTTAGCAATTTGAGGTTCTGTTGTTAATCCGGCAGGCTGGCTGCACTGTTTACAACTAAACTCTGAAAAGACAGAGGTGATCCTCCTGTGAAATAATCCCAATTTCTGATCAACTGCTAGCTAGTCATCAGAAATGAGCATGCTTCCCTTGCTGACTCCCAAAACCAAGAGTCATGGGGTAATTCTAGATGACAACCTAAATCTAAGCAAAGCAAATTATTGCAGTCTTATCGTCCTTTTATGATACTCTCAGAATCCTAAAGAAAATGTTAAACTTTCTCCCCCTTAACTTTAGAAAGAACGTGATTTCCACATCAATTCTCTCGAAATTAGATTACTGTGATGGTTTATATATCAGTCTTCAGGCACAGTATATCAACAAACTTCAGGTTCTGCAGAACTCTGCTGCTAGGCTACTTCTTGGCCTTCCCAAACATCATTCATTCTCCCGAACCATCAAAGATCTTCACTGGTTGACTGTTAGGAATTGGACTAGCATTTCTGAGTCAAGCCATTTCTTGATACGTTCCCAATAGAAATTTCAGACCAATGAGAGCCTACAAACCTAACACTTTCAGATACAAATAAACCAAATGGGGAGGAAGCAGCTTTCTTGCAGGAGCAACCAAACAGTGGAATCTCCTGTCTGCATACATTAGATCGGGTGCCTCTCTTTAGATGTTTAGAAAGCTCCTTAAAACCTGGCTCTCCAACCAGTAATTTCCCCCTTTCTCACATATGCTCTTTACCTAGGCTAGCGCCAAGACACCCTCAGGTATACGCTGCGCTCTATAAAAATTTTTTCCTCATATGCACTCCGTAGCTACTGCCACCTCTCGACCTGTCCCGCCACTGGCGCAAATAGCTTTTGGTGGATACTTAGTCTCAGCTGATTTTTTTCAAACGGGGATTACCCGTTTATAATCAACTTGAGCTGACCCAGAGGTATTAATCATTGGAAGTGTATTAGATCTAATTCTGACCAATTTAAGCCATGATCTATAAACTAATCTCCCGTCCGGGGATCGTCCAGCCAATTCTAGAGTAACCCCAACTCAGGCCTACCCCTTGAGATAGTAACCACATGGTCTATGGCTCGATAGTATTTAACAGACTTCCACCAATCATTCCAGCTGGGGGATGTTTCTTGTCGCCACAACAGGCAGATCTCCCTCCTTGCCAACAATATAAAATAGAACACAGGTTTACATTGAGACCCAGACTAAGATCGTGTCCCAACCATCCTGTCTACCACACCAAAAAGAATAAGGATTGGGCTTACCTCAATTTCTAGACCCATAACCTTGAAGATGGTCTTACCGACGTCCAACCAGAATTTATGTATTCTAGGGCAGGAAGTGAAAATATGGACGTCATCCACGCTCTGAAAGCCACACCTCCAGCAAGTTGCAGCACCACCACCCTTCAGTTTAGAGATCTTTAGCGGGGTCCAGTATATCCTATGTATTGTGAAAAAATGATTTCTTCTGAGAGCAGCAGACTTAATCACGGAATAAAGCATGTCAATAGATACTTGCCATAACTCCTTCCCGTCTTCGCCTGGCAAGTAGCTCTCCCAGACCCGATACGGGTTATCCCTTCTTTTTTCTGCAGCAGCCAGAAGATGGGAGTACCAAAGTAATTTCCCCCTTTCTCACATATGCTCTTTACCTAGGCTAGCGCCAAGATACCCTCAGCTATACGCTGCACTCTATACATTTTTTAACATAACATAACAACCTATGACTGCACCTTGATGCGACACAAAACAGGCATAATCATGTGTCTCACTCCAACATAACACCACTTTGGCTGAGTACTTCTTTTGCTTCTACAAATAGCACCACTGACGATGCAGGATTACGGGGAAAGCAGGTGCATTTTACATACGTTTAAGTTGTTACTAACTGGGAGGGTAATCGGACTGGGGGGTTCGGAGTATCATGTTTCTTGTGATCATCTACTCGGGTAGGATGTTCTGTCTTGATTTGCTGGAGTTTTACAATGTGTATCAATGCTTCTATGGATGCCTACAATTTTGTCCATTCTCCTTCAACTGTGCACTATGCGAAAGATCCACCACCGTGTGTGTTGTGTACCGAGCAACTGTTTAAAATAAAGATTTATATAAAAAAATGTATTAAAAAGTTGTGTTACATGCCTAAGTTCTTAGATTGCAAATCACTAGCTGGATAGCCTGATCCTGTGAAAAGATTGGAAAATTAGCCCATACGTAATGCAGTGTCCTTTTTTACCTTTCCAGCACAATATTTTGCAAGCATTATGGTGATTGTGGGACTGTCTGTTGTGGTCACAGTGCTGGTACTTCAGTTTCACCATCATGATCCTCAAGCAGGAAAAATGCCAAGATGGGTAAGTGGCCAAAGCAAGCAAGGCTTCACTTTATACCCTCTCTCAATTTTATGTTTTAATGATGGCTAAAAATATAAAATTCCTAGAAATACAGTCAAAACTGTTGGGTGCTACTGTGTTGCACCTTAATCAATATTACACTGATTCTGATGAGTGTGGGTCATGTGATTTCTTTTAATGTTGTATCAAGTGTAAGATGATTTTCTTCAATTTCCTATTACCTGTGGAGAATTTCCTATTACCTGTGGAGAAGTTCCTACAAGAGGGTAGGTTATTATTGTTATTTTTTTATAATTAATTTACTCTTTGTGACCTGTTAAATATTAAAAATCATGTTGTTACTATCCACTTGCTCAAATGCATTAGCTGGGACGAGTAGGGCATGCTGCTTACTTTTTGCTCTGAGTGAGTAGGAAGGAAGACTACCAGGTTGTGTTCTTCACAGAGCAAAGGTCAGGAAGACGACAATTTCTGAGTCAAGTTTCAGAGGGCCACATTCCTAATGAAGTGACAACTGAGATGCTTCTTCTGAGCCCTGCTTCAGTGGGCTGCGCAGCATTCAGTAACTGTTTGACCCATGAAGAGGCTTGAGCTTTGAGCTGCTTAGCACCTACTTGTAATCAAAAGGTTCCGCTATATTGGGATGTTTGAACCCTACTATGACCAATTCAGGAGTGAAAATGCTCTGACAAGCTAGGTGGGGCTTGAGGCATCAAGATGACGGTCGAACTTTAAGAGTGCTCCAGACACCTCTGTCATCCGCCTCGAATCCCGACACATGCGGCTGTCATCCGAGTCTCCTACCTGCTCGTAGGGCCCCTCTGAACGGAGTATTATCCGCTGATCTGTCCAGACTGCAGTTTGGGGCTTCGGGGGCCCTGCTGGAATCCGGATCCTTTGAGGCCGTGGGGCCCCAACATGGCGGATGTCGCTGCGAACCGAGAGTGAACGCGGCACACTCCATCTGGGGGCACCTGTCAACGCGGCATCTCCCGGTCTCTTGATGCCCCTATGGACCATAGCCCGGCCACCAGACACTGCTCTGGTTACCTGACGGCTTGCTGAGACGTTGGTTCCTCCGCGCAGCCCATGCGAAAGATGGTGGCCGCCGGCACCCGCGGCCGGTGAACTACTGGGACGGGCTTCCGCCTTGGGGCTCGGTGGACCCGGTCCAGCCCATAGAGCTGTGGCTGCGGCGTGATTGTGGGTGTGCTGCTGCTGAGCGGCGTATCCTGTGCGGTTTTCGCTAAACCACGCCTACTGAACAAGGCTGCTGGAGAAGGATTATACGGTGAGTGAGGACGGGTACAGGGATCGGCTTCCACATCAGGTAGCGGCGCGGGAGGTCGCGGTGTGGCCTCCCGCCCCCCCTCTTTGTAACTTGTGACGCTGCGGCCCATGGAGTAAGGGTTGGAGCCCATTCCTGGCATGTGACAGGTGTCACTCTGTCATGTGGCATATGCCACAGCTGATGTGACATATGCCACAGATTTTTTACATGGTCTTTCATGATTATCAGTTGAGGATTTCCAAAGGACTATCTTTCACTCTGCTAAAATAAATAAATTGTTTAAAAAATATATATATAAAAAAATTTCCCCAGGTGGGGTTTGAACCGTTGTCAAAAAGTACTCATAGCCTCTATGAACTACCACTGTACCATCTGTTTTGCACAACTTTACATAGCCCAAAGCCTTTGTGTCTTAAACAAAGAGTGATGTGCTTCTTCTGTTTTCATGACGTTTTCTTCTTACATGCCACACATCTACACTTGATTTTCGTTATTTATAAACAAAGAGCCCTTCATTCCCCTCATTCTGGCACTTGGCCCATGTATTTAGTTTTCTTACACAACCATTCCCAAAGTCTCATTCTACAAATTAAGGGATTTATTTCATAGCAAACCTGCCCCCCCTTCCACGTGCCAGTGCATGTCACAAATCTCTGACATGCACTGGCTTGACTAAAAAGGACACAAATCTCACAGACACTGCTAGGGGTGATTTACAAAAGGGAATCTTTCATTTGGGTAAAATAGAAAAAGAAAATTGAAACAAATATAAAAATCGATTTTCCCCAGCTGGGGTTTGAACCCTTGTCAAAAAAACACTCATAGACCCTGTGAACTGCCCCTGTACCATCTGCTGTGCATAGATTTCTTTAGCCCAAAGCCATTGTGTCTTTCAAAAAAGGTGATGTCCCTTTTCTGTTTCCATGCTGGTGTTCTTCCAGAATGCCACAAATCTACACTTGATTTTCGTTATTTATAAACAAAGAGACCTTCCTTACTCCCATTCTGGCACTTGGCCCATGCATTTAGTTTTCTTACACAACCATTCCCAAAGTCTCATTCCACAAATTAAGGGATTTATTTCATAGCAAACCTGCCCCCCCTTCCACGTGCCAATGCATGTCACAAATCTCTGACATGCACTGGCTTGACTAAAAAGGACACAAATCTCACAGACACTGCTAGGGGTGATTTACAAAAGGTAATTTTTCATTTGGGTAAAATAGAAAAAAAATTTAAACAAATATAAAAATCGATTTTCCCCAGCTGGGGTTTGAACCCTTGTCAAAAAAACACTCATAGACCCTGTGAACTGCCCCTGTACCATCTGTTCTGAATAGTTTTTCTCAGTCCAAAGCCTTTGTGTCTTTCAAAAAGGGTGATGTCCCTTTTCTGTTTCCATGCTGGTTTTCTTAAGGCGTGCCACAAATCTACACTTGATTTTCGTTATTTATAAACAAAAAGCCCTTCCTTCCTCCATTCTGGCACTTGGCCCATGCAGTTAGTTTTCTTACACAACCATTCCCAAAGTCTCATTCCAAAAATTAAGGGATTTCTTTTATAGCAAACCTTGACCCTCTTCCACATGCCACAGCATGTAAAAAAAGTCTGTCGTGTAAATGTAAATTGATACTTGTATAGCGCACTACTCACCCGCAAGGGTCTTAAGGCTCTTGTACGAATACCACTGTGGTACCCATCCTGGCTATCCCTGTGAGGCGTCCACTCCTGGGTACCCCCAAGGTGGAGGCCAGGCATCCTTAGCGTTGTGGGGGCCATTGTGGAGATTAAGCAAGCTATTGCCCAGAGTTGCAGAGTGGGACTCCATGATTGGAATAGGCACCGAGGCGAGAATTATCAGGTCTGTGGAATTTTTTAGCTCAAGAGCCGCCGAGGGGGGGAATTGAACCCTGGTCCCGGGCTAGACCTCTGCATCAGGGTCTGCCGCTCTAACCATTGAGCCACACTTCTCCACTGACTGGTTAGTCAAAAAGGGCCACGAATCTCCCTAGACACTATTTTGGGGGATTTAAAAAAGGGACATCTTTCATTTCGGTAAAGTAGAAAAATTAAAGCAAATATTAAAAAAACAAATTTCTCCTGGTGGGTTTAGAACCCTTGTAAAAACATATGCTTTTCCCTCAGTAATGACCAGTGCACCATATATAACCATGATTAAGTATACTACACACAATCATTTTTACACCACACTTTTCCTTCTTCCCATGTGCCACAGCATGTCACACATTTTTTACATGGATTGACATTACTTAGGGGCTCTTGAGAGCCAACGAACAAAATCACCACACGGCAGTGAGGCTCTGATAGCCCAGGACCATAAACCGCCAGAATCCTCCTTCCTAAAGTGGCGAAAACTGCCTTTAAACACATTATGCCCAACGTGGCTCACCAGGGAGCTGATGAGAAGAGTGGGGACTCGCTGACACCGTCTAAGTGATCACTCGCAGCGCATCCCTGTTTTGCAGCCTACGGCTGTTCATGATGACGGCTACGTGATTGAGCTAACCGGGTCTGCATCGCCTTTCCCTGCTGTATGGAATTGCTGCGGAGAGACCCCGGCTGTACCACCGCCAGTTACCAGGAGCTGCCCAACGCAGAGCTACACTATGGAGAGAGGGTCGCCCGCTGAGTTAGATCGGGACCAGCTGAGGTAGGCTTGCTCCGACGCTAAGGCTGAGCCAGGCTGAGCCCATACTGCTTCCCCTGAGCTACCTTGGGCCTCGGCTGAGGTGAAGGGCCACTTTAATATGAGTTGCGAGATTGCTGATGCGGCTGGCTCCCCGATCCTGATTTGCACGCTCACCTGGGGCCTGAAGGGGGCAAGAGGAGAACCCTGTTCAGACGCGCTGCTAGAAGGATGCTGATAGACCTATGCGACCTGTACAGCACCGGGAGGTGGGGCATGGAATGGTGAGGCCTTGATCCTGGGGCGCAGAGCAGCCTTGCTGCCTTGTAATACTCGATAAGACAGGCTGAAGTGGACATTACCTGCCAAATCCCAAGCAAGACACGCTGCTTTTTGTGAGCCGGGCCCTCTTCAGCAACACAAGAATCAGGGCGGAGGGTAAAGAGTTGGGCCGTGGCAGAGCCAGGGCTCACATAAATAACTGCACAAAGGCACAAACTGGCCTGTATAACAGCCCAAAGGCACAAACTGGCGCCTGTTGACCTGAGTGGGATCTGCACACCCTGAGGGACAAGCAGAGCTAGCCGCTGAATCCTGATCTTCCAGAGAGGCTTACCGTGCCCACCCATACCACGTAGAGGGGAAAATCATGGGTCCAACGGATGGCAAACAGGCCAAACTCCAACTCCCGGCCTGGAAAAGCACTACTACGCCACAAGATACAGATATAAAAGAACTTCTCCTCATGATGTGCCAAAGCCTCACTTCCATCGAGTCCAAAATGGACACCATGAATATGCACATGGACTACATCACACAAACGTTGGAGAAGCATGATGGCCGCATTACCAAAAGGAACAGCTGCTATCCACCCTCAAAGACTCTTCCTCTGACTGCTGTGAACATTTCCAAGAGATGGATAAACTGTTAAAAATGATTGCTGCAAAGACTGAAGACTTGGAGGGGCGTTCACTCAGGAACAACGTGCTTATAGTGGTGATCCAGGAGTCTACCACAACTGGCTGCATGGTGGACTATGTAGAATGAATGTTGCTTGGGATCTTTGGCGCGGAGGCAATCTTCAGAGTTCTAGTGGTGGAGTGAGCCCATCGCTCACTTGCAGCCAGACCGCCATGGGGCGCGCCTCTGTGGACCATACTGGTGTGGTTACTCAATTACAAAGACCACAACACGGTGCTGAGACTAGCAAGGGAAAAGCAAGAACTGGTTTACGAAGTGAACAAGCACTCGATCTACCCAGACTTCAGCACAACAGTACAAGAAGCGTGCAGGAAGTTCCTACCAGTCAAGCGGAAACTCCAGCAAACCAACATACAGTACTTGATGCTCTACCCCACCAGACTGCAAATCCCCTACCATGGGATGACACACATCTTTAACACCCTGCAACAAGTGTAAAATTTCTTAAAAACTGTTAAGAGACGGTCACCCATAACTCTGGATGGTGATCCTGGCTCCGACGGACGCCGCCTGCTCCTGAAGAAGACTAAGGCCAGGTCATTGTATGGAATTGGTCACCTGCATCACAGGTAGGACTATGCATTCCATGTTTCATTGCTTATCGGTTTGAAAATATGCGCCGGCCCTGGGGGAATGGCTAAACACGGACCCTGATGGAGCCTGCATGGGTGGTACTGCCGGGACTAATGAAATCGCCAAGCAATAACGACTTCCCGGGCATCCTCGCTCCTGCGAGGTGCGCTGACAGACTCTCTGGTGCTTTCCCCCAGTGGGAATTCCCTGAATGATGTAGTATGTTGAAGTTATGTTACTACTTGACTCATATGTTAGTATACTGCTTTTACCAGTCTTAGCTGTTACACCTCTTGCATGTTACTAAATTGTCATTAATGAGTCTATTCTCCTGGAGGTACCAACATCTATCCTTGCACAACACTTCACGCAGAACACATAATGGGGGGTTTGGGAGGGATACTATTTACCTACAGGTTTGGGCTGCAGGTATGGGTGGGAGGCAGTCTTACTTTTGATACACACAGCGGTGCTGCACAGATTATTACTGAGCACATACAATTACAAAAGCATAGAGAACGATCCATACAAACTCACCATGGCAGAACACATTGACCCCTCCGGTCCCAGAGAGGACAAGACAGATATAGCAGAACCTAGAGCAGACAAGACCCACGTGTACACTTCCTGGGATGGAACATTTGAGGATTCCAAGGCCCTCGCAAATGCAGACAGATCCTAGGATACTTAGAAAGACACCAAGTGCAGGTGGCTATGTTGCAATAAACACACTTGGACCGTAACGCAGCACCCACCTTTGGAAAGAAATGAGCAGCACACAACTGCTTCTCCTCCTACTCGACATATGCTAGAGGCACAGCAATCCCCATCAAAGATAGCATAAGATACTGCCCTCTAGGGACACTACAAGATATACAGGGCAGATTCATCGGGATGTGGGGCAGATTAGAGGGACACACAGTAACCCTTGTTAGTTGCTACACCCCCAACATTGATGATGCCAGCTACTTTGACATGGTATGGGGTTGCATATTAGCAATAGGTTCCACTTTCATTATATGGGGAGCTGATTTCAACTTAGCACTAGACTCTCTTTCCGATTGCTCACATGGCACCTCATCCTCACATCCGCAGGCAACCAAGCACCTCACGGGCATCATTACATATCACCATCTATTTGACCCCTGGAGGTCCCTCCATCCATCATGAGGGGAGGGCATCTTCTATTCTAGCGTGCACTCCAGCTGGTCCTAAATAGACCTATGGTTACTGTCGAAGGGACTTAACACTTTGATCCAGGCTGTGACGCACTTGGCGCAAACCACCCTAGATCATTCCCCCCTGCTCATGAGACGAAAGCCGCCGGACAATGAATCTCCATATCGTTCCTGGTGACTACATACCACAACCTTGCTAGATAGAGCCTTCTGTGAAGAAATACAGCAGGAAATTCTTCAATTCTTCCCTCGCAATAAAAACAGTGTCTCAACCCTTGCATGTGTATGGGAAAGCTTCAAGTCACCATTCGGGGGCTATGTATAGCCAAAAGCAGAGGGATCCTACGTTCCATCAGGGGAACACTAAATAGACTATAAAGAGACATAAAAAAAAACTGAAGAGCTCCTAACTTCTGCCCCTAGCCCAAAGAGAAGGGTTCAGTTCAAATATCTACTAATTGAATATTCCAATGAGGCAGAACGTGAATCTAAATTCCAATCTAAATATCATGTGGGCAGATCATTCGGCGAAGGCAGGCAGCCTGGCAGAACTCTGTCCGAGGAAACCAGACCCCCTAGATTCGCCAATCAGATTTTGTAAATAATGGACGAGGAAAGCACTAGGCATATCGAAACATAGGAGATCCTTAATATTTTGACTGCCGACTATGCAAAACTCGCACGCATAGAAAAGTACCTCCTGACATAGTGTCCTACTTAAAGGACACTGCTCTTGGGTGGACCAACAACTCTCGCAGAGAGTTTCTGTCTGCCGCTATAGCGGAGGACAAAATCCGGGCCGCAATAATGGGCCTGCATTCCGTCAAGGCCCTGGGACCACAACATTTGCATTACTACACAACATTGACCCGGAGATCAGCGCAGGAAAAATGGGATTACATGTTCATATTATTGGGTAGAATGGGCATTCCCCAGCCATTCCTGGCATGGATAAAGCTGCTGTAGGTCTGGCCTAAGGCCATTACACAGATTAACGGTCTATACTCCAATCCAACCCCCATTATGCGAGTCACACGCCAGGGCTACACTCTGTCCCCTTTGCTTTTTGCTATCGCCATCGAACCCATCGCAGCCAAGGTACAGCAACATCATGGAGAGCATGCTATACCAGACCCCTCACATCAGATACTAATATCATTATATGTGGACGATGTCACCCTTTATTTACGGGACCCACAGATTAGCCTCAAACTGATCCTAAGAGGGTTTATCAGATTTGATTTCCTCTCCGGGGTAGGGATCAACTGGAGTAGATTCCAGATTTTCCAGCTTGCACCCAGTACTGTTCAGTTCTCATTCAAATTGTGCGAAATGGAAATATCATATCTAGGCGTGATAATAACAAGAAATAAATAAGAAATGCTTCGCGCTAACTGTGGCACTGCGCTTGAAACCATCACAAACTGGGTGTCTCGATGGATCGCAATGCCATTCTCATTGGCTGGCAGATTGGCCTTGATGAAAATGGGCCTAATACCTAAATTATAGTATTACCTAATTATTGTATTGTATATTCAATAATATACCCTTTAACCCGGGACGCCCCTTCTTCGATACCCTCCGATCATTACTCATCAGACTAGCATGGGGCGAGAAACAACCCAGAGTGGGATGGCGGACTATGACGCAACCATGCCTCAATGGGGGTTTTGAGGCCCCAGTTATGGAGCTATATTTTCAGGCTGCTCAAGCCCACTACACAATATATTGGCTCCATCCGCCCCCCCTTTATGCCACACCTTGCCATTGAGCAGGGATATATGTCTCCTACGTCTGTGACCTACTTTTTCGGAACACGCGTGCCTAACTGCTGTTGTGTGTCATAACACTATAAGATACCATAAAGTTCTATGTATGGGCAGTATACTACAGAACACTTGCTTTTTGAGAGCTGCTTGTGCTCAATCGTTTATTGCCCCATGATAGTTGTATAATACCCAAAGTTAGATTATCCTTCCACCAGTCAGTGCTTTAATAGAGCCAGTGGTTGCCGGTGTGGGGCAGTAGCACTTATTTTTGGGGACCAGCACTCATTTTGTTTTGCATCTGTTGCTTCAAGATGGCAAAAGAGGGAAAAAAGTGGAAAGATAGAGAAAGAGAAAAATTAGAATGTCACAAAGGGAGGAAGCAGGATAGGCAAGAGTGAAATAAATGGGCAGGTATATGTGTCAGTGGAGTTAAGGTGCATTATGAGTTTTGAGACAACCAGCTTTGGAATTTCACACACCAACTTTTAATTGCACAGCCCACGGGCTTTTCATACAAGTTGCAGGTACCAGCACTAGTATTTTACGAATTATGCGCTGCTACTAGTGCTCGCCTTAGGCTTTTCTGTGGATCACCATGTATCATCATCATGCAGCTGAATTAAACACCAATTGTGTTCGGTAGTCATGCTTAATTACTCTAACTGCGCACCCATGTCTTATCATATGTGTACGTTTATGTCTGTATACTTGCTAAGCAATTAGCAAACCAAAGCTTTTCTTCATCCTATAGTGGTTTTGCCAACTGTAAGTCATGTCTGTTTCATCTACCAACATACAATTCATGCGTCTTTATTTCACTCTTGCAGGTTCCATTTCATATATGCTTTCTCTCTCCTGTCTTTCTCTTCCTTCCTTGGGTTTTGACCTTTCTCTTTGGGCCAAAATCCAATTAAAAATATTTTCCCTTTCACCAAAAAGAGAGTTGCTTTATGCCCCACCTCGTGCCACAGACTTACAATAAGCACCAATGAGCACATTTCAGTGTTCGTTTGACAAAGTGTCTTTGATAGGATCACATTTAGGACATTGACGTATTACACAGTAACTACATGGTGATTTGGAAGGTTTTGGACAGTGATCTTAAGGCCCCACAGACCTTGATCCAGGCATATGCTTTTGGCTTACTTTGTCTTAATGGTACAATGTGGAGTGGCTATGTCAGAATCCAGAAACCACTGCCTCTTTCTTTCTTCTCTCCTCTCTTGCTTCTTCCTGCTCTCTTTTCCATTTTCTCTTGACACCGTGAAGGTGACATATTTGCACCCCGGTTTTAGGAACAGTGTCCTCATTGATTTTGGATTATAAGTGGGTGCATGGACACTGGACCATATTTAGCTCCTGGTCCCCCTTTCTTTTGTTTTGAGCGAGAATCCTGTTTCTGTCAACAATTCTCCAGAATTCTCCATATGAAAGGTGGCACTTTTCACTGCTTAAGCAGGTAAAAGTGGTAGTTGATGTGGTAGATTATTCCATTGTATGGCAATATATTCGAAAACAACCTCACAAAATAACTGGAGCTAAACAGGGGTGTCACATGGCATAGAGGAAGGCCTATCAATGAATTACCCTAATACTTGAAATAGAAAAGATAATGCAGTTTTGTTTTAATTTAAAGATTTATAAAGCGCGCAGCTACCCAACAGGGTTTCCCGGCGCCGGCAGCGGAACAAGTGAGACCGAAGCTCAGTTGGCATTAGACCTGGCTAAAAAGAAAAGCCTTGAGCTTTTTACAGAAGGCAAAGAGGGATTGACAATTCCTGAGTTCTAGCAGAAGAGAGTTGCACAATTTTGGTCATAGGAAAGAAAACGAACGGCCACCCATACGGGCCAGCGTTACTCTAGGGACTGAGAAAAGGAAAAGATTAGCAGATCTTAGATTGCGAGAAGGTCAATAGGGCTTGACAAGATATGGTATGTATGCGGGAGCCAGGCCATGCTGAGCTCTAATCATGTAGCAGAGAGCCTTAAATTCTATACGCTTGCCAACCCTGAGCCAGTGGAGTTGATAGAGCAAAGGGGAGACAGAGGCGTGGCAAGGTAACCTATAAAGTAGGCGGGCAGCTGCATTCTGAATGAGCTGGAGACGGCGTACAGAGGTCTTGTCCAACCATGATGCAATACATTACCCTAATCGAGCCTGGAGATCACCAAAGACTGCAGTACAGTCGTCGGAGCAGCAGGTGGTATTAGCCAGAGAATTTTCTTTAACCTCTTGAGTACCACAAAGCAGGCCGAGGTAACTCTCGAGACCTGAGCAGTGAGAGAGAGCTTGCTATCGATGGAAAATCCCAGGTTCTTAACCTTAGGAACCGGGGTGGGTAAAGGTCCCAAAGATACAGGCCACTGGTTGTTCCCCATAGCTCAGGATTGTTCCCCAGGATGAGCACCCCCCGTTGTAGAACCATTTAGCCTGAAAGCTTTGCTGGAAATCCACAAGGAGATGTTACACAGACCATGTTTAAGTGAAGAAGGATCTTGATATTGAGCAGATGATAAAGAAAAGATAATCTGCGTATCGTCAACATATAAAAAGATGATCAACCTAGATGTTTCCGCAATGTCTGCCAAAGGGCGAACGTAAAGTTTAAAAAGGGAGGACTCAGGATCGAACCCTGCGGAACTCAAGATGGCAAGGCAACAGAGTTAGATTTCAGGGTGTGAGAAAAGACTTGAAAGGAGTGATCCTCCAAAAAAGAAATCAGTCACTGCAAGGCTACACCTACAATACCAGAGCTTACGCGGCGCTACACCAGAATGGAATGGGATACCGTATCAAAAGCAGCGCTGAAATCCAAAAGGATGAGCGCTGCTTAGCCACCACATTCAAGCTGCTGCCTAAGGTCCTCCATGACCCCCAACAGAGCTTATTCAGTACTGTGACCAGGACGAAAGCCAGACTGAGATGGATGAAATAGCTTATGTTTCACCAAATGAGCAGAAAGTTGAGAGTTAATGTGTTTTCCAATATTTAGAAAAAGTGGAGAGAAGAGATATAGGCCTGAAGTTAGACCAGCAGAGGGGATCTAAACCAGTCTTTTTCAACAGTGGAAGCACGAGACTGTGCTTCCAGTTGCGAGGCAACTTGCCCAGATTTAGTGAGGAATTGAGGAGCTGAGCAATCACCTCAAAGGAAGGCTCATCCAGGCATCTGAGCTTGGAAGGAGGGAGAGGATCAAGTGAGGAACCAGACTTGATGCTTCCAATTAGATTTATTAAAGGAATTCAATCAATGTGGGAGCCAAGCCTTAACTTGACAAGATTCATCAGATGCAAAATCAGGGGGAACAGTCACATTATGGTCAGAAAGTTGAGTAGTAGTGGGAAAGATGAAAGATGAAGTTGTCATGAGAATAGGAATCCAATTTAAGCTCACGATGAATAGTCACAACTTTATTATGAAAAAACTGTGCGAGTTCATTGCAATGGTGTAGTGGAAGGGAGGGGGATAGCAAGAACATATTGGCTGCAGAAAGTTCAGACACAACTTTAAATCGGGTTTTTGGGAGGAAGTAATGTTATCCATATAGAAGCATGCACGAGCAGGAGGGGCGCTAGAGGGCGCACATCTGTATGGCTGCACTCGCGTGAGGCTCCCGAGGTCCGGAATAAATATCCTGCAATTATCCTCCTAAAGACTTTAGGTGTGCATCCGAAAAGCGAGTGATCCGTACCTTGGTGCCTGAAGGACACTCAGTACAACTTTGGAGTGGAGCGGCTGTGGCATACGCGGGCAGGAGCCAACTGTAATCTGACCGGCTGCAGAGGGACAGGCTGGCAGAAGTGCACGGCGGCAGGAGAGGCTGGGATAGCCCGTGGTTTGAAAAGTGGAAGCTGGGCCCCGTGGATGTGCGAGAGGAGCGGAGGAGCCCGTGATCCTGGGTGGAGTTGTGCCCTGTTTGGCCGGTGCTGACGCAGTACGGCGTCCTGGGTGCAGCGCACCGTGGAGGCCAATTTTTTTAATGGTGCGGCGAGCCAGAACATCGGCGGACGACCCTACAGACTGGGAGGCGGCGGCGGCACTGAGGGTGGTCGCGGCACAAAATGCGGCTGCCACTACGCGGCAACATACATATTGGTGAGGGGCGGGGCCAAGTAATGAGGGCTCATCCTTGTGTGCAGTCGGGGGCAACAAGACTTGCTGAGTAGCCTGCAGCGAAGGAGGGCGAATGTGAGGCTGCTTTGGGCGGCGGCGGAGGCCTCCTGACCCTGCCAGATTTGGTCCGGCTCCCCAGTACCCAACACTGCTGTGGGAGTGCCTAACATTGAAGGCCCGGGACTCCCGCCCGATCGGAAATACAGCCAGGATCCAGCCGGACAAGGGAAAACAGCGGAGAGCAACGAGCGGGGCCAGGCATGATCAGCCCTGGGGCTGTGCATTTGATGCCCGGCGCTGAGACCAGAGGTCCCCTCCGGTCGAGGTGAGGGCGGCAAGACTGGGCCACCATTGCGCCATGATTGGCGAGAGACACTGATACTGCCTGGGGACAGCCACTGAGGACTGGGCCATTGTGGGGAAGTCCTCCCCCTCCCCCCCCATGCCTGCCGCCCTGGTGACCACCATAGGAAGCAGAGCCTCCCGGGCGGTGCAGGCAGGGTGCTGAAGATTACGCTCATTTTTCATTTGGGAACACTGCAGTGGTGCCACTGCGCCCCTGGTTTTGACCTATAGACCGACGTTGCAACACACAGCCTGGCCGCCTGCCAGGGAAGAACGCTAGAAGAGACGCCAGGGTGGCGCCCCTACGAGCCAGGCACAGCATCACCAAGTTGAGGTGGTTGGGCCTCCTCCCCTCAGGAACAGTGGGTGGCAGTGGTGTCCCGGAAGCTCGCTTGCTGGTTGACGGCATTCGTAGAATTTGCCACGCAAGGCGGTGACACGTCTTGAGTGAGTGTACACACACAACGTAAAAGCTGCACAGAACTCCCTGTTTCGCACGTAGTGAAACACCCGAGGACACGATTGGCAAGCCAGACGCCAGGCAGCCGAAACTCACCTTCGAGACCGCTAAATCCAGCTCCAGAAGCTGGCAGCCTGACACGGGAGCAACAGGGGGAGAATAAGCTACTGGATCGCAAGGTGCGGACATGGAGCACATATTGCAAGAAATGCGACAGGGGTTCGCGACTGTTGTAGACAAGGTGGACCGCATGTCGTCTAGGATGGATGCAATTGCGCACAAATTGGACGCACACGAGGAACGAATAGTGGAAGTAGAAAGGCGTATCTCGGACAATGATGACATTACAGCTGGACACTCGACTCAATTGGCTCGCATGAATAACATCTTGAGGATTATAGCAGCCAAGAATGAGGATTTAGAAGCGCGCAGTTGGCGCACAAAACATACGCGTGGTGGGGATTCCGGAATCCACAAACACTGACAAAATGGAGGAATATGTAGAGAAGATGCTACTTTCGGCTGTGGGGCAAGATGCCTTCTCCCCGCAATTCGATGTTGAGCGGGCACATAGTTTGTTGGGCCCACGACCTGTCCCGGGAGCAGCACCCCGACCCATCATTTGAACAGCTACTTAACTATCGTGATAGGGATGTGGCCCTACGGGCAGCCAGAAATATACAAACATTGACCTACGAGGGAAATGCATTTTCAATTTATCCTGATTTCAACCCCATGGTACAAGAAGAATGCAGAAAGTTCATAGACGTCAAGAAAAACCTTTTAGAGGCGCAGAGTATGCCCTGCTATAGCCAGCTCGTCTGCGTGTGACGCATCAGGGCAAACAGAAATTCTTCACCAATCCTGCCCATGTAGAGGAATACCTACAATCAATGAAACAGCAAAACCGAGATCGAGAGAGCCGCAATGGGTCGCAGAGGTCATCACCGGCCAGAGAAGACAAACATCCGCACTGAGTGGACGAGAATCAAAGAACAGCTGGCAAGTATGGGAATGACAAAGCCTAATGACACTGGGACGTAAGTTCGGATGTGCACCAGTTGTTGGTCATTATTGGACTCCGGATTACCTCTTCCGCAGTGGAGGATCCCTGGTGTTTCATCGTGGGGGTCCTTCATGGGAGAGGAGAACTTGTGAGGCCCTCTAGAGTAGGTCCCCGGAGGGTATCACCCACTAATGTTTTGCAGTGTTCTGGGTTTTGTGGAACTAAATTTTGTAAGTTCCTATTGGGTAAGGAAGGGGGGATGGACGAAGGGTGCTGGCAAGATTGGGAAGATTGGGTTGCTTCAGTGGGAGGGGAGAGGATGGAGGGGGGTCACGGGGGATAGTTTGAGAGTTTATCATCTTTGAATTGTGTAGTCCAACGAATAGAGGTCCAGAGGTACAAGTGGAACCAAAAGAACTATGGTATTATGAGACTGACAGGTGAGAGGTTGGCAGGGTGGTGGCCCGACCTTGTTCCCCATTGCTTAAGATGTGGATTGGTAGAAATGATGTCTGGGGCGGGTAACACTGACCTTAATATACTATCTTGGAATGTGAGAGGCCTGGGGGATCCCCGTAAGAAGAGACAGGTTTTACCATACTTGGATCGTCACCACATACACATTGCTATGCTACAGGAGACTCACTGCCAGCGTAATAGGCCAATTACTTTTGTAAGTGAGTGGGCGGAAACTAGGCTTTTTTCGTCCTACTCGAGGTACGCCCCCCGCCTAGCCCATACAAAAGGCGTTGACTACAAGCGCCTTCAGATTCACTGATCTCCTGAGGCGGAAGCCGGGAGCGCGACTTGCTATTCTTTTAAAAATTTGAGAGTCACTTATTGTGTTTTTTAACTCACCCCTCTTCCCCTCCTGCATCTCTCAGGGCACTTGCTCACTCCTGACCAGACCGCGCAGCAGATTTCAGCGCTGCCACGGAGCTGCACAAACTAACTCTTGCCGCCATAACCGGCATTCATTGAGGCCACGCCCCCTTTTAGAGGCCACGCCCCCGCCGAGCCCATACAAAAGGCTTTGACTACAAGCGCCATCACCGGCGTTCATTGAGGCCACGCCCCCTTCTAGAGGCCACGCCCCCGCCAAGCCCATACAAAAGGTTAAACAAAAACAAGTGGCCGAGCAGGTTAATTTACCAATAATGCATCGCTTAGTCAAATCAATTACTAGGTTGGACAACCATTACGTTGAGTCAATTCTTATTCTATAGAAAAAAAAAATGTTGAAAAGATATTTTATGACATCAAAAAACCACGAACCATTAAACAAGTACATACATACATTCAATACACTGATATGAACATATCAAACAAAGAATTTTTACAAAAGAATTGTCACATAGAAAATCACATAGACAACTATGCAATACCTCAGCAGAATTAATTTTGAGGCACCAGTCCTGAATAATAATAAACAAGTGGACAAACTGATGGTTACATTCGCCTACTTGTCAACACCGACAC
The DNA here is from genome assembly GCF_964263255.1 of Lissotriton vulgaris. Taxonomy (NCBI): domain Eukaryota; kingdom Metazoa; phylum Chordata; class Amphibia; order Caudata; family Salamandridae; genus Lissotriton; species Lissotriton vulgaris. Next base: position 1,355,644,721 of record NC_141689.1, on the reverse strand, counting down.
AAGATACATATTATAATTCGTGATGGGGTGCTATGACTAGGAATAACACATGATGGACTGAATGGTTGCAAGTGTATTATTTAGTTCCTATCAAGCCCCGTCTGTTTTGTATCTTGGAAGGAAGGTCAACGCGTTTCGAACCCAATTTGATTCTACGGGTTCTCCTCAGGACACAGACTGGGGGGGTCGCTGTCACTTATTGATGAAGGGTCGCCATAAGAAATTCAGGCTGTTCTCTCATTAATGAGCATTAAATGCGGGAGGCGGAAGCCGGATCGTATTTATTTTCGGTATTCGTATCTTATGGGTTTCATAGGGACCACTGAATGGTCGGAAGGAGTTCGACCCGGCTGCACGCGCAGGGAGGCGGCAGCCGCCGCACGGGCTTGTTAGTTGAGAGCGGATTTACGACTGCTTCTGTCCGGCATCCATCTTCCACCGCGATTGAGACACGTGGTCATACAAAAGGCGTTGACTACAAGCGCCTTCAGATTCATTGATCTCCTGAGGCGGAAGCTGGGAGCGCGACTTGCTATTCTTTTAAAAAATTTGAGAGTCACTTATTGTGTTTTTTAACTCACCCCTCTTCCCCTCCTGCACCTCTCAGGGCACCTGCTCGCCCCTGACCAGGCCGCGCAGCGGATTTCAGCGCTGCCGCGTAAGCTGCACAAACTAACTCTTGCCGCCATCACCACGCCCCTTTCCGAGGCCACGCCCCCCCTCCCCCGTCCTCTTTGTCTATAAATCATGTGCCTTTTCCGGACGTGCAGCGGACGAGCGCAGCGGGCACGCTGTTTGCACGCTGAAGGCGCGCATAAGGCAAGCCCGTCTGCGCCCGTCCGTGCCAAGGTAGCGCCTTGTGCCAGCTATGCTGCCTGTTTTGCCCCAACAGACTCTAGTCAGCTACCTTCTGGCCCTCCCTACTCAAGAGAGACGCTTATACAACTGGGTAAGCTACATGCAGATAAAGGAACATTTACACTGTTACACACGGCCCTCCCACGAGCCGATTTTCTGGGTGATGATCTGTTAAAATGTGGGCTTCTGAATGTGAGGTCCCTGCCTAAGCACAGTACAGAGATCCAGAGGAAAATTACACCTCACTATGCACCGGTATCACAGCCATCCTTGATGCTCATGCTCCTCAAAAAACACGCAGCTGTAAGGGTAATGACTCCGCTCCTTGGTTCAATGACACTTTAAAAAATCTGAAGCAGGGATGCAAACAAGCCGAGAGAAGGTGGAGACGAGACTACAAGGAAACCTTTAAGGAAGTGTGGAAAAATAAGGTTCGAGAATATAAGAACTTGATTAAGAAATCTAAAGCAGAATATTATTCCTCTTTGATTTGTAACTCCACCAACAATTCCAGGAGCATTTTCAATATACTGAATAGTGTTACTTACCCTGAATGCGCCAAGAACGCCATCATCCCGTCCCAAGAACTTTGTGAGAACCTTGGTGTATTCTTTAAAAAAAAAATTGAACACATCATTAGGGACCTGGAAGTTTCTCCGGAATTTGTCCCTCACTCCGACCTAAAGGCGCCGAGGTCCCTCGAGTGAGCTGCCCATCATAGTGAGGAAAGGGCGCAAAGACGTTGCATACCCTAGTATGTGTGGGGCAGGGCCAAATGTCAGGGCTTCTATTCCAGTTCACATGCCTCTTTTTTATAAAGGGTCAAACTGATCAGAGCAGCAGATGAGAAGAAAGTAGCCTCCTGGTCACAGGAAGTACCCAGGGATTGTGCTCGAAAAACTCGTGGGTGCAAAGACCTCCATCAAGGATTACATCTAATTGGTGGTAGATATGGGGAGGAAGCACACCTGCCTAGCCTCGTCCGTGCTCACTATTTTGGGCTGATCATAATGCGTTAATGAATTTGAGCTTCAACTCGGCACCTGCTTTATTTTCTATCTGTAAGTGCTTACTGTTGAGGTTTTTTGCGACAGGAGCGTCGTGCCAGTATGAATCCTGCCTGCATATTTATCCACGAAGATGCCCCGTGTTGTGCCATACCTCTACTCAACTGGAGTGCTTTCTACTGGCTAATCAGTAAGCGCTACCTCGTTGGGTAAATAAATCTGTATGTGAAAAAAAAAATCTGCCTGCTCGCGAATTTGTGAATTTTTGGCAATTTCGCGAGATTCATGGATCGCGAAATTGCTGAAAATCCGCAAATTTCGCAAGCATAGCGGATTTTTGGCCCATACTTAGTCGTATGGCAGCATACATCTGCGATAGTTTCCAAAATTCACTATATGCAGAATAGATGAAGCATTTTGTTCGAGGGGACTTTGGACCTAGAAGAAAATCAGCCAAATCAATAATAAATGAGAAAAGTGTTGTGGTGGTGTTTCACAGATGACAGTGTGGAATGTTCCAACCATTGCTGACATAATTTACCCACTGAATATATTGTAACTGTATGTTAATGTGGGAAAACTGGATCAGGTCTACTTTGTGTAAAACCCTTTGTAGTAATCATAAAACGTAATTAATATGCATTTGAAGTTGTCAGCCACACTAACCATCCCAAAGGATCAATATCGGAAGAGTTCAGAGTGCTATTTTTAAACAAGACCTCTAAGTCTTTAATAGTATGTTTGATATGTTTCTGCCATGTATCATACACGGCTAGTGATGGAATGGAAGGTATATTTAGATTTTTGGTTGTTGCTAAACCAAAACAAGTAGTCTGGTGTACCGTGTCATTTAAAAATAAGATTTGCGACGGTATCAAACAAGCACGATGCAAAGCTTCTGTGCCCTTCACTTGACAATCTTTAGTACTCCAAATGGATTTTAAATCAATTGTGTCCTTCCAATTTTCATAACCCTTATACCTCGCCAGGAAGGCCTGGAAAGACCTACTCCTCCACCTACAAACATCATCCTCCCTGGCGGATTTCAGAAGGAGACTCAAGACCTGGCTCTTCCATTGAGACTAGCTAAACCTCAGCGCCTGGATACCCTCATGGGTGATGAGCTCCACTTTATAAATGATTGATTGAAGAAGCTCAAACCAGCAAGTTGGTAGCCACCGCTGGAGTGTTGCCACTATCAGTCACTGGTCGCACAGAAGGATAAATCTGAGATAGCCAAAAGTTGCATCTGTGTCTGCTGGACCAGGGAGTGCTATCAAAGACCGGAATTGTTACACTCAGGGGACACTGGTTCCTACCTAAGGATTTCACCCAAACCATGGTCCAAGGAGACCAGTAGCCCAGCGTCAGCTTGTTCGCTACTGCAATAGAGAGGTCTTCAAGGGACCCCAATCTCTGTGGCCAAAGTTGGCCCTCATCACCTGTTCACCAAGGGATCACCACAAAGACACCCCCATCTACTGTGCCACACCGGAGCATCTTTTGTCTGTATCCTCAATATCAAGACTAATTAGTTGATGTCTTTTACGGTTGTCCTGTAAAGTTTGGAACTTGCCTTGAAATGCCTAGTGGCCAGGCAACTGTCTAAAGTACGCTCTCTGGCCCCCTAGATCATTTCCCTGACAGATTTTTCCCCCCAACCCAGGCCAGAGTACCCACACTAACTCTTTCAAACTTTTGGAAAGTTTACAAACATTTTATTGACCAATGCTTGTTTGCAGTTGTATTTATAAGTGATAACAACTTCTAAAATATGTATCTCCAGAACCCTCTGGTGGATTCTGATGATCAAGGTTTCTATACATTCATTAATAGATGCTCTATTCGTATACATTGTTGTTGTGTCTCTTTCTTGTTGTGTGACATTCTTATTTTGTTATTTGGTGCTGTTAAATGCTTTACAATAAGCTCCCTTGCCAATCCTTACTGCTTGCAGCCACAGCTACCCAGGATGATATTGAGCAGTGTACTCCACGATAAGACCCCACAGTCATATGATATGGTACACAGAAATCCTCACATAAATCATTGTAAGATTCCTGATTTTCATCCGAAAGTCAATTACACATTGAACTCTGTGACCTTCACATATTTTTCACAAATTGTGCAAAAATGCCAAAGGGGTCAGAAAAAAATCTTGCCACTCCACATAGCCATAGTAAAGATAAACAATTAGAAATAAACGCTTGGCAGAAAGCATTCAAAGTGATAGGAAGCCAATCTCATTGCGAGTGGTCGCGTATGCTCGCGACCGCTCGCGTTGAGAAACTGTCCGTTCGCTATGAGAAAGCTGCAGCTAGAGTACCAATCTATTCAAGCGGCTGAAAGGAAAGCAACCCCCGCTTGCACTGTTCATGGTGCCGTTAGCGATGATTGCACAGTGCGGAGAAGCATCCGGCACTGCAAATCACTGCAAACTGCATTTTTCTATCACACTCCGCCGTTTGCGGAGCTCTGCGTAGCGACGGAAGAGCTTATATTCCACTTTGCGGAACTCCGCCCAGGCTTAGTTAAAAATTGTGCAATTCCCGTGATGTATCCTGGAAGGTAAAGGTTTGGTGTAAAGGAGGCAACCTATGATGAATATGGAGAGGCGTGATTGGCAGTGGGGGAACTTGGGTATCTGGTTCTTATGGCCATTCTCACGGTTGGAAGACCTTCATTTGCTCTAGTAGTTGTGGATAATTATTGTAAATGGATCGATGTGAAACTTGTTTTATAACTGAATACTTTGGCTGTGGTAACATTTTAGAAAAAATGAGTTGCTATTGAGGGCTTTCTAAAAGAATGAATATCTGATAATGAAATTTGTCTCCAGTGAGATGAAGCAATTGTTTGGAAGTGCATGAGGGACATGCTGATAGCATATTGCAATATTCCTCACTCCAGAACCAAGATATCACCATTCTAAGTTCTAACAGGTAGGAAATGTTTTGTAAAGTTGGTTTTAGCTTGAATGCCAGTCAGTAAATTCAGTGGGTATTGTAAGAATCTTGTTTCACGGGATAACAAAAGGTAGCGGTATGAAAGAAAAGTAAGCAGGCTTATGATGAGAGACAGAGGGAAAGATATTGATTCAGGTTAAGTGATACAGTCATAGTGACGCTGGTAGAAACATTTGCTTATTGAGATGTACTACATTTGGTGCACCAAAAGGGGTTAATGAAGTGTTTAGGTCAGAAGAATCTCACAGGTGGTGGAACAAAAGTAGAGTGGTGTATGTAAATAAAATTGTAGTGTTTTTTGAGTAAAAGATTCAAGAACCAAGGGAGGTTGAATTTTGAGGGTGATTCAAATAGAATCTGTTTGGCAACAACAAAATAATTTACAGTTGGTGAACAATGTAAACCATGAGATTCTATTCTGGAGACTGCCTCAAACAAGAAGAGCTTAACTGAAACTCTTTACTCCAGTCATTCGCAGAGGGATTTTGTTTGGAGGAAATATTCAGCCAGATTCATGAAGCTTAATTGCGCTCGCAAAGGGCCAGATTCTGAGAATCTGGCCCTTTGCGAGCGCAATTTGTACATTTGGGATTCATCATCCCAAATGCAAAAATCGGTAAATGCGATTTCGCTAAATTGCGAAGAATTACATTTAAGGAATCTCTATTTGAGATTCCTTAAATGCAATTCATTAACCATTTATAAATTGCGAATTCGCAATTTCGGGACGCTATTTACCGCGAGGTCAAACCTCGTGGTAAATAGCGAAAGCTTAGAAAAATGCTTTTAAATGCATTTCTCTAAGTTGCATGTTGCACACACACATGTCCTTTGGACATGTGTGTGCGCAACACCAATCTAGATTACATTTCAGGGGTGCTACAGGGTGTCCTTTTGACACCCCTAGCACCCTTGAAATCGCATCCTTATTTGCGATTAGCAATTTGCTAATCGAAAATAAGGAATGTGTAGGAATCGCATTTTATTTTGCGATTCCTACATGAATCCCGTTTTGCGAGTCTGTAATAGCGATTCCTTATGAATCGCTATTAAAGACTCGCAAAACGGGTCTTTGATGAATCTGGCAGATTGTGTTTTATGAACTATATTGGGTGGAAATTATGTGGTGAACTCTTAAGTATTGCAATAGTGTGGAATTGTGTCTGTGTGCTTCTGTGTTGTATATATGAATAGGGAAAGATGTGTTGCATCTGAGTCTTGTGTCATTGTGTAGCATGTAATTGTTTTACTTCTGGAGTGTGGTGGGATTTCAGCAGCTGTTGGTTGAAGGAGGTTGGAGTGGTGGGTGGCAGTGCTATTTTGCGAGTCCTGATTACATTCTATCCAATTTATCTTTACCAGTGTGGCCTTTCACATAAGACATACATATTTCTTCAGTGTGTATGCTTCCTTCTTTGAGCCCTGAGTAAGAATGTTTAATACTGATCAAACAGATAAAGCACTGCAGGAGTACAGTATGGTTCCATACCTCAAAAAGCATGTACCACTTAGCATCAGCAGCATGGAAGTTACACACAAGCAGTTGTTCCAGCCTCTAAAATGATGTAAGGATGGATAAATTAATGTGAGAGTGCTGGGCCCATGTTCATTAGACGTTCCCTATTACTTCTGCCACTCTCTTTCTCTCCTGCTTTCCCGTGTCTTGCTGAGACTGCTGTACCACATGCTCTGTCATTTCCTGCTTTCAGTGCCTGCACCTCCCTCATCTGTCAGTGATCATTATCTTTTTTGAAATATTCAAACTGATTTTCAGGCCTGAGCAAGCATCCTGCTGCCCTGAAGCAGAAGCAGCAAGACAAGAAGGACGGATGGAGATAAAGATGGGCGAATGGAAAAAATTGTTAGAGGGGTTATAATGAGGACAAAGAGCAGTGTGCATCTGTGTTTGATATCCAGACAAGGCATCAACGGGAATATTTACTAAGATTTCACGCAACGCAGCACAGCAAGAGAAGATGCCGTGCTGCTTGTGTGAAAGAGAGACCGCAGAACTGCATCCTATTTACAAACATATGGCTCAGTTCTGGTCTCATTTAATGCTCATGCACTAATGGCTGCCTAGTGCTAATGCACAAAAGTATGCAAAAAAGTGATGGATGGAATGAATGAATTAATCTCAGCCACCAGTAATATCTTGGGCCGCATGCAGGTACCCTTGCATTATGGTGCATGGGGTCTGCGTTGTAATCAGGATAGTTTCTGTGAAGTAATTGATAGCTTCCTGCACAATAACTATCCTTTTGGGCTCTTTGTATGTGTGCTGCAGAACACAGCGCAGATGCAAAGGGGAAGTAACAAGGAGAAAAAAATATATTTCTCTTCATTACACCAGCTTCGGGTTGGTGCACCATTTTGGCACAAACCAATGTTTACTAGTCTTTGTAAATATGTGTTTGTCTCAAAATACATGGGTAGATGCACGAGAACATACTTCACCCATGCAATGCCTACTTGATTCAATGCAATGCAATGCAGTGCTATGCACTATCTTGTGTTACTTTTTTTTTTTTTACAATGCCGCGTAAAGCCCCACAAATCGTCTTTGCATGGCTTTGTAAATCCCAAAATAGATTCTACATCAGGGCTATGCCAATAAAGTGACGCAACTTCAACAACAAATCTTGTAAATCTGGGCCCATATTTAACTTGGCCGGAAAGTATGTCAATGGGCTAATAATGCACCTGCTATGCTGATCTGTGTGCAATCTATATTATCTGAAAGAAACTATTAAATATAGATTCCTTACCTCAGAATTACTCCAGGCGTCAGACTAGATCCATAGCATTTTTCTCTTAGCAGTACCCCTGCGCGTTGGTAGCTGGCATCCTTTGACTCCCCGTCCATCGTCAGCATTGTGGTCGCCCTGCGTGCTGACATCAGTTCTTTCTTTTTCCGAGCAAGCCTAGCTCAGATCCAGAGAGAGCTTGCACCTAAGTCACTTTTTGACTAAACTTTTTCAACTTTTGTCAACGTCTTTTTTCGAGTCTTCAATTCTTGGTGCATGAGGGATGTCCCATTGTCAGACCGGCTTCAAGCCTTGTGACTCCTGTTACAAGCTGATATCCATGATGGACCCGCAACTCATCTGCCTCTGGTGCCCGGAGTGCGACCACGACCCAACGTCAGACTGTCGGGCCATGAATCCGAAGTCTTCGCGGGAGCGGTGCCAAAAGCTTTTGGAGGTCCAGCAGTGGGATCCGCGTCACTCCCGGTCTCGTTTGAGGGGAAGGTCTTCAGACCGGTCGTGGAGCCATCACACCTCATCCAAGTCTTTGCACTCTTTGGAAAAGTCAAAGCAGAATGCAAAGAAGCACCCGTCAGCACCCGTGCGTCAGCTGACCTGACGCACGACCTGGAACATCGTCGCTCTAGGGTTCCGTCTCTGGCGCCTGACTCAGGTAAGACTCTGCCCTTCCCTCCATTTCTATGAAGCCTTCCACCTTGTGTTTGGGCAGCCCGACTGCGCTGGTGGGCTTTCGGTTGGGGGCTCTGGGCCTTTGATGCCGACAGCTGCGGCCCGGCACCCGATGCTTCCCATGGATCCAGCCCTGGATCCAGATCGACACTGGTCGACCTTACTCTACCTTCCCCGGTGCCGATCCCAGTGCCGATGTCCCCTGTGCCGTGTCACCGGTCGACAACGTCCCCATCCTCATCCCCAAGAAGGACCCGGAGCCGTACCGACATCGGCCGACGTTGATTCCGACGCTGGAGGGTACTTTTGTTCCCTTGTTTAGGCCAGGTGTTCCCTGTCTCCCTGAGGGTGGTTGGGAGGACTGGAGAAGTTGATGGACCCTTTTACAGACCTGTTGGAAGAACCAGATTGAGAGAGAGGAATTGGGTGACAGCAGTGGTCTAGGATACCTTCCCAGTCCTTGGCATGCTTTCTCCCCTTACCATGGCTACGGAGGAGGGAGTGTCCTATGCAGGGGTTGTGCATAGGGCAGCCGAGGCCTTGGGCCTAGTACGCCCTACAGTGGCAGTCAGGACTAACCTCCTGATAGGTGTTTCAACCGGTGGCAACTTCCTCTGAGCCCCTCTTGCCCTTCAATGAAGCCCTCACGGATGTCCTTTTGGGCACTTGGTACAAGCCCAGCACAGGGGCCCCTGTGGAATAGACAATTGCCCGCTGCCGCCGCCCGGCTCTGGACCATCCCATTTTCCTGACCCAACACCATTCCACCGAGAGCTTGGTGGTCCAAGCATCTTCTACCAAGGGTTCATTCCCCTCCGCACCCCCGGACAGGGAATCCAAGAATTTGTAAAAGCTTTTATTCGCCAATTTGTCATAAAGCCAACACATAAAATACATACATAATCATAATTTTAAAAAGTAAATTACATTTGACAAAACATTCATAGAACATTAAAGTGCAATATTTGAAGGTCCCAGACCATTATCACAAATTATTTGCTGTTTTAGGGTGATGCGTTACTAGTTCACTATTTATAACATACAATCGAGCTTTCTTCCATTTAATTACACGACCAGATATTAAAACAGCTAAATACAGTTTATAAATAATTAAAAATGCCAGCAGTTAAAACACACTTATATTCTATATTTTCAGTCCACATTTCTTTCTAATCAAGCAGACACTATGGAGATACCTGCTCACTCCAAATGTTATCAACCTGGTGGTTGAAGATCTAAGTAACCTTTCTGCCTCTTTGTACGAACGTGTGCCCAGATTTTTACAAAGGGGTCTAATCCATTTCGTACGTTGTAATTTGTATAACGGACAAAAGAAGAGAATATGGGCCTCGTCTTCTTTTTGTTTCAAGTCACACAATTTGCAAAAAGGGTCATTTCCTTTGGAGTTTCCCCACCGACAAGTGTTTGCGTTTATCTGTAAAACCCCATATCTATATTGTAGATATACGGTTTTAGCCAAGGGTGGTTCAACTTCATCCATAAATTGTTCAAATATGGGGGTGTCCTTAAATTGCAAAAACCTGTGTGTTAAAGAACCAGTGCGTTGATATTCACATAATTCCAGTAAGCAGATTTTACTTGTTCTTTGCAGATAGTTAGCGAGGTGATTGACGTGATTGGGGTTTTCCAGAAGTGTGAAAGACCTATTTTTGTAAGCCAAATGGATATATGTCTCAGCCACTTGATTGAGTGAAAAGTGTCCAGTTCCCTAATTTCCAGCAAACCCGCTCTATAGTCAGCGAGTTCCGGGGTAGACCATAATCTTACCCAATAAAGCAATGGCCTCAACCAACACAAATGATCTGTACGTTTTAGACTAATATCTAAATAAACAGGCACTAAAGGCGTTCTTATTGGTAATTTTAATAGGCGTCTAAAGAACGCATTCTCATCAGTATCAAATGTTTTATTTGAATAAGGCCCCCAATTCTCGGCCTCATACAAGGCGGCAGATTGCGCTTTGGCTTTAAACACTTCAATCGCTGGAGTTATCGCTTTTATGGTACTCCCTCCATGGATTTTTAAGATGGGGAGAGAGTTGTGTTTAAGTGTTAGCCTACTTTTTTCTGATTGATTTGTCCAAGACATTTTGCTGTCAAGCCTGATACCCAGATAGTCAAAAAATTCCACGTACTCTAATTTAGTGTTATTTAGGGCCAGGTTCTTCTTAAAAGTTTTAGGGGGATTAATGGCCATGTACTTGGTTTTAGATGAATTAATTTCTAACCCCTTTAGCTCGCAGTAACTATAGAATTGGTTTATTAAATTTTGCAAACCTTTAGGTGTTTGTGATATTAAAATGGTATCATCCGCAAATAACAATGCTGTAATTGCCTCATTACACAGTTTGGGGGAATCATGATTACATTGTGCCAGGTAAAGGGGGATATCATTTACAAATAGGGAGAAAAGGGTTGGGGCCAACACGCACCCTTGCCGTACCCCCCTTTTTACTAGTATGGCTTGGGTGAGTTCGCCATTTCTTCCCCACCTTACTTTAGCAAAATTATCAGTATGAAGCTTTATAAGATTATCCAGCAATTCATCCGGGACACCCATCTTCCTTAAAGTATCCCATAATAGGGAACGGGGGACAAGATCAAAGGCTGAGCGTAAATCCATGAATGCTACATATATGCTACACTTCTTTATTTGGATATATTTCCAGCAAATACACATAAACCTGCACACCTAGTCCACAGTGCTTGTCTTAATTCTAAATCCTGCTTGATATTTTGAGAGGATTTTAGATTCCTCTATCCAAGTTAAAAGTCGATTTAAAATATGTCTGGCAAAGATTTTTTGTAAAATGTCAATTAAACTAATTGGTCTGTAATTACCTGGATTATAGCGGTCCCCTTTTTTGTAAATAGTAACTATTTCTGCCCCCTTCCATGTTTCGGGGATCGGAGTTCCCAACAGGATGGAGTTGCACAGAAAGTTTATATAGGGGCACCATACTTCGATGTTATGAGTAAATAAATCCCCAGGTAATTTGTCCGGGCCTGGTGCCTTGCCCGCCTTGATTGCCTTTATTGCACACAAAGTCTCTTCAGTGCTAAATTTAAGTGGATTAGTACACCGGGGGAGAGATCCAAGATAGTTTCGCTCTTGGGACACCCCGACCAGATCATATAGTTTTACAAAGTGATCAAACCAAATTTTTTCATCCAGGAAAAAATCCCTATTGGAGCTACCCGTTTTATTATTTTTGGCTATCAAGCTCCAAAAGGTACATTGGTCATGCTTCCTAGCAGCATTTAAAAGATCTTCCCAGATCGAATCATCCCATTCCTTTTTTGCATTACACAGGAGTCTTTTATATTCATGTCTACACTCTCTAACCCTCGTCTGATCCTTGGATTTCACGGCATTAATTAGATTACTTTTGGCTAGACGACACTGTTTATTATACCATGGTGTCTTACATTGTCTTTATTATTACTACAAGTTTTGCTCAGAAGGGGGATTAATGACTCTACTAAGTGGTAATGCATTTTAAGAACTTCATGAAATCCCAACCTCAAGTTATCATATAGGGGGATGATGTCTGAGAAGGTATTATAAATACCCAAGAGCGTGTCTTCTTTTGCTAGGATATGTGGCCATTTTATTGCTTTCCTGTTATTAGAAACATCGACCTCGGCCACCTCCCTGTTAGGTTCGGTCTCGCCATCAGATGTAAAAAAAGGTTCTGGTAACATCCCCAATTTTAAGGGAAAGTGGTCACTTTCTGGTCTATTCACGACCTTAAACATCAACAACAGATACCATAGATTAGTTGTAATCAACATAAAGTCAATCAATGATTTAGATGACCCCTTGCTATATGTATAATTAGCTGGTTTATCTGGATCTAATCGCCCGTTACATGCTCTTAGATCATTAGATACAGTCAGTTCATAGATCTGCATAGCTGCCACTGATGTCATGGGCCCTGTCTTCATTTTCTAACAAATTTTCAAGCCCCAGTACGGGCTCGGATTTGCAGTTAAAATCCCCGCCTATAATTATTTTGGAGTCTGGCTCTAGATCGCACAAATAAGAGCTAAGTTGCTCTACGACCGTTGATTCCTTATTTTGTGGGTTTGGTCTATTATAAATATTTATCAAATAGACATCGCCCATGTTTTTCGTGGCTATCTTAACCCCAAGCAAATCGTTAGAAGCAAGGTACAAAGGCGATACAACAACATTCGGGGATATTCTTATCCAAATTAATAAACCCCCTGAGGGTCTACCTCTCACTGATGCAATCGCCCCACAATGAAATGCTTTATAACCAAGTCTATGCACCATGTTGATTGCCCAAGTTTCCTGTAGGAGTATGATATCATGCTCCTCCAAGAAAGAACTCCAGTTCCTGTCACAGAGGTTTCTAGACAACCCTGCGATATTCCATGACAGGATTTTTATGTCTGGCTTTGGGTTGTATTGTACTGGGTTACCGGGGTGATTATTGCATGTATTTGGTATTTCCTCCTCATTGGCGGCCTCCAAAAGCTCGTTTCTGCGTACCAAATCTTCGGGCTCATTATTTAACATTAATAACATATCTTGGTCCAGGTCAGATGTTTCCCTCCCTCGTTGGTCACCCAGGGTGCTGTCAGACAAAATTCCAGCCCGTATAATTTCAACTGTCTCAGTTACAGAGGGCATTACACAGGTACCTGGGTTTAATGATACACATGATTCCCGTAGGTGCACACTAGACGTAGGGGAAAAAGTTCCGTTAGATCCATAGTCTTTTGTTCGTCAATGACCCCACCATGACCAATTTTTGTCCATGTCCATATTCTGTGGATATATTCTGCCAGCAGGAGTCGGAGGATCAAAGAATGAGAATCTATTATTCATCGAACCTGGCTGTAATGGAACTCTATTACCTTGATTCCACTGCATTGGGTAAAAGTAACTAAGGTCACAGGTTCCGATTCCTAGGCTACCTCTTCGCGGTTGTTGGCTGTACACGAGCTGCGCGACTGAGGGGTCTTTAAAATTAACCAAAATGCAATCCCCTTCAATATCTTTCGGCCTAATACCCAGCCAACTGACTCTTCGGACTTGGATGACCTGGCAATTGACAGTGTATGGTAGAGGTCTATTTTCTCTCAGCCAATATAAGGTCTTGTTTTTTAATTCATCATAGGACTCCCTTTTGTTAGGTTTCAGAGGAGGGACGCCAGTAAGCACTACCACATATGGTTGGCACCCCGGTGGGAGGTGTGCGTTTGGAACCTTTTTCGGCGCTGAACTGCCTGTATTGCAGTCAGATGTTTGAATATTGTTGTTAGGGCCACAGTTAGATGTGGGGACTGTGGTTCCTGTCCCATCCGTTTGCTTTGAGAGCGCCGAGGTTTGAGAAGTGGTAGTATTGATTACCTGTTTAACTTTGCGTGGTGCAGGCTTTGGGGGGACAGCCAATTGAATTCCTCCATTGTTTGGTTGCACTTTTGGAGGCTCCACTTGTGATCCTCCCAATACAGCATTAGTCCTACTTTGGTCTGTCACCTTGTCTTTCCTAGGTGGTCGAGTTTGTTGCGCTGGTTTAGAAAGCGTTGGGCTCGATTCCATCCTTACGGTATCTGCTCCAATCTTGGAATGAAGTTTAACCAGTGATTTTAGGGCAAAAAAATTATCCAAAGAAGTTTGCTCTAATTTATCCAAGCGCTCCGATAGCCCTTTCAGTCTTTCAGTTACCGGTTGCAATAAGGTTGTCATGAGAGATTGGATCTGTTCAATAAGCGAGTTGGCTGCTGGTGGATCTTTAGGGCAATTCGCTAGTTCAATGTCCGGGGCAGGACTAGCAGAGACATTTAATAGGTCACCCTCTTGTTGTTCACTTGATTCTATCCCAATGTTCGTAGAATCAGTATCTAGGGATTTACAGTACGCCCCCCATTCATATCGTTTTTTCGAATTCTCTTTAAAGCCTTTAATCTATAGGCTTTACGTGGGGTAACCAGTCTCTTCCTTTTTACTGCAACCCTACTAGTTTTTGGCGGGGGGATAGTAAAGCTTGTCCTGTTGGAATATCATGTATTGTTATTACTGGCAAAGCCGGTGGAGCAGGCACTATGGTGGCAGGACAATTTCTTATATCAGGATTACCTGCAGTTTTGTTTATGGGTGCTGGTTCAGAAACAATTTCAAGTCGCTAGGGATTAAAGGGTTTAAGGATTCTGATGGAATAGTGTTTATTGGGGATTTGGCCTTCACAAGTGTCCCCAAGGAAGGTGGCTTATGTGCCAAATATTCTCGTGATAGCCTGCGTTCTGCTAGGATGATTTCCTTCTCTACAACAGAAACGGCACGAGTTATGAAATTATCCATGGTCCCTAGCGTAGAATTTCCCCCTTTCCGTGTACATCTACCTGAACGGGTAGCCATTGGGGAATATGCACACATGTAGACCGTGACAACAAAATGATCAGTACTGTATAGCCCAGCAAAGCAATCCTCTGTTTTACCTGTGTTGTTAGAGGGGTGGCCCGTCCCGGCCCCTGCTGGCCCCGGACGGCCACAGACGGCCCGCCCTTTGCCCGGGCTTCGCCCGGCGCTCCCCCGCGCTCCCGCGCTGCGGTAGCTGGATGCAGCTAAATAGGCTCGAAAATGTCCTGGGGGCGGGGCACCGAGTCAGCGCGGACCAGGTGTGCTGTGCAGGCAGGGACTCCTGGGAGAGCGAGTCCCTGCTACAGCACCGGTCTCTGCCGCCGACTTAAGGATGGAAGTGCCCCCGCTGATTTCCCACGCCGAGGCTGTGAGCTAGGAAAAGCTCCCAACAGCCAGTAATGCCCCAGTGGACGACGCGGCACCCGCGGAGCGGGTGCGGCTAGGAGTGGTGCTGGAAGGCGCAGGAAGGGCGTCCAAAAAAACCACGGGTAAGCTCTCAGTAGCTTTGCAAGTGTCCCCAGGGAATCCAAGAAGCTGGGTCACTTTGTGAAGGGCATGTTCTCTTCCTCCACCTTGGCACTGCTGTCTGTGAATACCGTGTTCATCTTGGGCCTTTACTCCCATACCATCTGGGATATGGTTGTGCAGGTGCTGCCTCAGTGCCCGGAGGAGGCCTGGGCCGATCTTTCCCACGCTGTGGCAGATGGGAGAGATGCAGCAAAATTCACAATTTTGGACTGGATACCACTGACTCACTGGGCAGAACAATTGCCCTGTCGGTAGCCCTTTGGCGCTATGCCTGGTTAAGGACGTCTGTTTTTTTGGTAGATGTTCAGTCAACTCTGCTGGACATGTCCTTTGATGGCCGTCGCCATTTTGGTATCAAGGCAGACTTGACGCTGGAGAGATTTAAGGATTCTCGTGCTACGCCCAGATACTTGGGCCTCGCTGTGTCCTCCCATCCACCACAGTCTGCCTTTCGCCCCTTTCGTGGCTGGACTGGGCCCACCAAGTCAGGCGCAGTCCAGCACCTCAGGACACTTATTAGATGTTTGACCCACCCATCACCCGAACCTAATACCTTAGCTGTTATGGATTGCTTTATGTCACAGTATTTTCTTTCCACTACCGCATTACTCTAAGGATGAAAGGGACTAGAATACCGCAATGCAACGCCCAAGCTAGCCATGGCCTCTTTGTAAGCTTGAGAGCTAAACGCAGGACCCTGGTCAGAGTGTAGTGTGCCGATTGCGTATGCGTCGATATAGACTCGCAAATCCTTTATAACAGTTCTGGCATCAGCCGAGCGCTGGGGCCACATCCAAATAAATCTCGTCTCAGTATTTGTGGGACTGCATCTGTCCATGGTTACGTCTGCGTGTAGATAGTCTAATGCTGTCTAACAATGGTGTCTGAACTGGGCTGGCTACACTGTAGTCAGGCATCTGGTGATCTTCAAACCTATGATATCTGTAAAAGGTATCACAGTTCTAATTCTATTTGAGATTTTAAGATCCCTTGATGTGTCAGACCCTCTCCCATATGTGCTTCATGAACCAAAGCACCTCTCCGGTTCCTGTTTGGAATCACTCTGTCCCCCACTCCAGGGATTCGAGCAAAAGGAACGGAGTTTGCATCAATTATGTATGTATACATGAGTGGATATTTTAGAGGTAGCGCTGCATAGTTGCCTTCCATTGAGGTTTTTACCGCTAGTAACGTTTCACCGTCCATTACTCTTTTTGAGCGAGCTATGGAAGCTGTTTGTACGGCTGCCCTCGTGGCTTCATCAGCCAATGAATTCCCTGCAAGGTGAACGCCATCACGCTGATGACTCAGTGTATGAATCACGTGAGTCTTGTTCCCAAAACATTTTATGCTTAATTGTGCCACCTTTTGTATTTTTGAAACCGTTTCAAACCCAGTTCTGCAATTGCTCGTTGAAGGATTCAACACAGAAATACGAATCCCACACTATCAGTGTGGGGAATTCCCGATCGGTATTTTCAAGCGCCATCTTGAAAGCCTGTAGTTAGGCTCGCTGAGCTGTACAGTCTCCGAGTGATTGAGTTTTAGTGACCATATGTCTAAATTTACCTTCGTACCAGCGACCTTTAACAATTGCGCACGCAGCACTATAGGCTTGTTTACCCCCAATTGCGGGCTGTGCTGATCTGTCTGTATAGATTATACATCTGTAATGTTCTATAGGCAGAATCTCAGTTGGAAGAGGACATTCGTGTTCGTATTGTAGGAATTCTTGTCTTCAAATAGGGGTCAAAGAAGTTTTCAACGTCTGTTGCAGAAAGAGAGTAAACCCATTGTATCCATCTTGGATGTAAAGCTTTAGCATTGGGAATGCTTGCTTTCGTCACTGCCCCTAAGGCAGGTACAGGTGTAACGATCATTATGCGTTTTCCCTGCGCGAGAGTGCTCTCTTTTGCTACTGCAGTTTGAACCGCTGTCAGAATTTTTTCTGTTGAAGTGAATTTTATTTCAGCTTGTGTGTACAAGTGTGATTTGTATACTATTGGTACCTTTTCACCTTCATTAAACGTCAGGTATGTGAATCTGCATCTCCCTGGGATGATTCAGATCACAAGATTGCGCACATTGTCTCGTGTCTCTAACTGTGTTTTTGGTAACATGTCTGTTTTCACTGAACACAAAATTTCTGTATGGTTTTGAGTCCAATTTGTTGGTTTGAAATCAGGTTTGATTAGTTCGTAGAGAGGTTTAACCCTTTCTGCGTAATTCAGAACATAAGTCCTTCCAAAATTCAGGAAACCTAGAATTGATTTTAAGTTTTTCAGCGTTCTTGGAAGTTGGAGTAGCGCACATTTCTCTAGGAAGTTTGCTGCCAGGCTTTTGCCTTCACTTGATAACTCGTAGCCTAGAAATAGGACATTGAGGTGGGCAATTCGTGATTTCCTAAAATTTAATTTGTACCCTTCGGAAGCGAACCCAAGTATTATGGTGTTCACTCTTTTCAAGTGCACGTCCAAATCGTCGTCTGTAAGATAGATGTCAGCGACATAAGATAATGCCTCATCATCCTAAATTTGTAGTAATTCTGTTACTCTGGCTGAAAATAACCCTGGACTATTCTTGAATCCTTGGGGGAGACGGTAAAATTGTCTCTGTGTCCCCATTATTGAGAAAGCGGTCAAATGCCTGCTTTGAGGTGCAATGTTTTGACAGAAAAACCCATTTCAAATATCTAATGTGGTTTTATATTTTTTCCGCACAATGTTATCCATCAATGTTGCACTGTGTGCATTTTGTACTGCAAATGTTTTGCAACATGAGTTTAAATGTCTGTAAATCAAAAGTAGACGATATGAATTGTCTGCTTTGGGGACAGGAAACAAAGGATTGTTCATTGACGAGGTGCATGTTTCAATCACCCCTTGGTTCGCAAGTTGATTTAAAATCTCCCTGACTTGTTTTTTAGCTTCCTGTTTAACAGAATATTGCCTTTGTGCTGTAGGGTGATTTTAACTGGATTTTTGGTGAGGAGAATCCTCATCCCATTCTACGTGATTTTTATATAATGACAAATTCAGGTGGCCAGTCTTGTTCAGCTAGAAGAATGTCATAACCCTTTGATAGCTTCTCCCGAAAGAGTGCTTTTATTTTTCTAGGTATGTCCCCCTCCATCTGGAGTGTTATCTCATATAGCTTGTGGGGTACACTAACCCTGGTGTTGGCAGTTTCAACTTGAATGGATTCATTCAAGTCCAATGTCTTCAGATGATCCTTCAGGATCTTGCGAGCTATGGTTACTTCTGCTGCGCTGTCTAGCATTGTCTGGGCCCACTCCCCGTTCTTGAGTTGTGTCCTCAAGATACTTGGCATGTCTGATTTTTACGCTTGCTACCTTCTTCTTGGTGAATTGAGTTTTCTTATTTTTTGGAACTTGATGTTCGTCTTTGGACTTCATGCGTTCTTCTTTTTGTTTTGATCGTCCTCTCCTCTCGGATTTCTGCGAGGAAGTCTGCAAGGTACGAGAGGAACGTGTATCAGTATCTTGATTTCTATCAGGTTTTCACAGATTATCTCTATTTCTAAGGTTATATCTTTTTTTCAGAGGGCTCCCGTTGTGGAGACCTACCTCCACATTGTGGAGATCTTCCTCTGGACTGAGAACATTTCTCTTTAGGAAGTGTCTGTTTAGTATTTTCCAACTTCTTTTTAGGAGTAGTGAGATTATTTTTAACAAAAACCTTTTCAGGATTTTCTGTTAGTTGGGGTTTTAAGGGTTTACCACCCAAACTATCTCTACCTAGTTCTTCATATGATTTTTCAATAATTATTGCAAGCTCATATGGTTGGTCTGTTATATCTATTTCTTTTAGCTTTTGGCGGATTGCCACAGATGCTGCTTCACCTTTAATGTAGGTTAATAGTATAGCCGAGACCTGTTTGAAATCTTTCACTAATTTCATACCAAGATTTAAGGTTGGTTCTGGACCGTATTCATTTTGAATCTGTCTCAGAACGTCTGGTATTACCGCCATAGACGGGACACCATGTGTTTTTGTGTAGATTAAAGCAAAGACTGTACCCAAGTGTCACAGTCCTCCACATGTGGTGCTATCCCCATTGGTAAATAGATTGTCATAATTCTGTGTTTTTCATGAGGTGTACTATCAGGAAATACTGCCTCTATCTGAGTGATTTTTTGTGCTAGCCAAAAAGGAATGCGTTCCCTCTTTGCGGGCAATTTACCAAAGACTGATTGTATAATCTGTGGTATGATTTTGTTTGTGTTCCCCTGGTGAGGGGTGTGCTGTGGAATCCTTACAGTAGGTTGCACTCTTAAGGTCCACATGACATATTGAACCAATTGTCTATGTATTTCAATTAACTTTTTAAGCTGAGCTAGCAGTTCTCGACCTGTCATGTTTTCAATGTCAGGATGTAGTGTGTAGCTGGCTAGTACCGGCCATGTATATCCTGGTCTACCTAGTGGACCGAGCCTGGTAATGTGATTTTGATGTTGTAGGGCACCTTTAAACCAGAGCTGATGCTCTTGGTAAGTTAATGGAATTTATACGTCCTCGTAAGGAACTTATTCCTCTGGAGGACCCTCCACTTTGTAGTAGTGGAACTCGTGTGTTCCTCCATCTGCTGGAGGAAAGTGAATGCATGAATAGAATACCTCTGTCTGCCGATATTCATGTGCCTCTGTAACAAAGATTACTTTACCACCTCTCGATGATTCTCCATTGTTTGAGTTTGTAAGTGATAGTTTTTTTTACATTTACCGGGATGAACATTACATCCGGGTCATTTTGTAGGAGATCTCTGTCATCTAAAACTGCTTGTGCTGCAGCTGCAGCTAATTCTTCGTCACTAGTCATTGTTTTCCTGACTGAAGAGTTTGCAAAACAAGTTTCAAGGAAACAAAGATTAGGTGCACAATATTTTGGAACACTGTATCCTTCAACATTGAACAGACCAAAAACTAATACATAGGATTTTTTGTCCTACTCAGTTTTGGCGTATATTACCCTTTTACCCACTCCAGAAGTCTATTGGAGTGATTTACGGGAAAAAGGGGTCTGTGTGAAAAGCACGACTGAGTTACTCTAGTATCTAGCGTTAAATTATCGCATTACCAAACATTGGGCACTATGTAGTGTAGTTCCTATATTCCCAATAGGCTCTGCGCATTGGAATAATATATCCTGTAGTTTAAACATAGGACTGAGGTCGACTAGGTCTCTACCGAATATATTAAACGTAATTGTGAGTTTCAGCTAGCTCAGAGGTCACTAGAAACTTTCTCGAATTCACAAGAAGGGATTAGTTTCTGACAACCGCATAAACATGACAACTTTGTTTCACAAGAATAAGAAATCAATCTCTAGAGTCACGGAAACAATAGATGACTATTTTATTCAGTCAATCATGCATGCTTCGTTTCACCAGAGGTGCTGAGAAAATAGAAAGACGGACGTTTTCAATAAAAAGTATTTATTGAACAGTCTTCTTTCTCAAGCATAAGAAATGTACTGCCAAAATCGTAATACTGGTTATAAAGTACAAGGCATATAATACAAAGAGTATTATAAAATAGTACTGTAAGAGCATGATATGCTTTCTAAGCATTAAAATGCCTAAAATATATAAAATACATATAGTGATAAAATAATGACTAAAAGTACTCAACTGGTGCTTCTAAAATACGCCTACCCCGGTGTACCTAACCTATGTCTAGTACGAGGGGAAGAAGTAAGTGAGGTGTAGCTTAAGTTTAGTATTTTTTCTGCCAAGAATCTGTCTAAGAATTCTCTACGGGTCTAATCTGCTCCATACCTTTGTTTTAGAATGAAGGAGGTCTTGTATATCTCTCTCAGGACTCGATTTCCCAGCAACCCGCAAGGGTAGCCTGGAAACACTGGAGCTGGATTTCTCGGCAGGAGAAAATACAGCGTCTCTCAGTGCGTCAGCTGGAGGATCGGCTTCCTTCGGCTCTTGCTGCAGCAGGGCGCGTTGGGCAAGTAGATAGTCGATCGGCTCCAAACCACTGTGTGTTTGTCTGGGCAAATGTAGGCATATTTATACCTTGAAGGTGACGAGTTTGACGTATGATTGGACATAATAACGTCATCAAAGACTCAGTTCTTTGAAAACTCCATGATTTCCTAGATAAATTAGTATTCAGGAAAGGGGAAGTCCCTAGCTGCTGAAGGCGGGTTTTATCGTTGTTGATTCTCGGAACTTAGTCGAAGTAGCCATGCTGTATTTGGGCTGCATAGGCTCAGTCTAAATATGGTAATGATTTCTATGCCCATATAAGGATCGGGTAATTTATACCTATATATGGGCATGAATCGGGAAAATTACACTAGGGTCCCAGAATCGTACATAACAATTCGATGAGTGGTGCCATTTCAAAAGTGCAATAAATACTCCCACTCTGCAACATAAACATAGACTTAGAAAATATCCCTCCAGGTGCAAAATTTCTTCATCAGAAATTATATTGTGTAACATTTATAATCAACAAATTACATCAGTTCCTTCCTAAGCAAACACAAGGAAATGATGACGGAGTGCTGAAACGTTTCAAACACTCACACCCAGTTACAGATCTGGGTTGAATCCATCATTATTCTTTAGCTCACTGGATTCAAGCTAGCCTGGCTGTAGAGGGCTGTTAGCCCGAAACCAGTCCCAGGTTGCTTGTTGCCGGTCCAGGGAAGACATGGCTTGGCAGTTTGGGCTGGACTGCTCTCATTAGGCTCAGGGTCAAGACTGATTTGCATATAGCTGTGTCTGAACTGGGGTGGCAGAGCGAGCTCAAGAATGATGATGGATTCAATCCAGATCTGTGACTGGGGGTGAATGTTTGAAAAGTTTCAGCATCCGTCCATCATCTCCTTGTGTTTGCTTTGTTCGCCCTAAGTTGGCAGGTTATGCCCAGACGTTGTTCCCTTGCTCACTTTGCCACTGGATTCAAGCTAGCCTGGCTGAAGAGGGCTGTGTTGTAACCTCTCTCTTTCCCTTACCCACCCCTCTACCCTCTCCCCTCTTGGTACTGCCCACTCTGCCTCCGTGAGTGCGTGATAGAACGTTCGTTGTGAGAGACTGGCGCCAAGCTGGGAGCACCTGTTTACCTAATACTAAATAAATTGAACATTGGAACCTTCACTGAGTAGTGACTCGTTACTACATTTCTGGCGACGAGGACGAGGAGCTGAGCCAGGGTCAGTTAGGTGTTTTCCCCCCTGGATATTTGATGCTTGTGCGGAGCTTTGAATTGAAAAGACTCACCAGTTGATATTTGAAGATCACTGGACAGCAGGCATATCGGCAACCCGGCTGAAATCATCGAGGTGTTCCCTTGGGGGGGACGTGAGATTCCCGATTCTGGTATTTAAGAGGAAGTCGGGTGTGAGGCCTCGGTGAAGGTGAGCGGGTGCCGTGTGGAAAAGAGGAACGTTCCCTCCTCGTTTGAGGCCTGACTGGCGACGGTGGATCTGGTTACAAGTGTCCCATGGGAGTACCCCGCGGTGTTGGAAGTAGCGTTTCTGGAAGCAGCGGATGGTACAGCTGGTTGTGACGCTAAAGTGAAGCAGTTGTCCGGTATCGGGACACGGTTTGGTCGCAACTGTGAAAGGAGACACTGAGGGGAAGCGTATGAGGAGGTACGCCGGCTGTTGGTGCAGTGGAAGAATATAGCCGGACTGTCAGAGCAGCGCGGTTCAGGCACAGTCTTCTTCCGATGTCTGTTTGGTCGAAGACGGGTTCCGACAGCAGCAGTGCCCCTACTTTTACTGTCCTGGTGACAAGCGTGAGGCAGTCTTCAACCTTAAGGGTTACTGATCGGGAGACAAGGCTAAGCTGAGAAGCCGTCCCAAGAAGAGAAGCTGTCAGCTGTATTACCCATCCCCGGAAGAAGTTGAGGTACGACATCGTGTGGTGTCTGTCGTTCACAAGAGGAACATATGAGATAAGACAACTAAGTCTTATAAATGTGATATTTAGCGAGTTATTTAATAATCTCCTTGAACTGATAGGGTACTTAAAAAAAAAATAAAAAAAAATTAAAGCAATCTTCTGCATAACTTGGGGAGAACTAGTGCGTGAAATATTGGATGAAAGAATTACCCTGCTGGCAGTACAGTGACTTTTCTCTGAACTCGAGTGGTGTGCACCCATGAAATTGATCTGGAGGAGAAGTGAAGTGAAGCTAGGGTTTACTGCTCTCCTACACTGCAGAGGGAAATTTTAAAGTTTGACAGGCGCGAGTGTCGTCTTCCACAGCTTATAAACTGAGCAAGCGCCATACTGCACTGCCACCTTGTGGGCCATTCTCATCAACGCACGCTTGTTTCTATCCGGGATCGAAGGAAATAAAAAAAAAATAGAAACGTATTTGAGGTGGGCGCCAAGTGTTCGAGTCAGTAGTGAGTGACAGTTTTGGGTAGCGGGCATCTCTTTACTCCAGAATAATGGTGGCGAGTAATTAAAAGTCACAGAGAATCAGGGGAGCTATCCTTATATTTATTTGGAGGAAGATTAACCGCACGGGGACCCAAGCAGGACTGCATAGTTGTGGTGAGCCCTTGAAACATTGAGAGGAGCGTGGAGTGTAACACAGAGTGTTGTAACTGATGAAACTGTACGGCAGCAGTGCATTGAGCGGTGAGAGGAAATATCTGAGGAACAGAGAGTGTAGCGAGCTTTCGTTCCAGTTATTGAAGATTAACTGAGGCAGCACGTTTAGCTGTATATATTATCTGAGATGATCAAGGAAGGGAGTTAACCCCTGTGGCCACGCGTGAAACAGAACAGAGGCAGCGCTTTGAAGCGGCGTGAGAAGATTGCAAAGGGGCAGGTAATGCAAGGAACCCCTGTGGCGGAGTCTATACAGATTTGTGGCAGCGCGTCTTGTGAGGGACAAGTAACCTCTTTGTATCTGTGACAATGGATGTACAAGGGCCATAACCAACAGACGGCGCCAGCAATGCACATTGAGTGATTTCAGGGAGCCAAGTAGGACAACAGTTGACGGAGTAGGAAACGTGACCTTGAAATTTAAAACCCTAGTACCCACTGACTGCGCATTTCTTTTATTCAGCTCGGGGCGACAGAGAAATCTATAAAGTGCACCCGTACCGCCATCCTTCTGCTTGAGGAGGATAGTACATCTTCACGTCTATTCCTATAGTTGCGCATCTAACATGGAGGGGGGCCTAAGGTATAAGTTTCCGCCACCAGTGTCGTTTATGGAGGGGAATGAAAAAAACACTGCAGAATGGAGTGAGTGGAAAGAATATTTTGAGGAGTACATATCAGTTGTCGAGGAAGAGGAAGTATCTCTTATACCTGAGGAAAAGGCTGAAATTTTACTTCACAGTTTAGGAACTGAAGGACGGAAAAAGTACCACGAAATGGGTAAAGTATTCAAGAAAGGGTCAGTCAGAAATGTGTATGAAGACATCTTGAGTGCGTGGGACGAATATGAGAAACAAGCCCTGATGGTAAAGGTACAAAGGTATGAAGTGATCAAGGAAAGAATGGATAGCCAAGAGGAAGATAATACTAGAAAAATTAACTCGGAGTGTACCACATTCATAGGTGGAGTAAAGACAGATTTGATCTCAGTTTCAGGATCACGATATAGTTTGGAAAACAAGAGAGAATGGAATAGAGAATTAGCTAAAAAATATGGAGATGAATTAAAGGAGGCCAACATATCCCTAAAAACGCACACAGGGAAGGACAGCAACGTTATAGGCTACAAAGAAAGGGATTTAATGAACAAGGGAAATAATACTTGGAGTAACATATATATAACGAAAAGAGGATCTACCATGCCAGGGTGGAAGGATCAAAAGATATTGAAAATATCACGTAATGGTAGAAGAAAAGAACACGTGGGTGAGCTGGTACAGATCCAAAGCATGCAGAGAACTAATAGTGAAGCACTGAAGACACGTATGTATGGTAAAGAAGTAAAGAAACATGAGAAAAAAAACAGTGAAGGAAAAGGTGGGAAAAAAAGAGAATTCGAAAGAAAGGGAGAATGCATAATTACCACGGCCAATGAGCGGCAAAGGAAAAAATGTAAGAGTAACCAATTCAATCACAAAGGGACGTGGCTAAGAACCACATCGTCTGAGTCCCGGTCCAAAATGATGGAGGAGTACGAAGGCAAATTTGAACAGGAAAGAATTACAGATCTCCACAGACCGGGGCGAGAGAAAGCAGTTAAAGGGAGTGTGGCCGGTACGGAAGTAACCAAGGGTGAAACATGGATCGCTCGCACGTCACCGTCCAAAGGTTTGGTAGTTTTTCAAGAAGCTGCAAGCAAAAAAGGATGTGGAAAAGATGCAGCCAAGGACAAACTAAGGAAAAAACTGGAAACGTGCCAAAGTTGGGTGGACGAAAGAGAATTACGAAAGAAATGCGAGAGAAAAGGCAGAGGAAGTGAAGATGCGAAAAATGGAGAATTCGAGAGAAAGGGAGAGCGCAGAGAAAACGCAACAAAGGAGAGAGGGAAAATAAAATGTAGGAGTAACCACTTTAATCGCAGTGAGACGAGGCAAAGTACCACATCGGATGAGTTCAGGACCGAAACAAGGGAAGAATATGTGGACAATGGTGGACAGAAAAAAGAAAGGGACTTAAGTTTGTTGGAGGATAAGGGTGAGAATAAAGCAAAATACTTTCAAAGGCATTACAGTGGTAAGATGGAGAGTGAGAGTGGGGAAATGCAGAAAATACTAAAAGGTTTCCCACTCAGAGGCCTGTCAGGGAAGAAGGGTCCTCTCGATTTTATTGGAGCAAGCAGGAGGGGCATGGCCCAGGAAACACAACAGAGTTCTTCCAGGTGGGACAAGGAAGGGAGCAGGGTGACAGACAGAGGTCAGCAGAGACTGATGCTAATGATCCGGAGCTGTTTGAAATGGAGTTAGGAAAAAGTCTGGACTCTGCTCACGTCCAAGGTTAGGAGGGCAGCAGAGGGACCTCACCGGTCACCTAGGATGACATTGAGAGAGAGTTTTATCTGGTCAGAGGGAGCAGGCGGGGTGTGTCCGGGCCCCAGTTACTGCCCAAGGAAGAACTCAGCGTTACCGCCGAGACACCCTCCCTGAGGGGTATGGACAGTCTAGCAGAAGAGTGCTCAACTCCAGGTTGGAATAAACTGTACAGCTTGTTCACACTAATAGGAGCTTGGGGTAAAGTTAGGTAGCACTCTTTCCTGCCTTGTATCTATGCCATGAGACTTATCCCGCAAGTTATAGAAGCGCCATGGCGGGGTGGCAGAAGAGGACTTCTAAGGATCGGCATAACCGGCTACACCTATGGTAGTATAAGGGTGTTCATTCTTGGGGATTAAGGTCAGGACTCGGTTCGGGTCCTAGTGGACCTAAGGAACCTAACGCTCAAGACTTCTTATGGTCAGTTCTTCACTGAGTTTAACGTTATGGTTTTGTAGTTTGCTGTTTAACTGGTTCCTTGGATGTAGCTCCAACCTTCTTTTTCCCCTCCCTTCTCTTTGCCTACCTCTACGCCTCCTCTCCTCTCATCTCTCACTTCTCCTTACCCTCCTCCCACTGCTTACTCTCGTTTTTTCCCCCACCTTTCCCCCCGCCTGGGGCTCCGCATCTCCTCCTCGTCTGTTCTCCTTAGAGGGGAAGGTGTGTTGTAACCTCTCTCTTTCCCTTACCCACCCCTCTACCCTCTCCCCTCTTGGTACTGCCCACTCTGCCTCCGTGAGTGCGTGATAGAACGTTCGTTGTGAGAGACTGGCGCCAAGCTGGGAGCACCTGTTTACCTAATACTAAATAAATTGAACATTGGAACCTTCACTGAGTAGTGACTCGTTACTACAGGCTGTTAGCCCGAAACCGGTCCCAGGATACTTGTTTCTGGTCCAGGGAAGACATGGCTTGACAGTTCGGGCTAGACTGTTACCATGAGGCACAGGGTCAAGACTGATTTGCATATAGCGGTGTCTGAACTGTGGTGGCAGAGTGAGCTAAAGAATGATGATGGATTCAACCCAGATCTTTGACTGGGGGTGAGTGTTTCAAAGGTGTCAGCACTCTGTCCATCATCTCTTTGTGTTTGTTATCAATTCCTTCCTGTCATGAATATAAACATTTGTAAATATGATTGAATCACAAAAAATGTAAAAAACCTAGTACAATAATAATAATAATAATAATAATAATAATAAAATTCATTCTGCTCATGTGGACGTCTAACACAGATTTCTGTAAAACTAATGGACTCTTGCCCTAGTGTGCAGCTGACCCGACAGAAGGGTAGACTTCATTTTTCAAAGGTACCTGGAAGCACAAAAAATACAAAGCATAACAATTACATGGAAACACTGGAACCTGGTAGCAGCTGGATCACACCAACACGTTAGGCTATCAACATTAAACCTATCCAAAGGTGAAACATTACAAATATACATGCATTTGGTCATTGCAATTTAATCCCCATGGTTCTTTAATGTTCAGAGCAAGGATGTACTTAGACTCCATTATTCTTAACAGAGGTGTATCAAGTAGTGTATTGAGCTGCAATTCAAATAATTAATAGGGTAATAATTTTCGGCTGTAGGTAACTATGATGCACCCGGGCTCTCACAGTCCTGCAGTCTGGTGCCCCTGTACCTGCTAAACATGCTAGAATTACTAAACATTTGCATGACAAATTGCATGGATGGAAACATCATGATGAACTGGTAATATTGTGCTTGACTAACACTGACACTGAAACCCCCAGAGTTGCATTTTGCCTGCTCACAAAGCGGTGTATTGCCACACCAGGCGTTGTAGGTGCTCTACAAATACCAATAAGTTTACCTTTTGTCCAATTAGAACAATTCACAAAGATGTTTGTATAAGTACTTATTCTTCCACTTCCACAATTGCTACACACTGAGAATATTGTCTGTTGAAACTGAGACTTCTTCAGGGCTGTTCACACAAACAAAGAAAACATATCTGTGGGGCAGAAATGTAGTCTGTTGTTGTGTGAAGAGCCATTTATGATCACATGGCTGATGTATATTGCTTTGATATCAAGTAGAACACATTTTATAGGAGGTTAAATAAATTCCAGAGATTGAAATAAGTGGTCCGCTTAGTACTTTTCACAAATATGGACTGAAACTGCTATTCCTTACTAGGGCATTTTGTCTCTTTGTAGGATTATACTTGCTTCAAAGTAGAATTCATTTTCAGTTAATTTCCAATAAGAATTGCACATGGATCTGTGAGAACCATTCATAAACTAACGCTTCAAAGACATAATTTATTTGCATGTTAAATCCTTTAAAGCAAGCTGGATCAAAATATGTTGCTCATAAGGGTGAAGAAAATGCCTCAGTTTGAAAAATATGTTTATAAAAACTCAATGTCCCTTAATCTGTGAAAAGTAATTATTAAAAAGGATGTAGACTTTTATTTGATCAATTACATGATCATATACCTATAAATATATCACAAAACATGCATATTTCCTGTTAAAACATGTAGCAAAAGATAAGAGGACAACATCAACTTCATACTCATTTAAATCCTTCTAGATAGAGGTTGGATTGGGAACGAAAATAGGTACTTTAAAATTCTAAAAGCTTTAAAATTAGTTAAAAGAAGAAAGCATCAGTCCTGTCAGGTTAATTCACAACCATCGTTTGACATTACAATCCTTCTGAGAGGTCTTGATACTTGCTTCCCCATTAATATCCAAACTCGTACATCAAAATCTTATTCCAGGTTTAGACTTCTGCCACCAGGCATAGAGCAAATATCTTGATAATGTAAAAACAAGCTACCTTGTCGTGTCTGATCTAAAAACATGTAATTAATCTGAGGGGCGTGAAAAAGACATCACCGACAGGCCGGGGTAGTACAACTTTCCTCAGATTGGCATAGAATGAGCAGAGGAATATAATGTGCTCCAAGGTTGCAGGGCTAGTGCTACACAAGGGGCACAATGAAGTTACAGTTGCATTCACCCAGCTGCTTTTCATAGCATTTAGCGTGAGAACCCCTGTTCTAAACTGTATATAATGTGCTCGTGCCTTACGAGGTTCAACATCATCAATATAGGGATCAAACTTAAAACAACTTTTAATGTCTTGATAATGGTTGATAAAGTGTTAAGTGTCCTGGTTTCAGTGCAAGATAAATCAATAAATCAATAAAATCCCAATATCTTTTTTTTAAGCTGGAAACCCATTTTTTTAGTAATACACTGCTGGTCATCCCACATGAACCCAAGCCTCAATTTATAAAACCATTAACATAATTTTTTAAACCAGACCATTCGCCCTGTTTGCCTTTGGAGCATTATTAATTCTTCCACAGCCTCCTTTACTGGAATCTGAGTATTACTGGTCTAAACTCTTATCCAGAACATAAGCACCTTTAACACAGCTGAATGGGTAATAGACCTTAGACCTAGATCAAGGAGGAGTGGTATTAGTGGCATGTTCATTGGGAGGTTTAAAACTGCACGGAAAAATTTAGTTTCTGCTACTTCTAGCTGGTTAAGATACTCCAGCCACCACAATTTGGCCACATATAAGCCTGCACCCCACCCTTTGGCCTGATGTATTTCTAGGATTAGAGAAATTGGGCGAAAAGGAGATCTTTTGACTTTCTTTGCTGTTGCATAATCTGCATGTTGCAATGAAAATACACTCTTCTGGATTTGGGGAGTCCATGTCAAATTCTCGCTAATTCTGACTCCCAGATAGTCAAATACCTTGACCTGATCTAGGGATTGCACACCTAGCCTCAGTTTCCCCTAAGTTGACTTGTATGGATTGAAGACTATGAACTTAGTTTTTGAGCAGTTAATTTCTAGGCCCCCGCTCCTTACAGGCTGTTGCAAACTTGATTAAAACCTTTTGAATGCCCATTGGGGTTTTCGAAATGAGCAACGTATCCTCTGCAAAAGGGAGACAGGGTGTTAGAAACTAGGTAGCGTGGTGCAGAGCGGGTGAGCCAAACTCCGGAGGAAATGTGTAAAGCATCAGCGCACCACACAGAGGCGACACACCAGGCACACTACAAAGAGTCGCTACACAAGGTTATGTAAGAATAACTTTTGTATTATGTAAAACACAGGATAATCACAGTAGTCTCTGCACTGTGGCAACTGGCGCCAGGTCAATATTTACAGGAGATTATATACAGGGCAGCGCCAATCGGGCCGCTGCCAGAACCATCGCCATTACAACTAGAATAAATGTACAGTCCATCAGCATTAGGACACATTGGCATTAGGCCTGAAAGGAAATCATTCTTGCAGATCATGAGGCCTCACCTTAGGCTTAAAGACGGTTTCAGGCATTGGGGAAAAATCATTAACATTGAAAGCAAACCCATCAGCAGCCAGCCTTAGGGGAAAAACATTATCATTAACATAGAGCATTAATACTAATTATAGAGCACTCGCCTATGCCGACGATATAATAGTGCTTACAACCAGTCTTCAGGAAGCTTTGCCAGTGATAGAGGACCTTGCTGCTCACTTTGGGGCTTTCTATGGCTATAAGCTGAATATAGCTAAGACTCAAAACTTATGTGTAGGTCAGACTCCCCCCTCATCGATTCCGTTAGTACTGGTAGCGACCTATCTGGGCATTAAAATTACTTTTCCTGTATCATATATCCCAGTTCTAAATTTTAACCCGATCCTTCAAAAAGCAAATACTACACTTGAACGGATCGATCATTTTCATTTATCCTTATTTGGCCGGAATAATGTATTAAAAATGACTATACTCCCTAAGTTTCTCTACATGTTTCGGTCTATTTCACTTGAGTTCCCAATGACCTTTTTTAAACAACTGGAAAGGATGTCATCTAGATTTATATGGAGTTATAAAAAACATCGTAGATCCTATAAAAAGATGATCCTACCAAAATCTAGGGGGGATGGGGTATTCCATATTTCCTCTACTATTATGTTGCGTCTGTCTTACAGTTCATTCCCCCTTTGATTATTGGGGAAAAAGTAAGGATCCCACAGAGTCAGTTTCCTTCCAGATATGAATTTATAATGGGAGAAGAGTGTCGTGGCTGCTTTCTAAAAAATACAGAGCCAAGTTATTATAAAAAAACTAAATTTAAGACGGTGAAAGCAGCCTTTGGAGTATGGAAGATAGTCAGGCAGCAGTTGGGAATTAGGAAACTCTCGATTTACTCACCCTTTCCTGCCCACAAAATATTTCCATCTGTGTTTCAAGACTCGGCCATGTCTCAGTGGCGCAATAGAGGAATACAATGGGTGAATGATCTATGGCAGAATAGTCGGCTACTTACTTTTTCGGAACTAACAACCAGATATAATCTTTCAAATCAGGACTCTTTTAAATACTTACAGATCCATAGCTTTTTTAACTCCTTGTCACCCTTGGAAGCCTCAGGCATTATTAGGATCCCACTGATTGATGACTTGTTTACTAAAAAAAGGATCGGGTATTATTACAGAGCTCTTTTGACCTCATGTCCAGATGACCTAGAGATACATGTAGTAAGATGGGCCGAGAAGCCAGGTGTTGAAACCATCTGCCTAGAAGAATCAATTGCACTAGCCAACACCGTGTTGGTCACTGGTAGAGCCCGCACCCAGCAATATATGGCCTTATATGATCTATACTATACGCCTTTAAAAATCTTAAAATGGGGTGCTACGTTGGGCATAACATGTAAAAGGTGTGGTTGTCATGCTGCTGATTCGTTACATATGTTTTTTGCATGTCCACTGTTAGCTCCCTTCAAAGAGGCAATTCAGACATTTCTTACTGCAGTGCTAGGGTATTCTCTTAATCTAACGGGGGGAACATGTATTAATTGGAGTAACATTGGACGCTTTACCAGAGGGTCAAAAATGTATATCTATGGCCATAATGAGAGCTTGTATTACTCAAGAATGGATCAGCTCCTCCCCTCCTTCATTTGAAGCATGGAGAGCACGTCTTTTAGCCTCATACAATATAGAGGAAGCTATATTCAGAACAAAAGGTAGAAGGAAAAGATCCCTGGGAATGAAAATCTGGGACCCTGTTCGGCAATGGATTCAGGGGGAGTTGAGCTGATTATTATTATAGTTTGCCACTGTATATATTCTATGATGCACTATGTATATATTTGTTTGTTCTTTTCCCGATGTCTTTCTTCTTCTTCCTTTTGGTCATTAACCTCATGTATTTGTGTATTTGATTTGATGGATTGGTTTTATTGAAGTAATCCTGTACAGCTTGCAAAAAATAAGTGTAAAATGATAATAAAAAGATTTTAAAAAAAACATAGAGCATTAGGCGGAACAACTGCAGTAGGCATAGACCTGTAAACATCACATTAAACATGCACATTAGCATTGGTATATAACCTGCAATGAAAACATCATGGCATCTCCATAGGCAGAATCACATGCAGTCGGCATCGCCATGAGCCCGAACACCTCAGGCTTCATCAGTAGGCAGGAAAACAGTAGACATATAACAGCAGGCATGAAAACTCATTATGCATCAGAACTCATAAGGCCTAGTGCATAACACCATCAGCAATGTGCGCATTACCATAGCATAAACACATTATGCATGCCATTAGCAAAAAGCCCCATTTGCATTAGGCCTAGAATTAAACTAGCATGGCATGAATCCAAGTGGGCCTGCGAACATAACCAAGACGTCAGGCATCAAATCAGCACTGCAACCATTAAGGAATACAGAAGGCATGAATAGATTAGGTCTAGGAATACATTGGCATGGCAACCCCAAGGGAAAAGCAGTAGGTAATGTTATGGGCCTAAAGACATTATCAGCAGGCATAAACGTGAGCATACATCACATTTGGCATGAATATGGGCATTGGGCATCACCAGATCCATTATGCATCTCACCACTGAGAACATTAGGGCAGAACATTAGCGTAAGGGTGCATCCATTGTAACCCTAAACATCATTACCCACAATGCAGGCTAGTCTCTGGCGTTGGGGCGCCTAGGGAGCCCCCTCCTGGGGCCCTCAGATTACCAGTGCCCCCAATGCTGGAGCTCCCCACGGTCCTTCGGGGTGCAGCAGTCAAAATCAGTACTGCCACTTCTAGGGGGCTCCGCTCTGGGCCTACTCAAAATGTGCCCCCAAAAGATCACTGGTTCGTTGGAGTCCCCCCGCTGGGACTCGGGAGGAAATGCCTGCAAAGCAACCACGGGGCCCTCTGGGCAGCCACAGGGGGGGGCACCGACAATGTGCCCTGACTTCACCCCTACCAAGCTGTGACTGAGTCTTACTCACTGGCTCTCTAGAGTCCTTGCGCAATCTCTGGGCACCGCCACTGTGCCCCAATAGGCCCCTTCCGGCTGGCAGGCAATGGGGGCAGCCGGAATGGTACAGGCACTGCTCCGGCTTCTTCGGTGGCAGCAGGGTTCTCTCTGGCAATAATGTGGGCAGTCCTACAGGTCTTCTCCTTGGGAGGGAGGTTTGAAATACAGCACACAGGAAAGTAGCGCCCACGCTCCTCACCTTCTTCTGGGGCACAGCTGTAGCGCTCATGAGGCGCTAGAGTCCTAACAAGTCCAGGGTCCCCCAGAATAAAATAGTGCTTTGGCAGCACAGCGCTGCAGGTATCAGCTCCTCACCTCCGAGAAGTACAGGCCACCAAATATAGCGCTTTGGCAGCACAGCGCTCAAAGCGTCACTCCTCCTCTGGCAACAACGAAAATAGTGCCTTCAAGGCGCTAGGGAGCTGGTGAGGATCCCGAGTCCCACACAAGACAGTAGTGCCCACGAGGCGCTAGGTCCCAGGAATGCCATCAGGGTCCCACAGAATCAAGCTGCAGCAAAAATGCGGGGAATTGAATATATAGTGCTTTACAGCACAGTGCTGTATTGACAATAACCAGCTCTCCCTGGCAGCACATGCAGCAGGTCCCACGCACCTTCTCCTGGGCAGGTGCTGGAGGCAGCGCTCACCAGGCGCTAGAGAGGCCCAACAGCTCCAGGGACAACAGACAGTGTTCCGCTTCTCTGGCAATGTAGGGAATGGTGCCCACGCAGGAAAGCACAGTCCATTCGAATATAGCGCTCCCAAGATACTAGGGACCTCACAAGTCCAGGATCCCACAGAAGAAGGTATGCTCCTCACCTTCTTGGAGTGCAGGCAGACAGACAATATCGCTTACGAGGCGCTAGGGCTGGAGAGCAACAGGCAATGCTGGGCCAGATCAGCAGTCAGTGGGCACTCATCAGTACAGAACAGCAGCTCTTAGAAGCAGCCATCTCCCATAAAGTGGCACTCCTCCTGGCACCGCAGTCTCCACTCCAGCAAAGGGCTCCCACTAGCCCGGTGGACAGCAGAGCGGTACAGTTGGGCACAGGGGCCTGCACACAGGCCACTGCAGCAGTACCACCTGGCAGAGTGTCCCCTCTCATTCATGTCCACGCTCAGTCTGAGCATATGGCATCCCAGCTCCGCTATTTATACGCCCCTCACCCCATCTACCAGACAGTGCCAGAAGCTTTTAGAAGCGTCTGGGGAAACTGGTCATAACTGGTTTAGGGGGAGGTGTAAGCACCCTCAGTGCCAGGCTTCCCTCCAAAAGCTGGGGTCGCTGGGAAACAAACAACTAGACTGGTTGTGAGAAGTTGGCCTGGTATATAATGCTCACTAATTCTTAGTGATCTCTTTGTACCATGCCAAGCAACCCTTATGGTGATGGTTGTAATTCAACCTTGTAGACCAGTTATCCTAGTGGTAACGTGGACAAAGCAGTCTTAGGCTAAACTCTGAAAGGCATGTGAAGCCAGCTGTTATACCATACACAACCCCCTTGAATACCAAATGAAAGGGACACCACACAGATATATATTGAAAATATATATTGATTTATTAACTATAAAATCCCCTGGACTCTTTATGAGCACAGAAGCACAAGCGTTAAATCACAAGACAGTTTAAAATACACAAAAGTTGCACAATATGGATGAGCCCTAGGGGCCACCTAAACCATATACTAAGAAAGTGGTATAAGAGATACCAGGAGGAAAGTGAAGAGGCCTAGGGCCTTGGGAATCGCTGGAGCTATTCGAGACTAGCAGTGACTAAGTCGGGAGAGGCCCGCGGGACTCGGGTGCAGTGTTCAAAGTGCACGCACTTTCCAATGTAAAGTCTATGGTGCGTAAAAAGTACAAAGTTAGAAAGTTAGGAACCTTCCAAGTGACCTACGGAGTTAAAACTTAAGACACAGGCCCTTGAGATGTGTACCAATGCAGGAGCACTGGCGGAGCTGAGTTACCTCACCCACAGGAAGCGGGTGCACAGGGTCGAAGTAGTGTCGGGTTTCGTCACGCCGGTCGATGGTGCTTGGAGCTGAAGATGCTGCAGGCGGCTCGATGAGAAGAGTTCCGGTGGATCCAAGGGTGGATCTGAAGATGTGAAGACCTGAAAGCAGAGGGGACAGTGTTCAAAGTCACTAGCCAGTGACTACCGTGGAACCAGATTGGAACCAGGCGATGTGGGGTGCAAACAGGCGTTGTCGGGTAGCTTCTTTCTGCAGCCACGTGGATACCCGGGGTCGAGGACGTCCAGGAGTCGGTCACGAGCTGTCCCACGTAGGCTTCTCGCTGTTGGCGGTGTCGGCGACCTGATCGGAGCAAACAGGCCTTGGCAAATGCAAGCCACGCAGAAGTTGAAAGATGCTTAACACTCGGATCAGCAAGGTCAGAGCGGGTGCTCCTTTTCACAGGAGCTTGGGTAGGTCTGGAGCAATCAGACCTGCTGTGTAAATCTTCGGGTTCGTCGCCAAGATGGCCGCTGACCACGTGGCTAGTGGCCGGGATGGCGCGTCGAGTGGCACAATGCAAAAGGGCCCCACGCAGATCGTGGAGATGCTGGAGGGCTGATCTTCGGTGCAAGGGCTGCTCGGTGGTAGGGGTTCTCAGTCCCCAAAGCACAACGTCGAGGATGCCTCAGAAGCTGCGCAGTCAGCTTTTCGAGTGTCTTCCAAGAGGTCCGGTCCCACGTCACTCGGTGCCTCCACGGGTCCCTTCTTCGCAGGGACTGTGGATCGGGCTCTGAGAGGTCTGGGAGTCTGGTTCTTGTTGGGCTCTGGGCTCGGTCTCCGGCGGGAGGCGGCGGCAAAGCAGACGTCGAGTTGCTGGTTGGTACCTGTGTTCACAGGGTGGCCACTCCTAGGCCACAAGGAAGATTCTCTTCAGTCTTCTGTGCAGCAGAATGTCGAAGTCCAGTCTTCTTCTTCGTGTAAAGTTGATTCAGGATGATCTGCTGTGCAATGGCACTTCTCCCACTCTTATTCCCAATCTGAGGGGTGGATCACCTACTAGGTCCCTCCTCTGGGAGGAACCAGGAAGGGGGGCGGTTACACCCCCTTTCCTTTGTCCAGCTCCTCGCCAGGACTGGGGCTGGAAAGCCCCAGAACCGGTTTGGACTGGCCTATGCACGGGGACACCTTGTGTGCCCCGGGCATGTCTGATTCTATTCAGCCCTGTCCTACCCAATACACAAAATCCTGTCTGGGGTGGTGCTCGCACCTCCCAAGGCAGGAAACCCTTTGTCCAGGCCACCATCTGCCGAGTTTCGGTCAGCAGCAGGAGGCCAGACTCGTGTCTGTGGTGGCAGCATCCATTTTGTGATGCTGAGGCTCTGTTTAACTTTAACCGGGGTTAAGGCTACACACATGTCGTATCCCTCTAGAAGGGTGAAATGCTATCCCCGTCGCCAGAATTGGCGAGGGGATAGTATTCCAATTCGTATGACACCTTACTCGACATGTTTTGATAAAGCCAAACTAAAGATAGCAAATAACCGCGAGGATTATAATGCACTTAAGAGTATATGGTATGGCAATATCCCGGAACAGCTTAGGGAGTGGTTCCCGACAGCTGCAGACAGGCTCAGCTCATGCTAGAGCACCATTTCACATATTTCCAAGCACTCTGCCTCCAGGATTGATGAGGCCTTCCATAGGAGTGGCTGATAGGAACATATGTGTCCAGTTTAGGGTTAGGCACAGACATACTGTACCTAAGTAAGAGGTGGTTACACCGACTTACCCCAGCTGCGTGATCAGCCAGTTGTGTCAAATATGGAGGCCAGGCCAGGGGTGGCACAATACATGCTGCAGCCCCTGGTAGGCCTTGGATACACCTATGCCCTGGGCACCTAGGGTGCACTAATACAGGGGCTCATAAGGTGAACCAGTTCCAATTCGTAATGCACCTAAAGTGCATTGGCAGTAATTTAGAGAGAGAACAGCAGGCTGTGGGTCTAATTAGCAGGCCCACAGCCACATTAAGTCAGAAACCAGTGAAGCAAAAAAAGCAAAAATTTGGGGTGACCATAGGATAGCAGACCCTACTCTCCTACATAACCCCCCCCAAACGCAGGGACATTAGACTAACCTTGACCAGTTGTGTCTTCATGTTCTAAGTGGAAGTACCTGGAGAGACCATCTGCGTTGCCATGGTCAGTCCCTGGGCGGTGCTCCACTGTAAAGTCCATCCCCTGTAGGGAAATGGACCACCTGAGTAGTTTGGGGTTTTCACCCTTCATCTGATTAAGCCATAGGAGGGGCTTATGGTCGGTCTGAATCTTGAAGTGAGTACCAAACAAGTATGGCCTCAACTTCTTCAGGGCCCACACCACAGCAAAGGCCTCCCTCTCTATAGCTGACCAACGTTTCTCTCTGGGGGTCAGCCTTCTGCTAATGAAAGCAATGGGCTGGTCCTGGCCATCTACATTAAGCTGTGAAAGCACTACTCCCACTCCCAACTCAGAAGCATCTGTTTGGACAATGAACTCTCTTGAGTAGTCAGGACTCTTCAGGATAGGTGCAGAGCACATGGCCTTCTTCAGGTCATCAAATGCCTTTTGACAGATTTCTGTCCACTGAACCTTTTTGGGCATCTTCTTAGATGTCAGATCATTAAGAGGAGTCACAATGGACCCATAGTTCTTAACAAACTTCCTGTAGTACCCAGTCAGGCCCAAGAAAGCTCTGACCTGAGTCTGGGTGGTTGGAGGGGACCAGTCCTTGATGGTCTGGGTCTTACTCTCCAGTGCTTGAACTTGGCCTCCACCTACAAGGTGGCCCAGGTATACAACCTTGCTCTGCCCTATCTGGCACTTTGTTGCCTTGATAGTGAGGCCTGCCTTCTGCAGAGCCTCAAGCACTTCCTTCAGGTGGACCAGGTGATCCTCCCAGGTGGAGCTAAAGACAGCAATATCGTCCAGATA
The DNA here is from genome assembly GCF_964263255.1 of Lissotriton vulgaris. Classification (NCBI taxonomy): domain Eukaryota; kingdom Metazoa; phylum Chordata; class Amphibia; order Caudata; family Salamandridae; genus Lissotriton; species Lissotriton vulgaris. The sequence continues at coordinate 1,355,606,289 of NC_141689.1, read as the reverse complement.
AGCTGCACAAAAGTCATCCAACCCAGTGAGGACTTGATTCACCAACCTTTGGAAGGTGGCAGGTGCATTTTTCAAACCAAAGGGCATCACCACAAACTGATAATGCCCACTAGGGGTAGAAAATGCTGTTTTGGCTTTAGACTCCTCAGCTAACCTGATTTGCCAGTAGCCAGCTGTCAAGTCAAATGTGCTCAAATATTTGGCAGAAGCCAACTTGTCAATGAGCTCATCTGCCCTTGGAATAGGGTGTGCATCTGTCCTGGTGACAGCATTGAGTCCTCTGTAATCCACACAGAACCTCATCTCTCTCTTGCCATCTTTGGTGTGAGGTTTGGGGACCAGAACCACTGGGCTAGCCCAGGGGCTCTCTGAAGGCTCAATGACACCTAATTCCAGCATCTTTTGCACCTCAGTCTTTATACAGTCCCTGACGTGGTCAGGTTGCCTGTAAATTTTGCTCTTTACAGGAAGACTGTCACCAGTGTCCACCACATGTGTACACCAGTTAGTCTGACTGGGTGTCAATGAGAACATATGCCTGTATGCCTGTAGAACTTGTCTGCAGTCATGTTGCTGATCTTCAGTGAGGCTGCCACCTAAGGCCACACCATCAACTGAGCCATCCTCAGGGTTCTGAGTGAGCAGGTCTGGGAGAGGGTAACTCTCTTCCTCCTGTCCCTCATCTGTAGCCATGAGCAAGCCCATGTCTGCCCTGCTGACATATGCCTTCAATCTGTTTACATGGAGCACCCTGTGGGGGCTCCTGGGAGTTCCTAGGTCCACCAAGTAGGTAACCTCTCCCTTCTTCTCCAGAATTGTATGGGGTCCAGACCATTTGTCTTAGAGTGCTGCTGGGGCCACTGCCTCCAACACCCATACCTTCTGTCCAGGCTGAAATTCAACAAGGACAGCCTTTTGGTCATGCCAAGCTTTTTGTAATTCTTGGCTAGCCTCAAGGTTTTTGGATGCCTTTTCCATGTACTCTGCCATCCTGGAGCGGAGACCAAGTACATAGTCCACTATGTCCTGTTTAGGCTTTTTGAGAGGTAACTCCCATCCTTCCTTCACTAGACACAGGGGTCCTCTTACAGGGTGCCCAAACAACAATTCAAAGGGGCTGAAGCCAACCCCCTTTTGTGGGACCTCTCTGTAAGCGAACAAAAGGCAGGGCAGTAGGATGTCCCATCTTCGCCTGAGCTTTTCAGGTAATCCTTTAATCATGCCCTTTAGGGTCTTGTTAAATCTCTCAACAAGCCCATTGCATTGTGGGTGATAAGGAGTGGTGAACTTGTAGTTGACACCACATTCCTTCCACATAGCTGTCAAATATCCAGACATGAAGTTGGCACCTCTATCTGATATTACCTCCTTAGGAAACCCCACTCTGGAGAAAACTCCAAGTAAGGCCCTAGCCACAACAGGAGCTGTTGTGGTCCTAAGTGGAATGGCCTCTGGGTACCTGGTACATTAATGGTGGTGAAATGCACACCAATCTTCCTTTTGTGTTCCTTATTTAATCCATGATTGACATCATCAAACGTATCCTGGCGTGCGACGCTGGATTTGCGCTCCACCCTGTTGCGCTAGCAATATCAGTAAACACACGGGGGACCTGTTCAGGGTCCCACTCCAACTGCACTGCCACATGTGCTTTCGAATGAATCCAATAAACCAATTCTATTTTTTTCTTATCATTATATCCATTTTAAACATAATTTCTTCTTTTTTCATCAATTTTTCATCAGTTCATTTTATCCATTTTCCATTTCGTTATTCAAAAATGTTCGTGACCAGGAGATGTTTTCCATAAAAACACGACTTTATTTTAGCTTCACCCAATGCATTTCGGTTAGAAACCTTCGTCAGGGGTGTATCTATAAAATCAATTAATACATACATCAGTTAAAATCTACATGAATATTTACACCGCAATTACCTTGATATTAAACAAAGAACTTATCTCTCAACAATTTCGTATTTAATTCCATTGATAATTAGCTTTCCCTTTTGTTTTGTGGTGTGCGCTTTTAACTGACATCACTTAACCAGCTTGCGTTCATCAAAGACCCACAGTTACCTCGACAATTTCACACAAATCTAAACGAATCTTCACTGTTGTTGTGCTGCCATGAAAAATAATGACCGGTATCCCTATTGTAGTATTAGACCAAAAACTCCTATTTTATGCTCCCGCCCACATCTTTAGACACGCTTACCATGTCGCGATGTTTAAAAACCTTCCTTTCTCCTCATGATTCGTGCAGCGTGTTTTTCTAACACGATATTCCAACCCTTTCTTTACGGACCGCCATCATTCTAACCGATTGCAATCTGTGCCTTCTTTTCTTTCCCCACTAGTGATCACGTGTTCAAGAGCCTAAACTAAACCCTGTACTGGAATCCAGCCTAACAAATAAATCGGGTTGCTCCTGTGGTTAACTCCCACGTTATACTACACTACCCAGGATGCCATATAAACAGATTTTATACAGTTGTACATTATTTACCGCTGTGGCTTAAACGCTAGTGGTTGAATGTTCGCTAATTAGCAACAGTATTTACAAACTCATAACAATCTAATTTATACATTTTTTGACCAAGTTCAATTTACATAGTTTCTCATTATCAATGTAGCTTTTAACCAAGTAACTTTCCCATTCCCTGGTTCTCCGGAATCCAAACTCCTGTATTTTTGAAAATCTTCACGTTTGAAACTTTACTCGATTTTAAACGTTCTATTTTTTCACATGATAATCCAACGGGTGCATCTCAACTATTAGGGCAGACAGTCGTAAATAATACATTAATGGTGGTGAAATGCACACCAATCTTCCTTTTGTGTTCCTTATTTAATCCATGATTGACATCATCAAACGTATCCTGGCGTGCGACGCTGGATTTGCGCTCCACCCTGTTGCGCTAGCAATATCAGTAAACACACGGGGGACCTGTTCAGGGTCCCACTCCAACTGCACTGCCACATGTGCTTTCGAATGAATCCAATAAACTAATTCTATTTTTTTCTTATCATTATATCCATTTTAAACATAATTTCTTCTTTTTTCATCAATTTTTCATCAGTTCATTTTATCCATTTTCCATTTCGTTATTCAAAAATGTTCGTGACCAGGAGATGTTTTCCATAAAAACACGACTTTATTTTAGCTTCACCCAATGCATTTCGGTTAGAAACCTTCGTCAGGGGTGTATCTATAAAATCAATTAATACATACATCAGTTAAAATCTACATGAATATTTACACCGCAATTACCTTGATATTAAACAAAGAACTTATCTCTCAACAATTTCGTATTTAATTCCATTGATAATTAGCTTTCCCTTTTGTTTTGTGGTGTGCGCTTTTAACTGACATCACTTAACCAGCTTGCGTTCATCAAAGACCCACAGTTACCTCGACAACTTCACACAAATCTAAACGAATCTTCACTGTTGTTGTGCTGCCATGAAAAATAATGACCGGTATCCCTATTGTAGTATTAGACCAAAAACTCCTATTTTATGCTCCCGCCCACATCTTTAGACACGCTTACCATGTCGCGATGTTTAAAAACCTTCCTTTCTCCTCATGATTCGTGCAGCGTGTTTTTCTAACACGATATTCCAACCCTTTCTTTACGGACCGCCATCATTCTAACCGATTGCAATCTGTGCCTTCTTTTCTTTCCCCACTAGTGATCACTTGTTCAAGAGCCTAAACTAAACCCTGTACTGGAATCCAGCCTAACAAATAAATCGGGTTGCTCCTGTGGTTAACTCCCATGTTATACTACACTACCCAGGATCCCATATAAACAGATTTTATACAGTTGTACATTATTTACCGCTGTGGCTTAAACGCTAGTGGTTGAATGTTCGCTAATTAGCAACAGTATTTACAAACTCATAACAATCTAATTTATACATTTTTTGACCAAGTTCAATTTACATAGTTTCTCATTATCAATGTAGCTTTTAACCAAGTAACTTTCCCATTCCCTGGTTCTCCGGAATCCAAACTCCTGTATTTTTGAAAATCTTCACGTTTGAAACTTTACTCGATTTTAAACGTTCTATTTTTTCACATGATAATCCAACGGGTGCATCTCAACTATTAGGGCAGACAGTCGTAAATAATACATTAATGGTGGTGAAATGCACACCAATCTTCCTTTTGTGTTCCTTATTTAATCCATGATTGACATCATCAAACGTATCCTGGCGTGCGACGCTGGATTTGCGCTCCACCCTGTTGCGCTAGCAATATCAGTAAACACACGGGGGACCTGTTCAGGGTCCCACTCCAACTGCACTGCCACATGTGCTTTCGAATGAATCCAATAAACCAATTCTATTTTTTTCCTATCATTATATCCATTTTAAACATAATTTCTTCTTTTTTCATCAATTTTTCATCAGTTCATTTTATCCATTTTCCATTTCGTTATTCAAAAATGTTCGTGACCAGGAGATGTTTTCCATAAAAACACGACTTTATTTTAGCTTCACCCAATGCATTTCGGTTAGAAACCTTCGTCAGGGGTGTATCTATAAAATCAATTAATACATACATCAGTTAAAATCTACATGAATATTTACACCGCAATTACCTTGATATTAAACAAAGAACTTATCTCTCAACAATTTCGTATTTAATTCCATTGATAATTAGCTTTCCCTTTTGTTTTGTGGTGTGCGCTTTTAACTGACATCACTTAACCAGCTTGCGTTCATCAAAGACCCACAGTTACCTCGACAACTTCACAAAAATCTAAACGAATCTTCACTGTTGTTGTGCTGCCATGAAAAATAATGACCGGTATCCCTATTGTAGTATTAGACCAAAAACTCCTATTTTATGCTCCCGCCCACATCTTTAGACACGCTTACCATGTCGCGATGTTTAAAAACCTTCCTTTCTCCTCATGATTCGTGCAGCGTGTTTTTCTAACACGATATTCCAACCCTTTCTTTATGGACCGCCATCATTCTAACCGATTGCAATCTGTGCCTTCTTTTCTTTCCCCACTAGTGATCACGTGTTCAAGAGCCTAAACTAAACCCTGTACTGGAATCCAGCCTAACAAATAAATCGGGTTGCTCCTGTGGTTAACTCCCACGTTATACTACACTACCCAGGATGCCATATAAACAGATTTTATACAGTTGTACATTATTTACCGCTGTGGCTTAAACGCTAGTGGTTGAATGTTCGCTAATTAGCAACAGTATTTACAAACTCATAACAATCTAATTTATACATTTTTTGACCAAGTTCAATTTACATAGTTTCTCATTATCAATGTAGCTTTTAACCAAGTAACTTTCCCATTCCCTGGTTCTCCGGAATCCAAACTCCTGTATTTTTGAAAATCTTCACGTTTGAAACTTTACTCGATTTTAAACGTTCTATTTTTTCACATGATAATCCAACGGGTGCATCTCAACTATTAGGGCAGACAGTCGTAAATAATACATTAATGGTGGTGAAATGCACACCAATCTTCCTTTTGTGTTCCTTATTTAATCCATGATTGACATCATCAAACGTATCCTGGCGTGCGACGCTGGATTTGCGCTCCACCCTGTTGCGCTAGCAATATCAGTAAACACACGGGGGACCTGTTCAGGGTCCCACTCCAACTGCACTGCCACATGTGCTTTCGAATGAATCCAATAAACCAATTCTATTTTTTTCTTATCATTATATCCATTTTAAACATAATTTCTTCTTTTTTCATCAATTTTTCATCAGTTCATTTTATCCATTTTCCATTTCGTTATTCAAAAATGTTCGTGACCAGGAGATGTTTTCCATAAAAACACGACTTTATTTTAGCTTCACCCAATGCATTTCGGTTAGAAACCTTCGTCAGGGGTGTATCTATAAAATCAATTAATACATACATCAGTTAAAATCTACATGAATATTTACACCGCAATTACCTTGATATTAAACAAAGAACTTATCTCTCAACAATTTCGTATTTAATTCCATTGATAATTAGCTTTCCCTTTTGTTTTGTGGTGTGCGCTTTTAACTGACATCACTTAACCAGCTTGCGTTCATCAAAGACCCACAGTTACCTCGACAACTTCACACAAATCTAAACGAATCTTCACTGTTGTTGTGCTGCCATGAAAAATAATGACCGGTATCCCTATTGTAGTATTAGACCAAAAACTCCTATTTTATGCTCCCGCCCACATCTTTAGACACGCTTACCATGTCGCGATGTTTAAAAACCTTCCTTTCTCCTCATGATTCGTGCAGCGTGTTTTTCTAACACGATATTCCAACCCTTTCTTTACGGACCGCCATCATTCTAACCGATTGCAATCTGTGCCTTCTTTTCTTTCCCCACTAGTGATCACTTGTTCAAGAGCCTAAACTAAACCCTGTACTGGAATCCAGCCTAACAAATAAATCGGGTTGCTCCTGTGGTTAACTCCCATGTTATACTACACTACCCAGGATCCCATATAAACAGATTTTATACAGTTGTACATTATTTACCGCTGTGGCTTAAACGCTAGTGGTTGAATGTTCGCTAATTAGCAACAGTATTTACAAACTCATAACAATCTAATTTATACATTTTTTGACCAAGTTCAATTTACATAGTTTCTCATTATCAATGTAGCTTTTAACCAAGTAACTTTCCCATTCCCTGGTTCTCCGGAATCCAAACTCCTGTATTTTTGAAAATCTTCACGTTTGAAACTTTACTCGATTTTAAACGTTCTATTTTTTCACATGATAATCCAACGGGTGCATCTCAACTATTAGGGCAGACAGTCGTAAATAATACATTAATGGTGGTGAAATGCACACCAATCTTCCTTTTGTGTTCCTTATTTAATCCATGATTGACATCATCAAACGTATCCTGGCGTGCGACGCTGGATTTGCGCTCCACCCTGTTGCGCTAGCAATATCAGTAAACACACGGGGGACCTGTTCAGGGTCCCACTCCAACTGCACTGCCACATGTGCTTTCGAATGAATCCAATAAACCAATTCTAGTTTTTTCCTATCATTATATCCATTTTAAACATAATTTCTTCTTTTTTCATCAATTTTTCATCAGTTCATTTTATCCATTTTCCATTTCGTTATTCAAAAATGTTCGTGACCAGGAGATGTTTTCCATAAAAACACGACTTTATTTTAGCTTCACCCAATGCATTTCGGTTAGAAACCTTCGTCAGGGGTGTATCTATAAAATCAATTAATACATACATCAGTTAAAATCTACATGAATATTTACACCGCAATTACCTTGATATTAAACAAAGAACTTATCTCTCAACAATTTCGTATTTAATTCCATTGATAATTAGCTTTCCCTTTTGTTTTGTGGTGTGCGCTTTTAACTGACATCACTTAACCAGCTTGCGTTCATCAAAGACCCACAGTTACCTCGACAACTTCACAAAAATCTAAACGAATCTTCACTGTTGTTGTGCTGCCATGAAAAATAATGACCGGTATCCCTATTGTAGTATTAGACCAAAAACTCCTATTTTATGCTCCCGCCCACATCTTTAGACACGCTTACCATGTCGCGATGTTTAAAAACCTTCCTTTCTCCTCATGATTCGTGCAGCGTGTTTTTCTAACACGATATTCCAACCCTTTCTTTACGGACCGCCATCATTCTAACCGATTGCAATCTGTGCCTTCTTTTCTTTCCCCACTAGTGATCACGTGTTCAAGAGCCTAAACTAAACCCTGTACTGGAATCCAGCCTAACAAATAAATCGGGTTGCTCCTGTGGTTAACTCCCACGTTATACTACACTACCCAGGATGCCATATAAACAGATTTTATACAGTTGTACATTATTTACCGCTGTGGCTTAAACGCTAGTGGTTGAATGTTCGCTAATTAGCAACAGTATTTACAAACTCATAACAATCTAATTTATACATTTTTTGACCAAGTTCAATTTACATAGTTTCTCATTATCAATGTAGCTTTTAACCAAGTAACTTTCCCATTCCCTGGTTCTCCGGAATCCAAACTCCTGTATTTTTGAAAATCTTCACGTTTGAAACTTTACTCGATTTTAAACGTTCTATTTTTTCACATGATAATCCAACGGGTGCATCTCAACTATTAGGGCAGACAGTCGTAAATAATACATTAATGGTGGTGAAATGCACACCAATCTTCCTTTTGTGTTCCTTATTTAATCCATGATTGACATCATCAAACGTATCCTGGCGTGCGACGCTGGATTTGCGCTCCACCCTGTTGCGCTAGCAATATCAGTAAACACACGGGGGACCTGTTCAGGGTCCCACTCCAACTGCACTGCCACATGTGCTTTCGAATGAATCCAATAAACCAATTCTATTTTTTTCTTATCATTATATCCATTTTAAACATAATTTCTTCTTTTTTCATCAATTTTTCATCAGTTCATTTTATCCATTTTCCATTTCGTTATTCAAAAATGTTCGTGACCAGGAGATGTTTTCCATAAAAACACGACTTTATTTTAGCTTCACCCAATGCATTTCGGTTAGAAACCTTCGTCAGGGGTGTATCTATAAAATCAATTAATACATACATCAGTTAAAATCTACATGAATATTTACACCGCAATTACCTTGATATTAAACAAAGAACTTATCTCTCAACAATTTCGTATTTAATTCCATTGATAATTAGCTTTCCCTTTTGTTTTGTGGTGTGCGCTTTTAACTGACATCACTTAACCAGCTTGCGTTCATCAAAGACCCACAGTTACCTCGACAACTTCACACAAATCTAAACGAATCTTCACTGTTGTTGTGCTGCCATGAAAAATAATGACCGGTATCCCTATTGTAGTATTAGACCAAAAACTCCTATTTTATGCTCCCGCCCACATCTTTAGACACGCTTACCATGTCGCGATGTTTAAAAACCTTCCTTTCTCCTCATGATTCGTGCAGCGTGTTTTTCTAACACGATATTCCAACCCTTTCTTTACGGACCGCCATCATTCTAACCGATTGCAATCTGTGCCTTCTTTTCTTTCCCCACTAGTGATCACGTGTTCAAGAGCCTAAACTAAACCCTGTACTGGAATCCAGCCTAACAAATAAATCGGGTTGCTCCTGTGGTTAACTCCCACGTTATACTACACTACCCAGGATGCCATATAAACAGATTTTATACAGTTGTACATTATTTACCGCTGTGGCTTAAACGCTAGTGGTTGAATGTTCGCTAATTAGCAACAGTATTTACAAACTCATAACAATCTAATTTATACATTTTTTGACCAAGTTCAATTTACATAGTTTCTCATTATCAATGTAGCTTTTAACCAAGTAACTTTCCCATTCCCTGGTTCTCCGGAATCCAAACTCCTGTATTTTTGAAAATCTTCACGTTTGAAACTTTACTCGATTTTAAACGTTCTATTTTTTCACATGATAATCCAACGGGTGCATCTCAACTATTAGGGCAGACAGTCGTAAATAATACATTAATGGTGGTGAAATGCACACCAGTCTTCCTTTTGTGTTCCTTATTTAATCCATGATTGACATCATCAAACGTATCCTGGCGTGCGACGCTGGATTTGCGCTCCACCCTGTTGCGCTAGCAATATCAGTAAACACACGGGGGACCTGTTCAGGGTCCCACTCCAACTGCACTGCCACATGTGCTTTCGAATGAATCCAATAAACCAATTCTATTTTTTTCTTATCATTATATCCATTTTAAACATAATTTCTTCTTTTTTCATCAATTTTTCATCAGTTCATTTTATCCATTTTCCATTTCGTTATTCAAAAATGTTCGTGACCAGGAGATGTTTTCCATAAAAACACGACTTTATTTTAGCTTCACCCAATGCATTTCGGTTAGAAACCTTCGTCAGGGGTGTATCTATAAAATCAATTAATACATACATCAGTTAAAATCTACATGAATATTTACACCGCAATTACCTTGATATTAAACAAAGAACTTATCTCTCAACAATTTCGTATTTAATTCCATTGATAATTAGCTTTCCCTTTTGTTTTGTGGTGTGCGCTTTTAACTGACATCACTTAACCAGCTTGCGTTCATCAAAGACCCACAGTTACCTCGACAACTTCACACAAATCTAAACGAATCTTCACTGTTGTTGTGCTGCCATGAAAAATAATGACCGGTATCCCTATTGTCTGCCCTAATAGTTGAGATGCACCCGTTGGATTATCATGTTGGATTATCATGTGAAAAAATAGAACGTTTAAAATCGAGTAAAGTTTCAAACGTGAAGATTTTCAAAAATACAGGAGTTTGGATTCCGGAGAACCAGGGAATGGAAAGTTACTTGGTTAAAAGCTACATTGATAATGAGAAACTATGTAAATTGAACTTGGTCAAAAAATGTATAAATTAGATTGTTATGAGTTTGTAAATACTGTTGCTAATTAGCGAACATTCAACCACTAGCGTTTAAGCCACAGCGGTAAATAATGTACAACTGTATAAAATCTGTTTATATGGCATCCTGGGTAGTGTAGTATAACGTGGGAGTTAACCACAGGAGCAACCCGATTTATTTGTTAGGCTGGATTCCAGTACAGGGTTTAGTTTAGGCTCTTGAACACGTGATCACTAGTGGGGAAAGAAAAGAAGGCACAGATTGCAATCGGTTAGAATGATGGCGGTCCGTAAAGAAAGGGTTGGAATATCGTGTTAGAAAAACACGCTGCACGAATCATGAGGAGAAAGGAAGGTTTTTAAACATCGCGACATGGTAAGCGTGTCTAAAGATGTGGGCAGGAGCATAAAATAGGAGTTTTTGGTCTAATACTACAATAGGGATACCGGTCATTATTTTTCATGGCAGCACAACAACAGTGAAGATTCGTTTAGATTTGTGTGAAGTTGTCGAGGTAACTGTGGGTCTTAGATGAACGCAAGCTGGTTAAGTGATGTCAGTTAAAAGCGCACACCACAAAACAAAAGGGAAAGCTAATTATCAATGGAATTAAATACGAAATTGTTGAGAGATAAGTTCTTTGTTTAATATCAAGGTAATTGCGGTGTAAATATTCATGTAGATTTTAACTGATGTATGTATTAATTGATTTTATAGATACACCCCTGACGAAGGTGTCTAACCGAAATGCATTGGGTGAAGCTAAAATAAAGTCGTGTTTTTATGGAAAACATCTCCTGGTCACGAACATTTTTGAATAACGAAATGGAAAATGGATAAAATGAACTGATGAAAAATTGATGAAAAAAGAAGAAATTATGTTTAAAATGGATATAATGATAAGAAAAAAATAGAATTGGTTTATTGGATTCATTCGAAAGCACATGTGGCAGTGCAGTTGGAGTGGGACCCTGAACAGGTCCCCCGTGTGTTTACCTCTGGGTACCTGGTGGCATGATCCACTACCACCAGTATGAATCTGTGCCCAGATGCTGTAGGGGGATCCATTGGACCAACAATATCAATCCCCACTCTTTCAAAGGGAACCCCCACCACAGGTAGTGGTATCAGGGGGGCCTTTGTTGTTCCACCTGCTTTACCACTGGCTTGGCAGGCTTCACAGGAGCGACAAAACTCCTTGGTGTCTTCAGACATGTGAGGCCAGTGAAAGTGAGGGACAAGCCTGTCCCAAGTCTTGTTCTGGCCTAGGTGTCCTGCTAAAGGAATATCATGGGCCAAGGTGAGTAGGAAGCCCCTATATTGCAGAGGTATAACCAACCTCCTGGTAGCACCAGGCTTGGGGTCTCTAGCCTCTGAATAAAGGAGTCCATCATCCCAATATACTTTATGGGCACCTTGAGCATTCCCAGCAGCCTCAGCAGCAGCCTGCTGTCTGAGGGGTTCAAGAGAAGGACAGGTTAACTGAGCCTGCCCCAAGTCTGCCCTAGAAGGTCCCCCTGTCCCCAGAAACTCAACCTGATCAGGTTCAAGTTCTTCAGGGACAGTTCCTTCAGGGGTCTCAAGATCAGTTTCCTGTGAAGCCTGATCCTCACTTGTAGGCAGTTGGGAAGGCGCAGCCTTAACCCTCCTGTTCTTCTTCTTGGAAGGTTCTTGGTCCATTGTTCCAGGATCCAAGACCTGAGGTTCAGAGAGGCACATTTTGGCCTGTCACCTGGTCACAGCAAGGACATGTGATGATATCCCTAACATCTCTGCATGAGTCCTGTACTCAACTTCTGACCATAGAGAGTTCTCCAGGTCATTGCCCAACAAACATTCTACTGGGAGATCAGCACTAACCACAACTTTCTTTAGGCCAGTTACCCCTCCCCAGGAAAAGTTAACAAGTGCCACACTATGTGTAGTAGTGACATTGCTGGCATTGGTCACCAGGTAATCATCGCCTGGCATGTATTGTCCAGGGTCCACAAAGTTAGGTGTCACCATAGTGACACTGGCACATGTGTCCCTGTAAGCTTGAGCCACTTTATTGTTGATCAAAGGTGTCTGTCTGTATTTGCCCAGGTTACTGGGACTTATGTCAGGGGTCAAATCTATGTCCCCTTCACAAACCAGAACAGCCTGTGTAAGGGTTCTGACTAGGTCAGAATCTCCTTCAGTTCCCAAAGTGATACCCACTAATCCCTTGGCTTGAGGACCAGCACTGCTAACTGTACTAGTGGGTGCAGGTGCCTTAGGGGCTGCAGTGCTGGGGGCTCCACCCTTTTTACACTCACTTGTCCAGTGAGAGGTGTTCTTACAAGTTTTACACCAGGGTTTCTTCTGACCTTCTTTCTTCTTCTTCTTGGAAGTTTGGGACCCACCCTCTGTCTCAGTTTGGGGCCCTGTTGAAGACTTCTGGTCTTTAGCTTTCTGCTCCCCACCCTTCTGGTCTGTTTTCTTCTGGTCACTACCCTGGTTCTGGTTCTGGTTCTTTTGCTTAACTCTGGTTCTTACCCATTTATCTGCCCTCTTTCCCAATTCTTGGGGAGAGGTCAAATCTGAGTCAACCAAATGTTGATGCAACTGCTGGTTCTGACAATTATTTAAAATTTGTTCTCTCATCAGCAAATTATACAATCCTTCATAGTCTGTAACCTTGCTTCCCAGCAACCATCCCTCCAGAGCCTTAGTGGCACACTCAACAAATTCAGACCAGTCCTGAGTCTGTGTCTTCTGGGTATCTCTGAACATTAACCTGTACTGTTCAGTGGTTACGCCTAACCCATCAATCAGAGCACTCTTCAGGACCAGGTAGTTTCTAGAATCCCCATCACTAACTGTGAGGAGTCTGTCTCGGCCTCTACCTTCAAAGGAGAGCCACAAGATTGCTGCCCACTGCTCCTGAGGGATCTGCTGTACTCTGCAGGCTCTCTCCATTGCAGTAATCCATTTATGGATATCATCCCCAGCTTTGTAGGGGGGCACAATCTTACTCAGGTTTCTGTTATCAAAAGACCTGTCTTTATCCTTGTGGATATTGCTGCCACCAGTGGGTTCTATTACCCCACTCTCTCTAGGCTGTCTTGCTCTAGCAAGTTTCTCCTTAGCCAGGGCAACCTCTAACTCTTGCCTCTGGATCCTAAGCTCAGCCTCTCTCATCTTGGCCTCATGTTCCCTTCTCTGAGGGCTAGTCATCTCTTTCCTGGAGTGACCATGAGAGCCTCTAGAGACATGGGAGGTATTGGATTCACCTGAGTGATTCCTCCTCCTCCTATGCCCCTGGTTAAGTCCACCTGGGGGTCTGAATGGGTTGTTACCAGATTCATTCCCAAGTTGGCTTAAGTTAGCCTGGTTCAGTCTACTGACCAGCACCTGACTATCTCTGTCATCATCTGACTCACTGCTTTCACCTCCTCCTCTTCCTCTTCCTCTTCCTCTACATCTACCTGAGGAGCTCCAGTGGTGGAGGCTTCCTCATCTACCAGGATGATAGGGGCAGGGGTGTCTACAGTGTCATCCTCTGAAGGATGGCCTCCTTCAGCATCCCCTGTGGGGTTTGCCTTAGAGGGCTTTAGAGTCTCAGACTGGTCTAAGAGCTCTCTTAGGTGGTCTGTAGTAGGGGAAGGCCCTGTCTTCAGACCCCTTAAGACACAAAGCTGTCTTAATTCCTTAAAGGAAAAAATAGCAAATTTGGATGGTGCCCTTGGAGGGTCACTCTCAACAGGAGTAAGTCCACTGGACCCCTCTGCTCCAGACATTGCTCTAGTGTGGGTGGATGTGTTGCAATCTACCTACACTGGTGTTTACCTACTAAACCTATCTAGTAGTTGTAGCTAGGGTGTGCTACTCCCTTTGCTCTACAACAACTAAGTTCAGTAGAACTTAAGTATACTAGTCTTGTTTTATATGTACCTAGCAGGTACCTGTATGATCTTTCAAATGATAATCTCAAAGATTGTAATGGTAAAACAACAGCAAGCTCAGATCCCAATCCGCTGCTCACCAATGTGAGAAGTTGGCCTGGTATATAATGCTCACTAATTCTTAGTGATCACTTTGTACCATGCCAAGCAACCCTTATGGTGATGGTTGTAATTCAACCTTCTAGACCAGTTATCCTAGTGGTAACGTGGACAAAGCAGTCTTAGGCTAAACTCTGAAAGGCATGTGAAGCCAGCTGTTATACCATACACAACCCCCTTGAATACCAAATGAAAGGGACACCACACAGATATATATTGAAAATATATATTGATTTATTAACTATAAAATCCCCTGGACTCTTTATGAGCACAGAAGCACAAGCGTTAAATCACAAGACAGTTTAAAATACACAAAAGTTGCACAATATGGATGAGCCCTAGGGGCCACCTAAACCATATACTAAGAAAGTGGTATAAGAGATACCAGGAGGAAAGTGAAGAGGCCTAGGGCCTTGGGAATCGCTGGAGCTATTCGAGACTAGCAGTGACTAAGTCGGGAGAGGCCCGCGGGACTCGGGTGCAGTGTTCAAAGTGCACACACTTTCCAATGTAAAGTCTATGGTGCGTAAAAAGTACAAAGTTAGAAAGTTAGGAACCTTCCGAGTGACCTACGGAGTTAAAACTTAAGACACAGGCCTTTGAGATGTGTACCAATGCAGGAGCACTGGCGGAGCTGAGTTACCTCACCCACAGGAAGCGGGTGCACAGGGTCGAAGTAGTGTCGGGTTTCGTCACGCCGGTCGATGGTGCTTGGAGCTGAAGATGCTGCAGGCGGCTCGATGAGAAGAGTTCCGGTGGATCCAAGGGTGGATCTGAAGATGTGAAGACCTGAAAGCAGAGGGGACAGTGTTCAAAGTCACTAGCCAGTGACTACCGTGGAACCAGATTGGAACCAGGCGATGTCGGGTGCAAACAGGCGTTGTCGGGTAGCTTCTTTCTGCAGCCACGTGGATACCCGGGGTCGAGGACGTCCAGGAGTCGGTCACGAGCTGTCCCACGTAGGCTTCTCGCTGTTGACGGTGTCGGCGACCTGATCGGAGCAAACAGGCCTTGGCAAATGCAAGCCACGCAGAAATGGAAAGATGCTTAACACTCGGACCAGCAAGGTCAGAGCGGGTGCTCCTTTTCACAGGAGCTTGGGTAGGTCTGGAGCAACCAGACCTGCTGTGTAAATCTTCGGGTTCGTCGCCAAGATGGCCGCTGACCACGTGGCTAGTGGCCGGGATGGCGCGTCGAGTGGCACAATGCAAAAGAGCCCCACGCAGATCGTGGAGATGCTGGAGGGCTGATCTTCGGTGCAAGGGCTGCTCGGTGGTGGGGGTTCTCAGTCCCCAAAGCACAACATCGAGGATGCCCCAGAAGCTGCGCAGTCAGCTTTTCGAGTGTCTTCCAAGAGGTCCGGTCCCACGTCACTCGGTGCCTCCACGGGTCCCTTCTTCGCAGGGACTGTGGATCGGGCTCTGAGAGGTCTGGGAGTCTGGTTCTTGTCGGGCTCTGGGCTCGGTCTCCGGCGGGAGGCGGTGGCAAAGCAGACGTCGAGTTGCTGGTTGGTACCTGTGTTCACAGGGTGGCCACTCCTAGGCCACAAGGGAGATTCTCTTCAGTCTTCTGTGCAGCAGAATGTCGAAGTCCAGTCTTCTTCTTCGTGTAAAGTTGATTCAGGATGATCTGCTGTGCAATGGCACTGCTCCCACTCTTATTCCCAATCTGAGGGGTGGATCACCTACTAGGTCCCTCCTCTGGGAGGAACCAGGAAGGGGGGCGGTTACACCCCATTTCCTTTGTCCAGCTCCTCGCCAGGACTGGGGCTGGAAAGCCCCAGAACCGGTTTGGACTGGCCTATGCACGGGGACACCTTGTGTGCCCCAGGCATGTCTGATTCTATTCAGCCCTGTCCTACCCAATACACAAAATCCTGTCTGGGGTGGTGCTCGCACCTCCCAAGGCAGGAAACCCTTTGTCCAGGCCACCATCTGCCGAGTTTCGGTCAGCAGCAGGAGGCCAGACTCGTGTCTGTGGTGGCAGCATCCATTTTGTGATGCTGAGGCTCTGTTTAACTTTAACCGGGGTTAAGGCTACACACATGTCGTATCCCTCTAGAAGGGTGGAATGCTATCCCCGTCGCCAGAATTGGCGAGGGGATAGTATTCCAATTCGTATGACACCTTACTCGACATGTTTTGATAAAGCCAAACCAAAGATAGCAAATAACCGCGAGGATTATAATGCACTTAAGAGTATATGGTATGGCAATATCCCGGAACAGCTTAGGGAGTGGTTCCCGACAGCTGCAGACAGGCTCAGCTCATGCTAGAGCACCATCTCACATATTTCCAAGCACTCTGCCTCCAGGATTGATGAGGCCTTCCATAGGAGTGGCTGATAGGAACATATGTGTCCAGTTTAGGGTTAGGCACAGACATACTGTACCTAAGTAAGAGGTGGTTACACCGACTTACCCCAGCTGAGTGATCAGCCAGTTGTGTCAAATATGGAGGCCAGGCCAGGGGTGGCACAATACATGCTGCAGCCCCTGGTAGGCCTTGGATACACCTATGCCCTGGGCACCTAGGGTGCACTAATACAGGGGCTCATAAGGTGAACCAGTTCCAATTCGTAATGCACCTAAAGTGCATTGGCAGTAATTTAGAGAGAGAACAGCAGGCTGTGGGTCTGATTAGCAGGCCCACAGCCACATTAAGTCAGAAACCAGTGAAGCAAAAAAAGCAAAAATTTGGGGTGACCATAGGATAGCAGACCCTACTCTCCTACACTGGTAACCCACCTCAGTCAGGCGGCACAAACACACAGCCATGGCATCCATTTTAAAAGTAGCATTTCTTCACAACAGCGCAAATAAATCTGCGCACGCCATTGCGCAGCAGGTATTTTCTCACACATGGTCAGCAGCTAAGGGGAAAAGTGAAACATTTTAGGGCAAAAGGGCCAAGTCCAACACAGGAGATTTGCTCGCCAGCAAGTTTTGGTGGGTCACCTCCACAATCATAGATGATCTTTAATGAGCCCATTCATATACAGGGTAAACAATGTTGGCGCTAAGACGCAACCCTGGCACATCCCATTTGAAACATGAATATTGTTAGTTAGGCTACCATCAGATTTCCACTTGATTTTAGCATAGTTACCTAAATGTAAACGGACCAAGAGTTGGAACAAACTGCCAGGAAGATCAAGCTCCCTAAGGGCAGCCCAAAGCCTGGTACGATCTATGGAGTCAAATGCTGCTTTGAGGTCGACAAACACAACATACAGGTAGCCCTTCCTGATGGTAACCTCATTCCAGATGAGCACCAAGAACAGGAACACCTGGCCTGCAAGTGGGAGAGTATACAGTAATACCCCATCCAACACTGAAGGTGTGTTTGAATCATTTTACTGAACACTTTCTGTGATATATCTATAAGGCTATTAGGCCTGTAGTTTGACAGGTCTCCCTTATCTCCTTTTTTAAATATTGGTATTATTTCGGCAGCCTTCCATGACACAGGGATATCCCCACCTCCTGTAATAACAGTAAAACCTAAATGGAGCAAGGTCCTCGTATGTTGGGCTCAGAGAGATACAGACCACCCAGTAGTCTATCTACCCCTGGTGCTTTCTGAGACTGCAACAAAGTAATCACATTCACAGTTTCCTTTAGGGAGAAGCTAATTACATCTTCTGCTGAGGGCTCTATGTTACAATCCCTGACTGTCTCTACTACCTCACCCTCCGGCTTGGGGACCTATCCTGTGTAGAGACTTTGAAAATACTCTTCCCAAACTTGAGGCTGTAAATAGGAATCAGTTTCACTATCTGGTTGTTTTGCCCCTATATAGAGTAGATGCCAGAATAACTGGAAATCCTTCAATCTAGATGCCTCCACTAATGTGCACCAGTTTTCTGCCTCCCAGGCCCTTTTTTGCCTCACCCTGTACTCTCTTATAGGCTCTTCTTATGTTTACTATGTCAATCCTTATCCCTTTATTTACTGCCAAAGATAGATTAATTTTCGTGTGCCTACAATCCTTGTTGTACCATGGGGCAGCATTGTGTTTTACAAATATTGGGCTGCACCATCTGCTAAAATAGGAAGTAATGCTGTTAGATAGGTGTTGAAAAATAGTCTCTGCTACCTCCTTATAGATGTTCGGTAGCAGCTTTCATCGGCAATTAACTGAGGCCATTTTATTCTCCTATTATTATTGGTTTTAATATCAGGGGCCATCACTAAATTTCTGGGATGGTGGAATAATAATGCCAGATAGCTTCAGAAGCAAGGCACTGGGGTCACTATCCCGCCTTTTTATACCTCTAGCTTGTGCTTCCTCCTGCGCTAGTTCCTGCACAAATTCAATAGGTTCATATGTCATGTTGAAATCACCGGATACAGTAAGATGGTACTCTTTACATGAGTAATCAAGGACATTGATGAGCGTTGATGTAGTGTCAGAGTCCTTGTGGGGACTGCTAAGCCGATTATATATGTTAGTTATCCTAACATGAAAGTTCCTTTCCAGTGATGTTAAATCTAGGCCAAGGATCTCCTGTGAACCTATATTTAGCCATATTATTTTACAATACAGGGTTGTTTTAATTCAAATTAGCAGACCTCTAGCAGGTCTACCAGCTGTTGAGTGTCTAGCTTCAATACTGAACGTGTTGTGCCCAACCCTATAATGCTGCTCGGTGGCCCAGGTCTCTTGAAGCAACATATATGACTGCTGTCCACTAACTTGCCCCACCCTGGGTTATTTAATTCAGACATTAACCTCGCAATATTCCAAGAAATTATATTGAATTGCTGGACCTCATCAATGCTTCCTTGAAAACTGGAGTCCAGCACACTCCTCCCTCACTGCGTGGACTCTGGATAGACTCACTGTGGGGCATATTACCAACAACTAGCGATAATTATCGCTTTGTTGGCTTAGCGGCAATATTTTTATCGCCGAGCTGTGCCGATTTTTATCGCTTAGGAACTTTGCTATTATCAAGGTTTATCTCCCAAGCGATAAAAATCGACCGAAATGCATGAATATTGCTGAAAATGCTCTTAGCCATGTTATCCACCTACCATTGGATAGCATGGCTAAGAACTGCTCAGGGGCAGGTGTTAGCTTTTGGAGATATTTGCGCTTAGCACGAATATGTCCAAAAGTTGGTAATAGGAGATAGCGATGTTAGCGACTGTTTCCAGTCGCTAACATCTTGACACGCCCACTTTGCATGTCATTAGTGATAAATTTCACTGACATGCAAAGCGGGCCCAAAGATCATCGCTATCTCCTACTAGCTGTCGCTAAATTGTGTTAGCGACAGCTAGGTAATAGGGAGATAATTTTATCTCCGCTTTCTTGGCTGTTAAAGCTAAAAAAGCAGAGATAAACCCCCTTGATAATATGCCCCTGTATGTGCCAACTAACCTGAAACCCATACCTAGGCACTAACAAATACGCTATAGATTGCATTTTATGTTGCATTATCTTTGTTCTTTATGTGTCTTCTCTTGTCTTTTTATTCTTTACAGTTTTTTTTACAAGTGGGTCCATAAGTGAACTGACACCACCGAGCACCACAACACACCTTAGCGTGTGTGTTGTGTATATACACTTGTCAAGTGGCACGATTTTTGCCACTCACGCACTTTTTTTACTAGGTCCTAACGAAAGCTCTCTCACATTTTTCCTAGGGCTGAAACATGTAGACCGCATTCAAGACAACTATGAGTATAATTCACAACAGTAGTTGCACCGTCTGTTTTTAACTGTATCCTGTGCCACCAATATTAAACACATAAGGCAAGGATTCTCAGAGATACTTTTAAAGCTGTCCCAACACCACTTCACACTAATTCATCACAACACCTCTGCTCAGTGGCGTAACGAAAGTTGAGGGGGCCCCCCTGCAAAGCACATGGAGGGGGCCCCCCAAGGCCCACCATGCCCCCCACGGCAGCGCGACACACCATGTACCACTTTGCCCTACCACCCAGAAATCTAGCATATTTTGCTTTGAAACGTCCAACATTTAAACGAAATGCCTCTATATTGTCTTTCTGTAAGTATTGTTAAATCACTGCCTGTTGGTAACCTGTACTCCACTCTGGCGAATTATGAGTTGGCCAAAGAGCTATAAGTTTGTTTTTGTGTGCACACGCCATATATACTCTATAAGTAACGCATGCCACATTAGGTGCCATATGCGCCCACATCTCCATCGATGATGAAAGAAAGCTGCTCTCTGTACTACAATCAAAGCTACAAGTGTGTAAAATAATCTCGAGGTTTCATGATTGCCCACACGGCTTAGCCGCTTCTAGAATATTTGTAAATATGTGATGCCATGCCACAACCCCCCCCCCCTCCCCCGCGGACCACCGCCCTCCCCCAGGATCGGCCCACCGGCCACTTCGGGCTGGACTGTTCCCATGGGGCACAGGGTCAAGTCTGATTTGCATATGGCCAGGTCTAAACTGAGGTGGCAAGGTGAGCAAAATAACGATGGATTAAACCCAGATCTGTGACTGGGGGTGAATGGTTTGCCATTGTGCAACATTCAGTCCATCATCTTCTGTGTTTTGTAGTAGTTGTTATGGCCAGCGCAGACAGGGGCAATGGGTGGTGCAAGCTGTAGGGGCATGCTGACAATGGCCCTCGCCCTTTTGTTTGTTTTTTTTACAAATTAAGCACTGCATTATTAGGTGTACCCCGTGTTTTGCAAATGTTGTCTGCACAGCTGGGCTGGCTTTAGGGAATGAAGAGAGGCAGAGTTCAGCAGCACAGCTCAGGGGAGGAGATGGGCCTGTGCGAGGCAACAGGGTGCAAAATCGAGGTGCTGGTCGGGGTTGCAAAGAAGTCAAATAAGTTAGACTCCTGGCCAAACCGAGATCCTCGAGAGAAGGGCTCAATACCGGAAATGTTTGGGTAAGAAGGGTACAATCCACCACCCCTGGAGGGCAGAGTATTCAACTAAGTCCATCTTGGCATGAGAGCGAGGTTACTATGCAGAGTATCTTGGGAGGGCAGAGCACCAAACACAGCATGTATTAGGAAGGGGTGAGGGTGCAAAACAGAGCACACCTGGATTGTGGGGCATCAAAAAGGCATCTGTGGATGGCAGGCACTAAACCCAGCATGTATTGGGGAAGGAGGGGTATGAAACGGAGCATCAGTAGGACCCAGTGCACCACCAGACCACTGGAGGAAAGGAAGCATGGGTACCAGCCCGAGTCTGTGAGTGGGGAAAGAATACAGAATCTGCCAGGTACCAAACTGAGCCTCTCTTAAATTGGGGTGGGGATTATCATTCTCTCTGGGGACCGGCTGCCTAAATGCGTGCCATGTGGGCACATTGCCTGTCTCAGTTTCTCTAACAGCATCTTGTAATTGTGTGGGTGGTTAAAAGGTAGACACACCTTGAAGAAGTGAAGAACGACATGCTGCAAAAAACACTGAATCCAGTGCAGATTCATATCACAATCATCATGAATACGGCTGACACCCCCCCTCCCACCACACACAAACACAGCCCAGCATATTGTTCATCGTGTGTAGCAACAATTTCACTGGTGTCTCATCATGGTTATCTTTTCAGAAAGATGAATGGCTGAGTTAAGCATCCCTGGCCCTTATCTGACTCCTGTCCCAGACATGTGCTCCCATCTAGAAGCACCAATCTTTAAACTTCTCTTCCACATTTCAGGACAAAGTATTCCAAGTTATAGCAGCGTGTTTCAACATAATACACAATAGCATATCATGCAATTCCCAAACTCTTTAGACTGCTACAAAGTCACCCAGCTAGCAGCAATGCACAAGACAAATGATGGGGACATAAGTTTAGTATAACACATGGTCGCACCCACACGCCGTACAAATAATCACAAGAAATGTCATGACTTAAAACTTCGTGGGAAGTATCCTAACGAAACATAATATAACAGAAGTCCAATATAATAAAGTATAGACTAAGATGTATCTGAAAAAAACTGTAACCAAGAAGAAACAATGTGACAGCATCACTCAATATTATGTAACGTAACATTTCATACTGGAACATACCATACCGTGGCATATAAAATGGAACAGCATAGTCCACTGTAGCAATGCATAGCACAATAATATACAACATGCTACAACAAAGAAAAACATATAAAACAATATGCAATAGTACAACATAACAAGGCAGTGCACAGCAAACATATACAGCATAGCCTCCCACACTATAACATAATTGATCATAACATAGCACAAAAGCATGATAGGAAATTAAATTATATCACAAACTATATTATACCACATCATATATCATACCACATCATATCATAGCACAATCTAGCATGTAACACAACACTAATACAACATACCCAGGCACAGCTTATGTGAGAATAACATGCCATAGTATAACATGGTATTGCAGAGCATAGCTAAATATATCTTAACAGCACTGCAGAGCCTCTCTTACTGTAGTGTAACAAATCACAGCGTAACATGACCAAAGCATAGCATAGCCAAGTAGTAGCCTCACCTTACCTGCAAGACGAGTAACGCTGTACTGAGCTCCTCGGCCAGTACTTACTTGCAAGGTATGTGGTATGTGAAAGAGCATTCCAAATTCTCAGGCTAAGGTTCAACTTCACACAGTTTCACTATTTGCACCAAACCTAATTACTCCATGGCATATAAGCTGAATGTTCCCTCTGGCTGACTCACTGCCCATGGATACAATCGGCTTGAAGGAGAAACTGACCCTGTGTCTGGTTTTTAACATGCAAGCTAATAATAAACAAAGCTGGTTAAACTTAGTGGGTGAATGGGGCATGGCCAACAAGATGGCCAAGAAGCAGCACTAAACGCTAGCTCCGGCCCTGTAAGTGGAATCCACCAACACATCCTACTACTGCCTGAGCCCCAAAAAACACCAGTAACGGGGCCTGCCAGTCCGAACACACAGGTAGGTGCTCCCCCACAGCTGTGGGGCACTGCGGCCCCACTGTGACAGAGCGGGGAGAACCTGACAAGTGTGTTAGTGTCGGAGAGCCAAAAAGGGAGCTGCGGCCATGTTGGCCTGTGGCGGACCTGTGAGTCTGGATGGAGAGATGGCTGAAGCGGACCCCTTCGTCGAGGTGGAGGTGTGATGCGTGGACGCCACTAGCTGCTGGGAGACGACGCGTGCCCTGCGTTGGCGCGGCTGGCTCCTGAAGCGTGGGCACTGAGGCCAGAGGGACGAAGCGCCGTGGTGGCTAGGGCCGTGCTGGCATCAAGCGAGGAAGCAGGAATCCTCGTGGCTTTCGTAAACTTTATGCCACACCTAGTCTAACCAGCGTACACGCACTTTTAATTACGTGTGCGCTGAATGTGCATGTCTGACTCCTGACAAATGTAATCAGGGCATTGAGACCTGCCCCCGCCCCCCACCCTGTACATCAATGCGCATACGCGGCGTCCTTGAAGGCGGCAACTCCGGAAAGTAACCAAGTATGCGTCACGTCTGCGCGTACCCACCCTGTCCCGCAATTTAATTAAAGAGTGCCTCAGGGGCCCCGGCCGGGGCCCGCACACCATTTACAAGAGCCTCAGGGGCCCCCGCCGGGGCCCGCGCAGCATTTACAAGAACCTCAGGGGCCCCGGCCGGGGTCCCCGCACCGCACCATTTCTGAAGAAGAGCCTCGGGGGCCCCGGCCGGGGCCCGCGCACCGCACCATTTCTGAAGAAGAGCCTCAGGGGCCCCGGCGGGGGCCCGCGCACCAATGTATAAAGAGGATCAGTGCTTAGCTACCATTTAATTTATCAAAGGCCGGGAGTGCAGCGGCGTGCCATGTGTAGTGCATC
The DNA here is from genome assembly GCF_964263255.1 of Lissotriton vulgaris. Classification (NCBI taxonomy): domain Eukaryota; kingdom Metazoa; phylum Chordata; class Amphibia; order Caudata; family Salamandridae; genus Lissotriton; species Lissotriton vulgaris. The sequence goes on along the minus strand of NC_141689.1, from coordinate 1,355,582,090 downwards.
AATTAAATTATAATGTGTAAGTCAAGTTAGGGGGCCGGCCCGGGGCCCCCTGGAGCGCGCGGCCCCCCCGCAATGCGGGGGCTGCAGGGGCCTGTGTTACGCCCCTGCCTCTGCTGTAATCAGGCGTCGTAGCACAACCGAGTGGCATTCACTGACCCAGTTGGGAGCCCAATGATGAAGCATGACACCAACCAGGTTGGTGTGTGAGGGGTCTTTTAATAACCTAATGGTTCCCTGGCACTGTTCACCATAACAGGGAGTCACATTACTTCTTGAGTGGGTTTGTCCACTTTGTTTCAGATGGACTTGACCTGGGGATAGGGACGTTTCCTATATTTTCCTTGCTCTCCTATTGATTCATATTGACCTGCAGTTAATCACCATGCAGTCTCCCTGGATAGACTTACGTAGAGGACCAATCCAACTCACTCTTCTAACAAGCAGTATGTCACTATTACTAGAGTTTGTATAGTCAGAGTTAAGAGATAACCAGTGGCAAACTTTATTTTTCAGTTAGCTTGTGGTTTCTTCAGTATTACTGTAGGAAATTAGTATCTGCTTCTTATGGTTACCCCCACTTTTTGGTTTTTGCACCCACTGTTTTGACTAGTCTGGCTGGGATCCTGCTATTTAGGACCTTAGCCTATCTGCTTTTTCCATTGAATTGATATGTATGTACTTTGGTACAACTCCAGATTGGATACTGGGGTACCCTTATCGGTCCCTAGTTTATGGTACACATGTACCCAGGGCATAGGTACCCCAGAGGCCTCCCATGGGCTGAAGCATGGATGTGAGGAAGACCCCGGAGTGGAAGGCCTGAATAACCCCCGAACCACAACAGAGGCCACATGGACGCCTTACCAGCTGGAAGACGATGAAGCATCTCTGCCTGAAATAAACAAAGACTTCTCCCTTCTGCAGGACGCGTCCATTAACCCGGAAGAGGAAACCCTTGTAGGAGGCGTTCCAGAAGTCCTGCCCGACCAATCAACAATGTGGCACCAATATCATGGGGAGCATAAAAGCGGAATAGAGAACATCGCCGGTGTGTCAGGCCGGAAGAGAGATCCAGAAGGAGGAGACGTGGACTGCGGGATAGACACCAAGACACTACCTGACGCCGCTGGAGCCACCGTAAACGGAAAAGTTGACGAGGAGGACTGCGAGGCTCCTGAAACATGGACAGAAGACTGGTAGACCCCGGAGGACGTAAGAGCCGAAAAACAACTCTGGAAAGTTGTGGCTTTTAGCGGTACGTGACGGGACGAAGGGGGGAGGGAGCAGGCATACAGGGTGGGTAAAACACGGGTGAAACATGTTGGTAGTGGTTGCTCACATCTTAATTCCTGCCTCTGTCCTTTTTTGTTTCACCCCTCTCTTGATCACGATCCTCACCCCAATATAGATCAAAACAGGCACCATATGTCACACTGCCTAAACCCTTAAACAACGAAGGGACAGTTCCAAGGTTAGATAACCATGTTTTTTTACTTCTTATATTTTCGCGTCTCTTCTTACACATGGTGTGGTGACGGTAGAAAACTTTAGCGAATAACATACTGACTGCTCCTTTTCTCATTTGTTTTCTCGAGTATATTCCGGGACCCCATCTACGTTCCACCGACATCCCTGACACCTGGACCTCTAATTCGGACAAGGATCTCCCAAAGAAGAAGAACTCAAAGAGCCCTCTGCTGGAACAGACATTAGTGAATTCATTTGTTCATTTTGGACCTTCTCAGTTTTTCCCCACTTTTTTTGCAATCCAAATAAACATCGCATTATTCACCCTATACGGCCTCCTCGCTTCTGTTTCCGACCATCCCTCTGACAATGTATTATGCCAACCATGAGAGGTCATGCAAAATTGAACCTCCAGTCTGCTACTACAGCCTTTTTAAGCTGGTGCTTGCACCATTTACAAGAGATCGCCATTTGGAAGCCCCAGAAAACCTTCTTTTAAATCACTGCACCTATTTTAAAAATCACCGTAAACCTACTCACCCCTTGCTCCAACCTCACAGGCACCAGGCTGCGCTTCCTCGGTCCACCACGGAGTGTTCCGATTGAGTGGAGGAAAGGCTACGCAGACCGGAAGTGCCCGTGGGCAGCAAGGTTAGTGCTCTAGTGTTCAGCAGCCAGTCATCAGCGCCAGAATTAAAACCCCATGCCCCCCACGATGCGCGCAGCGGGCGCACCAATGGCACGCCAACGGTGCACCAAATGTAAGCCCGTCTGTGCCCGTCCATGCCAGACCGGGCCCAGGGACAGGAACCCCTGATCCCCCCCACCTGCCACCATCACCTACTCACGTGACACACTTCTCCAAAGGAGACCGGCCATAAACTCTGCATGCCTTCACTCACTCACTCCAGAGGGACCACACAGCCCCTGCGCCTCCTGCCAATACTCCTTTCGACAAAAAAGACCCCACCTCACATCGAAACACGCTTAAGCATGGCCCTGCTGAACTGCAGATCCCTGCCTAAACACTCACTGGAAATCTACTTACTTCTGCATGACTTAAAATTAGACATACTGTTCTTAACAGAAACATGGTTATTCACCAACTCCGATCCGGATATAGTCCAGGCCCTCCCCCCAGGATACCTCATTCAGCGCAGCGACAGATCAAGTGGCAAAGGTGGGGGGATTGCGATTATTTATAAAAACAATCTCTCTTGCCGGCTAGTAGACAGCTGCATCCTAGACTGTGATAATGCTCATTTTATTATCCAGATCTCCCCCACAAAAACAATCTCAGGTCTCCCCCCCCGGGTGCTTTAGGGCAATTCTGCAGCTCGCTACAAGAGACCATCATCCACCTAGACAGTACTTCCTCCAATTTCACACTGCTGGGAGATCTAAATCTACACTTTGACGACCCCTTAGACAAAGAGGCAAGCAAGCTATTACTCAACCTAAAGTCCTATGATCTTCTCCTTAAAAGCCCCCAAGCCACACACGTAAAAGGGTATCTCCTAGACCCAATATTTTCTAAAATTACTGCTCTAGAACCCAGGGAACCATTTCCTAATCCCGTTCACCTGGAAAACCATCACTGAAACTCGGCAAACCCTGCCCACACGCAATTAAGAAAGACCCTGGTCCAAACTCCCCCTGGATAAGTGGAAAAGCCTACTAGAGCTCTCAGCCCCCACACACGATCCGGGCCCCCTAGTAGCGGACAAACATTTCTCACTCTGGATAGAAAACTCACTTGACCAAGTTCTACCCAGGAAAATATATTGAAAAAAAAGCAGACCCTTCAAATCCCCCTGGTTCACCTCTGAACTCAGGGACCAAAAAAAGCTATACAAAAAGTTAAAGCGCTCCTGGAGGAAAGACTGGGCCAAAAACAAGAAATCTGAATATAGAGCAGCCATCAGGTTATACAAAGCCTCCCTTAAAGCTACCCAGGCTGCCTTTTTCGATGAGAAAATTCGAGCCTCCACAAACTCATCCAGAGAGACCTTCTGCATTGTTAAGGAACTCCTCAAAGTCCCAGACTTGCTCCTCACCCCAACACCTCAGGCCTCAGATGCAACCAACTTGCAGAATTCTTCTCAACGAAAATTCAAAATATTCTAAAAAGCCTCCCAACCACAGACCAGCCACCAGAACCTAGTTCTCCCATTGCCCCAAATGTCTCGCCGCACCTTGACTCCTTCTCCCCTATCACCAGGGAGGGATTCCTCACAATTCTTGAATCAATAAAAAGTGGCTCCCCTATCGATCCCGCACCACTCAACATCCTGAAATCTGTGACTTCAACCATCACCCCACTGGCTACTAACTTAATTAACTCCTCTCTCTCCCAAGGCACCGTCCCGCAAAGCTGGAAAAGAGCCATAGTAAGAGCCCAACTAAAAAAGCCCCAGCTAGACCCCTTAGAGATGTCCAACTACCGGCCCATCTCTCTACTACCAGGGATCAGCAAGGTCGCAGAAAAATTTGCCAATCAACAACTGTCCGCCTGCCTGGAAGCAGGTGAACTTCTTTGCTGCTCCCAGACAGGCTTCCACCCTGGCCAAGGCACAGACACGGCCCTGATAGCGGTGGTTGAAGAGGCAAGGATGATTTTGGACTCAGGAGGCTCAGCAGCTGTGATCCTCCTAAACCTAAGCGCAGCCTTCGATACGGTTGATCACCTTATCCTTATCCAAAGTCTCAGCAGCTTGGGAGTCTCGGGCCCTGCCCTTGTATGGCTAAAATGCTTCATAGATAACAGAACCTTCCAGGTCTCCGAAGGCAGTGTGCGTTCAAGGCAATCCCTCTCCAGTGCGGCGTGCCACAGGTCTCGTCCCTTCGATACGGTTGATCACCTTATCCTTATCCAAAGTCTCAGCAGCTTGGGAGTCTCGGGCTCTGCCCTTGTATGGCTAAAATGCTTCATAGATAACAGAACCTTCCAGGTCTCCGAAGGCAGTGTGCGTTCAAGGCAATCCCTCTCCAGTGCGGCGTGCCACAGGTCTCGTCCCTGAGTCCGACACTTTTTAACGCATACATGTCCCCACTGGAGGACATTGTCGCCCCTTTCGGGATCAAACTGATCACATACGCAGACGACACACAATTGGTCCTCTCACTCAACCAGTCAGACCACTCCTCTGGGAACCTACGATCCTGTCTCTCAGAAATCTTTAGCTGGATGAATAACTCCCTCCTCAAACTCAACGGAGATAAAACAAAGCTAATGTTGTTGGGCCACAAAACCACATCCATCCTTAACTCCATGATGCCTACATGCATGGGATCAACTCCCCTACCAAAAGGTGAAATTAAAAGTCTTGGCGTCTGGCTCGACCAAGACCTCTCTTTTCAAACCCAAGCCAAGAAAACCACTGGCGTGTGCTTTGGTACTCCGCACCGCACGGAAAATCCTCCCTCTCTTACCTCCCCACTCCAGAAATTTCCTCATTCAGGGCCTCATTCTCTCTAGGCTTGATTATAGCAACGCCCTATACCTAGGTGCCCCAGAGACTACCATAAACAAACTCAAACTCATCCAGAACTCGGCAGCTAGACTGCAGACAGGAACAACAAAAAAGACTCTCAGCTAAACCCGCCCTTAGATACCTTCATTGGCTCCCAATATGGGAAAGAATCAAATTTAAGTCTCTGTGTATAACGCACAGATCACTCCAGGGCAAGGGCCCCCCATCCTGAGAGACCTGATCACCCCCTACAAAGCCAACAGAGCGTTAAGATCTGACCACCTCTATCTTGCAAACACTTCCAGAATAAAGAAGGCATGAACAGGCGGACGTCTCTTCTCTCTCAACGCTGCAAAGCTCTGGAATTCCATCCCCCTCAATATTCAGAAAGAAGCCAACCTCCTGAAATTCCGCAAACTCCTAAAAACCTTCCTTTTTCCCTAGGCCTCCATTCTTCTGCTAAAATCTATACTCATAGCGCTGGGACACCCACGGGTAGCCACGCGCTCTACAAATCCAATTCCATTCCATTCCATTTAGGTTTACTATATCTATATATATCACTACACTTAAAAATTTCTAAGTCACCCCTATAACAGGCCTTAATAATCCTGAAGGCAGGGTGCTTGGTTTTACGTGAGAGGGTGCTCCTGCATGAGCTGGGCCCCTCTGCAGTCTTCAGAGACCATTCTCACGGGCTGTACGTGATACTATAGACATATAGGTTTAGGTGCATTATAACCTTGCGGTAGATGCTATCTTGAAAACGACTGCTATGAAGTATATTTGTGTTTGGTGTCAAACACCATGGAATCATACCTTCACACCAGTAACTGATGTGGGACTTATGATTCCTCCCCCCAGAACCGAGGTTCCGGGGGTACCTAAGTCTACCGGTACCAGCTTTCTTGAGCCTTACAGCACAACATGGATGCTGCCAGCCACAGACACGAGTCTGCCTGCCTGCTGCTGAGCCAAGCTCAAGCAGAGGAAGGTCAGACAATAGGTTTCCTGTCACAGGGAGGTGTGACCACCTCCCAGACATGATTTAGTGTATTGAGGCTGGGTGGGTGCACTGTCTCAGTGCCAGAAAGTCTGCACAAGTGGCACATTCTGTGTCCCTGTGCATAGTCCAGCTCAAACCAGTTCTGGGAGCCATTTGTACCTGCTTTGACACGAAACTGGACAAAGGACATGGGTGTAGCCACCCCTATGTCCTGTCTGTCGCCTAGAAAGGTCCCTAGAATCTGTTCAACCCTCTCCCGTGGGTATAAAATGGGTTACCTGGCTACGGGACATCAGCTTTTACATGGACAAGATTCAGCAAGAAGATACCACTACACTTCGACCGACTGGACACACTGGATTTTGCTGGACCTCCCTTTGGCTCAACTTCGTTTTCCCTTGCTGTCCCCAGTCTTGCCACTGTCCGTGATCCATACAGGCTCCGTGCAGGACCCTCTGGACCTCCAAGACAACAGAAGAATCTCCCTTGGGGTGAAGGAGTCACTCCCCTGCATACGCAGGCACCGTAACGCATCTGACCGGTTGGTGGGCATTCGTCTATCGAGCCCCTGGTCACTCCAAAGTGGCTCAGACTCTGTCCCCACTGCTTTCAGGTTCATATCATCTAGGATCCACATTTTAATTCCATCAGACACTTCTCTTACTTCCAGCAGCAGCATTTCTTTGTCGACATCCATAGAGAGCGACAAGGGTTTCTGACGCCACTTCGTGCCTATGCACCCAGCTCTTCCGGGATAGGTAACTCTGGTACAAAAGTATCCACGAGTGGGGTGGCTCTCCAACCTCTTAAATTCCAAGGGTTGTCTTTATAATCTGCTGAGAAGGGTCCTTAATCTCTAATTTTCCAGCCGCGACTTTCCCATAGAATTGTACCTAGCGCGCGGTAGTGTTCTCACTCTGCACCCATCCTCCGTGGGGTCCCTACTCACTCACCTTGGGTGGTTCCTTGGGGTCCCAGCAATTCTACACCTTCTAGACTAGGTCTAGTCCCGAGTTGTGGTTCTTATACCACTTATTTAGTATATGGTATGGCATTCCCATGGAGCCCACTAAGTACTGTGCTACTTAGGTTTGATTCTTTGCAACTGTATTATTTGATTTGTGTTCTATCCTCGTGAAGAGGATACTAGATAGTGTTATGTAGAATAAATACATATTTTTTATAAATAATGTGTGGTTTACCTTTCATGTAACCAATACTATAAGGTTGCATTCTAGTAAAACAAGGTGTTTAACATTCCTTCAAGACTTAGCCCGAAGGCTGCTCTCCATAGCTACCACTAGTATAGCTTTCTATGAAGGTTATCTTTGACCTAATCACTATAAGGATTGTTTGGACTGGTACAAGGTGCCCACTTTAATTAGTGGATAGCATATACCAGGTAACGTCTCACAATTACCCTGTAACAAGGGGACATTTGTTAAAATTTCTACCTAAGGGCAGCATTCTGGTGGAAGATCAAGATTTGTCCTTTGAGGGTTAAGATACATATTAGGGGTGTAATCTGAGTGTGGCTATCTAATAAGTACAGTAACATTAACATTTTGTACAGCATGACATACTCTTAATCTGCTCCCTATATTTCCTCCCCCAGATGAATGATCGATTTGTCTCGGGACTATATCTTTGGATGTGCCTTCCACATGATCGTCAACAATTTTTTGAGTGGTAACTGCAAGAGGAGATTGTGTGGTTTTACTACAATGTCTTCCTGCCACCTTCAACTGCCTTACTAATTCTTGACCACCCTCACCCCCGAGGCAGGGTATTCCGTTCCTGTGAACCCAATTTTTTCTACCCCAACCATGAGTTTATTGACACTTTTTCGAATATCACCCACATTAGCCTCAAGTTTACCAAGTCTCCCCATAATTGGTGAGAGATTCTTTAGAAGTATATTGTCAAAATGACTTGTTCAATGTCATGCACTGTTAGAACTGTAGAGGCTGGTGGCATAGGGTGAGATCTTGGTGCTGCTGTTAAAATACTTGAGGTGCATTTAGTCTCCGTATGTGATAACCCCTTGGTTTTGTTTTTTGATCTAGTACTTAATCCCAGTGGAGGATCCTGATGTTTCATTTTCCTCTTCCTTTTAGCTGGTAATTACATTTTCAGGGATATAGTATTACAGGGTGGAGTTGGGAACTTCACAGGAGTGGGTGATTCTGCTATTGTTTGTATGCTAGTAGGACTTCCAGACTCTATATCCTCAGGCACCCTATTAGAAGTGTGATCAGGGTTCAGAGCAGTAAGCGAATGACCCTCCATGAACAACCGACGTTCAGCCACTAGGATTTCTTTATCCAAGGCTTTGTCAGAAAACAATTAAGGGTAGCGTTTTGGAGAGTCTTGGGTGTATCCTCCCTGTCAGTCGTTTGCTTTCACTTGGCCATTTGATGAGCAATCACAGCCCCACAAGGTGTTAACTGTAACTTAGGCCTAGGACACAATCAAACTTACTTGGCAGGGATTAGGGACTCCCCAGGGAACTGCAGCATGCCTCCAAGTGTCTCATAGCCCGGGATTACAGAATAAAACCTAGAGGGTAGGTCCAGCCCAGCCTCTTACGGGCGTGGACGGTCCTGCCCTTGGCCAGGCCTTCGCCCGGGCACACCTGCATGTATCCTGCACTGCGGGAGCCCTGAGCAACTTTTAAGGCACCTCTTGGTGCGTCTGAACACTGGCGGGCTCATGCTGCATGGTTGGCTGGGGGATGAAGTCCCTGTGTCAGGCAGGCAATGCGGTGATGGGCTCCTGCGCCTCCGAAGCCCTTAGCAATTTTTAAAGCCCCCCTGGTGCATCGGAACACTGGCGTAGCCCTTGCCGCATAGTTGGCTGGGCAATGAATTCCCGGTGACTAGCATGTGATGCAGTGATGGGCTCCTATGCCGCGGGTGCCCTGAGCAACTTTTAAAGTACCTCCTGGCACGTTGGAACACTGGTGCGGCTCCTGCCACAAGGTTGGCTGGGGGATGAAGTCTCCGTGTGTGGCAGGCAATGCAGTGATGGGCTCCCGTGCCTCTAGGGCCCTAAGCAACCTTAAAGCACCTCCTGGTGTGTCGGAACATTGGTTATGTTATGTTATGTTATTAAAATATTTCTTAAGCACGCTATCACCGATTGGTTTCTTGGCGCTGTGATCAGCAGTAACATGAACATAGATGAGGAGGGTTGAGTTATTGAAATGCTTGTCTAAAGAGCCAGGTCTTCAAGGCTTTCCGGAAAGAGAGAAGGTCTTGACAATTCCGGATCTCCAGGGGGAGGGAATTCCACAAGCAGGAGGCAAGGGTAGCGAACCTACGGCCTCCTGCGCGCTTAAGTTTGAAAGAAGGCGTCTGCAGGAGGCTCAGGTGGAGTGAGCGTAGGTTGCGAGATGGAGTATATCTGGAGATCAGTTGGTTAATGAATGAGGGGCTTTTACAGTAAAGGGACTTGAAAATTATGCAACCAGTTTGAAGGACTGGGCTCTTTAAGGCCCAGCGGTGCCAGGGCACAACACCTGAAACCTTCATGGGTAACCTGCTCCGGCGTACGAATGACAGAGACACGGGACACTTCCTTCGGCGTCAAAGATTCAAGGTTTATTTACTGCAGGGAACACAGAAGTCACGACAAGTACAACACGTGCAACTTGGGGAGACTGCTTCAAATTGGTTCTGTGGATCGCTCCTTTTATACAGATTTTACCCATAGGACAACATGGTACACAAAGGTTTACAACCCGGTTCCCACCATTATCCCCCAGAGGGGTCGCTTTGGTCACTTTGATACACATAAGGTCCGGAACATAAGTGCGGAAACATTTGGCGGTTCCCAACTGTAAAAACCCATCTTCCCAACATTAGTGCATTCCAATCGGCAGTAAAACAGATCGAAATAGGAACAAAGACAGGTGCAGAGGAAGACGGAGACAGTGGGGAGATCGGAAAGGGTGTAAAAGGGGAGGTATCGGAAAACACGAGATACAGGCATCAAAGGGACGTGCCTAATGAGATGCACGGCTGAGACAATAAACCGGCACGGCAAGATGAGCCTCGAGCGGGGCCATCTGCCTTACAGTATCATCCCCCTTGTCATAAAGACACTTACAAAGGACATGTGTCTTCCGCAAATATCTTGGGAGTCCCAGGGTCGCGAAGCGGACATCGTCCGTTCGCTGGCTACTTGAGGGCAAGAGACAAAATGGATGCCGTATCTAAGATGGAACCCGTGGGTACAGATGAAAAACCCACATAACAAACGAACGGTTTAAGTTAGCACAGCGAAACTGCGCACACTTATTAAACTCGTCATTTGCGGTTCATAGATACCAGACTCGACCATATTCGTGCGAGTCGAAAACACCACTTACAATTGTCACGGAACCTCAGACGCTCCTTTTGCCCTCATGTAGGCAAGCACTAGTCGGAATCATATTCGATATTCATCAGACCATCGAGATGTTGCTGTAGCATAGCTCTGTCCAACCGAGTCCCCTTGGTAACAGGTGGCTGTCTCATACACGTTGTAGCACAAAGGCCACATAAGGCAGGACCGCACTGCACACAAAGGCAACACGTGAACAGGAACACCACAACGACTCCGATGATCATCAGAATCTTCCAACCCCAAGTCGACATCAGGCCCCAAAACCACCCAAGTAGCGTCCAATCCCCTACATCCACGTGTATGGATTCGGAGATCTTATGCAACTTCGGGATGGCTTGATAGACAGTCGGAGCATTATCAGGAATGAAAATACAGCAGCTCGAATGGATCACCTTACATACCCCACCTCGATCTGCTAAGATCACGTCTAAAACCATACGGTTTTGTAACGTCATAAGTCTATCCGCCTGAAGTTCAGTGGTGATATTACCAAGGGCACTGGCAGTAATATTAGCTGTCGATTCTACCACTCGAGTCAACTGTCTCAGGTTCCTACTATTAACCATAGGTCCCCAAAACGGGAGGAAACCCTTGAAAAAGTCTCCTGCCTCTTGACCGGCAGTATCCTCTTCGCTAATTACGCCTCTCACAACTCTAGTCTTGTGATAATCTGCATCTACAGTGAACGTCGGAGGCAACAAGTTTGCAATGAAGCATGAGCCCATGAAGTCAGAGGGCAACCATGCATATGCACGATCATGACAGATAAAGTAGGTACCCTTGGCAGCCAGGAACACAGGGGACGAGACCATCGGCAGAATGTAATTTTCAGTGCAAGCACTCTCTCCAAGTCGGGCTTTCGATCTTCGGCCGCGACCTATGAGACAAAAATTACCAATGTGGGGTACAACCCATATCGGGGGCGAGCTTTTAAGCTGTTTTTCACTGGTGAACACACTATATTCGCCTCTACTTAGGACCCTATAGGCTTGTACCTCTTCTTCGGGAATAAGCGAGGGATCATAGATATCGCTATCTAAATCCTCTATTGCTATCGACAAAGGTTTTTGATACGAGGTAGGACCAGAGTAGGGGGAACGTGGTTCTCGAATGGGGTGGAAACCCAGTGCGCTTCGAAACATTGTCTGAAATGCTCGAGCAGACCCTTGGGAACTGTACGGTAACACCAGATATGGAATTCCCTTATCCGTAGTATGTGGCATCAACCCACACACCCAACAATTAGTAGTGTTAACCACTAACTGATGCTGATGGAGGAGCTGAATAAAGGAATTATTGCGGAATTCTGCACGTCTAGCCTGCTCGTGTTCAGGTAAGATATGAAAAGAATGAGGAGAAGCAGTGGAGGTAAGTTTAGGGTCAGGGGTAGGAGTAGGTATAGCAGAAGGTAAGAAGTAAAACATCGTGTAATACACCCCACCCGCCAATAATGCAGAAGCAGTCAAAAACAATACGAATATTTGGAATATAAAACATTTGGTACGACTGAGTTGCTGCAGCTTGAATCTATGAGCCTGAGCTCCTTCCAAATCCGTCAGCTTCGAAAATGCCATTCCCTATGACCGTCCGCAACGTTTCTTGACGCACTTCGTTCTGTGTAGCAATAGTCAATCCCTAGGAGTTCCCAGGAACCGACGGTCTTTAACCTAGCGTCAAGACCTACTAACCAGAAGGAAGTACGCGCGCGGCCCTACGGCCTTTATTTCACAAGTGTATATATGCGAAAACAATGTTTCTCAGCTGTGGAAGCAAAAAGTATAAGGAACGAAGCTCAATGTATATATACAGGAATAATCATAGTAATATGAATGTTCAAACTGATCACGGAAAACGGGATAAATGCAGTTGTCAATACAGCAAAGCAGGATCTTTTATTAGTCTTTAGTGCTAGATCGCAAAAAGTATCGGGTTTTCCCAGGACGTGTCTGTTCGTCAAACAAAGGATCCGTTGAAGAGACAGCGTCCTGCTGGTCAGTTGAGTGTTCGGTTCTTGAGTCTTTTGATGACAATCGTTCAACAGTGTCTTTCTGCTGCACTGAGGATTCTCCAACAAGCTGTGCGTCGCTAAAAGGTACAAACGCCGGCAATCCCTCGGTTTCAGTTGATGCAATGCCTTTCCTCATCCACGAGTCTGCTGGCAACGGGATAGGGACTTTCTTGGTATGGGTGGCGTGCACCCAATTCTTCCGCCCCTCAAGACGAACTGCAGTTCTCGTGGCAAGGAGGACCTGGTAGGGTCCAGTGAACCTGGGATCCAAATTGTTCTTGCGCGAAAAGTTGCGCGTCACCACCCAATCTCCGGGCTGGAGCTGGTGGCCTGGACCCTTCGTCTGCGTCGGCAATGCTTCGTGAACCTGTTGGTGAATTAACCTCAGTTTAGCAGTCAAGTCATGAAGATAATCGATCAACATTGGATACTCAAGATCACAGAAAGTACCTGGCCTAGGAACCCCCCACACATTCGCAGGACGGCCGAACACTATTTCATAGGGACTAAGCCCTACTCGGGAGTGTACAGTCGCCCTAGTTGACAGTAATGCTAAAGGTAAAGCGTCAGGCCACGAAAGACCAGTCGTAGCCTGAATCTTTGCTAGTTTCAGTTTAAGGGTGCCGTTATACCCTTCAACCAAACCAGCTGACTGGGGATGGTTGGCGCTGTGGAATTTCTGATTAATTCCAAGGCCCTTACACACACTCTTCATCACACTTCCCACAAACTCACTTCCGTTATCTGACCACACGACTCTAGGCATTCCATACCGAGGAAAATATTCCTTCAGTAGGATTTTCGCCGTAGACAAAGCAGTATTGTCTTTGAGAGGATAGGCCTCGATCCATCGGGAGAATGCGCAAACCACAACTAAAACGTATTTCAGGTTATTGCATCGCTCCATATGGATGAAATCCAATTGAATCACCTCAAAGGGACATGAAGGGGGAGCAAAACTGCCAGGAGGAGTTGGGGTTCCCTTGCCAGGATTGTACATCATACACACCATACAGTTCTTAACCAAGCGTTCAGCACATTTCGTAATACCATCATTCTTCCACACAGGGGACAGCAACTTACAAATACCTTTCGCGCTAATATGTGCTAACCCATGCGCCATTGTCACAACGGACAGCACATACGCATCAGGCAACATCCATCTTTTCTGATCCGATAAATCAATCCAACAACCACTTACATCCAACTTTCCCGTACTTTCTTTCCACTTCATCTTTTCAGTCTCGGTGGCCTCATTCTGAATTGCCTTTACACTCTCGATAGTGTCCTCACACATACTCGATTCTGTAGGCCACCTAACCGAACTCGTCACATACATTCGAGTGCTAAGGTTCCGGGCAGTCTCCTTAGCAATCTCATCCGCAAACGCATTACCACGACCAACATCATCCGTCACCTTACGATGCGCACTACATTTAACAATCGCCACTTGCTTAGGCAACGTAAGTGCATCCAAAAGATCATTCACAAGCTGACCATGCTGAATCTTCGTACCATGCGATGTTAGAAAGCCTCTTTCTCTCCACAAACGTCCAAAACTATGGGCGACGCCAAATGCATATTGGCTGTCGGTAAACACATTCACACGTTTCCCTTTCGCTAACACACACGCTCTAGTGAGAGCGATCAGCTCTGCAGCTTGGGCAGAATTCTGATTTAATCTTGCAGTCTCAACAACAGTATTCAACGTTACAACAGCATAAGCAGTAGTCACATCACCATTCGGCAACTTGAAACATGAACCATCCACATACAGTGTACCATCTGGGCCTTCCAACGGGGTGTTTTTAAGGTCCACTCGACCTTTTGTTTCCTCCTCTGTCCTCAAATAACAATCGTGTTCTGTTATTTCATCTGACTCTGAGCTAATTGGTAACAAAGTTGCCGGGTTCAGAACATTACAACGTTTTATTTGAATGTGGCTTGCCAACAGCGTCAGCTCGTACCCAGACAACCTCGCACTCGTCAAGTGCTGAGTTTTCGTACGATTCAAAAGAGTATCGACTGCATGCGGAACCATCACCGTAAGCATATTATCCATGACCAATCCTGCTGATTGTCGGATGGAGACCGCGGCTGCTGCTGTTGCTCTCAAACAACTCGGCAATGCTCTAGCTACCGGGTCCAAGGTCGAGGAAAAATATGCACATGGACGTTGCTTACCACCAAAAGGTTGCGTTAAGACACTCAACGCACAACCTTCTCTCTCGTGAACATATAATGTAAACGGCTTGCTATAGTCAGGAGTACCTAACACAGGAGCCGAACACAATGAATCACGTAGTTCAGAAAAACTTTTCTGACATTCTTCCGTCCATGGTAAAGGAGTCGAAACATCCTTGCACGTAAGAGCCACCAATGGTTTCGCTAGCAATGAAAAATTTGGAATCCATTGCCTGCAGTACGACGTGATACCTAAAAAGGCACGCACATCTCTTTGGGTTGTTGGCACAGCCATTCGCGCAATTGCTGCAATTCTCTCTGGGGTCAACCGCCTTCCCTCCTTTGACAATAAGTGACCTAGATAGGTTACTTCTTGACAACAATATTGGAGTTTAGAAGGTGACACCTTGTGATTTAACTCGCAGAGATGTTGCAGCAACAATACCGTAGCAATTTTGCAAATGTCCTGAGTATCAGCAGCCACCAATAGGTCATCGACGTATTGGATTAAGGCCGCACCAGCCGGCAACCTAAACGCATCCAGTTGACCCTTCAAGGCTTGGCTGTAAATCGATGGACTTTCACAGTAGCCCTGAGGAGCGCGTTTAAACCGGAAGCTGCGTCCACCAAGAGAGAAACCGAAAAGGTCTCTGCTCTCTTCTGCAATCGGGATGCTGAAGAACGCATTCTTCAAGTCAATCACCGAAAACCACGATGCAGAAGCTGGAATCAGAGTCAGTAGCGCCGTGATGTCAGGCACAACGGGGAACTGAGGAATCACAATTTTATTCACCTCCCGTAAATCGATAACAAAACGATAAACAGGTGGTTTCGAGGGATCAGTACGTTTTAGAATGGGCAGTACAGGGCTATTGCACACATTTCCCCGTGTTTCCTCAATAACATCTTTCTCGATCAAATCATAGATGATCGCTAACAATGCTCGTTCACCATCAAGGGAGATACGATACTGGGGAATACGTGGCAATCGCACATTAGATTTCAACTGAACAACATAAGGAGAGATATCAAGTAGGCCCACATCATTTGGACCTGTTGCCCACAAAGACGTAGGAAGAGAACTCAATTCCGCCGGAAGCTTATCGAGAGACAAGTACATAGGAGAGACAACCCTCTCTCCTAACGTAAGCTTTACACCCGCAGGGGAACAATACAAAGTCGCATACAAACGTTTAAGCAAATCCAGGCCCAAAAGATTTTCACCACAACCCGTGGTTAAAATCAACGGAGCTTCTAGCTCACGAGGCCCAATTGTAAGGGGCAAAGGGCGTGAAACTGGATTGCTAACGGGGGCGCCAGAAAATCCAACGGAAACATTTGTTAAGCCAGACAAAGGTGCGCCAGGGAGTTTCGAATGCTTAATGGAACTTTTCGCTGCACCAGTGTCCAACAGAAAAGGCTCAACGACGCCCGATGTAGCAACTGCGACGTAAGGCCCTCTCTGATCAACCGGAACTGATACCACTCCCTCTCCTTGTCTTCGGCTGTCCTAGTAATTACTGTCGTCAGTTCCCTGATCGACGTAATAATCGTCTACATTGTACTGCGCAGATCGTCCTTGCGACGATCCACGTTGATCAAAACAATTATCGGAATTTGATGAGTTATCTGAGCGATCATTCTGAGCTCCGCGACCTCTACCACGTGGTGCCTGCTGCGAACCACCACGACCTCCTCTAGATGAGTTACCACTATTACGTTCGTTTAGAACAGGACAATTGAATTTAATGTGACCCTCTTGTCTACAATAAGCACATTGATTGTACCCTAACGATGATCTTTGGGAGAATGAGTCATTACGCGGCTGTGATCGGTTCGATTGCGACTGCGATCTATTCTGTTGGGGTGCATTCTGATTTGAACGCGGAGGATACGCTTGTTGCAGCAACACTTTAGTTTTGAGTTCTTTCGTCTTTTTATCAGCACGGTCGTTCTCCTCTTTCTCTCTATTCTCATAATATTGCGCTGTGGCCAATATCTGAGCTGAGGTAGAAACGGCCCACGCACTTTCTGAATTCTTTAATTTATTGCTCAAATCGGGCAATAAGTTCGAAACAAATTTATCCACGAACAACCTTTGACCACCCTCAGTGCTCATATCCTGACCACTATGATCAATGAATGCCTCCTCGAACCTCGTAAAGAAGTCGGAGACACTCTCGTCCTTCTTCTGTTTACAAGCTGACAATTTATCCCAGTTTACCCTCATAGCTGGCATAAGAGTTTTCATTAACGTTATTATTCTTTGAGGAAGAGCAGTAATCATCTGCTCGGGTTTAGCTCCACCAGTTTGTAAAGCATCCGACGCTACAATGGCAGCCCAATCACCACCTAGTTCATTCGGATGATTTTCCTGACGAATCTTAGCCCATACCGGTTGTGGTACGACATTGCCGAACAACATATCGATATCAGCAAGATTCATTATTGTGGCATCTACGAGCTGCGATAATTCTTTATAGTACCCCGCAGGATTTTTGCGAGGGTCAGGCAAGGATTGCTTCACCTGCAACACCTCTGAGCGTTTCCATGGGAGATGTATCCACACTCTCTGGAAATGCGGCGGAACAATAGGAATAGCAGTAGCATCACCTGGCATCCACACTGGTGGAACTTCGCGCATAGGAAATTGGCCAGATTCATCTGGCTGTCTTTCAATATCCTCGACAAACAAGGCTTGGGGTATAGGAGTGGGACGGAAAGATAGCAACCGCTCAACGGCTCGTCGAACGTTGGTATCCACTATCAGTCCAGCCGAAAACTGGAGCTGTAGATCAGACAAAGCGGTCAGCACCTCGTCAGGTGCATCAGCAGATATCTGATCGCGAAGGACCTTACACATTTCCTCGAACACAAATCTCTGGGTTGGTATATTGAATTGACAAAATGTGTCGAGTACAATACGGGGTGGATTTCTAAGAGGATTTGCCATCCAACCCATCGCCATATTATATAGCGAAGCGCGTTCCCTGTTACCAGGAAGCTGACTACGTCTCTGAGGACCATCGGAACCAGCGGACCCAAGAACAGGTCCGAGCGAATGAAAGAAGCTAGCCGCAAGAGGAGAATTACGACTACGAGTAGAGGGAGAAGTATAGGACACAGGACTAACGAGTGAAGGAGTAGAGACAGTAGCAACAGCAGGAGTTAACAGAGCAGGAGCAGTAGCGGGAGCAGGAGTATGTGGGAGCGGTGGAGCAGTAGGGATAGCAGTAGGCAAAGGAGCAGGAACAGTCGGAAGAGCGGGTGCAGGTTGAGGAACAGGCACAGGAAGAATAGGCGGAAGAATAGGTACAGCAGGAACCACAGGAGCTGCGGCACCCTGTACGTACGGAGGTGGCGACTTCATAAGATAAGACATTAAAGGATCCTCAACTGCCTCTTCCTTCTTTTCCGACTCCGTAGGCAAAGTAGGATAGCATTTATCTATAGTCTTACGCTGTAATCTATCAAACACTTCCTTATCCTTAACCTCCTTATCACGCTGAAATTGCTCTGCTTTCTTTACAATGGTACCAGCACTATCTCTCTGATTTCGCTTAGTCTGTCTGATTTCTTTCTGTCGGGCTTCTTTACGCCACAAACGAAAGGCATCAAACATGGCCGGCCTTGACTTTCTTTCGAACAATTTAACCTCTAGATTATCTAAGATCGGGGCCTCGAAGCTACCATGTGGTGGCTAGCGAAGGTCACCGTCCTTCTTCGTGTATTTGATCCAGTATTCATTCAAAGTAATCGGGCCTAGCCCATGTTTACTGTACAGTTCATAAGTCGGAGTTCCAACCGGAGGTATCGGACACGAGTCCTCCAGTCGGGAATCCACACCACAAGGTCTGAAACAACTAAACAAAGTACTGCGACCAGGCATCTTGCACACTAGCCGAGTTTCACAAACTTCAAGGGTTACGGGATTTACCAAGTCCCAGCAAAGAGCTAATACCCTCGGTTTTTGGCGGCTGCAGTCGTCAAATAACACAACAAAGTACGCTAGCAAAGTGTCACCGACAAAAACACTCACACAGCGTCAACAACAAAAACACTCGCTAAAGTGTCAACAACCAAGAACTCTGGAAGCGACCCACAAATACTTAACTCAAAGATCGATGGCGTCACCAGGAAGGCCCGTCAATCGTCTCGCTATACCAAGGTCTACGCCAGGCGCCAAAACAGGTCTACAGTCAGGGCAGCAGTCCGTCGCAGCCGTCAGGAGGCGGGAATCTTCGCGGGAAAAGTCTTCGGGCCACTTGTTTCGACAACAGGATCGATGAAGCGGAGTGCACCTTCCCTCGGAGATTTCACACGAAGTTCCTCACGATCGTCGGGCTTGGACCGGTACCACTGATGCAGCCGCACGTTGGGCGCCAACTGAAGGACTGGGCTCTTTAAGGCCCAGCGGTGCCAGGGCACAACACCTGAAACCTTCGTGGGTAACCTGCTCCGGCGTAAGAATGACAGAGACACGGGACACTTCCTTCGGCGTCAAAGATTCAAGGTTTATTTACTGCAGGGAACACAGAAGTCACGACAAGTACAACACGTGCAACTTGGGGAGACTGCTTCAAATTGGTTCTGTGGATCGCTCCTTTTATACAGATTTTACCCATAGGACAACATAGTACACAAAGGTTTACAACCCGGTTCCCACCATTATCCCCCAGAGGGGTCGCTTTGGTCACTTTGATACACATAAGGTCCGGAACATAAGTGCGGAAACATTTGGCAGTTCCCAACTGTAAAAACCCATCTTCCCAACATTAGTGCATTCCAATCGGCAGTAAAACAGATCGAAATAGGAACAAAGACAGGTGCAGAGGAAGACGGAGACAGTGGGGAGATCGGAAAGGGTGTAAAAGGGGAGGTATCGGGAAACACGAGATACAGGCATCAAAGGGACGTGCCTAATGAGATGCACGGCTGAGACAATAAACCGGCACGGCAAGATGAGCCTCGAGCGGGGCCATCTGCCTTACAGTATCATCCCCCTTGTCATAAAGACACTTACAAAGGACATGTGTCTTCCGCAAATATCTTGGGAGTCCCAGGGTCGCGAAGCGGACATCGTCCGTTCGCTGGCTACTTGAGGGCAAGAGACAAAATGGATGCCGTATCTAAGATGGAACCCGTGGGTACAGATGAAAAACCCACATAGCAAACGAACGGTTTAAGTTAGCACAGCAAAACTGCGCACACTTATTAAACTCGTCATTTGCGGTTCATAGATACCAGACTAGACCATATTCGTGCGAGTCGAAAACACCACTTACAATTGTCACGGAACCTCAAGTTTTAAAGGCACAGCGCTGGGTAACTGGGAGCCAGTGCAGTTTCCTTAGTAGGGGGGTAGCTGCATGTCACTTTGGTTGGTTCAGGATTAGCCTTGAGGCATGGTTCTGTACCATCTGGAGTCGCTTAACTAGGTAGTTGGGAAGACCTAGATAGATAGCATTCGCGTAGTCCAGATGGGACAGTACAGTCGAGATCACAAGCTGGGTGATTGCCTCGGGTGTAAGCAGACGGCGTACCTTCCGGATTTTTTTTAGTTGGAAGAAGCACTTGGAGACTACCTGACCTACCTGCGCTTTCAGTGATAGGTTGCAGTCCACGGTGACTCCAAGTGTTTTGGCTGACAAGGAGGGTGTTGGAGCTTGGCCCAATTGGTGCAGCTCCTGCCGCATGGTTGGCTGGGGGATGAAGTCCCTGTGTCAGGCAGGCAATGCTGTGATGGGCTCCTGCGCCTCGGAAGCCCTAAGCAATTTTTAAAGCCCCCCTGGTGCGTCGGAACACTGGTGTAGCCCTTGCCGCGTAGTTGGCTGGGCGATGAATTCCCCGTGACTGCCATGTGATGCAGTGACGGGCTCCCATGCCGCGGGAGCCCTGAGCAACTTTCAAAGTACCTCCTGGCACGTTGGAACACTGGTGCGGCTCCTGCCACAAGGTTGGCTGGGGGATGAAGTCCCCGTGTCAGGCAGGCAATGCAGTGATGGGCTCCCGCGCCTCTAGGTCCCTAAGCAACCTTAAAGCACCTCCTGGTGTGTCGGAACATTGGCGCGGCTCCTGCCGCATGGTTGGCTGGGGGATAACCTCCCCGTGTCTAACAGGTGATTCGGTGATGGGCATTAGAAAGAGATGGTTCTGATTAAAAGGGGTCTGAAAACAAGAAGGCAAAGGTCTGGTATGACATGCCATCAAAAAACTGACTATTCCATCCCATCTCTTGGATACAAAAAAGACAAAATTTTATGTGATGGCAGCCACTAAAGCTCACTTCGCACCTCATCAGACTCGTCACCTCTCCTCCGATGACAGAGCACCCTGCAATTCACCAACCTGCTGGCCAGACAGAAATCATCAACAGCATGTGTACCATCTACATAGCAGCCCTTTTGGATCCGTGCCTACACTACATTGTCATCTGCACTGCCCTCATACCAATTTGCAGCTCCTCCACTGTTACTTTCCCAGACGTCTGGAATCACACCCTCATCCTACTGCTCCTCAAAAAACTGTCAGTGGAAATCCAGACCCTGGCCAACAACAGGTCCATTTCCCTCTGTCAATTTCCAGCCAAAGTCCTTGATAAACTATTTTACACTCTGCTGACCAAATACCTCACCGCAAACCACATCCTAGATCCTTCCCTGTCCAGATGCAGACTGAACCACAGCACAGAGACTGCTCTTATTGCTGCCACTGATAGCATCTGCCTCATAATAGACAAGGGAAACACAGCAGCAGTCATCATACTAGACTTCTTGGCAACATTTGACACCATTCTCATCGAAGGTCACAATTCGAGTCCCAGCATGATGATGGATAACCTCTTTCCTCTCAGGACGCACCAAAATGGTCAGCCTGGCCCCCTACTAATGTGATGCATCAAACCTTATTTGCGGCATCCCTTGAGGCTAATCTCTGAGCTCAATACTCTTCAACATCTATATGTCTCCCCCGTCAGCATCATTCAATCCCATGGATTCAGCTTCATCTCCTACACAGACAACTCTCTACTCATCCTCTCACTATCTGATGATACCTCACCACTCATTGAAAGCAACAAAACAGAGGGGGTCCTCTTTGGCAAAGACACCACCATCTGGTCGACGGGCCAGTGATTCACTCAGCTATGAGGAATGCTCTACCCATCCAATCCTGCGAGGAACCTGGGTATCATGACTGCTAACAGTATCACCATTGAAAATCATGTCAACTCAGTTGACTCCATCTGCTGCCATCCCTCAAACCTCTATGGAAAATCTTAAACTGGTTCCTGTTCAACATCCAAAGAACCTTTAGACAAGCCTCCATCACTAGCAGGCTGGACTACAAGAACGCCCATTATGATGGAATCACCGCCCATCTCATTGAAATACTCCAAGTTGTATAGATGGCAGCTGTAATACTCAATGTCCCACACACTTATGCAAGCACCTCAAAGACCTCCAGTGCCTACCTATCCTCAAACGTGCCCTCTTCAAATAACTCGCACACACACCTACAGTAGCACTACCTCAACAGCGGCAACTTTTTTCACACCGCGGCAAGACACCTCCACTCGGTCAACCTCATCCTCTCCCATATCGCACACATCCACTAGGCCAAAGCAGGTGGTCAAGCCTTCTCTTACCTTGTCCACAAAGCGTGGAATGAATTCCCCTACCACAAAAGAGCTGCCAGCTCCTTACTTGAATTTCGGAAGAAACTTAAAACATGGCTATTCAGACAGGCTCTGAGGCAGGCACTGTACACTCCTTCGCAGTGCCAGCGTACGCTCCCGGGTGATATGTACACCCTACAAATAGGCATAACATAACTTCTGGAATACGTTTGTATAAATAATAAAAATGAAATGTTCCCAGCCATTTTGTCATCCCAGTTTTCTAAGGCAGTCCCTTTAATCATGTGCAAAAGCTGGGGCACATGCTACTTAGTGGCTAGCTGTGTTGGACAAGTTACGACTTTGGCGTAAATCTACAAGGTCTGCTTTGCCACCCACACCTGACACGGGTGAACTTGGTTCTATGAACCAGCGATGAATGTGAAAGACAGTGGATTGTAGCCTCACAATCCATCAATCATTAGTATAGCGCACTACTCACCTAGAGGGTCTCAAGGCATTGTGGGGGGGGGGGGGTAGCAGCTACTGCTCGAACAGCCAGGTCTTGAGATGTCTCCTGAAGGTCAGCAGGTCCCACAAAACACTATTCAATTTATAATTTACATAGAAGAATTGATTTTGTGTTACTAACAATCTTATAACGGAATCAGGGGAGCCTTGATACCAGCAACAAACCTTATTTCATTATTCACAGTATCACACACACTGTGCCAAGAGGAATGAACACCTGAGGTAAAAAGTATTTATCACTAAAGGAATAATTTGTTTCTCAGTACTTCTAAATCAACTACACAGGATAATATAAAAACAGGAAGAAGACGTTATAAATAACGAGAATAAAATTAACATTTTTAACATTGTTAAAATGTCATCTAACAATGTCATCTAGAACCTAATACTCTAACATCTACTTGTGTGTGCTAGACTAAGAGAGAATGGAAGGCAGAGCAACTTGCAATCTAGTGTTTCCTAGGGAGAACAGACATACTGCATTCCTTGTTGACAGCACAGGATGTCTTTTATCAGTAGAGGCTCAAAACAAAGACAGTGTTTCCAGCAAAGGGCAAACACACTCTGCTAAAGCAGTCAATTGTTTTTTTCTCCAGGTTTTGACTTTATCAGCTTCAGGCATGATGTAGCATCTGCAAACTGTGTTGGTAATACGTGAGACCCTCTTTTACAGAATCTTGGGCGATAATGTGGGCAAACGACCTCTCCTGACAAATAGTAAAGTGATAGTCCTTTATATTAAATCTTATCAGAAATTGATATTTCTGGTATAAGTTTAGGAATGTCTGACAAAAATGTATGTCCCAGATGTTTCCTCATAAAATGTGTAATTTGTAGATTTATGTAGTGCGGCATATAACCTGTGAGGGTACTCAGGAGCTGCCATTGGGCATGGAAAAGATTAGGAGCTCGATGTATGTAAAACTGAAATACTGAGTTCTTAATAGCAAATTTTACAGATTCGCTATTAAGAACTCGGTATTCCCAATGTAGATAAAAATTCGCAAAAAGTTAGCGATTCGGTAAAAATCGCTAATAAAAATACAGATTCCTCATTACCGAATCGGTGTTACCGATTCCATAATACCGATTCGGTAACTAGCAAATCCGGTATTTCAAAAAATCGCAAAGCTGTGATTCAGCCAATCCTGTGCTTCCTGATGACCTCACAACCAGGAAGTGGCCACACCTATGCAGCTGCTCCTGAAGCTGTTGGAGAG
This sequence comes from Lissotriton vulgaris, assembly GCF_964263255.1. Lineage (NCBI taxonomy): Eukaryota > Metazoa > Chordata > Amphibia > Caudata > Salamandridae > Lissotriton > Lissotriton vulgaris. The sequence goes on along the minus strand of NC_141689.1, from coordinate 1,355,558,197 downwards.
GCAGGGAGCAGGAGCAAAAGCACAGGAGCTGCACAGCTACCACCTTGCTGATAAACAAAAACAGAACCATGGACTCACAGGAGAAGGGGAAGGATGCTGGAGAAAGAAGGCGCAAACACAAGTTCAGTGAGAGAGAGTTGGTGAAGGATCACAATCAGCTCTTTGGCAAAAATTCCCTGCATGTCCCTGAGGCACAAAAACTGAGGATTTGGCTAGTGATCGAGCAGAAAATAAATGCCATTGGCGTCACCCATTGCTCAACAGAGGACCTCAAGAAGCGATGATACGATCTCTGGAAACGTGCCAAGGAGAGGGTGGCAGAATGGCTGAAACAAGCCAGGAAAACAGATGGGGGGGACATCAACAGCGCCTGCACCAACTGCATTAGAACAAATGGTGGAGTCCACCCTCCAGCCAGAGAGCGTCACTGGCATCGGAGACATGGACAGTTCAGACACAGGGTCCAACAGACAAGGTAAGATGCATGCACAGCATGCTGTGCTCCCTCTCTAGCCCAAAGCCCCCTGCAAGACTCCCACTCCTGACCATGTTTTGCCTGAAATCAACAATGTATCATGGGAGATGTAGTCCCTATCAACTAATAGCATATCTGTCAGTCCCCAAAAAGCATATGCATGTCACACACATCAATAGATAAGCAAGCGGGGGACAGACAGCTAGATCGGCAGTCATGTCATTTATTTGTAGGCAAATGCTGCCAGACAAGTGAGTAATAGTACATTTTGTATCCACAGGTGAAACATAGCGCCAGGCTGCCGAAGGGGAGACAGGAGAGGCTTCCAGGGAGCAAAACATACTGGAGGAGGATGTCCTATCACCTGCTGATGCCACACCGCCATCACCACCACCACCAACATGAGCCAGGAGGTATACAGTGGGTAGCCTCCAGAAGATGAAGGGCACAGATGATGAGAGCCAGGGAGCATAACAGACCCTGCAGGAGGATGAAATACATTCATCTGTAACACAGTTCCCATGGAGGTTGGAAACACAGGTGCACGTAGACGCCGACAGAGGGAACACAGTCCTGAGGCAGAGGAGTCCAGTGTCTCCTCTGGGTTGGAGTGGCAGATGCTTAAAGTGCAGCGCCTGCAAGGAAAAACAATGAGGGCAATGCAACGCCAGATGGTGACAAACAATAAAAACTTCAAAGACATGAAGGAGGCCATATACTGCCTCAACAACACCGTGGCAGAGGGCACGACTGAGATGTCTGATGCTGTGAGACTGTTATGCGTCAAGATTGATAGCGACCGTGGTGCAAGGTGCAGGGACAGACAGAGACTGGAAGGGCACACTAAGGCAGTTAACAGGCTGTACAATCCCACCCATGTCCCCAGCAGGCGCTCAGTGGCCATGCAAATGGAGATGGCTGAGCGCAGCTGTGAAGTCACTCAGGGGTTGGTAACAGTCACCAGTATTTTGGAGGAGCTTCAGACCAACCAAATTGCTGCTACAGGATTGGGGGATGGGGCTGAGAGTGAGGAGGCAACAAGCCGCAGCAGCATCACCCCCCCATTACAGGAGACCAGAAGGTGCAGTGGTAGGCACTGTTCAGCCGCAAGACACAGCACTGGTGAGGACAGTGTGCCTGCTGAATGCAGCCGTGCTGCCCACGGGCACAGGAGATAAGCACTGCCATTCCATTCCATTGTGTACTGGGTGACATAACCCATTGGACACAATGATGGGACTAGGGATCTTGCATGGTGGAGTGACTATGCCATGTTTGGCTTGACCAGGCCCTGTGAGGCCATCATAGTGTTGCGGTGAGCTGTACAATTGCCTGACTAAAGGTCAATTAAAAACTTTCACACTATTGCAGTTACTAGCTGTGTCTCATTACTTACTCAGAAATAGTTGTGAGTGATCTCTGCCCATCTCTGTCTCCCATCTGGTGCAGCTGCGACGCCAGCAGCGCTGTGGCTAGGGACATTCCTCATCCTCATCCTCATCCTCTGATTCACTGATTTATCCATGGGTGTCCCCTTCTTTGTGGCAAGGTTATGCAGCATGGCACATGTAGCTATTATTTTGCAGCAGATCAGGGGCCGGTAGTGCCGTGCACCTCCACTTTTGTGGAGGCAGCGGAACCTGCTTTTGAGGAGTTCAAATGTACGCTCCACCACATTGCGTGTAGATTTATGTGCCACATTATATCTCCTTTCACTTGGGGTAGATGGGTTGAGGTAAGGAGTCAGAATGAAGGCACGCACCGCATAAGCGCTATCACCTAAGTGTAAAAGAAAGGATAATTATTCACTTCTGACCAGAGTGCTGAAGAAGATCAGGCGTGACCGGGCCCAAGTTATCCTTGTGGCTCAGGACTGGGCTCAGAGTTTGGTATCCTGAGCTACTCCGTATGATCCGACTGCCTCTGCGGGAGGATCTTCTGTCGCAGCAGGAGGGGATGGTTCTCCACCTGAACCTGCCCAGCATCCACCTTCATGCGTGGAGATTGAGCGGCGACAGCTGATTCCATTTGACTTGCCTCCCGAAGTCTGTGATGTCATTCAGGCAGCCATGCATCCCTCCACTAAATTGGTATATGCCTACAGGTGGAACAAATGTGTAACATGGTGCACAGTCAAGACTGTGGATCCCCTTTCTGTCCCTCTTTCTGAGGTCCCTTTGTTCCTTCTTTCTCTGGCCCGGCAGTGCTCTGCTCTGGGCACTACCAAGGGCTAGCTTTTATCCATTTCAGCCTTTCTGAGTCTTCCAGATCAGCCTTCTCTTTACAATTCCCACGTTGTACAGAGATTCTTAAAATGCATTATGCATATATTCCCTCCTGTACCTTTCATAATGCCTCAGTGGGACTTGAATCTTGTTTTGACTTATCTCATGTGCGCTCCCTTTGAGCTGCTTCACAATTGTCCTTTACGTCTTCTGACTTTGAAAACTGCCTTCCTGGTGGCTATCACCTCTGCCAGGAGAGTAAGTGAGCTTCAGGCTCTTTCTTGTAAGCCTCCTTTTCTGTCAGTTCATTCAGACAAGGTTGTGCTTCGCACTCATCCTTCCTTCTTGCCAAAGGTTGTCACTGCCTTTCACATGGGCAGACAATCACCTTGCCCACTTTCTTTCCGCCGCCTCATCCTTCCAGAGAGGAAGAGAGGCTCAACCGTCTGGATCCAAAATGTGCGCTCTCCTTTTACCTGAATCGCACACAAGCATTCCGGGTGCATGACGATCTCTATGTTGACTACGCAGGCGCCACGAAAGGCCGGGCTGTTCACAAAAGGACTATCTCCCGCTCTATCGTCTTGTGTATCAAGGCCTATTATTCTAAGGCTAAAAAGGAACGTCCAGTGGGGCTGCATGCCCATTCTACCAGGGCGACTGCAGCTACTACGGCATTGGGACCTGGTGTCCCCCTGCAAGACATCTGTCAGGCTGCCACATGGGCTTCACTGCACACTTTTACAAAGCATTATTGCCTTGACAGCCAGATCCGGAGGGACGGCTTCTTTGGCCAGTCTGTTCTCCGTGACTTTCTGGTATAATCTTATTCGCAGACCCACCACCGGGGTTGGTACTTCTGGGGTATCTATTCTAAGGTAAGGAATCTATCACTAACGTGTCTCTTTCAGATGCACAAGTTATTACTTGTGTAACGATTTATCTGTAAGAGACATTAGTTAGTGATAGATTCCTTACCGGCCCACCCATCCTTCCTGTTCTGTGCACTGATTTCTAGGGTTAAGGTCATCCTTTCGGGCCCTAGTTTCTATGCACCAGTAGTCAGTATCTTACATGGCTCTGCGTTCCTGTCGCAGAAAGTTGTGTACAGAACTGGCATCAGCGCGCGTGGGCCCATCTAAGTACCTTCAGTGATGTCATCTCGGCGAAAACGACGCACGCGGAGCCGCACGACGACGCCTATTGACGTGCAGGGTTACTGCAGATGAAAGCTTTCTGGATCCAGTCTGACGCCTGGGGATATTCTAAGGTACGGAATCTAACACTAACTAATATCTCTTACAGATATATCGTTACCCAAGTAGTAACTTGTGCTATGCTCCCATGCTCCCTAAACCTATCTGGTCAAGCTAATGTGTGAAGATGCTGTGCACATAAATTTACTCCTGAGCGCAAAGTTACACTTAGATACAATTGTAGGAAGGTGCATATCTGACTATATGGTTACCCCAACTGTTTGCCTGGTGTTTAGCTGGTTTTCGACTTAGTTGGCCTGGGATCCTGCTAATCGGGGCCCCAGGCTATCTGCTCTCACTGTAAAATGGACTCCATGTACTTTAGGTACATCTCCAATTGGATATTGTGTGAGCCCCTGTATAGTGTACCATAGGTACCCAGGGCATAGGTGCATCCAAGGCCTACCTGGGGCTGCAGCATGTATTATGCCACCCCTGGCTGGCCATCCAAACTGACACAACTGGCTGTTCACCCAGCTGGGGCAAGGTCATGTAATCACCCCTTGCTTAGGTATAGTATCCCTATACCTACCATTACATATAGACACATATATACCTATAAGTCACTCCTATGGCAAGCCTTAACAATCCTGGAAGCAGAGTGCTTGGTTTTATGTGAGATGGTGCTCTACCATGAGCTGAGCCTGTCTGCAGCTTTCGGAACCATGTCCTTGTAGCTGTTCTATGATATAGCCATACCATATACTCTTAAGGGCATTATAATCCTAGCGGTTAATGCTAACTTTGGTTTGGCTTCATCAAAACATGTCGTGTAAGGTGTCATACACTTTGGAATACTACCCCCCCCCCTCCCCCGCCAGTCCTGGCAATGGGGGTAGCATTCCACCCTACTAGAGGGAGAAGACATGTAGTTGTAGCTTTACCCGGTTAAAGTTAATAAGAGCCTCAGCATCACAAAATGGATGCTGCTGCCACAGACACGAGTCTAAAACTCCTGCTGCTGGACGAAACTCCAGCAGGGGAGGCCTGGACAATAGGTTTCCTGCCTTGGGAGGTGCTAGCACCTCCCCAGACAGGCTATAGTGTATTGGGGCAGGGGTTGAATGAAATGAGACACTGCCTGGGGCACACAAGGTGCTCCATGCTTAGCCCTGTTCAAACCAGTTGCTGGGGCACTCCAGCCCCAGCTCTGGCGAGAAACTGAACAAAGGGAAAGGGGTGTAACCACCCCCTTCCCAGGTTCCACCCATAGGAGGGACCTAGCAGGTAATCCAGCCCCTTTAATTCATAAAAAGCTAGGAGCTGAGTCTAGAGACTTTAGATTATCCTGAACTGAAACTCTGAAACGAAACTCTGGACCTTCGACATTCTACTGTAACTAGAAGACTGAAGAATCTCCCTTGTGGTCAAGGAGTGACCACCCTGTGCAAACAGGCACCATCAGTGACTTTCCTGTTTGCTTTGTCGACGCTCCCGCCGGAGCCCAAAGACTTAGCGATGCAGCCTCCAGACTTCCAGACTTCTCTGACCCTGACCCACATCCACAGCAAAGCTGAGACCCATGGTGGACACGAGAGACGTGGGACGGACAACCTGCAGTACCTGCATTTTGCTAACTGTGTAGCTTCTGAAGCATCCTCGAAGTTGTGCATTGGACCCTGAAAAGTCCAACCTCCGAGCAGTAAGTGCACCGAAGCTCAGCCCTCCACACTCCACAAGGGGCACGTAGAATCAAAATATAACTGTAAAGTTGCCTAGTGTAATTATATCTAGTAATACATAGAGTTGTCAAGGATCACTTAATCCACTTTCGATAACAAAAGATAAACCCACCCCCACCCCCAACATATGCAGTCCCGAATGCGCACTTCACCTCTATAACATACAGGTTTCTGTGTTTGTGCTCAACACACAACATGCATACAGATATACATTTATACATATACACTGTCATGTTCATTTAAGAGCTATTATTTTCCGTTCTTCTTTAGCTAAATTCCCTAGCACACGCACAATTTGCACAGATGTTTCTTTGCTTCCTGTTAAGCTTGGGGGTCTCTGGTTGGCACAGGTATGCATTTGTGACAAACAGGGACCCTCTCCTCTAGTCAGGGTAAGAGAACTACTCCTTAGAAATAACCCTTGCTCACCCTCTAGGTAGTGTGGCGCGAGCAGACAAGGTTAATCTTCAGGGCGATAGTTGGCTAAGCATTTATGATCACATACAGTAAATATAATGACCCACCACAAACAGACACCAGTCGTACGGTTGTATCAAAAATACATAGACTTTATGTAAAAGATATACTTCATATGCAGGATTATCACAAAACCATATATAACGTTTAGCGATTGAGGCCACCAGATTTAAATAGGCAATAGTTCTTAGTGTTCTTGTCAGCAAGGTACGCTGTGGGTCGATGCGCGCTTCGCGCTGGTGAAGCGACCCGTTGGTGAATGATGGACGACAGGGAAAACAAACGTTGGGGACCCTGGACCCGATGTGAACTCGGGATTGAGCTCAAGTGTACCTTGTTGCGGGTGTCCGAGACATTTCAGGCACGGCCTCAGGTGAGGGCAGACTCGGGATGAGGCCGGCGGTTCTCCAAAGATTTATCCGGCTCGAGGCCCCCTCGAGGCGCGAGGCGGGTGAGCGGGATGGTGGAGGGTTGCGGCGATCCGGGGTCTGGAGCGAGTCACGGGGCGTGGCGCCGTTCAGGCCTGCGGGACATACTTCTTCTTAGTACGCCGGGTCATACCTGTGGATCTGTGTGGGTCGTCGCGTTCTCGGGCAGACAGGTGCAGCACCGGGCCTCCAGTACCAAAGTACGGAAGGCCTTCTTGAGGTGCGGCACTGGCCTTGGTATGCAGGAGGGCAAAGCGAGACAGTCGGATACGTTTCGACGTACGGACCGTCCGGGGCTATCAGATGCACTCCATACAGATTCCGGCGGGAGAAGATGAGAGGCGCACAACGCGCTCCGTAGCAGGCGAGGTGTCATGAGAGCGGGTGGCCCAGCATTGATGCGGAGAGCGACTCAAGCTTGAGTGGGCCTCTCTACGGCGGGGCGGCCAGGCTCCGAGCTGTCACGATCTTAGGAGGGCGAAGACACCCGAGTCACAACTCAGGCGAGGGAAAAGAACTTAAGGGCCCAGCAGCAGACGGGCACAGGCAGAATTGAACCCACTGGTCCTGGGGTTCAGTTCAGTGGGCAAGCTCAAGACAATCCCCTTGGAGATCATTTCAGGCACAAGTCTTCAAAGTCCTCTCTGGTCTTTTCCTCTCCGTTCTCAGCAAGGCACCACTGCAGGTTTCCTTCCTTCAGCTTCTCTTGGTCCTTCTAGTCAGACAGAGGTTCGTCGTGGTCAAAACTGGATCTGATTTGGTAGGAGCGGAGCTCCTCTTTTTATACACTGTTTTTTTTGTCTTTCCCGGCCAGGGGGGGCCTTTGCATAGTCCATATCAGCTCTTGAGTACTTTGTTTTGCGAAGTCTGGTTTTTCCTTTCAGTGAGCAGGGCAGGCCCCGCAGACACTCCGCAGGAGGTGGAGCCAGCATTGTGAAGACAAGTACAGTCCAGGAGTACTCTGTTGACGGTCTTCCCCTCTCTTCTTACAAGGTGTAGGGCAGAGTTGTCAGCCGCTCCCCAGGGGGCGGAGTTGGCATTGAGGTGGTAGAGCACAGGCCTATTCAGAGTCAAGAGGCACTCCACTCACCCATCCTGGTGTAATCTTTCTATTCACCACCTGTCTCCCCCAGCCCTGTCACTCACACAAACCAAACAGCAAATAAACATAAGAGCAGAGGGGGGCCGAGATGGTTAGGCAAGCAAATGCTAACTTTCTAAAAGTAGCATTTGCAAACACAGGATATTAAAATAAACTTTTACTAAAAGAAGTATTTTATTATTCTGAGTTCAGGCATACTAAACTTGACTTCCTACCATGTTCCCTGAGTCTACTGGGATTATAGAGTGTAATAATCCAGCAGCCATTTTGGCCTACAAGAACAGGTAGCCTTGCAATAGTAAAAAACGAGAATGGCTGTAATTCACTATTAGGACATGCCACGCACATCAGGGCTTGTCCTACCTTATGCTTACAACACACCCTGCCTGTGGGCCTACCAAACGGGTGACTGATATGAAGTAAAGGGAAGGGTTAGAGGCTGGTAAGTGTGTGCACTTACCAGTTGGCATGACAGTACCAGACTGCACGCAGGTACTGCAATGGCAGACCTTAGACACATTTTACAAGGCAGCTTCTGTGGGTGGCGCAACCCACGCTGCAGACCCACGAGCCGTATCGATATTTACAAGCCCTGGCACTTCTGGTGCACTTTACTGGGGACTGACAGTAAATCCAATAAGCCAATCGTGGAAATAAATTACACGTATACACTTTATATTGGGAGCACTTGCACTGCGGCACGGATTGGCAATGGATCAGAGCCCTGAGCAGCGAATATCAGCAAAACATCTGAGGCACATCAGCAACAAAGTGGAAGGGAGACTCACGCCAAGGTGCCAGGTCTAACACGTGTCCCTTCCAGCTGAAATGTGGGGAGATCTACCCTACCCCAGGGAGGTACTCATCACTAAGGCGAAAAGATCTGGACAGACCGTCAGCGTTGGCGTGATCTGTGCCAGGGAGATGTTCCACAGTGAAGTCCATACTCTGTAGAGAAATGGACCACCTCAACAGTTTTGGATTCTCACCCCTCATTTGCATCAACCATATGAGGGGCCTGTGGTCTGTCTGAATGCGGAAGCGAGACCCAAACAAGTAGAGTCTTAGCTTCTTTAAGGCCCAGACCACAGCAAATGCTTCTCGCTCGATTGCAATCCACTTTTGTTCCTGTGGAAGTAACCTCCTACTGATGAAGGCTACGGGTTGGTCCCAGCCCTCCTGAGTTATCTGTGAAAGAACAGCCCCTATACCATGCTCTGAAGAGGCTGTTTGCACTAAGAACTCTTTGGAGAAATCAGGAGCCAGGAGCATGGGCGCCCTGCACATGGCAGTCTTCAGGTTGTCGAATGCTTCCTGACAGGTGTCAGTCCAGATCACGTTCCGGGGCTGCTTCTTAGAAGTCAGCTCTGTCAAGGGGGCAAGGATAATGCTGTACCTCATTACAAGCCTCCTGTAATACCCGGTGAGTGCTAGGTAGGCCCTCACCTCCGTGTGGGTCTTAGGGGGGTTCCCAAGCCATGATGGTTTTGACCTTGGGTTGCAAGGGCGCCACCTTGCCGCTCCCTACTTGGTGTCCCAAGTACACCACTGAACCCTGCCCGATCTGGCACTTGCTTGCCTTGATCATGAGGCCTGCCTTGCGCAGTGCCGTCAACACTTCCCAGAGGTGTCGCAAGGTTTCTGTCCAGGTACTACTGAACACTGCAATGTCATCTAGGTAGGTGGCGCTGAACTTGGCTAGCCCAACCAGCACCTGGTTGACCAATCTCTGAAAGGTGGCAGGGGCATTCTTTATCCCAAATGGGATAACCCGGAACTGGAAATGCCCATCTGGTGCGGAGAATGCTTACCTCTCTTTGGCCCCAGATGTCAAATCAAACCTGCTGAGGAACTGAGCAGCCCCTAACCGATAGATGAGCTCATCAGCTCGGGGGATGGGGTGCGCGTCAGTCTTGGTTACTGAATTGAGTCCTCGCTAGTCCACATAAAACCGGAGTTCAGGTGTGGCTCCCGGCGCTGCAGCCTTTGGGACCAAGACCACTGGGCTGGCCCAAGGACTGCTGGAGGACTCAACCACCCCAAGAGCAACATCTTTGAGACCTCCTCTTTTATGCAGGACCTGACCCTGTCAGTTACTCAGTAAGCCTTATGCTTAATCGGTAAGCTGTCTTCTGTATCCACATCATGGAAGCACCAATCTGTGATACCAGGAACCAGGGAGAACAGATCTGGAAACTGCCCCAGCAACAGGCGGCAGTCATCCTGTTGTTCTGGTGTCAGTGTGGGTGAGAGGTTAACTCCATCCACTGACCCATCTCGCTCTGAGGCTACCAAGAGGTCAGGAAGAGGCTCGGTCTCCTCCTCCATCCCATCATCAGTTGCCAAGAGCATGCCCACTTCAGACCTCTCCAAGTGGGGCTTAAGGCTGTTAACATGTAGGACCCTCAAAGGGTTCCTGGGAGTCTGCAAGTCCACCAAGTAGGTGACAGGACTCTAGCACTCCACAACCTCAAATGGACCTGTCCACTTATCCTGAAGTGCACAAGGCTCCACTGGGGCCAAGACCCACACCTTTTGTCCAGGCTGAAGCTGTACCAGAGTGGCATTCCGGTCGTACCACCGCTTCATCTCTTCCTGGCTGGCTTCCAGATTTGCCTCAGCAAGTTGCCTGAATCGCCTGGTCTGGGTTCTGAAGGCCAGCATATAACTGTATACATTCTGGGGGGTTTCCTGGGAGATTGCTTCCAGCCTTCCTTTACCAGACACAGAGGTCCTCTCACGGGGTGACCGTACAGAAGCTCAAAGGGGCTGAATCCAAGAGACTTCTGGGGTACCTCGCGGTATGCAAAGAGAAGGCACAGCAAGAGGATGTCCCACTTACTCCTCATAGTTTCTTCCAGACCCATAATCATGCCTTTCAGGGTTCAGTGGAATCTTTCAACCAACCCATTTCCTTGTGGATGGTAAGGGGTGGTGAACTTGTAGGTTACACCACACTCTTGCCAAAGGGATTTCATATACTTCGAAATGAAATTGGTGTCCCTGTCAGACACCACCTCTAGAGGGAATCCTACTCGGGAGAAAATTCCCATCAGTGCTCGTCCCACCACAGGGGCCGTCACTGTTCTCAGAGGGATGGCTTCAGGGTACCGGGTGGCATGGTCCACCAAGACTAGGATGAACCTGTTGCCCATGGCTGTCTTGGGGTCCAGTGGCCCAACAATATCAATTCCCACTCGCTGTAATGGGGTACTGAAGAGGGGGAATGGCTGGAGGGGAGCCTTGTTCTTCCCTCCACTCTTACCATTTGTCTGGCAATTCGGACACATTCTACAGTGAGTCTCTGAGCTCCTGTGCATTTGGGGCCAATAAAAGTGGCTGACAAGCCTATCATAGGTCTTGTCCATCCCCAAATGTCCTGCTAACGGTACATCTTGAGCCAGTCCCAGTAGGAAGGCTCTGAACTTCTGGGGTACCACCAGCACACAGGCTGACCCAGGTTCAGCAACCTTAGGCTCTGAATACAGGAGGTCGTTCTCCCAGTAAACTAAGTGTTTTCCGGACTGACTACCATTGGCCTGGTCTGCAGCTGGCTGCCACATACACACGAGAGAAGGGCATTCTTTCTGCTCCTTGCAGAACTCCTCCCTGGAGGGACCTCCTTCTTGCTGCCAATGGGTCAGCTCAAGCAGGTCTCCCAGTTCAGCGATCTGTTCCCCGGTAGGCTCCAGGGCATCCCCCTTGGGGTCTGCCGCCTCCTGGGTTGTGGGAATTTCGGGGACTGGCTGTTTGTGCCCCCTGTGCCTTCTCTCTAAGGCCGGTTCCTGGGCCTCTCCTTCAGGCTCCAGGACTTCTTCAACACCCCTACTGACTGCCATTGACCGGGTGGTCACGCACGCCCAATCGGGTAAACCCACCATCCGCAGATGGGTTGTTTTCTCCACCTTTTCCCAAGGGGAGTTCTCCAAATCGTTCCCTAGCAAACAGTCTACAGGCATGGCGTTTCTCACAGCGACCTGCAGAGTCGCCCCCCCACTCAAAAGGAACCTGAGGTCTCAACGAATGCTGCCATCAGAATGGGTAGCCGCTGGGGACAACACGTTGCATGAGCCCTTACCGAACCAAGCAAAGTATCGACATCCATAGGTACTGCCGATGGAAGTGTGAGACAGACGTCTAACACGCATTCTTCTCTGCATAGCAGTCATCGTAGAACAGGTAAGATGCAATCTTGCCAGATTGGTCTGAGTGAAAGAAACCAGGTAGTATTCAGATCTCTTAGCCGAGCCAAGCCGAGGACTTTAGTAATCCGCTCTCGGTATTGTATTGCTAGGATCGTGTCTTCCATTGTAGCCTGAGTTTTGTCTGTGACTTGACTTGCCATATCGGAGCAGAAGAAACAAAAATAAGATTCCTGCTACGAGTCCCAAGATGAGAGGCAGGCAGCCGAACACAGAGTGCACGAAACTCTGGAAGATGCTCAGGACTGCTTCAAAGGGTGCTAACAGTCCCGAAAAAATTGTCTTAAATACATGTGAGATGCCGCTGGTATCGGACATGTTTAAGATTTGGCTTAACATTTCTACGAAATGTACGGGGCGATTTGTCGATAATAATGTATGTATCTCTGCTGCTGTCCTTGCAACTTGCAGGTCATAAGTTTCTCTAGATGAGGTTAAAGGCACAGTTGTTTGTAAAAGAATAGACTTCATTCTGCTTAAAGTATCAATTCGAATAGAAGAAATATTCAAAGAAGGCCATATTGCTGCCTCCATGTCTAGCTTGTTGTTAGGATACAATACTTGCATACAACAAGTGACCCTGGAAGTAACGCTCACGAGATAGGCCGTTCCTGGCACAATGCCACAACAGCTGTGGTCACTCATTAGAATTTAGCGACCGTCGGAAAGCTGTCTGAAAAAAGGCTCTATCTGTGTAGCAGGGGTTCCGTGCAGGTGGCATGAAAGGTTATTTGATGAACCTTCGCAGGCTCCGTGTAAGTTAATTTCTTGACACAGAAGTGTACCGCTTAGTGAATTGTTACTGTTGTTACCACTAAGGAATACCTCTTTCTTGCCCCCACTCCAACATCTATGTGTGTAAGGTAAATTCCAGGTTGACTCGATTTTTTTTTTTTAAAGTAATTTTTATTGTAGACATACAGCGATCAGACCAGGATATACATATAATCGGCAGCATCATGATTCACAAATGTCAGCTTTTCTCTGAGTTGTATACACAGCCAATGAGCCCACAACCCGGAGGTCAGGCGGCGATGAAATAAGTGTTCTGGATAGCGTCTGGTTTCAGTGTGGCTAATCAGTTCCAATCGTTTGTAGTTGTGTATGTCTACTTTTTCGCCCTAACTTATCTACTCTATAGAGAACCCCCCCCTACCCCCACCCAAACTCGCTCCGACCTCCCCCACCTCCCCCCTCCACCATCCGCCCGAGGGTCCCACGGTGTTGTGTATCAGGGTGCACTATATGGCCTGTCAGTTATAAAGTCTGCATTCCTCCCAATTGTGTCTGAGTGCCGTTCCCGTGTGTGCTGAGGGTTTCTTCCTCTTCCGTAAGCATAGTGTCCCTAAGGGCTTGTACCATCACCTCCCATGCCGTGGCTGTCTCTAATGCTCTGGGATCAGGGTTCCTGCGCGCTAGCTGGTATCTATGCGTGCTGTCGCAAGCCGCCCACTTCAGGAACTCCTGTACGTCGGGGCAGTTTTCGCCTGCCACTGTCTAGTTATCTCCCTTTTGGCTACCATCAACCCCCATATCCACGAATTTGCTGGAAAGTTTGTTTTTGGGCGTATGGGGGAACCAGTGCAGTAGGCAGACCACTGAGTCGAAATCAATGACCCTTTCCGTCACTTCGCTCAGGGTCTCTCCTATGGCCCGCCAGTACTCCCATAGGGCCTGACAAGACCACAGCATGTGCTCCAGTTCCGCCCCGTCCATCTTACATCGCGGGCACTCCGATACTGCCACCCCAAAGTATGTCTTGATTCTGCCTGGGGTCATATAGGCCCTGTGCAGTATATAATAATGGATGAGTTGAAATCTCGCGTTCCTTGTGCTGTTACGTGCACGCCGCACCAGCCGGGCCCAGGTCGTGTCGGGAATGTCTTTCCCCAAATCCATTTCCCACTTAGCTTTAAGCGTCGTGAGGGGCGCCAGGGTTTCACGGAGCATTCTCGAGTATAGACAGGTCACCGCCTTGATCGTCCCCGCCGCCATCATGGTATACTGGCAGACCATAGATGTCTCGGGTTCTGCCAGCCCACCCCCCCATTGCGCTTGCATTGCTCTAACCACCGCCGAGTGCAAAAGAAACCCTCCGCGCGGTAGGTCAAAGCGGTCTAGGAGGTCCTGGTACGGCAGGAGCGTTCCGTTCTCATAGAGATCCCCCACCACCTGCAGGCCCGCCTCCTCCCATCGCTGCAGACTGGACCAATCGCCCCCATGGGGTAGCGCCGTCAGCATGCCCAGGGGAATTTCCGGGGCGTATGGGTGTCTAATACCCGCCCGTCGCTGAGAGCGATTCCAGGAAAGTTGGAATGTTCGCTGCTCCATCGTTAAGTCTCGGGCGGCGATTTTCTGCTGGAGGGTTATGTAAGCCAAGACATGTCTCGGCGTGCCTCTGGACGCCTCGTGGTCAGGTCCCCTGTACACTCTCGCCACCTCTTGAGTGAATATCTGAAGTTGAGCGGCCAGATAGTATACTTCAAAGTCCGGCACCGCCAGCCCACCCTCATCTTTAGGACGGGTCAGCGTCACCAGAGCTACCCTGCATCTGCCCACCCCCCACAAAAATGAAGCCAGCTAGGACTTAAGTTGGCGGAAGAAAGAGCTGGGGATCCAAATCGGGAGTGTCCGGAAGTAATATAAAAATCTCGGTAGAGCCACCATCTTCAACAGGGATATGCGGCCGGCAACGGATAACAGTAGCGTTGCCCAAAAGGCCATGCTGCCCCTCAGGGCTCGCATACAGCGCCCCACATTGCCTTCGAACAGGTCGTCTGTGGTATGATATATGTAGACCCCTAAATATTTAATGCAGGTCGGTTTCCAGTTCAACGCAGGGCGGTGGTCAGGTCGAGCGACATCCTTCTGTAGTGGAAATACACTCGTCTTCGCTCAATTGACCTTCAGGCCAGAGACTACCCCAAACCGCTCCAGCAATCCTTCCGCCCCCTCTAGCGCTATCGAGTCGTTTTCCAGGAATAGGAGCAAATCGTCGGCATACAGTGAAATAAACTGCTGGCCGTCTCTACTCTCTATACCCTCGAAGTGTCTGCCCGTTCGGGCCTCAGCAGCCAGTAGTTCAATCGCCAGTGCGAACAACAAGGGGGATAAGGAGCAGCCCTGACGAGTGCCCCTCTCCACCGGGTATTGCTGTGAAACTAGAGGCCCTATCCGTACTCTTGCCACCGCCTCCGAGTATAGTACCTTTGTCCACTTAATGTAGCCTTCTCCAAGACCAAAGCGGGCCATAACCTTATATAGGTAGTCCTACTCCAGACTGTCGAAGGCCTTTTCAATGTCCACTGATAGAACCAGGGGGCTCCGAGCCATTGTCTTCGCACTCTCCAGCAGCCATATGAGCCTCCTAACGTTAATGGTCGTATTCCGAGCTGGGATGAAACCGTTTTGATCCACGTGAACTAATCCGGGCATATGCTGGAGGAGTCTAGCCGCCAAAATGGAGCTCAGGATTTTATAGTCCGCAGTGAGCATAGATAGCGGCCTGTAAGATGAAGGAGCGCCGCTGTCTCTACCCGGCTTCAGGAGTGGTATCACCAGCGCCTCCCGCATTTATTGTGGTAGGCGGCCCACCGTCATATCTTCCTTGTATATTACCTGGAGCCTCGGCGCAAGGATGTCTACATATTTACTATAGAATTCGATGGGCAGGCCATCTAGTCCTGGCGTTTTGTTGCAAGCCATCCGTTTGATCGCCCCCCTGATCTCTCCCAGTGTGATGTCGCCCCCCAGATCTTTCGCCTGTTCCTCCTCAAGCTGGGGTAGCTGAAGGCCAGACAGGAAAGCCTCAATCGCGCTCTCACAGTCCCCCTGCCCGCTTCTGTATGGGACTGTGTAGTATTTTCGAAAACCTTCCAATATCTCCTTCTGAGTGTAACAGGTGTGGCCCTCCCCATCTTCCAGTGATAGAATAGGGGAGCAGCGCTTCGTGGGGTCCGCCAGCCACGCTAAAAGCGTGCTAGCTTTGTCTCCCTCCACATGGGCTCTAAGCATATATGCACGGTGGTCGAAAGCACGTAGGCGTTCAACCTCCACCACCACTGCCTCCCTAGCCACGCATACCTCTTCCTGGAGTTCGGGGCGACCGGGACGTCTCTTCTCCGCCTCGCGCAACTTGGTGTCTGCTTTGGTCACATAATCCAGCAACACCCGTCTCGTACCCACATACTTCGTTATGCATTGGCTCCTTATCACTACTTTAAATACATCCCATTCCCTCGCTCTGGTGGATGTTGTCCCCTCATTATCCGCGAAATATTGGGTTATTCCGTCCTCTAGCGCCACGTGGAAAAGCGGGTCCTCCAGTGTCTCCGGCCTCAATTTCCAAGTCGGCACCAGGGGTATTTCGGTCGTCCAGGCTAAATTAATAATAAGTGGGTTATGATCCGAGATTGTCCTCGAGAGGTACTCCGACCTGGTTGCGGACGGCAATACATCCTGCGAGCACAACATCGCATCGAGCCGGACATGCAGGTCGTGCAGGCTAGAGAAATATGAGTAGTCGCGGGTCGCTGGGTGGTGTGCTCTCCAGATATCTGTTAGCCCCCAACTCTCTTGCCATTCCCGTCTGCCTTTCGTGAGTCTATGCACCGGGGAGTCCTTCAGTGGCGGATGGGATCTGTCTAAGTCTGTGTCTGCTATGGAGTTGAAGTCGCCGCCCACCAACACTGTGCCCGCTAGGAACTGTGCCAGTGTCCCCGACAACCCTGTTAGAAATACCATCTGGTCCGTATTTGGGGCGTATACGCTGCATAGAGTGATATCCCTACCCCTCAGCTTGCCTTCTACCACCACATATCTCCCCTCAGGGTCCACTAGGTGTCGTGTCGGTTGAAAAGGTGTCCCCGCCCTAATCCAAATCAGTGTCCCCCTAGCATAGGCTGAGTAGGAAGTGTGAAAGACCCGCCCTCTCCATCTCTTCTGGAGAGCCGCCCCTTCCTGTTTTGTAAGATGCGTTTCCTGTAGGAGTGCAATATGGACTCCCCTCTTACTTAAGTAGGCGTGTACTTTATGCCTGCCTTGCATCGTATGAAGTCCCCGCACATTCCAGGTCATGCACTTCAACAAACCTACATTAGCCATTGTCCCGGAAAGCGTTTCGGTGTAGCACATCACATTGCAGGCCCCCGCGGATGGTGTCCCCCGCCCCAACTCCCTCAAGAACATAAATCAGTACATCGCACAGTGTGCTCTGCGCTCTCCATTGCCAAACGTGGAAGTCACCCCCAACAAAGTCCCCCCCCCACCCCCCACACCCCCAGAACAGGCCCCAATATTGAACTATTAGTTCCCATCCAAACTAAGCAACTTCCCCAAACTGTGTTGCTGTAACACGGTCATAACCGTGGCTGCCTTAAGGGCCAATGGAGCGCGGCCTAGGCCAAAAGGGGGCCGCGCGTGTACCCCCCGCACTCCCGGTAAATCCCCATCATGTATACCAAGCATGCAACCCAAATGCAAGCCCCGATCATCTCACTGTGCCATCAACGGGACCAACGCCAGCTGGGAGTTAAGTGTTCAGGATAGTGTCAGATGACTGTGGTGTCACCAGTGGGCCCTTAGCTCCATGGAACCCTGATACATCTGAGTCCGAGCCCGAGGCAGAGGCATGAGTCTCAGTGTCCGTGTTCTGTTTAGAGTGGGAGCCTCCAGATCTCGATAACGTTCCTGCCGCCTGAAGCGCCGCTTTCCTTTCAGCCTCCGTTTGTGTAGCCGTCGGTTTCTTAGCGCCTCGCCGCCCTTTGCGCAGTCTCTGCGACTTTCGGAGGCCCGTTTTCGCCTTGTCTCGTTCTCGCTCCCTCTCCTCTTGTGCCTTGGCTCCATCAGTGCCCGCTTTATACGTGTCCTAATATTCCCACGCTTCCGCTGCCGTGGCAAAAAAGTATGTCCTCTCATCCACCACCACTCTAAGTTTCGCTGGGAAGAGCAGGGAGTATGATATTCCCTCCACCCGGAGTTCTTTTTTAAGAGATAGGAAGGAGGCCCGCTGCCGCTGCGTCTCGAAAGTGAAGTCGGGATACAGGGTCACTCTGTTGTTCGCCACCTGAAACGGGCCAGTATCCCGAGCCCTCTGCAATAACAGGTCCCTATCCTTATAGTGCAGCAGTTTGGCGATAATCGGCCTCAGGGGTAAACCGGATTTCGGTGGTCCTGATGGAACTCGGTGAGCTCGCTCTATTGCAAAGAAGGATGATAGGCCCTCCGGCGCCACTACTGAGCCGAGCCAGGTCTCAAGGAATTCCACCATATCCTCCCCCTCCTCCTTCTCTGGAACCCTTACGATACGGACGTTGCTGCGCCGACTTCTATTTTCCGCATCCTCCGCTCGCCTCTCTAGGACTTGGATCCGATCAAGGGCATTTGTTAATTTGCTCTCAATATTCTTGTGCGAGGGCAGCAGGTCCTGCAGAGCAACCTCCTCGTCCTTGACCCTATCCTTAAGTTTATCGTGGTCCGCTCGCAATAGACCAAGTCCCAAGGCCACTTGTGCGATGTCTTGCCGCAACGTGTCCTGCGTGGAGGCTATGGCTTCCAGGATACGGGCTTGTAGCTGCTGTAGCTCCGAGGGCTCCTCCAGGTCGCCGTCCGCCATGTTCGAGGCCGTCGCTCCCTCGGCCTTCCCCTTCGGCTTCACCATATCGGGCCGTGGCCTCTCTCAGGGACGTTAGTATCGCTTATTCGGCTCCTGGTGTCACCATTACAGTTCAGAGCTAGGCCGAAGATCCACATTGTCCTCGCTCCTCTCAATCCCAGGCCGCTCCCGAGCCAGTAACCAAGTCGCTGGGTCGTTCCAGGCCCGTGACGCACTGTGGGCTCCACTGATCACATGGGCCAAAGTCATCAGCTAGATCGTTTTTCTAGGCGGCCCAGCACCAGTATTCCGCTTCATTGTCTCTAGCCTTCGCCGGCCGGTAGATTACACTGCATCAGTCATCATCCTTCTACTGGGCTCCATTTGCCAGCCTCCATCGCCATCTTGTCCATCTTTAGCTCTCGGACTGGCGGGCGAGGTGTGCGGGTCCTCTGTCCAGCGCTCGCTCTGATCCACCCCCGATTCACCAATAGTCACTCAGTGGTAATGTCGGATTATGGGGTCCGGATCCACCAGGAGGATCGGCTTCTCATTCGGTCTGTACGTTTTCACACCTCGGCCGCCATTTCGATGAGCGCCTTTGTCTCGCATCGATTAAAGACGATTTGCTGTTCTGGCATCACAAGATCTCCAATCTGCTCCGCTGGTGGCTCTTTACTTGCCCTCCATCGTCCTCCAGCAGATCCCCTCCTTTTCTGGGGTTATCGCAGGGTTTTTAGCGACGGTTTTCAGGATGTTTGTGGGGATCGGGCGCGGAGCTCCGGGCTCACGCCGCCATTCCCTCCGGCGTCCAAGCCACGCCCCCTCCAGGTTGACTCGATGTACCCTTTACCCAACCTTTCATACAGGCCTGCTGGTATATACTTTTGGCAGTATTGCAACTGAAAAGTCGTTATCGGAATTGTAATGGTGCCATGTATTATCCATTCAATGACAGGTCTTTCGGAGACTATCAATGGTAATCTTTCTAGTTTTTCAATGCTCAGCACCGTATAGTCTGCCCCTCTTTGTGCCAAAGAGATTTGTTTATCAGTAAGGTTATAGATAGAAAATAATGACGTTGTGTTTATCAGACGCCATGGGACGTAGCCTGAACGCAGATTTTGTAACGTCCAGCCTAACTGTACAATAGAACGTAATTGGGACTGGCCATGTTGTAACATTAGCATATCCTGTTCTATTATATCAATAGCAGATGATACAATGCTGTCCAGTGAATAAATTCTGGAGGACAGAGTCGTTAACCCATTGTCCACTACAGACAGTGATTTTGCCAAATTAATATGATCAATTTCTCGTATTTTTTCTGCAGTTTCAATTTGCATTACTTTCCAAGCTTCATTGTAAGCTGCGTATATACCGGCCTATATGAAACGTTTTTGACGCTGTTTGCGAGGTCCCCGTATGAAATCTCGCAAGTCAGCACCTTCTTTAAGTAAAGTCAAGTGTTGCTTAATTTCAGGTAGTATGGATTTCTGTAGCCATTCGAGGCATAGTTTTCTTACACTATATGTTGTAATTAACCCTGGATGTTGTCTCTGGGAATATCTTGGGTCTGGCCAATTCTGTTTGAACCCCTGTACTTTGTTCAGGAATCTATCTTGACAGTTATTAGTGTCTGTGGGCCAGATCAACCATTTGTTCCAATTAGGAAGTGTTCTGTTTTGTTTTAAGATATGGGATACGTCTATCTCCACTTCTGTAGTGCTATTACTATCAGGTATGGGTTTTGGTATAGACGGTTTGTTTAAGTCTTTTATCCTGGTTAGGCCAAGAAAGGTTGTTTGTTGAATGGTGTCATTCAGGAACATTATTTGTTCTGGGATCATGCAGGCTCTGAATAATGATTCTAAACCTTGTACCTGCCATTCTTTTGTACCCCGAACTGTTTTTGTCTAAATGTTGTTTTTCCAAAATTCAAAACCAAACGTAGACATTTTTTTATAAAAAATTTCAGAGTATATCAGTTTAGTATTTATCAACATGTTTTTCATTCCTGTCTTATTCATAATTTTAAAATAAAACGTTTCTGGATCAGTGATATTAAATCCTGAAAAGTATGGGAATTTTTCATAAAATGTTTTTGAGCTGCCTTTTGGCGGAGTTGTACAATGTTCCCATTGATTATACATAAAACATTTCTAGGATTTGCTGATTTATGCAAATAGTGATAGTAATCTGACATCATATTGTTAATTTTTTCAAAGTCCCAATCATCAGAGAAAGTACTAGGTGATACAAAGTCACTTAGAGAAATCTTGAATTGATGTGAATATTGCAAGAGTTCAACCGGGCCATAGATGTCGTAATCAGTAGTGTCCCACGCTACACCACGAGGTATAGGAATGGCTGTGATGTTCACTGATGATAGGTCTCTTTTTTCAATGTGAGATGATCTATGAGGTTTTAGAACCAAGTTGATTTTCTGACTTGCTGTGTCCATTGTACTATATTTTCCATCAATCATTCATCCCAAGCTTAGAACCAAAATGAGCCAGAGCAGGAGGAAAAGTACACCTAACACAACCCACAATTCAATCCACGGTGAAATCAGATATGTTTCCCCAAGTTGATGACAGAGTTCTGTAATTTTGTCTTTGAAAGTTTTGTTTGGTCGCTTGTCTTCATGTTCACTTGGATCATCAGAAAAGTCATCGAAATTGATGAAGTAGCCAGATGCAGTTCTGTCAATTGTTTGGATGGCATCAGGATTGTTATTAATCTTTGTAGTTGCTTCTTCCTTTTTCATATTGGTATAGTCCGAGGCTACATCATTGTAGACAGGTGTTTCTTGACGAACTGTTGCAATTTGGGTTTCAAGAGGCACAAGTTCCATGGCTTTATTGAATAGTCCTTTTTTATTCACTGCAGGTTTATCAAATGTGATAAGTCTCTCAGTTTGAACCTCTTGGATTGTAGCAAGGTTTGGTCTTCTGCTACTTCTTGGGAGTCCACTGGGCCTACTACTTATTATTGGCCACATTAGTGTGGTTTTACCAGGTCGATTGATACAACTCTGTTCTCCTTTTTACCAGCAAGGGGCGGTAGTACGACTGATCTTGTTCCGCTGATAGCTAAGACAGGTACTGCTTTTCTGTAAGAAGGTCCAAATTCCTTCTTTACTGCGATCTTTTCTCTGACCAGATCCCCAATCTTTGGAATCCAGACAGGTCTTGCTGGGACAGGTGGTTTCTCTTCAGTGGCCGTTGGCTTTAGCTTTGTGTTACTTAGACTTCTTGTTTCATTCAAGTCTTGTAAAACAGCGAAACGATCTTTGATGTCAAAAGCTTTTTGTTCCACCACTGAAGTCTGACAATCGATATCTTCGAGTATCATTCTTGTACCAAATGAAAGTTCATACGGAGTGATTCCACCCAGACAATTTCTTGGCAGATTATTAAGACTACGTTGGACACTTATTAGATGTTTGACCCACCCATCACCCAAATCTAATACCCTCGCTGTTAAAGATTCCTTTATGTCACGGTTTTTTCTTTCCACTACCGCATTTCCCTCAGGATGGAATGGACTGGAGTACCGCAATGCAATTCCCAAACTGGTCATGGTCTCCTTGTAATCTCGAGAGCTAAACGCAGGACCCTGGTCAGAATATAGCATGCCAATTGCGTATGTGCCGATAAAGATTCGCAAATCTTTTATAACAGTTCTGGCGTCAGCCGAGCGCTGGGGCCACATCCAAAAGAATCTCGTCTTAATATTTATGGGATCACATTTGTCTGGTCGGACGCTTGCATGTAGATAGTCTAATGTTGTCTAATAGATGTGTCTGGGCTGGTCTTACTGTGCTAGAGTCTGATATCTGGTCCAGTTCATGACTGCGATCTCTATTGCAGTCCTGACAATCCATTGCAAAGTTATAAACTTTCACGCTCATTCCCGGCCACCAGTATCTCGATTGCAATTCTATTAGAGATTTCAGGATCTCTTGGTGCTTCAGACCCATTCCCATGTGTGCTTCTTGTATCAAGAAGACTCTCCGATTGTGTATGGAATTACTCTATCCCCCACTCCAGGGATTTGAGCAAAAGGAACGGAGTTCGCATCAATTTTGTATGTATTTCCGAGTGGATAATTCGGAGGTAACGCCGCATAATTGCCTTCCATAGAGGCTTTTACTGCAAGTAGCGTTTCACCATCTATTTGTTTTTTAGAACGCTTTTTTGTAGCTATGAAAGCCGGTTGACCAGCTGCCGCTGAGGCTTTATTAGCCAATTAATTCCCTGCAACGTGAACGCCATCACGATGAAGACTCTGCGTATGTATCACTTGAGTCTTTCGTAGTTCTTTCTGTAAAAGAATTACCCGTCCCCAAAGCTTTTTATGCTTCATTGTGCAACCTCTTTCATCTTTGTAATCATTTTCAATCCAGGTCTGCAAGGAATTATTGTAAGATTTGACACAGTAATGCGAATCGCACACTATTAGTGTGGGGAATTCGCGATCTGCATTTTCAAGCGCCATCTTAAAAGCTTGTAGTTCAGTTCACTGAGCAGTACAGTTTCTGAGCGATTCAGTTTTAGTGATTAACTGTCTAAATTTACCTATGCGCCAGCAACCTTTAACAATCGCGCACGCAGCACTATATGCTTTTTTATCCACAACGTAGTGTTGTGCAAATTTGTCTGTGTAGATTACACAGGTGTACTGTTCCCGAGGTAGAATTTCAGTTGGCAGAGGACATTCGTATTCGTATTGGAGAAATTCTTGCATTTCTAAGTTAGGATCAAATTTGTATACTACGTCTGATGCAACAAGAGAATTAACCCATTGTATCCATCTTGGATGTAAGGCTTTAGCATACAGAATGCTTGCTCTTGTTACTGCTTCTAGGGCAGATATTGGTGTAGAGATTATTATGCGTTTACCTTGTGCCAGGGCTCTTTCTTTTGCAACAGCAGTTTGTACCGCAGTTAGAATTTTTTCAGTGGAACTGAATTTCATTTCAGCTTGTGTGCACAAATGTGATTTGTAAGCTATTGGTACCGTTTCTCCCTCATCAGAGGTCAGGTATGTAAATCCGCATCTTCCTGGGATGACTCGGATTACAAGGTTGCGTTTGTTCGTGCGTGTTTGCAGTTTAATTTTAGTTAACATGTCTGTTTGTAATGATCGTAAGATTTCTGTGTGTTTCTGAGTCCAAATAATTGATTTGAAATCATGTTTTATTAGTTTGTAGAGCGGTTTAACCCTCTCTGCATAATTTAGAATGAAAGTTCTTCCAAAATTCAGGAAACTTAGATGGATTGTAAGTTTTTCAGCGTTTTTGGGGCTTGGAGTACTGCACACTTCTCTAAGAAGTTGCCTGCTAGGCTTTTGCCTTCACTTGATAACTCATATCCTAAAAATAGGACAGTGAGGTGAGCAATTCGTGACTTTTTAAAGTTAAATTTGTACCCTTCAGATGCGAACCCAAGTATTATGGTGTTCACTCTTTTCAAGTGTGTCTCCAGGTCATCGTCTGTTAGATAGATATCGTCGACATAGGATAATGCCTCATCATCATACATTTGTAGTAACTCTGTTACTCTGGCTAAAAATAATCCTGGGCTGTTCTTGAATCCCTGTGGGAGACGACAAAATTGCTCTTAGGCCCCCATACTGGAGAAAGCGGTCAAATACCTGCTTTCTGGTGCAATGTTTTGACAGAAGAAACCATTTGAAATATCTAATGTCGTTTTATATTTTTTGCACACAATGGTATTCATCAGTGCTGCACTGTGTGAATTTTGTACTGCAAATGTTTTGCAACAGGAGTTTAAGTGTCTGTAGTCCAATACTAGACGATATGAATTGTCTGGTTTGGATACAGGAAGCAAAGGATTGTTCATTTGTGAGGTGCATGTTTCAATCACCCCCTGGTACTCAAGTTGATCTAAGATCTCCCTGACTTGTTTTTTAGCTTCTTGCTTAACAGGATACCGCCTTTGTGCAGTAGGTTTATTTTTTAACTGGATTTTATGGTGAGGAGAATCCTCATCCCATCCTACATGATTTTTATATAATGCAGGGGCTTGGGCTACTGCCCATTTTCTAGCATATTTGTATTTTTTATGAATTGAAATGTGATTTGAGAAGGCAGGCATAATCATTTCTTCGCCATGTGGGCACTCCCTGACAAACTCTGGTGGCCAGTCCTTTTCTACTAGAAGGATATCATAAACTTTAGATAGGTTCTCTCCGAAGAGACCTCTTATTTTCCCAGTTTTGTCCCCCTCTATACGTAATGTTATTTCATATAATTTATGAGGCACACTGACTCTGGTGTCTGCAGTTTCCACTTGAATGTATTCATTCGTGTCCACTGTCTCCAGAAGATTCATCAGGATCTTGCGAGCTATGGTCACTTCTGCTGCACTGTCTAGCATTGTCTGGGCCCATTCTCCGTTCTTGAGTTGTGTCCTCAGAATCCTCGGCATGTTTTACTTTAATACTGGCTACCTTTTTTTTGGGAAATTGTAATTTTTTACTTTGATGAGCAGGTTCTTTGTCTTTGGACATGACACGCTCTTCTTTATGTTCTGTCCTCCCTCTTCTTTCCGATTTCTGTGAGGAAGTCTGAAAAGATCGAGAGGGACGTGTATCAATATCTTGATATCTGTCAGGTTTTCTCAAATTTTCCCTATTTCTAAGGTTATATCTTTTCTCAGAGGGCTCCCTCCTGGTCTGGAGATCTATCTCTCCGCTGGAGAGATCTTCCTCTGGTCTGGAACTGTTTTTCTCTGGAAGTGGTTTGCTTATTACCCTCCCACTTCTTTTTAGGAGTTATTACATTATTTTTAATGAAAGTCTTTTCAGGATTTTCTGTTAGTTGTGGTTTTAGTAGTTTCCCACCCAAACTGTCTCTACCTAATTCTTCATAGGATTTTTCAATTATTCTGGCAAGTTCAAAAGGTTGGTCTGCTATATCTGTTTCTTTTAATTTCTGGAGGCAGGTTGTACCGTCAATATCAATTGAACTAATTGCCTATATGCTTTTGTTAATTGTTTTAGTTGAACTAAAAGTTCTCTGTCTGACATTTCTTCAATGTCAGGATGTGGCGTATTGCTGGCTAAAACCGGCCATGTGGCTCCTGGTCTACCTAGTGGACCAAGCCTGGTAATGTGATTTTGATGTTTTAGGGCGTCATTAAACCAGAGCTCATGCTCTTGGTAAGTTAGTGGAATTTCAACGTCCTCAAAAGGAACGTATTCCGCTGGAGGTTCCCCTGCTTTGTAGTAGTGGAACTTGTGTGTTACAACATTTGCTGCTGGAAAATGTATCCAAGAATAGAATACCTCTGTCTGCCGACATTCATGTGCCTCTACCACAAATATGACTGTACCACCTCTCGATGATACACTATTTTCTATAAGTTTTAAATTACACTTTTCCTTACATTTATCGGGATGAGCTTTGTATCCGGGTCATTTTCTTGGAGACTTGTGTCTTCCGTCAAAAGTTGAGCTGCTAGTCTAGCTCTCGCCCTTTCGTCGTCACTCTCTGTCATTTTGCTGACAGAAAGTTTGCAGAGCAAGTTTCAAGGAAACAAAGATTAGGTGCCTAATT
This sequence comes from Lissotriton vulgaris, assembly GCF_964263255.1. NCBI lineage: Eukaryota > Metazoa > Chordata > Amphibia > Caudata > Salamandridae > Lissotriton > Lissotriton vulgaris. Next base: position 1,355,532,170 of record NC_141689.1, on the reverse strand, counting down.
TTTTGGAACACTGTATCCTTCAACGTTGATTAAACCAAAAACTATTACATAGGAATCTTTGCCTACTAAGTTCTGGAGGATATTAACCTTTTACCCACTCCAGACGTCTATTGGAGTTTTTACGGAAAAAAGGGGTCTGTGTGAAAAGCACAACTGAGTTACTCTAGTATTTAGCGTTAAATTATCGCCTTACCAAACGTTGGGCGCCATGTAGTGTAGTTCCTATATTCCCAATAGGCTCTGCGCATTGGAATAACATAAACGACAGTGTAGACGTAGGACTGAGGTCGACTAAGTCTCTATTGAATAGTTTAGACTTATTTATGTTTGCCAGCTAGCTCAGAGGTCACTAGAAACTTTCTTGAGTAAACAAGAAGGTGTTAACTTTCCTGGATAGACAAGAAGGGATTAGTTTCTGACAACCGTAAAAACATGACAACTTTGCTCCCCCAGAATAAGGAGTATATCTCCAGAGTCGCGGAAACAATAGATAGCTATTTCACTCAGTCAATCGTGCATGCTTAGTTTCACCAGAAGTGCAGAGAAATAGAGAGAGGGGCGTTTTCAATAAAAGGGTTATTTATTGAGCAGTCTACTTTCTCATGCAAGAGAAGTGAATTGCCACAATTGCAATACTTGTCATAAAGTAAAGTGCGTACAGTAAAATAAGTATTATGAAATAATACTGTAAAAGCATTTATATGGTTTCTAAGCCATAAGATACTTAAAATCGATAAAATACATACAACGATAAAATAATGACTAAGCGTACTCAACTGGTGTTTCTAAGATAAGCCTACCCCGGTGTACCTAACCTAAGCCTAGTACAGGGAAGGAGTAGATGAGTTATAGTTTTTTGCCAAGAATCTGAATCAAGAATTCTCTGTGGGTCTAGTCAGCTCCGTACCTTTTTTATAGAATGAATAAGGTCTTGTATCTCTTTCTCAGGACTCGATCTCCCAGCAACCCGCAAGGGTGACCGGAAAACACTGGAGCTGGATTTCTCGGCAGGAGAAAAGACAGCGTCTCTCTCAGTGCGTCAATGGGAGGGTCAGCTTCCTTCGGCACTCACATCCACAGGGCGTCAGGCAAGTAGATAGCCGATCTTCTCAAATCCACAGTGTGTTGCTTAAGGCAGATGCTGGTATATTTATACCTGGAAGGTGCTGAGTTTGACGTAAGGTTGGACATAAGACGTCACTAAGAACTCGCAGTTCTTTCAGGACTCCAGGAGTTTCAGGACAAATCAATACAGAAGCAGGGGGAATTCCCGGGCTTCTGGAGGCTTGGTTTGTTTAAAAACACGTTGTGCTTTCTAGGAGTCTATGGGAGTAGCCTTGCCGTATTTGGACTGCATTGGCTATGTCTTAATATGGGTAGGATTCTCTATGCCTATATAAGGGTATTATTTGATATAACCACATAAGGGCATGAAATCGGGAATATTTACTAGAGTCCTAGAATCATCTACAACAGGACAACGACTCTCAGAGTTGTCAGCATTGACAACCCTACAGTAGGCATGGGGTACAAATTGCTCTTGAGACACCAGGTGCTGCCTGGCTCCTGTATCTCTAAGAGCCTCAACCTGCTTTCCATTGATGTTCATTACTTGCCCATATTTTTTAGTGTTAGAGGGTAAGTAGGTCTCAGGGACCATCTCGCTGTCTCCGAGTAAGACTAGGGTCATCTGAACGGGATCCCCCCCCCTTGGACTGCTACCTCCTCCCCAAATTTAACACTAGCCAGTTGCCGGGGTGGAGCGCCAGTGGGTGCGGGTTTTCCAAATAGGCAACACTTAGGATCAGTGGCAATGTGACCCTGGTCACCACACCTGTAACAGGTGATAGGCCCTCTTTGAACAGGTTTACCTGTTGGGGCCCGTTCTGCTTCGGGGGTGGGGGAGGCTGAGAACCCTTCTGCTGGTTCCCTTGGGGATTACTTTGGGGGCCTCGTTGGAACCATTTCTGTTTTCCCTTGTCCCCCCACTCTTCTGCTGGGGACCCTGCCCACCTTTGGCTGAGTCTCCCACGTGACCCTTGTGGACCCTAGTGCTGAGCCAGCGGTCCGCCTCCTCAGCAAGCTTCCTCTGGTTGGACAGCTTGCTATCAATCAGGTGCTGGCATAGCTCAGGAAAACAATTACTGGACATTTGCTCCCATGCCATTAAATCAAGAAGCCCTTGAAAATCATTCACCTTGCTACCCTTTACCCAACCATCCAGTGCTCTGCAGAAAACGGTCACATACTCCACATACATACCCCCAGGAATCTTAGTACACCCCCTGAACCTCTGTCGGTACAACTCAGGGGTTAACCCAAACCTGGTCATTAAGGCCTCTTTCATGTGGGTGTAGGAATTGTATACTTCAGAGGGCAAATCTAACAGGGTGTCCTGTCCCTCGCTAAGGAACTTCCCCCACAACCCCGCTCACCAATCTCTTTCAGGGACCCGGTGGGAGGACATGGCTACCTTGTATGCCCGGAACCACTGTCCTGTGTCATCCCCCTTGAAGTACTCCTTCACTACATCTTTCGGCATGTACACCCTTGACTCTACCTGCACTGGCGTTGCGCTGCCACCAGGGCCTGTGTCCAAACTTTTTGCTTTCAGCTCCAATTCTTTGATTCTCATATTGTGATCCAACTGGAGTTTCTTTTCCTCCATTGCCAATCTTTGCTTGTCCATTTCCATCCATTTCCATCTGTCCATTCAATCTTGCCATCTCTACTTCATGCGCTCTGGTTGCGGCCCTGTCTGCCAGCTCCTCTGACGACAGGACTCAGTGCACCTCGACAAGGCTATATGGTGGTTCCACCACCAGCTGATTCTCTGGTTCTCTCGATTCTTTCCAGGCTCTCAGTGCCTTGATGAGTTGTGCGTTACTTTTGCACCCTGTTTGGGCGACTCAGAACTTCAGGCAGAAACCTTTTAGCTGCTCTACTTTGTAGTTTTCAAGCCTTTCCCAATCAACATCATCTAGTCCAGAGATGACAGAGGCTACTCTTATGGGGAGTGAACCAGGCATGATTCGACGATACGAGATCTCTTGACAAGAATTAAAAGACAATAAATCTGTGGCTTCCTTATAGGTCTGCTCTCACTACGTGGTGATCAATGATTCACTGTACATAAATCATAAATGCAAATTCGAAATCCTCACCGCTGCCACCAATGTTAGGCTCGGGGGTCTGTGGTTGGCACAGGTATGCACTTGTGACAAACAGTGACCCTTTCCTCTAGTCAGGGTAAGAGAACTACTCCTTAGAAATAACCCTTGCTCACCCTCTAGGTAGTGTGGCGCGAGCAGACAAGGCTAATCTTCAGGGCGATAGTTGGCTAAGCATTTATGATCACATACAGTAAATATAATGACCCACCTTAAACCGACACCAGTCATATAGTTCTTAGTGTTCTTGTCAGCAAGGTACGCTGTGGGTCGATGCGCGCTTCGCGCTGGTGAAGTGACCCGTTGGTGAATGATGGACGACAGGGAAAACAAACGTTGCGGACCCTGGATCCGATGTGAACTCTGGATCGAACTCAAGTGTACCTTGATGCGGGTGTCCGAAGCATTTCAGGCACGGCCTCAGGTGAGGGCGGACTTGGGACGAGGCTGGTGGTTCTCCGAGGATTTATCCGGCTCGAAGCCCCCTCGAGGTGCGAGGCGGGTGAGCGGGACGGTGGAGGGTTGCGGCGATCCGGGGTCTGGAGCAACTCACGGGGCGAGGCGCCGTTCAGGCCTGCGGGACGTACTTCTTCTTAGTACGCCAGGTCGTACCTGTGGATCTGTGTGGGTCATCGCGTTCTCAGGCAGACAGGTGCAGCACCGGGCCTCCGGTACCAAGGAACGGAAGGCCTTCTTGAGGTGCGGCAAGGGCCTTGGTATGCAGGAGGGCAAAGCGAGACAGTCGGGTACGTTTCGACGTACAGACCGCCTGGGGCTACCAGATGAGCTCCGTGCAGATTCCGGCGGGAGAAGATGAGAGGCGCTCAACGCGCTCCATAGCAGGCGAGGTGTCAGGAAAGAGCGGGCGGCCCGGCATTGATGCGAAGAGCGGCTCAAGCTTGTGCGGGGCTCTCTACGGCGGGGCGGCCAGGCTCCGAACTGTCACAACCTTAGGGGGGCGAAGGCACCCGAGTCACAACTCCTGCGAGGGAAAAGAACTTAAGGGCCCAGCAGCAGACGGGCACGGGCAGAATTGAACCCACTGGTCCTGGGGTTCAGTTCAGGGGGCAAGCTCAAGATCAAGCCCTTGGAGATCATTTCAGGCACAAAACTTCAAAGTCCTCTCTGGCCTTTTCCTCTCCGTTCTCAGCAAGGCACCACTGCAGGTTTTCTTTCTTCAGCTTCTCTTGGTCCTTCTAGTCAGGCTGAGGTTCGTCGTGGTCAAAACTGGATCTGATTTGGTAGGAGCAGAGCTCCTCTTTTTATACACTGTTTCTTTTGTCTTTCCCGGCCAAGGGGCCTTTGCATAGTCCATCTCAGTTCTTGAGTACTTTGTTTTGCGAAGTCTGGTTTTTCCTTTCAGTGAGCAGGGCAGGCCCCGCGGACGCTCCGCAGGAGGTGGAGCCAGCATTGTGAAGACAAGTACAGTTCAGGAGTACTCAGTTGACGGTCTTCCCCTCTCTTCTTACAAGGTGTAGGGCAGAGTCGTCAGCCGCTCCCCAGGGGGCGGAGTGGGCATTGAGGTGGGAGAGCATAGGCCTATTCAGAGTCAAGAGCCACTCCCCTTACCCATCCTGGTGTAATCTTTCTATTCACCACCTGTCTTCCCCCAGCCCTGTCACTCACACAAACCAGACCGCAAATACACATAAGAGCAGAGGCGGGCCGAGATGGTTAGGCAAGCAACTTCCTAAAAGTAGCATTTGCAAACACAGGATATTAAAATAAACTTTACTGAAAGAAGTATTTTATTATTCTGAGTTCAGGCATACTAAAATTGACTTCCTACCATGTTTCCTGAGTCCACTGGGATTATAGAGTGTAATAATCCAGTAGCCCATTTTGGCCTACGAGAACAGGTAGCCTTGCAATAGTGAAAAAACAAGAATGGCTGTAATTCACTATTAGGACATGCCACACACATCAGGGCTTGTCCTACCTTATGCTTACAACGCACCCTGCCTGTGGGCCTACCAAAGTGATGACTGATATAAAGTAAAGGGAAGGGTTGGAGACTGGTAAGTGTGTGCACTTACCCAGCCGGCATGACAGTACCAGACTGCACGCAGGTCCTGCAATGGCAGACCTTAGACACATTTTACAAGGCGGCTTCTGTGGGTGGCGCAATCCGCGCTGCAGGCCCACAAGCCGTATCGGTATTTACAAGCCCTGGCACACCTGGTGCACTTTACTGGGGACTGACAGTAAATCCAATAATCCAATCATGGAAATCAATTGCATGTATACACTTTATATTGGGAGCACTTGCACTGCGGCACGGATTGGCCATGGCGCAGTGCCCTGAGCAGCGAATACCAGCAAAATATCTGAGGTACATCAGCAAAAAAATGGAAGGGAGACTCACGCCAAGGTGCCAGGTCTAACACTTCCAATGAGAGCATTTGTGGTTTGAAGAATAACTTACATTTTGACACAGGTTGTTATTTTTAATCCAGAGGGTCGAGTCTGTTTTTAAACCTTCATTTGTAGTTTCTTAAAGCATTTCAATGCAAGTAACTTAAATAGACTTTTAATGAGATATGACAGAGTGCCCAAGTGCCCTCGCAAGCCTCGCGGCGCAAATGACGCCAAGCGTCATAAAGGGAGTTTTCAGTGAGAATGGACCTGAGGAGGGCCGCAGCACATGGGCAAGAGGTGTAGGGGCCAGAATGGTCCAGATCAGTGGAAAGTGTGACATTGAAGTCCCCCCAAAGGAGCGCAGCCGGGCCAAGGGATGTTATGTGGTGCCACACCTGTGTAAAGAAGTCTGGGTCATCGTTGTTGGGACCATATAGTGCAGCAATCAGCAGATGTTGTGCCCAGAGGAAACCATGATGGATGATAAAGCGGCCAGAGGGGTCAATGATAACCTTGTAGGTCTGCAAGGGGAGTCCTCGGGGTATAAGTATAGACACCCCACGAGAGTAGTTAGAATAAAAAGAGGAGTGTGTTTCTCCCCAGTGCCGGGAGAGGAGTCTGGAGGCAGATGCCAGGAGCAGATGGATCTTCTGGAGCAAACAAACATCAACCCTGTTCCTGTGGATATGTGCATGTACTAGCCGGGCCTTGCGGTAGTCGCTGAGGCCGCGTATGTTCCATATCCAGAAAATTGTAGCATTCATTTAGCCAAGGAGTGAGGAGTGAATGCCAAGGGGTAAGAGAAAAGTGGCCGGGCGCCTATACAGATGAATGTGAAAGTGTTAGAGGCTGGAGAGGGTATGGGCAATGCAACAATGTAGGAGGTGCTGGATGACAACCAGTGAGCTACCAGGACAGAAGACTGGTCTTCGAGGGGGAGCCAATAGATCCAACTTGTGAGAGGAGGAGACAGCAGGTGCCATGCGCGTAGGCATGACGTTGAAGGAACAAATAAGGCGGTGCAGAAAGGTGCATCAAAACAATGCTGCAGCAACATCATCAAAAGTGCAACACATCAACCAAAAGCAATGTGACAAAAACAAAAAAGCCTAAGAGGGAGGCCTCATCACCCCGAGGGCACCTCCCCACCCACCACCCAGACCAACCCCCAAACAGGTTGAGAGACCACCCAGACCCACCCTAGGGAACCACAACTGGGAAGGGAAAAGTGAAAGGCCAAAGTGGGAATTATCCCGCGGGGGCATGGCAACGCTCGGCATACACCCCTGTCTAAGAGACTGGGTGGCCAAGCCAAAAATTAAGAGCAGATGACAGAATATGCAGAGTCTTGCAAAGGTACAGTTCATCCTGGCCCCTCAACAGAACCGCTGAGAGCCGTGTAGTGCAGGTCAAGCCTGTCAAGGTCTCCGGGCGGGGAGTAAAGGTGGAGAATAAAATTCAGCTAGCTCCACAGAAGACGATGAAGTCAGTGTTTGTCACTTAAGACGCCGGAGGCAGAGTCCCGAGAGAGGGCTGGAGTGGAACTGTTGGTACGATTGAGCTTCTTGGCAAAGGTGAGAGCATCTTTGGGATCAGGGAAGACAAGAGTTTTGGAGCCCTGTCAGAGCCGCAGCTTGGCTGGATACGCGAGGGAGTACGGGATCTTGTGTTTTTGGAGGATGCGCTTCGCAGGCAGAAACTCGCTATGGACAGCCTGCACCGCCAGAGTGTAGTCCGGGTAGAAGGACAAGACGTTGCCTTGGTGACGGCCCTCACCCTTGTCCCTGGCTGCCCGGAGGATGGCATCGCGGTCCTGGAATTTGAGGATTTTGGCGATGATGGGGCGAGCCAGCAATACAGGTGCGGGATGGGGGCCAAGGGAGAGGTGGGCCCGCTCTACAATTTAAACCAGGGAGAGCACGTCTCCAAACAGTTCACGCACCAGTTGCTCCACAAAATCTTCCATTCGTGAGATGTTCGTGGACTTGGGTACCCCAGTGATGCGGAGGCTACTTCTTCTGGAAAGGGCCTCCAAGTCTTCGTTTTTGGTGCGTATTAGCTCCAGGATTTTGTCCATCTGAAGAAGTTTTTGGCAATCCTGGGTGGCGGCATGCTCAACATCAGGGATCCTTGTCTCGGCATGCAGGAGGCAGTTGTTGTGCGAGTCCACTTGTGAATTTACCACATCTAGGCGTGAGGAGAGCTGGTCCAGCTGGGCAGTGATGCCATAGACGGCAGATTTGATCTCCAGCATGATGGCCTTGAGATCGTCCTCCCGGTAGGCCGCCATCTCCGTGGGGGGATTGGAATTGCCTCCATCGGCGGTCGCACCGTCCTGGCGCGTCTGGCGGCGTTGATGAAAGGTGAGCCTAGGCTGCTTGGGATCAGCTTTACCCATGACACCAGCCGAGAGGAAAGGGAACAGGGAGTGCCGCTTGGTGGCGGATCGACAACACCCACAGTTGCAAGGGTGCCTGGCAGAGCAGGAAGATAGTGCTGAAGGCGACACCCGGGTGGAGGGAGCAAAGGCGAACTGTGCGATCCCTCGGCGCGACGATATATTGCTAGGCCCCCCTGGGCTGTCAGGTCAGCCAGCAAACAAGGAAGTGACCCAGCAGCGTGTGGCACCAAAGTGGCAGTCTAAACCCAGTGATAAAAGCTGTTGAGGAGTCTGTGAGCCACACGTCAGGGGACACCAGTAGTGGCGGCAATAAAGGTGCTGACAGGGGTGCAGCTGCGGGGAGCGGCACTGCAGGGATGCAAGGAGGGGCGCGAGGCCTAACATACACGGGGCTGGACCCCATGGGGAGGCAGGAGCATAGAGACTGAACAAAAGCAGGGGCCCTGCAGTGTGGCACATGCTACCCCCAACCTAGCCGCAGCAGCCCCCAGCAGTGTCAGCACTCACCCTAGTCTGCAGCAAACAGGCAGCAATCTGACCGTATCAGGAGCTGGCAGCAGTGAAAGGCAGGGAGGCCCGCCCGGAGGAGCCGCAGCATGTGGAGACCCCTTATGTCGCCGGTGGAAGGGCAGCCCCGCGTCAGGACAGTGCCCGAGGCAGGAGGTTGGTGTGGTTCAAGGACGCCAGCAGCAGTGCAGGGCAAAGGCAGGTGAACGGCCATGCCGGGCCAGGGAGGATCCTGGCATGGAGGCGGGCGGCAAGTTGAGGCTGGGTGTCAGAGAGGTGTTAAGCCCGGATCAGGGTGCCAAAGAGGAGCAGTGGGGAGGGTGGATCGCGGGGGCACACCGCCCGCGTTGCCCAGCCTGAGGGAAGCGAGCTAGGAGCCAGCAGGCGCCAAGATGGGATTGGCCGACGCCTGCACTTTTCGTCAGAGAAGGCCTGGCGGTATGGCGCGTGGGCCCCCAAACCCCGCTGCCGACAGCCCCCGGCAGGCAGAACACTCACCAGGCCCCTCCGGTAGCAGGGACAGACAGGAGCCGGGGTCGGTCTGAGGCAAGGAGGCCTTGAGGCAGCAGCTGGAAGGCCTGATTCCGAGGTGCATGCCCAGGAATGGAGCTCGGCACAGGAGCGGTGGAGCGAGGTGCAGAAAGCGTCCAGCGGCACCCCGAGACGAAATGAAGGTAAGGATACCGGGGCTAGGCAGTCATGGAGCCCTCATCTGCAGAATTGTGGAAGATTTGAAAGCTTGGCCGGCAGAACCCACCTAGAGTGCGGCCATTTTATAGCCGGCCAAGCCACGCCCCCACCTTTGCGGGACTTCTTAGGCCAATAATTAGATAGAGCCGGGCAGTCCCACAATAAGTGAAACAAAGTCCCCTCCTCCCCACACCTCCACCAGCAAGTAGGGCTAGGGTCTGGGTTCCCCAGGTTAAGACGTACCGGAGTCAGATACCAGTATGTAGCTATCTTGAAGGCTATTTCCTTACTGGCGGTGTTTCTCGCTGTATGTTTGGCTCTATAATAGCTATCCCTCCATTCCTTCTTCCAGAGGTCCCTGTCTAGCTCCTTCATACAATGTCTCTGGCTAGGGTAGGCTCTGTGTGGGCCGGCATGTGTAGCATGTCGTATAGCTCAGAGATCAACTTTTTGTCTGATGTCTTGGTGACCAACCATTTTTCATATTTCGTTGGTTTTCTAAGGACTTGAAAGAGTATGTCGGGGTGAAAGAGCCTGTGTTGCACCTGCATGTAGTGATAGCTTTCTGTTTCTGGGAGTGCGCCATCTTGCCTCAGTTGCGACAAGGAAACAATCCTGTCTAAATCAAACAAGTGGCCCACTGCTTTACAAGGCTTGGCCTGCCAGGCTCGAAAGGCCATGACGTCCATACCCTGGGGAAATTCCCTATTCTCAAGCAAGTGCGTCATCGGGGAGGGGAATGACATAAGTGTTTGTTTCGTAGCCACCTCTTCCCATGCGTAACGCATCGCCCTGGGGATTGGGGACCCGCGTAGACCCTGTGGCCTATCAGCTTTTTTTAAAAAGGGAACCTTCCACAAAGAGATCTGAGCTAGTGCCCTATCTTGGAACAGCCACAGTTTTCCGTAATCCTTCCTGTTCCATTCAACCAAGTATCTCATTTGGGCTGCTCTATGGTATTCCTCGAAGTTCAGGATCCCCAAGTCTCTGTCTTCTGCCCTCAGATAGGCCAGCTCCCGCTTCATGCGTGGTCTCGCCCCAGCCCATATGAATTGCAACAGCTCTTTCTGCAGTGCTTTGAGTGTCTCCCTCGGAGGTTTGATTGGTAGCATCTGAAACAGGTACAGTGCCTTTGGTAGGGCCGACATCTTGATTGCGGCCACCCGACCTATCAGTGACAGATGGTGGCGCCTCCATGCCTGTAGATCTTTCATGATCTGTCTGGTGAGTCTGTCATAGTTCATGGTGATCGTTTGGTGGACCGACAGAGCCAGTTCAATCCCCAGATAAGGGATTGAATCTGTTACTTGGAACCCCAAGAACCTATCTCCACCCCTCAGTAAGCCTGGCCATGCCACAGCTAAATTTATGATCTGCGACTTCCCAACATATACTTTAAACCGGAGACATCGCCAAAGTCGTCCAATTCCCTCAAAAACACCAGAACCGACCTCTCGGGGGTCTCTAATGAGGCCAAAATGTCATCCGCATACAGGCTTATCGCATGTCTTTCCCCTCCACATGCCACTGATGTCTGGCTTGTCCTGTACCCTCTGGGCCAGAGGCTTGATGTATAAGGCGAACAGGAGGGGTGACAGCGGACACCCCTGCCTGGTGCCCCCCTGAATAGGGAAAGGACAAGATGAGATCCACTTAACCCTAATGGAGTCGGTAGGGGAGCTTTAACAGCTCGCTACCCACGCTCTGAAATGTTCCCCTACCCTAAAGTGGACCAGCGTCCACTCTAGGAAGCCCTAGTCAACCCGATTGAATGCTTTCTCTGCGTCAACTGTCAACAACAGGCTGTTTATGTTTGTGCAGTGTGCCTTGTCTATCAAATGGAGAATTTGTTTTGTATTGTCACTCCCTTGATGGATTTGGATGAATCCTGCTTGGTCCGGCTCTATTATTTCGGGCATCATCGGACTTAGCCTCACCAGGAGAATGCTCGTGAAAAGTTTAAGACCCACATTCAGTAAGGACACCGAATGGTAAGAGCTACCTTTCTTTTTGTCCTTCCCTGGCTTAGGTAGGACTACTATAGATGCTGCCAACATATCGGTGGGAATGGAGCCTGGCCCCTCAAACGAGTTGAACAATCATGTCAGGACCGGCGCTTGCAAGTGGCAAAAGGACTTGTAGAACCCTCTGAGAAGCCATCGGGCCCCATCGGCGACTTAAGGGGTTTGACACATGATATTGCCCCGATCACCTCCTCGATCCGAATCGGAGCGTCCAGCAACTCTGCCTGGTCCCTAACTAGCGTGGATGTATATGTCCCTTGCAAGTAGGATGCCATAAGTTGATCCAACTTATTCTCTCTAGTGTACAAGTCTGTGTAGAAGTCCCTAAGTTAGTGTGCTATGTCTTCATCTTCCGTGAGACCCTCCCCCTTGTCTTTCTCTATCGTATGCACCCTGATTTGTTGATACCATGCTCTAAATTTACCTGCTGGCACGCGCCCTGTTCGATCCCTGCTGCTGTAGTAGGAGTGTTTAAGTCTCAGTGCTGCATACTCTGCTCTGTCGAGGTCCAGCCCCGCCAATTGAGCTTGTGCCGCTTTGAGTGGCCCCCAGACTCTAGGCACCCCTGTCCGGGTATGCACCTTTTCTATCTCCAGTACTTGTGCTTGGAGGTCTACCCTCTTTTCCTTTGTCCTCTTTGGTCTCTGCGGCTGGGATCGCGATTAGTTCCCCTCTTACCACCGCTTGCAGGGCACCCCATAATGTGGCTACTGATATGTCCAGGGAATCGTTTACTTCAAGATACCCCTTGATGTACTTAGTGAGCTGTATTTTCACCAATCCTTGTGGAGCATATTTTCCCGCAGCCTCCAGCCCCTTGAGTTTTTTGTTGCAGCGGCAACTGATGAGAATCGACCACCGCATCGTGATCGGAAAGCGCTGCCGGAGTGATGCCAACCTCCCCCACCATCTTGTTGATCCCTACCGTACCCAGCATGTGGTACAGACGTGCATATGTCTTATGTGCAAGAGAATAATATAAAAATTGTGTTGTGTGAGGATGTGCCTCCCTCCACATGTCCATCAAGCCCATGGATTGGAGCCACTCTCTGCCTTCCCGTGACATATCCCCGCCTGTGAATATTGCTTACCTGACCTGTCTTTTGCTTCATCCATAACGATGTTCAGGTCACCCCTATGATAGTCTTACGCTCTTGCCTGTGCAATATTTCTGTAAGGGCTAATTTCAGAAATTTCTCCTGTGGTAGGTGCCTAGGTGGGACCTATCAACAGGGTGTGTCCCCCGATCCTAAAGACAAGGGCCAAGAGTCATCCTTTGATTTCCGCCTCCTTTTCCCCCACCGCCCCCCCTGAACCTTTAGCCACTAAGATAGCCACCCCGCCTTTTTATACGGTGTAGATGTGAAGAATTGATGTAAAAGACCTATGACCTCATTCTATGCCAATCCTTAGAGGGGGGGTGGATTTCCTAGCACACATCCGCTTCCGTGCTTTCCAGATAGGAAAAAATGGACCGCCTCTTAATTAGATTATTAAGGCCTCTCACATTGAGAGTGAAAATTTTCATAATGGTCTGGGACATAACTCCATGTGGGGGGTGTACCTTCGCTGGTGTGTCTCTAGGGCTGCATGAGCCCTGCTCCCTCCCACTGCCCATCCCTTGTCTAAACTCCAGTGCTTGCTATCTATCCCCTTCACATGAACCCCTTGCATGCCAGTGCCCCCACTCCCCACCCTAGCCCTAACTGTGAACCTCTTTGAACCCCGTAGCGTCCAGGGCCCACCAAACAAGTTTGCATGTCCTTGGTGATCCAATAAGTTGAGAGCTCCTCGTGCCCCCGCTCGCGTCAGGTGACTCAGCCACCCACCGAGCCCTGCGTATGACACTTATCTGTCCCTCAATCATTCAAGATGTCTTCATGGGGGGATGTCCCCCTGGACAGCATCTCTAGCACCAACTGTCTCTCTTGCGCCATGGTCGTGGCGTCCGGTCTCATCTCTTGCTCTGTGCCTCGCCTCCTGGTAACCTTTGGCCATCGATCTCTGGGGGTCTTGAGCTGTCGGTTGTCCACTTCCTCTTGGTGTGGGTTGCCAATGCCCCGCACCCGGCAAGTGTCTTGCAGTGAGCGAAGTTGGTGAGGTTTGCCCTGCCGTTTAAAGATTAGCCAAAATGGGCGTCCCCACAAGTATGGTACTCCTTGGTTCCGAAGGTGTGTCGTTGCCACCCAAAACTCTTTCTGCTTTTGAAGAGTTATTAGAGCAAGATCTTGGTAAAGGGCGATGGGGTGGTCTTGGTATAGTATTGGTTGCTTATCCCTAGCTGCTCGTTGTATGTGTTCTTTAAATTGGAAGTCCGGGATGTAGCCCAGGATATTTGTCAGGGGCGCGGGATGGGGTAGTCTTTGTATCGTATGGGATGCTTATCTCTAGCTGCTCGTAGTATGCGTTCATTTAGTTGGAAGTCCGGGATGTAGGCTAGAGCACTGGTGCTCAACGCGGGAGACCCACTCGGTGTGCCCTGTCTATTTTAATGTCAAAGTCCGGTGGGGCATCCAGCACATTCCTGAAGAGTCCTTGTAAGGATTGCATAATGTCCAGACCTTCACCTTTGGATGGAACTCCCTTAACGCAAATGTTATTTTGGCGCAAGCGATTCTCCAGGTCCTCGGTTTCTGCCTGAAGGTCAATCTGCTGGGCCTTGAGCAGGAGAATCTCTTGCTGTAGTTCTTCTTCTTCCTTCTCTCTGGCTTGTTCTTGATCCTCGATGTATGCTACTCACTCTCCCATGGCAGTCACACCTCCTTCATCTCCCTCGCAAATTCCCCTTTTAGGGTCTAGATGTCTTTTCGCAATGTATTGAAGAGCGTCTCCAAAAAGGAACGTGTGACCGGGGCTACGTGGGGATCTATGTCCTGCCCAGCTTGTGCAGTTGGAGAGATACGTCCCTCTCCACCACCTGTCTGCGGGAGCTTGGTCAGCATCTTCTTAAGAGTCCGCTCTTTCTTGCTTCTTACGGAGGTCATGGCTGCTACGTCCCACACCGCTTCTTCAGTCTGTTCTGCCCCCCCCAGATGGGTTGGCGACTTACCCCTGGGTAGTGACTGTCCACTGGAGCACCAGCACTCCTGTCTCTCTCCACATTGTCCCTAGAGGCATGGGGCCCATTGTTGGGCCTTTTTACTTCTTACTGAAGATCTGGCTGCTATATCTCTTACCGCCACACCAGTCTGGCCTGCCTTGCCGTGAGGCACCCAGCCCCCATGATGGCTGCCACCAGGGTGTCCTCCCCCCAAGCTCCGCTACGCTGCTTCACTGATGGTGCAGTGTCCACAGCTGGCCACCCCTTTTGTAACTCTCCTGTGGGAGCCTCAGGTGTCGCTCCCTTACAGCCTCATCCGGGCCTTGCTGCCGTCATCCGTCTGCTATTGCCCTACTGGGCATCAGCACCACATGTGCAGGGCTTTCGGCTGGTTGTCTGTGTGTGTGGTTGTCCCCCCAAAGCCTCCGTAGACACTCCTCTGTTTCTTCTCCCCGCTGTTGGACCGCTTTCTCCCTTTAATGGCCTCACAGGGGGCCTGCCCTGTGCTCCCACCAGCTGGCCCTGATGTAATAGTCCCTCCCCTTGACCCCTTGGTGTGGCTGCAATCCTCGCCGGTCTTGTGGCTCCCCAAGCAGCCCTATCACCCTCATGCGCTCTCCAGTCCTGGGAGCCTCCTGGCTATGGCTCACCACTACCTCCCTCCTTGCTGTGTGCCCCGAGGGGTTCTCCAGGCCCGGACTCTGTAGGAATGGGCTGCAGCTTCCTCCCTGGTCTCAGGTCCTCTGCGCTATCCCTGTCTTCCCACAAGGTGCCTCCTTGTTGGATATTGCAGTATATCCGCTGTAGGCCTGGGTGCTCAGCCTCGGACGCGGCACTCCTCTTGCTCACCCCGGGGTCGCACCGTCCTCCTCCCTGTGCCTTCGAATATCTGGCTCCTTGTACATCTGAAGCCCTTGCTTCTGTGTCTCACCTGTGACGACGTTGGCCTCGCAGTTGGCCCGTGGGTCCCGCTCCTAAAGTGCAGTGTTCTTTCTCCGCCAGCAGTCCCAATTGTTTCCTCCGGGCCCCATGCCCCTTCCTCTAAGGTTGCGGACATCAGTGGCGAGGGCCAGGGTATTGCTTATGCCCTCCATCGCTAGCCGCTCTTTGGGCTCGTCCTTCGGTCTCGAGCTCCCAACTCCGTCCAGGCTGTCACCCAGATCCTCGCCATCCAGCCAATGCCCCTGGCTGATGTTCTGAAACAAAGGTATGGTGGCAGCGATGCTACCGCCTGCCGTCAAGCCGCGCTCGGGGACACTCCGCTTTAGGCTGCCGCCTGTTAGTCCCACTGGGCCCCGCCGCCCTTACGATCCATCCGCGTCAGTCAGCGCCTGCGTTCTTGTTGATGGGCCTAAATCTGGGCACCCCTTCCTGCGAGCTGGCGCCCGCTCCCTGCGAGCCTCACACCGTCCTCCCCAGATGCTGATGGACTCACGGCCGTCTCAGCTGGGCCTTTGCTTGCTGCAGGGCGGATTCCGCACGCCGAGTGGTCTCAGAAGGTCCAGTCGAATCTAGTCTCCATTTTCTGCGCTGGCCTCGCGGCAACCCGGAGCTCGCTCTCCTCTGCAGATTGGCCCCCAGCCCCGGATTTCAACGTTTCGCCGGTGCAGTCAGGTCAGGGTGTTTGCCCCCCAGCTATGCGGTACTTTGAGGGTATGCCGCTTAGATTTAGGCTGGATTGAGCGCCCTGGAGCGGGGGACGAAGGGAAGCACGTCTTACCCATTCTCCATCTTGACCACGCCAGACATCTTTTTAAACAACATGGTACCCTGGTTCAAGTACATTTTAACCCTGCTAATGCAATTGCAGCAGGGGCCTCTATTCCTGATTCATTGAAAGATGCAATAGTCCTACCCATGTTCAAAAAAGGCGACTGTTTCTTACTATCTAGCCTGTCCAGGCTATTTATCCACCCAGCACAAATGGGTATGTAGATCACTAGGTGAACTGATTCATCAGGATGCCCTCCGTATTCTCAGATCATATTTCTCTAGTCTACTAGTCATTTCTGTTGCAAAATATTTGGTCAGTGCCTACTTAAAAAGATACTACATTGGATAGATGAGAATATTATTCTAAGCCCCTTACAAGCTGGCTTTTGCACCAAGGTTTCAACTGTTTACCAGATTTTTTGATTTATGTTAATAGATTGGAGAATTGTACTGATCCATGTTGGAAGCCTGTATGTCACATTTGTCGACCTAATATCGGCCTTTGATATGATTTCTAGACTGAAACTGTGGAGCACTCTTTATTTGTGGATTGTTTTAACAAATTATGTGAGGCTCGGGTACTTGGAAATTAACACTTAAAAGACTAAGGTGATGTCCTTGAGGCAGCATACATTTCTTAAGAGCAAATTAATCCTGGGAGGAACTTCTCTCAAATAAGTTGATTCCTTTACATACTTAGGAGTTACCTTGTTGAGGGTATGTCTTGTAGCAAGGCTACAACTGGGCTAAAGCAGATCTCTGGTGCAATACTCAAGGAGTTTTCGACATGCTATTACAAACCCATTACTACTGCACTTACAGTTTATGATGCCAAATGTCTGGACTCAACCCTGTATGGTCCTAAGCTGTGGGCATTTGCCATACATGATGACATCACAAAATCTGAGAACAAGTTTCCTAGTATGTTGCCTTCCCTCCCATATAGTACCCCATTACTCACATTGTTTAGTGACCTTGGGCACATACAAAATTCATTTACGGCCATTGTTGTAATTGAGGCGCTTGTGGAACACTCCTGAACTTGCACAATATACGAAAGGATGTCATGAAGGCTGGCCAATTTTCCTCATTTCCATGGCTTTCAAATATTAAGTCAGCCTTACATTCATTAGGCTTTCATGATTTATGGAACCGACCCAACACATCTGTTTTTCCTTACAAAGATGAGCTCAAAATGAAATACTGGTCGCACGTAGATGACAAGGTTGTTCAGAAGTCAGCTACTGCTAAGCTGACAAGCGACTATATGGAGATCAATACACGGTGGGGGAGGGAAGCATTCTGGGATGTAAAAACGGACTTACTACTTAGGAAACTTTATTTCCAGTTTCGTATTGGTACCCTGCCCTGTAGGTAATTTACTGCAGGTTGGAAGGGTAGCACTTGCCCTTCGTGTGACCATCCCATGGAAAGTGTTTCACACGCAATGTTCGCCTGTCCAGGCTATTTATCCACTGAGCACAAATGGCTGGCACTGATATGTAGGTCACTATGTGCACAGAATCATCAGGATGCCCTCCGTATTCTCGGGTCATATTTCTCTATTCCACTAGTCATTTCTGTTGCAAAATGTTTGGGAGTAATGTGGGTGCTATGCAAGAAAACCTTAGGTTGATCACCTGTCTAACGGTCCAACTTTCAGTTTGCCTTATACTTGCCCTATCTGGGTTATTTCTTGCAATATTCAAATGTTTTAATGATATGTTGTATTTATATATATATTGGTTCATAACTGTATGTGAATATATATTGTAGGTGATTTTAGGAAAATTTATGTTTTTTAATTGTTTTACTACGTATGCAGCTGTGTGATGAATTGTTCTTTATGGTCCTGGTGGCTGAAATAAAGAGTTTTTTAATTGAATTGAAATTCCAACGGTATTTTAATGATGAAGAATTGTACAAGTGGTTTTGAAGATCAAACAGTAATAGTATAAGAACAGTACAATATAAATATGTACAAGGCATTAACAGTGGCTTGAGTACTTCTTCAGAGTTAATACAATCATCATAATGTATTTTAGAAATTTGAGCTCTAGTTAAGGTTTTCAGAGACCATAAAATGTCTCTTTGTACTACAAGATAGGAGAGAGAAACACAATCTCTATCTAGTCTATGATCTTCTGGTTTATTCTGATGTTTGATTATTGTTTATGTGCTTGATACTGCTGCTGGCATGCACTCCATGACTTGATCTGAACAGGTGAGAAGCCTGAACATGACCTTAGTTTCCTTAGCAATCTATGGTTGAATGGCCACACTCAATCTTTCAACGGTAATAGTGGTAAGCATTACGTCTTAAACTCGGATCCCTTTTTGAATAGAGAATTGTGCATTTTATACGAATATCATCAGGTATATTTTAAATAAATCAAAATCTGATATGAATAAGTCCAATCCACACAGCACTACAGTTGTGGTTGATCATCTAGGGATCACTCACTTATGATAGACCAAGAAAATAGAATCCAATAGAATAGAACAGAATAGTTGGAATTTATAAAGTTTCTCAATATAAATATGTGTAAGCAGTGTTCTCACCCACAGGAGTATGTTAAAATGTGTTGTAGCGTCACAGCCATTAGAATTATATTAGCCCTTTATCAACTATACAGAGTCTTACTTTACAAATATCTCCCAATTCGTATACGGTAACTGGATGCCCAGAATTCCTTTAAAATAGATACTGATAACTATAGGAAAGATGAATGATTCTTCTAAATGTTTTACTATATACTTTTTTTGGCAAGTAGAAGTGTGGGGCATGCCACACGTCCTTTGATGTATGCTGAATCATGACATTTCAGTATTAAGTGCTCTTGTTTATTTTTATTTCATAGATCGGTTTCATTGGTGCATCAATCAGACTCTTGCCTGATGCACCAATGTTATACTATTTAGTACAATCTATCAGTCACTATAGCCCTGAATCACAAGGGCAACATACACTTTTGAGAGACTTTACAATTTAGAATAATTTTAATACTTTTTGTTATTCACAAACTTTGCATGTAAGTTAGTACTTAAAAAAACCTAATAGTAAGTCCAGGACTACACATGGCCAATGGTACTGCAACACCCTCTTATAGAAAATTACAGTAGAGACTTTAAATGAAACCCCTTAGGAAACAATAATAAATGTATTTATTTAAAATGGATGAAATATAAATAAACATATATTCTTGTTTGAAAAATATATAAAAAGTATGTTTAATATTTAATTGTAAATCATTTTAATAATCTATTTTGAATTTCAAAAATGTATGATAAATGTTATTGAAATAATAAAATTGATTTTAATTAATCGTATACATAATTTGTAAAAAAAAAATACAGCACGGTATATTTTTCTTTAGGTGGGAATTTTTGTTTTATTATAAAACTTAAGAAAAATAATTTAGATTTACTTTATATACATTAATTAACGTTTTTTCAAAATTAATTTAATATTGCTTCATCGTTTGTTTTATTGTCTTTTACATTTCAAATAAAGGTATAAAAAAAACTTATCATTAATATTTAACTTAAAATGTATTTAATATTGATTTTGAAGTTGAATAATTTGTTCCATATAATTTACCATAGGCAGACTCCACTGTCAGGGCGGAGATAACTACATGGTAAAGTTTAGGCAAAAATATAACAGTTTGTTTGACTTGTAAATAAATATTAAACATGATTTTATGTAAAATATTAATGTACGTAAACTTTTCAAATCTCTCAATGCTTTGTATTACGGTGTAAAATGATAGTTTGTTTGTAACTATAGCCCATCTACCTCAATTAGGTGCATCCAGGAGCCACACATAACAGTATTAAGATAGAAATAAAAACATAAATGCCTTGACTTGTTGCCTAGAACAGCAAGTGATCAATACTACAATGATAATGGGAATAACTATAGACTGTGCATTAGTGCAGTATTTAGGCCCTAAATGTGGAACTGACATAGACATATAATAGAAATTTTGAAGTAGATAATTATTTTTTTACGATTGTACCTATGCTTGTATCGGTGGCCCCAAATGTTTCTAATTCCTGACATATTAAAGGGTTCTGCTGCTCTCCAGGGTCAATCTGTGCTATATAGTTCTCTTAATAAAAGTAAATGAACCAAATGCTGTGGATTCAAGAACTACCAAATACGACGTCCCAACCTTTGTATTTTTTCTTTTTTACTGCAGTAATGTTATTCTACTATTTTTAACTTGTACTATTTCTCATTTTGACGTCTTCCTTGCATATCAGTAAAAAAACAGCATTGTTTGATACAAAACATGATTTCAAATATGTCTGTACTGTTGATATTTGCATTCAATCTCCGTCAACTCAATTCAAAAACAGTTTAAACGTATCTGTTCATTACCCCCAGGTCCCTCCTGTCCTCGTCCCCTTTATACTAAATAATGAGATTAACCATCTCCCAGACAGAAAAAAGAAAGCAGGAATGCTGGTACACCCCTCCCTCTCCCTATAGGGAGTACATAAGGGTACAGTACCCAGCATGCCTCCTGATTTTTTTTCTGTCTGTCGACAGTTTTTTGTGCATGGATCCAGGAGCCGATGGGCTCCTGGAGGCTTACCTGCTGCTGGGCTTCGGGTAGGGCTGGTCTTCCAGGGTCTCTCCTCCTGCCGGGCTTGAGGAGTTTCCTGAGGCGCTTCCAGGATGTTCGTTGCCGTTTTTCTTCAAGTTTGTTCGTGATGGAGTTTGCCCTGGAAGTTTTCACGCCGCGTCTCCTGCCGGGCTTTTCGGAGACGCGGCGCTCGGGGAAAGTTCCTGCTGTGTTGCGGCGGCTCCGGTGTGGCTGGGGCGCTTCCTTCCTGTTTCTGCCTGACTTCCTTTGTTCGGGGCAGGAAGTCAGGGGTTCTCGATGATCGGCTGACAGCAGTGTGTTGCAGGTGTTGCCGGTCTTTTACGTGAGTACCGCGTAGCAGTGTCTTTTATCCCTTATAAAACGTGTGTGGGTTTCTTTGTCCCTGCATTCGTTTTTTTGATGGTGCTGGTGCGTGGTGCTGCTATTTGGCTCAGTACTGTTCTGGTGTTCCTGGGTGCCTGTGTGCCTGTGTGCCTCGCTCCCTGGCTTGCTTTCTGGCTTGGCTTGCTGGCTTGGCTGGAGTGCGCCTGCGCTCTTGTTCTGCTCTAGGTTTCCTGCTGGACTTTGCAAAGGGGAAACATGCTAGAAAGAGCAATCATGTTGCTGTGTCCTCATCTTCCTCTACATCTTCGTCCTCTTCTACTTCTCCTGCCCAGTCTAGGCACCGTTCCAGGGGTGGTGATGCCAGATTGAAGGCTCTGATTAAGGAGACGCTTTTGGAGACGGGGGTCCCAGGTCCAAGGGATCCTCGGCCAGGTCAAACTCACGGTCGGGTTATGTTCCGCCTCCTTCTTCTTCTTCTTCTTCTTCTTCTTCTTCGGCTTCTGGCTCGGAGGAAGGGGGTTTGGACGCTGATTCTGTTAAAGGCAAATATGTAGATAAGGATATGTTGCCGGACTTGTTGAGCCATGTTAAGGCTAATATGGGGTTCCCTGCGGATGATGTCCCTAGCACTTCTGGGGGTTCATTGCTTCGCCGGTTCCAGTACTCTGCGCCTGTGGTGATGCCTGTTCATCCGTGTGTGAAGGAAGTTTTGGATCGGGAATAGAAGGATCCGGATCGCATCCTGCTTCCTCGCTTCATGGCCAAGCTAAATCCTCTTCAGGATATGGCTAAGGATTTACCGGACTCTGTGCCTGTGGATTCTCTTGTGGCAAGTCTGGTGGGGCGCACTTCTTTGGCCCCGGATGCTGTGGTGCTTGATCCTGTGGATAAGAGGGTGGACGCCTCTCTTCGAAAAGTGTATTCGGGATCCCATTTGGCGCTGCGGGCTGGCATTTACGGGACTTATGTGGCTCAGTCTTTGCTTTCTGACTTGAAGACTTTATATGGTTCCATGGATAATGCGACGGACTGTTCTGACGTTCTGGCTCACATTGAGCGTCAGGTTGAATTTCTTTCGGACATTTCCTTCGACGTGGTGCGTGCCTCTGCTCTGTCGGGGGGTGCTTGCATTGCTGCTCGTAGGAACGTAGTCATCAAGGACTGGAAGACAGATTCGGCCCAGAAGTCTGCTGCTCTTCGTTTGCCCTTTCAGGGTTCCATGTTGTTTGGGACAGAGTTGGAAGGCAAGCTTCATCGGCTTTTTAAGGAGAAGAAGCATTCCTCCTCTTTCAAGTTGCCCTCGGCTGCTTCTGCTTTTTCTAAGCCAAAGCCTTTTTTTCAGCCATCTTCTCACAGGCAGTTTTCCAGGGGTCGTGGCATTTTTCAGCCTGGTCGGGGTTGGGACAAGAAGGCGAAGTCCCCTCCGGCGAAGCCTCGTTCCTGACTATCTGGGGTCCGGGGTCGGATCCTAGGTTGGAGGTCGGCTTCGGTTGTTTCTTCAGGCCTGGATGTCCTCCTGTTCAGACTTGTGGGTCCTGGACGTGATCCGCTTGGGGTACCGGGTGGAGTTCTCCAGCCTGCCTCCGGACTCGGGGGTCCGTCCGACTCCTTGGCCGTCGTGCCAGTCCAAACGTGAGGAACTGTCCCGGGGGATTCAGTCTCTGTTGGACAAGGGGGCTATTCAGGGTGTTCCTCAGGGGGAGATGGGTCGGGGGTTTTACTCCATCATCTTTCTGGTGCCCAAGGTGACTGGGGGGTTTCGCCTTGTTCTGGATCTCAAGTCACTGAACAAATTTGTGTTGCGGATTCCGTTCAAGATGGAGACTCTTCAGAGGGTGATTCCCCTGGTTCTCCAGGGTCATTACATGTGCACTCTGGACCTTCAGGATGCCTATAATCACGTGCCTGTCCATCCTCTCTCCCGTCCCTTCCTGCGCTTTTGTCTTCTGGGGTCCATTACCAGTTTATGGTTCTTCCGTTTGGCCTGAGGTCGGCTCCCCGGGTGTTTACGAAGGTGGTCGCCCCCTTGGTGGCTTTTTTGCATCTCCAGGGGATGATGGTTTATCCGTATCTGGACGACTGGCTCCTGCATTTTCCCACCACGGAGCGGTTGTTGGCGGATCAGCGGGTGGTGTGTGCGGCATTGAGAGGCCATGGGTTCCTGTTGAATCTCCCCAAGTGCCGGCTCCCTCCGTCTCAGGACTTGCAGTTCATAGGGGCCCGTTTCCGCATGGATATGTATCGGGTGTTCCTGCCGGTGGATCGGGCTGTGACCCAGTGTTCTCTGGCTCATCGGTTTCTTGTGGGGAGGTCATTTCGGGTTCGGCTGTGGTTGCGCCTTCTGGAGTTGATGGCAGCCACGGTGTTCGCAGTGTCTTGGGCGCGTTTCCAGCTTCGTCCTCTGTGGTCCTACCTGCTGTCTCGGTGGGATCCCTTGTCGGGGAACTTGTCCCTTCTTGTTCCTGTGTCCCTGTCGATCCTTCCTGCCCTGCGTTGGTGGTCTCTGTCTTCCAATCTGGACAAGGGCTTGCCTCTGCAGTCTCCTCCTCCGTTGGTCCTTACGACAGATGCCAGCGCTCTGGGTTTGGGGCGACTTTGGGGTCGGAGTGTCTTCACGGTCGTTGGTCCCTTCTGGAAGGTCGTCGGTCTTCGAACTGGTGGGAGTTGTCTGCTGTGTGTCGGGCTGCCAGGGGGTTTCGACATCTTCTGGTGGGCCACCATGTGTTGGTTCGATCAGACAATTCAGTGACAGTGGCCTACTTGAATCACCAGGGTGGTATCCGTTCTCGGTCCCTGAACGCGGTGGTATGCCCGTTGTTTTGCTGGGCGGAGTGCCATCTTTTGTCCCTGGTGGCTGTACATGTTCGGGGGTGGACAATGGGGTGGCGGATGCCCTCAGTCGTTTTTTTCCTGCCTCCCTGGAGTTGGCCTTGACTCCGGTGGCCTTTCGTCTGGTGTGCGAGAGGTTTGGTCGGCCCTTTCTGGACCTCTTTGCTTCCCGGCACAATGCGTAAGTTCCCCGTTTCTTCTCCCGGATTCCTCAGGAGGGGTCTTGGGGAGTGGATGCTCTGTCCCTTCCCTGGCCGCCTCGCCTGCTGTACGCCTTTCCTCCTCTGGTTCTGATCTCTCGCTTTCTGTCCCGGCTGTTGCGGGAGGATCGGGAGGTGGTGGTGCCCTTCTGGCCCCGCAGGTCTTGGTTTCCCACGCTGATGCTGTTGGCTGTTCGGGGTCCGTGGTTCTTCCCCTTCCCTCTGTCTCCGTTGCGGTCCTCTCCGATGTTACCCCTCCGGCGGCTTCGGCTGTCGGTTTGGCGGTTGAGAGGCAGGGGTGGAGGAATAGGGGTCTCCCGGAACATTTAGCCTTGGCTATTCAGCAGTCTCGGAAGCCTTCTACCCTTCAATCCTATGGTAGGCATTGGGGCAACTTTGAGCATTGGTGTCTTGGCCTGGCTTTGTCGTCCTTGGTTTGTCTTTTGCCGGATGTTCTCCAGTTCCTTTGGGATGGGTTTGAGAAGCGTTTGTCCGTTTCTACTTTGCGGGCTCAGTGGGCTGCTATCAGGGCTTTTCGGGCTCCTTGGGGGAATCTGCCGGATGTGGATGTTCTGGTTTCCCGTCTGTTGCGTAGCTTTTCTAATTCCCGCCCTGTGGTGCGTCCTTCTTTTCCTCTCTGGGATCTTCCCTTGGTTTTGCGGGCTCTTGTTGCTGCTCCCTTTGAACCTTTGGAGGAGGTCGATATGAAGTTTGTCACCCTGAAGGTTGTTTTTTTGGTGGCTATCACTTCTGCTCGTCGCCTGGGGGAGCTGGGTGCTTTGATGGCTCGGGAGCCTTTTCTGTCCTTTTCTGCTGACGGGGTGGTTCTTCGTTTGGATTTATCCTTCATTCCTAAGATTTCCTCCCAATTCCATCGCTCTCAGGAGCTGGTCCTGCCTGCTTTGCTTTCGGCTCCTGTGGACGGGGACGACCTTCCTTGGTCCTTGTTGGATGTTTGCCGGGCTTTGCTGGTTTATTTGGATCAGACCAGTGTCTTTCGGCTTTCTGACTCCCTGTTTGTTTCTTTTGGGGCTGTCTCTAGGGGTTGCCGTGCTTCTTCTGCCATCGGGCGTTGGTTGTAGCACGTTATTGGTTTGGCCTATTCCCTTTCTGGTTCTCCCCCCCCCCCCCCCCCCCCCCCCCGGCTGGGGTTCAGGGACGTTCCACTCGGGGGAAGGCTGCTTCCTAGGCGGAGGTTCGTGGGGTGTCCCTTTCTGAAATTTGTAGGGCCGCCACTTGGGCTTCTGCTAATACCTTTGTTAGGCATTACCGTATCCAGAATGTTCTGGGGGATGACACTAACTTTGGTTCGGGGTTCTTCTGGCTTGTTGTTCCTGATTCCCCTTGGTTTCCTTCTGCTGTGCTGTTATTTTCAATAAATTGTTGGGTTTTGCTGTACTGCTGTGTCCTGGTGGTTTGTTTTTTGATGATGGCCGGTTGCTGCTTGGGTATTCTCATTATTTAGTATGAAGGGGACGAGGACAGGACGAACCTGGGGGTAATGTCCTATTACTTACCGGTAATCTTCATTACTCCGGGTCCCGTTGTCCTCGTCCCCTTCATACCTTCCCTCCCTCCCTCCCGGGCTTTCCGGCCCTCATCTTGGGCTTGGGGGTTCAGGAGGCATGCTGGGTACTGTACCCTTATGTGCTCCCTATAGGGAGAAGAAGGGGCGTACCAGCATTCCTGCTTTCTTTTTTCTGTCTGGGAGATGGTTAATCTCATTATTTAGTATGAAGGGGACGAGGACAACGGGGCCCGGAGTAATGAAAATTACCGGTAAGTTATAGGACAATATGTAATCTGAAATTTGTAACATCTCCATATCTCACTTATCGACTACGTATAAACAGTTTAGGGCGGCAAGAACCCATGAGCCACCGTTGCCCTTTGCAAGTCTATTTTACATAACATCGTATTCCAACTGAAATAGATTGAACTTTGCAAAAGAAAATATAAAGGTAATAAAATGTGCTTTTCTTCTTCTTTAAGGTACGTGTTATTTTACTGAACTGGTGTGCTTGGTTTTTGAGAATGAGAAAACCTGGTGAGATCAAAAGGCCCTCTCCATGTAAATGCCAGTATCACAAGCATCGCCCTAGCACGAGCAGCATTGAAATGAACACGCTCCCAGGACACACAAACACCAACAGGAATATCATCTATTGCAGTTATCACACCATGGAAAACCCGTGCTGTCGAGCGAACATTGATTTTGTGGCTCACTGTGGCAAAAAAATATGTTCTGCCGTTGAAGACGCCGACCCAGTTCAAAAGCAAACCCTGAAGGAAAGTTTTCCAGAGATTGCCAAGATCCTCGAAGAAGTCCATTATATTGCTAAGCGCTTTAGAGAACAAGACGAAGGAGAAGAAATCTGCAGCGAGTGGAAATTTGCAGCAGCTGTAATTGACCGACTCTGTCTTGTTGCATTTTCCCTTTTTGCGATCATTTGCACGATCACAGTACTAATGTCAGCTCCAAATTTTATAGAAGCTGTTTCAAAGGATTTCGCATAAAGGGGCAGATTTATAAGCCCCTTGCGCCACCAGTGCATCATATTTCGTGATTCACCGGCGGCGCATTTCACTGGCCCATATTTACAAGGGCAGGAAAAGCCATCCTGTGTGCCTTTTCCTGTCCTTGTAAATATGGCCCCTTTACACGTAACACTTTGCGTGAAAGGGGCATTCCATGCGTGTTGCGGGGGATGTTCCCATACAATACCCATGGAACCTGACTCATTTCCAGATTTACGTGAAATATTAAACCTAGAATGCTACGCCACCCTAGGGACGGCGTGGCGTAGCATGGCGCAACGAGGAGAAATGTTTTCATTTCTTCTCGCTTTTTCTTCTTTCAGTGCGTGCTGCATTCTACAGCACGCATTGAAAGAGGAAAATGCCTGTAGTGATTGTTTTTGTCTCCCCATGACGCAGGCATCCTGGACCATGGTGCAAGGGTGCCTGTGCCGGTGCATGGCAGCTGTTTGTGTGCTATCACAGGGGAGAGCACAGGAATGCAACATATTATTGTAAATATTTCACATTTCTATGCTTTGAAAGTGCTGCAGCGTGGCGTTGGCAAAGGGCTTGCTGTGCCGCGCTGCAGGCACTTTCTTTTAGATCTGCCCCAAAGAGTGGATTGTGAATTATTCTCTGATTTGACTCTGTGAAAATATTATAATTTTTAAACAGCCACTATGCATCCTAATTTAACTAAATAAGTGATAACATATTTAGAACATGAGAAGATATAATTATATTCAGCCTAAAATGTTCCCAAAATGCCAGTGAATTGTTAACTTACTAGGGCAACTATTGGGCTCTGTCCTTGTACAATCAGTGGCTTCAGTTATTAGCGATTATCATGACCAAGGACTTTATTCAAACATTTTACTGTTTTCATGTAAATCCTGGTGTAAATGTGGCAAGTACGTGCTATTGACCATTTTTATTAGAAGCTGCAAATGACACGTTCCTATTCGTTGCGATGGAGGATCATACTAAAGATATTCCGTCATAAATTGTGTTGATCCCCTTGATCGTTTTTAAAATGTAAATTACATTTTTTCCATGTGACAAATTGTCAGCCAACTCTTTACTTTGTAGATGTGAAGGATCTTGTCCATATAAAAATAAACTACCTTTGTGTTATCTTTAATTTTGTGTGGCATGCTGTATTATTGTAAACGTTTTTCTGTAATGTATGCGTACAGTAAGTCATTTTGCAAGGATGGAGTTCTCCAGAGGATTAGCTTTCCAGTTTCAGATTCTGAGACCCTGTGACAACTGACCACATTGAACCAAAAAAGCTGTTCTCGAACAAATCTCGAAATTTCAGCCTCACAGAAGTTATAACTATCAAACATATGAAAGTAGCACTGGTTAACTGTATTACGAAGGTACACTTCTTACCCAGAACAAAGTCAATTCTCTTGACTAGGGGGAGATTTACAAGCCTCTTGCGCCTTGGGTTCGTCACTTTTTGTGCCGTACCTGTGGCGCATTTAACTGCTCCATATTTACAAGGACAGGAAAAGCCACCCTGCATGACTTTTCCTGTTCCTGTCCTTGTAAATATGGCCACTTTGCGACAAAGGAGTGTTCCATGGGTGTTGTTATGGGTGTTCCCACTCAACAACAGACCAGACACATTTCAAGATTTACGAGGAATCGCAAATCTTGAAATGCGTGTGAATGCTGCGTAGGGAGGCGCAGCGAGGAGAAATTTATTCATGGCTCCTTCTTTTTTTTGTCTTTCTGCGTTCTGCAGCACACATAGAAAGAGGAAATCACCTCTAATGATTGTTTGTGTTCAGAAAGGGTCCCCTTCCTGCACATAAACATTCATTGAACCAGTGACGTTTTTCAACTTCTATGAAAAACGGCATTTTCCAGATTGCTTTTGTGCAGGAAGGGAAACCTTCCTGAACAAAACCAATCTCCCCATGATGCAGACATCCTTGCACCATGATGCAAGGGTGCCTGCGCATGGCAGCAGTTTGTGCGCCAGCGCAGGGGGAAGCACAGAGATGCTACATATTGTTGTAAATATGTTGCATCCCTGTGCTTTGAAAGTGACTCAGTGTGGCGCAGCCAAATGGCTCACTTTCTTGTAAATCTGCCCCTAGATTTTTAGCTCCATGGTATTCCAGTTTAAGTGGATTTGGGATATTACAGTGTCATCCTTCACATTTCATTTATGCCACTTCATTGAGCACCCTATCATTATACCTTAGCATGACTTCACCATACTTTTAAATATCTCAGCACTGCAACCGGGGTCAACAAATCTCTAAATTCATTCCAAGCCATTTTTCCAACATCCATGGTACACTTGTATGATCCATAAAACCGAAGCTCTTCCAACCCTTTTGCACCCATTAACAATCAGACAACTAAAATACCTGTAATTCGATAAACAAGAAACAGGTGGAATAAATCACTTCTGTCCAATACTTAGCCACCAAGAAAGACTTTGATTTATTATACTGTAAGATGTCCAAAGTTCAAGTTACATACTACATAGCAATCATCCTAGAAGCTGCAGCGTGGCACAGCCTTTTAGATGATGCAATACAGTGTGTACGAAGTAATGACAGGCAACACTAGTGCTCATGTTCCATATGTATTTATTTAGTTATTGACTAGAGTGTGGTACTGTTTCAGCTCCTCATTACTTAGAGCCTGATCACAACTTTAGTAGTGCGGGAACAGACAGCCCCGCTGCCGCCCCACCAAAGCTCACCGCCGGCCGACTGCCAGAGTACAAGTATTTTTGTAGTCTGGTGGGTGGTTCTTTGGCATTCCAACAATGGTGCCTTTCAAAAAGGCAACGCAATGGGAACATCAAAAGCGGTTCCTGCATGGCATGGACTTTTAAGTCCATGCTGTGCGGAACAGGGGGGATACCATGAGCCCCCCGGCATGTATCACCAGGCCCGAGGCACAAGGGGACCCTATAGGGCCCCCTTTGTTTCCTCACCGCCAAATTTTTCACTGCAGGCTCACCGCTGTGAAAAGTAAGGTGGGAAAGAAACTTGTAATACACCAAGCCTATTGTGACTTCAGGGCTGCCACACCACTTCTGGGTTTGTGGATTCCCGGCAGTTGCAGTGGTCCCTCATGGGCTGACCGCTGCACTCTCAATACGGCAGTAGGACTACTGGTGCCGTGGTCCATGACCACCAATGCACCTCCACCATGGGGACTTCCGAACTCGTAATCAGGCCCTTAGCACTGAGGCTACAACCATGTATTAACTCACTCACTCCCAAATTAGTGTCGACCCACATATCCAATCTACTATATGCAAACAACTTGCTGCTTCAAAGAGGCTAGAGGAGTGATGAAAGAGGCAATAGAAATGCAGAAAGAGGCAACAGAAGTGCAGAAAGAGGCAAGTGAAGTGCAGAAAGAGGCAAAAGAGGTGCAGACAGATGGAAGAGAAGTGCAGAAAGAAGCAAGAGAGGAGCCGAAAAAGGAAGAAATGTGCAGAAAGGGACAAAAAAGGTACAGAAAGGGACAAGAGATGTGCAGAAAGAAGCAAGAGAAGCGCAGAAAGAAGCAAGAGAGATGCAGAAAGAGGAAGGAAGGTACAGAAAGGCATAGAGAAGTGAAGAAAGAGGGAGAAAGGTTGATAAATAAGCAAGAGAAGTGCAGAGACAGGAAGAAAGGTGGAGAAAGAAGAAAAAACAGAAAGAGGCAAGAGAGGTGCAGAAAGAAACAAGTGAGGTTCAGAAACAAGGAAGAACAGTGATAAAAAAGGCAAGAGAGGAGCAGAAAGAGGAAAAAGGTACAGAAAGCAGGAAGAAAAGCACAGAAAGAGGCAAAAGAGGTGCAGAAAGAGGAAGAAATGTGCAGAAAGAGGCAAGAGAAGTGCACAAAGAAGAAGCGAGGTGTAGAAAGTAGCAATAGAGGTGCAGAAAGAGGCAAGAGGCTCAAGAAACAAGCAAAAGATGTACAGAAAGAAGGAAGAGAAGTGTGGAAAGAAGCAAGAGAGGTCTAGAAAGAAGAAAAAAGGTGCAGAAAAAAGCAAGAGAAGTACAGAAAGAGGCTAGCAAAATGCAGAATTAGGGATAAAGGTACAGTTGGAGAAGGAGTGAAGCTGAAAGAGGTTCAGAAAGAATCAATGGAGGTGTATAAAGAAAGAAGAGAAGCGATGAAAGAGATAATAGAGGTGCAGAGAGAAGCAAGAGAGGTACAGAAAGAAGCAGGAGAGGTGCGGAAAGAAGCACAAGGGGTGCTGAAAAAGCAAGAGAGTTGCAGAAAGAAGCAATGGAGGTGTAGAAAGAAGGAGGAGAAGTGATGAAAGAGGCAATACAGGTACAGAAAGAAGCAAGAGAGGTACATAAAGAAGCAGGAGAGGTGCGGAAAGAAGCACCAGGGGTGCAGAAAAAGCAAGAGAGGTGCATAAAGAAGCAAGTGAGGTGCAGAAAAATAGAAGAGAGGTGATGAAAGAGGCAAGAAAGGTGCAGAAAGAAGCAAGAGAGGTATAGAAAGAAGGAAGAGAGGTGCAGAAGGAGGCAATAGAAATGCAGAAAGAGACAAGAGAGGTAAAGTTAACAAGAGCCTCAGCATCACAAAATGGATGCTGCTGCCACAGACACAAGTCTGTCCTCCTGCTGCTGGGAGCCCTTCCAGCAAAGGAGGCTTGGACAATAGGTTTCCTGTCTTGGGAGGTGCTAGCACCACCCCAGACAGGCCATAGTGTATTGGGGGCAGGGAGGGCTGAATGAAATGAGACACTTCCTGGGGCACACAAGGTGCTCCATGCATAGTCCGCTTGAAACCAGTTGCTGGGGCACTCCAGCCCCAGCTCTGGCACAAAACTGTACAAAGGGAAAGGGGTGTAGCCACCCCCTTCCCTGCTCCCACCCATAGGAGGGACCTAGCAGGTAAACCAGCCCCTTTGATTAGTATAAAGGTAGGAGCTGAGTCAAGCGACTTTAGGTTTATCCTGAACTGAAACTTGAAACGAAACTCTGGACCTTCGACATTCTACTGCAACTAGAAGACTGAAGAATCTCCCTTGTGGTCAAGGAGTGACCACCCTGTGCAAACAGGCACCATCCAGTGATCTGAGGTTTGCTTTGTCGATGCTCCTGCCGGAGCCCGAGCACAGAGCCCAGCAAGAACTGGACTTCCAGACTTCTTTGACCCCGATCCACAGCCACAGCGAAGCTGAGACCCGCGGAGGCGACGAGAGACGTGGGACCGGCCATCTTGGAAAACTTGCTCATTGCTATTTGTGCAGCTTCTGAGGCACCCTCAAAGTTGTGC
The DNA here is from genome assembly GCF_964263255.1 of Lissotriton vulgaris. Classification (NCBI taxonomy): domain Eukaryota; kingdom Metazoa; phylum Chordata; class Amphibia; order Caudata; family Salamandridae; genus Lissotriton; species Lissotriton vulgaris. Next base: position 1,355,500,516 of record NC_141689.1, on the reverse strand, counting down.
ATTGGGGATTGAGAAGCCGCAGCACCGAGCACCTTCTGCACCGACGCACAGCTCTCCACACTTCACAAGTGCTTTGTGGGGCCTGCTGGTACTTTTGTGCTTGATACATCTGGCCGGTCACTTGCCTGTGGGCTAGTGGCCTCTGTGACGATGAACCTTTGAACTTACACCACTTGCCTGGTTGCTCAAGGCTGGCCCCTGCTTCCCTGAAAAGGAGAAGCCCCCCAGACCTTGCTGGTCTGCAACAGCAGCCAACTTTGATTCCTGCGTGGGTTGCCTTTGCCACGGCTTGTTGACTCCAATCTGGAAGCCGACACTGCCAACAGTGAGATTCTTCGTGGGGCAGTCCGTATCCAGCTCCTGGTTGTCGTCGACGCCTCCTGGTCCACGTGGCTGCAGAGGCAAGCTTCATGACATCACCTGATTGCTTCACGACATCACGAAAAACAATAGAGGAGTAACCCCTCAGAGGCAGAGAAATGTTTCCCTGGATCTAGGCTTGTGTGCTCTAGTCAGCACAGTATGCCCCAACCTGTTATCGGATAATGCATATCCTTATAGAAGACCCCTCACTCACCAACCTAGTTGGTGACATACTTCAACATCGGGGTCCCACCCCGTAGGCCGAGTGCCTATAGGGTGTGCTGCGACACCTGACTACAGTGGAGCTGGTATGTATTTTTTCTTTTATGTGTGCATAACTATCAACAAGTGTGTTAAAAAAGGTTCAAAACTACTCACTACAAGTGTTTATTCTTGAGTGCTTGAACCCATTATTAAAAAGGATGTGGCACCTGTGCCTAATTAGGAAGGTTTTGGTGTCATAAGAAGTGTTTTAAAAATAGCGAAGTGTGCTATGTGAAATGTGAAATTTACAAAAACTAAAGATTAAAAAGGTCTACATGTTTCAATCATTATATACATTCAAAGGTTTTCGTCAGGACCATAAGATTCTGAACTGGGTGGTCAGCACACGCTAAGGCGCGTCCTGCCCTAGTCCAAATAAGAGACCACAAATAGTGGTCTCGTGTAAAACGGTGCGTTTTTCCTTAATCGGGAAAAAACGCTTAAATGCGGAAGTACCGATTCATGGGCACCAGCGTTTCCATGACGCCAAGGTCCGTCTCTTGCAACTTCTGCTCATCAAGCGGAAAACCTACTTGGTATCTGCTGGAGGTGCCCCGAGGAATTTTCCTTTGCTGGTCTGCAACAGCAGCCAACTTTGATTCCTGCGTGGGTTGCCTTTGCCACGGCTTGTTGACTCCAATCTGGAAGCCGACACCGCCAACAGTGAGATTCTTCGTGGGGCAGTCTGTATCCAGCTCCTGGTTGTCGTTGACGCCTCCTGGTCCACGTGGCTGCAGAGGCAAGCTTCATGACATCACCTGATTCCTTCACAACATCGCCTGGTTCCTTCCTGGTCACTGGCTAGTGACCCAGACTCTGTCCCCTCTGCTTTCAGGTATTCTTCATCCTCGATCCGCCCTTGGATCCAACCGGACACTTCTCTCCTGGTCGCCTGCAGCATCTTTTCACAGGTCTCCATAGGATTCAGCGACGAAACCCGACACAACTTGCACCTATGCACCCGGCTCATGTGGGTGAGGTAACACGAGTACTCCGGTGCTCCTGTGGGTAGTGACTATCCAAGTGTCCTAGTTTTCAGTAGCTTTCTCATAGTCCATCCGGAAGTGTCCCAAATCAACTAGTTTCTGACTCTTACGTTCCCATTGTATTCCTATGAGAACCCGCATGTGTGTTAAGATACTGCACACGCTTCCCGGGGCCTCCTGCTTCCTAACCATTGGTAGTTCAGTGTAGCCCCAGCGATTCCCTAGGCACTAGGCCTATTCCTTGTTTGTGATGTGGTTCTTATACCACTATTTTAATATATGGTTTGCAACGCCCCTAGGGCTCGACTGTATTTTGTGCAACTTATTGTATGATAATTAAGAATCTTGTTATGTGCTTGTGCCTCTGACCTCACAAAGAGTTCAGAAGGGTTGTGTTAGTAATAAATACATATATATTTTATATATAACCTGTGTGGTGTCCTTTCATTTGGAATTCAAGGGTTACATATGGTAAACCAGCTGGCTTCACATGCTCTCTGAAGTTTTAGCCTAAGACTGCTTTGTCCATGCTACCACTAGGATAGCTGGTCTATAAGGTTGACTTTACAAGCATCACCATAAGGGTTGTTTGGACTGATGCAGGGTGCCCACTAGAATAGTGGACATCACATATCAGGCCAACTTCTCCCACACTACACAAACACCACTGCGCTACCCTAAACCCTAAAACACTCCTGCAGCACAACCCTCTTTACTACCCAAACACCACTGCCCTACCCTAAACCCCAACACACTACCCTCAGCACCACCCCCTATACTACACAAATACAACTGCACTGCCGTAAACCCTAAATCACTATCACAGCACCATCCCCTATACTACCCAAATGTCACTACACTACCCTAAACCCTAAAACACTACCCCCAGCACTACCCCCTACACTACCTAAACACCACTGCATGACCCTAGAACACTACCCCCAGTAGGACCCCCTACACTAGACAAACACCACTGCACTACCCTAAACCCTACAACACTACCCCCAGCACGAACCCCTACACTACCCAAACACCACTGCACTACCATAAACCCTGAAACATGACACCCTACACGACACAAACACCACTGCACTACCCTAAACCCTAAAACACAAACCCAGCACAACCCACTACACACACACCACTGCACTACCCTCAACCCTAAAACACTTCCCAAACACCACTGCCCTACACTAAACCCTAAATCACTACCCCAAGCACCACCCCTACACTACACAAACACCACTGCACTACCCGAAATGCTAAATCACTACCCCCAGATTTTCCCCCCTACACTACCCAAACACCACTGCACTACCCTAAGCCCTACAAAACAACCCCAGAACATCCCTCTACACTACACAAACACCACCGCACTACCCTAAACCCTAAAACACGACCCCTACACTACACAAACACCACTGCACTACCCAAAGCCTACAACACTACCCCAGTACAACCCCATACACTACACAAACACCACTGCACTACTCTAAACCCTAAAACACTACCCCTACACTACCCAAACACCCCTGAACTACCCTAACCCTAAAACACTACCCCCAGCTCAACTCCCTATGCTTTCCAAACACCACTGCGCTACCCTAAACCCTAAAACACTACCCCCAGCATAACCCCCTACACAACCCAAACAACACTGCGCTACCCTAAACCCTAAAACACTACCCCAGCACAACCCCTTACACTACCCCCAGCACGATCCCCTACACTAACCAAACACCATTGCGCTACCCTAAACCCTAAAACACTACCCCCTGCATGACCCCCTACACTTCCCAAACACCACTGCCCTACCCTAAACTCTAAAACACTTCCCCCAGCACGGCCCCCTGCACTTCTCAAAAACCACTGTGCTACCCTAAAACACTACCCACAGCACGACCCCAGACACTACTCAAACAACACAGCACTACTCTAAACCCTAAAACACTACCCCCAGCACAACCCTCTACACTACACAAACAGCACTGCACTACCCTAAACCCAAAATCTACCCCTAGCACGACCCCCTACACTACCCAACCACCACTGCACTACCCTAAACCCTAAAACACTACCCCCAGGACTATCCCATACACTTCCCAAACATCCCTGCGCTACCCTAAACCCTAAACCCTAAAACACTACCCCCAGCATGACCCCCTACACTTCCCAAACATGACTGTGATGCCCTAAACCCTAAAACACTACCCCCAGCACTACCTCCTACACTTCCCAAACATCACTGCGCTGCCCTAAACCCTAAAACACTACCCCAGCACGACCCCCTACACAACCCAAACACCACTGCACTACCCTAAACACTAAATCTACCCCCAGGAGGACCCCCTACACTACCCAAACACCACTGCACTACCTTTAACCCTAAAGCACGACCCTCTACACTACCTAAACACCACTGCACTACCCATAACCCTAAAACAGAACCCCCTACACTACACACACACCACTGTACTACTCTAAGCCCTAAAACACTTCCCCCTACACTACAAAAACACCACTGCACTACCATAAACCCTAAGCCACCACCCCCAGCATGACCTCCTATACTTCAAAAACACCATTGCACTACCCTAATCCCCAAAACACTACCAGCTACACCACACAAACACCACTGCACTACCATAAACCCTAAAGTACTACCCCCAGCATGACCCCCTACACTACCCAAAAATCACTGCACTACCCTAAACCCTAAATCTACCCCAGCACAACCCTCTACACTACCCAAACACATTACACTACCCTAAACCCTAAACACATGACCCCCAACACTACACAAACACCACTGCACTGCCTAAACCCTAAAATACTACCACCAGCACAACCTCCTACACTACATAAACACCACTGCACTACCATAAACCCTAAAACACCACTCCCTACACTACACAAACACCACTGCTCTACCCTAAACCCTAAAACAATACCCCAGTACAACCCCGTACACTACACATACACCACTGCACTACCCTAAACCCTAAAACACTACCCCCTACACTACACAGACACTACTGCACTACCCTCAACCCTAAAACACTACCAGTCAACACAACACCCTACACTACACAAGCACCACTGCACTACCCTAAACCCTAAGTCTACGCCTTGCATGACCCCCTACACTACACAAACAGCCATGGAACTACCCTAAACCCTAAGCCCTAAAGCACTTCCCCCAGCACGACCCCCTACACTACACAAACACCTCTGCGCTACCCTAAACCCTAAAACACTACCCCAGCACAACCCTGACTCTATCCAAACAGCACTGCGCTACCCTAAACCATAAAACACTACTCCCAGCACGACCCCCTTCACTTCCCAAACACTACTGCCCTATCCTAAACCCTAAAACACTACCCCAGCACGATCCCCTACACTACCCAGAAACCACTGTGTTACCTTAAACCCCAAAACACTACGCCCAGCAGGGCCCCCTTCACTACGCACACACCACTTCACTACCCTAAATCTACCCCCAGCAGTACCCCTACACTACCCAAACACCACTGCACTACCCTAAACCCTAAAATACGACCTGATACACTACACAAACACCACTGCACTACCCTAAACCACTACCCCAAGCATGACCCCCTAAACTACACAAGCACCACTGCACTACCCTAAACCATATAACAAGACCCCATACACTACACAAAAACCACTGCACTGCCCTAAACCCTGAACCACCACCCCAGCACAACCCCTAACACTACACAAACACCACTGCACTACCCTAAAACACTACCCCCTACATCACACAAACACCACTGCACTACCATAAACCCTAAAACACTACCCTCAGCACAACCCCCTACACTACACAAACACCACTGCCCTACCCTAAATCTACCCCTAGCATGACCCCCTACATTACCCAAACAGCACTGCCCTACCTTAAATCCTAAATCTAGCCCCAGCACGACCCCTACACTACCCAAACATCACTGCACTGCCCTAAACCCTAAAACACTACCCCAGCACGACCCCCTACACTACACAAACATCACTGTACTAGCCTAAAACACTACCCCCACACCACACAAGCACCACTGCACTACCCTAAACCTTAAAACACTACCCCCAGCACGACCCCCTACACTACACAAACACCACTGCACTAGCCTAAAACACTACCACCACACCACACAAACACCACTGCACTACCCGTAACCTTAAAACACTACCCCCAGCACGACACCCTACACTACACAAACACCACTGCTCTACCCTAAATTCAAAAACACTACCGCCAGAATGACCCCCTACAATTCCCAAACACCACAGCACTACCTTAAACCCTAAAACACTACCCCCTAGCACAACCCTCTACACAACACAAACACCACTGCACTGCCCTAAACTCTAAAACACTACCCCAGCACACACCCCTACACTACAAAAACACTACTGCACCCGCCTAAAACACTACCCCCACACCACACAAACACCACTGCACTACCTTAAACCTTAAACACTACACCCAGCACGACCCCCTACACTACACTACCCACCACTGCACTATTCTAAATCTACCCCTAGCACGACCCCCTACACTACCCAATTCTATTAAAAAAAGACTTTATTTTGATTATTCATCTTAAAAGACAACAATATAATAAAATACACAGTTCATCTCATTACAACTTAAGAACTTATCAATATGAATTTACCATATCATAATAAAAATATAAATACCTATATTTACTCTTTAAAACAATTTGTTTAAGACAGAATTAAATATATCACATAAAGAAGACTTTTTGTATGATTAAAATCAGTAACTTTTAATTTCATACCATGCCATACTCGCAAGTAACTATAACTAACTATGAAGGCCCCCTATATTTTTCCCGGATGGCCCAAGACCAGCTGAGAAACTTAGCAACTCCTATGACTAAAATGTCAGTGCAACCTGTTTTCAGTAGCCTATTGGTGACCAAAGCAGAACTGGTCCCCATAGGGGTTTGAGCCACATGCTTCGAGGGTGCTGGTAGGCAGGACAGACATAAACGGACATTTATCTCCTATACCTATTGACCATTTGCAAGTAAATTTCCTGAGTGGGAGTGTCCCAACTCGGAACTGGTGATAGAGCTTGCGATCTCTAGGCTTCATTATTAGGTCCCAATAACTTTCCATACATGGTTCGTCTTTGATCTCATAAAAATCTCTAGTCAGGGATGAGCTAGTCAGAGCGGAATACCTCCTGATTTTAATGAGGTTCCAGTATGCTGCTCTATATGCTGCTTTAGATGGAATTTCAGCAGTCTCTGGACTATCCCACAAATCCCTCATACCCATTTCAATAAGCAGAGATTTAATGCTAGTTAACCATGTTATTTTACTGGAGCAGTCCAGTCCCTAACTTCTGTCAGGCTCCTAGCAAAAAGATGTAATTCCGGGGTGATCCAGAGCCTTCTCCAAAAGGCCAACATCCTATACCGGGCAGTATCCTCTATTGCATGGCAGCTAAGGTCTAGCAGGAGGAGGATACGCGGAGCAGATTTGGGGAGGACCACGATTGATTTTAGAAATGTATTCTGGTCTATTGCTATTTTCTACAAATTACATGGTCCCCATATCTCAGCCCCATATAGGATTGCGGGGATTACTTTTGTGGAGTACATTTTGACAACAGGAAGTATGGGCTAAATATGTGACTGCCTGTTCCTTTATCAGTGCTCCAGCTAGCTGCGAATGTTTCAACACCAATAGCTTCAATTGTGGCGACCAACTCATTTTATCGCCAAAGGTGACCCCCGGGTAGGTGAAGACGTTAATCTGCTCCAAGAGCTTTCCGCTCATGAAAACTCTACAAGTTACGGGCCTAGCCCCGTGGAGAACCATAAACAGTCTTTTCTACATTCACCTCCAGTTCATGGTCGCAGCAGACCTCCTCAAAACGAGACAGAGCCAACTGTAGCCCCTGTCTCGTCTTGGATAAAATCAGGGTGTCATCTGCGAACATGAACAGGGGGACCCTTTCGCCCGCAAGCGTAGGTGCGTCCGTAGGATAGTTGTCAAAGTACCGCACAACCCCATTTATAAATAGTGAAAATAAGGTAGGGGCCAGCACACACCCTTGGCAGACACCCTTACCCACTGCAAATTTCTCTGTGACCTCCCCTGGTTTCCCCCAGCGGACCTGAGCATAATTAGAGCTATGGAGCCTTACCACTAGGGAGACCAATTCCTTAGGCATCCCTAAACCTAACAAAACGTCCCACAGTTTGAATCGTGGAACTAAGTCAAATGTGGACTTAAGGTCCACGAAAGCCACAAAAATCATACCCTTTCCCAGCAGTACCTCCTTCCAATAAAGCATGACAAGTCTAAAAACTTGATCCAGGGTCCCCATGTGGGCCCGAAACTCCGCCTGTAACGGGGTAAGGAGGTTCTCTTCAAGCATCCAGGACTGGATCCTGCCCAATATAACTTTTGCCACGATTTTCTGCAGGGCATCGATTAGGCTTATGGGCCTGTAATTGGCCGGCACAGAACGTTCACCCTTCTTATAAATCGGAATGATTTCCGCGCCGCACCAGGGAGCAGGAATTGGGGCTCCCCCTGCTAACACGTTTATTAAATTCGAGATATATGGGGCCCAGAGATCAGAGTCCTGTTTAAATAAGTCTGCTGGGATACAATCAGGCCCAGGAGCCTTACCACTTGAGATGATCTTCAAAACTGCCTCAACCTCCTTAATACTAAATGTTGGGGGTGCATCCACAGTAATGTACAGGGCAGGAACTTCACTCTCTGTATCCATCTTGAATTGGGATTCGAAAAAGGCAACCCACTGCTGGGGTTGCACATTGTTATTGGGAATAATAGACTTTTGCCCATTTCCCCATTTTATCAGATCCCAAAACTGAGTCATATTCCTGCCTTTGCAAGCTTGCAGTAGGTCCTACCAGGGTCCCTCATCCCAGTCTCTCTTTGCCTTTCTTAGGGAAGTTTTGTAAGCTATTTGAGACTGTTTAATAGTGTGGTGGTTCCTTAGTTTGATGGCTACCACTAAAGCCTTATGAGCGAGCCTACATGATTCGTTGTACCAAGAGTTGGGTTTAAGGTTAAGCATCTTCCTTATTGGCTTGGTATTAATAAAATAACTTTTTAGCCCAATAAAGAGCTCGTCGTGGATCCTAGGTAATTCGACGTTAAGAGCCTCTTGTGTGCAACATTATTTTAGATCCTTTGTTGACCCTGAAACTAGTGCCCTAATCCCTTGCACCTTCCTTTCATCAAGGGCCACCTTGGCCCATCAGACCCTTCTCATATCATTTGCCAAAATTACTCGGATAGGAAATGCTTCAGCCTCCCTAGTAAGGATACTACAGAAGCTACAATCATTCCAAATAAGGACCAGTGGATTATGGTCACTTTCCGGTCGGCTTTGAACTTCCATGTCTAGGATTAGGGGCCACGACTCCACATTCACAATAATGTAGTCTATTCAACTTTTGGAGCGCCCATTATCAAAAGTCGCTGCACCCAGTACATCAGACACTGTCCTTCCATTAGTTGCCCTAAGACCCCATTCCAGGCATAACCCTTTGAGTTGAAGGGCGGCCTCCGTCCATTTTTTGATAGGCGGAAGGTCCAACTGTGGCACACCCCAGAGCTCATCCTCCTCGACACTAAGTCTACCATCTTCTGTATCCAGGGGCTCAAAGCAGGTGTTAAAATCTCCTGCAATTAACAGATTAGCATTATGTCCTCCTTCTGCTAAATAGGTCTCTGGGGCAGCAACAACCTGTGAGGACCTACCACCCGGTTGGCCCCTTGCATAGACATTACAAAGGAGTAGGTCAAGGCCTTTGGTAGATTTTACTCTAATATCTGGACTATCAAAATTAATCTCCTCTACAGAGATCCCCTCAAATTGCCTTACCCAAAAAGTTAGTCCACCCACTGGTCTTCCCCCGTGGCTCCTTATTGCTGGCTTGGTAACATTTAAATAACCAGCATGAAACACAGGAACAATCAACCATGTTTCCTGGAACGCCCAGATATCTACCCCTTCGATGAAGAGCGACAAATCAACTGATGCAGCCTTTGACTCCAGACCCGCTATATTCCATGAAGAAATAGCCATGGGAGTCTTCTGAGAGACAATATCAAATCACTGAATGGTGGCTACTTTTACCACTTGAAGGTCATCAGGCTCCAGTACCATAGAAATTTGGGGGGTGGGTGGAACTATACATTCTGCTGGAATAGTACAGCCAGTCATCGTAATAACCCCTACCACATCCTCTCTGTTCCCACTCACTAGACCCCCCTGTACAATCGTCCCCAGTCAATCAATTTCTTCAAGAGTGGAGAAAGCCTCAAAGCGATTATTAAGCTGGATGGACAAGTCTGGCCTAAGATAATCATCCTGTGGGGCTCGTGCATCTCTCAGTCTAGAAGAGGTATGTTGCTTATAGAAACACCCAAGGGGAAAAATGCCAATGGTAGCCCTATCGAGTAGATCTTGACTAGCCATCTCCAGTATGTGACAGACCAGGCCTGACGACCCGAAGCTCAGGACAACACAGTCACCTGGCATGGTCTTTGTGGTATGTCCGACCCACTCTATACGTCTGACCATTTTGAACTCGTGAAATAAGGCATCCCCTATACAAGTTTTTTATTCAAATAGTGGAGGGCGTTGTTTCTAAGCGTTGACCAGTGCTCATAAGAGCCATGAGGAAGAGGGGGGACATTTGCTAGAATTACTGTGTAGGGAGTTCCTTCCGGTGGTAGGTGGAGGTAGGAGTGATTCACTATCCGACCATCATTTCCATTATTACCATTATTTCCCAGCCTCCGGGAACCCTCTATCTCTGATGGCCTACTGTTGGGCAAGATCTTATCCACACTCATACCGGAAGTAGGAGTGCCCTAGGCCTCCCAGCCTGGAGATCTCCTCCCACCAGTATATGCGAGTTCGCCTTAACACCACCTTGGTCCCTATGTATTTCCCCTATTCTAGCAGGAATAGCGCTTGTTACGGTCTGCTTACTAGTTATTGCCTAGATCGCTTGGGGCGGACGTGACAGCGCCACTTTAATCTTAGTTAGTCTACTATCCACAGAGTCTAATCTTTTAAGAATTGGTTCAAGAAGGGCTGTCAGATGCTCTTTTAAGAAAGTACAGATATCACTTTTGGTCAGCGGGGGATTGTTATTATCCGAGTGGGGGTTTGTTGGGGATTTAGAAATTGAATTACCAAAGACAAATACCCCACTCGTACCATTGGGTGCTAGGGGGGGGGCTTTAGTAGCTTGGTACCTCGCCCCTTTCTTTTTTTATTTGGGGGTTCTTTCTTTGTAGCACCCATAGCCTTCATCCCTCTTGTTGTTACCATAACTGGACTACTGACTATACCCAAGGGCTGGGGGGTAATCTGTTCTGGGCTAGTGGGAAGTAAACTTGGTGACCTAAAGGGCGAATGGGTACTAGGAACAGCAGTATGAGGGGCTATCTGGGTGCTGGGTAACTGAGCACATGGTAATGATCCCCTCCTTAGGAGGGTGGGATCAAGGGAAAGTCTACGTTCAGTTGCCTCAATCTCGTGGATTAAAACTGATCCCGCTCTAAGCAGAAAGGCATCGAGTGTTCCCACCACCCTGTCCCCCACTCTCCTTTTAGCCATAATACGAAGAAAATACTTAATGCAGTCAAGTTATAACGTCCCAATAACAACCCCCTACAGCCTAGTACACCAGTCCAGTAATGGAGGAGCTTACTGTCCAGAAGCTGGCTTGTCAAAGCGCTGGCCCAGCCCAGCCTTGTCTGGCCTCGGACGGCCGCAGACGGTCCCACCCTTGTCCCGGGCTTCTCCCAGCACCGCCCGCGCGTGTCCCGCGAGGCGGGAGCTTTGACCTCCTTTAAAGCACCGCCTGGAGCGAAATCCTTGTGTGGACGGAGTGAGTCGCGGGGAGCACTGGGGGTTGTGGTCTCCCCGCTCGGCGGCCACGCACAGGTGGCAGGGTGCAGCGGCAGTGGGGGAGATCGGCAGAGAACAGTTGTGCGCGTCCTCGCACCCCCCAAGCCTCGCAGCAACCACTGGAGCACCAGCGGGGCAGTAGCGGCAGCAGAGGATCCCAGGTGAGGGCAAAGTCGGTTATGATACAAAGAGCGCCCGCACTATTGCAGCTTTGAACTCCTTTAAAGCGCCGCCTGGCGCAATATCCTTGTGTGGACGTAGTCAGTCGCGGGGAGCGCTAGGGGTTGTGGTCTCCCCCCTCTGGGGCCGCGCACAGGTGGCAGGGTGCAGCGGCAGCGGGGGAGACCAGCAGAAAACAGTTGTGCGCGTCCTCGCTCCCCCCAAGCCTCGCAGCAACCACGGGAGCACCAGCGGGGCAGTAGGGGCAACAGAGGATCCCAGGTGAGGGCAAAGTCCGTTATGATACAAAGAGCGCCACCCAATTACCACTGTGCTACCTTAAATCCTAAATCTACCCTCAGCATGACCCCATACACTTCCCAAACACCACTGCACTACCCTAAACCACTACCCCCTAGCACAACCCTCTATACTACACAAACACCACTGCGCTACCCTAAACCTTAAAACACTCCTGCAGCACAACCTCCTTACACTACACAAACACCACTGCACTGCCCTAAACCCTAAAACACTATCCCCAGTACAATCCCCTTCGCTACCCAAACACCACTGCCATAGCCTAAACAACAAACACACTACCCTCAGCACCACCACCTATACTACACACACACCACTGCACTGCCCTAAACCCTAAATCACTATCCCAACACCATCCCCTATACAACCCAAATGGCACTGCCCTAAACCCTAAAACACTACCCCCAGCACTACCCCCTACACTACCTAAACACCACTGCACGGCCCTAGATTACTACCCCCAGCACGAGCCCCTACACTAGACAAACACCACTGCACTACCCTAAACCCTACAACTCTACCCCCAGCACGAACCCCTACACTACCCAAACACCACTGCACTACCCTAAACCCTGAAACATGACACCCTACACTACACAAACAACACTGCACTACCCTAAACCCTAAAACACAAACCCAGCACAACCCACTACACAAACATCACTGCACTACCCTCAACCCTAAAACACTACCCCCACACTACCCAAACGGTGCACAGACAAAATATCGACTCCAAAATATCGACTGGACATAATATCGAGTTTTAAATATAGACTGGACAAAATATCGACTGGACATAATATCGACCACAAAAATATCGTTTTTCAGGTAAGTGAAGTAATATCGACTGTATAAAATATAGATAGCAAAAATATCGAATTTTTAATAATATATAATATTTTATAGTATATTTTTATGTAATAATATGTGTGAAAAGTGTGCATTAATGTTATAAAATATTTTATTAAATGAATTTTGTTTTTTTAATAATTGTGTAATGTAATTCTGTAGCTGGTTGTGGGTTTATAGGGGAATAGGGTGGGAAGTAATTTAATAATAATTAATTAATTAATATATGTTTGTAAATATTTATAATTAATAATTAATTGATAATTAATTAATAATAATTAGTTAATTAATTAATATAATGTTGTACATATTTTGTATTAGTAATTAATTGGTAATTAATTAATTGTAATTAGTTAATTACATTAATTAGAGTACATTTTAATATATATAATTTTGTGTTATTGTTAAGTAATTAATTTGGAAAAAATAATATTAATTATTAAAATAATTACAGCTAATGTGCTAATATATTTACTTTATTGTTATTGTTAATTAATAATTATTTGGTAATTAAATAATATTGATAAATTTTGGGTAAAGGAGTATTTTTAGGGTTCAGGGTCAGTTTTCAGTTTTTGGGTAAAGGGGCATTTTTAGGGTTCAGGGTCAGTTTTTAGTTTTTGGGTAAAGGGGCATTTTTAGGGTTCAGGGTCAGTTTTCAGTTTTTGGGTAAAGGGGCATTTTTAGGGTTCAGGGTCAGTTTTTAGTTTTTGGGAAAAGGGGCATTTTTAGGGTTCAGGGTCAGTTTTCAGTTTTTGGGTAAAGGGGCATTTTTAGGGTTCAGGGTCAGTTTTCAGTTTTTGGGTAAAGGGGCATTTTTAGGGTTCAAGGTCCGTTTTCAGTTTTTGGGTAAAGGGGCATTTTTAGGGTTCAGGGTCAGTTTTCAGTTTTTGGGTAAAGGGGCATTTTTAGGGTTCAGGGTCAGTTTTTAGTTTTTGGGTAAAGGGGTATTTTTAGGGTTCAGGGTCAGTTTTGGGTTTTTGGGTAAAGGGGTATATTTAAGGGTTCAGGGTCAACAAATAAGATTGTAAAAAATTATTTTTATTATTTTCATTTATTATTTAATTATTATAATTTAATTTAAGTATTTTTAAGTATATTTTAGTAATTAAAATTTAATGTTAATTTAATTTAACACTGTTTTTAATAAAGTCGATATTTTTTACATCTATATTATTGTTAACGATATTTTGTACTCGATATTTTTGTACTTACCTGTTTGTAGATACAAACTCGATATTTTGACTGTCGATATTTTGTCCACGATATTTTGGCAAGTCGATATTTTGTCCCTCGATATTATTTCAGTGATCCTACCCAAACACCACTGCCCAACCTAAACCCTAAAACACTACCCCAATCACCACCCCTACACTACACAAATACCACTGCACCTCCCTTAATGCTAAATCACTACCCCCAGCTCCACCCCCTACACTACCCACACACCACTGCACTACCCTAAGCCCTACAAAACAACCCCAGAACATCCCACTACACAAACACCACCGCACTACCATAAACCCTAAAACACGACCGCCTACACTACACAAAATCAAATCAAATAAAACTTTATTAGGATAAGGGAACTTATCCATAAAAGTACAGACAAGTCAAATCAATTGTACAGAATAAAAAGCCATTTTTTCCTTTTTTTAAAAAGACAACAAATTCCTAAGTTTAGTACAGATAAAACGCGTTAAAAAAAGAAATCTATCCTTAGAACTCAAAGAAGAAAGGATACTAAACACGATATGATTTCAAAAACTTATTACACAATAGTGTAATAAATACTTTAAATGTAACAATTAATCATAATCTTTTCGGAATTTAATTTTAAAAGTATAGGGACAATTAAGAACTCAGTGTCCAAACATTGTAGGGCTTGGAGCGCCAGGCGGCATTGGCGCAATCCCATGTATTTTACTAGTGGTAAAATCCAATTTCTCCGTGGGTGGTCATAGAGGCTGCAAAAGAACATTACATGGAGAAGCGATTGCTCTGACTGGCCATCATAAGGACAGGTGGAGAGGTTTGCGGACCAATCATTGGTCTTGGGGAAAGTCACTAAGCGGTGGAAAATACTGAAACGAAACCGGGTCAGCAAGAATTTGTCGTATTATGTTAATGTTTTTAGCAGTAAAAAAGGCTGAATCCCCAAGAGCTTTGTACTGCTAAGAGGTGAACGTTTGTCGGCTTAGAAGTCTCTCTTGCCATTCTAAGCTCACGCAGATGGGATAAACATACGTATTTCAGGGTGGCTCGTGGTATGCTCACGATAGTTTCGGGATGGGTAAAATAGGACTCTAAATTTAGATCAGTAAAAAATGTTGAAACATAATCCAGCCATGTAATGCTCTTCCATCTTTCTAGGGCGAGGCAGTCGATAATCAGAGAGTGAGTAAGCTTACATTCATCTGTTTGCCATATACGCTGCCAGAGTAGAATCGGTTGGATGGCAATGATGTTGGATATATAGTCCATACCTAGTTCCAAGTGGCAGCCGTAGATTGGGGAGCTTGTGGGGACCGCTAAAAGATACCTTAGAAAACAGTTTTCCACCTTTTGAATGCATGCGGTGGCAGTAAAACCCAATATTCCTGCTCCATATAGAGCTACTGAAGAGCATTTAGCGTGGTAAATCTGGAGCAGTTCGCGTGCCGGACGCTGGCCTAGGTTCCGGGCAAAGGTTGACAGGGCCATTACTGTTCTAAGGAATGACAGTTTCCTGGTTTGAATGGCTGGTCGCCAGTTTTGCTTATTATCGATCAGAATTCCCTGGTAGGGGTATGTTTTTGTGCAGTCTAACTTGGTGTTGTTTATATATATACCCTTTGTGTGACTAGTGGCTTTCCCAACATGTATAATGAAGGTTTTCTTATTGTTAACCTTTAGATCTAGGCTTTCCATGAATAGGCAATATCTATTGACCTGCAGTTGTAGTTGGCAGGGAGTCCGCGCCATTATGACCGCGTCATCTGCATAGAGCAGAGCTGGAATATGACGACGGCCAATCATGGGGAGATCCTGACTGCCCTCTAGCATTGCCACCTCCAGGGCATTAGTGTTCAGGTTAAAAAGGAAGGGAGCCAGCACGCAGCCCTGTCTGACTCCCTTCACCACGTCAAAAGACCTGGTCAACTCCCCCCCGTACCATAGCGAACTTTGGCTGATGCCCCGAGTAAAGGTCTTGCATGAAGCGGATTAAAGGGGGGTCTACGCCTATTTTAATGAGGATATTCCACAACTTGCAATGAGACACACAGTCGAACGCTGCCGACAGGTCGACGTATGCCAGATGGAGTTTACCCCTCTTCGCCACCACATATTTACCCGCTAGTAGGGACAAATTTAGTGCTTGTTCTACCGTCCCCATACCCTCACGAAATCCGTACTGTAGATCTGACAGTATTTGATTTTCAGCTGCCCAGCTACGAAGTTTTTGGAGGACTAACCGCCCTGCAACCTTACCAGTTGCATCTAATAAAGAAATGGGTCGATAACAAGCTGGATCGTTTCGATCCCCTTTCTTGAAAATTGGGAGGAGGATTGAGGATTTCCATCAGGTAATTGGGCCTGTTTCATTAACTGCATCAAAGACCCTAGTGAGGATAGGGGACCACAAATCCAAATTATGTCTATATATATCAAGAGGAACCTCATCAGGGCCAGGGGCTTTCCCACATTTCGATAACTTTAATGCAGTAACTACCTCCTTGTGGGAGAAGCTGAGGTTGCTACCATCTCGAGGTACCTGTATGGGTACAGCTGTTCCCCCAAAAATGGCTGAAAAGTGGGTGACCCACGCGCACTCATCCACTGCCACCTCGATTCTCGGGTTCAAATTAGAATTTGTTAAGAAGGGAGTTTTAACTGTATGCCAAAATGTGGTTGAGTCCCTTACAAGACAGCTTTTGTGCAGTGTCTCCCATAGGGTTTTTTTAATCTCTAGCTTACACCACTTTAGGGACTGAGTATACTCCCTTCTAAGACGGACAATGTCTGATTTATTTCTGATGCTGCGATGGAGTGCTTTCTTCAGAGACAAATAGGCTCTCCTAGTGTCAGCATTGAACCAGCCCTTTTTTGGTTTCTTGTTTCCCTTTGATTTACTTATTAGTTCATCATTAATTGTTTTAGTAATGGTCAGGAAACTATCTATAATTTTATCAGGGGGAGAGTCAGCATTGAGGCAAGTTTCTATTTGTGGTAGAGTGCGACTAAGAACTCTACCTGTGAGTGCAACGGGATCCACGGTCTCCCACTTTACGGTGAAAACATTTAATTTACCCATGCTTCGTGCATCTTGGGTTAGTAGGGAGGGTGAGTTAGCCAGTTTACAGTAGTCAGGCACTATGATAGTCATAGAGTTTGGAAAATGATCACTGTTTGGGTTTGTGCCCGTCAGAAAGCAACCTATTTGGTCTGTCAAAACTTGAGAAACTAGGATAAAGTCAATCAAGGAGGAATGGCCTCTTCCACTAAATGTTGGAGAAAATGCTACTGGGGGAACAACGAGCTCATTTCCAACCCGAGTTCTAATGTCACTAGGATTTCCATTAAACGGAGGCCTAAACTGGAATGCTAAAAATGAGTTAGATTTAAGCCCCCCTCATCCACCCAACCACATTTTTTGGAGCCACTATCCTTACAGAGACTAACATTAAAGTCCCCTCCCCAGATACGATTAAATTGTTTGTTCCTTATTTTTTTCCATTCTACCTGTAGGAGACGGAGGATTTCCTCCAAGACAGGGAGTATGCCTTTGGTCCGTAGGTTATTATAAAAATTTACTACGTAGTAAGCCGCTTTTATATTTAGTGTTAATTTCAATATTTGGAAGTTTGACGCACTCACTACAACCTGTATGCTACTGATAGGGAGATCGTTAGCGATATAGGTTGCTAAACCACCTTTTGATCTGCCTGAAGTTGAGGGTTGGGCAGGAGAAATAAAAGTTTTATACCCTTGTAGATGGAGTTGGGTAGTGGACCATGTTTCCTGAAAGCACAGGATGTTGTGTTTGCGAATTTCAGAGAGCCAAGAGGGTAAATCTACCTTAAGTCTAAGGCCTGCCACATTCCAAAATATCATGGAGAAATGCGTGGAATTCTGGGGTTTGTCCATCGTCTCACGCTGCAGGGGCACTAGAGAAGCCTCTATGGTGGGCATGGGGAGTAGATTAGGACTGACATTATCATTTGGAGGTGTTTATGGCAGGCTAGTGGCCTTGAAGCGGACATAGGTTTTACAGGGACCAACTTTGCATTTAAAGACTTATATTTAATATACCCCTCAGATGGACGGGCGATGATTAGATCAGATGGTGCCAGTCATTCATTTTCGTCAAGACCGGA
Source organism: Lissotriton vulgaris (assembly GCF_964263255.1). Classification (NCBI taxonomy): domain Eukaryota; kingdom Metazoa; phylum Chordata; class Amphibia; order Caudata; family Salamandridae; genus Lissotriton; species Lissotriton vulgaris. Next base: position 1,355,482,250 of record NC_141689.1, on the reverse strand, counting down.
CAAGCAGTCAAATGAATTGTACGTAGGAATGGTCCAGCCACCAGATGAGCTGTGTTGCTGGAACCAGCCTAGAGGCGGTGCATGCGACCAGCTAGGACATTGGGGATGGATAGAGTAGGGGGAGTTTGCCAGACCGGGTCTTGATACAGAAAATGCGGTTGAAAATTTGAGATGTCCATTCTATGATACCGTTTAGGAATCCCAGGAAGATCCCCCACCAAGGCTTTCGGGTAAAAATAGCTAAGTTCTCTGGCCCTGATGCTACCCTTGTTTCCACCCGTGCACCAGTCTTTGATAAAACTAGCTGCCCTATGGTCTCCGAGGTTTATAATGACTATGTCACCAGTAATTGTTTTGGGTCTCTTCCCCAGCCATCCTGCTCGACGAACGTGGAGAATTTCTCCATTTAAATTAGGAGGTAATGGCCTGTGTGTTTGCAGCCAGTACATAGTCTTGTTCTTTAGGGTTTGATCATTTTTGAAACTACCTTCAGATAATTCAGGGACCCCGGTTAACACTATGACGTAGGGGTCCGCCTCAGGGGGAAGATTAATTTGCCTACGCCTATCAGTGTTCTGTCTTATCACTGATGGTGGGGGAATAGGGCGGTCATCTGGTGATTTGATGTTAGGTGCGACCCTTTTGTCGCATTTGCTCTCACATGATTTTAACGTTCCGCCAGCTTGGGTGTCTCTCGCTATTGTTTTAGTAAGTTCCCCTGTTGGCTTTGGGGTTTGAGATCTCACAGGGTTAAGGTTACACTGAGTAGTGAATTTTGAAGCTATCTGGGGAGTGGCTATAGAAGAAGGTGTGGGCGTTATTACAGGGTTTGATTGTCATTGGGTTCGAGCTTATTCTCTGCCAATATCTGCTCTATAGTACCCAGTTGTGTAGCTATTCTCTTAAGTCTCTCGACTACAGGGAGTAACAGTGATTTGAGTAAATTTTTTAGTGGACCCAAGTTGTCGGTGATAACTAGATCGTTCAATTTAAGAATGGGGGGAGTTACAGTGTCAGGAGTTGTAGGTATATAAGGGGCTAGGCTGTTTTTCTTCCCAAAATTAAGGTGAATATTCCTGTTCTTTTCTGTGTGAACAGGCTGATTACTTAAACCCTTTCTCCTTCGCTTTGCTGGTGGCTGACCTCGGGTTTGGGGGGCATTTGTGATTGGTTTTGGGATTTGAACAGACTCTGCCTGGGGTGGTGATATTTCCAGTGGTGCATCAGATACAGTGTTTTGGGTGGTACCTGGTTGCGGAGATAAGGTGTCGGGCAGGATCTGTACATCAGAATTAGAAATAGAGTTATGCTGGGTTATTAAGGCGCTTATGGTTCTATCATTGAGATCTGCCAAGGTGGAGGTTATGTCCCGAAAGAGAAGTGGAAGGCTCTCATTTAGGGATGCTTCATGCCCCTCGCGTTCATAGGTCGTGGGTGATGAGGGTGGAGGTGAGACGGCGTGTTGTATGCCTCCGAGGGATGATCGATTGGTCTTAAAAAGTTCCACAGAGCGGCGTCTCGCAGAGCGTCGCTCAGAGACAGCAAGTTCTCGATCAGCTGCTGATGTAGAACGGATGACAAAATTATCGAGCGTACCTCGTTTTTCGGTCTGGTGACGTGAGCTGCCTGTGCCCGCCGCAGAGGTTGGAGGGAGAGCGAGTCCTCTGCTCAGCGGCCGCAGTGAAGGTGAAGGCGGCGGCGGAAGGACTCGTGCAGCAGCGTGACGGTAGAATTCTGCCCAGGAAGTAAGTTGTAGGAACCAGTGACCCTCGCAGGATTTGCCTACACTACACAAACCCCACTGCACTACCTTGAACCCTACAACACTACTCCAGTACAACCCCATACACTACCCAAAAACCACTGCACTACCCTAAACCCTGAAACATGACACCCTACACGACACAAACACCACTGCACTACCCTCAACCCTAAAAGACTACCCCCTACACTACCCAAACAACACTGCTCAACCTAAACCCTAAAGCACTACCCCAAGCACCACCCCTACACTACACAAACACCACTGCACTACCCTAAATGCTAAATCACTACCCCCAGCACCACACCCTACACTACCCAAACACCACCGCACTACCATAAACCCTAAAACATGACCCCCTACACTACACAAACACCACCGCACTACCCTAAACCCTAAAACACTACCCCCAGCACAACCCCCTACACCTCTCAAACACCACTTCACTACCCTAAACCCTAAAACACTCCCCCAGCTCAACTCCCTATGCTTCCCAAACACCACTGCGCTACCCTAAACCCTAAAACACTACCCTCAGCATAACCCCCTACACAACCCAAACACCACTACGCTACCCTAAACCCTAAATCCACCCCAGCGTGAACCCCTACACTACCAAACATCACTGTGCTACCCTTAACCCTAAAACACTACCCCAGCACAATTCCCTACACTACGCAAACACCACTGCGCTACCCCGAACCCTAAACCACTACCCCCAGCATGACCCCTACACTACCCAAAAACCACTGTGCTACCTGAAACCCCAAAACACTACCCCCAGCACGACCCCCTACACTACCCACACACCACTGCACTATCCTAAATCTACCCCAGCAGTAACCCCTACACTACCCAAATTCCACTGCACTACCCTAATCCCTAAAATACGACCCCCAGCACGTCCCCATACACTACGCAAACCCCACTGCACTACCCTAAACCCTAGAACACTATACAAACACCAGTGCACTACCCTAAACCTCTACACCCAGCATGACCTCCTACACTACACAAACACCACAGCACTACCCTAAAACACTACCCCAACATCACACAAACACCACTTCACAACCCTAAACCCTAAAACACTACCCTCAGCACGACCCCCTACACTACACAAACACCACTGCACTACCCTAAATATACCGCTAGCACGACCCCTTATACAGACCCCCCAGGAAATAGCGCCATGGATTAGCAAATTTAGCGACACAAAAATGGAAATTTAGTGGCACAAATATGGAAATTTAGCAGCAATTTTGCTGCATTTTATTTGGCCATTTTTCCTACAACAAGCACAGATATCTTAGTTTTTTTTAGTTATTTAACAACATGAAGCTATGTATATTTGGTTTATTTACAATGTAGACACTTTGTTTCCCTCGAAAAGCAAAAGACTGCCCGTAGCAGCCCAGGGCAGCAAAAGAGAATTACAGGCGTCCCGCGTTGCGTGCGGCAAGGCGGTGCTTTATATCGCGGTGTCAGCGCTTTCCCAATGCAGCAGCTGTGCCCAATTCAGTGGTGGTGCACCCTGGGACCACAAGTCCCATCAGGGCTCAAAAGGTTTCCAGGTCCGTGCTTGAATTATCAACTAGTCCAGATTTTCACTTTGCATGTTGGGATTTTTAGCTCTCTAGTTATAATAGGGTAAACGAACTACAAGTTCCAAAAACCCAAAGAAAAATCTTGGTATGTATGACTCACTCACCTATGGGCTTGTAAAGTAGAGAGCTCTGCTCACACCACATTTTTAAAGAGAGATTTTTCCAAAGGGATGGCCACAGTGGCAGCTGCTCCTTTCTCTTCATCCGCTTCATCAGTTATGTTGGCGTACTGTGCCAAGACAGCAGCCTTCCTCTGTTTCTCTTCCTCTGAAATTTCCTTCGGTTTCACTAGAATCTGTGCCTGCTTCTCCATCATGCTTGCAATCGCTTTGATCTTATCTTCTTTCTTCTCCTGAGATTGTGATGATTTTTCAGCTTCACACAATTTTGTGAAAAATTCTTGACAAACATCGTCTAAGGAAACTTCCTCCAAGAAGGCACTCAGAACGCTCTGCAATGCACCCAGCCTGTCCTCGTCGCTCTCCTCTTCCCGCAGCAGGCCCTGAATATAGGCCGTGTACATAGCGCTATCTATCTCCAGCGCGTCTAGCCTCCGTCCCAGCCACTCCTGGAAGCCAGACGACTCCATTCCACACTGGGGCAGTGCTCTGACTGCCGGCCAACCTCGCCGCCTTTGCAGTGGATGACCTGTTGACAGCCACTCGAGCTGTATTACGCACTGAGCTGTACGAAGCCTATGCTTGGAGTTGTGGATGGCATGCTCCTCTAGTCTACAGGGCACAACAGGAAGTATCCTGTAGGATGTAAGTAGCCGTGAGTCGGGGATTTTGTTAGCTGCAAGATGCTGAGAGCTGTGGGTTGGTAGGAACTGCATGCTGTGTGAGATCAATGATGTTGATGCTGTTGTGATGTAGTGCTCGGAGCTGTAGGAAGCTGCGAACTACAGGATGCCTGGATTGCTGTGAGGTGCTGTGAGTGTTTGCATTCGGTGAGCTGTAGCGTGCGGTGGACTGCATGTTCTGTCAGCTGTGGGATTCCGAGAGCTGTGTCTGCCTGCGCTCAGAGGGCTTTGAGCAGGCGGATTCTGCGAGCTGCAGCATGTTGACGTTCTGAGCAGCAGGATCTGATGTCAGTATCCCTGTCCTTCCGTATGATCTCCCCTCTCCCTGGGCTGACACGAAATCACTTCAGACAACTCTCAAGACATCAAAGAGCAGGAGATCAGAGACACCCCTCCTCCCCTCCTGGGCTGCGACACCCTGCCTCTCCCTCCGCTCAGACATGTGTCTGATGCACACAGGGTCAAGGGCAAGGTGCACCGCCCCCTCCAACAGCGAATTGTTAATTGTCTCCAGCCGAGCAAAATTAATCTGAGGGAATGATCACCCACAGCGGCGCCCCTCACTGCTCTGTCTTTCTGACAGCTGACCCCCCTATCACCGTCTGTATCCTCAAACTCTGTCATAGATAACTCTGTTCACCACACATCCCTGCACTGCATCGCACCCCAGGATATAGCGGCATGCATTATCTTTTGTGAAAATGCTGCGATTTCTACAAAAGTGCTGATTTCGCGGGCACTTTTGTAAAAATCGCTCCATTTTTACAAAAGAGCTGATTTAGCGGCAAACCGCGAAATCGCGAAATCCTGGACGGTCTGCCTATACTACCCAAACACCACTGCACTACCTTAAATCCTAAATCTACACTCAGCACGATCCCCTACACTACCCAAACACCACTGCGCTACCCTAAACTCTAAAACACTTCCGCCTGCATGACCCCCTACACTTCCCAAACACCACTGCACTACCCTAAACCCTAAAACACTACCCCCTAGCACAACCCTCTACACTACACAAACTCCACTGCGCTACCCTAAACCCTAAAACACTCCCCCAGCATGACCCCCTACATTACACAAACACCACTGCACTGCCCTCAACCCTAAAACACTACCCCCAGCACAACCCCCTACACTACCCGAACAGCCCTATATGGTGCCGAATTATGGGGGTTTGCAAATTTAAAGCACCTAATTGCAGTGGAGAACACTTTTCAACGAAAAATTGCTGGTGTTCCACAAAGTACTCCTCTGCGACCACTTTTTTTGGATCTAGGCAGAAAGGCAGTGGACGGTTTGGCGAAGTTTCGCCCCTTATTATTCTGGCATAGAATATGGTGTACAGAGGAATTATCGCATAATGCTTAGGGCCTTAAGGATATAATTGCTGCAGACTCCTTCCACAAAATTAAATGGCTGAAGGAGATTAGACTGCTACTAATGAAACTGGGCGTGATCGAATTATGGGACGATCCTTCCAATGCTGACTTTCCTTCAAAAAAGATCTTGAAGGAAAGATATTGGGAAATGGTCCTGTCATCAGCTTGCTCTAAGGGACTCTCCACACATCTGACAGGTGGCTTCTTAGAATATAAGTCTTGGCCTGTCTTAGAAAAATATTGGGATTTCATTGAAAAGCTGCATGATCGAAAACTGTATTTTCAGCTTAGGGTGGGAACCTTGCCAACAAGGTCATTTACCAGTAAATGGGCTGGTGCTCCTAATGATAAATGTCCTAGGTGTTTAGATAAGGAGGAATCAGTAAGTCACATACTGTTCTTCTGCCCATTATATGTTGCACCTCGTCGTATGTGGATAAAACCATTCCATTCCATTCCATTGATAACTTTATTTTGGCCACAATGGGCCATAAAAGTACATATAAAATCACGAGATAAAACATCAAAATCCATATTAAAATTACAAAGACATTTCATATATATACACACAAAAATTTCTTCAAAAGGAGTCGGAGACGTGCCTGGCTAAAAATCGAATTAAATCAACTAGATAGTTATCAAGGTGAATCATGCCTTTCTTAAAAGTCTAAAATCTGGAATCAAATCATTATAAAAGTTCTACGCTTAGTCCACATGTCATGCAGAAATCGGGAAACAGCGAAGACAATCGGTGGATGGGTGTCATATCTAAGTACTCTGAGCGCATGCTAGTGTATTCGAAATCCCAGATTCCTGCAGATGGGTTTAATCCACCTATAGCAGGACAACACATATGCCGGACAAAAGAAAAATACATGGCTTACATTTTCTAACGGGTGTTGGCAAGCCGGACACTCTGTGCATTCATTTACATCCCATTTGTTGGTGAACGACCTTAGTGGTAAACTACCCATTCTTAGTTGTAAATACAGCTTCCTAGCTTGAACAGGGTAGATCATATCTAGGAATTCCTCCTTCTTATAATCTGTTTTTATGTCAAGGAATTCACTGGCCATTCTCCCTACTGTTGTACTAGCATGCAGGGCCAACAAATTATTAGATCTAAACCTTATTATTAGGTAGGTTCTAGAATAGGCCAGAGAAGATGACTCAGGGGATTCCCATAGCCCAGGGACGTCAAATCGTGGACATAAATCTTTATTATGCAATACCCAATTAATTTTCCTTGATCGCAATGCCACCCAAACCTCCTGAAACTCAGCATGATACGGTGCGAGTTCTGGGACAGACCATAGTCTTCGCCAATATATTAAGGGCCTCAGGGCAACATCCTCTTCCACTGGGAATAACCCCAGGTCAAATCTTGATGGGACCAGTGGGGTACTGGCGGGAAGGGCAAAGAGCTCTCTCATAAATGTGCGTTCGACCTTTGCTAGACCTTTTGGTCGACAGTATTCCCATAGATCAGCCCCATATAATGCGGCTGCTCTAGCTTGTACCCTGTATATTTCAATAACAGGGGCAGGCGGCTTGAATGGAGATGTTATGTGCTTCTTGGATAACCCACCCACAGTCTGTGTTAGTCTCAATGAAGATTTCGTTATTTGTGCGTCCCATCCCAGATTTTCCTCGAGAGTGATTCCTAAATAGTCAAACATCTTGACTCTCTCGAGTGGTGTTCCATTGAGGGCGGAGTTTGGTCTTGTTTGCCTAGGGGGATTAAAAATCATGAATTTTGTTTTAGCCAGATTGATTTCCAATCCACTTAAGGCACAAAAATCCGCAAATCCATCAAGGATACGCTGGATGCCTGTAGCTGTTCAAGACAACAGCAGAGTGTCGCCCGCGAACATTAGAGCGGGCACTCTTCCTGTGGCTAATCTTGAGGCATCCGTATCTTTTATTGCTAGGAGGTGTTTAACAAGCCTGTTTATGTACAGACAAAAGAGGGTAGAGGCCAGCACACACCCCTGGCGTACCCCTCTATCCACAGGAAATCATCCAGATAGTTCTCCCCTTTTCCACATCTGACCTGGGCGTAAGTTCCAGTGTGAAGCCTGATCAGTACCCCCAGGAGGTAGTGTGGCACCCCGAGGTCAAGGAGAACTCTCCACAGCTTGTTCCTGGGCACCAGATCAAACGCTGCCTGTAGGTCCACGAAAATGAGGTAGAGGCTGCCACCCTCCACACCCACAGTTTTCCAGAAAAGGACCTGTAAGCCGAAGATCTGGTCAATGGTTGAGATACCAGATCTGAAGACAGCTTGCAAATTACTCAAAATCTGGTTATCCTCTTCCCACAGCTGAATCCTATCCAGGAGTATACTTCCAAATACCTTCTGAGCGATATCTATCAGGCTGATGGGCCTGTAGTTTGAGGGTTGCAGGGTGGATCTATGCCCGTTAGTATCGTATTAAACAGGACACAGAGGTATGGGGCCTATATTTTGGGTTCTGACCGAAACAAGTCCCCGGGGATTTTATCAAGCCCGGGGCTTTGTTGGGTAGTAGCTTGTTGATGGCAATCTCTACTTCCCGAGTTGAAATCTCCAGAGCTCCCCCCGGTTGGTGCTTATGGAGAAGGGTCAGGGTCTCCAAATCAGAATCATCATTGCTTTCCCTAGCATAGAGACTGCCAAAATGTTCTTCCCATACTCTTGGGGCTATATTTGGACTTATAGCATTCTAGTCAACCCTGCCCTCATTACTGACAATTGCCCAGAAAGATTTGAGGTCTCTGCGCTGTAGTGCCTCCTTCAAATCTTCCCATTGTTCCATCTCCCCGCACTTTCTTTCCCTTTCTATTACCTGCTTGTACCGCACCCTTAGGCCTTAATCCGTAATTTGTCTTTTTCTTTAATGGCATTAATCAACTCTCCTTTAGGTTTGCGGCATTCAGGAGTATACCACGGGTGACACTTGGCCACTTTTTCCCTACTAATCTGGTGTGGGAAAATAACCTCCAACATTATTGAGGCTAGCGGTTTGTGAATTTCGATGGGTCTACTATTTTTCCCAACAACTGCCCCCTCAGAAGCCACCTCTGCCATATCACTAAGGAGGGGCAACACTTGAAGGTAGATTTGGGACTGCCGTTTAGCGGAGCCCATGATAGAAGGTCATTTTACTCTCCTCCTGTTGTTGAGCAGGAGAAGAGGCTGTGAGGGGGGATTCAGCTCCGGGATGCTATTTCTCAGTCCCCAGCTCCCTGGCTTGAGGGACATTACCAGGGCATTGTGGTCACTGTCCGACAGAAACTGGATCTTAAAATCCAGGACCTTGTCCCACGATCTGGATTCGATCAAAATATAATTGATGATCGAAGATTGGCCAACTCTGTTAAACATCACATTTCCAGGCCTATCCGATTTTAATCGGCCATTACAGGGTCTTACTGATAGTGTGAGGGACGTAATTTGGAGTACCAAAGGGGTCCATGCTTTTACTGTAGGAATTGATGGTTCCGGTATATTTCAATATTGTTTTTCTTCATCAGGGTCCTCCACACTTGGGTTACTGAGGGGTTCAAATTGACAGTTGAAATCCCCCCAATGATTATACCAACCTCGGGGTCTAGTGTCCTGACAAATCCCCTCAATATATCAATGACCAAGGACTCCTGGCCACTCTGTGTTGGCCTGGAATAGATGTTAATTAATGCTAAATGCTTGTTCCCTGGAAGTGTTAGCAAGACACATGAGATATTTGGGGAGTTGACTGTCACCAGTTTCGCCGTAACGCCCAGGTGAGTGGCTACCCACGAGCGGGGCGGCATGGAGAGGTGAGTAGGTACCTAGCGAGAATACCCTCTGAAAACTAATATGTTCCCTTCAGAGGCCATCCTTCCCTCCATCTCGTGAAGCCTTAAGGCCCAGAATTAGGAATCTTTTTATTTTTATTTTTTCTTGCCCATTTTGGGTTTTGAGATACTAGCCTACAACAGATTTGTGTTAGTAGGTTGAAAAGGAATCTAGGACTGGCAGTGCGTTAGTGTGCCCTGACCACCCATTTTCCTGAAGAAAACCCGGTATTTTCCAAAGACGGTTGAAACATGTGGCACTATCATGCACAGATACATATGGTCATAATTAACCTTTAACTGTATCTACACACCATTTTTAATAGTGTCCAGTAGTCTTAGAATAATTTGTTTTTGCATAAGTCATACCAGGACATTTTTAAACATTTTTTTCTTGCACCACTCACACGAATACCAGCTCCACTGTAATCCAGGTGTTGAAGCACACCCTGATGGCACTCGGCTATCAGGGTGGACCGCGATGATGAAGCATGTCACCAACCAGGTTGGTGAGTGATGGGTTTATAAAAACCAAAGAAGGACTTTCTTCTTTTTCCAGTTGTAGTCATCCCACTAAGATCGCTCTTTGAGCTCATTCTGGTGGTACTCCTTACATGTTATTTAGATATTTAGTCCAGGGGACCAGGAGTACTCTCCATTCACCTATGTGAATAGATTCCCTTACTCTCCCTATTGTTCATTTATACCCACGTGCTAAGCCCTCCTGACGGTCTGCCTCTACCTCCTTTTGTTGCCGGGACATTGAATGTTGCAAACCCACTCCGTTGGTAATCGTCCATGGCCCACGTCTCCTGCATAAGGCAGATATTGTGTTTGTCCATGAACAGTTCCCAGTCTTCTGATGTTAGTTTGTTTTTCAGGCCTGCAACATTCCAGGAAAGTATGTTGACACTCCTGTGTTCTTTCTCTTGTTTTAGGCTACTGTTTACACCCTGGGCCGGTGATCTAGAAAGCCACTCGCCCGGCTGTGTCAAACCCTCCCTTTCGCTCGCGGAGCAGCCTCCTCTTCCCCCTGTATCTCTAGCCTCTACCCCCTTTTGTTGCCGGGACATTGAATGTTGCAAACCCACTCCGTTGGTATCCGTCCATGGCCCACGGCTCCTGCATAAGGCAGATATCGTGTTTGTCCATGAACAGACCCTAGTCTTCTGATGTTAGTTTGTTTTTCAGGCCTGCAACATTCCAGGAAAGTATGTTGACACTCCTGTGTTCTTTCTTTTGTTTTAGGCTACTGTTTACACCCTGGGCCGGTGATCTAGAAAGCCACTCGCCCTGCTGTGTCAAACCCTCCCTTTCGCTCACGGAGCAGGCTCCTCTTCCCCTGTATCTCTATCCTTAATGCAACCGCTTTCCATATCACATCCTATCCCACTCATTAAATCCTTCTGGTATGACTTTTTCTTTCCCCCACCATGCCTTCCTCTGCCACAAATCCTTCCACAAAAAGGAGGTGCTTCATTTCACTAAAAATAGCTTTTGTTGCCTGCAAATTCTTACATTCGGCTTTGCAGCAAGGGGGCTTCCTTGATTCCATTAGTCAGTCTACAGCATCCAGGTTACTGTATCTGTTATGGTGGTAGAACATGTCAAATGACGTTGGACTATTTAAAGGGCCATTCCTATTAATGTTACCTGAGATACAGCTGCCTTCCTGATAATCAACACCCCTCCAGTTATTCCCCTCCCACTTATGATCAGAGCGGTTATTGCTGTATGTACCCGGGTAAAAATAGGTTAGTGGCAATGTTCTAATAGGCGAGTCTGGACTACCAGACTCCGGGTTGCAAATGTGCCTAACTGTCTAGTTCTTCCTGAAATTAATCATGAAGCAGTCCCCTTCTATGTTCTTCTCTCTGGCTCCCACCCAATCTACTCGTCTAGCAAATAAAATTTCACTGGTTCCCCCGTTCGGCAGGGGTCTATAGCGGTTCAGCCAGTAAATACATTTATTTTTGAGGTCCCTGTAGTTCTCGACCTTTCCTGGGCTCAGTGAAGGTACTCCCACAAGAACCACTACATAGGGAACAGACTCCAGGGGCAATGCCAGGCGGGGCAACTCGGGGCTACCAGGGACCAAAGGTCCAGCCCCCTTGCTCAGATTCACTCCCTGTTTGTGACCTTGTCCATGGCTGTTACCTCCTATCGCCCCACTACCCCCCATATTCCTTGTGTTAGCTAGGGGGCTTTGTGGTACTATTGCTAGCTGGGTAGATTGGTGTGTATCTACTAAGCATGGGCGCAAAATCCGTTCGGCTCGCGGATTTTGTGGATTTTTGGCAAATTCGCGATTCGCGAATTCCCGCGAATTTGCTGAAAACTCGCAAATCCGCGAGCGGAACGGATCAGGGGGGGCAAAAGTTCAAGCTCAGTGTTTGTAACTATTTTAGAATGGCGCCGGCAAGCTGCCAGCGCCATTCTAAACTAGTTACTAAGTTAGCTCCAACAGGAAGCACTAATAGATAAAATGAAGCAGGTGCTCGAGTTTAACTGAATTTGAGCTCCAACTTGAGCACCTGCTTTATTTGATCTATTAGTGTTTCCTGATGAAGCTAAATAAGTAACTATTTTAGGATGGCGCTGGCAGCTTGCCGGCGCCATTCTAAAATAAAAGGCAAGGAGTGGGGCAGAGGGCAGAAGGGCTCAACAACGAGTGTGGCAGAGGGCAGAAGGGCACAACAACGAGTGGGGCAGAGGGCAGAATGGCACAAAAACGAGTGGGGCAGAGGGCAGAATGGCACAAAAACGAGTGGGGCAGAGGGCAGAAGACCACAAAAACGAGTTGGGCAGAGGGCAGAAGAGCACAAAAACGAGTGGGGCAGAGGGCAAAAGGGCACAAACACGAGTGGGGCAGAGGGCAGAAAGGCACAAAAACGAGTGGTACAGAGGGCAGAAGGGCACAAAAAACGAGAGGGTGGCAGTGATGAACCAGAGGGCGCATCGCGGTCTCGCACAAAAAAACCCTGCGAACACGCAAAGAGACTCGCGAACACGCAAATCGCCCCGCGAACACGCAAAGCATCCCGCGAACACGCAAAAATAAAAAAATCCACAAATTCGCACATTTTGCGGATTGCGAATTCGCAAATCCGCAAATTCGCGGATCGCGAATTTGCAAATTTCGCCCATGCTTAGTATCGACTATGCCACTTTGGGCAGATGGCACACTCTCAATGATTGTCACTACTGGGGTTATACTTTGAGTACCTGTCTGACTTGGGCCTACTGTTCTTGTACCATTACCGACCATTTCCATTGGGCCCCTAACCGTTCTTCACGCTTTTGGTATACAGAGTGATTCAAGGTAGGACAGTCTTTTCTCGATGGAGTCCAGTCTTTTGTGGATCGGGAGGCAAGACTCTATATTTCGGCCCAAAAGTCCCCTCCCCTCTCTGATGGTGATGATGTTTCGTCGACTTCAATAAGTGACTTATCTGCTCTAGAGTGCTGACCCTCTAGCTCAGCCTGAGGAGGTTCTGGCTCCTTAATAAAACGTTTTTGCCTTTTAGTATTCTTGTTTATTAGGGCAGAACCCCGCGCTTCCTTTTAGCTGCTTGGTCCAGTGTTTTACTTGACACCCCTGGGTTGGTATCCAAGGCCAATCGATAGACTGGCAAGATCTGGTGAGTCGTGAGTTTTGGGGGGGTGTTACTAGTACAGCCTCTGTCGTAGCCCTGTTCACTGTTGGGCTATGCAGCATCACCACTATCTCTTTTGAGCTGTTAGCCTCCCCCGCCAGTCTAGCCGGCACCGTATTATGTCCTGGCAGTGCACCCGGTAATAGAAATGACGGTGGGAGTTTTGAACCAGGTACTGGAGATAGGAATGTAGGTATTGGTCCCAATGAAGACCGCTTGTCAAGAATTTGGTCCATAGACAGTCTTTTCTCCGTAAGTTCAATCTCCCTTTGTAGGGCAGACGATGCTCGAATTAGAAACAGATCTATGGTCCCCACAACACTTCCTGTAATGGACTTTCGCCCCTTCCCTGCTCCATTTACAGCCATACCCTTGTGACATAGAGCGTAATTAACACAGTGTACTGACCTTTCCGGGGAAATCCATAGCAAGAGTCAAAGAGAAGGGCCCCGTCTCATCCTTGTTCGGCCTCGGACGGCCGCAGACGGTCCCGCCCTTGTCCCGGGCTTCTACCGGGACGCTCCTGCGCGCTCCCGCGCAGCGGAAGTGGTCAAGTAGGTTTATGCGCCAATTTTGTGGGCGTTGACAAACCCCTGACCAGGTGTGTTGCGCCCAGAGTCTTCTAGGACTTTGAGTCCAGGCTTGCAGGTAGGGCGTCTTCAAGATGCGGTGGCAGCCATCTGTCCTGCAACAAGCAGCGAAGATAATGACATGCAGCCCCCGCTGTTAACAGGCGAAAATCCAAACTCCAGCAGTTAAGCCCCAGTCTCCAAAACAGCATGCACAAGCGCTGCGGCACCCGCGATAGCGGGTGCGGCGAGGTTTTTTCCGGTGCGCCGGTGCTGTGGGTGTTGACAAGCCCCGGACCAGGTGTGTTGCGCCCAGAGTCTTCGGGGACTTTGAATCCAGGCTTGCGAGTAGGGCGTCTTCAAGATGCGGTGGCAGCCCTCTGTCCTGCAACTAGCAGCGAAGATAATGACATGCAGCCCCTGCTGTTAACAGGGGAAAATCCAAACTCAAGCAGTTAAGCTCTAGTCTCCAGAACAGCACACACAAGCGCTGGGGCACCTGTGATAGCCGGTGCGGCGAGGTTTTTTACTGTGTGCCGGTGCTGTGGGCGTTGACAAGCCCCGGACCAGGTGTGTTGCGCCCAGAGTCTTCTGGGACTTTTAGTCCAGGCTTGGGGGTAGGGCGTCTTCAAGATGCGGTGGCAGCCCTCTGTCCTGCAAGTCACCTTTGAGCAGCAGCTAGAAACTGAACACGACGGCTGCCAAGATGGATGTACTCTAATAACCCCCTTAAGACAGGGTAAGAAGACATGTTGAGGCTCTGCGAATTTTATGTACTGACCCCACACCACCGATAGCCATAGCTGTGGCCAAATATCTGAGTTGGGCTTGGTCAATTCGATCAAAGATGCTACTTCCGGTCAGCCTGTAGTAGACCTCTGCATTATCCTTTAGTACTATGATGCGTATTGGTGATAAGAATCATTGAAGAGTGTTAATAATGAATTTTAAAGTGAAAATTAATTTTATTCTTAAGAATGTATTCAATAGTTATTACGGTAATGTAATCACATCTTATCCATTATTTTAACATGATTCATTATTTGATGTTTTAAGCTTGAGAGGTATATTGATACATTGATTATAATGGTTTTTATAATGCTTGTGCTTTTATGACTTAACTGTCGAATAAAGTTTATATGATGATGAAATCTAATCCAGGGGTGTTGGTTTGTGTGTATTTTTTCTAAAAACTGGTTCTGATTATGTATGTTGTATGTAATTTTTTGGATTTGAAGAATCACTGACTAAAAGAAATGTATTTGTGATCTTACAAACCAGGATGAATAATGTATGAATGTGCTTTTATTGAAAAACGTGAGGAAAATAATAACCCAAAAAAAGAAAAGTTTTTGATAAAATAAAATAATAATGAGATGAAAAAAAGAAAAGAAATGCTTTGACAAAATAAAATAATAATGAGATGATTATAGTTGTCACTGTTGTGTTTTGATGTTTATTGAAATGCATATGAACAATATCTAATGAGAAGGTGTAACAGTCTATGAGGGAAATATATAGGATTGTGTTTATTTCAATCCCCTCTTTTCCCTGGCCTAGAATATTAACATAGGGGGTACCCGATTTCTTGCTATAGCACTTCAGAGAGGACTTCAAGCAAACCCTTTGGAACATAAAAGGTTTTGAGGCGAGCACCCTTGTGAGTACCAAGGTACCCATTTTACCTAACCCAGAGGAGCCAGGTGCATTGGGGTCAAGTGGTTTCGAAAAACCCTCCTCATTTTCAATGGTGTGATGCAAAGAAGTGCTGCCGCTGGGAAGATGAAAAGTGCCTGGTGGAATCCAAGCCTGGATCTGAGGTGAGAAGAATCTGAAAGCAGAGGGGACAGAGTCTGGGTCACTTCAGGGTTATCAGGGGCTCAGTAGGGGCCCACCGATGTCGGGTGCTTCAGGTACGAAGATAGGATGCTTGACTCTGCAGCCACGGGGACCAGGAGACGTTGATGATGACCAAAGGCTGGAGGTGAGATGTCCCATAAAGGGTGTCGAGTGCTGGGGGGTCAGTGTCCAGATTGAACACCAACAAGCCTTGGTAAATGCAAACCCATGCAGGCAGAAGAAACAAGTTACGGTGAGGACCAGAAAGGTCCTGGGGACTCTCCAAGCAATGGATAGTCAGGGCACATCTGGAGCAACAAGGGAAGCTCAAGGGAATTCAAAGTCACCTTCACAGGGATACACAGGCCAACGGACCAGGGATCACGAAGGGACCTCGAGCTGAATCACGAAATACTACCCCACAGTACACTCGTGGAGTGTAGGCCGTAAATATTCAGTGGAAATACTGCTTGGGTCAGGACTACATGTAGCCCAAAGCACAGCCTCTCTTGTTTCTTTCTGCAACTCTCTTTCATTACTTTCTTTACTTCTCTCTACACCTCTGTTGCTTCTTTCAGCACCTACCTTGCCTTTTTCTGCACTTCTCTTGGCTGCTTCTGCGCTTCTCTTGCCTCTTTCTGCTCCTCTCCTGCCTGTTTCTGCACCATTCTTCCTATTTTTGTACCTCGTTTGCCTCTTTCTTTACCTCTCTTGCCTCTTTCTTTGCCTCTATTGCCTCTTTCTACAGTTCTCTTGCCTCTGTCTGCACCTCTTTTAAATATATCTCCACTTTATTGACTCTTTCTGCAACTCACATGCATCTTTCTGCACCTCTGTTGGTTCCTACTGCACTGTTCTAGCTTCTTTCTGCACCTCTCTTGCACATTTGTGCACCTTTCTTGCCTTTTTCTGCACCCCATCCCTATTTCTGCCCCTCTCCTGCCTCTCTCTATACCCCTGTTCCTTCTTTCTGCACTTCTTTTGCCAGTTTCTGCAACTCTGCTGCTTCTTTTTGCAGTTCCCTTGCCTCTTTCTGCACCTCTGTTGCCTCTTTCTGCACTCTCTTGCCTCTTTCTGCATGCCTCTTTTTGCACTGCTGTTGGTTCTTTCTGTACTTCTTGTTATCTACCACACCTCTCTTGTTTCTTTCTGCACGCTCTTGCCTTTTTCTGCACCCCTCCTTTCTCTTTCTGTACCCCTCTTGCCTCTTTCTCTTGTTCTCTTGCCTCCTTCTGCACCTCTGATGCCTCTTTCTGTCCCTCGCTTGCCTCTTTCTGCACCTCTGGTTGCCTCTTTCTGCACTTCTCTTGCTTTTTCCTGCACCCCTCATTTCTTTCTGCAACTCTAATGGCTCTTTCACACTTCTCTTGCTTCCTCCTACACCTCTGTTGCTTCTTTCAGCATTTCTCTTTCCTCTTTCTGCACTTCTCTTGCCTCTTTCTGTACCTCTGTTGCTTCTTTCTGCACTTCTTTTGCTTCATTCTCACCCCTAATGCCTCTTTGTGCACCCTTCTTTCCTCTTTGTGCACCTCTCTAGCCTATTTCTGCACAACTCTTGCCTCTTTATGCAGTTCTCTTGCCTCTTTCTGGATCTCTTTAGCTTCTTTCTATATTTCTCTTGCCTCTTTCTGTACCCCTGTTGCCTCTTTCTGCACCCCGCTTCCCTCTTTCTGTACATCTCTTCGCTCTTTCTGCTCTCTCCTGGCTGTTTCTGCACCTCTGTTGCCTCTTTCTGCACATCTATTGTGCCTTTCTTCACCTCTGTTGCTTCTTTCTGCATCCTTCTTGCCTTTTTCTGCACCCCTCATCCCTATTTCTGTACCACTCTTGCCTCTGTCTGCACCCCAGTTTCCTCTTTCTGCACTTCTTTTGCCTGTTTCTGTAACTGTTGCTTCTTTCTGCAGTTCTCTTGCCTCCTTCTGTACCTCTCTTGCTTCTTTCTGTACCCCTCTTGCCCGTTTCTGCACCTCATTTGCCTTTTTCTGTACCTCTGGTTAACTCTTTCTGCACTTCTCTTGCTTTTTCCAGCACCTCTAATTTCTTTCTGCAGCTCTCATGGCTCTTTCATCGCTTCTCTTGCTTCTCTCTACACCTCTGTTGCTTCTTTCAGCACTTCTCTTGCCTCTTTCTGCTATTCTCTTGCCTGTTTCAGCCCCTCTCCTACCTGTTTCTGCACCTCTGTTGCCTCTTTCTGTACATCTCTTGCCTCTATCTGCAACCCTCTTGCTACTTTCTGCAGCTCTGTTGATTCTTTCTGCACCCTTCTTCCCTATTTCTGTACCTCTCTTGCCTCTTTCTACAGTTCTCTTGCCTCTTTCAGCATCTCTGTTGGTTTTTTCTGCACTGCTCTACCTTCTTTCTGCACCTCTCTTGCTTCTTTCTGCACCCCTCTTGCCTCTTTCTACACCATTCTTCTCTTTTTCTGCCTCTATTACCTCTTTCTGCAGTTCTCTTGCCTCCTTCTGCACCTCTGATGCTTCTTTCTGCACCCGTCTTGCCTCTTTCTACACCATTCTTCTCTTTTTCTGTACCTCTCCTACCTCCATCTGCAGTTCTCTTGCTTTTTTCTGCAACTCTCTTGCTTCTTTCGGCACCCCTCATGCCTCCTTCTGCACCTCTGTGGCTTCTTTTTGCACCTCTCTTGCTTCTTTCTGCACCTCCCATGCTTCTTTCTGCACCCCTCTTGCCTCTTTCTGCACAATTCCTATCTTTTTCCGTACCTCTCCTGCCTCGATCTGCACCTCTGTTACTTCTTTCAGCACCTACTGTGCCTCTTTCTACACTTCTCTTGCCTCTTTCTGCACTTCTGTTGCCTGTTTCTGCTCCTCTCTTGCCTGTTTCTGCACCTCTCTTGCCTCTTTCTGCACCTCTCTTGTCTCTTTCTCTACCTATCTTGCCTCTTTCTACAGTTCTCTTGCCTCTACACCTCTTTTGAATCTATCTGCACCTTTAATGCCTCTTTCTGCAACCCTCTGCACATCTGTTGGTTCTTTCCGCACTGCTCTACCTTCTTTCTGCACCTCTCATGCACATTTCTGCACACTTCTTGCCTTTTTCTGCACCCCTCATCCCTATTTCTGTACCCCTCTTGCCTCTGTGTGCACCCTGTTCCCTATTTCTGTACTTCTTTTGCCTATTTCTGCAACTCTGTTGCTCCTTTCTGCAGTTCACTTGCCTGTTTCTGCACCGTTTATGCTTCTTTTTGCACGCCTCTTGCCTCTTATTGCACCTCCATTGGTGCTTTCTACACTTCTGTTGTCATCTACCTTAACTCTCTTGCTTCTTTCTGCACTCTATTACATCTTTCTGCAGTTCTCTTGCCTCCTTCTGCACCTCTGATGCTTGTTTTTGCACCCCTCTTGCCCATTTCTGCAACTCACTTGCCTCTTTCTGAAACTCTGGTTGCCTCTTTCTGCACTACTCTTGCTTTTTCCTGCACCTCTCGTTTTTTCTGCAACTCTCATGGCTCTTTCATTGCTTCTCTTGCTTCTTTCTATACCTCTGTTGGTTCTTTCAGCACTTCTCTTGCCTCTTTCTGCAGTTCTCTTGCCTCTTTCTGCACCTTTGTTGCTTCTTTCTGCACTTCTTTTGATTCTTTCTGACACCCCAATGCCTCTTTGTGGACCCTTCTTCCCTCTTTGTATACCTCTCTAGCCTATTTCTGCACAACTCTTGCCTCCTTCTGCAGTTCTCGTCCCTCTTTCTGGACCTCTTTTGCTTCTTTCTAAACTTCTCTTGCCTCTTTCTGCATCCCTCTTGCCTCTTACTGCACCCTGCTTCCCTCTTTCTGTAACATTTCTGGGCTCTTTCTGCTCCTCTCCTGGCTGTTTCTGCACTGCTGTTGCCTCTTCCTGCACCTCTATTGCGTCTTTCTTCACCTCTGTTGCTTCTTTCTGCACCCTTCTTGCCTTTTTTTCTGTAACCCTCATCCCTATTTCTGCACCTTTCTTGCCTCTGTCTGCACCCCTGTTCCCTCTTTCTGCACTTCTTTTGCCTGTTTCTGCAACTCTGTTGCTTCTTTCTGCAGTTCTCTTGCCTCTTTCTGCACCTCTCTTGACACTTTCTGCACCCCCCTTCCTCTTTCTACACCTCTATTACCTCTTTCTACAGTTCTCAGGCCTCCTTCCGTACCTCTCTTTCTTCTTTCTGTACCCCTCTTGCCCCTTTCTGCACCTCTGGTTGCCTCTGTCTGCACTTCTCTTGCTTTTTCCTGCACCTCTCATTTCTTTCAGCAACTCTCATGGCTCTTTCTTTGCTTCTTTTCCTTCTTTCTACACCTCTGTTGCTTTTTTCAGCACTTATCTTGCCTCTTTCTTCACTTCACTTCCCTGGTCTGTTTCTGCTCCTCTCAAGCTGTTTCTGCCCCTCTGTTGACTCTTTTTGCACATCTCTTGCCTCTATCTGCAACCCTCTTGCTACTTTCTGCAGCTCTGTTGATTCTTTCTGTACCCTTCTTCCCTATTTTTGCACCTCTTTTGACACTTTCTGTAACTCGCTTGCCTCTTTTTGCACCTCTCTAGCATCTTTGTGCAGTTCTCTTGCCTCTGCCCCTCTTTTGAATCTATCTGCTCTTTTATGGCCTCTTTCTGCACCCCTCTTGCCTCTTTCTGCACCTCTTTTAGTTTTTGCTTTACTGCTCCACCTTCTTTCTGCACCTCTCGTGGACATTTATGCACACTTCTTGCCTTTTTCTGCACCTCTCAGCCCTATTTCTGCACCTCTCTTGCCTCTGTATGAACCCCAGTTCCCTATTTCTGCACTTCTTTTGCCTGTTTCCACAACTCTGTTGCTTTTTTCTGAAGTTCTCTTGCCTATTTCTGAACCTCATTTGCCTCTTTCTGCACGCCTCTTGCCTCTTTTTGCACCTCTGTTGGTGCTTTTTGCACTTCTCTTGTTATCTACTGCACGTCTTTAACTTCTTTCTGAACCCTCTTGCCTCTTTCTGCACTCCTCTTTCCTCTTTCTGCAGTTCTCTTGTCTCCTAAACCTCTGATGCTTCTTTTTGCACCCCTCTTGCCTGTTTCTGCAACTCACTTGCCTCTTCTGCACCTCTGGTTGCCTCTTTCTGCACTTCTCTTGCCTCTTTCTGCAACCCTCTTACTACTGTCTACAACTCTGTTGATTCTTTCTGTTCTCTCTTGTGATTCTTTTTCCGCCTCTCTTGCTTCTTTCTGCACTCTGCCTCCCTATTTTTGCACCTCTTTTGTCTCTTTTTGCACCGCTCTTGCCTCTTTCTGCAGTTCTCTTGGCTATCTCTGCACCTCTTTTGCATCTATCTGCACTTTTATTGCCTCTTTCTACAACCCTTTTGTGTCTGTCTGCACCCCAGTTCATTCTTTCTGCACCTCTTTTGCCTGTTTCTGCAACTCTCTTCCCTCTTTCTATAGTCCTCTTGCCTCCGTCTGCACCCCTGTTGCTTCTTTATGTACTTCTCTTGCCTCTTTCTGCACCCCTCTAGCTCTTTCTGTACCCCTGTTGCTTCTTTCTACACTTCTCTTGCTTCTTACTGTACTTCTCTTTCTTCTTTCTGCATGCATCTTTCTCCACCTCTCTAGTCTCTTTTTGTACCTCTCAGGCTTCTTTCTGCATCCTGTTGCCTCTTTTTGCACCTATCTTCCATCTTTGGAGCATCTCCATCGACTGGCCCTAAAAAGAGGGTTGTAGTTCTACCTTGACTGCACAAGAGAGTCCCAGGTGGATGACCAACTCTTTGTGGGGTATGTGGGTTCAAAGAAGGAAAAAGCAGTGCAGAAAAGAACCAGCTCTCGCTGAGTTGTTCTCTGCATTAACATTTGTTATGCCTTGGTGAAGATGCAGGCCCGTGAGGGATTAAGGGCCCATTCCACCAGGGAAAAGGCTGCAACTACAGCGTTGGCTCGGGGGGTCCTACTCCAAGACATCTGTCAGGCAGCGACAGGGGCATCATTGCTCACATTCGCAAAACATTATTGCCTTGGACAGGCATTTTGCCCGCTCAGTCCTGCAAGACTTTTTAGTCTAGTCCATGAGTCCGCAACCTACCGCCCGGATGGTATGGCTTGAGTATCTGATTCAAAGGTAAGGATTCTGCAGCTAGAAGTCTTTATCAGATGAACAAGTTACTTACTTTCGGTAACGCATTATCTGGTAGAGACTCTCTCTAGCTGCAGATTCCTTACAGCCCCACCTATGCATCCCAGTTTTGCGGACTGATTTTGTAGGTCCAGGGTTTCTCTCCTTTCAGGGCCCTAGTTTTTGGACATGTTCACGTTAGGCACTTTGCAGCTTTGCGCTTCTTGCGTGGAAAAACATAAAGTACTGACGTCCGCTCGCCTGGGTGGCGCCTATGAGGGCTTTGCAACATCATAACAGATGCTACTGACGTCATTGATGACACACGGAGCCAAATGGAGCCACCCAAAGTCGCACGCAAAGGGTATTGCTCAGCAAAAGTTTCCGGATCCAGCCTGATGCCTGGGAAATTCGAAGGTAAGGAATCTGCAGCTAGATAGAGCATCTACCAGATCTAGCGTTACTGAAGGTAAGTAACTTGTTCTTTATTATATTGTGTATTGTGCTTCATGCAACTGTGCTATTGGTCTCGTATTGTGTGTTTTGTGTTTTATCCGTGTGCACAGGATACTAGAGATTATTATATTAATAAATACATATTTTTATATAACTACTGTTTGGTTCTCCTTTCATTTGGTCAATATAGGAGGTGGTGCTCTGGTAAAATAAGCTGCTTTACATTCTTTCAAGATTACGCCTGAAGGCTGCTATCCACAGCTACCACAAGGATAGCTTTCTAAAGGTTGTCTTTGTAGGAGAGTAGGATCTACTTCTTATAGTTACCCCCACTTTTTGCTGATATTTCACTGCAGCCTAGGAGTGCTTGAAGTCTGCAGCTGCTAGGGGCAGTGTGGTGGATGACTTCTGACCTCCATTCCGAGGACAGAATGTACTGCGTTCACGCACTGCTTGGGTGGTCAGCGCGGGACGGTGACTAGGATAGGGCTGACGCAGCTGGAAACCCCGTCCATTGCCACGAAAGGGGTGAAAGGAAGACTGGCCGTGAGGAGTAGAGGAGAAGCCCAAGGATCTGGCCAGAGCTCGAGAGTCCTTGAGCCTGACCAGGGCCAAGTCAGCCTTTTACCTAAAAAGGTGGATTCCATTAAAGGGCATGTCCATCAAATTGGCTTGGATATCCCCCGAGAAGACAGTTGTATGAAGCCAGGAGTGGCGCCTCAAGGCCACTGTCATTGAAATAGATCTGCCAAGCGAATAGGTCCTATCCAAACCACACCAAATGGTGAATTTTGCCACAGCTCTCCCGTCCTGGTCAGCCTGGGAGAGCACAGCACGGTCCTCCTACGGGACTTGTGCCAGCATTTGCGCAACCGTCTCTCAAAGAGAGTGGGAGAAACGGCCCAATAAGCATGCAGTATTCACTGACCGCAATGCCAGACTGAAGGAAAAAATATCTTATTCCCCAGAGTCCAGTCTCTTGGATTCCCTATTCGGAGAGGTGGAAGGGAATGCGCCCTGGGAAGTAGAAGCTTACACCACTAAACTTTCTTGGGTGGGGTGTTGGTTGAGGAACTTCGGGTTGCCCGGTGCTTGGCGATGGCAGCGTGCAATCACCCTGTTCACAGGAGCCCCTGTGCTAGGTTTGGACCAAGTTCCTAGTAGGACGTCTGTAAGTGCCTCATTTAAGGGCAAAAGGGGTTCAGAGGTGGAAACCCCAGGTTGAAGCACTGGAGATTAGTCCTCACCTGCACTGAGTTCAGCTCCAGTCCAAGGACCTCAGCTGCCTTTTTAACCACCATAGCATAGGATGTCTCATCCTCTGTAGCCACATTAGGAGGAGAGAGCATGCCAGTGTCTAGGGAAGTATCAGGACCGTTGGCTTCCCCAAGTTCTCCATTTCAGTCCTTAGTCTCCTCAGAGACATCCTAGTTCTCTAAAGGGTCTCCAGACTCCTCCCATACCGCTCCTGAGGCTAGCATGTCCACAAAGTGCTCAGACGACAACATGGAACCCCTTTGTTCTGTCAACATTGGAATCGGCATCGAACAATGCTATTCCGGCTCCATGTAATCGGGGATGAGGATGGGGCTTGCTCCACGGACAGCCGCCAGTGACGCCGCTGGCACCGACTTCAGGTTCGACATCGGGGAAGGTCGAGTTGGTACGACCGGTGTCGAACCGGATCTGAGATTGGACCCCTCAAGTCCCACAGGCGCTGTGGTTGAAGCCGACAATGTCCAACTCAATAGGGTCCCATCCGACCCCGGGGTGCCCGAGGGCTCACCAACTGGGTCGTTCCGCTCAAATATGTGGCTCATGGCCTCATAAAAATCCTAAATTTGAACGGGAGTCGCTCCGGCTCCCGGAAATGGAGGGAGGTGCGAAGTCGACTCTGGTTCCGCAGAACTGTGCCTAGAGTGTCGGTGCTCCTTACATCTCTTGACGACGGACACCAGTTGAGGTGAAGTCGAAGTCTGCTTTCAGTTCTTCTTCTTCTTGTGCCTCTTCCATGAGTGTCCAGATGACCTTGAATGGGAGGAAGAGGACTTAGGGCTCCGAGAACGATCCCACAACCTCCTCTTCTTCCAACAGGATTGTGACATTCTCGAAACCTTGCTCAATGTTGTCAACTACCGGGCCGCAAGCAACTTAAAATGCCTGCTCCCTCAAGGTCTTCGGAGCCATCGCCCTGCAGTCTGAACACGACTTCGAATCGTGGTCTCGTTCAAGACACAACAGATATTCGCGGTGGGGATCGGTAACCAACATTGTGCGGGAACAAGTCCCACATGGTTTAAAACCAGTCTTACTACCCGTCATCCCTCGCACACTAAGTCGTCAAAAAGTTCGCCAAAAGTCGAGAAAAAAGCCTACCAAAAAGCAGCAGAGGTGTAGCTCTTCCCAGATCGGCACTTAACTGGCGCGGAAAGAAAAGAAATTACTTCTGCGCGCCTGTGTGGCGCCTATGTAGGTACCGCAAGATCATAATTGATGCTACGGACATCATCAATGACACCCGTAACCGAATGGAGCCACCCGACATCGGGTGCTAGGGTTATTGCTCAGCAAAAGTTTCCGAATCCAGCCTGACACCTGAAAAATTCAAAGGTAAGGAATCTGCAGCTAGAAGTCTATCAGATATAGTGGTATAAGAACAATGACTCGGGTCAAGACAAGGTCTAGAGCACATAGAATAGCTGGGACCCCAAGGAACCACGCAAGGGGAGTAGATAGGGACCCCACAGAGAACGGGTGCAGTGTACTAACACTACCGCAGACTCCGTACAATTATATGGGGAAGCTGCAGTTGCAATTTCACAGTTTAAACTTGGACAACGGGACCAAGAGCAGGAGGACTTTGAGGAAATGCTTTGGAACTTAAGAGGTTGAAGAGCCACCCCACCCATGGATACCATAGTACCTGAGTTACCTATTCCAGAGGAGCCGGGTACACAGTTCTGGATTGGTGTTGGAAACCTCTGTCGTTCTCAATGGAGGACTGTGAAGAAGTACTGTTGCTGTGAAGGTGAAAAGGGTCCAGTGGAATCCAAGCCTGGATTCTGGAAGGAAGGAACCTGAAAGCAGAGGGGACAGAGTCTGGGTCACTTCACAGTGATCAGGGGCTCAGGAGATGGATGCCCACTGATGTCGGGTGCTTCAGGTGCGAAGAAGGGATGCTTGACTCTGTAGCGATGAGGACCAGGAGACTTTGACAATGACCAGGAGCCAGTTGCGAGCTTTTCCACGAAGGATGTCGAGTGCTGAGCGGTCAGTGTTTGGCTCGAGCACCAACAAGCCTTGGCAAACGCAACCCATGCAGGAAGGTCAAGCAGGTTACGATGTGGAACAGCAATGTCCAGGGGACTCACCAAGCAATGGGGAGTCAGGGCACATCTGGAGCAATCAGTAAAAACTCCAACAGAAATCAAGGTGACCCTCAGGTCGAATGACCAGGAGTCGCAAGCAAGATTGCAAAGTACCAGCCCAAGGAGCACTTGGTATGAGGAGGCCAACATTCTTTGGTGCAAATACTGCTCAGGGTCAGGACTGCATGGAATCCAATGCACAAACTTGGGAATTGCCAACAAGCATATGCAACTACAATTGACACTGTGCTCAGGGGTTCTGGTTATGCAGTCCCCATGAGGGATATTGTCCTCAAACTTGTTGAGAGGGCCGATCGACCTCAGGGACCTTAAAAAATCCACCTACTGTGTTGCTGAAATCTTTGGAGTCCACAAGAGCTTGGGAGCAGCAGACAGGTCAGTTGTTTTGGAGAAAGGAAGCCAACAAGCCTTTGCAACAGCAAGTTGACGCGGGGTACAGGTGTTCTGTTTCTGCAGCTCCGATGAGGGATACTGGCCTAGAACTTGGTGAGAAGACTTGGCAGGCCTTGAGAATGTGAAGACCCACCATCTGTGGTTCTGAACCTTTCAGAGTCTGTGGGAGCCCAGGATCAGATGACCAGTCAGCTTCGTTGTGGTGCCTGCAGATGCAGGGAATTGACTCCTTCACTTCAAGGGAGATTCCTTCAGGTGTCTTGGATGTCCACAGGCCTTGAAAGGTTCCTGTAGGGAGCAGGTGCACAGATGTTGCAGCAGACTTGCAGGACAACGAGACCAGGAGCAGCAGGAGTCTTCCCAGTTGCAGTCTCGGAGACCAGAGAATGGTCTAGCAAAGTCCAGTTTGGCCAGACAGTTGAAGATGAAGTTGTGTCGATATGAATCTTGTCCCACAATTAATCGGCCCACCCACAGGTAAGTCCTTAAGTAGCCTAAGGAAAGGGTTGGGATGATCAAAGTTTCCCTCCCAGGGGAGGGGTCAGACAGTGGGGAGGATACTCCCATGTACTTTGTCCAGTTTCATGCCGGGGCAGGAGCCAATGGCTCCCTGAGCTGGTTAGCAACAAATGTGCTCTTCAAGCAGACTGAGAGGTGCTGGCAAGCACTCCCACCCTGTCCCAGTACACTAAACCCTGTCTGGGAGGCAGTCACACCACCCTTTGACAGGATACCTATTGTTCTGCCTTCCCCTGCTCGAGCTTGGCTCTGCAGAATTGTATCTCTGATTGGCAGCAGCTATGTTGTGCTGTCCGGGTCTAGAAGACTGGTACCGGGAGCACTGAGGGCCCCCTAGAGGAGATTTACAATGCATAGAATAATACCCCCACATCATAAACAGTGTGAGAGGTATGATTCCAACATTTTTTATTCCAAACATGACATGGTTTGTTACAACCAGTTTAGTGTTAGCCATCGTATAATGACGCATGACCACTATATCGTAATGGGTGATGCATTTACAACCCAGGAGAATGGACTCTGAAGGTTGTAGGGGCAACCTCTTCATGCAGGGGCACCCTCATACTTAGAACCGAGCACCCTGCCTTCAGGATTAAAAGGCCTGCTTTAGCGGTGACTTATAGGTTTTAAGTACAGTGACCTCAGATATAGGGAAACCTATATCTGTCGTAAATGATGCTAGCACCAGCTTACACAGGCTACAATGGCAGGTCATAGTTACAGTTTGAGTGTCTCCCATGGGTGGCATAATACATGCTTCAGCTCATGGGAGACCCCCGGTACACCTATGCCCTGGGTCCCCGGTACCATATACTAGGGAGTTATAAGTGCACACCAGTAGGCAATCTGGGATGTACCTAGGTGCTCACCATAAGCAATTTAGGTGAGAAAGCACAGAGACTGGGGTCCTGATTAGTAGGCTCCCAGTCAGACTAGTCAGAAACAGCTTAACACCAGGCAAAAAGTGGGGGAAAACATGCAGAAGGATCTTAATTGATTCACAATACAGTATGCTCACTTAAAAGGTACTGGCGTTTAGGACAGAACCATGTCCTGCTAATCACCAAAGAGTTATGTGCCACACTCCAGGAGTCATTTGCAAAATCGTCTTTATTGAGTGCCCATCTGTTGCCAAGTCCAACATGTCTCGACTAACGAGTCAGTATGTGGTCGGAAAGGGGCTCTGGAACAGTGCCTAAATCTCCATCTCATTGTGGCAAAATACAAATACGCCAAGGAAGTCTCCACCTGTCAAGCGCCTTTGATTATGTCTTCCGTTCAAAGCTGTGGGTCATTTTAGAGAGCATTGGTGTTGATGTGGGGCTGGTTACATTTTTGAGGCACCTTTAGCATGACCTCACTGCTTTGGTCAGGTTTGGGAGCGCTGGCAAATGTTCAGAGGCATTGAGCATTAAGCGTGGGGTACGCCATGGTTGTGTCCATGCCCCAATCCTTTTTATTCTCTCTAAGAACAACCTGGAGAAAACATTGGTATCTGTTGGAGTGGATGCTTTGTCTCTGGAGAAAAAGGCCATGCCCGCACTATTATATGCTGACGACGCGGTTTTCTTGGCAAAGATGACCAATGGCCTTAAAAAAGTAACGTTATTATGCCGCTTCCTGAAAGACCTGGGCCTGGAGCCAAATTTTAAGAAAACATTTACAATGATATGTGGTCCAAGAAATACTAAAACCAGACCCTAAATATTGATGGCAAGCCACTAGATAGGGTTAGTTTCTTTCCCTATTTAGGCCTGGAGTTTGATGAAGGATGTGCCTGGCTTACCTGTATTAAAAATAGAATATGCTGATACAATCAAGCTGGCGGCAGTACTTCCTCGCTTGCTATATCTATTGGTAAAAAGCACATTGCTCCTATATTAGATATATACAATCGGAAATGCCTGCTGATTTTAACATATGGAATGGGCATATGGGGTTGCAGGGATGCACATGTGATGCAGATAGAGGAGAATAGATTCTGATGCTGGTTATTAGGTGTTACTCCCTCATCCCCGCATTTCTCCTTACACTGGGAGCTAGGCATAGAGTATGGGCAAGATACCATCAATGCTTACCCCCTCTGGCTCTCTGGTGCTCAATTTGGTCCAACAAAAAAGATGAATTCAATTGGGCTGTCATTAGAGACTGTCTATTTTAATGATAATAATTCCTAGGCAACAACATACCTGTACTAACAGACAAATAGAATATAAAGAATATATATTTATTTAATACAAGAAAATAAAATTTTTGTTTAAAAACAGTAAGCGTGAATGCAAAAATAACACAACCACCATACAGTTATATAATTCATTACAACCATCTGTATACAAAATAAAATTTTAACAAGGGTTTTAAAAAATTGAAGTAGATCGGATGGTAATCTTTAAGCGGGTTTCAGCGTAACCACGCCTTCTTCAGGAGAACCTCTTGAAATTCTAAGTATAAAAACAATATATATATATATATCAACATACATACCATGTATCAATTAAGTACATTGAGGCTATTAGGATTAATTGGGAGGTGTAACAACCAAAAGACCACTAGAGTGATTTTCACCTTATTATCTCTCAGATTTCCTCTGTGGCCCAGTTGAGAACAACTTGCAACAACGCTGCCTATCAGGAACTTCGCTATTTCTATTCTTTTTATTAGGTATTCCTTTGTTTTCCTAATCCAGTAGTTCTCTCAATTTATCTTTGGGTATGTTATATTATTTTGAAATCTTGATTCCATCTTTCTTGCCTTAATAATAGTCTGCATCTGTCAGAGTTGACAGCCTTGTTCTCTGGAGTATATACTCCGTTTGTGTATAGGTAAGGTTTGATATCCATCACTATAATTCGGGTCCTTTGGTGGGACTCTGTCTTCTGTGTTATCATTTTGATTCATCACTTGTACCTTTGGGCTTTGATTTTACACTTTCTTCATTACTGATTTCTTTTATCTACCTTTCTTCTCATGTGGTCTCTTATTAATCTGTGGAGATTGGCCTCTCCTCCCCTTCCAGCACACCCATTAAAGCACAGGATAATCATACTGAAAGGTTAACGCGACGGAAATAAGGTGTGCACTTCACAACCCCACTTTATACTCTTATTAATCTGGACATATTATTTTTGCTTCCACATTTTTATCATTCCCTTCTTTTCTCAGTCTGTGCACCATTGATATGTAAAGTCGCTCCACGATTTTTCATCTTTTGATTCTTGCACCACCCAATTAATCCTAATAGCCTCGATGTACCTAATTGATGCATGGTATGTATGTATATATATATATATATATATATATATATATATATATATATATATATATATATATATATATATATATATATTGTTTTTATACTTAGAATTTCAAGAGGTTCTCCTGAAGAAGGCGTGGTTATACCAAAACGAGCGTAGAGATTACCATCCGATTTACTTCAATTTTTGAAAACCCTTGTTAAAATTTTATTTTGGATACAGATGGTTGTAATGAATTATATAACTGTATGGTGGTTGTGTTATTTTTGCATTCACGCTTACTGTTTTTAAACAACAATTTTATTTTCTTGTATCAAATAAATATATATTCTTTATATTCTCTTTGTCTGTTAGTATATTGCGGCTGTTTGTCTATCGATCTCCTTTGTTTAACCTGATTTTTGACAGGTATATTGTTCCCTAGGGATTATTATCATTAAAATACTTATTGCCCTATTGCCCTGTCCTAGGAACTTTATCTAGACCCAGGGGGTCCCTTTTTCATATTGAATTAGAGATTGTCTAACCTGTGCCTGTGGCTTGGCCATTCCATGGTTACAATATATTAAAAATTGCTTCTCAGCACCGGGCTGTGCCTCTATTTGAGCACCCTGAATTAATTTTAAAAAAAGGGCAAAAAGTGGGTCAAGGCTAGTTTTTGCAAGCACAAACAAATTACTAGGGAACAAATGGAAGTGGCCAAACCCTCAGCCACTCCAACAATTGCCCCACATTCATTATACATGACCAACGTTTATGAAAGAACACTGTTGGCAAGCTGTAGGCTGGGTTCCTTTTGCTGGTCAATATGTTTACCTCTCGGACAGTACTCCCCTGACATTGTTGTCATTTGTCCATGTGATGAGCAATCAAGTCAAAATTTTTTACATTTTGTCTTCTTCTTTCAATTTTACCTGCTGATACGAGGAAGTTTTTATAACCGTTACTGCACAGACACAAATTCTCTAAGTGCAAAGCGGCCCTCTTCTATTTACTGCAACTTAACGATTGTAATGTCTGCCATGCAGTTGCTAGTTTTCTGAAGTGCAATTTAGCTAAAAGGAGGTTGATGTTTTGATAAAAAAGATTTTATATTCTCTTTTAAAAATAATCAATGACCTTGCATTCCTTTAAGTGTATGTTACTGCTATAAATTTTTATTCATTAGGTACCCTATTGGTGCCCCTGGAATCAGAACTCTTGCACTGTCACTTTATTCAATGTAAAATAACACAATACGTTTTTTGTGTAAAAATGTTGTTGTGTGTAATCTACACACTTGGAACTCTATTTATTGGACTGCTACCCTAATATCTATTTTTGTACAAGGAATTGTTTCATTTTTAAATTTGTGGTCGTTATTTTTTAACAAGTGTGTTTACTATGAAGTTTGTTTTTATCGTGTGTATCTTTTATGATCCGCCTTTGGAAGATCAAATAAAGACAATTTGATTTGATTAACGAGTTTTGTTGCCGATTAGGTGAGTCCCTTTTCAGTTCCTCTATATATACAGAAATCCCACCCTTATCATAATGAAGCATTGTGGGATATATAGTTTAACAATATTAAAACAGCGATGAAGATAAAAATAAAATGGCGGTATATGCATTTCATACAGCAGCATTACATATGTCTAGTTTTATAATATTTTCTCTTTCTGCAAACTTTTTTTGAGTTGGTTATGTTATTTTCACATTTGTAAACCCCAATCCCATATTTTTTTTTTGTTCAAATCTGTTTTTATTGTGAACACAGCGTTAAGCCTACAACCTCAAGCCGAGGCCGGCCGCGTACATGATAACTTTTGTGTTTCTACGCCAACTGGGGTGGGGAAGAAGCTTTAACACAGCGCCTTGCCTACAACCCTCCAGGGAGGGCCGGCCGCATGGCTTAGGAGTGAAGTTCGCAGGGGTTTGTCGCATGCGAGTGTGTTTCCGCTTCGTAAGGGAGGCGTATGGTGGGTAACTGGCTTAAGTGTCACAAAGGAAAGAAAGCCCAACCGGGCGTAACTGTCTTGTAGAGAGACGAAGGCCAGATTGGCAAGTAGGAAAGAAGGAAGTATGTGAGGTCAGGTAGCCTAAGAGTAGGTAGAGAAAAAAGAGTGGGGGCGGTGGTTATGTGCGGCGTTTCAGGGATTAGGCCATGGGAGGGCATGTGCGGTAGCAGCAGCGCTTGCAGTGTGAATGGCAATCAAGGGCATAGCCTGGCAGGATCCGCCGGGATGATGGCGTCTTCAAAGAGGTGCAGAGCGCGGAGTCTAGGGGGCATATGTCGCGCATAGCTTATAGAGCAGAGATATCGCACTAGGGGCTCCCAGACCGCTTTGAAGCGTGTGTCCCTCGCCTGTAGCCTTGCCGTGAGTATTTCCATTGCCAGGACCTGCCAGAGACTCACAAACCAGGAAGCTATTGGTGGCGCCTCAGCCCGCTTCCAGTATAGGGCGATGAGTTGTTTAGCTATGCCCAGCATTTGGAGCGTAAGGATCCAGTCGCTGCGGGTAAGTGCCCTAAGTGTGGTAGGCCGGATTCCAAGCAAAATCGTGCTGACTTCCTCAGGCAGGGGGAAACCCAGTACCCCTTTGATGTGGCTGAGTACCTCCTGCCAGAAAACAGCTAGGGTCGGGCACGTCCACCATATATGCACAAAGTCACCAGTCGCAGAACCACACCTCCAGCACATCGGCGAGGTGTTGGGGAACATCTTGCTAAGTCGCAGCGGGGTATAGTACCATTGGGTGAGTAACTTGTAGGCGTTTTTCGTCTGCGGGATACTGCAGTAGATTTTGGGGATATCACGCCACAGTCTGTGCCATTGGGAGGGCTCGATGTCTGTGCCTGCTGCCAACTGACATTGCCTCTGATAGGGGTGTGCAGGTGTCGAGGTAGGGTGTTGCAGTATGTGGTATATTTGTGAGATAAGTCTCTTCAGCCCCCCAAGGGAACGTGCTAGTTTCTCGAAGGGTGTGTAGGCCATAGTGGCCGCTTGATACATGTCTTCACCCATAGTCCAGTGACGTAGCTGGGCATACTGTAGGCCAGCCGTCAATGGTATCCTGAATTCCTCCCTGCAGTCATCCCACGTTTTAGGCGAGTGCCCAAGGAAAAGGTCCCCAATAACTCTACAGTCCCCGTGCGTCCATTTTTCAAATGCCCGAGTCCGGTAAGCCGGGGGGAATTGTGGGTTTCCCGCTATCGGGGTGTGGGGATGGGAACGTAGTGAGACCTCTAGACACCGCTACCCTGTCCCAAACATCCAGGACCGTTTTTGTGGGGACTGCTATGTACGCACCTCTGGAGCGTGCCGTCCGCGGAAGCCAAGGCATGTCCCATATGGTGCGTCCTGTGACCGCTCGATCCATGTGGAACCAATGCTTGTCGCTTTCGCGTGCGCCCCATTCCACCACAAAACGGAGGTGTGCTGCCCAATAGTAGTGTACCAAGTTGGGGCATGCCAGGCCGCCTCTATCTCTTGGCTCCATA
This sequence comes from Lissotriton vulgaris, assembly GCF_964263255.1. Lineage (NCBI taxonomy): Eukaryota > Metazoa > Chordata > Amphibia > Caudata > Salamandridae > Lissotriton > Lissotriton vulgaris. The sequence continues at coordinate 1,355,449,269 of NC_141689.1, read as the reverse complement.
AGGACCTTCTGCGAGAACCGGGGGTGCTTCCCGCCCCAGATGAAGGACGTGATCTCACTCTGAAAGCTCCAAATGCAGTAAAGCGGGATCGGGGTGGGTAAACATTGGAAGACATAGAGAATTCTGGGGAGGATCGACATCTTAACTGCATTAAGGCGCCCCAGCCATGAGATCATCAGAGGTTTCCACTTCCGAAGGTCTTCTAGCACCGTTTTGCGGCACTCCGCCCAATTTACCGAGGACCAGGAGTCTAAATGGGGAGTCAAGTCAAGGCCCAAGTATTTGATGTGGTTCTCCGCCCATTGGTAGGGCACATCCTTCTTCAGGGATGGGATCTCATCTTCAGGTATAGTGAGGTTGAGCGCCCAAGATTTGGTATGATTTATTTTAAGGCCTGACGCCTGTTCATATAGGCAGAGCACCTCATGGACCGCTGGGGGGGGATTTGCGAGGGCGCGTGAGAGTGAAGATCAGGTCGTCTGCCAACAGCACCACCTTGTTGTCTCTCCCCCCATGGGCTATTCCGTGTATTCTGGAATCGCGTCTTATCATTGCCGCCAGCGGTTCCACCGCAAGGGCGAACAAGAGCGGCGAGAGTGGCACCCCTGCCTCGTGCCCCTGTGTATCGTGAGCGGCGGCGTAAGTTGACCATTGACCCTGATTCTGGCTTGTGGCCCTATGTAGGGGGCCATGATTCTCGCAATCATTTTGGGGCCTAAACCGATCTTCTGGAGAACCTCTTTCAGGAAAGCCCAGTCCACTCGGTCAAAGGCCTTCTCCGCATCAAGCGAGAGAAGACAAGCCGGGATATCCCAGTGCTGCACTTTTCCTACCAAGTGTGCCAGCCTACGTACATTGTCAGCCCCCTGCCGGTCCCGAATGAACCCCACCTGGTCCGGGTTCACCAGCCCTGGCATATATGGGTCGAGTCGCTTAGCCAGTATCTTGGTGTATATCTTTAAGTGTTTAGGAGGGCGATAGGGCGGTAAGAGGCACATAGTGTAGGGTCCTTTCCCGGCTTTGGTATCAAAGCGATCTCCACCATACCCATATCAGGGGACGGGCCAGAGGTGTCCGAAAAAGAGTGGAACAGCCTCAGCAGGTACGGGCGGAGTTGAGTCTGAAAGGTTCGGTAAAAGGCCAGCGGTAAGCTATCCGGTCCCGGGGTTTTCCCGGAGGGAAGATCTTTAATAGCCGCAGAGACCTCTTCGTCCAATATGGGCTCCTCCAGCTCTTCTGTGCACACCGGCGGTAACTGAGTTCCTTCGTAGTCGGCGAGGACGGCCGCTTGCGCCTCCATTGATGTGGTTTCCCCCGCATATAGGGAGGTATTTAGGTAACAAAGGCATCTTGTTTGGCTCTTTCAGTGATGGCGCTAGAGCCATCCTGACGTTGCACATTAGCGATATGGGCTCTAGCTGCTCGAGCCCGCAGTCGTCCTGCCAGAAGACGCCCCACCTTGTCCCCTCCCTCGTAGTATTTTTGTTTAAGTGCTAGCAGAGAGTGTTCCCCCTTGTTGGTGGCAGGGTTCGGAGTTGTCCCCTAAGGTTAGCAAGGGATCTCCTGGACGCCAGAGAGGGACGATCCCTGTCTTGGGCCTCCGCTTGTTTGATCTCGCCCGCTAGGTCAGTCTCTAATTTATAGGCCGCCGGTCTCCTCGCTATCGCCAGGGAGGTAATGTGGCCCTGTATGGTGGCCTTAAAGGCATCCCAGACTACCGGGAAGGGAGTTTCCGAGGTGCCGTTAATGGCGAAGTACGAGTCTATGGCCTCCCAGATGCTGTTAACATCCTCTGGGTCCCTGAGGACGCTCGGAGGGAGGGTCCATCGCCCCTCCTGATGGGTGTGAGCTAGCGGGTCCTGTATCAGTAGTTCCACATGCGCATGGCCCGATAGCGAGATGTCTGAGATGGCAGCCTTCAGCGTGTCTCGGATCAGGTCAAGAGAGGTGAAAAAGCAGTCGATACGCGAGTAGGTTCTGTGGGAGTGTGAATAAAAAGTATAGTCTCGGACTCCTGGATTATGGCAGCGCCACGCATCGACAAGCCCTAGATCCGTAATCTGCGCCCTGAATGCAGAGGACATCGCGCCCGTGCCGTTAAACGCAGCTCCATCACGGTCTAACTCTGGGTCCCATACTAGATTAAAGTCCCCTCCCAATATTGTACGTAGTTCGCCGGTCTTGAACTGTTCTCGCAGGAGCGACTGGAGGTATTTATCCTGCGACTGGTTGGGTGCATATACATTACCCAGGGTGAACTGCATCCGCCCCAACTGTACCGTGGCCCGAAGGAAGCACCCATCACCACTCTTGTAGGGTTTAGCAGGTCCCCGCCTAAAGCCAGCTCTACACAAGATTGCCACCCCCGCTGTTTTAGTGTCAGCCGATGCCCAGAATTGTGTGGGGTATCTAGGATGCGCCATGCGGCTAGTGTCCCCCCGCAGAAGGTGTGTCTCCTGGAGAAAGATGATGTCAGGGGAATGATGGAGAAGATAGCGCCATATCTGATTCCGCTTGTTGGGGGAGTTAAGCCCCTTGACATTGAGCGACAGAATCTTTAGGGGTGTGGGAATATTCGCCGCCATGACACTAAGGGGGTCGGAGCCGCCTCATCCAGCCATAGCAAACGTCAAACAGGGGCCACCTATACACCCTGCTCCCACCAGCGCAGAAGAAGGAGACCCAAGGAAGATGCCAAAGATCCCGCTCCCACCACCCAGATAACGGTCGCCACCCCAGCCCTACCCCACCACCCGCCAGACCAGAGGAGAGGAACAGAGGGGAAGGCCAAAGAGAGGAAAACAAAGAAGAGAAGGAAAAACGGAGGAGAAAGAGAGAGGAAACAGCCGGAGGCCAAAAACGCCCCAGACATATCAAGAGCAGAAGAGGCCAACAGGGCCATATCTGACTACCCCAGTCACCGGGCATCCTCTACCCGAGGGTTTGGACGCACACAGGAATGTCACTCCCTATGGGGTAGTAGAGGGGGCATCCCCAGGCAGAAGAAAAGACCTCGGCCACGGCTTCCCTGCCGCTCGAGCCAGGATCAAGGGCATCATCTAGCTAAGCAGAGCAGTCGGGCAGGTCAATCGGTGTCGCACAGCCCCCGGAGTCAGACCAGGCGGTGGAAAACAAATATAGCCCTACTGGGACCAGGTCCATCCCGCAAGCAGCTCAAGGGGGTCCCACACGTTGGAGTCAGGAGCAGTGAAGTCGCCAGGCGCAGATCAGGGCGAGGCGCCATGGGAGCGTACGCTGCCCATGACTCAAGGGTACCGGGGATCCGGCTGGCTAACTCAGCTAGGTGCAAGAGTCCAGGCATCCACTAGGGCGTCGGTGGAGACAGCCTGCCAGGACAGGTTCCTGAACCGAAGATCAGCGGCGCTTCCCAGAGCGCCGGAAGGGACCATCAGAAAAGACGTAGCAACACGACCCAGATTATGGAGTGGGCGGAAGAGAGGTCTGGCCATCTTGATCATTCTCTAGGGAGCGGATGTGCGCAATGATGTCCTGCTTGGCCTGCGACGCGGTCTTCTCATCCACTGGTGGGGAGCGGCGGAGTCGCCGAACCTGGGTCCAGTCCGGGCGGGCAGGGGCCCTCTCCTTATGCTGGGGTCTTGAGGGGCTGTGGGCCGGCGATTACGGCATCTTAAGAAGTTGCGCCGCCTCCCGGTAGGATCGAAGGACTCTGCGTTTGTCCTCCCAGCAAAAGATGAGGGCAAAGGGATGGCCCCATTGGTAAGCTATGTTGAGAGCCCTCAACTTCTCCGTCACTGGGTGAAGGGCTCTTCGCCGTCGCAAGGTGTTAGGAGCCAAGTCTTGGAAAATCTGTATTTTGTGGCCTCCGTAGGTGAGGTTGGGCTTGTCCCGGGTCGCCCTCAAGATGGCCTCCTTCTCCGCAAAATAGTGCACCCGTGTCAGGATGTCCGGGAGGGGGCCCGCTCTATCCGCCGGTCCATACACCCGATGGGCATGGTCCAGAGTCGGGGGAAAGGCATCTTTGTCCCCCCACACCTCGTGCAGGAGTTGGGCCACGTATGTCAGAATGTCCGTCCCTTCTTCATCAAGTGGTACGCCACGGATTCGGAGGTTATTCCGGTGGCTCCTGTTCTCAAGATCCTCCTGCTTGATCTGCAGTTCAATGTGTTGCTCTTCTAGGGCCGCCACTCTCTGCCACAGCTGTACCTGGTCCTCTGTGCGCGCATCGACTATCTTCTCCAGACCGTCCACCCTTCGCCCAGCTCAGTGACCTCCTTGCGCAGCTCCTTAACGCAATTTTGGGCTTCCGTGCGCAAGGAGCCTATCTCCGTCTTGAGGTCAGACATGAAGGAGGCCATTAACGCTTGAGTCATTGGCGGTGAGTCCGCCGTCATCGACAAAGGGACTTCAGTTGGCGCCACCGCTCCAGTCTTGCCCCACATAGCCATCACCAACGTGTCCTTGGCCGATGCAGCCGGTTCCTGCTTGCCCCCTTTGGATCTCGTCATCGTCGCGTCTGCAGCGAAGAGCCAAGTGTCCGTGTCTCCAGGGGGCGCCCCAAGTCAATGCAGCCAGAAGATAGGGTCTAACAGCGCCGGGTGGAGTGCAGCGCGCGCACCCGGGGCAGAGCAGCAGGTCGGTAGAGGACCTAAAGCCCGCACCCATACAATTCAAGAACTGATGGCCCCAGGCAACGCACCGCCCCCAGCACCACAGTGGGAAGAAGCAGCAGTCCACTTAAGGAGACCAGGGCAAAGGCCTCCTCGCCCCCAGGGCTCAATGTCCGCGGCTCCAACAAACCCTCCAGCCGGCTCCTTTACCCAAGCAGTCCAAGAGCGCCCCACCGCATCCAAAGTAACGCCGGCAAGGGGCAGGGCAGTGTCCAGCAACAGGCAGCACCCCACCTCACCACCGGGTTGCACCCAGCAGCAGATCCAGGCGGCAGTAGGGCCTCGCACCCCGAGCTAGACGTACACCACCAGACAAGGGTGACAGGCCCCAGACAGGCAACATCAGTTCCAGTATCATAGGCCCTGGGCCAATACGTATCCCACACAGGAAGGGTCCGCTCCCCTAGGGACTCGCAGGTGGGAGGGCAGCAGGCGGCGAGGGCTCAGGGGAGCGCAGCGTCTCCAGCCGCAGAGGGTTGCAGTGTCCAGTTCCCCCTCGCCGGGTACAGCTGCCAAAGTAGGCCCCCGTTCGTGGGGGGGGGGGGGGTGGGGTGCAGGATAGCAGTCCAGGTTGGGGTCTACCAGGGGCACCAGGAGTGAGGGGGCACCCTCCGCATGCAGTCACTCCCCCTGTAGCCCCCAATGGAAACGCCTCACCTCGATCTCCAGTCCCCCAGGGCTCCACAGCCACACGATAGGGCCACCACCAATCTCGGCTCACACGAGGGTCAGGGACAAAGATGGCGGCTGCAGCGTCACCCCAGGCCCGACTCGTCGCTGAAGCGCTGTCTTGTCTCCCAGGCAGTCCAGCTCGCAGGGTCTCCGAACTCACAGGCCCCTCCGCTCACCACTGAAGTATTTCGGGGTTCCCAAGGCCTACACGCTCCGGAGATAACCCACTCACACTCAAGAACTGTTGGCACGGAAACTGTAAAAGGCAAAGAACAAGTTTATTAAGACCCCATGGGGTGGTGGTACACTCAAACAGCACCCTTCGGTAATGCAAGAGGTATCACACCGAACATCGGTGTGACCCCGTTTATATACAGTTTGGGGTAATAAAAGATAGGCGGCACAAGTTAAGACACATTTTAGAGACATATATGGTCATGTTTTGGAATACTGCCAGCTCATTGGAGGGGGCACAACTCCGCTGGTCAGTTTGGTGCACATTCCTGAAGGTCTACGGGTCAGTGGGAGCTGCGCATGTGCGGCTTGACCAATACTAAAAATAGCCTGTTGCTGGGCAGACAAGAGTGGTCAGTGGAACGAACAACGGACTAAAGGGCACGTCGGCCACGAGGCCGCTCATGATCTAAGATGGCCGCCGCAACATTCAAAATGGCGTTATCGTATATAGCCAAGTTAAGGAGGACAACGTGTAGGTTCAGCTAATCGCTAATGCGGACGGGCCAATTACGACACCACCAGTAGCGTCCAGCGCCGGTCTCGGAGCACAGCCACTCCGCAGCCCCCGACAGGACAGCACCAGGGCTCCTCGCCGCCTCGTCACTTCCAGGGGGCGCCCGCTTCCAGACTCTGCGCCCCCCTCAGCTCAGCTCCGCTCCGTCACTTCCAGGGGCGCCGCCGGTCATACACCAGGGCCTCCCACAGAGGCAGCCCACCGGCGCTACTACGCCCTCTGCTATCGCGCCTCCCGGGCCCCTCTGAGGCACAGGCAACCCCTCTTGCGCCGGGGCTTCTAGATGGCGGGCACCGCTCTGCACCAGGGCACCAGCACACAGGACGGGATCTCGCTCACCCTGCCAGCAGTTCGATTAGGCCTCTCCACACTTCAGGGGCTCCCCATACACCCCAAGCGGACCCAGCAGCCGCACAGTCCACCGCCGGCTACGGCAGGCCGAGGCTCTCGCAGTCTCCGTCGAGTGTCGGGGCCGCTGCCCAGGCTCCTGCCCCTGTCGGGCAACACCAATGTCGCCGCGTGTCCGCCGGCAGGATCGCATCCCGGCACTCTTCTGCGCCCAGCCGGGGCCCACAAATAGCCCACCTCCGAGTTCAACACACAGGGGCCTGCCGCCGGCCTGAGAGCCAAAATGGCGGGTCCGGGTCGCTCGCGAGGGCTGCACCAAGCCCGTTAAGCGTGTCCAGCGAGGCGGTCCGCCGCGCCGACTCGCCACCAAAGATTACTCCCTCCGGGGGTCCCCCCAGCACTCAGGGACCCTGCACATCCCCCAAAATCCGCTTATAATTGCTGAAATAGGCAGCAGGGTGCCGGAGCTCGCAGAGGACACATCTTAGCTCATCGCCGCCTAAGCCACGCCCCCCAATCCCATAATTTAATGCTTTTTGACGGGAGCTGATGTGTATCCCGGTGCTCCCTAATTGATACGTTTATTGCACACATAGGACTTTTTTCCTCATGATTACGCTGTACGCCAATTTAGTGTTAGGTGGCCCTCCTTTTCCCTTCATGACTCGTGTCCTGCTCCTGCTGGAATACATAAAGTTCCAACTGGTGGGCTGGCATCCATGGTTTGCTTGTCTTTTCACACAGTTCTCACCATTGTTTTGGGTATGTGTTGGGTTTAAGCCTTATAGCTTATGTCCAACGCACATCCTTGGCAAACAATTGTTGATTACATGTGGCAATTCATTGTGATTTTCTTAGTTTTCTGATGGGTTCATCTTTTATCGTTCCTTCTCAGCTCACAAATGGACATAGAGTTCGTAATCCTGGTTCAAACCATGGGGATGTTACTCCTGGAGCCTGATGATGAGACAGGATTCTAACCGTCTCAGCTTTAGCGTCCTGACCCCTCCTCTTTCACTCCTTGGTACACTTGCTATTCCATAGAATCTCATCTGTTGCCAGTCGTATCCGAAGTGTGTTTCCAAATATTTGGTCATGGCATAGTTCCTGTCCTCATTTTGTACTGCTGAATTATGTTCAAGAATTCTCTTTTTCAAAGGACAGATGGTGCTGCCTATGTATTTTTATCCGCACTTACATTCAATCATGTATACTACATAGGTGGTTTCACATGTTATCCTCTCATTGATGGTAAATGGTTTCCCTTTAAATTCAGCAATCTCTTGAGTGTTTTTTCCTATCCGGTATGCTTTGCATTTGTCACATCGCATTAATCCTATTTTTTGTTTTGTCAGCCATGATTTTGGATTGGTGTTCTAATAATATGTATTTATTACATAACACTCACTAACACATACAGGCATCTCCTAGCCCGGGATATACGTAATGCAGACAATACTTTGCAATAGAAACTGGTAAATTGCATATGATACACAGTGGTTACCGGGGGAGACCAAACCATATACTAAAATAGTGATATGCAAACCACGACTCAAGTTAAGACTATACCCAGAAGATGTAGAGGTGCCCGGTATCCCAGCAATCACCCAAGGTAAATAACCAAAAGCCCCACGAAGGCAGTGTTCAGAGTGGGAACATGACCATGGGATCAATGCAAATTATTGAGTAAGTTGTGGTTGCATTATTAAAAAAGGACTCTTCCCAGTGGACCGTGAAGAAACCCAGTGGAAGACAGAGGTTGGAGAGCCACCCCAAAAGTGGATACCCTAGGAACCAGGATATTTACACCAGGGAAGCCGGGTGCATAGATGTGAAGTGACGTCAGAAACTACTGTTGAACCGAATGGAGGACTTCAGGAAGATGCCACTGTTGGAGAAGGTGGAAGTGTCCAGTGGAACCCAAAGGTGGATTCAAGTTGAGAAATACCTGAAAGCAGAGGGGACAGAGTCTATGCCACTTGGAAGTGACCAGGAGGCACGGAAGACAAATGTCCGCCGATGTCGGGTGCTGCAGGAGAGTTGACGGTGACCTTGGAGCTGCAGCTGTGAGGGGACCAGGCGATGCTGTGGAAGTCCATGTGACGTTCACGAGCTGTCCCACGTCAGATGTCAAGAGATCAGGGGTCGGTGTCCATCAGGAACACCAACAAGCCTTAGCAACTGCAAACAAAATGGAAAGCAAAGAAGGTACAATGTTGGGACCAGCAAGGTCCAGGTGACTCACCACAAGCAGGGGAGTCAGGGCAGGCCCTGAGTAATCAGGGGACCCCACTGAAATTAAAGGAGAGCACTGTAGTCACGAGAGGACCTCAAGCAGCCCACCAAAGATGCAAGCCCACAATGCAAGTGATGCAGTGAGGATGAAGATCTTGGTCACAGGAGATGCTTGAGGTTGGAGCTACTTGGAGCCCAAAGAGCTTGGTGGAAGGTGATGCTTTGCAACAAGCCTTTCCAACTGCAAGTCAACGCGGTACACAGGAGTTTGGTTCCTGTGGCTCCGACAAGGGATACTGGCCTCAAACCTGGTGAGAGGACAGGTCCAGCCTCAAGGGATGTGAAGAACCACCACCTGTGTTGCAGAGCCTTTTGGAGTCTGTGGGAGCCCAAGATCTGCAGACCAGTCAGCTTAGTTGCAGTGCCTGCAGATGCAGGGAAGTGACTCCTTCACTTCAAAGAAGATTCCTTCAGGTGTCTTAGATGTCCACAGGCCTTGGAAAGTTCCTGTATGGTGCACAGGCATGGATGTTGCAGCAGACTAGCAGGGCGAGCAGATCAGGAGCAGCAGGAATCTTCTCAGTTGAAGCCTTGATGCCCAGAGCAAAGTACAGAGTGCCCAGAAGGTCAAAGAAGTGGTGTCTGAAATTAATCTTGTCCCACAATGAGTCTAGGGACCCACCCTCAGGTAAGCCCTTAAGTACCCTAAGGAAAGGGTTCGGACAAATCAAGGGTCCCTTCCTAAGAAGTGCCTGGAAAAGGGGGAGGGTACTCCCCTGTCCTTTGTCCAGTTCTGCACCAGAGCTGGAGCTATGCATGGACTATGCATGGAGGGTACCAAGTGTCCCCTGCACGCAGACTATGTGGCACTGGTAAGTGCCCCCACAGTGCCCCAATACACTAAACCCTTTCTAGGAGGTGGTCACACCTTCCTGTAACAGGATACCTATTGTTCTGCCTTCACCTGCCCAAGCTTGGCTCAGCAGCAGGAGGGCAGAATTGTGTCTCTGGCCAGCTGCAGCCCTAGCTTGCAGATTGGTACCGGGAGCACCAGGGAACTCCCAAAGGAGCTTTACAGTGCATGGAATCATACCTCCCACTTAAGGTGTGGGGGTATGATTCCAACATGTTTGATAACAAACATGATAGGATTAATTGAACAAGTTACTTACCTTCGGTAACGATGTATCTTTAAGAGACATATGTAGTTATAGATTCCTTACCTTCAGAATTGCCCCCAGGCGTCAGACTGGATCTGATATTTTTTCTTTAGCAGTAGCCCTGCTCATCGGTAGGTCCTGTGGGTCAACTCTGTGTCCGACGTCGGCGTTGTGTTCGCCAGGATGATGCCACAGTGTCTATTTAGACACTGTCCCTGCATGCTGACAGCAGTTCTGACACGACTTTGCACACCAGAAGCGCAGAGCCATGCAAGACACTGACCACTGGTGCACATAACTAGGGCCCTCTAAGGGATTCCCTATCCCTAGAAGTCAGTTCTCAGGTTCTCAGGGAGGAAAGGTGGTCCGGTAAGGAATCTATAACTACATATGTCTCTTACAGATACAACATTACAGAAGGTAAGTAACTTGCTCATCTAAAATAGACTGAAGTTATAGATTCCTTACCTTTAGAATAGCTACCCCAGCAATGCCAACCAAGAAGGTGGGTCTGCAAGCCAAGTTCACACCAGAAAGTCCTGAAGAACAGAGCGGCTGAAGTAGCCGTCTCTCCGGACTTGGCTGTCCAGGCAATAATATTTGGTGAACATGTGCAGAGATGCCCGCGTGGCTGCCTGACACATGTCAAGGAATGGGACTCCACGTCCCAAAGCAGTAGTAGCTCCCATTGTCCTAGTGGAGTGGGCACGCAGTCCCACTTGGGCTTCCTTATTCGCCAAGGAGTAGCAGATTTTTTTTTTTACAACATAATTTTATTGTTCACAGCCAAGCCAAACAAAATACCCCATAGGGCACCCCAAGTATGCATAAAAGATGACAAAGATGGGTATCAACTTTTTCAACAATGACATGATATTGGTCATGCAAAGAATAAATTGCAAAGAATAAGAATAACAGAAAAACAAAGAACTGCGCCACATTGCCTCTGCTTGACAAGTAGAGATTTATCATCTATAGGGAGAGTCCTTCCAACCCGTAGCCACATTTATCATGTGTACTATGCATTTTCCAGTCCGCTGGATTCATAACAACAGTTCTTCAGCATCAGACGGGGAGGAGGAGGCTCCAGATATAATCCAGGAGTAGCAGATTTTAATGCATAGAACAACCCATAGAGAGATGGTGTGTTTTTGCACAACCCGACCTTTCTCGGCCCCCACATATCCGACAAAGAGTTGTTCATCCACCCGGAATTCTTTTGTGCGGTTGACAAAGACAACACACTCTTTGAGTCTAGACGGTGTAGTCTCTCCTCCTCCTTGGAAGGGTGCAGAGGTGGGAAAAGTGATGGTCTGTCCTATATGGAAAGAGGTAACCCCTTTGGGAAGAAATTACTTTGTCCAGATGAAGAGCAAGAAAAGAAGGTTTGGAAGATAAAGCTTGAAGCTCACTCACTTTGAGAGCAGAGGTGATGGCAACAAGGAAAGCTGTCTTCAGAGTGAGGTGCCTGAGAAGACAGTTGTGAAGAGGCTTGACGGGAGAGAACATAAGATAGGTTAAGACCAGGTTCAAGTCCCATTGAGGCATTATGAACAGAGAAGGAGGAAAGGGGTGAGTAATGCCTTTTAGAAATCTATTTACAATAGGGGACTTGAAAAGAGAAGGCTGATCAGGAAGGCGAAGAAAAGCAGATATGGCTGAAAGGTAGCCTTTAGAGTGCCCAGGGCAGAGCTGTGCTGGGCCAAAGAAAGTATATACAAGAGAACCTCCAAAAGAGGGTCAGAAAGAGGATCCACAGCCTTTGTGGTGCACCATGCCACAAACTTGTTCTATCTACAGTCGTATACCGTCTTAGTGGAGGGGCGCCTGGCTGTCAAGATGACATTACAAACTTCAGGAGGAAGGTCAAAAGCTGTCAACTGTTGCAGCTCAATCATCACACAAAGAGGTGGAGGCTGGACAGAAGATCCTCCTGAAAAGGCAGTCTGATTGAAGGATCGGTGGCCATTAGACATAAATTATACAATATGATTGTATAATTTATGTCTAATAACTGCCCATGTATTTTGTCACTCACAATTAATTGGTGAAATTACTGTGTTTTTATTTTTTTAAGTTTTTTAATAAATACAATTCATTTCTCATACATATTTTTGCTTGACACTGGTTTGTTTCTAGCTCAGGAATGACTTTTTATCTATAGATGTTCAACTAATTAAACTGTCTAGGAAGTTATCTACATTATAAAAAAAACACAGGCCTCCCTCTTTGTTGATGGAAAAGAGTCTCTGTGATTGCCCTCACTTTTTCCTCTTGTGGAGCTATCATCCCTTTCCCTAAGGCATACCCTAGATAGGGGACCTTTTGGAACCCCACCGAGGATTTTTTGGAATTGATGTGAAGACTCGATTTTTGTAAGGCCTGGAATATCGTTTGTAGGTGTTGTATGTTATCTTCCCATTATGGACTGAATATCACTATGTCGTCTAAATAGGCTGACGAGAAGGCCTGGTAATCAAGGAGCACAGTATTCGTCAGCCGTTGGAAAATGGCGGGTGCTCCATGTAAACCAAAGGGGAGGGCATTAAATTTGAATAACCCACCAGGGATAACAAAAGCGTTTTTCTCTCGATCTTTAAGGGGTACCTGCCAGTACCCTTTAGTGATATCCAGTGTGGTAATGTATCGTGCATAGTCCAATTTTTCTATTATCTCATCTACTCTAGGTAAGGGGTATGAGTCAAATTTTGAGATGGCATTGCCCGCTTTAAAATCCATACAACAACGACGCCCCCCTGGCCCCCCGAGCGGCCCAGCCACAGCAGAGCCGCCCGCTCGCCAGTTTCCCGCCGCAGCTCGCCACAGGCCCGCCCACCACCGGCCCATTGGCCGAGCCGCTCCCGCCGCCCAGCTGACCCGCCCTCCCGTCCCCCTTCTTATGACGCCCCCAGAGCGACCGTGCAGCGGACGCGCGCAGCGGGAGCACCGACTGAGCGCCGAAGGTGCGCCAAAGGTAAGCCCGTCTGCGCCCGTCCACGCCTGGACCGTGCCCAGCGCCAGGACCCCTGGCCCCCGCAGACCCCAGCCCACCCACCGGACGTACGACGCCGCCACCCTCAACGCACTCAACGCCGGTCGAATCCCAGGATGCTACCGAGCCACCCCGAGACGCACCCACCGACCTTTCTGCTGCAACTCCTGCAAGTTCACCTGCATCCGGACCTGCACTACTCCAGCACCAACCAAGACCAAGACGAGCAACAGCAGCAGCCACCTGAAATGCATCCTGCTAAACACCCGCTCCGTCCACAGACACGCCGTCGAGCTCTGGAACCTGCTCGACACAACTTCACCAGACGTCGCCTTCCTCACGGAAACCTGGATGAACGCCTCTTCAGCGCCCCACATCGCCATCGCCATCCCAGACGGATACAAGATCATCCGAAGGGACCGCATCAACCACACCGGAGGAGGCATCGCCATCTTCCACAGGAACACCATCCGCATCACGACCAACACCGACGACACCCTCGCACCCGCCGAGCACCTGCACTTCCAGGTCCACATCAACCCCAAGACCACCCTCAGAGGCACCCTCATCTACAGACCCCCGGGACCACGCACACAATTCAGCGAAGACATCGCCGACTTCATCAGCCCGCACGCCCTCTGCTCCACTGACTACGTCCTCCTCGGGGACCTCAACTTCCACCTGGAGAACAACAACGACCGCAACATCACCACCCTGCTGGACAACCTCGCAAACCTGGTGTCGTAAATTGACAATGACTGGGTTAGCGTTAAGCTTTGCTACACATTATTCCCTTATCTTGACCATAGTTGTTAAACGCCATTTTGTATGTTACGGCGGCCATTTTAGAGAATGTGTCACCTCGTGGTCAGCATGCCCTTTAGTCCTTTCTCCGTACCACTGACCACTTGAGTTTGCCCAGCAACAGGCTATTTTTAGTAACGGTCAAGCCCGCACATGCGCAGTTCCGACTGACCAGTCATCGCTTAGGAATGTTCCGCCAAACTGACCAGTGGTGTTGTAACCCCTCCCATGAATTGGCTGTGTTCCAAAAATGACCATATATGTACCTGAAACTCTGTAACCATGTACCGCCCATCTTTTAATGTCTGTAAAACTGTATAAAAGAAGGACTTACACCGATGTTCGGGGTGATACTTCTTACATTACCGAAGGGTGCTGTAGGAATGTACCACCACCCCATGGGGTCTTAATAAACTTATCTTTTGCATTTTCTAGTTTCCGTGCCAACTGTTCTTATGGTGTGGAGGGTATTCTGCGGAGTATGTAGGCCTGGAGAACCCAATACCACAAATTGGCGACCACGAAGGGACTCATCGGCGACTCGGATGCCCGAAGGAGAGGTTGTGACGAAGGATTGGAAACTCGCCATGGACACGTACGCTGCCACTGAGTGACCCGAGTCTTGGCACCCACGGTGTTTTCGTCCCTTCCTTCTGATCTGACCTTCCAGGTGGCGCCGGTCCCCGACTGAGATCCTGCTCATCTGCGTTACTGTACAGTGCCGGTTTGGCTGATTTGATTAAAGACCTTGGCAGTTGGAACCTGGATATTTGAGATTTGGGTAAGAATTGTGATTGGTAAGGTAGTCTGCGGACGCTTACTGTGGTTCTATTAATATGAATATGTTTTGAGTTAGCTAACATTTGAGTCTATGAATTGATGTATATGTGTAGTGCACTCCACATAGGCAGGCATATAGAGATGTTTCTCTAACTTTGTTTGTACTTTGAGCGGCACATTTGTGTGAAGTATAGTAAGTGCCATTTTTTACGGTATCACGTTTCCGTGGTACTTTTTGAACATGCCTGTTTTAAGCACACTCCGAGGGATGTGCTGTCTTGGGAATGGTACCACATACAGATTAAACGAATCTCAGCCGGCTCCCCCAGAGGGGACTCCTAACCGTGAAATGTATATTAAATTCGGCCTTCCCCCTATATTTTATAGTAAATTATGGAACAAATACCCCAAGTCTGATCCCGAGTAACAATGGCCACTACATGGGTCGTTTGATTTACGAAAGGTTCCGTTTGTAGAGCAATGTTTGTTTCAACGCAGGTCTAGACAGGATATGTTTGATTGTGTACGAATGTGGGAGAAAGCAGTGCATGAACGTATGAAGCGTGAGATTGCCTTGGCGGAAAAAGAGCAGCGCAAGGCTGCTCGAGATAAAGCTTTACAGCTGGAGGAGAAGGAGTTGCAGGAGAAGAAAGAGAGGGAGGCACGGGAACGTAATTTGCAAACGAGCGGTCAATTT
Source organism: Lissotriton vulgaris (assembly GCF_964263255.1). Lineage (NCBI taxonomy): Eukaryota > Metazoa > Chordata > Amphibia > Caudata > Salamandridae > Lissotriton > Lissotriton vulgaris. The sequence continues at coordinate 1,355,434,181 of NC_141689.1, read as the reverse complement.
CCTATTCGACGTCCGCTTTATCCTGTCCTTACTAATGAAGTTGATGATTTTTCGTTATTAGATCGGTCCCCGCCTCCGTATGTTCAGCCTACGGCTCCGGACGAGGATTTCGCTGATGAAGATCGAGATAGTGCGAGTACGAGGTTAACTGCTAATAGAGCTGCGGAATTGCGCAGTTTCGCTAGGAAACTGAATTTGAATAGAATAACAATGTCAGAGATTAATGCTGAAAGGAATAAGTGGTCAGAACGGGAACAGTTGTGTTTTTTAAGTACCTTTGCAGATGAAGTTGTTGAACGATTTCGTAAGAATTCAGAGGATTTAGAACCTAAGGATATATCAGTCCATCATGAGAATATGCGTAAAGGTGTATTTGTTCTTTCAGATGCGGATGCCTTTTTCTTACGATTGGTCCACCTACGGGATGAGGCGTCCAGATTGCGGGAAGTATGAAAAGCATCAGAGAAGTCCGTGCCGGGGTCGACGGAGATAACCAATGAGTGTTCTATCTTTGGAGCAGATAAGATTTCTAAAGTGCATGTTATGCCTATGCGTGAAGCTGCACCTCTGTATGTTCCCCCTAAAGGGCAAGGTACCAGTGATGATAAAACGTCCGGGGATGCAAAAGGGTATTTTATATATAATTGGGTGTATACGCCTTGGAATAGAGCGGATGTTATGGCATTGAAAAACGCCTTACCAGATCCCCGTAAAAATCCGGCAGCTTTTTATGAAGGAGTGGAGGGGGCTATTTCTTCCTGTGTGATGACACTAGTTGATATAGATCTTTTCTTTGGCCTAATACTCCCCCCTGATATGTGGAGAGCGATTCGTAAATTTGATGATCAAACGATGTTAGGAGCAAATTGGAAAGATATAAGCCAAGCTGATTTAGATAGGGAGCCAGCATGTAAACCCTGTCAACTGATGTTAGATCTCCCAACAGCTATTTTGAATAAATTGAAAACGCTTGTTCCCCCTAAAAAGATTGATTGGACTATGCTAGCCTCGTGCAAACAGAAACAAGACGAGTCGGTATCTGACATCTTCAGACGTTTCGAAGAAGCGTTTCATGATTACAGTGGACAATTGTTAACAGATGATACGGGTAGGCATCTGTTTGTCGACAAGTATGTGGCTAATCTCCTACCGGAGATTGCAAAGTGGTTGAAAAGTAGTGAAAGTTCTTGGACCACGGCGACCCCTGCGTCTTTGTTAACTATGGCTCAGTATTATGAGCGATGAATTTGGAAGGGTAGCTGCACTCCTTTAGATGAGTATGTTAGAACGTTAGTTCGGTATGTGTGCTGTGCTGGTATGTAGCCTGCAAACTATAAAGTATAAAGTATATTTGGCCTGGTTGGGAACCAGGACACCAGTACGCACTACTCAATTTGAATTTGAACGCTAGTACATTTGTTTAATTTTCACCAAAAAATCAACTTAGATCAGCATGACATTCATATTCATGTTTCATTTGTTATAAAGCATGTTTTTTGTCAGCATATACATTGCTATCTTAAAACATATATCATACATTTCAATGTCAATACATTTTATGTACACCCAATGCATTTCGGGGCGCGAGCCCCTTCGTCAGGGGTCTGTATGTAGACAAAAGAAAAAGAAAAAGAGAAAGGAATCTTATTACTATTGATGCACTGATATACAGGAAAATAGATCTCTCTGTTGTGTATGTTTCTTACCGCAGGTTAGGTAGAATCTATTATAGGTTACAATCCCAATTGAATATTGAAATGACCTGAACGAAAGAGAAAGGGGGGGGGGGAATGCTAAGTGTGAGTGTGATGAGTTGATTAAATCGATGATTTATATAAAAAACTCTGTGTGAAATTTCGTGTTACCTGTATGCTTTGTTGATCGAGTCTGAAAATAGGAATGAGGAGAAGAGGGAGGTTAGGGGTGAAGGGGGTGTATGATATTTACACTTGATGAGCGTGGAGCTAATTTAGCTTTATAGATTGAATAACAACCCAAAGTTTATGGAAAAATGGTTCGAGATCCTAAACAAGTGCTCCCTGGACTTAATACTACTACTAGTAGAGGAACTCGCAAAGACGATAGCTGATCTAGAGGAGGAAATACACAACCTCAAACGGGATCTATCAGAAAGAATAGAGGATGATGTATGGGGCAGGACCCTAGAAGACATCAACACACGATTGGATAAATATGGCAAAGAACTAGAAGAGACCAAGTTACGTAAATTTAAACGTGACACTATCGACTATAAATTAAACGAGGCCTACACATGGGCGGAAGTGTACGCAAAACGACGATTTAACAGCAACAAAAAACAACAACCAACTTCCTCAGATGAGAGTGTAGTCTCAGATAGTGAAGTAAGCTCAAGAAGGCAACCGATAGTCACCACACAAGCACAAAAATCAACATCACAACCCTCTGACCTAACCAGTGCAGCTACTGGACCATCGTCGATTCCTTTTTTAGAAAAGGATCTACCACCAAGCAAACCACCGGATGTTCCAATAACAACAACTGGAGAAAAAAATCGAGAAGAGGACAGGGAAAGATAAAAGCAACGGGAGAAGGACAGAGAACTACTGAAGAAAACAGGATTGAGAAGCCAGACCAAGACCTCATAATAAACATCTCACACTATACTCTCTCCAACTTTGAAAAAAAGATATTGAACAAAGGCACATCTTTTGTATCCACGTATCACACGAACGCTTTGGAAATGGAGGTAGCACTCTTCAAATTAATGAGAATTCTAAGGTTAAAATATTTCTTCGCAGTTCTAAACCCAGCAACAGACATCATGGAAATAGACAGACGGTTCAAACCAAAAAGTAACTTCATGCCACCAACATCCCACAAGACTCTCGACACATTCGAAACTCTAGTGAAAGCGGACATGAACAGGATCCAATTCAAAAGGAAAAGCAGAAACCTCACTCGAGCAGAATACAGTGCTCTCCAAAGATTAGCAAACAACAAGGATTTGATATTCCAAAGAGCTGATAAAGGTGGCGCATTAGTCTTAATGGACTCAACTTTTTACACACAAAAAGGAGATGAACACGTATATGACACTGAGACATACACTAAACTAGAACAAGATCCAACTATGAACATGTCCCAAAATCTAGATGACATCCTGGATAAAGCGGAGGAGTATAACTGGATTGATAACTCTACGAAACGATACCTTCGGCAAACTTTTCCACGAAGACCAAAAATATACTTTTTACCGAAAGTCCACAAGAGTTTAAGTGACCCCCCCTTCAGGCCAATCGTTTCAGGATGTTCCTCGATCTTCGAAAATCTAGGCATCTTCATTGATGCACATATGCAACCATTCATGCAAAAATGGGTTACATACATAGAAGATACATCAGACTTCCTGAGGAGTCTAACAGAAATCACAAAGGCTGACAATGAGGAATGGACACTATGCTCCATTGATGTAACCTCGCTATACACATCAATTCCCCACAAACAAGGGTTAGAGGCGATGGAATGGGCATTACTGAGATCAGAGATACCTGATGAATTGAAATACCTCATACTGCAACTACTTGAATTCTGTCTTCTGAACAGTTATTTTGTATGGAAAGAAGATTTCTACATTCAACAAACAGGTACGGCTATGGGATTCCCAGGAGCCTGCGTCTATGCGAACATCTTCATGGCGAAATTCGAACTAGACTATATACTAGAAGACCCTACATGGCAAGCTGGGTTAGTCTACTACAAGCGCTACATAGACGACATATTCATCATATGGAAACACACACCCACAGAACTACTACAGAATATCAAGAGTCTAAACTTGGCCAACCCACGAATACAATTCACCCACAATATCAGTGACACAGCACTTCCCTTCTTGGATGTTCTTGTTGAACTTCAAAATGGGTCAATCCAAACTAAACTATTCAAGAAAGAAACGGACAGAAACACGGCATTACTTTACGAGAGCTTTCATCCAACTAACCTAATAAACAATCTTCCAATTTCTCAATTTATGAGGATCAAAAGAATATCGTCAACTGACACGGATTGCATGAAAAGTCTGGAGCAACAAAGGCAAAGATACCTGGACAGGGGATACCCCGACAAACTGCTAGAAGGACATTTGGAAAAAGTTGAAAATATACCCAGGAAGAATCTATTACAAAAAAAGATTAAAACAGACAACAAAAGGATGGTATTCGTTTCAAAATACTCATCTGCGTCAAAAGACATACAAAGGATTATCATCAAAAGATGGAAAATCATAACAGCTGAAAAAGATTTTGAAACACTCTTTCATGACAAACCTCTATTCGCGTACAAAAGGTCACAGAACCTAAAAGAACTACTGAATAAATCCATCAATGACGACATGATAGCGAAAAGAACCCACAAAGGAACCCAGAAGTGTTACAATTGCAAAAACTGTAACAACGTCATACAAGGAGACATCTTGCTTCATCCGCGTACAGGAGAAAAGATACAACTAAGACACACGACAAACTGCAACTCTGAGCATGTGGAGTACTCGATAAAATGTCAGTGCGGATTAATATATGTCGGAAAAACAGACAGAAAATTGAAAATAAGGCTGACGGAACACAAAAGCCGCATCCGTAACAAGAATCTGACTGCACCCCTGGCAAAACATTGGATCGAAACAGGGCATTCCATCGCCCAACTAAGATTCCAAATAATTGAAATGGTTCCCCAAAGGTTGGGAATAGACAATGCCAAAGTCCTAATCCAAAGAGAAACATTCTGGATTCGAAGGCTTCAAACTCTTATCCCGAATGGATTGAATGATAAATTAGATCTTATATGTTTCCTATAGGCATCTAATATCCTATAAGACCGCAAACCACTGAAAACCACACAATCCCCATGATTTTGCTCCTTCATCAACCAAGAGCTTGAACTTATTACACACATCGCAGAACATATCAGATATGGTTAACCATACAGTTACACAAATATGTTACTCCACTATTAATGTTCCTAAGCTATAACCATGCTCTTACAGAATACATCTAATCGCTCACCATCACCTATATTTCACACTACACAGTAAGCTCCTGTGATAAAATTAATGTTCAATAGGATTTTCAATAAACACCTTTAATAGAATGGAAATAGGCAGGAGTACTCACTAAAAATTGTAATACAAATCGACAGTAGAAATTGTATACTGAGATGCATGTGATATAAATACACCAGTCGTTATAGGACCTGACATTCATGAATTGCCAAAATCCTGCTAGATACAAGGTCTTCTAAACTTACTAAAATGTTTTTCTCCCCGCCCCCCACCCCCACCTCCTCCCTGGTTTTATTCCCAATATTCTAATCATTTTGGAAAACACCTACACTCATAATGTTAGAGCCTCGACTCAACTAATAAAGCCGACAATAGACATTACATGTGCCAACACATTAAGTCTAACCCACAAACTCACCACTCCAAGATGGCGACTGTTACCACAATTTATCCCTACATATAGCCGTCTCGTAATACATGGGTCTTCACAATTGTCTAACCCCATGGTGCGTTCCCTAAGACACCTAAAACTAAAAACCGCAACATCTCGGTGAGACTAGAAACTAGCGAGAGTCCGTTGTCGATAGCTACGCGGATGATAATCACCATATTAAAGGAAGGACTAAACGTCCTCACGCTAACGCTCGAAAAAAACGCTGCGACGGGATCACTGAGCACTCCGCTCCGGTAAGGATTCCTTTATTACCACCTATACCGCTCCTAAATCAGATCATTTTCTGAATAGACCGCACGCTGGCCAGCACCCTAAGAAATATTGTTATTATTTTTTTCGGCAGATCCACCCTCATTCTCGAGCACTTGCTGAGTCCGACGTCCATCTGGTAGGACTCTCAGGTAAACTCCAGTACTTATGGAGTCAAAACTTATCGCATTTCTGCTTTTGGCATCTCTGACCCAAATTTTTTGTATTTCCACATAGGCTCCATGTTCTAAAGTCAGCACATATAAGGTGAGGACATATGTATATATGGTAATTCCAAGCTAAATTAGCTCCACGCTCATCAAGTGTAAATATCATACACCCCCCTCACCCCTAACCTCCCTCTTCTCCTCATTCCTATTTTTCAGACTCGATCAACAAAGCATACAGGTAACACGAAATTTCACACAGAGTTTTTTATATAAATCATCGATTTAATCAACTCATCACACTCACACTTAGCATTCCCCCCCCCCTTTCTCTTTCGTTCAGGTCATTTCAATATTCAATTGGGATTGTAACCTATAATAGATTCTACCTAACCTGCGGTAAGAAACATACACAACAGAGAGATCTATTTTCCTGTATATCAGTGCATCAATAGTAATAAGATTCCTTTCTCTTTTTCTTTTTCTTTTGTCTACATACAGACCCCTGACGAAGGGGCTCGCGCCCCGAAATGCATTGGGTGTACATAAAATGTATTGACATTGAAATGTATGATATATGTTTTAAGATAGCAATGTATATGCTGACAAAAAACATGCTTTATAACAAATGAAACATGAATATGAATGTCATGCTGATCTAAGTTGATTTTTTGGTGAAAATTAAACAAATGTACTAGCGTTCAAATTCAAATTGAGTAGTGCGTACTGGTGTCCTGGTTCCCAACCAGGCCAAATATACTCAGTATTATGAGCGGCAGGAATTAGAGGCTAAAGAAAGTGTCGATAAGAAAGCGAAGGAGTTGAAGACGAAGGTGATGTTGGCACAGGTTCGTGGTGCGCAATCTAGAGGGAATGATAGAGGCAGGCGAGGAGGGGGTAATGCGTCGTATGGTCGTACCGATATTGCTGAGGACCAATGTGCATATTGTAAAGAGTTTGGGCATTGGGCTGAAGACTGTCCGGTGCTTCGTGAGCAGCGTAGCCAGCGTGGTCGAGGTGGTGGTAGGTCACGGAACAGTTATTCGGGAGCGAGAGGTGGTGGAAGTGATCGTGGTAGGTTTGAGGCGAGGGGTCGTGGTCAGGATGAACGAAATACTTTTGATCGGCGTAATCAGTATCAGATATCGGAAGGTGAGAACGTGGAGAGTCAGGATTATGTGCATGCATAGGATTGCGTAGGATGGGGTGTGGAATCGGTTGAAGTGCCAGTAGATCAAAGAGGTCCATATGTATCAGCGGGCGTTTTGGGTTCTACTGATCAGTTTTTAGTTGACACAGGAGCTACTCATAGTGCTTTGTCTAAAAACTTGGTTCCAAGGGCTCCCCTGTCTGGCGAAACGATTACGTGTATAGGGTTCGATGGCACACCCTCTCCAAGCCCATTATCACAACCTCTTGCATTTTGTATTGATAAATTTTTTGGTCTATGTCCATTTTTGTTGTCGCCTCATACCCCAGACAATATTATGGGCATAGATTTGCTCAAATATTTTCGAGCAACGATAAGCTGCGCTCCTGAAGGAGCGCGGGTTTTTCTAAATGACAATTATCCAGATGCAGGCAGACTATGTACCATGCAAGAAATTGAAGCGTTAGCCTCTCTCCCACACACGTAATGGGCGACATCAGATACGGATGTGGGACAGATGCTCATCCCGCCTATTCAAATTACTGTTAAGGAGGGAGTATCTTTGCCACGTGTACCGCAGTATAAAATATCCAGAGAAGGTGAAATTGCCCTGACGCACATCGTTCAGGATTTGATTATTGCAGGAGTAGTGGAGGAAGTTCCCTACAATGTCTGTAACAGCCCTATTCTTCCGATCCTTAAGAAAGATACTGACAACAAAGTCTATTGATTTATTATTGATTTGAGAGAAATAAACAAAATTGTAGTACCCCAGTACCCGGTGGTGTCTGACATCACCACCTTACTTACTTTGGTCCCCCCCCACTGCCACTACTTTCTCTGTTATTGATCTAAAAAATGCGTTCTTTTCCATTCCCATCCATCCCGACAGCAGATATCTATTTGGCTTCACGTTAAATAATAAATCGTATAGATTTTGTCGTGTTCCTCAAGGTTACACAGAGAGCCCTAGCATTTATAGCCAGGCTTTAAAAAGACAGCTCGATTCATTTGAATTGCGCTCTGGAGTAGCTCTTATTCAACACGTTGATGACCTCCTATTGCCTGCAGACACCTATGCACAATGTGAGGAGAGTACTCTTGCCTTGCTCTCCTTTTTGGCTCAGAATAACCACAAAGTCTCTAGGAAAAAGTTACCATATTGTAGACCAATGGTGACCTACCTCGGTCATCTTTTGTCTAAGGAGGGACGTGCATTAACATCTGATCGAATTCAAGCGATTTTAGATACACCAGTCCCCCGCACTCAGAGAGATGTACGCGCCTTCATAGGATTAACGTCCTTTTGTAGACAGTGGATAATGGGGTTTTCGCACATTATAAAGCCTTTGTTAGCGTTACTGTCCAAAACTACACCAATGCCCCTTGAATGGACGGATGAATGTCAAAATGCTTTTGAACAATTGAGACAGGCCCTTTGCTCTGCACCCGTGTTAGGTACACCAGATTACACAAAGATTTTCACGTTGTATGTGCACGAGAAAGATGGGTGCGCATTATCAGTGTTAGTGCAGACACACGGGGTTAAGCAGAGGCCCTGTGCGTACTTTTCGGCCATTCTTGATCCTGTAGCACAAGGGTTACCTGGGTGTTTCCGAGCAGTTGCAGCAACAGCAGTAGCTATACGGCAGAGTGAGGGAATAGTTTTGTCACACAAACTGTTGGTGTTAGTTCCCCATGCAGTGGACGCTCTGCTAAACCAAACGAAAACCCAGTATCTTACGAGTGCACGTTTAACAGGATATGAGCTTACACTTCTGGCGCCACATATCACACTAAAGCACAAGTTACTACTTGTGTAACGATATATCTGTAAGAGACATTAGTTAGTGATAGATTCCTTACCTTAGAATATCCCCAGGCGTCAGACTGGATCCGGAAACTTTTGCGTAGCAATACCCCTGCGCGCCGGTAGGCGTCGTCTGCGGCTCCGCGCCCATCGTCGGCGTCGTGAGCGCCGGGATGACGTCGTCGGAGTACTTAGACGGCGCCCATGCGCGCTGACGTCAGTTCTGACACACAGCTTTTCCGCGCCAGATACGCAGAGCCATGATAGAACTAACACTGGTGCCATGAAACTAGGGCCCTGAAAGGGGATGACCTTAACCCTAGATATCGGTTCGCAGAACGGGGAGGATGGGTGGGTCGGTAAGGAATCTATCACTAACTAATGTCTCTTACAGATATATAGTTACACAAGTAGTAACTTGTGCATCTGAAAGAGACACGTTAGTGATAGATTCCTTACCTTAGAATAGATACCCCAGCAATACCAACCCCGGTGGTGGGTCTGCGAACCAATATCACACCAGAAAGTCCTGGAGGACGGAACGGCCAAAGAAGCCATCCCTCCGGACTTGACTGTCCAGGCAGTAGTGTCTTGCGAACGTGTGCAGCGAGGCCCACGTAGCTGCCTGGCAAATGTCCTGCAGGGGGACACCGCGGCCCAGGGCAGTTGTCGTTGCCGTGGCCCGAGTGGAGTGAGCCCGCAATCCAGCCGGGGGCTCCTTCCTCGCCATGGAGTAACATGCTTGGATACACAAGATGATCCACCTAGAGATGGTCCTCTTGTGCACAGCCTTACCCTTCTTTGCGCCCACGTAACCAACAAAGAGTTGGTCATCCACCCGGAATTGGCGTGTGCGATCTAGGTAGTAGGAGAGTGCACGTTTTGGATCCAGACGGTGGAGCCTCTCTTCCTCCTTCGAGGGATGCGGAGGCGGAAAGAAGGTGGGCAAGGTAATGGACTGCCCGATGTGGAAGGCCGTAACAACCTTGGGCAGAAAGGAAGGTTGTGTACGTAACACCACCTTGTCAGGATGAACAGACAGGAAAGGTGGAGAAGAAGAAAGAGCCTGGAGCTCACTCACTCTCCTGGCAGAGGTGATGGCAACCAGGAAGGCAGTTTTCAGAGTAAGGAGACGAAGAGGACAGTTATGCAGTGGCTCAAAGGGAGCACACATCAGATAAGTGAGAACAAGATTCAAGTCCCACTGGGGCATCACGAAGGGAACAGGAGGGAACATGTGCGTGATGCCCTTCAGAAATCTACTTACAATAGGGGACTTGAATAAAGAAGGCTGATCTGGTAGCCTCAAGAAGGCTGATAGAGCAGAAAGGTACCCTTTAAGAGTGCCCAGAGCAGAGCCCTGCTGGGCAAGGGAAAGAAGAAAGAGCAGCACTTCCGAAAGGGGTGCCGAGAGAGGATCCACAGCCTTTGCTGTGCACCATGCCACAAATCTGTTCCACCTGCAGGCGTATACCGACTTTGTGGAGGGACGCCTGGCTGCCAGAATGATATTACAGACTTCAGGAGGCAAGTCAAATGGCCTCAACTGCCGCCGCTCAATCTCCAAGCTTGTAGGTGGAGACTGGACAGGTTCGGGTGCAGGACCGTCCCCTGCTGCTGCGACAGAAGGTCCTCCCGAAGAGGCAGACGAATCGGGGGATCGACTGACATGCTGAGTAGCTCGGGATACCAGTATCTTCGTGCCCAGTCCGGAGCCACAAGGATGACCTGGGCCCGGTCGCGCCTGATCTTCTTCAGCACTCTGGGCAGAAGTGGTATAGGCGGAAAGGCGTACAACAGACCGCAGCTCCACTCGCGACGAAAAGCGTCTCCGAGCGAGTGCCGCCTTGGAAATTCCAACGCGCAGAACTGATGATATTGCGCGTTCTCTTCTGTGGCGAATAGATCTAACCAAGGCTCTCCCCACTGCCGAAAGAGACCTTGCGCCACGTCCGAGTTCAGACGCCATTCGTGATCCATCATGCACCGGCGGCTGAGTTCGTCCGCCCTGGCATTCAGAGAGCCTGCCAGGTGTTGAACCACCAGGGTCACGCCCTGATGTTCCAGCCACTGCCAGAGGCGCAGAGCATCCTGGCAGAGGGTCCACGACCCCACACCGCCCTGTTTGTTGCAGTACCACATGGCGGTGGTGTTGTCGGTGAACACTTGCACTACGCTCCCCCGGACAGAGGGGAGGAATGCCTTCAGTGCTAGACGAATCGCCCGCAGCTCCAGAAGGTTGATATGAAGCCGGGACTCCGCCGGAGACCAGAGGCCTCTGATCTCCGCCTCTCCCATGTGGCCTCCCCAGCCCTGGAGGGACGCGTCCGTCACAACTACGTGCTCCGGTTGGGGTAGGGAGAGGGGTCTGCCACTGACCCAGTCGCGGTCCGTGAGCCACCACTGCAGTTGTCTCGCAGTGCCCTCTGAGATCAGGACATGATCGGACAGGTTGCCCTGATGCTGGGCCCACTGAAACTTCAGGTCCCACTGCAGAGCCCGCATCCGCCACCTGGCGTGACGCACCAGAAGGATGCAGGAGGCCATCAGTCCCAGAAGCCGCAGCGTCAACCTGACCGAGACCCGGGATAACGGCTGGAAGACGGGAACCAGAGCCTGAATATCCCGAACCCGCTGCTCGGGTGGGTAAACCCGAAACTGCGCCGAGTCGAGAACCGCTCCGATGAAGAGGAGCTTCTGAGAGGGACACAGGCGTGACTTCGGCACATTGATGGAGAACCCCAGCAAGTGCAGGAGGTCGGCCGTAGTCTGGAGGTGGCTGACGACTGTCTGGGACGAGCCCGCCTTCAACAACCAGTCGTCGAGGTAGGGGAAGACTGATACCCCCTGCCTGCGCAGATGGGCTGCGACCACCGCCATCACCTTCGTGAACACCCGTGGGGTGCTGGTAAGGCCGAAGGGGAGCACGGTAAACTGAAAGTGCTCTTGGCCTACCGTGAACCGCAGGTAACGCCGGTGGGCCGGCAGGACGGGGATGTGGAAATAGGCGTCCTGCAAGTCCAACGCTACCATCCAGTCTCCTGGGTCCAGGGCAGCCAGGACCTGAGCCAAAGTGAGCATCTTGAACTTCTCCGTCCGGAGGAAGCCGTTGACGTTCCGCAGATCCAAGATAGGGCGCCCCCTTTGCCCTTCTTGGGTACCAGAAAGTAGTGGGAGTAACAACCACGTCCTACTTCTGGCCCAGGAACGCGCTCGATGGCCCTCTTGGCCAAGAGGGCCGAAACCTCCTCTTGCAGAAGTTGCAAGTGATCCCCCGACACATGGTGGTATTGAGGTGGCATGGATGGAGGGGATGACTCGAAGGGGAGGGAGAAGCCCCTTCGGACAATTTGCAGCACCCACCTGTCCGAAGTGACTGTATGCCAGTGGGAGAGGTGATGGCGAACCCTGCCTCCCACAGGGGTCACATGGGCCTGAAAACTCGGACTAGGAAGGTTTTGAGGCAGGGGCTGCTGAGGGAGGTGTGGACTGGCCTCGCCGCTGGCCCCGACCACCGCCACGGCGGTTCCCACGTCCGCCACCGCGTTGTTGTACATTCTGCGGCGCGTGGCTGACGGTACGTGGTGGGGCGCCCCTTCCGTGGCCACGAAAGGAGCGAAAGGCACCCGATTGCTGGCGTGGGGCCGTAAGGCCCAAGGACTTGGCCGTGGCCCTGGAGTCCTTGAAACGTTCCAGCGCATGGTCTGCCTTGTCGCCGAAGAGGCGACGGCCATCAAACGGCACATCGGCCGAGAAGTTGGCGGACCTCAACCAGGCGTGGCGTCGAACCGCCACCGTCGTTGCCATCGCCCTGCCCAGTGAGTCCGTAGTATCCAGCCCACACCGGATAGAAAAGCGTGCTGCATCTCGGCCGTCCGCCAGGGCTTGGCTGAGATTAGCCTGGACCTCCTCCGGGCATCTAGGCAGCACCTCCGCAACCGTGTCCCACAGGGTGTGGGTGTAGCGGCCCAAGAGACAGGCGGTGTTCACAGACCGCAGCCCTAAGCTCACAGACGAGAAAACCTTCTTCCCGAACTGTTCATATCTCTTGGATTCCCTGTCGGGCGGGGCCGACAGGAATGCGGTTTGGGAGTTTGAGGCCTGGATGACCAGACTCTCGGGGGTGGGATGGGTGGACAAAAAGCATGGGTCGCCCGGTGCCGGGCGGGAGCGTCTGGCCACGTTCCTGTCCACAGGGGGGCCTGTGGCGGGCTTGGACCAAGTGCCCAGAAGAACGTCACACAAGGCCTCATTGAACGGCAGGAGGGGCTCCGCGGAGCCTGACTGCTGTTTGAGGACCTCAGTGAGGAGATTAGTCCTCACGGCCGCGACGGGGAGCTGAAGGTTTAAGGCCTTAGCTGCCTTCGTCAACACTACGCTGTAAGCAGAACCCGCCTCCGAAGCCACAGTCGGGGGTGACGTAAATCCAGTGTCTGGCGAGGTGTCAATACCACTGGCCTCCCCAAGCTCATATGTCCAGTCCTGCTGCGACTGGCAATCACGTGCCAGAGGGTCCTCGGGCCCCTCCCATTGCTCCTCGTCACCTGGCTCCTGGAGACCAGGATTAACAGCCAGGGCCTCCTCGTGGAGATAAAAGTCTCCAAAGGCCGACGGAATCGGCGCCCAGGGGCGCCCTTCCGACTCCTGAGTAGGACCGTAGGAAACATTGGGGGCGGCAACCACATCGGCTGCCGGGGACGACACCTGAAGGGACGGCGCCGGCGAGGTCGTAAGGTCGACCGGCGAGGTCCCGGATCCGGAGCCGGATCCAGCGAGGTCGTGCGGCGCCGGGACCGAAGTCGCCAGCGGCGCCGGGGCCGAAGCACCCGACGTCGTCGGGGCCGAAGCGCCCGACCCGGAAGGACCTCCAGACGGAGCCGATCGGCCCGAAGGCGCCACGGGAACCGACTGAGGAGGGAGGGCCCTCATGGCCATGAGGTACCTCTCGACCTCCTCCTGCGACGCGCCGTGCCCAGGGACCCGAAGGTGTGGGGCAGGCGGCGACGCTTGCGACTCCCGCGGAGCCACGTGGGCGGTGTCGCCCGAGTCCCCGGCCGCATCGTGCGAGCGTCGGGGCGGGTCGGAGGATCGATGGTGTCGCTCCGACCTCTCATGCCTCTTACCTGAGGACTTGGAACCAGACGATCGGTGTCCACTCCCGGAACGTCGATGACTCCGACCTCGCGACCTGTCCCTCGACCTCCCGTGGGACCGGGACCGGGACCTGGAGCGGCGCGGGGCCGACTGCCTCAGCTCGAGACGCTTGCGGGACCGCTCCCGCCTAGCCTTCGACGTCAGGGCCCGGCAGTCGGAGCAGGATCGATCGTCGTGGTCGAGGCCTAAGCACTTCAGGCACCGGCGATGGGGGTCCGTGACCGACATGAGTCGGCCGCACTTCGAACAAGGCTTGAACCCGGGCATCCCTGGCACCGATAGTCGAGATAGTCGACTAAGAGAAGATCAAAAGGATCAAAAATTTTCAGTCAAAAAGTGACTGGGGGTAGAGCTTCTTCCGGATCTGCGCTAGCTGGCGCGGAAAAAAGAAGAACTGACGTCAGCGCGCATGGGCGCCGTCTAAGTACTCCGACGACGTCATCCCGGCGCTCACGACGCCGACGACGGACGGGGAGCCGCAGACGACGCCTACCGGCGCGCAGGGGTATTGCTACGCAAAAGTTTCCGGATCCAGACTGACGCCTGGGGATATTCTAAGGCAGAGGTATTCAAACTTTTCCAGGTTGAGCCCCCCCAGCTGAATTCCCCCAGATGTTGGGCCCCCCCACCACCCGACCGAAACCTCGGGAATCCGGCACACCACATGATCGACTGCAACGCGCACACCACGGGCCATATCCGGCAAACAATGCTCAACACAACAAGAGTACCTAGCAAACTGCAGGCCTGTGAGTGGGTGTGGCGAAACGACAGAGGCGTACCACACAGTTCAAAACACAATCCTCCAAGGCAAAGGAAGTCATCACAACCCTCCCCATCCATCATGTACACCTTTTCATCCACCAACTCCCCCACCATTCATTCCTTCCCTCCATCTTTGCCCCATCCACATCCAAACCCCTTCAACCACTTGCAAACCCATCCACCATCCATCCCTCCATCCATCACCTCACCCATCCATCCCTCCATCCACCCCCTCACCCATCCATCCATCATCCATCCATCCCTTCACCCAATCCATCCCCTCACCAATCCATCCACTCTTCCACCCATCCATCCACCCATCATCCATCCAACCACTCACCCCTTCACCCAAGCTATCCTTCCATTCATCCATCCACTCCTCCATTCATTCATCCATCCACTCCTCCATTCATTCATCCATCCACTCCTCCATTCATCCATCCACTCTTCCACCCATCCATCCACTCCTCCTCCCATCCATCCACTCACTCATCCATCCAACCACCCACCCTCTCACCCATCCAGCCACCCCCCCACCCACTCATCCATCCACCCAGTCACTCATCCGTCCACCCACTCAACCCCCCACTCATCCATCCACCCACCCATCCATCCCTCCCGCTCTCCACCCTCCCCCCACTCATGCATGCACTCTCTGACCCATCCATCTCCATGCTCCTCTCCTCACCCATCTATGCACACACCTGCCCATCCACTCTGCCAATCATTCATTCATGTCCTCACTCATCCATCCATTCATCCTCCCCCTCTCTCTCCATTCCCCCCTCACCCAGCCACCCATCCCTCCATCCACCCTTCACCCATCCACCCACTCATCCATCCACTCATCCACTCATGAATCCATCCAGTGACCTCTCACCCACCCCTTCACTCCTCCATCCATCCCCTCGTCCATCCACCCTACTCAATCACTCATCCATCCCCACATCCACCCCTTCACTCATCCATCCATCCATTCATTCACCCCTTCACCCATCAATACATCAATCCATCCATCCATCACCTCTCTCATCCATCCACCCACCGACTCGTCCACCATCCACCCCCCCATCGATCCATCCACCATTTCACTGATCCATCCATCCCTCCACCCATCCATCTACCCTTCCAACCATACACACATCCATCCACTCCCATCCATCCCTCCACTCATGCATCCATCCTCTCTCCCACCATCCATCCACCCCTTCACCCATCCATCCATCCCCTCACTCATCCATCCACCCCCCCACCCATACATCCACCATGTCACCCACACATCCACCATTCCACCCATCACTCCACCCATACATCCACCACTCCACCCATACATCTATTCACCCACATGGCAACATAACGGACGTCTGGTGGCCGGCTCCACCCGACATCCCTCGCTCTCCTTATGTCTCCCTCGCTATGCCTCCCTCGCTCTCCCTCTGTCTCTCTCGCTCTCCCTCTGTCTCCCTCGCTCTCTCTCACTATGCCTCCCTCGCTCTCCCTCTGTCTCCCTCCCTCGCTCTCCCTCTGTCTCCCTCCCTCGCTCTCCCTCTGTCTCCCTCGCTCTCCCTCTGTCACTCTCTCTCACTATGCCTCCCTCGCTCTCCCTCTGTCTCCCTCCCTCTCCCTCACTCTGCCTCCCTCGCTCTCCCTCTGTCTGCCTGTCTCCCTCCCTCGCTCTCCCTCTGTCTGCCTGTCTCCCTCCCTCGCTCTCCCTCTGTCTGCATGTCTCCCTCTCTCACTCTCCCTGTCTGCCTCTGTCTCCCTCGCTCTCCCTCTGTCTCCCTCCCTCGCTCTCCCTCTGTCTGCCTGTCTCCCTCCCTCGCTCTCCCTCGCTCTCCCTCTAGCTGCCTCTGTCTCCCTCGCTCTCCCTATGTCTCCCTCGCTATGCCTCCCTCGCTCTCCCTCTGTCTCCCTCGCTCTCCCTCTGTCTCCCTCGCTCTCTCTCACTCTGCCTCCCTCGCTCTTCCTCTGTCTCCCTCGCTCTCCCTCTGTCTCCCTCCCTCTCCCTCACTCTGCCTCCCTCGCTCTCCCTCTGTCTGCCTGTCTCCCTCCCTCGCTCTCCCTCTGTCTGCCTGTCTCCCTCCCTCGCTCTCCCTCTGTCTGCATGTCTCCCTCCCTCACTCTCCCTCGCTCTCCCTGTTTGCCTCAGTCTCCCTCGCTCTCCCTCGCGCTGCCTCCCTGGCTCTCGCTCTGTCAGCCTCTGTCTCCCTCCCTCGCTCCCCCTCTGTCTGCCTGTCTCCCTCCCTCGCTCTCCCTCTGTCTATCAGTCTCTGTCTCCTTCCTCCCTCCCTCTCCCTCTTCATCTCACCATGCTTGTGTGTGCATCTCACCATGCTTGTGTGTGCCCGGGCTGACACAGCTTCTGGGCACACACACACACACTCAGCCAGGCAGCCGCATCCGAGCACTTCACACCTCTTTAAGAGACCATTCCCATGCTAATGAGCTTTGTTCAGCTCTTAGGCCCCTGCAGCCCCACTGACGGAAATCGCCCGCCCTCACAGAGAGTCTCTACATCGCGCTGCCACAGGGACAAAGGAACGGGCACAAAGGGAAGATCGGAGTGGAGCGCGCGCCCCCCCTGGGATGGTGCCGCGCCCCCCCAGGGGGGCACGCCCCACAGTTTGAAGAACCCTGTTCTAAGGTAAGGAATCTATCACTAACGTGTCTCTTTCAGATAAGATGTGCTACCCTGAACCCTGCCACTTTATTGCCGTATCCGGTTGCGGAGGGCCAAGAGGAAGAACACCATGACTGTGTTTTCCTGACTGAAGAACAAACAAAGGGTCGTGTCGACTTACAGGATACGCCACTTCCAGATGTGGATGGGGCACTGTGGGTTGATGGATCGTGTTTAAGGCTGCCAGATGACACAACTTCTGCAGCATATGCGATCACGACACTTAAGACAGTGGTAGAAACAGCACGAATACCACAGAAATCGGCCCAAGCAGCGGAGCTGATAGCTTTGACAAGAGCCTGTGAATTGAGTGCTGGCTTATGTGTGAACATCTACACAGACAGCCGGTACGCCTTCGGAGTAGCGCATGACTTTGGCCTACTCTGGAGAGAGCGTGGGTTTTTGACTTCGCATGGAGTACACATCATGCACGGAGAACTAGTGCGTGATCTTTTGAATGCGTTACTTTGTACAAAGAAAGTGGCGATAATCAAATGCAATGCACATAAAAAGGTCACTGACAAAGTGGGACAAGGTAATGCTTTTGCAGACAGTATAGCAAGACAAACGGCCATGTCACGAAATGACTCCCCAATGTATGTAGTGAAGTCGCAGGCCGAGCGATGGCATGATGCTAGAGCGGAGATATTAGACATTCAGAAATCAGCGACTGAAGCAGAACTTGCAATCTGGGCAGCAGAGGGAGTACTGGATGATGAGGGTTGTTGGAGGAGTAAAGATATGGAACGATGGAAATTGCCTGCAGCTTACTTGCAAGCGATGGTTCAGATGACACATGGATTGGCACATGTTGGAGCTCTTGCAATTACTCGACTGCTAACGCGAGTTTGGGAGCATCCTGAGATTGCCAATACGGCCAAGAGAGTAGTGCAGACCTGTTTGATATGTTTACAGCACAATCCTGCAAAAGGGACGCATACTCCGAAAGGAGGGTTCGTTCCACCTACTGCACCGTTTGAGGTACTGCAAATGGATTACATCCAGCTTGAGCGTTGCAATAACCTTAAGTATGTCTTAGTGGTAGTATGTGCTTTCAGTAAATGGATTGAGGCCTTCCCCACGAAGGATAATACAGCGTTGACAACAGCGAAGGTTTTGCTCAAGGAGTACTTCCCTCGATACGGCGTTTGTAAATTTTTGTGGAGCGACAATGGTCCCCATTTTGTTGGGAAAATTGTGGAGTACGTGTTGAAGGGATTGGGAATCCAGCAGAAGTTTCATGCTGTGCTCCATCCTCAGTCAGCAGGTCTTGTTGAACGGTACAATGCTACTTTGAAACTAAAGTTAGCAAAGATTGTGGCATCCACGTCTTTGAAGTGGCCGGATGCCTTGCCTTTAGCATTACTCTCTATCAGATCAGTGCCCCATTCCCGAACTGGCCTCACACCTTATGAAGTGGTGTTTGGAAGGCCGATGAA
The DNA here is from genome assembly GCF_964263255.1 of Lissotriton vulgaris. NCBI lineage: Eukaryota > Metazoa > Chordata > Amphibia > Caudata > Salamandridae > Lissotriton > Lissotriton vulgaris. Next base: position 1,355,415,275 of record NC_141689.1, on the reverse strand, counting down.
CATATGGGGAGTTCCTAAGCTTTGATTGTTACATGATGTGCCTTGTATAATGATGAACGATTATTTGGCACGTTTAACAAATGATTTACTTTCCATTCACCAACAGGTTCGAGAAGCGCTCCCTGACAATTCCATTGGAGAGGCTCACAATCTTCGTCCTGGCGACCATGTGATGATTCGCTCGTTTGAAAGGACGAACAGCTTGGAACCGAGGTGGCGTGGCCCCGAGCAGGTATTGCTCGCAACTCGAACGGCTGTGCGAGTTACCAACAGGAAGCGGGGGGTGCACTCTACTCACTGCCGTCGTGTCTCTCCGGATCTGGTGAGACCGACTGCGCTGTCTGACTACCGAGACATCTTGGACGAGGAGAAGAGCCCAGCTGTAACGTCTGCCGAATCGGAGGGAGCCTTCCCGGACCACACTGTTTCTGGACGAGAAAGATACAATCTGCGACCACGATAAAAAGAATTTTTTTTGGTGCGAGACTGGTTGAGTTACCGCTCCAGGTTTGTGAAACGGAAGCCGGGAATCTCAAGGGGGGGGATCAGTTCTGCCAAGTGTAGCGACACCCGTCTTGACCCCGGAGAAGAAAACAACGGCTACCTCGGAGCTCAGCACTCACATTTTTAATTTTTTTTAGTTGTACATTTGAGACATTGTGAACTTTGAACTATGGCGTCTTCTGCAGCACGAGACAAAAGAATCCTTGGTGCTGTATTATTTGTGTTGACAATTGTGGTAATAGCTGTGATAGCCTGGGTAGTAGAACTTGTGGTACCTGTGCGAGAACATTTGCTGCCGACTACCCCGGCTCCATCTGAACATTTTCATTTCACCCTACCATACCATGAAGAACGGCACCGACAGACTTACTTGAACAATAGTTTCATTCAAATTCTGCATCACACTCATAATATGACGAACACTTCTAACTGCTGGGTATGTGGGATGTTGCCTGGACATCAGAAGAAAGGAGGCACACCGCTTATCCCACTTCCGTTTCCTCATAATGGGTCTTGCAATGCCTGGTACACCCTCCTGTTCACTTTGCGCTGGCCAACAAAAGGGGGACTGCTCTTTCGTTTAAATAAAATTTGTTTTAATGATCAAGATGGCTATCCACAAGCTGAAGGTACTAAGTTTGAATGGGAAGAGTACCGCCCGGACAATGTGTCTGCGCCACGAGTTTACAGCAATCATCGAAATGATAACATGTCCAATTCTCATGTTATTAATTTCATTGATACCAAGGCCGATCTCTGTGTACGTAATAAAGGTACAATCCCAGTTGGCAGAAGTGAATGTAACACCACTCTCACCTTTGATACCCCGAATGGCATTTCATTTGTGGCCTCCCGAAATACGTACTTCATATGTGGCAATAAAGGTTATCATCGTCTCCCTTTAGGATGGTTAGGAACATGTTACATCTCTTTTGTATTGCCCCCTGTATTTATTGCTCTGCCCATGTATCATAATGATTATGTGTTGTATCACGACTTTATATTGAACAGAGTTAAGAGAGCAGTAGTTCTTGATGATATAGACCAAACAGACACTGCACTGCAACAATATGTTGACTTCAATTTGGGTTTGTTTTCTTTTGTGGGAGCTGCTCTGAATAGCCGTAAAATACGACGATTAACTCGTGTTGTTGAAGCTGTTGCCAATGATACTGCTTTTGCATTAGGAAATTTAACTGAGGAGCTTCAGATCTCTAGAATTGTAACGCTCCAGAACCGGATGGTTGTAGATGTAGTTTTAGCCGACCGAGGGGGGGCATGCCGTATTATCGGAAGTAGTTGTTGTGTTTACGTGCCAGATAATTCACCATCTGTGTATGATGCCATATCCAAATTACATAAAATTGCTGCTGAGATATATCCTGACAATGGTACATGGACCTTTTCGGGGTGGTTTTGGTCAATGCTTAGTACATGGGGCTGGAAGTTATTGACGATTCTATGTATAATAATAGGGATATTATTCTTCTTATGCTTATGTATTCAATGTGGCTCTGCATTATATTCTATGTGTTTATCAGCCTGTATTCCATCCAGACGAGCTTTTGCCAAAAATGAACAAATAATTCATAAGGAAGTGGCCCAGATTATGTCCATTGATATAGAAGATGAGTATCCTGATTATGTCCATTAGGAGGTAGCTTCAGCTAAACGCTAAAAGGGTCGTCTGTCGTAATTTGACAATGACTGGGTTAGCGTTAAGCTTTGCTACACATTATTCTCTTATCTTGACCATAGTTGTTAAACACCATTTTGTATGTTACGGCGGCCATTTTAGAGAATATGTCGCCTCGTGGTCAGCATGCCCTTTAGTCCTTTCTCCGTACCACTGACCACTTGAGTTTGCCCAGCAACAGGCTATTTTTAGTAACGGTCAAGCCCGCACATGCGCAGTTCCGACTGACCAGTCATCGCTTAGGAATGTTCCGCCAAAGTGACCAGTGGTGTTGTAACCCCTCCCATGAATTGGCTGTGTTCCAAAAATGACCATATATGTACCTGAAACTCTGTAACCATGTACCGCCCATCTTTTAATGTCTGTAAAACTGTATAAAAGAAGGACTTACACCGATGTTCGTGGGTGATACTTCTTGCATTACCGAAGGGTGCTGTAGGAATGTACCACCACCCCATGGGGTCTTAATAAACTTGTCTTTTGCATTTTCTAGTTTCCGTGCCAACTGTTCTTATGGTGTAGAGGGTATTCTGCGGAGTATGTAGGCCTGGAGAACCCAATACCACACTGGGACTCAAGCAGCTGGTCACCACCCCCACCCACTATGCCGGACACACACTCGACCCCGTCTTCTCATCCAGCAAGGACATCGCCTTCAGCCACGCCACCGGGCTCCACTGGACGGACCACAGCTGCGTCCACTTCAGCTTCAGAAGGACCACGATCCACCACCACCAGCAACAGGTTGCACGCAGAAGCTGGAACAAGATCACAGCTGACCAGCTCGCGACCTCCCTGAGGATGAACCCTCCCACCAGCGCAACGAACCCAAGCCAGGCGGCCACCAACCTCGCGAAGTGGATCAGCAACTGCGCAGACGATCTCGCCCCTCTGAAGACCCCGCCTAGCAGACCCGGTAGCAAGAAAGCCCCATGGTTCACCGAAGAACTCAAGAGCTCCAAGAAGAACTGCCGAGTCCTCGAGAGAACCTGGCGCAGAGACCCAACTCCGGACAACATGACTGCCTTCAAGCTCGCCACCCGAAAACACCACCAACTCATCCACGCCACCAAGAAAACCGCATTCAAGGAACGACTGGACAACAACGCACACAACAGCAAGGAACTCTTCAACATCGTCAAAGAGCTCTCCAACCCCAACGCCGGAAACAACGACATCACCCCTTCGCAAGACCTCTGCAACTCCCTCACCTCCTACTTCCACAACAAGATCGCGGACATACACAACAGCTTCAGCACTCAACCGACGCACGCCACGACCGAACCTCCGCCCCCCACCACCACCCTCCGCGCCTGGACCCGATCAGCACCGAAGACACCGTCCGCACGATGAACTCCATCCACTCCGGATCTCCGACCGACCCCTGCCCTCACCACGTCTTCAACAAGGCTGACGCTGTCATCGCTCCCCACCTGCGGGACATCATCAACACCTCCTTCGACACCGCTACCTTCCCGGAGAGCTGGAAGCACGCCAAACTCAGCGCCCTACTCAAGAAGCCATCAGCCGACCCCACCGACCTCAAGAACTACCGCCCCATCTCGCTGCTCCCGTTTCCTGCAAAAGTCATCGAGAAGACCGCCAACAAGCAGCTGGCCGCCTTCCTCGAGACAAACGGATCCCTCGACCTCTCGCAGTCTGGCTTCCGGGCCAACCACAGCACCGAGACCGCCCTGATCGCAGCCACCGATGACATCCGAGCTCTGCTCGACAACGGAGAAACAGCGGCCCTCATCCTCCTAGACCTCTCCGCGGCCTTCAACACTGTCTGCCACCGTACCCTAGTACAGCGCCTCAGCAACGTCGAAGTCCAGGAGAAGGCACTGGAGTGGATCATCTCCTTCCTCGCTGGAAGGAGACAGAGAGTCCGCCTCCCCCCGTTCAGATCTGAAGCCACCAAAGTCATCTGTGGCGTTCCTCAAGGCTCCTTGCTCATTCCAACCCTCTTCAACGTCTACATGAGCCCCCTCGCAGACATCGCACACCAGCACAACCTCAACATCGTCTCCTACGCCGATGACACCCAGCTGATTCTCTCCCTCACCAACGACCCCGCCACCGCCAGAGCCAACCTTCATGAAGGGATGAAAGAGGTAGCCGAATGGATGAAGAACAGCCGCCTGAAACTGAACTCGGACAAGACGGAAGTCCTCATCCTGGGATCCTCACCCTCCGCCTGGGACGACTCCTGGTGGCCCCCGCCCTAGGCAGCGCACCCAAACCAACAGACCACGCACGCAACCTGGGCTTCATCCTGGACTCCTCCCTCTCCATGACCAGACAAGTCAACGCCGTCGCCTCGTCGTGCTTCAACATCCTGCGCATGCTACGTAAGATCTTCCGGTGGATCCCCACCGAGACCAGGAAGACGGTCACCCAGGCCCTCGTCACCAGCTGTCTGGACTACGGCAACTCCCTCTACGCCGGAACCACCGCCAAACTCCAGAAGAGACTCCAGCGGATCCAGAACGCCTCAGCACGACTCATCCTGGACATCCCCAGTCGCAGCCACATCTCCGGACACCTGAGAGACCTGCACTGGCTCCCGGTCAACAAGAGAATCACCTTCCGACTCCTCACCCACGCACACAAAGCCCTACACAACCAAGGCCCAGGATACCTCAACAGCCGCCTCAACTTCTACGCTCCCAAACGCCAGCTTCGATCGACCGGCCACGCCCTCGCCGCCGTCCCCCGCATCCGAAGAGCCACCACAGGGGGCGGTCCTTCTCCTACCTCGCTGCCAAGACATGGAACTCCCTCCCGACTCACCTCCGCCTGACCCAGGACCACCTCGCCTTCAGGAAGCAACTCAAGGCCTGGCTGTTCAAGCAGTAGCGGACCCCCCTCCCCTAGTGCCTTGAGACCCTCTGGGTGAGTAATGCGCTATATAAATGCTTTGATTGATTGATTGATTGATTGAACCATCTACTAAAACGATCGGTGAGGAGCATTGGCTCTTGGAAGAGCATATCACCCCCATCTCTAGCATGTTCTTAACCTCTGCACTTACTGCTGGTCTCCGGGCGGCTGGTATGCGATAGGGTATTTGCTTTACTATCCGTCAAGAAGTGGTAACAATGGAGTGCTCAACTAGCTTGGTCTGCCATGGAGCATCTGAAAAAATAGGGGAGTAAGAGCCCAGGAGGGAATCTAGTGTTTATCTCTGTTGTGGAAGCAGGGACTCCTTGATGACTAGGTGTGTTAAGGTGCTTGGGGATTCCCTGGGGCTGGGAAGCACTAGATGGTTTGTCGTAGGCAACTGACCCAACCATTTCTTTAATAGATATATTTAATATGTTGGGATCTTGGAAGGTTTTAGCTGGATTTTATAGGATGTTTTGCCAACAGTGCCTACCACTTGATACGGGCCTAGCCACTCCACTTGTAATTTACATGAGGAGGTTGGCATTAATACTAAAACCCAATCACCTATGGTTAGTCGTCTCCACTTCCTCTGTCATCAAAGTGTTTTTGTTTTTCTTTCCTTCTTTCTAAATTGGAGTAGGCAAGATCCCTTAATTTTCCTATCATGGATTTTAGGTTCTGGGCATATCCAAGGAAGCCTTTGGCCTTGTTGGGTTCTTCCTTTTCCCAAACCTCTTTTGCCATCCCCAGAAGAGTCCGGGGTTGTCTCACGTACAACATCCAAAAAGGAAGAACACCCAAGGCTGTTCTGGACTTGACTAGAGATAATGAATAATGCCAGAGGTAGGAGCTGATCCCATTCTTTTCCTTCAGCTTGCAACATTTTTTTAGGGTTAGTTTTAAAGTGCCATTATATCTCTCTACAAGACCATCTGTTTGAGGGTGGTATACTGATGTTTGAGGTGACTGAGACCCAATGTTTTACACACTTCCTTCATCAACCGTGAAACAAAGGAAGTGCCCTGGTCAGTTAGGATCTCCAGTGGGAAGATCACCCTTGGAAATAGTTCAACTAATCTATCTGCTATGTTCTGAGTAGTCGGGGTTCTCAGGCGAAAAGCTTCGGGGTATTGCGTGGCATAAACCACGATTACTACTATTTAGTTTTAGGTAGGGGGCCTATGAGATTCATTCCCACTCTCTCAAACGGATTTCCTATTATTGGTAATGGCTATAGGGGCACCGGAGGAGGTTTAAAGGGATTCCTCTTCTGGCATAAGGGGCATTCCTGACAGTATTTCTTGATATCTGTGTATACTCTGGGTCAGTCAAAGTGTTTCAAAATAGTTTGAGTGGTTTTCTCTGTCCCAGTGTGACCAGCCGTGCGAATAAAAGGATTAGGGGCTAGATGTAGCTAAATAGTATTTACCGATTCTAAAATACCGAATTTTACCGATTTGGTATTTTAGAATCGGTAAATGCTATGTGGGTAAAAAATCGGTAAAAAATACCGAATGATTAAGGTTCTGTATTTATTCGGTAATTCCCATTCATTCCTAGTCTAAAAGGGCATTAACCCAACGGTCCTTGACCTGTACACGCATATGAAAAGCACTGCCACTCATATGAAAAGCACTGCCAAACTCCGCCATGTAGAGGATAGATTTCGAACGTATCCCACTTCCATGGGTTCTTCATGTGGCTTCTTATTGGGACATGCTCGTGCTATATGTCCCCAATACCCACACTCAAAGCACCGAGGGCTTCTAAAAGCCAGTACTTCTGGCCTGGCCGGACAGTATTTTGGGGGTCTGTTGTAGACCGCATGTGACCTTCCTTCTCTCCTTTCCTCAGGGGGGTCGACTTGGTTTTTCAGTCTCCTAAAGGGTGATGCGTGGTTGAGCCCTAGTAAAGGTGGTGATTGTCCACTTATTGCGCTGTTGTAAGATTGGTATGTTGGCGAATCCACCTCTGAGTATTATATGGGAGCGCCTCCAAGAACTATTCCAGGTCAATTCTGTCCATGATTTCTGAAGAGAGATGCCAGGCGGGTTTTGGGGGGTACGCTTGCCGGACTTAGTTCCTGTGTGTGCTTGCTCTGCGGCAATTTTCTTTAGTCCTTCCATTTGTGCAGCCATCGTATTTTTGAATATTTCCCTGTCAGCCTGAGCCAATGTCATTTGACGTTCCACCGCCCATTCTATTTTTTCTTCTCCTTTAATTAAATGTTCTATGATTGCCCGCATTCTCCAACAAATATGTGGGTTGAGACCCGAGCGAGAGGAATGAAGTACAGATGGAGATGTTATTCTGGTGTAGCTTTTATTCTTTCTTAATGACTTTTTGGAATTAATAGTCCAAACACAGTCTGTATTGCCTCTTTCTCCGGGGCTGCGAGTAAGGATGGCTCGGTCCGGTAATCTCGCACCGCCTTCTGGAGTTCGCTTGTCCTCAGGGAAGATCCGTGTAAGTATGGCCCAAAGAAAGACAAGAAGAAGGAAAAGAAATAAAGAAAAGAGAAAGAGATTCAAAATACGATCCTCTTTTTAGTCCATTCAGGATAGGGAATGAGGGAACATCCGTGCTCTTTTAGAACAGCGTCTCAACATGAGGAGGTGAGTGCGGGGGAAAAAGGGAGTCACCACCGGCTGGTGAACGATATGTCACTCCCCGGTTTCCTCCCTCCTCCCGGTCCACCTGGCAAAGCGAGCATGTACCTGCGAGAGCCATGTTCCTCTGGGAAAGTGACTGGATGAAAGGCGGTCCTGTTGGCCTCCTGGCTTCCTTGACTCCCACGACTCTGGTTCCCCCTGTCTCAGCAGCGCGCTGTCTCTTCTAGAACTCAACTCTTCTGGAGTCCATGATGCCAGTTTGTCTCCCCTGCGTCTTCTGGGTCCCGTCATTAGCAGTCCTCCTCCTGAGGATTGATAAGCTGGGATTGGCTCAGGGAGGTGATGTGGCAGTCGGGCGTGGTCCCGTTCGTCATGTTCCCAGTTAAAGGAACATGTGGGCTAATCGGCAGAGGAGAATTCCATCCAGGGTGTTTTGTCCGTCATCTGTGGAGGGAGGAGAGAGTCCTCGACATCAGGTACTACCCACCACTCCTTATTGCATGTAGTCCTTATTGCATGGAGTGCCCTCACAGTTCTCGGTGGAATTGTGACAGATGCTGGTTTCTGGTTCACGGAAGAACTTGCTTGGCAGTTTGGGCTGGACTGTTCCCATGAGGCACAGAGTCAAGACTGATTTGCATTTAGCTGGGTCTGAACTGAGGTGGTGAATGGAGCTAAGGAATGATGATAGATTCAACCCAGATCTATAACTGGGGTGAGTGTCTGAAACATTTCAGCGCTCCGTCGATCATCTCCTTGTGTTTGCTTTAGAGCCAACGCAGGCACCCTTGCACCATAGTGCAAAGGTGCATGTGTTGAGGGGAAGATTGCTTATGTGCAGGAATGTCCCCCTTCGTGCAAATAAACAATCTTAAAATGCTGTTTTGTAACTTCTATGAGTGCTGCTTAATGCAGCACACATAGAATTTGCAAAACGGCATTTTATATAAAATGATTGTTTATGTGCAGGAAGGGGACCTTCCTGCACATAAACAATCATAGGCAATTTGCAGTTTCTACGTGTGCTAAACAAGATTTCACCTGTTTAAGACCATGTTTCCCTGGTCTTAATTTTGGCGCTGCCTCCTATTTACGCTGCCCTTGTAAACAGGAGGCAGTGTCAAAATCAATGGGTGTTGCAGTGGGACACCCACCATAACACCCATTGCCCACCCCTTTCACACTAAGTGTAGCGTGAAAGGGGGTGCCCTATTTACAAAGCAGCGTTAAACCACATTAAGTGGCTTAACGCTGCCTTGTAAATAAGGTGAGGCCCCTAAAACCATCACAACATCACTGAAAGTGAAGTTGTGGTGGCGATTAACAAGTTACTTAACTCCTGTAATGATATATCTGTAAGAGATATAGATTAGTTATAGATTCCTTACCTTAGAATTACCCCCAGGCGTCAGACTGGATCCGCAGAATGTTTCGGCAGCAGTACACCTGCCCGTCGAAAGGTGGCGTCGGTCGGCTCTGCATACATCGTTGGCGTCGTGGTCGCTGGGATGACATTGTGGTAGCTACTTAGACGCCACCTTGGCGCACTGAGTTCAGTTCTTTTACACACCAGAAGCGCAGAGCCATGCAAGACACTGACCACTGCTGCACAAAACTAGGGCCCTGAAAGGGGTTCCCTGACCATAGTCAGTTCGCAGGATGGGTGGGGCAGTAAGGAATCTATAACTAATCTATGTCGCTTACAGATGTATCGTTACTGAAGGTAAGTAACTTGTTCATCTGAAAGAGACAATTGTTATAGATTCCTTTTCTTAGAATAGATACCCCAGCATTACCAACCCTGGAGGTAGGTCTGTGACCCAAGTTCACACCAGAAAATCCTGGGGAACAGAACGGCCAAAGAAGCCCTCTCTCCAGACTTGGCTGTCCAGGCAGTAGTGTTTCGTGAACGTCTGAGTCATTGAGGAGGACTCCCCATCCTAAAGCAATGGTCGCTGCCGTTGTCCTGATGGAGTGGGCGTGCAGTCCCACTGGAGGCTCCTTCTTTGTCGAAGAGTAGCAAGCTTCACTGCACAGATCAACCCACCTAGAGATTGGCCATTTGTGCACGACCCAACCATTTTTGGCGCCCACGTAGCCAGTAAAGATCTGGTCATCCACCTGGAATTGTTTGGTGAGATCCAAATAAAAGGAAAGCGCACGTTTTAGATGCAGACAGTGGAGCCTCTCTTCCTCCTTAGAAGGATGCGGAGGCAGAAAGAAGGTGGGCAAAGTTATGGTTTGTCCAATGTGGAAAGAAGTAACCACCTTTGGAAGAAAGGAAGGCCTTGTTCTAAGGACGACCTTGTCCGGGTGAACAGCCAGAAAAGAAGGTTTTGAAGAAAGGGCTTGCAGCTAACTCACCCTGCGAGCACAGGTGACTGCAACCAGAAAAGCAGTCTTTAGAATAAGAAATCAGAGAGGACAGCTATGAAGTGGCTCAAAGGGAGCGCTCATAAGGTAGGTAAGAACCAAGTTCAAGTCCCACTGAGGCATTACGAAGGGAACAGGAGGAAAAAGATGAGTAATTCCCTTAAGGAAGCGATTTACAACAGGGAACTTGAAAAGAGAAGGCTGATCAGAAAGTCTAAGAAAAGCTGAAATGGCTGAGAGATAGCCCTTAAGAGAGCCCAGAGCAGAGCCCTACTGGGCCAAAGAAAGGAGGAACAAGAGAAGCTCATAAAGAGGGGCAGAAAGGGGATCCCCAGCGTTTGCTGCGCACCATGCCACAAATTTGCTCCATCTGCAGCTATATACAGTCTTAGTGGAGGGACGCTGTTGTGTTTCGGTTTAGATGTCCGTATATAGGTTTTCCTGATACATGTCCTTATATATGCACAATTCACATTGCCCTTATATAGGTATAAGATCCCAGCCCTTATTTAGGCATTAGCCATGCTCTCCAAATATGGCATGGTCACCTACATCCGTCCACCCCAACGTCACAAAGAGTTCTTAGAAACCAGACCCTTAAGCCTAGCCTAGGACTATTGATTTCTCCTGGAACTCATCTATTATGCATGAACCGCTATTCCTTAAGGGTTCATTTATGACGTCTTCCTCTGCCCGACTTTAGGTCAATGCTAACATTCCTAGCCACCTACCAGGTATAAATATACCTTCCCTTATCATGGCAAACCACGGCTTGATTCGGCTCAGTACGTCTCGCCACAGCAAGTTCGGAAGATACCATGAATTAGAGGAATTCGTATCCCAGCCTGACACACTGACCAGACGTTGTCATCCCTGATCACAGAGAATCCAGCTTCCAGTGTTCTGACTCCCTTTGCGGGGTGTTAGAGTTTGAGACCCGGAAAGAGATTCCCACCTCTCTCATTTTAAGGTATGGAGCTGACTAGAACCTAGAGGGACTCTTGGCATACCAAACTATAGCTTACCATACTATAGCTTACAGCACCTAATTCTTACCTTGTACTACACTTAGGTTAGGTACACTGGGGTTGAACTAGTTGGAAGCATTAGACGAGAATCCACATTTTAGCCTGTGTTATTTATGTATATGAATATGTGTCATAGCTAAAGGACAAAGCTATTGCAGCATTATTTCTTTCTACTGATTACGCTGTACATAATATATATCGCATACTGTCTTACGATTGTAACAGTTCATATCTCTTACATGAGAAACAAGACTGTTCAATAAATCCTTTCATTCAGAACGCGCGTCTATCTCGTTCTGTGTAACTCTGAAGAAACTAAGCATGCAAGATTAGCTGTGTGAAACTGTTATCTATTGTTTCCACGATTCTGAGACATGTTCCAATTCTAAAGGGAAACAAAGTTGTCATGTTTATGCGGTTGCCAGAAACTACTTCATTTTTGTTTTACAAGGTGTTTCTAGTGACCTCTGAGTTAGCTGGCACACAAAGTAATTAAGTTTAATGTACTCGATAGGGGCATACTGACCGCAGTCCTATGCCAAAACTATAGTGCATATTATTCCAATGCGTAGAGCCTATTAGGGAAATAGGAACTACACTACAACGCCTGGCTGCCAAGATAACATCACAGACTTCGGAAGGAAGGTCAAAGGCTGTCACTGTCACCGCTCAATCTCCAAGCAAGGAGGTGGAGATTGGACAGGTTCGGCTGGAGGACAGTCCCCTGCTGCTGCGACAGAAGATCCTCCCGTAGAGGCAGTTGGATCAGAGAATCGATGGCCATGTGTAACTGCTCAGGATACCAGATTCTTTGTGCCCAATCAGGAGCCCGGTCGAGCTTGATCTTCTTCAGCACTCTGGGCAGAAGTGGTATAGGCGGAAAGGCGTATAGAAGACTGCAACTCCTCTCGCGACGAAAAGCGTCGCCTAGCGAGTGCCGCCTTGGAAATTCCAACTGGCAGAATTGCTGACATTGCGCGCTCTCTTCGTGGCGAATAGATCTCCCCAATGTTGAAGAGACCTTGCGCCACCTCTGAGTGAAGACGCCATTTGTGATCCATCATGCACCTGCGGCTGAATTTGTCCACCCTGGCATTCAGTGAACCTGCCAGGTGTGGAACCACCAGGGATATGCCCTGATGTTCCAGCGATGTCAAGAGACGAAGGGCCCCTTTTCATAAGGTCCACAACCCCATCCTGCCTTGTTTGTTGCAGTACCACATGGCGGTGTTGTTGTCTTTAACACCTGCACTATGCTCCTGTGGACAGTGGGAAGGAATGCTTTTAGTGCAAGACAGATCGCCCGAAGCTCCAGAATGTTTATGTGGAGCCCGGACTCCGCCGGAGACCAGAGGCCTCTGATCTCCATCTCTCCCATGTGGCCGCCCCACATGGGAGAGGCATCTGTCACCACTGTGAACTCTGGTTGGGGAAGGGAGAGGGATCTGCTGTTGACCCAATATTGGTTCGTGAGCCACCACTGCAATCGGTGTGCAGTGCCCTCTGAGATCTGGAGCAATTGGACAGGTTACCCTGATGCTGTGCCCACTGGAACCTCAGGTCCCACTGCACAGCCCGCAATTGCCACCTGGCATGATCCACCAGCAGGATGCAGGAGGCCATCAGACACAGCAGCCGTAGAGTCACCCTGACCAAAACCCAGGACAGAGGCTGAAAGATCAGAATCATAGCCCAAATATCCAGGACTCGCTGCTCGGGAGGATGGACCAGATGCTGCGACGTGCCCAGAACCACTCCGATGAAGAGGAGCTTCTGAGAGGGAGTCAGGTGTGACTTCGGGACGTTGACAGAAAAGCCCAGCGAATGCAGGAGGTCGGCCATAGTCTGGAGGTGGGAGACGACAGCCTGGAGAGAGCCCGCCTTCAAAAGCCAATCATCAAGATATTGGAACACTGTAACCCCTGATCTGCGCAGATCAGCTGCGACCACTGCCATCACTTACGTGAACACCTGAGAGGCGCTGGTAAGGCATAAGGTAACCTGAAGGTGCTCGTGGCCTATGGTAAACCGCAAGTAGCGCCAGTGGGCAGGCAGGATGGGGATGTGAAAGTAAGCGTCCTGCAAGTCCTACACTACCATCCAGGCTCCAAGTTCGAGAGGAGAAAAGACCTGAGCAAGCTTCACTCTTTTGAACAACTCCTTCCGGAAGAAGCGTTTGAAGTTCCTGAGATCCAAGATATGACGCAGGCCTTCCTGGGCACCAGAAAGTAGTGAGAATAGCAACCACAACCTACTTCTGGGGCAAGAACTCACTTGATGGCTCCCCTGGCCAAGAGAGCTGTAACTTCCTGTTGGAGAAGGGCCAGATGATCCTCTGACATGCAATGGTACTGAGGTGACATGTCTGGGGGGGTGGTCTCGAAGGGGAGGGTTTAGCCCCTTCGGACTATCTGCAAACCCCACCTGTCCAACATGATGGTGTATCAGTGGGGGAGGTGATGGCAAATCCTGCCGCCCACTGGCGATTGGAGGCCCTGAAAGGTCAGGCTAGGAGGGTTTGGAGACTGCTGCAGAGGGGGATGTCGTCGACTGGCCCACGCACTGGCCCACAGACCCACGGCAGTGGTTGCCATGTCCCCGGCTGCGCAGGGGCTGAGCAGTTTGCGCCGGCCTGTGGCTCTGGGCCGAATGTGGCAGGGCACCCCTTCTGTAGTCACAAAAGGGGCAAAAGGCAGACTGCGCAGGGCGGGTGGTGGAGAGACAAAGGGCTTGGCTGTAGCCCAAGAGTCCTTAAAGCGCTCTAGCGCATTGTCTGCCTTTTCGCCGAACAGGCCACGGCCATCATAGGGCATGTCCATAAGGGTTGCTTGGACATCCCCTGAAAAACCAGTCGACCTCAGCCAGGCGTAGTGTCGAATCTGGCCTGAAAAACCATGGTAGAACAGGGGCACAAAAATACCCATTGTGACAGATCCGGCGTCAGTCGACGCCAGTACGACTCGTGTCTACATCGAAATGGAGGCTGGGGTCGGGGACACAACTGGCTTCGGCTGCGGACTTGGTGCTGGAGGAGTCGTCCCAGGGGAGGTATAGTAAGGTCAATTGGCACTAATCTGGATCCAGGCCTGAATCCAAGGGGACCCTGCAGTGCATGGGCCGAAGCTGCCGGCATCGAAGGCCCAGGGCCCCCAGCTGAGTCCTCAGGCACAAAGGTGCACCGGTGGAGTCGGGCTGCCCAAAGATGGCATGTTTTGCTTCAAAGAAACTCCGAAACTGGTCAGGGGTGGCACCGGGTCCCGGAAAGGGAGGGAAACCTGGAGTCGACCCAGCGGGCTCCGCACACGGAGCCGCAGGAGGGGCACCACCCGCATCTCTCATCGCGTCGGCTGACAGACGGGGAGAAGTCGAAGACGAAGATGCTTCTTCGAATTCTTCTTGTGTATTGACTTACCGGAGTAGTGCGAAGACTTGGAAGAAGATTGGTGGTGGTGGATCCACAACCGGTCCCTCGACCTCCCATGCGACTGGGACCTTGATCGGCACGGAGCGGACTGCTATCGGGGCTGCTCTCGCAGAGACTTCGGGTTCATGATCTGGCAGTCGGAACACGACTTGGAGTCAAGGTCGATTTCCAAACAGAACAGGCACACACGGTGAGGATCCGTCACCCACATCAACCATTGACAGGAACCACAAGCCTTGAAACTGGGCATTCCTGACGTGCACCAGGAGTCTGCACCAGGAGTCGAAGACTCAAAAACAACGTCGACAAAAAGTGAGTCAAAAAGTGACTTGCAGTATCGCTCTCTCCGGATCTGCGCTGGCTGGCACAGAAATAGAAAGAACTGACGTCAGTGGGCGAGGGCGGCATCTAAATAGCTAATGCGATGTCATCCCAGCGACCACGATGCCAATGACGAACGCGGAGCCGACCAACACCACCTTTCGACGTGCAGGAGTATCGCTGACGAAAAATTCCAGTCAGAGGCCTGGGGGGAATTCTAAGGTAAGGAATCTATAACTAATTGTCACTTTCAGATAGCGGCTTGTAAATCGTCCCCTACGTTTTCTCATAGCCTCCTTCATGTACAGTGTTTTCTCCATGATTACTATATTTACCCCTTTGTCTGTGGATTTTATTTTGATCTTGTAATTTTTCACCTTATCACGCAGTGATTTCCGTTCTTCTTGGCTTACATTCTCTCTTTTGTTCTTCTATGTGGTATTTGTTAGTTTCTGTAGGTCTGAGATCACCAAGTCATGGTAGGTATGAATCTTATTGCCTGGATTTTGTTTTGGACAATATTTTGATTTGGGTTTAAAGTCGGTCTGTTTATGCCTGTTGGTTTCGATCCCCAGTTCTTCCATTATTTGGGTTTCCGACATGTCTTCATCTTCCAGATTGTACATCTGATTGCATACTGTTTTTACATCTGATATTTGTTCTATTACTAAATCAGTACATGGTTTGGTGCAGTTGACATTCATTGTAGATTTCCCATTATTCGTTTTTGCAAAGAATTTTGCTAACTTCAGTTTCCGTATGAATTTATAAATGTCCATCCTTGTCACAACTGTATTTCGCAAATCAACATCCACCAACAGTGTACTGCAAGGATATAGCTTTCACCCAAACTCTTTAAAGCAAAGCATCCCCTATGGAGAGTTTATTAGGATGAAACAAAACTGTTTTAACAAAAAGGAATTGGAAATCAAAATGAAAGAAACAGAATCGAAATTACAACAAAGAGGATATAAACTAACGGATATCAAAGAAGGAAAGAAATGGGCGGAATACAAGACTCGTGCACAAACATTGATAAACAAAAAGTCAGGTCAAATCCCAGACAAAGAAGATCCCACAGTCAGAATGATACTACACTTCAGCAAGGAAAATCAACAGATCACTTGTGTACTAAGTAAATATTGGAACATACTGAAGAAAGAACCTAATATTGCGAACCTGCTGCGAAACAGACCTAACATAACGTATCGAAAAGCTCCCTCCCTCAAATTTCAACTAGTGTGAAGCCATTTGGAGAACACCAAATCGAAATCATGGTTGACAAAACAGCAAATATAATTCATGCGATGTGATAAGTGCAAAGCACCCCAGAGAGGAAAAACACTCAAGAGATCGCTGATTTTAAAGGGAACCCATTCACCATCAATGAGAGAATATAACATGTGAAACGACCTTATTTACATGATTGAATGTAAATAAGGATTAAAATACATTGGCAGCACCATCTGCCTTTAAAAAAGAGAATGCGGGGTGTGGCCAAGATGGCGGCGAGGTAGGACGCATTGCTCAGAGCTCCTGCCCGCCGTCTGCATGTTTTAGCACATACAGGTCCTCGCAGGGCCTGAAAATAGCTCGGGCGCCTCCGGAGTGCCTCCCTGATGGGATTCTGCCCACGGCTGCCCTGAGATCCCAGCACTGATGCCGCACGCAGCCGCCTTGTGGGGACCGCGAGGGAGACGACCTGGTTTCCACTCGCCCACGTTCGGAGGCAGCTTCAACAACGAAGTGGTCCAGACCTCGGACCACCGAGGCCAGCAGCTTTGCGCCCAGCCCCCTTACGGACAACTTGGATACCCGCGGGCTGGCCAGCACTACGCCTGCTCGCCTGTGACTGCCAGCCTTGACTCGCCTCGCAGGGCTCCGGAGCCGAGCCCTGAACGCATTCATGACCCTGCTGATCGCGCTGCCCGCAGGAGTGACCGGAGCCCGTGGGGGCGGATCTAACTACCTCTCGCCTTAACTGGACAGCACACAGGGGCCTGAGCAAGCCATCCATGTGTCCGGACACGCCGGAGGCCCACACACCAAAAGGCCTAGCAGCACACAAGGCCTTGAGGATCCCCGGTCTCGATTTTGGGAGCATCCGTCTGGGGCGTGGAGGTGACGGGCTCGGCGGGCCCTTGGACCTCCTGGAAGATGGACGGACCGTCCAGCGCCTTATCACCGGGCCTGGGGGTTGGAGGCTGCTCTTGGCCTTGCCCCCACTATTGAGCATTCTGCCGGCCCGGCTCTCGATAAACGCCTGGACCCGACAACACGTTTGAAGGTGGGCCCACCTCCAGGGGACTCTTAAGCCTGCGGACGTCCGGTAAGAGTGCTCATTCTGTAGCCGCATTGGGAGAAATACCACATGCCTTGTGGAGGGATCACCTCTGCATGCCGGCTACCATCGGGCGCGCTGTGGTGGAGAGCCGTGCATTTTGAGCACCGGAGGGGGCGCAGGAGGGCTGTGGCCTGCTTAAAATTCTGGCCTGGTGTGCTGCTGTCTGGAGACCCGGCCTAGCGGTGGACACCTTGGCCCTTCATTCCACACTACTGTACAGCTGCAATACACGTAAGCGACGGCCCCCACGAGGTGCCCGGACTCGGCAAGACTACCTGGTTCCTCTGCACGGGGATTGGGCGTGCCCACCTGCCTTCGCCTCATCTACACCATTATAGTGGTCAGCAGCGGAGCTCCACGTTGGCTCACAGCAACGACACGGGGCGCGCTCTGTTCGCCTGGTGCCCGCAGTGGACTGACGTGCCAGTACCCCTTTGACCGGATGCGGTCTCTCTAGTGCCCACATCCCCCACAACAACTCACTCAGGGGTGCCGGTTGAGCATGTCCTCTTCCAGGACGAAGAAGGTGAAGCCCCTGAAAGACATTTTTGGTTGCTCACAATCTATCCCCAACATGACATCTGTGGCTACTGATGTCGCGACCCGGGTGCAGTCTGCTGGCCCTGGTGATGAGCCTATCACAAAGGCGTTCTTGGATTCGCTATTCCTGACTCTCAGGGGAGACCTACAATCAGTGAAAAACTATCTCACAGCTGAGATCAAGGAGATCCGTAGAGATGTGGACAGCGTTGAAGAGCGGGTGGCCGCCCTGGGGGAGAAGAGCGACACCGCAGTGACCAAGTCAACAATGCTTCAGCAGGAGGTGATTGGACTACAAGACCAACATGTTGACATCCAAACCCATCTGGAAGATTTGGAAAACAGGTCTTGCAGACACAACATCCGGATCTGGGGAGTAAAGGCAACAGAGGACACTAGAGACCTGTTTGCATTTGCAAGGGCCTATTCCACCATATCCTAGGGGCCTCCCACGAAGCGGAGATCATCCTGGACTGGATACACAGAGTCGTATCACCCCGATCCACTAATGCTCCCCCAGCAGACATTCTTGTGTGTGTTCAGGACTTCAGAACCAAGGAGGCCATCCTCCACCATCTTCGATCACTCATAGACTCCTGCCGCCTTTTGGGCCTTGCTGTACCAAGTGATGAAGATGACCAACGTAGCATCAGCTCGGGGCCTGAGATCTTCCCGTTGGGGTGGCAGCAACAGGGCTGGCGGAGGCGCGTCCGGAAACCAAGCAAGACTGAAATAGCCAGAAGTCAACAGGCAGCACTCACCTCTGCTTCAGATGCTCTGGCTGGAGCGGGCTCTGGCGTCAAGTGAATCGACAGGGGTCATTGATTTTTCTGAATGTCCTCCCTTTAATCCTGGGTGTGCGGCGGGTGGGGCTGAGACTCCCTGTTTGGTCACACTATGGATCCCACTTTGTTGATCTGCTGGTCATCCCGGGATGACAGACTATTTTTTCTGACTTTATTTGCTCTAAACGTTACCGTACTTGTTTTATTTTGGTATTTTGTTTTTGGAGGGTTTTTGAATTTCTCGGGTTTGAGTCCCCTCGTCCACCCCCCCTCCACTGCGCCGTGGATGTTGTTCAAAACCGGACTATGGTACTCCTACCCTTGCACCTCCTCACCCGCTACGAAATATGACCTACGCCATAGCATTCATCCTCTCCCAAATCTAGATGCCACACAACTCTCTCAAAATCCTTACCCAAAACGTGCAAGGTTTGAATAACCCGGTCAAGCGCAGAGCCGTCCTTCACTATTTGGAGCATTCCAAAGCCAATTTATGCCTCCTACAGGAGACCCATCTCCTCCCCAAGGATCACCAAAGAATGAAATCCAGCGCTTTCCCTACACAGATGTTCTCCTCTAATCCCACCAAGTCAGCTTGGGTTGCCATATTGGTCTCCCGATCCTTTCAGGGTAGAGTGCTACAGAAGGAAGCTGAGATCAGAGGCCGATTGCTCTCTTATCAGCTCCTGGTAGGAACCCAACGATGGGCAAGACAAGGACTTTCATGACGCACTCACTGAGGCGACAGCTACTACAGAACAACGCCTACTACTGGGGGGTGACCTGAATCTTGTCTTCGATAACATTAGTGACAGTTCCTGGCAGAAGACAGGCCAGACTGGCGCTCTCTCGCCTGCTGGACAAGCCCATCTTCAAGACCTGGGCTTCATTGATCTTTGGCGCTACTTCCACCCCCGCAGTCGAGCCTACACCTTTTATTCAGGAGCGCACAAAACGTACGCTAGGTTGGACTATCTCCTTAGTTCTTCCCCACTACATGCACTTGAGACTGACACTGAGATCTTGACGTCCTCTCTCTCAGACCACTCTCCGGTCATTGCCACCTTTAAGTTCCCGCCAACACCGCAGTCTATTAGACACTGCAGCTTAAGTGATACTTTGCTCCATCAAGCGTCTATAGTTGAGCAGATCCAAAAAGCCATCACAAATTATCTTGCCCTTAATGCAAACTCTGATACCTCTTTAGCGACTCAGTGGGCGGCACTAAAGGCAGTTATATGGGGGGAATTTATAGCCATATCCATGGCCAATAACCTTGAACGTTGTCATAAACGGGCCGAACTCTCCCAGCGGGTTGCGGAACTGGAGCAGATGCACCAGCGGACCGGCGCTTCCCGGGCCTGGCCCCAATTGTGTATAGAGCGGAAGCAAGTTGCAGCATTGGACCAGGACAGGGCCGAATATGCGGCCCTCCGTCTCCGCCACTCCTACTACACGGGTGATGACAGGTGCAATCGCCTCCTAGCCCACAAACTACGGGAAGCCAGGCAGGGTGTTCAGGCCATCCGCTCTTCTGGGGGGAAAACTCGCCACCGAAGATGCTGCAATAGCAGAAGTCTTTCGAGACTTCTACGCGGAGCTCTATTCGGGTGACCTCCTGGATGCCCACCATAGCGCCGAATACCTGGCGGTAGCACAAATACCTTCCCTCACCCAGACGCAGGCCGACTATTTGGATAGGGACATTGGGACAGAAGTCATAGCAGCGATCTCCCGCCTCAAATTGGGCAAATCACCCGGGCCAGATGGCTACTCTGCAGCCTTTTATAAAACATTCTGCAGCCAGGTGGCCCCCCCTCCTGACGGGTTTGTTTAACACCTTTGCACAGGCCGGAGCTATCCCGGATGGGATGCTTGAAGCGTCTATAGTGGTTATCCCGAAACCCGGGAAAGACAAAACATCCTGTGGCGCATATACACCGATCTCCCTACTAAACATAGATATTAAACTCAATACTAGCCTCTTGGTGACCCGTCTAGCACCCTACATGTCCCAACTAATTGAGCCAGATCAGGCAGGCTTTATACCGCAGAGACAAACGAGTGATAACACCAAAAGGGTCCTGCACCTAATCGAAAAGGGGTCTCACACTCAGGGAAAATACATCTTGCTGGCCATTGATGCGGGGAAGGCCTTCGACAGGGTACACTGGCCCTACTTGGAGCAGGTCCTGATGCACGTTGGTTTCAGTGAGAAACTGCGCACTCGGATCCTCAATTGCTACCGCTCAACGGTTCGAGTTAACCATACGTCCTCTCATTTTCCCATAGGAAGGGGTGCCCTCTTTCACCCCTTTTATTCACACTTTATATGGAGCCCTTAGCACTACGGATTAGATGCCATCCTCTCATTTCTGAGATCAAGTTTGGAGGAGACGTACACACTATAAGTTTGTACGCAGATGACATCTTGCTTTCCCTCTCCAGCCCAATCCCTGCGCTGCGATCCCTCTTCATTGAAATGCATTGCTTCGTGCAGGCGTCAGGATTTAAGATTAACATGGATAAGTCGATCGCACTTAACATCTCCTTCTCCCTGCACACTTTAGCTTATCTACAAGAAGAACACCCCATACAATGGTCAACCTCCGTGATTCCGTACCTGGAAATTCAACTAGCCCCCTCCATACAGGCTACGGCTGAAACCAACTACTCAATACTCCGCGCGAACATACGTAAGGAGCGAGGCCAGGGCAGACACTATACTCTATCCTGGAAAGGTAGATAGTGGCTACCAAGATGACCATCCTTGCCCAGATACTGTATCTTTTTCAGACCATCCCCCTTCGCCCTCCCTCAGGCTGGATTCAACAGACCCAATCAGACCTAGCACATTTTATTTGGCAAGGCTGCAAGCCCCGGTTTAAACATGCAATAGCAATTCTTCCGCCGGGGAAGGGAGGTGTAGGGGTTCTGATCTCCAGCTCTATTTTTATGCCGCACAGATTCAATATTTGGTGGAATGACACCGTCTAGAATCAGAGAAACATTGGTTGTTCCAGGACCAGGCAGTGGCGGCCATGCCTCTACAGGGCATTTCCTTCCTCCGTAAATCACATAGACCACCCAATCTCTCTTCATCATACATTACAAGCACGATTATGGAGTCCTGGGATTGCACTAACACTGCCCATAATTTGACTACCTATCCCTCCCCCTCACACCACTGTTTGATAATCCAGAATTCCAACCTTGCATAGTAACTAAGGCCTTTCCCGCCTGACGCTCCACCCCATGTCCGTCCCTTGGTCACCTCTTGACTTGGATGAGATTATTCCATTCCCACATCTTAAGCCGGATTACGGGTTGCCTGAATCGGAACGACTGCCCTTCCTACAGCTCCGACACTGGGTACTTCGCCCACACATCAAGCCTGAGGCTAAGTGCCGTCTGACTCCTTACGAGAAATGGCTCATAACCCGCACATCCGATAAAAAAGTAATTTCCGATCTATTCAAACTGTTACTAACGGCCACTACGCCTACATACAATGCCGGTTGAGCACATTGGGAACGAGACCTAGGAAGGACACTTAGCCACAAGGAATGGGAAGGCATATATTTCATAGGGCTCAGCACTCAGCATACCACATGGGATTTACTGAGACACTGACTAAGATAGCCACATATTGGTATTATACGCCGGAATGCCTACACCAATTTGATTCATGACAAGTGCCCTCTGTTGGAGGGGTTGCAGGGAGGTGGGCACTCTGGTGCATCTCCTCTGGGGCTGTGACCGTATTCAATCATACTGGTGTCAGGTGCTCGAGGAAATAGACACCCACCTTGAGATACAGCTTCCGAGATTTCCTACATACATTCTCCGGGTTTACCCAATTCCATAAGATATCCGTCAAAGTCCCAGAGGGGCCGATTGATTGCCATCGCATTAGGCGCGGCCACACAGAACATCCTGGTACATTGGCGCACCACCCAGCTCCCAATGCTTTCCGTATAGCTACAGCGACTCTGGCTGGTGTTAGGTATGGAGAAACTAACCCTCATGTTAGCTGGCAAGGGGTCTGACTTCCCTGAGATGTGGCAGCCCTTCTTGACCCTACTTGTTTCTCAGTTCCAAGAACTGACATGCCCCCGATACCTCTGACTTCTCCGCCTTTCAGACACACAACTCCCACATAATGATTCCTCACAACATCACACGCGACCACGTTGATTCCCAGATTACTCTTTTTCCCTTTTTCTGGTGGACGAGAAGGAGTGGGGTGGGGGGTGTTAATGTTGGATTCAAGTTGTTCATTTTGATTTTTCCCTTTTCCTTTTATTGTTTATTCCCACAGACTCGCTCCACTCATTTTACTTTGCTAATGCTACTATTTGCGACACTTCTTGTCTATATTGCATTGATTCCACGGAGCTGGGGGCCTTGTTTCTCCTCTTGCTTAAAAATTAATAAAAGATTTAAACCATAATAAAGAGAATGCTTGAACATATTCGAGCAGCACAAAATAAGGACAAGAACTATGCCATGACCAAACATTTGGAAAAACACTCTGGATACAACTGGCAACAGATGAGCTTCTAAAGAATAACAAGTGTACCGAGTAGTGAAAGAGTGGGACAGGACGCTAAACATGAGACAATTTGAATCCCGTCTCATCATCAGGTTCAGGACTAAGCATCCCCATGGTTTGAAAGGGGAAAAAGAACTCTGTCTATTTGTGAACTGAGAAGGAATGATACAAGATGAACCCATCAGACAACTAAGAAAATCACAATGAATTGCCACATGTAATTAACAATTGTTTGTCATGGATGTGCATTGGACAGTAAACTATTGGGCTTCAACCCAAGACAAACCCAAATAATTGGTGAGAACTGTGTGAAAGGACAAAGGGCACTGAGCCCAGCAAACCAAGGATGCAGGCCCACCAATTGGAACACTCTATATTCCAGCAGGAGCAGGATACTATAGTCATGAAGGGAATAGGAGGGCTGCCTACACACGATTGGCATACAGCGTAATAATGAGGAAGAAAGTCCTCTATGTAAGCAATAAACAGAACAATTAAAGAGCAAAGCGATACACATCACCTCCTAGCAAAAAGCATTAAAACCTGGGGATTGGGTTTGCAAAAGGGAAAATAACATAACCAACGCACAAAAAGCTTGAGGAAAGAGAAAATAATATACAACTAGACATATGTAATGCTGCTGTATGAAACGTATATATCATCTTTTTATTTTTATCTTCATCACTGTTTTAATATTGTTAAACTCCATATCCCACAATTCTTCATTATGAGCAAAGGTGGGATTTCTGTATATATAGAGAAACTGAAAATAGTCTCACCTAACCGTGAACAGGACTCTATAGCCGAAACGCATTGGTGTGCTGTGTGGCAACAGAGGCCACTCAATTGAGATGATTTTTCAAATGACTCCTGGAGTGAGTCACATAACTCTTTGGTGAAATATAAATATATATCAACAAGGAGAATACGTTGCACTCCCAGAAGTGTAGATAGTCAGTTCTTTATTTGTCTCACAGCATGCAGTTACTCTTAAAATACCACAATGCGTTTCAACATCCGTCTTCTTCAGTTGGTAATGATTTATCGCCTGCTTTGGTTTCGCCATGCCTTAAGTCCAGTGCTAGGCATGCTGGGATATGTAGTTCCATTTTTTAAACATGTGGGAATTACTCTCAAGTAGAGCATTAATTATAGCGGAGTGCTTGTCTTTGCAATTAACACAAGTTTGTTTTCAATAAACTCTGCATTGTTATTAAATGTGCTTATGTACTGAACACTTCTATGCCCTTCCTTCCGTCCATCACCACCCCCTTTTGTACCGCTTTGTTTGCCATAAGTTGGCAGGGTATGCTCAGACGTGAGTCCCTTGCTCACTTTGCCACTGGATTCAAGCAAGCCTGGCTGAAGACGGCTGTAATGCCAGAAACCGGTCCTAGGAAGCTTGTGTCCGTCCAGGGAAGGCATGGCTTGGCAGTTCGGGCAGGACTGTTCCCATGAGGCACAGGGTCAGACTGATTTGCATTTGGCCATGTCTGGACTGGGGTGGCAGAGTCGGGTAAAGGACGGTGATGGATTAAACCCAGATCTGTTGACTGGGTGTGAGTGTTTGATTGGTTCAGATGCTCCGTCCATCACCACCCCCTTTTGTACCGCTTTGTTCGCCATAAGTTGGCAGGGTATGCTCAGACGTGAGTCCCTTGCTCACTTTGCCACTGGATTCAAGCAAGCCTGGCTGAAGACGGCTGTAATGCTAGAAACCGGTCCTGGGAAGCTTGTTTACGGTCCAGGGAAGGCATGGCTTGGCAGTTCGGGCTAGACTGTTCCCATGAGGCACAGGTTCAGACTGATTTGCATATGGCCATGTCTGAACTGGGGTGGCAGAGTGGGCTAAAGAACGGTGATGGATTACACCCAGATCTGTTGACTGGGTGTGAGTGTTTGATTGGTTCAGATGCTCCGTCCATCACTACCCCCTTTTGTACCGCTTCCTCCATTCCTGGCACGGGCAGCATTGGTGTTGTTTTACTCGAATGGACACTTCCTCACCTTATGACAACAGATGAGGCAGTCCTTCTCTTGAAAGGAGTTTCCAAGTTTGCGTGTGGCGAGCGAAACACGTCATGGCAGGCACTATGCCTGATTAAATCTGTGGTTTACTTTCGAATAAACTATGAATGAATGAAATAAAATTTATAAACGCGCTACTATGCCCAGTGGGCGTCAAGGCGCCTAACTCAAACTTAGCTGCGGGCAGACAGAGACAGGAGCTCACTGATAGGCTTTGGTAAAACACCAAGTTTTCAGAGCTTTCTTAAAAAGATCAAGTGAGGGCTGTTGTTTGATCTCCAAAGGAAGAGTGTTCCAGAGTTGAGGTGCAAGAATGGAGAAAGCCTTGCTTCCCCATCGTGCCGTCCTAGCTCGAGGGACTACCAATTGATTAAGCTCTGACGAGCGAAGGCATCTGAGTGGAACATACCTAGAGAGCAAAGAGCCTAGGGCATCAGTCGGGCCTGCCTTCAAGGCATTATATGTCAAGCAGAGAAGTTTAAAAGAGACTCTGAATGGGATAGGCAGCCAATGGAGATTCTTCCTTGCCGAGGTCGCAGAGGACATCCACGGCAAGGCCAGAACGAAGCGCGCCGCGGCATTTTGCACAACCTGCAGGCGTTGGAGAAGGCCCTTGTTGGCCCCGGCGTAGAGTGAATTACAATAATCCAGCCTTGAGCCAACGAGGGCGATCACAACCTGTTTTCGTGCCTGTGGTGAAAGATAGTACGCGATTCTTTTCAGAATCCTAATGACACCCCAACAGGTGGCCACCGTTCTGTTCACCTGCAATTCCATAGAGAGCCGAGTGTCGAAGATGACGCCTAGGTTCCTGGCAGATAGTGTGGGAGTGGGGCAGATGCCTAAAGATGAGGGCCACCACTCATCTGACCACAGTTCCTGGTCTTTGCCAAAGACCAGGACCTCCGTTTTGTCACCGTTCAACTTCAATGAGTTGAGAATCATCCAGTCTGCAACAAGTTGCATACAGGACTTGAAGTTGGACGCGGTGACATTCACGGAGTGGGTCAGAGACACCATGATCTGCGTGTCGTCGGCATACGACACTACCTCCATCCCCTGAGATCTTACCAGTCTTGCAAGGGGGGCCACGTAGATGTTAAACAGGGTCGGACTCAATGCCGACCCCTGTGGCACCCCACATTGCAACGACTTAACAGGGGAGAGGTGATCCCCAAGCATCACTCGCTGCTCTCGCTGATGAAGAAAGGAATTCAGGAGACTCAAGGCCGGTCCTGCTACCCCTGCCTCCCTTAACCTAGATGTTAAAGTACCGGGAGACAGGGTATCAAATGCTTTGTCCAGAACATTGACTTTGTTTTCTTGCGATATTGCTGAGGTCCATGCCTGGTTGTTCTGCAAAGGACCAGCAGACAGAAAGTTGGAGCGTGGATATATATATAAAAAAACGCTCGCCTGCTGCTCCGTCCTTGGAGAACAAATGAGTGGACCCAATTTGGTGCGCAAACTTATTTATTCAGCATACCACCATACCGCCAATAACGCATTTCGGCCGTACCGGCCTTGAGCCAATATTAGCCTAATTGTGCATGCTGTAGTCTGCATTTTCGTTTCCACACATTACTATATAAACACGCTTGCCTTTTTGCCAAATTGTATTTTCACACAGAACCTACATGTGTTTTTGTGTTCTGTTCTTTTCCTGGAATTCAGTCTGCACATCACAGACCAGGTCAAACAACAATGCACTTTGTTATTTTCTTAGGTCAGGCACTAGCACCTAGACAAAACATGAGAATGTAGCTGTTGTTTATGAGTACAGAGGTCCAAAAAGTGCACATGGAGCACGAGTTCTGAGACAAAAGCACTGTGTCAATTAACACAAGTAAAATATACAAAGCTAACATATCTCTTATCTATATCTATACTACTATTATAAAGAGAGAACAGAAACCTTTTGGCAAGGTAAACTCGGGAACCACAGCGTCAATCCACACACCCAATACATTGTTGTAATCCTCAGGGTGTGTAGATGGACATAGGCTGCATAAAATTAAAAAAAACGTAAATTAAAAAATTAAACTTTAAAAACAAAGTAGTCCCCTAAAAGTAGCGCCGGCCGCGACGTAGCGCTGGCCGCGACCTAGCGATGTCTGCAACGTGCGTGATGACGACAGGCGGGGAGGAGCGGTGATGAGCAGCGAGGAGTGGCGGTGAAGTCCGGAGCAAGGGGAAGAGTGGCGGCTCAGGTAAGGCAAAGGCGAGGCGGGAGGCGGCCGGGAGACGGGAGGTGGGAGGAGGGCGGGAGGCGGTCTGGGCAATGTCGGGGCGGGCGGGGTAAGGCAAAGGCAAAGGTGAGGCGGGTGGGAGGCGGGAGCCGGTCTGGGCAATGTCGGGCGGGCGTGGCGGGAGTGCACCCAAGTTTGAAATGTTGCCCCCAGCCCCCTTCTGCCCCGGGCAACGCTGCCGCAATCCGAAAATGCTGCCCCCAGCCCCCTTCTGCCCCAGGCAACGCTGGGGCAGGCTGCTACTATTTATTATAATACAATAACTTTCTGTACAGTACATGTACTGATGAAATTATATACTAAAAAGTATACAAATATACTAATGATTAGACAAGACATCTGCGATCTATTTTTATTCAGGGGTCAATCCAGCCTTTGTGGATCATTAATAATTTTTATGTTTCAGATTAGAAGCTCGTCTCATGGATTTACTGGAGCTTTTTATATGTGAGGTGCAGACATATTATATTGAAGATAAAGATCTTGTGGAGCGCAAAGCAAAGTATATCACCTAGACTGCAAAACATGTTTAAGTGCTATGATGTAGTGATCTATGTCCCTTACAATGCTTTCCAGGCATGCACACTAAACTAATATGGAGAGACAACGTACGTCCAAATCGGCGGTTGCTGAGCGTATCCACCCAAATCATCTTTTTGGCTTAGGGCACATTAAAGACGACAAGAGAGAAATAAAGTGCAAATAATAGTGTATTAATGATGACATGATGACAAATTAAATATATTTTACAAAGGCGATATATTATTGAGAATTCAATACAAAGGTATACAGTATTATTTTCTTTGTTGTTCTCCTCGAGACTTCGAGTTTGGCCTCGTGGTCAGTCACTCAGTTGGCAAAGTAAGGCAGACCCCTTGGATATCCAATAGTCATTAGGCCTGTCCGAGGGTAACATAACTGTCACAACAAAGTTTGTAGAATGACCTGGCAAGACAAAAAAGTGGGGGAAGCTGTTATTTTTCTGTATACCTTGTATATTGTCATGAGATCCTAAAGAAAACAAGTTATTGTATAGTATTTTTTCTGTACAAGTTGACATTTTCCAGAACAGTTTCACTCTATTGAGAAGTCAGTTCCATTTAATTTAGTATTTTTATTGCCCAAGAAATTAGAAAATAAGTAGATTCCATCTTTCAAGACATGTAGATTTTGGGCTCAATTCAGGAAGGCCTATCCTTTACAAAAATAACTTGCTGAAATTGAGTTTACATTTTGGTCAAAATTACATTCCAGCGCGACATCCTTACATCTGGACAAATACATTGAAGGGGCTGGGTCAAGGCAGTGCCATTTATTTCCTCAATGTGTTACAGCCACTTGACTTATAGCAACACTAGACCTATGCCATGGAACTAAGTGGTGGTATACAGCATCCGATAGCGTGCAAACATGCTTTGGGATCCAAGCCTAGCCATAGGGTGTTTAAAGAACAAGTTACTTACCTTCGGGTAAGCATTATCTGGTAGAGACTATCTTGCTGCAGATTCCTCACCTTTGAATATCCCAGGCGTCATGCTGGAACCGGAAAGTTTTGCTGAGCAATACCATTTGCGCGCGATGTCGGGTGGCTCCATTCAGCTCTGCGTGACGTCGTCGGCAGCGTCAGTTATGACGTCACAGTGCCTATATAGAATGGTCTCCGAAGGCTGCAGAGGGGCCCTGCTCCTGCAGGAGAACCCTCTCACGTAAAATCCAGCACCCTGCCTTCAGGATTGTTAAGGCCTGATGTAGGGGCGACTTATAAGGTTTTAAGTGTATTGATGTATATATATAGATATAGTAAACCTATATCTCTCGTAAGTGGTGCAAGCACCAGCTTACACAGGCTGCAGAAGCAGATCTAAGGTTCCATTTTGCATGGCCTCTCATGGGTGGCATAATACATGCTTCAGCCCATGGGAGGCCGGTGGGGTACCTATGCCCTGGGTACATGTGTACTATATACGAGGGACTGATAAGGGTACCCCAGTATCCAATCTGGAGTTGTACTGAAGTACATATATGTCAATTTAAAGGAGAAAGCAGATAGGTTGGAGTCCTGAATACCAGGATCCCAGCCAGACTAGTCAAAGCCAAAAGCAAAAACTGAGGGTAACCATAAGAAGCAGATCCTACTTTCCTACAGGGTCAC
Organism: Lissotriton vulgaris; assembly: GCF_964263255.1. Lineage (NCBI taxonomy): Eukaryota > Metazoa > Chordata > Amphibia > Caudata > Salamandridae > Lissotriton > Lissotriton vulgaris. Next base: position 1,355,385,775 of record NC_141689.1, on the reverse strand, counting down.
CACCTTTGGTAAAAATGATTCCCAGGTGCAAAGCACCACCTTGTCCGGAAAGGACATGAGATAAGGAGGCGAGCTGGATAATGCCTGCAATTCACTCAACCTTCTGGCCGATGTAATTGCCACTAAGAAGGCTATTTTGATGGTCAACAGCTGGAGGGGACAGTTGTGCAAATATTCGAAAGGACCAAATTAAGGTCCCATTGTGGCACAAGAAAGAGAGTAGGTGGAAATAAATGACCCAGCCCTTTCAGAAATCTATTTATAATAGGAGATTTAAAGAGAGAAGGATGGGCTGGCAGCCGCAAAAAAGCAGACAGAGCAGAGAGGTAACCATTGATAGTTTCCAAAGCAGAGCCCTGCTGGGCAAGAGTTAGAATGAATGAAAGGACAGTAGAAAGAGAAGCGGAAAGAGGGCCAGTGGAAATTTCTGTACAGTATAATACAAATTTCTGCCAATTGCAGGCATATACCGTTTTAGTTGAGGGCCGCCTGGCGGCCATAATAACGTTGCAGACTATGGGAAGAAGGTCAAAAGCCATCAACTCTCGCCGCTCAATGTCCACGCATTGAGGCGAATAGTTGACAGGTTTGTGTTGAGAACCCTCCTCTGCTGCTGCGACAGAAGATCCTCCCGAAGGGGCAGTTTGATCAGAGGATCGACACTCATGCTCAGAAGCTCTGGATACCAGACTCTCCTTGCCCAATCCGGTGCCACAAAAGTGACTTGGGCCCGGTCGCACCTGAACTTCTTCAGAACCCTGGGCAGAAGTGATATGGGCGGAAAGGCGTACAACAGGCCTGAGTTCCACTTGCGCTGAAATGCGTCGCCGAGCAATAGCTGCCATGGAAACTCCAGCACACAGTACTGCTCACATTGCGCATTCTCTTCGGAGGCGAACTTGTGCCACCTCCGACTTGAGACGCCACTAGTGATCCGTAAGGTATCCACGGCTGAGATTGTCCGCACTGGCGTTCAGAGAACCTGCCAGGTGTTGAACCACCAGGGACATGCCCTGCTGTTCCTGCCATGTCTAGAGACCCTGGTGTGAGAAGTTGACCTGGTATATGATGTCCACTATTCTAGTGGGCACTCTGCACCAGTCCAAACAAGCCTTATGGTGATGGTTGTAAAGTCAACCTCATAGACCAGCTATCCTAGTGGTAGCATGGACAAAGCAGTCTTAGGCTAATACTTCAGAGACCATGTGAAGCCAATTGTTTTACCAATTATAATCCCTTGAATGCCAAATGAAAGGACACCACACAAGGTACATATCAAATATATATGTATTTATTACTAACACAACCCCTCTGCACTCTTTATGAGGTCAGAGTTCGAGATACAGCACAAGTTACTCAATAAGCATACTATAAGTTGCACAAATACAATTCTGCCCTAGGGGCCTCACGAACCATATACTAAGTAAGTGGTATAAGAGCCACTTCAGGAAAGGTGAGTAGGCCTAGGGCCTAGGAAATCGCTGGGGCTACACTGAACAACCAAGGGATTGGAAGTAGGAGGCCCACGGGAGGCGTGTGCAGTGTCTAAACATACAAGCAGGTTTCCATAGAGTTTCAATGGGAACGTAAAAGTTACGAAGTAGTAGATTTTGGACACTTCCGGATGGACTATGGGAAAACCCTGTTAAATAGGATGCTTGGACAGTTAATACCCACGGGAGCACCGGAGTACTCGAGTTACCTCACCCAGGGAAGCCGGGTGCATAGGTGTTCTTTCGTGTTTGGTTTCGTCACTGTTTCCTATGGAGAGCTGCAAGAAAGTGCTGCAGGCGACCAGGAGAAAAGTGTCCGGGTGGATCCAAGGGTGGATCGGAGTCGAGAAGAACCTGAATCAGAGGGTACAGAGTCTGGGTCACTAGCCAGTGACCAGGAAGGAACCAGGAAGGAACCAGGCGATGTCGACATGCAATCAGGTGAAGAGGTGAAGCTTGTCTCTGCAGCCATGAGGACCAGGAGGCGTAGACGATGACCAGGAGCTGGAGTCGAGCTGTCCCACGACGGATCTAGCTGTTGGCAGTGTCGGTATCGGGATTGGACCCAACAAACCTTGGCAAATGCAATCCACGCAGGATGGGAAGATTGGCTTCAGTTCAGACCAGCAAGGTCTGGGGAGCTTCTCCTTCGCAGGGAAGTTGGAGCAAGCCCAGAGCAACCAGGCAAACAGTGTGGTTTCACAAATATGTCTTCAGAGGGCTCACTAGCCAACGGGTTAGCAACAGTGAAGACGCGTCGAGCTGAAATGCAGGCGCAGGCCCCACGCGGCACTCGTGGAGTGTGGAGAGCTGGGCTTCGGTGCAAATGCTACTTGGGTCTAGGGCTTCTCAAACCCCAATGCACACCTTCGAGGGTACCTCAGATGCTGCACAGGTAGCAAAAAGCAGGTAGTGCAGGATGTCCGGTCCCACAGATTTAACATTCTGTGTTTGAAAATACCACTTTTGGAAAGTAGGTATTTTCTTGCCTAACTGTCCAAGCCTACCTATGCTAGGTTGTGTATTCCTTGTCTGGGTTGTGAGTGACAGGGGCTGGGGGATTCCAGGAGACAGGGTGAGTCAGCATAGGGCTGAATAGACCCATCTGTATTTAGAGTGGTGGGAGGGGAGCACCTGGGACCTAAATAAGGCTATGCCTGCCTTCCACAATGCTGGATCCCCCTCCTGTGGTCGTCTGATTTCCCTGGCCTACACTGTCAAAGGAAGAGAAGGAGTGCTGTAAACAAAGTGCTCCAGGACTGCACAGACCTAGTTTGGACTAGGCACAGCCACTCTCTGCCTTCAGAGACAAAGGATTTTGGTGCATAAAAGGGGGGACCCAGAACCCAGAACTTTAGATCACTTCTGGGAATCAAGACGAACCTTTGCTGAGGAGAAGAACCGGGAAACTGAAGGAGGAGACTACCCCTATGCTGCGTTTATTTTTAAAATGCAACTTATCATGGCTCCATAAAAGCATCATTGTTTGGAAGATTGACATACTACACCTCGTCCTTGGAAAAGATTAAAGAACTACCTGTTATTGATACAACTTTGCAAGCTAAGATAAATCGGACAAAGATATACCAGTAGTTTTTACAAAAATAAACTGACATTAATAAAGGAAATGATATGTGATACGACACAATAGAGCCTTGAGAAAGCCTGAACGGGGCGAAACGCGCGTCGGCTGTGGATCTCTATCAATTGAAAAATAAAAGCTTGAATTTTCTACATCTTATGGTTTTTGGAAGTTGCTTCTGACAAAGGACATGGACTAACAAGAAAGTGCTATAATTGCACAGAGGATAAAAGTGACTATCTTGATGTGCACTGGTATATTACTTATTTTGAGGTGACCTACGGCCTGGATTGCTATTTGGACAGGAGGTGCCAGTTGATGCTCTAGGTGGATGTGCATCCAACGCCAAAGCTGCACTCTATATTGTTCGTTGTGTGCGAAATTGAGTTGAAATTGTAATTATATGTGACTAAGGGAAGTAAGGTTGATGTGCGGGTCACTATAGCAAATTCGCCATTCTTTGTACCTCATCTTGAGGAAGATCTCCAAGGGTTTAAACTTGAGCTTGCCTCCTGCCTGAAGTCTCAGGGATACAAGACTTCTCCCCTTCTGCTTACCTGCATCTAGAACTGCGGTTTTAGCTGCTGCAGAAGGAAATTGCAACACCGATGCCGGCGAGCGACGTAGTCTTCTGCATCGAAGCCGTGAGCGCTGCTTCGAATTGCATCGTAGACCGGCCGCCGTGCCACATCGACACCAGCGAGCAATTCCGTAACCTGCCTGAAGCTGTGAGCCCTGCTCCGACTTGTGCTGTGGTCCCGACGCCTGCTGCTGGGCCGCATCGACTCCGAAGTTGACATCGACATCACAGAGCCGATCCTCGACATGGGTGACTGATAATCCATCAACAGCACGACATCCTAAGGAACCGTCATTTCAGCGCCATCGTGACGTCACCTCCCCGAAGCAGTAAGGATCCGTCATCTCACCTCCCCTGCACTGCAGTAAGGAACCGTCTAAACCTCCCCTGGGGTCGCCAGGAACTGACGCCACGCAACGCCAACAAAGTCACACCTCCCCCACGCCGTGAGCTGCCTTTGTTTTTTATAGCTTTTCCAAGGTACCATTCTTTGGGGGTCTGTTTGACTCTGGGCCCGACGTCGCGCACCTCGTGGTCAGCGCCGTACTTTGGGATTTCTCCTGTCACTCCGTCGTGATAACTCACATTGGAGTTATCTGTTGCTAGAGACTGATTTGAAGTGAACAACCTATTTTTTAAGCACATCTTGAGTACAGTATTGTGGAGTTTTTTTCGATTGGTCTTGTGTTAAGTCTATACAAAAATACTTATTTTTATAATACAACCTGTGTGGTGTCCATCTGTAGTGTTGTCACTGTATTACTGTATGTGTTCACAAATGCTTTACACACTGCCTCTGAGATCAGCCTGCCTGCTCGTGCAGAGGTACCATGGGGGTGAGCAGGGGTTATTTTAGGAGTGTAGCCCCTTACCCTGACTAGACGCAAGGGTCCCTATTTGTTGGTTGTTGGTTGATAGCTTAATTTCGATATGCGTATATCATAAAAGCATTTACATAACAAATTTAAAAACAGCACATCGATAAGCGAAAAGACTGAACATTAAAATCAACAAGTAAAAAAATGGCAATTGATCAGAATAAATTAGTTAAAAAGGGATTAAATTGAAATAGACAGTCTTTTTAAGCGGATCAACCAAGCCCATTTTAAAAATTTAGATACTGCACAAACAATAGGAGGGGCAGTGTCCGTTAATAAAATCTGTAGAGCCACCAAACACTCTCGAGTGTCCAATTCTCTACAAATTGGTTTGAGCCAGTGGGATCTAGGTCGCACGTAGTCCGGGCATTCGAAGAGAAAGTGTGCCACAGTTTCGGGTCTTTCAGTACATAAGGCGCAGTGGCGTGATGCCTGCTTGGGCGTGTTCCATCTGGAGAGGAGATCGGCAAGGGGTAGGGTCCCTAGTCTAAATTTAATGTAGAGAGCCCGGTCCATGGGGATGGTAATAATGTCTAAATATGGCTCAAAAGCAACAACGTCTTTAATTTCCAAAAAGGCTGCGGTAGAGTTGCAGTGACGCTCGTTGCTGATGAGCTTGGCTGAAACCCATTCCCAATAAAGTTTTTTCAGGGTCTCCTTTGGGGGTGATGAGTGTGTAGACCAACAGGAGTCCAAGCCCAGGTCCCCAAGCAGATGTTTGATGTCCCTAAGCCATTTTATATTTTGCCAACCATCTGAGTGCATCACCTCTGCCAGCCCGTCTGCGTAAGATTTTAGTTCGGGGACCCTCCACAAGCGGGCCCAAAGCAGGATTGGTCGGAGGCGGGCCTGGTCCTTGAGTGACTTACAGCCTGTATCCAGGAGCACCGGAACTGTCGGGGTGCTTATCGGGATAGCCAACAGGTCCTTGATAAATTTATTTTCTGCCTTGGTCAGGGACTCCATGTTGCCTAGGCCCCATAGCTCTGCTCCGTAGAGTGATGCGGATACTGCACGAGCTTTGTAGATATCTATTATCGGAGCTACACAATGTTTTGATGAGTTGTTGTACTCCTTTAACAGAGCTCCCCCTACCCTTTTGTGGCCCACAGTCAATGTGTTAATGTGGGGGGTCCAGCTCAATGCATCGCTCAAACGGATTCCCAGATAGTCAAATTCTGACACTCTTTCAAGGGGGATTGAGTTCAGGATGGGTGGGCGGCCAAGTTTGCAGGGAGGGTGCATGATTAGATACTTCGTTTTGTCCACATTGATGACAAGTCCTCTGTTTACGCAAAAATCCTGGAAGCAGTTTAGGAGCTTTTGTAGACCTTGAGGGGTTTTCGAAATGAGGAGGGTGTTGTCGGCAAACAACAGGGTTGGGATCTTTACGCCGCCCAGTGTGGGGGCGTCTGCTGGTTCTTCAAGCAAATGCTCTACCACCCCATTCACATAGAGAGAGAATAGGGTGGGGGCTAGAACGCAGCCCTGCCGAAAGGTATTTGTTCAAAGGTACCTACTTCTGCCAACTAGAGACCCCCAATTCTAACAAGTGGGGTAAGGATCTGGAAACGCCTGGTCAGGATCCGACCAAGGATGCATGGCGGGTGGTGGCTGCAGCGCCGGGACTCCGGGGCTAGGGCAGTTGAAGCCAAAGGAGCAGGAGAGGACTCCCTGGGCAGCTACAAATCCCTTGGTGTCAGAGAATGGACCGGAATTGCCTGCAGAGAAGGTGAGGGCGAAGGTGAGATGTCATCTTTACCATGACGCCGTTGGATCGGAGAAGCTGACCTCAAAGAATTCCCTTTTGAAGACCGATGCCGGGAGCCATGTCGACGCTTCCTTTCATGCTTCTTTGATGACCTCGAGGTGTGTGGGGTCATCGACTTTGACCTTTTGGGGACTTTCTTCTACTTTCTCACCCAGGCCATGAATAGTTTTGCCTCCCACATTATTCTGCATTCTGTCCATCTATTGTTCTTTTAGCTTCGCCTCCCGCTCCTTAATGCCTTCGGATTCATCCTTTGACAAGAGTAACATCCTTCGACGTTGTAATTCGACGGCAGGCACCAAAGGCAATCTTCATGGTGGTCCATGATGGACATATGACCCCCACACTCCCTTCAAGGCTTGAACCCTGACTTATTTTGTGTAGCCATCTCACTGCACACCACTGATAGAAACTGGAACAAAGTAAGGAAATGGGGAGTCCCAGAAAATCGTTACGCGTCGACGGCATGGAAAAAAGCGAACTGATGTCAGATGAGGTCTTCTTATGGTTTTGGTGACGTTATACAGAGTTGCGAGCGGAACCGCTCTCGTCGACGTGGGAGAGCTAGGAAAAAGTTTTTGTGGAATACTGGCTTAGGGGTAATTCAAAAGGTGAGGAATCTACAGGCCAATGTATCCATCAGAATTTAGCATTTAGGGGCAACCTTGAACCTTGCCTCCTCAGATTTGAGAAGAAGGATCAAAGAGCCGAGCTGAACAAGGAAGAAGAGGATGACAACTGCTTTGGCCGCAGTCCTACCAGCCTGTCCCAAATTCGACCTGCAACCAGCGAAACTCTGGCATGCCCAGCAGCCATCCAGAACCAGGAGGAACTGCCCTGCTTTCCCCAAAAAGACTCTGTCTGCCGTGAGCACCGGATTTGCACAACCAAAGACACCAACACAGACCCCGGATCCAGTCAGATCAGCGGCTCTGCACCACTCTGAACCCAACGCCCACTGCCAGAGTTTGAGTGGCCCGCCACCACTAGAAGGTCTCCACAGCGATCCTGACCAGGGATCCTGGGATTCCCCAACCTGCCTTAATCGTTTACCCAACACCTGCAACCTCAACCTGAGGAGTCCCCCCAACTGGAGCTGGTAAGAAAATCTGACACCTAAAGACACCTCTGTAACTGATGCCCCACTGCCTTGGGTGGCCCAACTGACCACGTCCAGGCATCCCAACTTGCCAGTGGTCGCCCTCAGGAAGCCTACTTGCCAGAGCCTGTAGCCTTTCTTATGAACCAGAGATCTCCATTGGAATCAACAGGGCTCACACGGTTTTCTTGGCACCCTACATCCGTACACCCTTGTGCCGCTGGTGGGCAGCTCCTGTGCTGATTGTTGGCCCCTGCATTGCTGATCTGAACCCCAGGAGCTTTGCTCCCACAACCGAGTGGCTTGCTCTTGAGCAGCCCCTACATGAAGGCCCATTAGCTAACATTGGGCCTCAGCACTCTGCATCCAGCTGCCCTGGTGCCACTGGTGGTGCAACTCGAGTACCTCCTGGAACCTTGGGTAATCTCATTTCTAACCCCAGAAACCCAGCATTATCAGTTGTTTACTTACCTGCAAGCCAATAACATTCTTTTTCTCCATAGGAACCCACACTGTGGTTTTTGCTCTGAAATGTTCTAAGTGTCAACCTGCTCTATGTATGAAACAAAAGTAACAGTACTTTGAAAAGTAAATTGTCTTACTTACCTCTGTATTGTAGGATTCACAGTGTGATATCTAGCCATATCACCCCGAGTAGTAGTAACTGAAAGGTAATGCAAAAGTAATCCAAACTATTTTCAATGTATTCTGAACTGTTTTGAAAGCAAATACAAACCTGTAACAATACCAATTTCAATGACAATTTCTGTGTAAAGCTTTGCATTTGAAAGTATATTTTACCTACCTGTGGCAAGCTCCGAATGGTTCTAGAAATAAAACATAAGTATGCCTTTTTTTATTCTTACCTAATTGGTCTCGACTCTGTCTCTGAGTGTATGTCATAATTTCTTGCCAGAGTGAACACAATAAATGATTAACACACCCTATGATAAGCCCAACTGCTCAACCACACTACCATAGATAGAGCTGTTAGTGATTATCTAATCTAGTTAGTGATTATCTAATTTAGCTGCTACTATACCTTTGGGATCCACTGGAATCTGTGCACACTATCCCTTACTTTGTTAGAGTATATACAGAGCCAGCTTCCTATAGGTACCCACAAGCGTAAGCTGAAACACACACATATTGAAGTGGGTGCTCTCCCCAGTAATGTCTTGGATAGTGATTGTCTTCAGTCTCTGGTTACCAGTGATTGGAAATATGCCTTTTAAAAATCTGTGAACCGCTAAGCCTTCCCTAAATTTCCAATGCACACCACCCTAGGAGGCCCACTTCACACATAATACTGCTTTAATATCACATGTGAGTAAATAACCTCACAGTGCAAATGCACCTTTTTTGAATTGTTATGTTATGTTATGTTATGTTATGTTATGTTATGTTATGTTATGTTATGTTATGTTATGTTAGAAAGATTTGTACAACGCATGGCTGCTCAAGTGACAGGGCATCCCAGCGCTAACCCAGGTAACACGTTGCAAGATGGAAAAGCAGGGAGGAAGTGAGATTAGGTCGGGAATAACCAGGTTTTTATAGCCTTTCTAAAAGCTAAATGGTTCTGAATTCCTCTGATGGGCACCGGAAGAGAATTCCAGAGTTCGGATGCCAATTCCTTAAAAGAGTGACCCCCGGCTCTAGCTCGAAGGACTTGGGGGATGCAAGCTAAATACTGGTTCGCTGAGCGTAACGTCCGTTACGGTCGATACGGCTCCAGCAGATCAGATAAGACAGGAGGTGCTTGGTTGGTCAGAATTTTGTAACGTGAGAATTGGCTAGTTGGTACATAGATTGTTGTAGTCTCATCATACTATCACAGCCTTGATCTAACACGATACAACTACTTCCCTAGGTTGCTTACCAAGATTGTAGTGTACCCCATGAATGAGAGGGGGACACCAGTTCCCTGAATACAGCGCAACACTTGACCAGGAAACCTCTGCTCTGCCTGACACTAAACACAAATCTGCGCACTATAGTGTCTTTTATGAGCAATTCTGGCATTTTGGTAGCTGCTGATCACTGAAGCGCTAGATAGGCACTAGTGAAACTGGGTTCTGGTATCACGCAGGAGTGTCACAGGAATAACATCACCCCATCATCTGTCTTCAAGATGGGCGATAAAGAAAATGGGAAAACTTCCAAACGGCTGAAAGCTGACCCGCCAACACCGGTTTCCCCATTCAAAGGGAAAAAGGAATTTAGTGAAGCAATGGAAATTATTTTGAGCAGACTGGAAGAAGTTAAAGATCTGGCCAAATCCACCAAAGAGGAGGTAGTCGCGGTCAGACAAGATATTAGAGACATCAACTCTAGGCTGTCAGAGTCTGAAAGTAGAATAAGCAAATTGGAAGATGCTGAGAACAAAATCTGCGGAGCCATTAAAAATCTCACCTTGAATTCTGACCATCTCTCAAGGAAAGTGGCGGAGTTGGAAGATAGAAACAGGAGAGGGAACCTAAGAATTTTTGGTATTCCAGAAAATTCAGAGGATTCTTCAGGCTCTTGCATAACCTTCCTCGAACAATGGTTTACAGGCCACAAACCTCACCTTCACCCAGCCACTGGAGTTTGATCGTGCGCATAGGGTCCCGGGGAGAATAACAAAAGATCAGAAAGGTCCCAGAGCGATAGTATGTAAACCACTGAGATTCCAACATGGTGAACAAATTCTTACATTTGTCCACAAACACAACCATGTATTATGGAAGGGTCACAAAATATACATATCGCAGGACTTTAGTAAAGAAACTATGGACATCAGGAGAGCATTCCTTGCATTGAGACCGCAGCTGAAATCACTTGGCCACCAATATGGGTTCATCGGCCTGGCGAAATTTAAAGTAACAATCCAAGGTGTATCCCAGGTTTTCTCCCACCCACAAAAACTAAGACGACTGCTACATAACCAAGAGGATGGTCGTATGGAAGTTACCCCACCGGACGTAGCGGGTGCGACAGAATCCGGCTATAAGTGACCACTTGATACTGGAACACTAGAGTACTTCCAACACAGCCTTTGTTCTGTTCTCCAGTATTATGTTGCTACATTTTTTGATCATTGCTTGCTGACACCCAATCACTAGCGATGTATTATAACTTCAAGCTATTGTGGCTATATTGAGCGTCCAATTGTTGTCTAATATGAGCACTCACCTTGATGACATCAGGTATGGGTTTTTGTTCTTATGTAGATACCTGGCTTGCTAAGGGTTTGCCTTGACCCGTCCATTGAGTGATATTGACGGAAAATTCTACAAGTCTCAAATGTAGTCGATGGAGAGGTTCTACAAATTTGGTTAATTGTTTTCATCCATGTTCAAAATTGCATTTGCAGTTCCTACAATGTATTGATGTGAGGGAGTGGAGGGTCCAGGGGTTGGGGAAGTGTTTGATATATTTTGTTCTGCTTTCTTTTTTTACATTGTCCATTTTGGTTTCTATTGTGTTTCTGGAATTTACTAGTGTTCTTACCTATACTAAAACTAGTGCTTGCACCTCACCACAGCTGATCTTTCCACAAGGAGTACACCTACCACTACTGTTCAGAATTTCCTACCGAATTGCTGGTAATGTGATCTCATCAACAAAAAGCATGGTCATTAAACTAGGCCTACTGTGGATTCCACTAGTTATAAGGGTATGTCGAATAATAGGTACAATCTGTTCCTTCATATGGTATACCTGTGACACATGATGGCATCCTCCTTTGACACTCCTATAGGGACTATAGGGACTACGAGAATAGGTAACATTAAAGTACTCTCACTGAACGTGAAGGGCTTGAACCTGCTGGTTAAACGGCAGAAAATATTAGAATACCTTCGTAGACAGAAGGGCGACATAGCTTTGCTGCAGGAAACGAAACTAGAAGCAAAAAATTTCCATACCTTACGGAATAAATTCTATACAGAAGTGTTGGGATCTGAGGCCATAGCTAAGAAAAACGGTGTGACAATATTGATAGCAAAAAAGGCCAAAGTAGAAGTCGTTTCCTCCACAACAGACACAAAAGGTAGATGGATTACGGCGAAACTGATCAAAGATGATACTGAATTTTATATTTCATCCGTATATGCCCCTAACTCACAAGATCCCTCCTTCTGTTCAGAACTCACAAAACAAATAGACACTATTCCGGACTCGGCAGTCCATATTCTGGCAGGCGATTTCAACCTTCCACTCGATCCTACCTTAGATAGGTACTCTAAATGTAATTTCCGCCCCAGCAAAGCCCATAAAGACTTCACTAGACTGTGCAGCAGATTTAGCATGATAGACACATAGCGGCTACAAAATCCCGATGGCAGAGACTACTCCTTTTACTCTCCTCCACATGATTCATTCTCACGAATCGATTATTTATTCATCACTAGGAACGCGGTAGCCAGGATCGAGAATACAAGCATCGAGCCAAGGCTCGTCTCGGACCACTCATGCATCTCACTAACTATATCAAACGTCAAACCAATACTCCGTCAGTCAAGGGGCCTCATCATAAAAATAACGTCTGTGGTAAACAAAAATCACAACGCTGCTTTATTGGAACTAGAAAATAATATCTCGAAACTTCAGAGTGAATACCTGAAAAATAGATCTGCGGAAACGCTCAATAACCTAACAAACCAGAAGTACGCCTATAACAAACTAATAAGTGAAAGAGCAGGAGTCTGGTTGGACAAAAGAATACGGTTTAAAATTTGCGAATCAAATAAGGCAGGGAAGGGCTTAGCAGCCTACCTTAAATTTAAAATACAAAAAACACAATCAACTCCTTGATAGATGACAAAGGTATACCCAATTCGGACCCCCTTAAGATCGCATAGCTGTTCAAAGACTTCTATGAGAAATTATATGCCAAAAATATTAATGTGAAAAAGGAGAGGGTGGGAAATTACCTTAGTACATGTGAATTACCAACACTCACCAACACAGAAAGAGAGACACTAAATATGCCGATAACTGAATCAGAGGTCACTTATGCGATCAAGTCACTTAAATGTGGGAAAGCCCCCGGCCCTGACGGGTTCACAACGAAATTTTATAAATGTTTCTCCCAGACACTTACATCACCAATATTAAATATGTTCCATGAGATTGGCGAAACCGGAGAAGTGACAGGGACACTAGCTGAAGCGGTTATAGCCGTCATACCAAAAGAGGGGAAAGACCCTAAGCTCCCAAAGAACTACAGACCCATTTCGTTAATCCACTTAGACTGCAAGCTTCTAGCCTCAATATTGGCACAACGCATTCAAAAGGTTCTTCCATCCCTAATTCATCCCTCACAAGCGGGCTTCCTAAAAAATAGGTTATCAAGCGATAACACTAGAACCTGGCACATGTCATCGAGAAGGCAAAATTCCTTTCCACGCCTACTGCGGCAATAACACTTGACGCAGAGAAGGCATTCGACAAAGTGGATTGGTCGTATTTGGAGGTTGTCCTGCACAAGTTTGAATTAGGTCCTTTCTTCACTAAAATGGTCATGTCATTGTATGCCTGTCCCTTGGCGAGGGTTAGGGCGGGAGGGGCCTTCTCCTCACCGTTTAAATTACAACAAGGGACTAGACAAGGATGCCCCCTATCTCCTTCCTTATTCCTCTTGGCAATTGAGCCATTCCTGTATCAAATCCGTAATAATGATAACATCCCAGGGATCCCAATTAACAATTGCATTATAAAGCTGACCGCTTACGCGGATGATGTCTTCGTTCTGTCTGAACAGGCTGATAAAGCAATACCTGCCTTGCTGTCCACGATTGAGAAATTCTCTGATGAGTCTGGTTACTCCTTAAACAAAGATAAGGCTGAGGTCAAACTATTAAATAATATGAGTGGCAAAGACATATTGGGTAACTCGGGGCTCACCTGGCAGCCGAAGAGTTTTAAATACTTGGGCTTGGAATTTGAAAAAGATCTAATTACGACACAAAAAATTAATGAAGAGCAACTCCTAAAGAAAGTAAATAAGCTCCTAGAGGGGTGGTCTCCAAAGTACTTATCGTGGTGGGGTAGAGCGGAGACACTAAAAATGATGGTCACTCCCCTAATTAACTACATGGCGAGCATGCTCCCTATGACTTTCTCAGAAGACTTTCTACAAAAAATTGACAAATTATTCAGCACATTCCTGTGGTGGGGAAAGAAGCCCAGGGTGTCAATGAAAAAACTACAACTACCTAAGATAAAAGGCAGCCTGGGTCTTCCCAACTTTAGAAATTATCAATCAGCTTTTTTGTGCAAACAAGGTGCATGTTGTTTAACGAAGACTCAAGTTATATACCACTATGGATTGAAATAGAGAGCTCCATCATAGGCAAAGCCCCCCTTTCAGCGATTCTCACCATGGACCTGTCACACCTTACACACTCCAAGTACATCCTCCTTAACACTAGGAGAGCGCTCCTTAGACTTGACTAAACACACAATACTGGCCTTCAAATAAAGAAAACGACTTCCTCATCCCTATGGCGCAACCCAAATATCCGGATAAACGGAACATCGCCCTTCTGGGAACCCTGGTCAGTAAAAGGCATCAACATGGTCTCAGACTTATACGATGGTCATATGCCACTTCCCTACTCTACGATCCAGACTAGACACTGCCTCCAGCCAATTGACTTTTATGCATTCCTAAAGTTGAAAACAGCCTTATCCACACGATCGTTTACATTTTCAGACCCATGGTTGAAATCAATACTCCCCCGTCTCCAGAAAACAGGTCACTTTGTCTCGAAAGTTTATAAAATGCTTGCACCTACACTAGGCAAAGCCAAAAGGCGAAACGAGGTTAAGTGGGAAGAAGAACCTAATACCACAGGCATACACCTTAATTGGGATAAGATTCACGCTTCAGCCCTTACACATAAGGTCTCCCCGATCCTTTCCCAAACCAAATATATGTTACTAAACAGGGTTTTCTGGACACCGCAAAAACTATTCAAGCTTAACCTAAGAGACACCCTCACATGCTGGAATTGCTCCACAACTGAAGGTGACCTACCACACATGCTCTTCCACTGTCCCTTACTACAAAAATACTGTTCAAACGTCTTTGACTACATTGAGCACATATTTCAGATTAAGCCAAAGAGGGAATTTATTTACATACTACTAGGTGCTATTGATCCAACACTAACAAGAGATCATGATCGTCAGCTACTGGACCTCCTACTCACACTAGCGTGCAAAGTTGTTTTGTGCAAATGGAAGAGCGCCTCTGAGGTCTCGTTCAATATGTGGAAAGAATGGCTATCATGCATTAGAGGGACCGACAATGATGCTTTGCACTCTTCCCCATGGCATGTAACTAACAAAAAACTATGGAATGCTCTTGATGCTTCCTCTTTCTCGTTCGACCCACCGTAGGATGCTACCTGTACAGTAGATCAGACTGAAAACTATCCCCAGTACTAGAAATCTAAGTCATGGGTGCTAATGCGAGTATTAAGTGGACCAATTGAATGTCATGGTATTATGCAATAGATATAGAGTCATCTTGCGGTACCTTGTGTTACACACTAAAGAACACAGTCAATAGAAACACAATTTATGTCAGCTGTTTTATTTTATTTCTCTACCCACATAAGCTCGTTTTATTGTCTTAAATAATGACGTCTTAATTGTTACTCTATTCATTTTTGAAAAGGATGTCTTGAATTAAGGCCTCTCCATACAACTATAACCTTGGACCCTCTATGTCAGACCACATCCAGGTACTCCACGTGTGAATATGACATCTGACCTTTACGCGCTATGTGGGCTTGTGCTGTATCCACCTTATTTTGTTATCTTACTTTACTTTAACACAAATTGATCCATGTATGTATCATTATAGGTATCTTTTATGTATTTTTATACCATGTATGTATCAATTGTACACATCATTGTTTGTACTTACTTTCTTTTTCCTTTTCTTGCTCAATAAAAACGATTTGAACATAAAAAAAAAAAGAATTTTGTAAGCAAAGCACAATGTCTTAAACTGGATTATTTTATCAACAGACAGCCAGTGTAGCTTAGGCATAAGCTCTGACGCTGAGCAAAATTTTGGGAGAGCAAACAGAGTGCGTACTGCCGCATTTTTTACCCTTTGTAGACGCTGGATCTCAGATTTATTTGCACCTAGATAAAGGGAATTACAATAATTCAGCCTAGATAAAATTGTAGCTTGGATAATGGTCTGGTGAGTTTGCGAGTCAAAAAACCCTAAAAGAGGCTTGAGTACGTGCAGAAGCCCAAACCAAACCCCTGCGATCACTTTAGTTTGGGCTTCGAAAGACAGCCCACTGTCCACCCATACCCCTAAAGTTCCCACTGCCTCCTTAGGCAGGATTGCAGGCCTCAACACATCTGACCACCATTGCTCTGACCACAGATTACTGTCTCTCCCTAGCAGTTGAATTTCAGATTTACTGGTGTTTAACTGCAGACAGTTTGCTGTCATCCAGTCTGCAATAGCCAGCGTGTCTTCCTGAAACTTCGAGAGATTATTTTTGCAATTTCTAGAAAAGGAAAATAACCAATTGGGTGTCAACTGCGTAAAACAATAATGACAGCCCTTTATTTTTTGTTACTACTGCGAGGGATTGCAGATAGATATTAAAGAGCGTAGGGCTCAGAATTGATCCCTGTGGGACTCCGTGTTGGGCAGCGTACTCCTGCAAACAGTGAGGTGGTACAGTGACCTGGAATGTTCTACCATCCAAAAAGGATCTGAACCAGGCCAAGGCCGCACCCCCATACCTATCCCCTGCAGGCGGGGCAGTAAGATCTTGTGAGATACCGTAACAAAGGCGGCACTGAGGTCAAGGAGAATTAGAGCTGCAGAGTTGCCTACATCCAAAGTGCTTCGAAGTTTCTCTGTCACTGCCAACAGGGCAGATTCAGTACTGTGGTGTGATCTGAAACCGTTCTCATTGGACTCTACAAACTCTGTGAGGATGGAGTTCACAAGGAATTCAGTGGCTTTGGCCAAGAAAGGGAGCAGAGATATGGGGTGATAGTTTTCAGACTTGAATGGCTCCACAGGTTTTTTAATAGCAAAATTGCAAAAGTGAATATGCCTCATACATCAGGTGTTTTGGACAGCACACTTAAATTTACGTACACCAATGGTTTTGTGAACTGTCATTACCTTAAAATGGAAATGTGGCCAGGATGCACCTTGCAGGGTCCACTGTGTTGGAATACAAATTTACAAATGGGACTGTGGGGAAAAGGAAACCTTGTAGAAATCCCACAAAGCAGCTGTGTTTTACAACACATTGCTTGTAATAAAAATATGTATAAAGAACATAAATACCTAGTCCTAAAACATTTTAATACATATAAAAAAAACATTTTTACAATAACTAGGCCTTGTTCTTTCAAGAGAAGACTGTGTGGTTGGCTTTCATTCTTTTCTCAAACAAATTGGCCATGTTACTTATGCTTAGGCTTATTTATTATGGGTACCTAATGTAAGGGTCAGACACCATTAAGAAATTACGACTCAAATTATAAGTGCAACTAGCTTAGGCCATCTAAAAATAGAGTCACAATGATACAATTAACTTTGCAAGAAAAAAGACTACTTCTACGAGTTTGTTAAGTTGTTCTTATGGGGTTTCTTAAACTCTCAATATCTATGCAAGTAACTCTTAAAGGGGTTGCTCTTAGTAAATGCCAAAATGGGTCAATTCTCCATCGGTGAAAGTAGTAAGAGCATGCAAGTTAGTCTCCTGAGCCCTAGGGGCACAAACAGCACGCCCCCACTGCACGGAAATAGCCCCTCCCTGGTGGAACGTTACAGCGCCTGGGTCCATTGTATGATTGGGGGAGGACAGACCCACCCGCCACCTCAGTCACTTGGCTCCCTGGAGGCAGCCATTTCGCTTCCAGCGTCCTGTCACTGTGGTTGTTAGTTTCTATCTGTTATTTATGTTTAAGTTAAAAAACGAAAAAGCAAGGAGTCCTTAGCCTGTTTCTATGATGAGCTCTGTCTGCCTCTTTTCCATTGTTTGTGCCCCACGCACATCAGGACAACACAGACAGTGAGCGATCAGCCAGAGACTCAGCAAAAGGAATACACTGCAGGGAAGACAACTTTCCGATAAAAGAAACACAAAGCCCTGACAGCATGCAAGTCATAGATGAAGATTCTGCACCACATGAAGAGGTACTGCTGAACGAAGGGATGAAAATGGCGGGCCGGCATCGGTCACGCCACAAGTATGGCGGGCACACCGGCCCCCCTCCCTCGATCACGGGGGCTAGCCTGACACGCAGTAATGACGTGGCAGGCGCACCCCAAGCTGGTTGGTTCCCTAGAATCACTTCTGGATCACATGGGGAGCGAAGGTCAGGCCGGTTAGAACCGGCCCCGCAGGAAAGGGTTAAAATGCTGAGGAGTGCAAAACTCTGCCTCTTTGACTACGCGCTCCACAGCCTGCCACACCAGCCTCTAGAGAGGCTGTAATTGTTTTCTTTTATTTTTCCTTTTAGGCAGAATTAGATACGGGTTGTGCTGGAATTACGAGCATCTCGGACGGTAGAAGAGAGGCAGTGGTGTTTCCAGAGTCGCAAGAGAGATCTGTGGCGTCTCCCGTGTTTTTCCTTTTGTCTTTTCCCTGCAGGTTCAGTAGCAGGCGGCGTGGGCAGCATTCAGGAGAAGAATAGCGCTACTGCGGCAGAGTAGCAGGCGGGGTGTTCAGGCGAGGGCAGCTCGGCGGTTACGAGGTCACACGGGCCCGCCCCCGCTTCCCAAAAAATGTTGGGTTTATGAGCAGCACACACAGCGCTTCTCTAAGGTACCGGGGGCAGGTGCAGGTCAGCACTGTGCTCTGACTGCTATGGAGCTTTCTTCTGTTCTCCCGCCCCTTTAAAAAAGGAGGGATTTTGAAAAATCTTTTTTGCCGCCTTGGGACAGAATAACAGGATTCAATTTAAATTAATCCGGGGTTCACCAGTGCTATGCTCCAACTGACTCCCCCCAACAGAGCTTTCCTCCCGCTCCCCCGCCCGCTTAAATTACGCTGTAGGTAACCCAAGCCTCCCTGTTTAAGAAATACGTAGACCTCGTTTATTAAGGAATCGCTTACAGCTACTTTTGAGGTAGCACTGGGGGGCAGTTGTGGCTCATGTACATCAGGGTTTTAAGAAGTGAGTGTCATTAGCATCACTGTTTTAAAAATTATTTTACTGGTTTACTACAACCAAAGCACATTTGGAGAACAGTGGGTGACCTTGGTCTAAGTGCTGTTTTAAGGGAGCAAGCGCATTTAGCTATGTTGTGCGCTGCTTTTGGGCCAAGTGTGCATTGGTGAAGTAGCTAGTAACAGCACACTCCCATCAAGGACCTTCTACATACTGTGTGGAACTCAATTCTAATGCATTTTGTGAATTTTCAAGAGTATTAAGAAAGGAACACTGATTGATGTTTTGTCAGTTAACTAATATTCTGCTTCTCATTGTAGAGGGCAAACAAGGAGACTCACCGCGGTAGGGCACCGGAGGCGACACGAGAAGCATCGCTTAAAGAGGACACAGACAGGCCTGCATTTCACTGCTTCTGTGGGCTGCAAGGGCTTGAGATAACTCGCCTACCCCCAGTTTAGCTGGTGTGGCGCGGCTCCAGTTGCATGGTGCTTACACCCAGTTTGTGTGCCTCCAACAGGGCTAAGGTAAGGACCTGGCAAAGGTACCAGGCCTGTGGAATATTGTGGGGTCTCTCTCAGCAGGAGTAATTACTTAAGTGTGGATAGCATTGGGTACGCAGGGTTATTGTTTAACATTTTATAAGTAACCCTGCAAGAGGGAACAGGAGCTATTGCCAGCAGGTCAAAACGTGGCGAGAAGCGCTCCTGCATGGAGCACATGATGAAAACTATGATGCGCAAGATGGTGACCATGGATAGAAGATGAAAAAAGGTTGATAAGATAGGGCAGAGCTTGGCAGACCGCAGAGAGAGAGTTGAGGGTCAAAGTGGGGCGGTTGAGAGACCTAAGCGCACCATAGTGCCCCCCAAACCCAGGGGGGAATTAGACCCACTTCCCAGGTGGGCTAGACCCAAGAAAGGGAAGATTCTGCCAAAAACACTCGTGCCAGTACCCCATCTAGGGGGGTCGGGGAAATGCCCGGTCCTTCGGTGTGGTTCCTTCGGGGGAGGGTCCCTCTGGGGTCCCAGTCCTAGTGGTCCCTCTGGGGGGTGTCCCGCAGGGGCGGGTTTCACCTGTCCAGACGTTCCCTACGCTTGTCCTGGTGGTCCCAACACCGATCCCAGGGGTCCCCACACCTATCCCAGTGGTCCCTACACCTGTCCCAGTGGTCCCTACACCTGTACCAATGGTCCCTGTAGGGGTGGCCCCGCAGGGTGGGGTTCCATCAGGTGCCCCTGCAGGCGCCAATCAGGTCCCACAGGAATTAGTGGCACAGTTAGCGGCGGTTCTCCCTTGGTTAGGGAGGGCAGGCATGTTGCCAACATCAGTTGGGGCAAACGACATAGGAGAAGACCCTTTGGCTGAGGCGAAAAAGATGGTGGTACAGTTTATTGCAACACCAGGTGGTGCTTCAGGCGAAGGGCCAGGTACTCCATCTCTTCCCCAACCAACTGGTGGGGTTCCCCCATTAGGAATCAACAAAGAAGTGCCAGTGAGCAGCCTGGGGAAGGAGAAGCTGACGGAGCCAGCTGGAGTGGTTTCAATAGGTAAGGAAGTGACATTGCCATTACTGGGCGTGGGTGAGTCACGCACCAGGAGGGAACATCTGGCCAGGCATGTAACGCGGGAAGTGAAAGAAATTATATGGTCTGGTAGTTACGTTAATATGTTCTCTCTGCTTGTGGAAATCAAGGAAACAGAAAGATTGGATGCTTCCTAGTGAATGGCGTAGTGAATTGTTGAAATTCAGGGTAGAGGAGAATTTGAACAACTGGATTAGGACTTTCTCATGTATTCACGGCAATTACAGCTGAGCGTTTCCCTAACATACAAGCAGAGATTGCTTGTTACCAGAGTAGCATTACTATGACTCATTACAAATATGGGGGCATAGGGTGGAAGGAGTATGATAGAAATTTTAGGAAGGCTAGGGCATCTGACCCATCCTTTTCCTGGGACTGGGTTGACACGATCTCATGGTTGGATCAATTTGGGCCAAGACAACCTGCTAACACATTCCAAACCTTCAACAGGGGTCAGACAATTCAATCTTCTCAGCCCTTTTGGTCACCCCAAACCGTGGGCACTGCCCCTAGTCCAGGTAGCGGGGGGGGATGAAAGGCGACATGCCACACCAGCCTCTGGAGAGGCTGTAATTGTTTTCCCCACCGACCGTCCCCTAAAGCGAATTATTGGTGTTGTGATTGATGTTTTTCACAGGTTTGTTGCATATGTAATGGATTACAGGTGGTGGTTCTGTGAAAACGGGCCTCATTACATAAGGTTATGGTTCCGTCACGATGTTGGTGATGTCGGACCGTATTTAGCGAATGCGGCTAATGTGGAGTGAATTTGTCACGTTAGCTAGCGAGTTCACTATGTATCTGGAGATTTCGTCTCGAACATGGGTTCCATTTTGTTTAAGTCTCCATTTTGTCTTGCCATCACGCAGGCCGACGAATATGGTCGAACGAACAAAGCGGCCTGGCCTTCATGTATTGGTATACATTAACAGGGTCTTTCTTGACTCCGAGGTGAATTGCAAGGATCTCATTCCTTCACCTGAAACTGACCCTGCCGAGTCAATTTCCCTGGTTTGATCGTTGTCTGAGATTGCCAATCATTGTTCAGGACATCGTTAACTTTTAGTCTCCCTACACATGCCTTATCTTGCTTACTATCAGACATTGTTTCCTTTTCTATGTTCTTTTTTACATGCATTGTGCTTTTCAATTATGGGTTTGTCCTGCTTATGGAGATTGGATTTGGGACATTCCCAATGATTAACTTTGGGTTGGGATGTTGCAAACGGAGTTTTTCATCATGTGATACTTTGTTTGGGAATGTACCTTATTGGTCAGATTTTTGCGCAGTGGGAGTATGTTGTAAATGTGAATTTTGTGTATAAAAGGAGATTTCTTGCTCTACGAATTTGAGCAGTCTCCTGAAATACTTCCATGCTGTATTTCGAGGATCACTGTTACTGGCTGCAGCTAATAAACTTGGTCACTGACGCCACCCAGAAGTATTCTGTGTCTCTGTAAACCAAGACAGGTGAATCCGAAGACTTTGGGGTGCCCCTGGCGCCGATGGGTTCTAAAAGCCCGGTACTTCAGTGTGTGCCGCAGTAATATGTTTTGTTCCTTAGTACAGGTCATCAATCATCGTATTTAGTGCTATTCCTCGGTCAGGCGGTAAAGTCATGATTGGTGAGCAGAACAGTAAATTTTAGGTCCTTAAAGGCGCCGCCATTCTTGAATGGGGTCGCCCAAGGGGAGGGACAAGTGGTCTCTCCTAGAACTCCAGGCGCAGTCACAGCTGGTTGGCTAGATGGGTGTGGGGGAGGGGGCGAGTCACGCTTTCTCTAGGCTGGTTGGCCACACGGCACGTGTATAATGACGCCAGTAAACGGGCGCAGAAATGCAAGGGCCCCCTTTAATGGAGTTAATAGAGCATACAGGGGTAACCGGGGGGGGGGGGGAGGGGGAGCGGGCCGGGATTACCCTCACAGTAAACGGGCCCTCTGCGCATGTGCACTCCGACTGGAGGGCGTGGGTAATTGATAAGGATGTGACACCAGTTAGCGACCTTGCCGTAGGCCCAAATAGGATAACGCAGAAAAGTAAATGCTGTATGATTATGGATGATATGTTAGATTTGAATAGGAAATACCTTTGTACTGGAATTATGTTAAGGTTAGCCATCTGACATCTGTATTTATCAATTGTAATCAATATAATGGAAATGTTTTCTGCGTACTCATGTAAAAATGTGTTTATTTACATTTTTTGTTTAATTTTTTGTTTAATTTTATGCTTAATAAATACGGCCAGGGGTTGTACGACCCCCGCTTCCAAAGAAATTCCTCTCATGTCATTTAATAAGGTTTGATAAGGGAGGGGGTGTTAGGTAGTCCCTGGCCATAGGATAGATGTGCTGGCTGGGGTTATATGAAGTACAACCTAGGAGACAACAGGGGAATTACCTGTCTGAAAGATTTGACGCAGTGTATTACGGGGAGAGAGACTGAAAGAGCAAGTCAGTTTATCCAAACTAACCTATTTATTGCATGCAGTGTTTCCCGAGGAAGAGGGACACTCTTGCCTGCCTCAGAGCTTACATTGATTCACAGAGGGAAGGGAAGAAACACTAACTGCCCAGAAGTATATACCAGAAGTGTATACATGAGCAATGTGGGGCACTGCCTGCCCCATATATCACATGTAGCGTTTTCTGGGCCTACCCACAGATTACCTGCATTGTACATCAAAGGCGAGAGAAATGCTAACTGCCCCATAATTTACATTTAAGTATATCTCGGGAAAAGGAGGGGTGTAAATCATGTTTTCTGTTTGCTCATGTATAACACTGACAATTTCTTTGCACTGCACTTAGGTGTGACTTTGCAATGTTTTATGTGTAACTCGACCGGAAGGGGAATAGAGTACTTTTTTATGTAACAACATTCACATGGGAAGTAGCCATTGTAATTGCCCTGAATTAACCAGATTGCAAAGTTTTTTCTGTTATGCATAGTGGAGAAGGCTTTACAATAAGGTTTTACCTAACTTGCATACAGCCTTACAGATGGTTGAGATATTAAAGTCCTCTGCATGGTAATGGATGTGTTCCCCTTCTCTGAGTGCCCCATCTGCATTCATATCTGGACCCCTGGTGCTGAGATTTTGTCCGTGGTGAACATGAATAGTGCATGTGTGTCATGACCAAGGGCTGTCTCTCAGATTGCAATCTTGCTTACAACGGGAGGTTGCCCAATGTGCTACCATCACATGGTGGAAGGTTGTTGCCTTCAGCAGAAGTTGAGTAGCATGAATGCAGTGGTGCAGCATAATTTGTTTTACGTAATAATGATCAGTGGAGTGAACATGCCTTTTTAGGTCGAGCCTGGGCAGCATGCATGCGCTGCTCTGTGAGGCATGCAGTACTGAGTTAGGGATCTGAAGCTCTGCCCACTCTCCTCCCATATTTATTATTGGGTTGTGGCATTGTACTTCTTAAATGCTGGCTTCTAATTCCTTCACAGTCTTGTTAGTCCCTCCTTGTCTTCATTTGAACCCTCCCATGGCGACTGTCCCTTTTACTTCGGATGTTACACGGCACGTCTTATTTAGTCTGTATGCACTATTTTCTTTCATGAGTTTTGCCCTACTGCAGGCAGGACGTGCTTTCTTTAAATTCAGTGCACCATGCGCGCTTTCACTTTCTTGACTTTTGCATTGTTTGGTCCCCTGATCCTGCGCTTGTGTTTAGTATTCATTGGTTTTCCTTCTCAGCGCAGTGCTGATTGATTCTATGGTTGCCTTAAATAGCCGTTCTCCACATAAATTGTGGATCGTGTTACATGTAAGCTGGTAAACTGGTTTGGAATTGCTCCTTGCCTGTGGAAATAGGGATCTCATACGTTGGTATTTGCCTAAGGCAAAATTCTCATAGCGTTCACAGTTTTTGTACTCAAAATGGTGAATTACAATGAGAGCTTTTGCTTACACACTCACCTTGTTTTCTACTTTCACTTCTAACTTCGGCTGCAACAAGCCTCTCCACCATTTCTCTCCTAATCTCTCCCTAATATATTTACTGAGCAGCGGTGCTGGAAGAAGGCTCAGGCTCAGTCCCTGTCCCTCCCTCTCCCAATATATACTGAAACCTGGGGAGTAGAAGAGGAGAGAGTCCGGCGCCAGCCACAAGCACAAAAAGCATTTGAAATGCAATAGGTCTCGCATTTGCGAAACTTTGGGCTACTGGCATTGTTAAATGACAATGGCTTTTATTTATGTATTGTTTTTTAAAACACAAATAAAAGGCATTGTCAGTTACAATGTAAAAAGCTTAAACTCTTGCAAATGTGAGACCTATTGCATTACAAATGCTTGTCTTCTTTTTGCGCTTAAAAAATATGTATATTTTGGATGAAAATCCTTCTCTATGCATCCCTGAAAAACAGGGACGTTTTTGTGTTTTCTAATGTGAAGAATAGAGGTAGCCTTCGCTAGTATGAACTTAATATGCCTAAATTGGACTTGAAATTCTATTGGGAGGAGTGTAAATACATCTGTCCATCTCCTGGAAAAGCAGAGCTTGAGAAAGTATTGCCTGCGGCTGAACAAAAGCGAGTAAACAGAAAATTACGAAATTGCAAGGCCTCATCTATGTCTAAATGGAATGTTTTCCGGCATTACGAAAGGACAACCTTGGACTGTGAACTTGTCTTATATGATATAGTCAATAGAAATGTGACTTTTGATGATACATGTATATGCATTACTAAAACTGAATAGCATACCTGTGGTAGAGAGTGTCCCCGCTCTAGTTGCTGTTTTGTAAAGTGGGGACCGATATAGTGATGGGTGTGGTGTATAGTTCTGACGCGGCTCAAAGTGCACAACCGGCAGCTCAGGATTCATTTGTCCTGGCAAAGCATCTTCAACAACCATGTCTTCGTCATCCCAACGACAGGCGTCCATGAACATCCCATGCACCAACACACCATCTGTGGGAGAAGGTAGCTGAACCAAAACATCAATATTGGTACACGTTAGTCTTGCAGTTTGGAAATACTCAGGTTTAAAACTGGCTAAAATAAGGCAAAAGTTATTACCAATCTTTATACAACTCATTTTCCCTGTTAAAGAATTTGTTTAAAAAAAATTTGCTACTGGGTGTTTTCTACAGTGTTATGTTTATAATAAGTGTCTTCCATTAAGTAACATTTTTATTCTGATGCAACATTCACTGGCAGGATGCACAATGTTTATACCGCATGAGATCTTTTCTAAATATTGGGATTTTGCATTTATCAGAAGCGCGTGCAGCGACTCGAGGAAGAGAGAAAGAGGCAAAGTGACGGACCAGTATTGTGGGGTTTCAGGCCCACAGCTTTACAACCATGCCTAGAAGACGACTGTCCACCTCTGAATGTATTCTCTTCATACTGACAATAAAGTTTTTCCCCTTTGGGTGAACTTATAAGAAAGCCACAGTTTTAGCACTAAACATACATAACAAAACATGCACTCATGTAAACTAGGAGCAGCTAATGATCAACATGAAACAATCATATGAAAATGTAAATTTTATTCTTGAAGATTAAAAAATATAGAAATTAAAAACAATACATTTATAAAAATTACAAAATTCATAATACAAAGTATGGGACAACACAATAGGAAAATAATTCCAATTAAAAAGGGAAAGAAAACACTAGTATGAGTTGAATAATAATTCCTACTCCAAATTATAGATTTGATTTCGCAATTTTTAGAGTAATGTTCCTCAAAAGGTTAGTGTTTCTCCACCCCAAACAGTTGCATCGACGCGTTTCGGTTAAGGCATGTAAGTATTCAAAGCCAAAAACCTTCTTCAGGATTAAAAAATAGTAGTATCCCACAAATACATTATCTTGTGAATCAGCAAAATGGTATTTTTCGCGATACTATTGAAATCATCTGTCTTCCACGAATACCTTAAAATGCGTATCCAGTATGCGTATAAAAATACTGCAGTTCCTCTTAGGTAACGGCTAAGTCACGTTACTTTTTTAAGAATTAGAGGAGGGAATTCTTCTATTCTCCTCTGAGCCAGACCGCCCGCAGCCTGCTCAAATGGGCTACTGGCCGTAACGTGGGTTTCTGTATTTCGTTCACTCCGCTGTCATGTTCTCTTCATACTGACCCTTTTCGACGAAGACAGCAACTCTATGGTGGGCTACCAAAGCGGAGCAGAATATATGATGTACCCATTCTGTGGCAAGTAATGTCCTTTATAAATGTGTTAAATGAGTTTCTTGAATTAGAATTATCAAGGGACTTCGATCTTTTGCCACAAGCTACTTTATGTGTCCATGTTTTATTCGGCTTACTTTCTCTGGCTGCTATTTTTAAGGACTAGATGCACAACACTTACAATTTGTGAGTCGCAAATTGCATCGTTTTACGGCTCGCAATTTGCGAATTGAAAATGTAATTTACAACAGTGTCTCAGACGCTGTTTGTGATTCCTAATGGGGTTGCAAATTGCCTGCCTCATTAATATCCATGAGGCAGGTGGAATTTGCAACCCCATTGGAAATGGCTAGCACTCCCAGGGATGGTGGCCTGCTGGGATCGGCAGACCACCATGTCTGTGACTGCTTTTTAAATAAATGCTAAATAAATAATTGATGGACAGAATGCTGGACAATGCAAACACTCAACCCCAGTCACAAGGATCTGGGTTTAAACCATCATTCGTTTGTTCACCACACCACCCCAGTTTGGACCCAGCTATAATCAAATCAGTCCTGACCCTGTTCCGTATGAGAACAGTCCAGCCCGAACTGCTAAGCCAGGTCCTCCCTGGACTGGGAACAAGTATCCTGGGACCGGTTCAGGGCATCATCCTTTATCAGCCAGGCTAGCTTGAATTCAGTGGTGCAGTGAACACAGGACCGACGTCTGGGCATACCCTTCCCACTTAGGGCGACAAATGCAAAAGAAACAATTGATAGACGGAATGCTGGACAATGCAAACATTAAACCCCAGTCACAAGGATCTGGGTTTAATCCATCATTCTTTTGCTCACCACCCCAGTTTGGACCCAGTCATATGCAAATCAATCTTGACCCTTTTCTTTATGGGAACAGTATAACCAGAACTGCAAAGCCAAGTCCTCTCTGGACCAGAAACAAGCATCCTGGGACCGGTTTCAGGGCATCACCCTTCATCAGCCAGGGTAGCTTGAATCCAGTGCATTGAGCACAGGACCCACGTCTGGGCATACCCTTCCCACTTAGGGCGACAAATGCAAAAGAAACAATTGATGGACGGAATGCTAGACAATGCAAACATCCACCCCCAGTCACAAGGATCTGGGTTTAATCCATCATTCTTTTGATTTTCCATCCATCAATTGTGTGTCTCTTGCTTCTTAACACCTTAAGTGCTGCGCCCGTTCAGCGGCCGACGGCACCACTACCTCGGGATTGCTGCCGTCGCCTGTTGAACATTCGAATTGCACCTGCGCAATGGAACGTCCAGCACTGGAGCTGGACGTTCCATAGCAGCTAAGGTGTTAAATAAAGCAGTTGTATTTTTTTAAATGTAGCCCATTTTCCTTAAAGGAAAACAGGATGCATTTAAAAAAGAAAAATGAAACGTTTGTTAAATTTTTTAAGAGTAGGCAATGAGCTGTGAGACCGCTGGTTGCTCTCCAAAAATATTTTCGCATTGATTCACAAAGGGGAAGCGGTTCCCTCAGGACCCCTTCCTGTTTGCGAGTGGCTAACCACCTACTTGAAGTAGGTGGTAAACTGCGAGTATATTGCGACCACAGTTGCAATATGATGGCACATACCATTAGGACTCACTATTAGCAAGGGATGCCCTTGGCACGCCCCTTCTTAATAGCGAGTCACAAAGCTATTTTGCGAGTCGGTAATAGGTTACCGACTTGCAAAATAGAGTTTGTACATAGGGCAGACCGATTTTGCAGTCGCAAACAGGCCTAAGAGCACTGCCACTCTTTGGGATTCTCTAATCCTCCCCTAAAGATGGGGAGCCCTTTGACACACTTTCAGAGAGCCATTTCCAGCAAAGGCTGTGTCACAGAAGGAAGTTGGAACCCAAACATGCAATGTGTGCCAACTTGGGTCTCCGCCCTGCAGGAAACACACATGACAGTTATTCAGCATATGCAGTACGGTTTGGAATGGCTCATAACTGCCCCATGCACAGTTTATATATTAGGGCTCCAATTAACTAACATTTTGTATAATGTTTGTACCAAATGTTAGTCAGGAATTATAAATCCTCTCAAATTTTGCTTGCATAGCTTTGTGTCACATTTCCCCCAAAAAGTAACACAAGGAACTGCATTGAGCTGCCATGCGTTAACTTTTGCCGAGGATGGAGGATGAGTGGAGCATAGCATTTCCGTGCATCCAGCCATGTATTTTGATGCAAACCCAGATTTTCTAAGGACAGTAAATATGGGTTTGCGCCAAAATGGTGCGCCTAGCCGAGGCTGATGTAACAAGAAGAAATATCTTTATATCTCCTTGTTACTTCCTCTTTGCTTGTGTGCTGCACATACAACGAGGAATATGCATCTGAGGATTGTTATTGTGCAGGAAGGTAAGCCCTCCCGCACTAAAACAAGCCTAACTACATCGCAGGCACCCATGCATGATGGTGCAAGAGTGCTTGCATTGGCGCTAAGCTACCACGAAGGTGCCAGTGCAAGGAGAGAGCAGAAGTGTGTCATATATCAATAAATATGGCACATTTCTGCTCTCTCCTTTTCATGCAACGCAGCAAGTCCCCTTGGTGCACTCAGTTGCAGGAAAGATTAGTAAATCTGGTCCATAACGTAGCCTATCATCTCGTTTATTGGTTTGTTTTAGAGTCAGAGGTCTAAAGTAGTTTGCTCTGAAAGCGATCCCATCTGTAACTGCTCCACAAACACAGTTATTCTTTGTCCAAATTGTTGTGTTTTCTAACTTGATTGAGAATAAGGACTACATGATTAGCCATTTTTAGGTCTGGCTTGATAGCGCAGCTTTCGTCAGACCCGATGAGATAAACTGAAAGGAGTACAAATCCGAGAGGAATTTTGCCACCATCCTGATGTTGTTTCATTTGTGTACAGGTTTCTAGTTGACCATAGCAGTGACCTTTCACAGAAAGAGTGCGTACCCTCCAAGCAGCTGTGATCACTTCTTTATTAATCTGCATGAGCCATTGTTCTTTATAAAGGCAAGCTATTGTGTTACAACAGAGGTTGCCCTTTAGGCCATACACATACCACTGCGATGCAATTTGTATCCTAATTAATTAAGGTGTTTGTTCTTCTTTGACAGCAGCACAGGTGGGAGGAGAGCAGTCAGGAGCAATGTGTTGCTATATTGCAGTTCCAGCCCCCTTTTCCTGCCATCATCAACTTCTGAGATATCTAGCATTACACTCCTTGAGAAACTGGTACTTTGTTCTCTATAATTCCTAGTTTCAAGATGTATGTGCTAGGGAGCCGTACATTTTCCTCTCTACATTTATGCCCACTGTCCTGTCAAGCTTTACAACAGGAGTCATAAGGTGAACGTAACTAGATCAAGAATACCTTTACTTGCAATGTGTTTACATCTGATGTGCCTTTACATCACAGGTAAGTTCCTACATTTTTCTAGCTTAACGTTACCCATGCCTAGCCGCGAATAACACTTACTACTCCTTAATGCTACCCTACCCGTAAAACCATGTAAAACTACTCATCCCTGAGCCCCACAATCATTACTACCACTAACGCTACCCATTCCGGAAGTCTAAAAAACCCTTGCTGTCCCTTAATGCTACCATTCACTGTAGCCAAAACCCCTTACTACCTCATAACTCTAACTGTCCCTGAACACTAAAAAAACCTTACTTTCCCTTAATGCTACTCTACCCTAAACCTTTAAAACCCTGTACTACTCCTTAATGTTATCTTTCCTTGAACTCTAGAAAATCTTCATTACTCTTTAAAGCTACTCTTCACTGAGCCCTAAAAACTCCTTATTACCTCTTAATGGTACCCTTCCCTGAACAGTACAAACCTCTTACTAAGCCTTAATGCTCCTCATGGCGCAAGGGTGAAATACTGGAGAAAAAAAACTGTAACTAAACTACTGATTACCCTGGTAATTCCTCATTTCTAACTTGTGTTCCCTCTTATTTTTATTGCCACCTCCATCCCAAAATTATCAATACCCCCAGAACTGGTACCTTGGGAAGAATGGGCAGGTGTTATCAAGGACGTTGTTACAAGCCCGTTAGGGGTGTCAAGCAACACGAATAAACATACCTCTTCAGAAATTAATGAGCGCTTAGGGTATCAGCGGACTCACTTTCAGGACTTTGATGGAATACATTCTGCTGTTAATGTACAGTGGGGCTGTGCTGCATTGCCATTTGTAAGAAATTAGTATAGGACCACTAATGGAAATATTTACAGAATGTTATATTGTTTGCTATTATACCACAGTTCAGTAATAGCATTATCAATACTAGTAATCATGACACTACCACAAAATTTAGAGATAAATGTTTAAGCACCATTTCTGTCTGGTTTTCCACAACAATTACTGTAAAGTTAGCACCAACTTTTTTGCTTTTTCTCTGGTACTAATAAACCATAAACAAGGAATGTAACACTTTTCTATAAATGCAAATCATGTTAAATGCTCTAAAAATATTTTGCTTGAATTTCACCATATATTTAGAGTTTTCCACCTACTGTAAACTCCCAAAGTAGTATGTCCATGAATGTCAAAATACACAAGATGTTAGTGACTGACTATTCTAAAACTTTCGTAATAATTGGCCTGGGCCAGTAAGGTAAACTTCAAATCTTTTGGTCTGACTTGAGAGTGCAGCTGTCAACCCTATGGGATTTGCCAATGCTTGTTGTTCAAATGAAAAAGCCTAGTTTCAAAATCAATACCCAGTGGTTAAGAAATAAAAACAGTAACCTGGCACCTCCATTCAGAAAGGCTTTTTACCCACAGTTTATTTTTGAGCTCCATTGTGCAGCACCCTGATCTCAACCTCTTAAATTATGGTTATCTCTGAAAATAACTGTAATCCACAACCTATGATCAGAGCGGGATTACTGTGAATCAATGGACTCAGGAGAAACCAATACATGTGTCAGGAAAATGTATCAAGTCCCTTTGGCCCAGTAAGGTTTCTGCACAGTACTCAGCTCCTATTATAATTCATGTATTTCTTGTCTCACAATCTTTGCACCAAATTATACAACGCTCAAATGAATAACACAACACAATTGAACCCAGACGATAAACGAGGAAAATAACCAGCTTACAAAATAAACAAGCATTGACAAAACAAAAAGGTCTGCCATCAAATGTGTCTTTTACATGGCAACATAGAAGGCATTATTATTTTAAATGAATGAGAATGTATGTGTGAGTTTAGGTTTCAAATGTAATGATGCTTGCACCGGTGTTACCTTTAACATGTAATGGTGCTTGCACAATTTGGCAAGCATGTTGCTTTCAATATGTACTCCGTACATATAGAGAGGGGCTTTACGTCATCTTTCATCTACTATTGACTTGAGACATTGTTAAACGCATCCTAGTTTCTCCCACAGTTGCATTTTATTTTCACGTCTTTATTAGCTTAGATATGTCATTTTTTGTGGGATGCATGAGGAACTATTTTATATCTGAACAGCAAACTGTCATACATTTAATTCTTTAACTCATACATGGATTGTTATGCACTGCAGAAGGAATGTTTTATTTGCGTTTTTCATCTGCGGACTAGGATTCTCCACACAAGACAAAGATCTAAAGGGCCGGTCCTCCTTTTACTCCAACTGCCATGAGTGGCAACCAAGCTAGGACTAGAAAAGATACAGTTTTACAATATAGCCAACAGATGCCTGCTAAACAGAATAGAATTTCCTGAAACCTGAAGTTGCACTATATAGCCAAAAGATGTCCTCACAGAAGAATACAAGTGAGATGGTAGGCTGCAGTTGCGCTATTTTACCAATAGATGCCCCCACAGAGTACAATGGAGAGAAGAGTAGAAAGCTGCATTGTGCTACAATACCAATAGAGCTTCCCACAGAACAGTGCAGAAGAGATGGTAGGTTGCAGCTGTGCAATACTACCAACAGGGGTCCTCACAGACGAGTACAATGGAGATATAGTCAAAATCTGAAGTTTTGCCAACAGTACGAATAAAGGTCCTCACAGAAGAGTGCAATGGAGATGAAAAGCTTCTTTGCTACAGTACCAACCTAGGTACTCCTAGAAGAGTACAATGGAGAAAGTACAGAAAGCTGCAATGGTGCTACAGTACCTATTGAGGCCCTTCCAAAAGAGTACGATGGAGGTGGAAAGCTGCAGTTACGCAATACCACCAATATATGTCGCTTGAGAGGAATACAGTGGAGATGAAAAGTAGAAGTTTTGCTATACTACCAATAGAGATCCCCACAGGTGTGTATAATGGCATCCTAGCCCTTCCTGGGTGTCTACTAACTCTCATCCCCATCGATCTGATAAAATGTGACATTAGCCTATGAGCACCTCTGCTGGCCAATGTTTAAAACAATTTAGATCATTCATTTTTGCCCTTCTAATGGGCAACCTCCACAATTGTACCAATTTTTAAAAAGGGTGACCAATCCTCTCCAAGCTGTTATCGTCCAATATCTCTTTTCGATATGGTCCAGTCAAAATCTTTGGGAGGTGGAGGAGGATAATAAGATTTTAAATACTTGCCAGTTTGGTTTTCGCAAACATATTGGAACACAGGAGCAGTGCCTGAATCTCAGCTTAATATTGGGCAAGTACTCTGTAGCCAAGCGCACCCCTGTTTACCTAGCACTCGTGGACCAAACTATGGCATTCAATTGTGTTAATCGATCAAGGCTCTGACAAATATTATTAGAAGTAATGATGGAGGAACCACTTGTGCATCTTCTGGCTTCTATGCACATGAATGCAAAGGCCAGAGTGAGGTTTGGACAAGGAGGTGAATTTACGGGAGAGATTAACATTGGGCGTGGGCTTCACCAGGGGTGCATGCTTGCCCCTTTACTGTTCCTACTATATATAAACAAACTTTGCACTTATGTAGCAACAAGTACACCAGACGTTCCAATTGTTCTTGTCATCCCATGCCCTGTTTTGTTAAACACAGATGATGCAGTTTTGGTGGCAGGCACACCAAGAGCCCTGAGATCACTGGTCAAATCATTTGTGGAATTCATGGGATTCCTTGATTTCCAGACTGATTTTGCAAAATCCATTATTATGACTTGTGGCCTGGAAACCACCCAACCATCTAGTAAATTACTACCTCTTTTTCCTACTTGGGGGTGGTATTTACCTCAAATGGTTCTTTCGCACCAAATATAACCGAGCGGAGAACCAAGCTATACAGGGCAATTGATTTTCTTTTCAGTCCACCGTCCACCCCATGTGGTCGAGAATTTGCCTGTATGTTACAAATGTATTCTATGCAATGAGTACCGGGCCAGAGTTTGTGGCGCCAGGGATGTATCAGTGATCTAAACAGTAGAAAAACACTTCTTTTGTAAGCTCCTATCTGTTCCTCCTTCAACATCACACTTCATTTGCCACAAGGAGTTGAGATTAGGCTATATTAGCGATCTAGCTCAAATCTGTCCTCCTTTGCTATGGCTTTCAATCTGGAAAAATGAAGAAGCAATGTTAACTAGAAACATCATAAAAGATTGTTTAGCTTGTGATAAACGGTACAAAAGGGGGTGGTGATGGACGGAGCATCTGAATCAATTAAACACTCACACTCAGTCAAAAGATCTGGGTTTAATCCATCACCGTTCTTTAGCCCACTCTGCCACCCCAGTTCAGACATGGCTATATGCATATCAGTCTGACCCTGTGCCTCATGGGAACAGTCCAGCCTGAACTGCCAAGCCATGTCTTCCCTGGACCCTTCCAGTGGCAAAGTGAGCAAGGGACTCACGTCTGAGCATACCCTGTCACACTTATGGCGGCCAAAAGCGGTACAAAAGGGGGTGGTGATGGACGGAGCATCTGAATCAATCAAACGCTCACACCCAGTCAAAAGATCTGGGTTTAATTTAGCCCACTCTGCCGGTTTTCCGGTCCAGGGAAGACATGACTTGGCAGTTCGGGCTGGACTGTTTCCATGAGGCACAGGGTCAGACTGATTTGCATATAGCCATGTCTGAACTGGGGTGGCAGAGTGGGCTAAAGAACGGTGATGGATTAAACCCAGATCTTTTGACTGGGTGTGAGTGTTTGATTGATTCAGATGCTCCGTCCATCACCACCCCCTTTTGTACTGCTTTTGGCCGCCATAAGTGTGGCAGGGTATGCTCAGACGTGAGTCCCTTGCTCACTTTGCCACTGGATTCAAGCAAGCCAGGCTGAAGACGGCTGGAATGCCAGAAACCGGTCCTCGGAAGCTTGTTTCCGGTCCAGGGAAGACATGGCTTGGCAGTTCGGGCTGGACTGTTCCCATGAGGCACAGGGTCGGACTGATTTGCATATAGCCATGTCTGAACTGGGGTGGCAGAGTGGGCTAAAGAACGGTGATGGATTAAACCCAGATCTTTTGACTGGGTGTGAGTGTTTGATTGATTCAGATGCTCCGTCCATCACCACCCCCTTTTGTACCGCTTTTGGCTGCCATAAGTGTGGCAGGGTATGCTCAGACGTGAGTCCCTTGCTCACTTTGCCACTGGATTCAAGCAAGCAGGGCTGAAGACGGCTGGAATGCCAGAAACCGGTCCTCAGAAGCTTGTTTCCGGTCCAGGGAAGACATGGCTTGGCAGTTCGGGCTGGACTGTTCCCATGAGGCACAGGGTCAGACTGATTTGCATATAGCCATGTCTGAACTGGGGTGGCAGAGTGGGCTAAAGAACGGTGATGGATTAAACCCAGATCTTTTGACTGGGTGTGAGTGTTTGATTGATTCAGATGCTCTGTCCATCACCACCCCCTTTTGTAGCTTGTGATAAAGGCAGACTTAAGACAAAATCCTAACTTTACTACTGCCTTCTGTGAATACCAAAAGTAGTAAGTTTAGGATTTTGTCTTGTTAGTTCTGTGAATCGGGCCCTAGGTTTCCAACACAACTTTGAATCACTTGTGTGAACTTGGAATAATATTTTCAAACAGTCAATGTTGCGCTTCCCCTTTTTTTGTGGTTTTTATCAATAATACACTAAAATGTTTTTAATGCCCTTGATCAAATCCAGAAATCTGACGCATAGTAGCCAGTCATTGCTTTTTTTTTTAACAACATGACAATGAAATATGCTTTTATGTTAGCTTATTTTTAAGGGCTGCTGTACGCTCTAGATTATAAATGTGCCCTGATTAAGTTGTTTTACTTTTCTTGTTCAAACAAGTATTGTTGCAACTTTTAAAAATGTAAGACGGTAAGCTCACTTTAACACCCTGTAGTAGTTTTTTTAAGCACACAGCACTTTAATTAGGCATAGTTAGAAATGGGGGGTCTCTAGTTGGTAGGTTTGTACCCTCTACGTGTAGGGACCTTTCGATCTAGTCAGATTAAGGGGGCTTACACTTCTAAAATAACCCTGGCTTCCCCCTTGGTAACTTGGCACGAGCGCTAAGGTAATGTGTAAAGCATTTGTACATACCACACACAGTGAAATCACTACAAATGGACACCACACCAGCTTAGAAAAATAAAGTATCTTTATCTAAACCAAACAAGACTAAAACGACAAAAATCCAGCATACATATATCAGATATCACTTTTAGAACAGTAATTGCAATAATACAGCTTGTAGATACATATAGCTCCAACTGGGGCTATTATGACACTGTGACATGCACACATCCCAAGTACTGCCCCAACTGTGAGGTGTGCGGGCTGGCCACAGAGTCACACGGACTCCCATGCAACAGTACCTTAGAAACAAAGTAAACGGACGCTACACAGTGTCACGGAGGTGAGGCGTCAATTGGCTAAGGCGAGGGCGGCTTCCTACTACCACAGGGGAGGCGAGGTGTCGAGTCAGCGAGAAGGCAAGGCGTGAAGTCTGGGCTGGCAAGGGAGGTGAGGCAACGTTGGCGATGAGGCATCCATTCTGTTCAGTACTGCTGTGTCAATGAGTTAGGAAGTCACCCAGGCCAGTTATTGGCTCCGTGATGAGGAGGTGCAGGACCTAGCGGTGACGGGTGTCGATGTAAGCGCTGGCATTGGGTAGATCGATAACTTGTAGACATCGGTGGGCAAAAGCTGTGGTGCAGGCAGGCCGGTGCGTTGTGCACCTCATGAGCAGTGCCCACAGCCTCGGTGCAAGTCGTGGCTTCAACGACGGCATGGTTGACTGCGTCAGTGTTGTTTTTCTTCAGTTGCAGCACCAACCACACGATTCAAAAGGTTCAGGAGCTGGAGTTTGTAACCTTTGGCAATCAGGAGTCCAGCAGAGGAGGCCAGGTGCTGTTTAGGAAGGTGCAGGTGAAGTCTTTGTGTCCCAGAGACTTCAGAACAGGAAGCACGCTCTACTTCACACTCTTGGAGATTCTTCCTAAGCAGGATACCACAGCATGGCAAAAATACAGACCTTTCCACAGCCTACAGACAGAAGCAGCAACTGCAGGCCAACTCATCAAAGCAACAAACAGCAAAGGGACAGTACTCCTGACAGCTTTTCATCTCTTCTTCTTGGCAGAGTCCTCTTCCTCCAGATGTAACCTAAAGTTCTGTGGTTTAAGGTCTATTACTTATTCCCCATTTTCTCTTCATAGTCTTTGTTTCAGGAGTCTCTGAGGTCAGTAAAAACAGTTCTGTTCCCCCTGGTCCAGCATCACTACATGAGGTGGAGAAAGCATTGTGAAGGGCAGATACAGCCTATGTAGGAGCTAGTGAAAACTTCTCCCACCACTCTAAATGCAGAAAGGTCAATTCAGCCTGGACTTGAGTCACCCATGAAAGTCTGGGCATACCTCAACCCCCTTCTAATTGTCTAGGGTGAATGCACATCCCCAGCTCCTGGCACCCCAAAACCAGACCGGGAATACACAAATAGGCAGAGGCACACAGGATGGTTAAACAAAAAAATGCCCACTTTCTAAAAGTATCAAAACAACAATGGTCCTAGACCTATTGATTATACAAAATGAGTCAAATCAATACTATCCATAGTTTTTGTGAGTAGAGCAACCACAATCCGTCTGCTCTATTGTACTTTTTTGTACCACAAAGTAAACCTAAACCACCAAAAAGAGATTACTTTTGATTTATTAGCTTATTCATCATCTTTCCTGTTTTTTTATGTTTTAACAATTCATTTTATACAACAAACATATCATTTCCAAATTGATAAAAACAGAGGTTGCCCAAGAGAAGAAGTGTGCAAAAGGGGGGGTGATCAAAAGAGTGGAAACAAGTGAACGGAAAAGAAAACAAATTAGTGAATAGAAAGATTATTATTCACATGATTTACAAAACAATACCGAACTCTATGCTTAGCTGTATTGGGACCCTGGCCAACGTATTTTAAGTTATTAATCAGAGCACTTTTTTTATAGACATGTATCTGAAGGATGATTTGCACTTGATAAAGTTCTTTAGTTGGTCCAAGGGTGATTGGGAAATACTGTCGACGTTTCGACTCGTCTTATGCCCAGCAGGTAATTTAAGCCTTGGGATTGCGAGTCTTCATCAGGACTGGAGAACAAAAACGTAGGCAACCAAGGGATTATGTTAACCCTAAGAGAGATAAAAGTGGCGGTTACTAACTAAGGTGGATAGGTTTTTCATTCTTTTACAAGGCATTTGCCCATGAGAGGTATTATATTCTTACCCTTCACTAGAACAAGAGCGAGAGGAAGTGGTCCTGAATTCCACCTTTCCTTATAATATTCTGTAAGACAAATAGTGAAGCCCAGAATTAGTCTAGGTCTACACACTACTCTGTCCACATGCATATGTTAGAGTGGAAGAAATTATTTATTTATTTACCCTTA
This sequence comes from Lissotriton vulgaris, assembly GCF_964263255.1. NCBI lineage: Eukaryota > Metazoa > Chordata > Amphibia > Caudata > Salamandridae > Lissotriton > Lissotriton vulgaris. The sequence continues at coordinate 1,355,347,682 of NC_141689.1, read as the reverse complement.
TTTTTGTGGATTCCATCCTCACCACATCTTGGTAAGGGAACAATCCTTCATACAGGCACCATGGTAAGTATTTACCTGCAATTAATTATGCCAATGTTAATGTATATTTACCAGAATTTTTTAAAACAATAAATATTAAGCGACAATTGAAAATTGGAGTTTTTGATTTACCTTAGAGATTTTTTCTTCTAGGTTCTTGGGTAGCTCCAGTTGATCAATCCGGTAGCTACAAACGGAGACACAGTGTATTCTCACTTAGCATATACTATTTATGACAAGAAAGCAGAATCACATATTTCAACTTAAAAACGATCTCTACATCCAGCTTGTTTAGAGGCTGACAGGCATAACTACACGCGCATGCGCGTGATCAGTAACGGCGGCGTCCTCGAACATTGCGAGGATTGGCTGCATTACATGATTCCGGAAATCGGCAGATAGGTAAGACGGTTGGAGACCGGCTACGTCTTTCAATTTCTTACATTCAGGCCGTCTTAGTGGAGACGCGTTGAGAGAGACAATAAACTTTCTGTGTCTCTCTCTCTCCCCCTCCCACAGAAATCTGATTCGAGAAACAGGCACCCCTAATATATGCACTGGAAAACGCGCATATAAGGTAAATGCCTATATCGTTTTTAAGTTGAAATATGTGATTCTGCTTTCTTGTCATAAATAGTATATGCTAAGTGAGACTACACTGTGTCTCCGTTTGTAGCTACCGGATTGATCAACTGGAGCTACCCAGAACCTAGAAGAAAAAATCTCTAAGGTAAATCAAAAACTCCAATTTTCAATTGTCGCTTAATATTTATTGTTTTAAAAAAATCTGGTAATTATACATTAACATTGGCATAATTAATTGCAGGTAAATACTTACCATGGTGCCTGTATGAAGGATTGTTCCCTTACCAAGATGTGGTGAGGATGGAATCCACAAAAATAAGGGTAAATAAATAAATAATTTCTTCCACTCTAACATATGCATGTGGACAGAGTAGTGTGTAGACCTAGACTAATTCTGGGCTTCACTATTTGTCTTACAGAATATTATAAGGAAAGGTGGAATTCAGGACCACTTCCTCTCGCTCTTGTTCTAGTGAAGGGTAAGAATATAATACCTCTCATGGGCAAATGCCTTGTAAAAGAATGAAAAACCTATCCACCTTAGTTAGTAACCGCCACTTTTATCTCTCTTAGGGTTAACATTATCCCTTGGTTGCATACGTTTTTGTTCTCCAGTCCTGATGAAGACTCGCAATCCCAAGGCTTAAATTACCTGCTGGGCATAAGACGAGTCGAAACGTCGACAGTATTTCCCAATCACCCTTGGACCAACTAAAGAACTTTATCAAGTGCAAATCATCCTTCAGATACATGTCTATAAAAAAAGTGCTCTGATTAATAACTTAAAATACGTTGGCCAGGGTCCCAATACAGCTAAGCATAGAGTTTGGTATTGTTTTGTAAATCATGTGAATAATAATCTTTCTATTCACTAATTTGTTTTCTTTTCCGTTCACTTGTTTCCACTCTTTTGATCACCCCCCCCTTTTGCACACTTCTTCTCTTGGGCAACCTCTGTTTTTATCAATTTGGAAATGATATGTTTGTTGTATAAAATGAATTGTTAAAACATAAAAAAAACAGGAAAGATGATGAATAAGCTAATAAATCAAAAGTAATCTCTTTTTGGTGGTTTAGGTTTACTTTGTGGTACAAAAAAGTACAATAGAGCAGACGGATTGTGGTTGCTCTACTCACAAAAACTATGGATAGTATTGATTTGACTCATTTTGTATAATCAATAGGTCTAGGACCATTGTTGTTTTGATACTATTGAACGCCCAGGTCCATACCTTATGGGTTACCCCATTTTCTTAATGGTTCACTTTCTAAAAGTGGCATTTTCAAACATACAATTTGAAAAACACCTTTACTAAAAGGTGTGTTATCAAATTCTGAGTTCAGAGAGCCTAAATTCCAAATCTCTAGCTTTTCACAATTGAAAGTGACACATGTTAAATGTTACAAGGCAGCTCCATTGATAGCCTATGGGCGAGCTAGTCCTTGCAATCCATGTTGTCCACCGGCTGTGACGTTATCGGAGTCTATATAACTCCCTCATCGACGCGCTGACATCAGTTTCTTCCTTGCCTATTTTCCGCACTCGATCGCAGAGCCACATATAGAAACTGTCTAGTGAACAGTGTGCAAAAACACAAGACACTCATGTGTCAAATAATAATTACCACATTCCTAACCATAATTCAGTATATGAATATCCTAACAAAAACTTTGAGGTGAAAGAGAACTCAAATATCCCACAATCCCTGGATCCTCCCTCCCTCCCTTATTTTTAGGATGTAAAAGACAAAAAAAAAACAATTGAGACCCAAATGGACTCAGTTCGCAGAGCGGGGAGGATCATTAAGGAATCTGCGGCTAGATTCTGTCCCAGATAATGCGTTACCATAGCCGTAGGTAAGTAACTTGTTCATCTGATAGAGACATCTAGGCAGAGATTCCTTATTTTAGCACTAAATGCCAAAGCCATACCACCCCCGCAGGAGGGTCTGCGAACTGCAACCATGAAAAGATCTCTTACTGAGATCAACTCGCTCCAGAACAAGAGAAAAGACTGGAGATTTATGACAAAGGCACACGAGGTGCGGGTCCGTGACAGAGATCAATTTGCGACAGGAGTTGTAAGCCTCAAAGCCGGTCCAACGTGACCTCCCTCCCTGCACCAGGAGTCGATCGACTCAAAAAAGGTGTCGACAAAAGTCACAAAAAGTGGAGTAAAACAGTGACTCGAGGTACTGCTCACTCCGGATCTGCGCTCGTTGGCGTGGAAAAATAAAAAGAAAGCACTGTCGTCAGTGCGCGAGGGCAGTGTCTAAATAGATACCGCAATGTCATTCCAGCGACCACGACGAACGCAGAGTCGACCAACGCCACCTATCAATGCACAGAGGTACTGCTAAGAAAAGAGTTCTCCAGATCCAGTCTGACGCCTGGGGGAAATTCTAAGGTGAGGAATCCATAACTAACTGTCTCTTTCAGATGTTCATTGCATATTTTCTGTGATGCTTTAAAGATGAGTGTGGTAAAAGAATGAATGAACAGGAATTGCAAAGGACAGAGGAACAAATAATTTGGGAGAAACACCCGTACTCACCCTCCCTCACAGATAGACAATACAGAGGTGCAACAAAAGTGAAACACCAAAACAATGTCACTGACTGTACAACATAGTACAAGGGTGCAAGGCGTGTGCCCAAGAGGGTGCCATACGCCTGCACAATACAACAAAGTGCGAAAGATGGTAGAAGGAAGCCCCACCGGGAGCAGTAGCCGTTCTGCTCAGCCCACTCTTTCCTACTCATATACCAGTCCAACCAGGCACACATCTGCATTCTATGACCTCACCACCACACTGGCTGAGCAGCAGGAAACATATAACTAAAACAAGAATGCATGGGATAGACATGGAGATACCACAATGAGCTCTTATGTGACTGTTCCATCACGCAGCCACTGCTTGAAGCACTTACTGAAACACACCACAATGTCTCCATTGTGTATTTTGTGAAAATGATTCATACTACGACTATATGACTTTTTTTGACATGATTATTTCTGATGTGACTGTGTGTCTGCTCAATGGTAACAGTGTCAAATGTATCCTTAAGATGCATGTGTCACTTTCTTTTGAAGTGCCTGTGCCCTTTGTACTTGATATACTGGTGTGTGACAGTTCTGCCATATGCCTAAGTGTGACTGTACCCTAGTATGACAATGTGAATGAGTAAGTCTGCTGCACATTCTGCTCCTACCACTAACAGCTTTTAATATAAAGTATTGACAAATCCAATAGGTCTGACTTTATCTACTGCCATCCTATGCTAAAGCAAAAGTAACAGTTATATTAATTAAAGGAGTTAATGTGGAGCTCCTGAGAAATGCATATTTGTAATTGTGGTTAATATTTTCTCTCTAAAGGTTTTCCAGGAACAAGCACGAGGCATGATTTTCTGTCTTTATACATATTAATGACCATTCATGGTAGTGAACAGGAATTGGCAAAAATATGTGCTGTTTTATGAATGTTTGGAGAAAGTATTATTTTTGTAACACCCACATACAATACTTCATCTAATAACGCAAACTAAGCATGTAGGCCTTACCATTAAACGTTATCGAAACGGGTTCCAATAAAACAAGATGGAAGGTCAACGATGTTGAGTGCAATGCTTCGATATATTATTGTCCTTTAGGCTGAAGCGCTATGCAGTTTTAAAATGCAGTGCTTAGTAATTTCCAGACAAGGCTGTTTGCATATGTATTTGTTGTATTTTACCATGCATTATTATTTCCTCTCTGGCCTGTTTAATTTATTCTTTGTGTGAGTAATTTCTTACTTCCATCATTTTGCTTCTTTTTATGATGTTGAGTATTTCCATTTTGGCTGCAGTGATGTTTTCAATTGTTTCTTTAAAGAAGGGAGGTGTGTGTTATTTTCTTGTCTTTCGAATGCAATCTCTCCAAAATGTTATTTCCCCCGCTGCTCAGCCAGTGTGAGTGTGAGGTAAAAGAATGCTGAGGTGTGTTTCGTTGAGTGAATATCAACTGGAGTGCGTGGGCTGAGCAGCAAGGATACTGCTCCCAGTGAGGCTTCCTTCTACTATCTACTACCTGTAACCTTAAGCTCTTATCCATCGTGACTAAACCACCTTGTTACCACCTATATTCCTCGCTACCCTGCATCTTCATATCCCAAAACTCCCTTTCCAACTGCCTCTACGTATCCCCAGATTGTACTGTCTCCTCTCACCCCACCCCAAGAGCTCAATACCAAATCCTCTATACCACTGGGGTTGCCACTGCCTGAGGCTGAGGCTTTCCAGGAAGTGTCCTCTTCCAAAGACTTCTCAAGATGGCGGGCCATCAGTGTTGCAGCCTTTGGTCGCAGGAGGAGTTGAGGCTATCTGAAGTTAACTTCAGTTACCCAGCCCACAGTCTCCAGCTCCCAACACCCACTCCCCTATCTCCACGCACCTGCAATACCATTTTCTGTCTCCCGCTTCTGGCACCTGCCCCACCTGTGTCTGGATCCCGCTCCTGGCACCCACACCATGACTGCTTAGACCTGCTTTTGGCAGCCCCCTACAATCTATTTCTCAGGGTTACAGCACTTGCTTCTGACAGTGTAAAACCAGCAGGCCTCCATTTTATGCTGTGAATGGAAGCATAACACCGAACAGTTCCATAGCCCAAATGTGAGTGGACAGATTAGAAGACTAGCACGAGGAAGATACTGTAGAGTACCAAGGTTCACTGAGGGAGAGACCTAGGCACTAACCTTTCACTACTCCCAGCAGGCACTGGGAGAGAATGTGGGCATATTTCCTTTCTGAGGTAATAATTGAAGGCCTATTGTAGTCAGGTGGGGGGTACGTTCAAGGAAGAAGGTCTAGGTACCATATGAAAGATGTGAGGGTTCATTTTGTGGGTTCGGTGTTCCTTAATTGCCATGTTGGTGATGGGAGGGAGATAATGTTATGATGGAGACCTGGATCTTTAGGAGAGATGCAGAACACAGGGTCTAGAGCTCGGTTCCAGGAGGCTATAGCAGAGTATCAAAGGGCAATCATTGGCCCAACAAATATGGGCCAATGATACATAATTCAAACTAGGCTTTGTAGATCTCAAGTAGCTATAAATGATTGTCAGGTGGAAACCAGAGGAAGGAGAACAAAGGACACAATAACGCTTGTACTTATTTTAGCAATTATTGTTTAGGGTCCTTCTAAATGTAAAATATTAAATTACAGGAAAAGTTTCATTCAAGAATACAATGTTACTCAGGTTATTACACAAAATATTTCTATATGTAACCTGCATTCAAAATTCTTACTACAGAGATTGACTCTGGATATGGGTAGGCTTAGAATTTTTAAGCAGTCAAACATGCACGTGGGTTTTGCATTGTTCGCTTTTTATAGGAGGATGTAGTAGCAAGGTTTAGCTTTACACATGAGTGATTCCAAAGTAGAGGTGAGATGCAGGGCCCTACCCAAGCATGCATTGCATTAAGCGTTGTATTATAAAAGGCTTGGGAGAAAGGTCATTTGCTTTATTCCAACTGGGCTTATTGTCCAGGTGGGTTGAGTACTTGTATGCATTTTGCATTGCACCTTTTTCATTTGATGTTGCGTCTGTGAGAGGACAGAACTACAGAGCTAATTTTTGGGAAAAAAAGATTTTCCCTTCCTACAAAACATCATGATATCAGGGCAATTATCCAAATTGCAAGGGAATAAATGAAAGATTTATGTGGCACAGATCAATAAAAGACTGGCCCCATATCTCTACAAATCCAAGAAAATAAATTTCTAAAAAGAGTATTGGCAGTACCAAATCTCACAGCCAACTATATTGTACATAAAGAATTGGCTGTTTCTTATATAAATGATACCATCAAATTAGCGGGCCTTACACTCTGGCGAGGATTGTGGGCAAAAGAAGAGACAAAATTTACTTCAGACATAATAATGGGCTGCCTGGCTCTTGATCACTGGAAAAAAATGCCATGCCTTGAGTATATGCAAAATTTACTGACAGATTGTATGATAGACTTTGACAAAAGGTATTTAACATCTATATTAGACATCAGTAAAACCGAGGTGAAGTCAAGATATATCTCGGCCATGGCCTGTATTAGAACTAATGAGGTAAATCATAAACATAGTGTTACTACTTACAGTCAAATCCCTTCTGTGCAGGGTATACAGACATATCTTATAATGACAAGAAATGCCCAACACAGATTTTATTTAACACGGTTAAAATTTGGCACAATGCACTATATAACTGCTTTTCGTGACAAAAAAATGGGTCTGTATAATTTACCAAATTGCCCATGCAAAAAAATAAACAGTCCACACTACACTTAATACTATTCTGTACTTTGTACAGTGAAATTCGGAAGTAGATTGTATAAAAAACAGGGGAGAATGATCATTTTAAAAAGCGCCCCTCTGCCGAGTAGGTCAAGCGGGAGAGAGTGCCAGTGCTCGAGGTCGGCCTTAGCCTTCGTGACCAGGGGTGTGAGGTTGAGAGCCCATTCCAGCTCCAGGATCAAGGTCATCCAAATCCCCAAGTATTTGAACGATTGTCTTCGTAGGGGGATGGTTGACTGCCAATTGAAGCAGACCCTCGATGGATGGAGGGAACCAGGGTGAACTTCGCCGGATTTAGCCTTAAGCCTGAGACATTCTCAAAGACACAGAGGACCTCCAAGCAACGTGGGCCGAAGTTCTCGGGGTCGGCTAGGAAAAGGAGAACATCGTCCGCGTATAGGGCAATTTTATCTACTTGATGGGGATCCCAAGACCATCCTCGAATTTGGGGATTATTGCGTACGAGGTAGGCCAGGGGCTCCATTGTCAGTGCAAATATTAGCGGCGAGAGAGGTCAACCCTGACGGGTGCCTTCTGGATGGAAAACGCCTCCGAGAAGGCACCGTTGGTCAGAACTCGTGCTTTACGGTTGGAGTACAGGACTAAGGTAAAAACCCTAAAAAGGGGGCCGAATCCCATCGTAGTGAGAACGTCCTCCAAATAGCTCCAATCAAACGAATGGAAGGCTTTTTCAAAATCGATGAGGAGCAGGGCCAGATACGGGGTGAGTAGGTGGCGGTGGGCGATATGGAGGCGGCGTATGGAATGCTGGGTACCGTGGGCATGCAAAAAGTACAGTGGTTCTGTCGGGTTTTAACCAATATTTCTTATAAATACAATTCAATTTAAAACAAATTATTTTCCGCACAGGTTTAATGTTAAAGCGTTTTCAGGGAACACACCGTAAAAACACAGAATTTGCATCATTTATATATACCCACATATAAGGAATTTTTGTATATTCGGCTACCAACAAGGTGAAAATTAAAGTGAGGTGTGATCAAGAGGCTTATTGTGCTCAGTGACACAGTTGGGTGCGTAATATGTACAAGGTGACTAAAATATATACAAGTTTGGAAGAGGCCAGGGTAAACAGAAACACAATGACTCTGCTGCTCGGTTCAATTTCAATATTTTTACAAGCAAGGCCTTAAAACTGGACCGGGAGGTATCGTTGACGTTTCAACCCTATATGCGCAATATTGTATAGTCAAAACGGGTCTTCATCAGGACTGTGGTGGGGGGAGGGATGACAGCCTGCAGAGTCAGATAGAACATGCGTTAAGGACATTTAATTTAAAATTACGGTGTGTTCCAACAACCACAAAGAATTATCATTGTAGTGAGGGCAAAGTGGTAAAAAATTCATAAAGCAGCTTTGGTCTGGGTGGACCAATTTGTGCAGCAGGGGACAAGATCATTAAGCCAAGGCAGTGGCAAAGATTTTCATTTCGGTATTGAGAAGAGAGATCAGGCGGTAGTCCGAACAGGAGAAAGAAGGTGGCCTTGGGATAGGAGACCAGATTGTGAAGCAGCTTTCTATTTTTGTCTCCCCACCCATAAACACTGGCCACAGAGGAGCGCCACAGCGTCTTGGCTGAGTCTAGGGAGACCTGGCGGATCTCCTCCCGGAGCATCGTGAGCCGTCTAGCGGGATGAGCATCGTCTTGTGTCTCCAGGATTCAATTCCAGCTGCGCGGCCTGAGCCTCAAGCTGGGTCAGGCAACAGTCTGTGCTGCCCGTTTCATGTGAACCAGACCCCTGGCCACGCCACACAAGGTAGCTGTAGGAGAGTAGGGTCTGCTATCCTATGGTCACCCCAATTTTTGCTTTTTGCTTCACTGGTTTTCGACTTAATGTGGCTGTGGGCCTGCTAATCAGACCCACAGCCTACTGTTCTCTCTCTAAATTCACATACATGTACTATAGGTACATAACCCAATTGGAACTGGACTCCTTGTCAGCCCCTGTACCATGCACTATAGGTGCTCAGGGAATAGGTGCCACCAAGGCCTACCAGGGGCTGCAGCATAGCTTTTGCCACCCCTGGCTGGTTCTTAAATTGACACAACTGGCTGATCACTCAGCTGGGGCAAGTTGGTGTAATCACCTCTTGCTTAGATATAGTATACCTATATCTAAACCTATATCTGGACACATATAAACCTGTGAGTCACTCCTATGGAAGGCCTTATCAATCCTGGAGGCAGAGTGCGTGGTTTAACGTGAGATGGTGCTCGAGCATGAGCTGAGCCTGTCTGCAGCTGTCGGGAAGAACTCCCTAAGCTGTTTTAATGCCATACCATATACTATTAAGTGCATTATAATCCATCGCGGTTATATGCTAACTTTGCTTTGGCTTTATCAAAACATGTTGTGTAAGGTGTTATACGATTTGGAATACTATCCCCTCGACAGTCTTGTCGACGGGGATAGCATTCCACCCCTCTAGAGGGAGAAGACATGTTACTTTGCTAAAACGCGGTTGATTTTAAAAGAGCCTCAGCATCACAAAATGGACGCTTCTGCCACAGACACAAGTCTGACCTTCTGCTGCTGACCGAAACTCAGCCGAGGAGGCCTGGACAAAGGCTTTCCTGTCGCGGGGAGGTGTCACACCACCCCAGACAGGAGATAGTGGATTTTAGCAGGGAGGTTTGAAAGAAAGCAGACACTGCCTGGGGAGCACAAGGCTTCCCCTTGCATAATCCGGTCAAACCGGTTCTGGGGCACACCAGCCCCAGTCCCAGCGCGACGCTGGACAAAGGGAAAGGGGTGTAACCACCCCCTTCCTGGGTCCCACCCATAGGAGGGGACCTAGCAGGTAATCCAGCCCCCTAGATTGGTATAAGAATGGGAGCAGTACCAACGCACTCAGATTATCCTGACTGAAACTTATGAATTGAATCTCTGGACCCTTCGACATCCTACTCGACGTAGAAGACTGAAGAATCTCCCTTGCGGTCAAGGAGTGACCACCCTGTGCAAGCAGGCACCAACCAGCACCTCGACATTTGCTTTGTTGCAGTTCCCGCCGGAACTCGAGCAACAGAGTTCAACAAGACCAAGCGTGCCTGCCTTCCAACAGCCCGATCTACAGTCCCTGCAGAGCTGAGACCCGTGGAGGCGACCGGAAGCGTGGGGCCTGCCATCTTGGAAAGACCACCAGACGCTGACCGTGCAGCCCATGAGTGACCCTCGAAGCTGTGCATTGGCGTCTGAGAAGCCCCAGCCCTGAGCCTCTCTTGCACTGAAGCTCACCCCTCTACACTCACAGAGTGCTGCGTGGGGCCCTTCTGCATCTTTTGGCTCAATGCGTTGGCCCGGTCACTTGCCCGTTGGCTTGTGGCCCCTGTGCCAATGAACCTTGAAATCTGACTTGTGAATCTGGTTGCTACAGACTTGCACTCGTTCCTCTGAAAAGGAGCACCCGCTCTGACCCTCCTGGTCCGAGTACTAAGCCATCTTTGAGTCCTGCGTGGGTTGCGCTTGCCAAGGGTTGTTTGCTCCAATCCGGAAGCCGACACCGCCGACAGCGAGAGCCTTTGTGGGACAGCTCGTGATCCACTCCTGGACATCCTCGGTGCCCCAGAGTCCACGTGGCAGCGGAGAGAAGCTTCCCGACAGCGACATGAAAGCGCCCGACATTGCCTGGTTCCATCTGGTTCCACCCTGGTCACTGCTGTGTGACCCAGACTCTGTCCCCTCTGCTTTCAGATCATCTTTATCTTCGATCCACCCTTGGATCACACCGGACACTTCTCGTCTCGACGCCTGCAGCATCTTCAGCTCCAAGCACCATCAACCAGCGTGACAAAACCCGACACTACTTCGCACCTGTGCACCCGCTTTCTGTGGGTGAGGTAACTCAGCAACGCCGGTGTTCTTACACTGGTACACACCTCTAGTGTATGTGTCTAAAGTTTCATCCTGCTAGGTTAAGCAGAAGTCTCCTTTAACTGTAACTTTATAACTTTTACGCAGCATTGACTTTACATTGGTGCATGCCTGTGCTTTAAGCGCTGCACCCGAATCCCGCGGGCTTTTCCCGACTTCAGCATTGCTAGTCCCGACTGCTCCCAGCGATTCCCTAGGCCCTAGGCCTAACCACTGTTCGATCGGTATCTCTTATACCACTTTTTTAATATATGGTTTGCGTGGCCCCTGGGCCTCATCCATAATTGTGCAACTTTGTATGTTTAACTGTGCTTTTGTTTAAACGCTTGTGCCTCTGCACTCATAAAGAGTACAGAGGAGTATTCTAGTAATAAATACATATATATATATATTTATAATATATACTTGTGTGGTGTCCTTTCATTTGATATTACAGGATTGTTATTGGTAAAACAGCTTGCTTAACATGACCTCTAGAGTTAAGCCTTTAAGGCTGCTTAGTCCATGCTACCATTAGGATAGCTTGTCTATAAGGTTGACTTACAACCAGACACCATAAGGGATTGTTTGGACTGATACAAGGTGGTTCCAGAATTGGAAACATCATATATCAGGCCAACTTCTCACAGTAGCCTTACTGGCTTCCCACAGTATACACGAGGAAAGGACCGAGCCCTTGTTGACCAGAAAGTATTGCTTCAGTTCCACTTTGAGGGCATCTTTGATCTCTGCATCCTGTAAAAACCATCCGTTTAACCGATAGACCGTACAAACCCCACTGGAGGCATGTCCCAAACGAAGGGAGATAGGTGAGTGGTCTGAGATTCCACGGGGGAGAATAGTGACACCAGAAACCTGTTGGCAATCGGTGGCCGGCAACAGGATCAAATCAATGCGGGAGTGGGTATGAAGGGCCACTGAAGTGTGAGTGTATTGCTCCTGGTGGGATTCCAAATTCGCCAGGTGTCACACAAGCCCAGGGCAGATGATCAGTCCGAAAGCCATTTAGCAGAGGTGAGACGCGAAGCGGAGGGGGTCACCTGTTGTGTCAAGGGATGGCTGCATAACCACATTTAAGTCACCCCCAATTATTGTCTGACCCTGAGGGAGAGTGGACATTACCTCTGTGAAATGCTGAAGAGTAGAGGGTAGTGTGGCTGGAGGGAAGTATGTGGATAGTTGGTTAAGAACCTCTCCTTCAAGCCTACCGGTCAAGGCCACAAGGTGGCCCTGTGTTTCAGTCGTCACATGCACTGGGGTGAAGGGGAGACCTCTTCCAGTCAGTATGACCACCCCTCAGGAACCCCGCGTGAAACCGGAATGCCAGACACTGTTGAGCCCGTACCGGGCGAGAAAAGAATAGTGGGTTCCTAGGAAGTGTATCTCCTGAAGGAAAAGAACATCAGGCACCTGCAGTTGGGTGCTCTGAAGGTATACAGCCCATTTGATATGATCTAATAAGCCATTTACGTTCCATGACAAGACTTGGAGGGATCTACCATGGGTGGGCATCCACAGAGTGGATGGCGCGGGAATAAGTAGGTGTGGAGGAGCTTGGGTCCCAGGCGAGGCGACTCCTTGCAGCTAGGCTAGGAGGCTATGGCCTGCGCGTGGTTGTACGTCCCCTATCGATGGCGGTGGTGAGTGCGTGTGATGAGCTGTTGTGGAAAACAAAAAGCAATGGCTCAAACGAAGCCAAAAGAGAAAAAGACCAGAGGGCATCGGCCCTCCCTCCCCATAACACCCCCACCCTAGCACCTGTTGCCCTGAAAAGGAAAAACGAACAGTAACAGAGAGCTAATCTAAAACGTTTAACAGGACAGTTTGTGGCAATGATGGACCCCTCCATATAGACGGATGTCTGTGTATGTGAACAAAAACAAGCAAAGAGTTCTGCCTCAAAATCAGCCTCCTGGGCCTCCATCGTCAGATTACGGCGTCGTCGCCAGATCCCCAGAATGCAGGACTTCTAGATAGGTCAGAGTCTGACAGGACAGGGCGCAGCGTGTCAGACGGGTCAAGATCATGGTTTAAGTCAATCAGGGAAGTGGCTTGGTTTTGGCCGTCAAGCGCCTGAGAAACTTCAGAAGAAATCAGCAAATGGAATCCTGCACCCAGCGAGCATGAAGGCCCCCTCCTCCGGTCCCCCATCCTGCGGGATCGATTAGGCCTTTGCTGTGGTTGGGAGGGGAGGAGTGTGACCGTGGAGATGCCAACAAAGCGGTGGGGGAAGGGGGCCAGGTCCAGGCCCCCTGCGGAGTGTTAAAGAAAATTGCTTTGCCTTGGAAAACGACATGGAGAAGGCCATATCGTAGTCCCAAATTGCGGAGTTTTTGTTTAACCTCCGAGTAGGTGCGTCACTGGGCCTGCACCTCCCTCGTGTAGTCCGGAAAGACCAATATCGTATTGTTCTGGTATTTCAGGTGGCCATGAGCTAGTGCCTCACGAAGGATTGCATCCCTGTCCAGGAAGTTGAGGATCCGAAAGATGAGGGGGCGAGATGGCGCCTCAGGAGGAGGCCTGGGAGCGAGGGAGTGATGGGCGTGGTCAATTGTGAACCACAAAGAGAGAGAGTTTTGGGTATCCATGACTTCACCCAGGTCTCCACGAAGGTGTCTGCCCATCTCTGATCGACTCCCTCAGGAAACCCTATAAGGAGCAGATTATTACGCCGGGAGCAGTTTTCCGCATCCTCAGCCCGTTGATGTAATTCCAAGGTTTGAGTCTGTAAGCGGCCACTTGAGTTTTCAGCTGACCCAGCTCGTCCTCAGCCACGGAGAGGTGCGACTCGGCCTCTGAAATTCTTGCTGTGGCGTTGCGCAGGTCCTGGCGGATAAGGGCCACGTCCACCCGTACCTCGCCAATCTGACCCTCCACCAATGCCTGAGAGGTGCTAATGGCCTGTAGAATCGTTGAGAAGTCACCTCTGGCAAGGGGGGGGCCACCCATCGCTCCCTCTGCGAGACTACGGTCAGCGGTAGTGTATTTGTTCCATTTTTGTTTGGGTTTGCGGGGCGGGTGTCTTCAGGGCGCGATCGCGACCCATCTCTGCTGTGAGTTCAAGAACTAGGCGTCCCGGAGGGTGGGCAGTTCCAGGCCTATGAATTCTGTTAGGGGGATTCCAACACCCTCAGTGCTCAGGCCCGGGTGTCGAATCCACCCAGGCAACTCTCAGCGCACAACCTTGATTGAAACCGATCAGTTTCTTAAATGAATAATTCCATCTTGTAGTCAAAAATTAAATCCAGTTCATCATTAATCATCCATGTTTAATTTCACATGTATTATTTGTTTCAAATCAATGAGATAGACATGTCATGCATGTGTCCGATATCACAAAGTATTAATGCATGTTGTTTCCCAATGCATTTCGGATACTAGATCCTTCATCAGGGGAATCGGAAAACTGCAGGCAAGAACGCGCGTCCTGCCGTTTACGCTCTTCGCCATCAGCTGATTAATGATGAACTGGATTTAATTTTTGACTACAAGATGGAATTATTCATTTAAGAAACTGATCGGTTTCAATCAAGGTTGTGCGCTGAGAGTTGGCATCTACACTAGGTGCCACCAACTATAATCAATTTTCCACACCTTCTTGTCGGGGGGTGATATCTCCGCAGCACACCACAGAATATCAAATTTGATACATCGAGGAGTGCGTGACCCACACCTTTCTCTTCTTCGAATCCACCCAGGCGCCAGTCCTAAGTACCAGGGGACTCGCCAGGACAATGTGGGGGTCCGATTCCCTTCCGCAGCCTGAAATGGCAGCGGAATCAGGCAAAGAATGTTGTCCCTCAATCCCGAAGAGAGCCGTACCAGGCCAAGGGAAGACAAGATGGGAGGGGGAGAGAAAAACGAGCCCCCTAAGCTGCTCAGTGAGTGTGGCCAACTCTGCCCCACTCCCGGGTTCGCCCACAAAATAGAGGTGGCTCACAGAACAGTTTCCCCAAGCCAAGGGCAGTTGGACTCCGGCGGTCTGTCAATGGGGTCAGGCCGTGCCTCGCAGAAGGGGCATAAAGGCATCCAAATTACGGAGGAGAGGGTGGCCAGTGCCGGGAGCTCACTGCCACTCGATGGTTGCGGCCAATAACACCAGGCGAGTACCGACCCGCAGGGCACCCAAGGGCCACCCGTCCTGTTGGTGTATCCAAGTCCTCACCGGAGGCCCCAGTCCCCAACGCAGTGGCTGTAGGTATAGAGCCAGAGTGGGGTGCAGTGGTGGTGGGTCACAGGGCGGAGACCAAGCCCCTGTGAGTCACCAAGTGGAGTGTGGGACCATGGACGCATAGGTAGCACTGGGAGCCCACTTGCGCCCCCAGTCACAGAAGTAAGTGGCGCCCACCTCCTCGTAGAGTCATGGAGTCTCAGTGAAGGCCTGGCATGAAGAGGTAATCTGAAGCCTCTAATCCCCGTCTAGGCCAATCTCCGCGGGTAAACACCACATCCGGAGGCGAGGTGGTACCTGCAGACATTCTTGGCAGGCCCTGGGATGCTGGTAGGGTGGGGAGCATCCCCCGAGTCTTGTAGTGCCTGCAGCCAGGCCTCGGAGCAACCAGCAGGCCCAGAGGCCCTCAGGGGGTGCCACAGAATAAGGCTGTGGAGCAGAGCAGCCGAGAAGATCCAAGAAGGTCGACCATTGCCAGGCAGAGGGAAGGGTGGCATGGCCGCAGCAGCAGCCCGGTCCGCAGTAAAGAGCAGGGCCGGCCGGGGAAGCAGTCTCAAGAAGGCCCAGGATCCAATCAGGCCTCAGGAAGCAGGCACAATGGTCTGGGGGTATCAAGAGCACCCGGGGCCCCCGGCTGCGGCCAGATGAAATTCAGGGCACATGCAGCGGACCGCACACAGAAGGGGGCTCAGACAGCCAGACACCGCCACCCGGTCTGGTGGCCGATACTTCTCACGGGTGGCCGCATCCCCAAGGAGGGCCGGGGCAACAGCAAGCCCGGCCGGGCAGAGGAAAGGGGCCGGCCTATCGGTGAACCAGGAGTCTGTCTCACCGGCAGCGGGGAATCAGCAAGTACTTTCAGGCCGCCCGCCAGACCATGTACTGGGACAGAGAAGGGCCCCACGGGGCTGCCGCCGCCGTCTTGCGGGAAAGGCGCGTCTGCAGCCGAGGCAGGAAAGTCGACTCCACAGGCAGGCAAGCAAAGTGGCAGCAAGCACCTCGTCTGGCAGAATGGGGGCAGGACGGAGGCTTCAGCGGCTGGAGTGAGGGTATGTAATGGGTTCAGAGCACTCTTAGAGTGCGACTGCCATCTTGACGCACCAAGCCACGCCCCCTAGTTAAGATGTTTTTAAAAAAGGAAGATTACTTTTACTAGGACAAGAAATTAATTTGGAATTGAAGCCTCAATGAAGTACATGCTCAAGGCTTCAAAGGCTGATTTTACTACAACAGTAATGATTGTATTAGCTAGGTCCTGGGTAGCTGGACATTTGAGAGATGTAATGCTCTTTTTTAACAAGCCTAATTAAAGAGGGGGTGAAATTAATCCAACTTGATGTAAATTTACAAGCTGAAGCCTGAGATATCAGTCATGAGTATATAATTGCCTGAATGGCATATTGGAATATGTTGCTAACTTACAATTTTACAAATTCTATGAATGCTTCAACTAATGGGATCACTATGAAATGAACTGGATTTAAGGTGTGTGTATGGAATGTTACTCAAATGTATTACTTGGGTTTTTAAGCTGGTCCCATAATTTGACATTTACAATAATTTGGCAAAAAATGTACTGTATCAATATTTAAAAGAAAAATGACTGTTTGTTGATTCCAATATGTCTGTTTTAATATTCTGAATCATAACTAACTTAAGTAATTATGAAGTACCTCAATATCCATTGGCAATTCTTGTCCAAACACAACCGTCTTCAAAGCTTCCACCACTGTTGCCTGATCTCTGTATACAGGCACTACATTATAATGGAAGCTAAGTTCATCAATTGGCAAATTATATTTCCGAGCATGATTCTGAAGAGTGCCTGAAAATAATAATATACATTAGATATTTTTAGTTTAAAACATACAATGTATATGAGTAGATACTAATGACAAATGTTCACCATACATTCTGGTTGTTTACTTATTCATTCTACCAATTCATTAAAATGCAATTTAAACGGATTTGTTTTAAAAACTCAGTCACCTCATATTTCAACCCTTAAATGGAAGGCTTGAAAACAACAAAGTTGAAATGGGGAGTTTCTCCAAGGTGATGACATAACCGTCCATAAGCTACCTTTTCTAATGCACCACTTTTCATCTTACATTAGCTTTGAAGCCCTGAATCATACAAAATGTGGACAAATGCACAAGCAGTACAATAGCGGTTTGGCCTCACTTCCAACATTCTTCCATTACGGATCATGTGACAAGTTTTAGGCAAAAGCTTTCCTAAAACTTTGGCTTAGAAAAGTTGTCTGCGTTTTCTGAATCAGAGGTAGTTACTTGGTTATTTGTGAGATTATTGTGTACAAAATTATATAATATTGTGTTTAAGTATCGTTTACAAAAACATCATCTCATTGGATGTAGATTTTTTATTATTAACATCAGTAGGGGATTATTTTTGTAATTAATATTTAGGTTGCAGTATTTATGTCAAGGGATATTTTGGCTTTGATATTCTGGTACCACAATTAGGGTCAGCTTTAACCTGGAGAACCATGGAATTCCATAGTTTTTGACCCATCACATCCAAAGGTCGCCATCTATGTTTCTGGCCTTTGATGAGGTGTTACGGAATCAGGTATGAGAATGCGGACTACAAGCTCCCAACAGGATTATCATGTAGGGGCAATTTTTTGAGGTTTTTCAGGTCTTAATTCTAGTAGGCCACATTGATGGTGCATAGTAACTTGAGTTTAATCCTTTCTACAGAATTGGATCAAATCGAGCACTTTCAGAGCTAATTTGCCTGATCAAATGTATGTACACTTAAACAATGTGAGAAGTTGGCCTGGAATATGCGGTCCACTAGTTATAGTGGGTACCTTGCACCAGTCCAAACAACGCTTATTGATGATAGGTTTAAGACAACCTTTATTGAAAGCTATCCTAGTGGCAGCTATGGAGAGCAGCCTTCAGGCTAAGTCTTGAAGGAGTGTAAAGAAGCTTGGTTTACCAGATTATAACCGCCTAAATGACCAAATGAAAAGGGAACCACACAAGGTATATATAAAATATATTTATTTATTACTAAAGACTCTCTACTAACCTCTTTATGAGATTAGAGAACAAGATACACAATATCAACACATTAGAACGTAAGTAAATAGCACAATATACAATGGGCCCCAGGGGGAGACCAAACCATATATTAAGAAAGTGGTATAAGAGTCACGACTTGCCTACCACAGTGCCTAGAGAACTAGGCACTTGGAATCGCTGGGACCCCAAGGAACCACCCAAAATAGTCACACAGGGGACCCACAGGGGACGCGTGCAGTGTGAGAACACAGCCGCGAGCTCCATACAATCCTATGGGAAAGTTGTGGTTGGTATTTTAAAGATGAAGGACACTTCGGAGAGGACTTGGAGCAAACCCTTTTAGACTTAGGAGGTTCGAAGGCTAGCACCCATGTGAGCACCGGAGTACTCGTGTTACCTCACACAGGGAAGCCGGAGGCATAGGTGCCAAATGGTGTTGGGAATTGTTGCTGTTTTCAATAGCGAGTTGCTGCAAAGTGCTGCTGTCGTGGAAAGGTAAAGTGTCCGGTGTGATCCAAGACTTGATCGGAGATGTGAAGAACCTGAAAGCAGAGGAGACAGAGTCTGGGTCACTTCAGGGTGACCAGGGTCATGGTAGACCAATGCCCACCAATGTCGAGTGTTTCAGGTGCGATGAGGTGAAGCTTGACTCCACTGGCACGGGGACCAGGAGACATCGACCATGACCAGAGACCACAGGCGAGCTGCCCCACGAAGGATGTCGAGTGCTGGGGGGTCGGTGTCCGGATAGGAGACCAACAAGCCTTGGCAACAGCAACCCACACGGTGAGAGTAAAAAGTCTTCGGGATGAACCAGCAATATCCAGGTGACTCCCCAAGCAATGGAGAGTCAGGGCACGTCTGGAGCAACCAGCTAAGTCCATTAAAGGTACCGTACCCTTCTCAGGGACCAACAAGTCGACAGAAAAGGGATCACGAAGGAACTTCGAGAGGAATCACTAAATACCGGCCCACGGGTCACTCGTGGAGTGTAGGCCAGTAATCTTCAATGGAATCACTGCTTGGGGTCTGGACTACAAGTAGCCCAAAGCACAGCCTCGGGGATTGCCAAGAAGCATATGCAGCTGCAAATGGTCACGGTGTCCAGGGGTTCGGGTTGCACGGTCCCCACGAGGGCTTTAGGTTTACTGAGACCATGGATCGGCCTGAGGGAAGCTTGGAAACTCACCGCCTGTGTTGCAAAGTCTTCGGAGTCCTTCAGGAGCTGCATAGTTGCAAACTGGACAGATTTGTCTTTGGTGCCTGCCTTGCAGGGGAGCAACTCCTTTACTCCAAGGGAGATTCTTCAGTCATTTAACGAAGTGTAGATAGGTGAAGTTTCTGGGATTCTATACCAGAGTTTCGTCCGGGTAAATCTAAAGCCCTGTAGTCAGGGGTTCCTACTTTAAACCCAAGGAAGGGGTGGGACAAACTCTGGAGACCAACCTATGGGAGGGTCAGGACAGAGGGGTCGTTACACCCACGTCCTTTGTCCAGTTTCACGAGTGATAATGCGACGTGTGGACATCAATCAAGCTCCCAAGTCATCGTGTCCGGGAGCTTGATTGATGTCGCACACGTCGTGTTATCACTCGATGCAACACCAAAAATTGGAAAGATTATACCCAATTAACGATCGGCACTTTATGACTCACGAATTCGATGGTTTGAGCTATCCGCTCGACCTCCCTCTTTTCATTGTCCCAGAGTTCCTGGATTTCCTGTCAGATTTTACACAATCGACAGCGACCTTCTCCACGTCTTCGTTCTCATTCGAATTGATCAAGGGCCCTACCGGGTCGGAAATATCACCGGCAGAGCGACCTTCAAAAGTTCATTCAGTAGTGTCTAAGCCCTGAAGATTCGCGTAAGCGATGAAACACGTGTCGGCTGGCTGCTGTTATATGTTTGAGAAATTAAAGAACTGAAGATTTCAGTCTACAAAAGGTGTCATCGTTTCTCTGCAACCTTACTTGTGTTACTTACTACATATCCGACGATAGACGTACTATCTGATTAAAGATGTGTGTGCATAGGGTACTTATTTTTCAAGATTGATAAGGCCTGCCATAGGGGTGACTGATAGGTTGATATGTGCAGTGATATAAGGTAGATATAGGGAACCTATATGTAAGTAAGGGATGCATACACCACCTTACAAATGCTGCTGTAGCAGACCTGTGGTGTCATTTTGAGTGGTCTTTCAGGGGTGGCATAATACATTCTGCAGCCCCTGAGAGGCATCTGGGGTACCTATGCCCTGGGTATATAGGATACCATATACTAGGGACTCATAAGGGTACCACATAATCCAATCTGGAGTGTATCTAAAGTACATGCAATCAAACAGTGAATCATCAGCAAAAAGTTGGGTAACTGTAAGAAGCAGATCCTATTCTCCTTCAAACCCCCCCCCCCCCAAAACCTAAGGACATTAAACTAACCTTGACCAGTTGAGTCTTCATGTTCTAAGTTGAAATATCTGGATAGTCCATCTGCATTGGCATAGTTACTCCCAGTTCTATGTTCCACTGTATAGTCCAGCCTCTGTAGGGAAATGGACCACCTCAAAGGTTTGAGGTTTTCACCCTTCATCTGGTTTAGTCATAAGAGGGGCTTTTTGTCTGTCTGAACAATGAAGTAAGTGCCAAACAAGTATGGCCTCTGCTTCTTCAAAGCCCAAACCACAGCAAAGGCCTCCCTCTCAATAGCTGACCAACGTTTCTCTCTGAGGGTCAGCCTTCTGCTAATAAAAGCTACTGGCTGATCCTGACCATCATCATTCAATTGTGATAACACAGCCCCTACCCGTAACTCACATGCATCTGTTTGGACAATGTATTCTTTGGAGTAGTTAGGACTTTGCGGAATGGGAGTAGTGCACATGACCTGCTTCTGGTCATCAACTGCATTTTGACAGCTAACTGTCCATTCCAGTTTCTTTGGCAGTCTTTTAGAAGTTAAGTCATTCAAAGGGGTCAATATGGATCCATAACCTTCGACAAAAAACCTCTATAGTACCCAGTCAGGCCCAAGAAATCTCTGATCTGAGTCTGGGTGGTTGGAGCAACCCAGTCCATGATAGTCTGGATTTTGCTTTGCAAGGGTTGAACCGGGCCTCCACCCACAAAGTGGCCCAGGTACACAACCTGACTCTGCCCTATCTGGCACTTGGTGGCCTCAATAGCGAGGTCTGCTTTCTGCAGGGCCTCCAAAACATTTCTCAGGTGGACCAGGTGATACTCCCAGGTAGAGCTAAAGACAGCAATATCATCTAGATATGCTGCGCTATAGTGTTCCAGACCTGTAAGGACTTTGTTAACCAACCTTTGAAAAGTGGCAGGAGCATTCTTCGAACCAAAGGGCATCACCACAAATTGGTAGTGCCCACTAGGGGTAGAAAATGCGGTTTTTGGATTTGCATCATCACCTAACCTGATCTGCCAGTAGCCAGCTGTCAAGTCAAATGTGCCCAGAAGCTTGGCTGAGGCTCATTTGCCCCTGGAATTGGATGAGCATCTGTTCTGGAGGCTGCGTTGAGATCCTGTAGTCAACACATAACCTCATTTCTCTCGTGCCACCTTGGGTGTGAGGTTTGGGGGCTAAGACTACTGGACTAGCCAAAGGACTATCTGAGGGTTGAATAACTCTCAATTGTGACTTCTTCTGTCCTGATACAGTCCCTGACATGATCAGGTTGCCTGCAAATCTTATTTTTAACAGGCAGACTATCCCCAGTGTCCACTTCATGAGTGCACCAGGTATTCTGACTTAGAGTCAGTGAGAACCTATGTCTAAACTGTTGTAGAACTTTTCTGAAATCAGCTTGTTGCTGGATAGTGAGGCTGCCAGCCAAGGCTACACCATCTACTGAACCATCATCAGGGTTCTGTGAGAGCAGGTCAGGGAGTGGATCACTCTCTTCCTCCTGTCCCTCACCAGTAGCCATGAGCAAGCCCATGTCTGCCCTATCAACATATGGTTTGAGCCTGGCGACATGGAGCACCCTATGGGGGCTCATGGTAGTTTCTAGGTCCACCAGATAGGTGACCTCTGCCTTCTGCTTAATTATGGTATGAGGGCCACTTCACTTGTCTTAGACGGTTGCTGGGGCCACAGGCTCCAACACCCATGATTTCTGCACTGGCTGGTAAACAGTCAGCACAGCCCTTTGGTCATGCCAGGCCTTCTGTATTTCCTGGCTAGCCTCACGGTTTTTAGTAGCCTTCTTCATGTACTCAGCCATCCTAGAGCGGAGACCAAGTACATAGTCCACAATATCCTGTTTAGGGTGTTTGAGAGGTAACTCCCGTCCCTACTTCACTAGACACAATAGACCCCTAACTGGATGTCCAAACAGAAGTTCAAATGGGCTTTAACCAACCCCCTTCTGTGGAACCTCTCTGTAGGCGAATAGAAGGCAGGGGAAAAGTATGTCCCATCTGTGCCTAAGCTTTTCTGGGAGACCTTTAATCATGCCCTTCATGGTTTTGTTGAACCTCTCAACTAACCCATTGGATTGTGGGTGATAAGGAGTGGTAAATTTATAATTTACTCCACACTCCTTCCACTAAGCAGTTAAGTAACTAGACATGAAGTTTGTAACTCTGTCTGACACTACGTCCTTAGGAAAACCCACCCTGGAAAAGATTCTCAGGAGGGCCCTTGCCGCCACATGAGCTGTGGTGGTCCTAAGGGGGATTGCCTTTGGATACCTAGTGGTATCGTCCACCACCACCACCATAAATCGGTACCCAGATGCAGCTTGGGGATCCATGGGACCAACAATGGCAATCCCTACCCTTGCAAAGGGAACCCCCTCCACAGGTAGTGCTATCAGGGAGGCCTTTGTTGTACCACCTGCCTTACCACTGGATTCACAGGTGGCACAGGAGCGACAAAACTCTTGGTGTCTTCAGACATGTGAGGCCAATGAAAGTGAGGGACAATTCTGCCCCAGGTCTTGTTTTGGCCTAGGTGACCTGCTAAAGGTATGTCGTGTGCTAGTGTCAATAGGAAGCCCCTAATCTTCAGAGGTATAACCAACCTCCTGGCTGCACCACAAACTCTAAAGCCGAAGTAGCAATCCAACTCTTCAACTCTTCAACTCGCCAGTATTCAGCCCAGAAGACAAAATAGATTACTGGGAACAGTTCACTGCCAAGCTAGTAGATCGACATGCAGATACCTTTGCTACAAAAAAAACTCCCAGAAAGCATGGGAAAAAAACAAAATTTTGAAGGATCAAAGACTACAGTTGAAACATCTCAAAAAATCAATAAACGCAACTCTGCGCAGGCTGAGAAGACTCCCAGAGAACGCCACTGCACAAGCCTCCTAGAATGATCAAAGGGCAAAATTAAAAAGTCTGAAATGGAACATTAACAGTGAGCGTGAGAATGTGCTTTAGGCATAACTTCTATACGATACAAACAGCAATAACAGTGACCGCATCTGGAAAACTGTGATCAGGATTATCCACCCACACCATAAGGGTATTGGGTCATATATTTCGTAAGTAAACTGGATAAAATTCCTTACTACCCCCTTCAACAACCAAACAGACAGTGCTGGAACTCAAATGGCTAATAGTTGGACATCTGAAAAACAAGTTGGAGCAAGCAAAACGGAGATGAGGGAGCAGGAGCAGCCACACAAAGAAAACAGACCATCAGGCACAGATAACCGCTCTTTACCTCTCTTAATCAAAAGCAGATTGCCAAAGGGAGGAAGGTAGGGGCTCGGGGACCAAACGGAATTCCACCTGCCCTGTTTAAAGCAAAGAGTGAAGACTGGGCTGATATCCTGCAATTTTTATTTCTGGAAGTCAGGCGGATAAACAGAATACCGAAATCATGGAAGGGCTCAACAATAGTGCCAATCTATAAAAAAGGTACCAAGGCTGAGCCCAATAATTATCGCCTAGTAGCTCTGATAGACAATGAAGCAAAATACTTTGTGGCCACTATACTCGAGGAGCTGACAAATTAGGCAGAGGCGAACTCGATAATACAGCTGAACCAGACCAGCTTCTGCAAAATGGCCAGCACATCCACAAACATCCTTACAATCTCACTAAAGTACTAGTTACTTACCTTCTGGAACGATGTATCTGGTAGAAACGATTCTAGTTGCAGATTCCTTCATGTAGAATTATCCCCAGGCGTGAGACTGGATCCGGAAAACTTTTGCCACAGCATCCCTGTGCGCCGGGGGCGGGGAGACATCATGCGACTCCGCCCAGGTAGCGTCCGCATACGTGACGTCAGCGAGGTCACATAAGACCCACCCCGGCGTGCCCACGTCAGTTTTCTTCTGAGAACTTTTCCGCACCACAACGCAGAGCCACCTGACAAAAAACTGTGGGAGCATGGGAACAGTGTGCAAAAGAGTAGAAAAAGGGAGAGACAAACGACACCATATGGAACAGTGCAACACTGCAGTGTCCAAAGGCAGGGGCAGCAGAAAGAATAGAGCAGAGCCCCGAGCAGCCACCCTGCCAGTACATAGACAACCTTCCTGCTGAAACAAGGAACATGCGACAAAGGGCCATGATACACGTTACAGGCCCACCACCCCCATCCAGAAATAAGGAAGGGGATCCAGTCCCAAGACAGGCAAAAACACAACCTCCAAGCCACCCCAGCATAGAGGGCAACCCCCTCCCAAGGAATAAGGGCAAGGCCTAGCCAGATGACCCCTATTCAGAGGTAGCAGAGGGGCCAGGACCCTCAGCAGCAACAGGAAGGGAAGGGAGGGGAGGACAGATATTGAAGGTAAACCGCCCAAACCTGGTGTATCCAGAGCAGCGGGGCACAGAAGCACCGTAACCCCATCCTCCAAGGAACCAAGAGGAGGAATGAACCGCAACCAGATAGAGCCACCCATCAGGAGCAAAAAGAGGTACTCACAGGAGACACAGCCCCCCACCAGGAGGCGAGTACCGAAGAACAACCCAAGGGTCCTCGCAGAACGGGGAGGAAGGGCGGGCCGTGAAGGAATCTGCAGCTAGACCAGATACATTGTTACCGAAGGTAAGTAACTCATACATCTGAGAGATACTACTAGCCGCAGATTCCTTCACGTAGAATAGATACCCTAGCAATACCCACGGGGAAGGAAGGTCTGCAAAAGGATCCTACCAGCCTAGACAGAACGGAAGGTCCCAGAGGGAACCAGATCTGCGGGCTAGAAGAGAAACTTCATCCCCGCCAGGCAAGAGGAACCCCCACAAGGAGAACACCATTGACCCCAGAAGGTGTATGAGGAAAAGGAGACTGAAGAGACCCGTATCCTCACAGCAGAAGAACCAAGGGCATGGCTAGAGGGGCCGAAGCACCCCACTCCCTTACAAGGCAACAGAGCTTCAATCCAAAGCCAAGACAGGAAGAGGAGGAAGAAGAAGAAGCCCAGAGAGCCCAAGGAAAAGAGGGAAGGGAAGGCGAGCTCCCTCCAGATGAAACGATTCAGAAAAGGGGGTGGTGATGGACAGAGTATCTGAATTAAGCAGAACACTCGTACCTAGTCAACAGATCAGGGCTTGATCCATCACCGTTTTTTAGCTCACTGCACCATCCCAGCTCAGAACCTGGCTACATGCAAATTAGTCTGTCCCTGGCCCAGTGCATCATGGGAACAGGGCAGACCAAACTACCAAGCCAATTCTATTACTGAAAAGGAAACAAGCTTCCGGGGACCGGTTTCTGGCATTACAGCCGTCTTCGGCCCGGCTTGCTTGAATCCTGATGGTGCAGTGAGCAAGGGACTCATGTCTGAGCATACCCTTCCACGCTTATGGTGGACAAAACGATTCAGAAAAGGGGGTGGTGATGGACAAAGTATCTGAATTAAACAGAACACTCGTACCCAGTCAACAGATCAGGGCTTGATCCATCACCGTTTTTTAGCTCACTGCACCATCCCCCTTTTCTGAATCGTTTTGTCCACCATAAGCGTGGAAGGGTATACTCAGATGTGAGTCCCTTGCTCACTGCACCATCAGGATTCAAGCAAGCCGGGCCGAAGACGGCTGTAATGCCAGAAACCGGTCCCCAGAAGCTTGTTTCCTTTCCAGTATTAGAATTGGCTTGGTAGTTTGGTCTGCCCTGTTCCCATGATGCACTGGGCCAGGGACAGACTAATTTGCATGTAGCCAGGTTCTGAGCTGGGATGGTGCAGTGAGCTAAAAAACGGTGATGGATCAAGCCCTGATCTGTTGACTGGGTACGAGTGTTCTGTTTAATTCAGATACTTTGTCCATCACCACCCCCTTTCCTGAATCGTTTTGTCCACCATAAGCGTGGAAGGGTATACTCAGATGTGAGTCCCTTGCTCACTGCACCATCAGGATTCAAGCAAGCCGGGCCAAAAACGGCTGTAATGCCAGAAACGGGTCCCCGGAAGCTTGTTTCCTTTCCAGTATAAGAATTGGCTTGGTAGTTTGGTCTGCCCTGTTCCCATGATGCACTGGGACAGGGACAGACTAATTTGCATGTAGCCAGGTTCTGAGCTGGGATGGTGCAGTGAGCTAAAAAAAGGTGATGGATCAAGCCCTGATCTGTTGCCTGGGTACGAGTGTTCTGTTTAATTCAGATACTCTGTCCATCACCACCCCTTTTTCTGAATCGTTTTGTCCACCATAAGCGTGGAAGGGTATACTCAGATGTGAGTCCATTGATCACTGCACCATCAGGATTCAAGCAAGCCGGGCCGAATACGGCTGTAATGCCAGAAACCGGTCCCCGGAAGCTTGTTTCCTTTCCAGTATAAGAATTGGCTTGGTAGTTTGGTCTGCCCTGTTCCCATGATGCACTGGGCAGGGACAGACTAATTTGCATGTAGCCAGGTTCTGAGCTGGGATGGTGCAGTGAGCTAAAAAAAAGGTGATGGATCAAGCCCTGATCTGTTGACTGGGTACGAGTGTTCTGTTTAATTCAAATACTCTGTCCATCACCACCCCCTTTTCTGAATCGTTCTGTCCACCATAAGCGTGGAAGGGTATACTCAGATGTGAGTCCCTTGCTCACTGCACCATCAGGATTCAAGCAAGCCGGGCCGAAGACGGCTGTAATGCCAGAAACCGGTCCCCGGAAGCTTGTTTCCTTTCCAGTATAAGAATTGGCTTGGTAGTTTGGTCTGCCCTGTTCCCATGATGCACTGGGCCAGGGACAGACTAATTTGCATGTAGCCAGGTTCTGAGCTGGGATGGTGCAGTGAGCTAAAAAACGGTGATGGATCAAGCCCTGATCCGTTGACTGGGTACAAGTGTTCTGTTTAATTCAGATACTCTGTCTATCACCACCCCCTTTTCTGAATCGTTTTGTCCACCATAAGCGTGGAAGGGTATACTCAGATGTGAGTCCCTTGCTAACTGCACCATCAGGATTCAAGCAAGCCCGGCCGAAGACGGCTGTAATGCCAGAAACCGGTCCCCGGAAGCTTATTTCCTTTCCAGTATAAGAATTGGCTTGGTAGTTTGGTCTGCCCTGTTCCCATGATGCACTGGGCCAGGGACAGACTAATTTGCATGTAGCCAGGTCTCGAGCTGGGATGGTGCAGTGAGCTAAAAAACGGTGATGGATCAAGCCCTGATCTGTTGACTGGGTACGAGTGTTCTGTGTAATTCAGATACTCTGTCCATCACCACCCCCTTTTCTGAACCCTCCAGATGAAAGGCAACAGGCCAGCCAGAACAGCGTCAACAGTCATAAGCTGCCAAAGCAAAAAGAACAGCCCGGGGCCCCAGAAAGACCAGGCAGTCTACGTCTGACAAGGGAGCACTCAGAATCACCCCAGCCCTCAGGACAGGGGCAGGAAGATGAGAAAAATGCCCTGCCTTAACACTACGAGGGGCCGGGCACAAGACCTCAAGAAGCAAAAGCAACATACAGAAATGCCATGGAGAACCGGCACCCAAAGGCGACCAGAACTCCCTAGCAGAGCGCAAGCTACATAACAGCTACCACTACCCCACATAGGCTACGTTAAGTCCCAAGATGTGAGAACCCTCTTTGGAAGAACTTCAGCAGTAGAGGAAAAAACAAAAGGGCCACGTGGAAGAAACACCCCGCAGAAGGCTTGACAAGCAGACCAAGCAAAGCAGAAGGCCTAATCTCAGGGCCGAGTCTGTGCAACAACTCCATCAAACACACACACAAAGGCAACAAAGGGCCGTCCAGCAGCCAACAATGCCAAAATCCCAAGGAGGACTCAATGGCCAATAAGCACACTCCACAGTCAGAAAAAGCGTTCTAAGAAGGCCCAGAACCAGCCCAACTCATCAGTCACTGAGGAGGGGAAGGAGGATAAGGTGGAAGAGGAGGAAGAGGAGGAGGAGGAGGAGGAGGAGGAGGAGGAGGAGGAGGAGGAGGAGGAGGAGGAGGAGGAGGAGGAGGAGGACGGAGCCCCGCCAGGAACCTTTGGATGGTGGAGTTAGCCAGGGCATGGAACAACAGGCTGCCGTCAAACGGAAGATCAGTGAAACGCTACCGAATATTTTCAGGGAGCACACCATCCCGAAGCCAAGCATGGTGGCGGAGGGCGACTGAGAAGCCATGGCCCGGCCCAGCATCTCTGAGATGTCTAGAGCAGAGCGGATAATAATCGCTGCTAGCTCCTGGCCATCCACAGCATAATGCCGCAAGTCCACCTGGACTTTCTCTTGGGATTCTGCGGATCCCAAAGACTCAGCGGAGTCCCACAAATAAGAGGAGGCCCGAGCCAAAACACACAAGGTGTAAAGGGCCAGCAGGGCAGCGGTGGTAGAGGCGAACATGTTGCGCCCCCAAGAATCCAGCCAGCGGGCCTCCCGGGACGGCGGAGTCAACAGTGGCGGCAGGGAGGGAAAGGCGGTCTGCAAAAGCGGAGTGGCAGAAGAGGGGCGGAGGGAAATGCACGCCGGGTCACGCGGCACTGGAAGATGCCGGTGCAGGAGGTTGTGAGGCACCGGGTTCCCTGAGGCTGGATGCCTCAAAGTCCCCATCAGGGAAGAAAGGAGTGAACCCTCAAAGGGAAGTAAGATCTCTTTCCCACCAGGGCCCTGGTGGAGAACCTCCAAGAGATGGTCCACCGGAAAGTGAGCAACCGGGTCACCCATGCGCAAAATGCCCACGGCCGTGGACACCGCATGAGCAAAGGCCACACCCGCGTCCATAGGGCCCCGGGGTGGAGAAAGCAGCTCCTCCGTGGGTGACGGCTGCAAACTAAGGTGACCTGTCCCCGAAGCCAAGCGGGACGGGCAAGGCACAGACCTGGAATGAATGAGGGACATGCCACTCTTCCGACGAACACCTCTGCCTCAGGAAAGGCGGGGCGCCTCCCTTTGACGACGCCAGTGAAAAAGATACTACGCGGTGTCCAAAGACGAATCCGCAGCACGACTCCTGTGCGGAGCTGTAGAGTCCGCGGCCTGAGGCAAAACGTCGGCACCACATGGCGTCACCGGACAGGGTCCGTCCCTGTCACACCGCATCAGGGACCGGAGTGTAGCCGGAGCCGAACTGGCCTCGGGCAGTGCTGGGGTGACGCCGACTCGACCCCTGCCGAGGCAGCCACCTGCGCGGAGGAACGAGAAGGGCCTGGGGAGTGACTTGAAGCCTTCTGCAGGCCGTGGCTCAGAATGTGGCTGAGATCGTCCGGCAACCCATGTGGCGGCACCAGGGACGATTCAACCTCTGACTCACCCTCTGACAAGGCAGCCGCCCGTGGGGAGGGACGAGAGGGTCTCGAAGAGGGATGGGGTCCCCACGCAGCCACAACCCGGAGCAGGACGAGGAGGGTCCATGAACCCCTGTGGTTCCACGCGGTCCAGCCGTTGCCAGTGCCGTAGTGGCGTCACCTCAGCCTTAGGATAAATGATGAGCGTAAGGAGCACTCCGTTTTTTCAAGGTATTTCTAATATATCCACTGGTGCTCCGATTTATCAGGGTAGTCAATCCTGTGTAGTAAGTCGGGGTTATGATGGGTTTTTAGACCCACCAAATCGGGCACTGTTCACTTAGCGCTCCGCGCCTTAATTATGCTTTGCATACTTTTTGAGATTTTGTACTTATTTTTATTCTTCTTTTTTGATTAGTTTCATTTGCTCATGTATTGTTTTCATTTCTCATAATACAAACATGTAATTCATTTCATCAATTTTGCAAACATTATATCATATTTACATGTTCAGTACTCTGGCTTCATATATATTTCCACAATAAACAGTACACAAAAGTTTAACAGGTGAGCCCAATGCATTTCGGCGCCTCTACGGTGCCTTCATCAGGGGAGTTTCAGAAAATGAAGCATATGAAATAGTGTGAGATTCATTATTCTATGTAGTTCATGGGGGATATGTAGCTAAACTCTATGGGAATGTCATACCTGGTGTTTGTCATAACAGGTGGGTATTTAAATACGCCTCACTCGCTGGACTCAGTGTTCAGTCACTGTAAATAATGATGAATAACCTGTGTTGGTTATAAGATTATAACTGCATATGGGTATTGGAATGAATCTTAAAAGGACTAATAAGAACATACCTGTATAGGTTGATATGTACTCGCTGTAAAGAGAAAGTAATATGTATCAAGATTAAATGTCGCCCTATTTTACGTGTCAATTGCTCTAACAACAAAGGTCTGAGGACCCTTACCTTGTCTTCACCAAGATTATAATTCTATCTGGTGAAAAAAAGCGCAATTACTCGACTGTTTGCGGGCAGTATATCGGTATTATCAATATACTCAATGAGAACGGGTTAGAGCATACCTGATGCGCCAAAGATTTTCGCCGTATTTGGGGTTCCTGTTTATCGGTCGATTTCCTTCACGGTATGCCGGTAAAACGCCATATGAAACTCCGCGAACTCCGCCAGGAAGCGGAGTTTGTAAACATAGAGAGAGGACTTAATCATAGTACTGTGGCCGTACTGATAGAAACTTTGGGCGCCATGCTTGAATATGTAAAATGCCGGTAAGACCTGCTAGGTCATTGACTTAATACATTGTTATGGAGATAATGCTTGAATAGTATCGATATCTATAGAAAATATTTGTGCTAAATATCATGGAGATAAATTACATTCTCGGCTCACTGTCAGGTGTTGTCAATAGTGATAACTCGCGGTTGTGTGTCCTGTGATTCAAATCTCATTAACAATCTACAAAACGTGAAATGTTAACGTTTACTAGGATCGTATTTAGAAAAAATCCCTACGGGTGCTCTGTTGAGTTAAAGCGTTAGAGGTATATCTTAAAGTGTTATTGATCAAAAATATCTAGAGGTATCCTGATGGAGGTTGGGATCGGTCAGTATATACCCATATGCAGTTATAATCTTATAACCAACACAGGTTATTCATCATTATTTACAGTGACTGAACACTGAGTCCAGCGAGTGAGGCGTATTTAAATACCCACCTGTTATGACAAACACCAGGTATGACATTCCCATAGAGTTTAGCTACATATCCCCCATGAACTACATAGAATAATGAATCTCACACTATTTCATATGCTTCATTTTCAGAAACGCCCCTGATGAAGGCACCGTAGAGGCGCCGAAATGCATTGGGCTCACCTGTTAAACTTTTGTGTACTGTTTATTGTGGAAATATATATGAAGCCAGAGTACTGAACATGTAAATATGATATAATGTTTGCAAAATTGATGAAATGAATTACATGTTTGTATTATGAGAAATGAAAATAATACATGAGCAAATGAAACTAATCAAAAAAGAAGAATAAAAATAAGTACAAAATCTCAAAAAGTGTGCAAAGCATAATTAAGGCGCGGAGCGCTAAGTGAACAGTGCCCGATTTGGTGGGTCTAAAAACCCATCATAACCCCGTCACCTCAGCCTTAGACAGGACCACCTTGTCTAAGGACCGAGTGGGGCTCAGGGATGCGACCCGATCCCTGGTGATCTCCCGCGACATCACAGGGACTTCCGGGGGAGTTTTCAGCGAGGCAGAGACGCCGTGGTCTGAAGGAGGTGCCCCAGAGGAGCCACACCCCAACAGCACCACATCCTCCAAGCTTGGATCTGAACCAGTCGGCGCCGGGGCCCGAGCCGCCGACGGCGCCACGGAGGGCCCCACGCAAGGCAAGTGATCCGTTGACGCCCCAGGAAGCGAAGGAGGAGGAGACGCCAGCGAGGCCTCCAAAGCTAGCGCGTATGTCTCCATCTGGTCTCTCGATGCCCCAACACCGGGAAACGGTGGATAGGACGACACGTGGGGTCGCATCACCCGCGGAGAGCCTGAGCCCCCGGCAAGCCGGAAATCAGCCCCCGGGGACAAACTGCAACACATACCCACCGGGGAGCGATGCTCATGTGATATCGGAGAAGGGCCAAGACGACGACCACGGCCGTATCTGAAGCCGTCCGCCGAAGCAGACCGAGGGGAGGACGTAGACCTGAAGAGCTGTGCCGAGAGAAGTTTCATCCGGCACTCCCGCCTCGACTTCGACTTCAACAGTTGGCACTCCGCACAATCAGTGGTGCCGTGATCCTCTCCCAAACACCACATACAAAGGAGGTGAGGGTCCGTCACCGACATAAGATGCCCACACAACGTGCAAGTCTTGAAGCCTGAAGGCATTTGCACACTGTTCCACAAAGACAGGACATTGGAAGGAAAAAAGAGGACCTAAAAAGGCCCGCAGCAAGGACCGGATCCGCATTGCACGCGGTAAAGGGAAAAACTGACGTGGGTGCGCCAGGGTGGGTCTTATGTGACCTAGCTGACGTCACGTACGAAGGCGATGCCTAGGCAGAGTCGCCCCGCCCCCGGCGCAAGGGGATGCTGTGGCAAAAGTTTTCCGGATCCAGTCTCACACCTGGGGATAATTCTACATGAAGGAATCTGCGGCTAGTAGTTTCTATCAGATAATCCATGCAGCTAAAGCCTCAAAATGACCTTTACATTTATGCTGCATTGACTTTAGCGCTGCTTTCGATAATGTAGAGAGGGGTAGACTGTGGGGGAAATTGGCGCAATGGGGCATACCACAGCCTACTCTAAACATGTTGAAACTACTACATACAGATACCTGGGTGCAGGTGAAACTATGTGGCGGTACTCACATCTCCACGAAAGTTCCCACAACAAAGGGACTGCAACAGGGTTGCGTGCTTGCACCAACCCCGTTTAATCTATATATGGCTGACCTTCCAAAGGCGTTTGACGCCTGTAATTCACATTCACTGAGGCAAGGCTCATGGTCGCTCCTAAATACTAGAGATAGGGGCGTTAAAAGGGGGTGGATACACCCCTTTATGCCACCCTCCAGTGGGAGGGGGCATGAGCCTCTTCCTAATTGGCTGAGTCCCATCATCTTTAAGATGGAAGAGGAGTGAGATGTGTGCTTCACCTCACCACCCCCACCCGAGGGGTGGGGTTGGCATAGGTGGGCACACCTCTCTTCCTAACTTGGATTTCCAGCTGATTCTCCTGTCCAAAGTACGGGCCAGAACCAGTGGGTGACAGTTGCTGGGGGCAGCAAAGGCAGGGACAGCGTCCAAATGCCCTACTTGGGGGAGGAGGCATGGCACCTCTGCCCAGGATGGCCTTTATTTCTGGACCTAGAGAGCGGAGGCTCTCTACCCAGGGGTCCAGAAACTTGTCTGGTGGTGGAGGGTAGCCATTGAAGAACAACACAAGGGATGGTAGATTTTCAGAGGCATCTCTAAGATGCCCTCTGTGTGCATTTTTCATTAAATTCCACACTAGCAATAGTGTGGGTTTAATGTGCTGAGAGAAGTTGGCTACCAAACTTCCCAGGTTTTAGTAAAGCCATTATGGAACTGTGGAGTTTGTAGTGATTAACTCCCAGACCATATGCTCTTTATGGCTTTACTACACTTACAATTTCTAAAAATGGACCTAGACACTGTAGGGGTACAGGGCTCACGCCTCTGTACCCTCACCTTATGGCTAGTGGGGTGAATTACCTAGGCCTCAGGCAGTGGATTGTAGGCATGGCACACAGGGATGTGTGCCATGTCAACTCTTCACTTTTCTCTGCACCAAAACACACAGCCTGCAGTGTCAGTGTGTGTTGGTTAAGGTGTAGGGCCTCTAAGGGTGGCACAACAGGTGCTGCAGCCCTTAGAAACCTTCCCTGGTCACAGTGCCCTTGGTATCAGTGGTACTTTTTACAAGGGGCTTACCTGTAGCCAGGGATTGTGCCAATTGTGGATACAAAGGTAGAGTCTTGGGAAAGAACACAAGCCCTGGGAATCTGGTTGGCAGGGTCTCAGGGCACATCAAGTCAGGTTGCATCAGGTGTCAGGTAAAAAGTGGGGGGTAATCAAGCAAAAAGGGGCACTTTCCTACAATTTGCTGCACAGAAATAGTCTCCCCTGAACAGAGCATTTACATACGCATTCTTACACTGGCTGCACGCATTTCAAGCGGGCATGCCAGCTATGGTTTTTATTTGCTAAATACGTGGCTCGATATTCTGTTGGACCCTGCCCGCCCAAGCACTGCAGGAGCGAAGCATGCACCAGTCCCCTTCCCGTATCCACCGAAAACCCACTGATTAGATTCCACAGTGAGTCCTCCAGTGAACCCGAAAAGAGGGTGGTTTAAGACGAGACACCAAGTCTCCCACCCTGTAGAACAGCAGGACACGGCTCCCTCCTTCACGTTTCCGCACCTGTGGTAAAAGGGAAAGAACGTCTCTCAATATGCAATATACAATATAGCCTTTGCATTCATGACCATGTTCCACCAAAACACCAAATAACATACACCCCTCCTTCTCCTTACCAGTGGTAAGTGCAGGCTTAGCTTCATGTAGGAACTGGGTTCTCCACGATAAGTATCACAGGGAGATAAAAACCCAATCAGGGGCACAAAAACATAAGGTGTCCTGCAAGCACTAAAGGTGTCTAAACACCGTATCAGAAAAGGGGAAAAAGAAGGCTGGGGACAAAGTCACATATTCCAGCTACAAAAAAAAACCCTTTTTAAAGTATATAGCATGGAAGGGGTACAAGGAAAAGACTAGCGACTCTCCTTCCTAAGCGTCAGCGTCTTGTGTACATAGAAGAACAGCGGAATGACCCAAAACATCACTTCCGCATACACAACGATGTGGACAGACGTTACACGCGTCTACCTGCGCGTCTGCCTGTTGGAGTGGAAACAAACAGCGCGTCAAACACCGCCGGCAAAACCAAGGTGAGAACGGGAGCCCCCGCTCTCAAACTAAGTGCACACAAGACAAAATGCTGACAAGGAAGGGATATAAATAAACAAGGGCAAGGACCAAAAATAGAAGCAAAGGGAGAAACGGGGAGAGGAACAGGGGGGGAAGACTAACTAACTAACTGACACGAAGGGAAAAACAGGAACAGCAAAAAACGGGCAAAAAAACAGGAAACAGGAAACCAAGACGAACTGAAATCCCCCACGAGCCCGTGGGAGACTAAACGGAGCAAAAGGCAACAGAACTCCTCAGCAATGCAGGAACCAAAAGCTGGATACCAAGGCCACAACGTTGGCGATATCGAGCAATGAACAAGGAGGTAGGACACACATAAATACCTCAGCCCCAGGTCATGTGATGGTGGCCCATGGTCACAGAAACAGGACTAACTGCAAATCCCTAACAAGGACTCCTAAATGCCTTCTGTGAATATCGAAAGTCTTAAAGTTAGGATTTTTCTCAGTTTAGGAGTAGTAAAGTTGGGACTCCTAACTTTTGTGAATACCAAAATGAGTATGTGCCTTCTGTGAATACCAAAATTAGTAAGTGCCTTCTGTGAATACCAAAATGGTAGTAAGTTTAGGATTTTGTCTTAAGTTAGTTCTGTGAATAAGGGCCGTTGTGTTTGTCCCATCCCTTCCTCATTCCGCCATTGACCCGATGCTATTGGGACGGTTTACACGAGCACCAGATACATTACAAGGACACTTTCATTTTCTTTTTAGAGCCGGGGATATTAAGTGATTTGCCTAGAATCGTAGGATGTTGAAAAAGTTTTCAGCATGTGACCTTTGAGACCCTTCACATCCATTTAAGTTGTGTTGCCAAACAAAGATCTCCAGCATCCATCTACCTTGGAGGTAAACTTCACACATTGCTACATAGGAAAGCTTCCACCGACACACTGTTTGAATCACACATGTATGTACCCGCTCGCACAGCTAACATACCTTGCTGTTTGAAATACTGGGGATGGTCTGAAGACGCAAGGTTGTGGTTCATGCACACCAGAGTGTAAAGGCAAGGTTCAAATATTCCTTTGGAGGTTCATTAGGGTGATGCGTGCAGATCAGGTATCGCTCACTGATCCACAAGCGCCAATGGAAGTATGTAAGATAAGCCCCGCCACATGGGCCACGTCCCCTAAGTGCACAGTGTGGAGTCGAGTGAATGGAATAATCCAGACTTAATCAAAGATGAAAGGCAGGATAGTCTATTCTCAAGAATTAAATTTATTCAGTCATCATAAATTCTGTTTCATGGGTGTTTTGTTCACATGTTTTCATTAAAGATGGAGATCTTTAGAAAAAGGTGAATGGTTGCTCTCAAATTGTTGGTCCGATGCACTTCGGGATAAAAGAAGCCCTTCATTAGGGGAGTATTAAACGCCTAAACAAATGAAGCTAGAAAAAGCGTGGGTGACTGTGCGGTAGTGGTGGCATGTTTCGCATTCAGTTGTGCAGGGGTGTCAATAATAATCATGCAATCGATGAGAGAAATTACCTGAAAGCTCAGGGCTGTAGGTATGGTCACTGTAGGTTAAATATTGAGGATGGAACCAGGGCTGAAAAAGACAATAGTAGGAGCGGTATAAAATCGTGCTCTCTCATGCGGTGAGTCTGTGAACAGTGGTGTAATTAATAAATAATGAGATCCGAATAAAGGCTTGCATGTGACTGGGTTAAGTCATGCTAGATTGACTCAATGTTAAACCTGGTGAGCACGCAGTGTGGTCACGTGTAATAAGGTTCATAAGGTGCTGACTATATATTTTTTCAGCCCTGGTTCCATCCGATTTCTTCTATGAACCTGCTAGCTCTTTTATTAGGGCCCAAACCCATCCAACCCCACACAGCGAAAACTATCATGAGCCCCCTCACCTTTCCCTAGCAGTCCCTTAATTCCCTTTTCCACCAATAATCGATTTAGTGCTTTAACAGACCTCGATGGGTGTGATTGGCGGGGGGAAATGGAAGCATTACCAATCAAGTGCAAAACTGTAGGAAATCTTGGCCCAACCATCCTAAACCGTCCACGGGTATCCTTAACAACACACTCACCACTAGAGGTCATGTGAAATTAGTCTCCTGGAATATCGCTGGACCAAAGTGTCCGACCTAGAATGGCTAGCAATTGTCACTAAATATGATTTGATTTGCTTCCTGGAAACATAGGAAACGTGATCAGTTGATCTAGATGGCTACCGTTCTTTCAATACTCTGGCCAGTCCTGTTATCTCGGACCGCGCTAGGGGGGGATTTTAACTTTGTTAAAAAATACCTTAAAACTAGCAGTCTTACCATTTTTAATGACTTTCCTTATTATCACTTTCTCCACTTAAAAGGACTGAGTGGTGACACAATTCTTTTATTCATCTACTACAACAATAATTTTAACTCTAATATGAAGCAAGTTGCCAAAATGCTGGAAAGAGATGTCAACACTTTCTTTAACAATCTCAAGCAGCCTTTAAAAATCTTTTGGGTGGAGGACTTTAACGCACACTGTTGTGTTTTCTTAAATAAAGCAGTGTGTGGTATGTCTAATGAGTCGGGTGATCCAACCCCCCCCCCCATTTTGCTCACAACTCCTATGGCAATGCCCTGAATAGATTGTTCTTCCTTAACAATCTGGAAATTATGAATCCCATTGACTCTATTTCTGGTTCTTTACACCATACATTTGGACTGATCAGTCAAGGTTTGACCTTAATCTATTTACTGAACTCTTCACCCCTTAAAAAGTCTATTTCTAACATTGTAATCATGCCATATGAATTCAGTGACCACCACGCCATAACTAGTGACCTGGAATGGGGAGGTACAGTTGTGGAGCAGCCAAGGCACGCCAATCCTGTCGTAGCAAGGAAAAACATGATAATCCTGAAATGGTAGATAAAGCGAAAAATGCTACATTCATGGTTAGCAACAGACTCAACGACATCATGACCTGTCTGTATCGAACCCCGATCCAATTCTTGTAAAAACGCCCTTTGATAGAATACTATCAGAGCCTAATCAGGCACTAACTAGGGAAAGAACAACATCCAACGCCCCAGGCCCATAATGGTTTGACCAGTCATGCACTAAGTCTCTATCAACCTTGCACCAGGCTCTCAGATCCACTCCCAGGGATGCAAAGCTAGTTAAGAATCTGCGGCTCCATTATACAGAGGCAAGGAAGCGGAGAACCAATACCCTTAAGGAAGAAGCTTGGGAGAAACTCCACCACGCAGCTCTCTTAAAAAATGGCAGGGATTTCTGGAGAGTTATAAATGCTCCATTTCTTAAACTTCCTAAAGACCCGAGCACAGCGTGTCATGTAGATGTGGATTCCTGGATTGTACATTTCACCTCCATTTTAACACTCCTGTCATGGAACTGGTCAGCCAGCTGACACCTAGTAGCTCTCCAAGTAAATCCCATTTACGTTTTAATCTGCACGAAACAAGGCAGGCCCTTTCACAGTCCTCTACTAGTAGAGCCCCTGGCCCGGATGGCACAGCAGTAGATATTTTTATGGAGCACCCTGATTTAAGGGGACCAGTGCTGACCAATGTTTTTAATGTTATGTTATGTTATGTTAAGCGTTTTTATTTGGCGCACAGATGCTCCAGCTAAGGACAAGAAATAGACAATTTCTCTTACCTTGGAATAACGTTTGAGAGACAACTATCCTCATCCAATATGATCACTACTAGGGGTTTATCCATGGCAAAAAGCATTATTGCACTTAATTCCTTTACAAAGAAACTGGGTGCAAAGCCCCTTGAAATAATCAAAAAGGTATACTACCCCAAATCATTATCAGTGGCAACCTATGGGGAAGGTATATGGGTATTTGTTAACTCCCATAATCTTCAGACTATTGAGAATTCCTTCTAGAAAAAACTCACCGGCCTCCCGCAAAGTTGTTCCAATTTTTTGTCACGACGAGCAGGATGTCCCTTATATTGAGGATATAATCAGGTTGACACCAATACTCTATGGCATTCGATATGGAGAAGAGCGTCAGTGAACCTACCTTACCCAGAGGGTAATAGAAAATTGCCTTCATCAATAACAGTCTCACCTCTCTTGGTTCAGCTCACCTGTTTACATCTCCATCAAATTGAACCATAGATTAAAAAAAAGAAATCAAAACATTATTTTTCAAAAAAAGGGCATTAGAGCGACTCAATTTGAATTGCTCAAAAGCGTCTGTAAAATCGTATTAGAGGGCCCAATCGATAAGGAAGGTGCACCCCATATCTATCGTATGTGACGAACCCACGCCATCGATTTATTTTAACGAGATTTCGGTTGAACTTTATACCTTGCATATTTTCCTATACAGTAGGCATCTTCTCTATCTCTGACCTACCTCCCTGCCCGTGTGATGGCTCTTTTTCCCAATCAAATCTACACATTTTCTTTTTCTGTAAATTCTATAAGGCTCAACGCAATAGATTTATCCGGCTGCTTATGCGTAAACATCATTTTATCCAATGGCGCCCAGGTCTGTACTTCTTAAAATCATTGCCTAACCAATTAGTATGTTATTATGTGGCTTTATTTCTACTCTTTTCATTGAAGACTAGGCAGCTGGGTAATCCAATCCCATGAACTGTGCACTCAAATTCAGTTTTTAAATTAATGTTTTTATATACTTATCTTACATCATTGTTACTGTTTGCACTTTGAAGGCAGTATTCCTTTTTAATGTCTATTTTATATTGTGCACTTTGTAATGTTATGATCTTAATAATTAAGTATCGAATAAAGTGATTTGACTAACTGACAATGAATACCAGACTGTCATACCCAAAATTATTTCCGGTATAAGTAGGTAGAAAACCGGGGAGGTGGGTGAGTCAGTGAAGAATCCACAGGCAGATACTGTACCCACCAGAAAAAGCGTTACCAAAGGTAGGTAACTTGCTCTTCTGATGGTTACATCTGCCTGTGGATTCCTCACCTTTTGAATTGAATCCCCAAGCAGTCCGGCTTCCAGAGAAGGGTGCCCACCTACCTATACCAACATGGAAAAAGGCTGTCCCTCCTCAATTTCTAATTTAAGCAGTAATGCTTTGAAAAGTACGGAGGGAAGCCAAGGTTGCCACCTTGCAGATGTCTACAACGGGGACACCTATAGCCAAAGTCGAAGAAGAAGACTTAGCTCTAGTGTAATAATACTAATACCTTCAGGGGGCTCCTTCTTGGCCAAGGTGTAGCAGATCTGGATACACAGGATGATCCACCTGGACCACATTCGCTTGTGGAAAGCCTTGCCCTTCATTTTTCTCACGTAACCAATGAAGAGCTGATCGTCCAGCCTAAAGTCATTGGTTTGGTCCAGGTAGAAGCTGACAGCCCTCTTAGGGTCCAGGCGGTGAAGTCTCCCCTCCTGCTTGGAAGGGTGAGCAGGAGAATAGAATGTGGTTAAAGTAATGGACTGTCCTAGATGAAAAGGAGTGACCACCCTTGGCAGGAAAGCAGCTCTGGGCTTGAGAACCATCTTGTCTGCATGGATAGTGGTGAATAGAGGCTTAGAACTAAGAGCCTGTAGCTCACTAACCCTCCTGGCAGAGGTAATCGCAATCAGAAAAATTGATGTGAGGCAAACTTTTCTCTGGAGACCAAAGGCCCTTGATCTCCCTATCCCCCAGATGAGCTCCCCACCCTGGAGTGAAAGCTTTAGCTATTACTGTGGTCACAGGAGAAGGAGGTTGAAAAGGCTTCCCTTGAGACAGGATGCCTGGAACACTCCACCAAGACAGCTCCGGTGTAGTGTCTCTGGAGCTTTTGACCACCTTCCTGAGATCTCCGTTGTGTTGATACCACTGTCTGCGGAGGCACCACGGGAGTGCCCTCATGTGCCAGAGTGCATGGTTGACCAACAGTATGCAGGAAGCGAACAGAGGTAGCACCTTCAGGACTGGAACAAACCCCTATTTTGAAACACTGGAATCCTCGCCTGTATGTCCAGAATCCGCTGAGGAGGCGGTAAGGCATGACTCACAGTAGTATCCAGTACTGCCACTATGAACAGGTTGCGCTGTGAGGGCACCAGGTGAGGTTTGGGGACATTTATCGAAAGACCCAAGTCAGACAACAGTTTTGTTTTTACCTGCAGATGATGAAGCACTATCTCCGGCAACTTTGCTTTGAAAAGCCAGTCATCCAGATAGGGGAAAACAGGAATCCATGATCTTCTGAGAAGACCTGCCACTACTGCCATCACCTTCGTGAAGACCCGTGGTGCAGATAGAAGACTGAACGCAAGGAACGCAAACTGATAATGCTGAGGCCCCACGGTAAAGCGGAGATACCTCAAATGCAACTTCAGGATGGGATTGAGAAAATACGCA
This sequence comes from Lissotriton vulgaris, assembly GCF_964263255.1. Classification (NCBI taxonomy): domain Eukaryota; kingdom Metazoa; phylum Chordata; class Amphibia; order Caudata; family Salamandridae; genus Lissotriton; species Lissotriton vulgaris. Next base: position 1,355,306,045 of record NC_141689.1, on the reverse strand, counting down.
TCCACTAAATCGATCAACACCATCCAGTCTTCCTGATGCAGCGCCAGAAAAACCTGAGCTAGGGTCAACATCTTGAACTTCTCCTGTGCAAGGTAAAAAATCAAGACCCAGAGATCTAGGATTGGCCTCTATTTTCTGCTTGTCTGGGGTAGCATCCCTGCCCGCTTTCCTGCTCCAGAACAACCTCTATCGTACCTTTCTTTAACAAGGACAGGACCTCTTGTTACAGAAGCAACAGATGGTGCTGCGAACACCAACCCTGGCTAGGAGGATAAGGAGGGGAAACTCCCGGTAGGGAAGGGCATACCCATTTTCTACATGATTCAAAACCCAAAGATCCAATGTAACAGATTTTCAATTTTGTAGAAAATGGAACACCCGGCGTCTCACGGGTCCAACATGCTCCAAGATGGGGGATATAGAGCTGCTTCACTGCGAAGCCAGTGTTGGGGGCAGGGGAGGAGGAGACCTGTTGGTGAGCAGCCCCTTGCAGAAGACCTCTCCCTTCCCTCTGTATTATCCATATAGTGGGTTCTGTTGTTGCTGCTGCTGCCGGCCCCAAAATGGAGCAGCCTTCCAAAAGCCCCAAATCTCCGTCAACCAAAACCCCTAGGCTGGGACTGGAAGCCTAAGGATCTCGCAGTAGCTCTGCTATGCTTAAATCATTGCAGAGCTGAGCCAGCCTTGGTCCCACAGAGTCTTGAGCCATCAAAGGGAAGATCCAACAGCATGGCCAGGATGTCCGGAGAGGATCCAGACCCTACCAACCAGACATGCCTCCTAATTGCCACTGAAGATCCCATCACCCTGGTGACAGAGTCAGCCATATCAACTCCGGGCTGGATCACCTGAAGGGCTGCAGCCTGCATGTCCGACAGTACCTCAGCGAAGTGACACCGGACATCTTCTGGCAACTTTGGTATCAGGGCCCATCAAGCACGTGGCATGCTTTAAGGCCAAGCTGCCTGATGAAAACACCTTTTTTGCAGATTGGCCCAACTTCTTGGAGTCTCTATCTCCTGAAGTGGAGGGGAAGGAACCAGCAGATTGCTTAGAGGAACAAGACGCTTGAACCACCAAGCTTTCAGGAGAAGGGAGCGACAATAAAAATGCTGGATCTCGAGGTGCAACCTTGTAATGCCTTACCACTGTTCTCAACACAGCAGGGGCAGAAATTGGCTTCTGCCAAACTTTTGAGATTGGATCCATCAAGGCTTTGTTGAATGGAAGCAAAGGTTCCACCACTGATAAAGGGGAGTGTAGTACCTCTGTTAAAATGTTAGACTTGACCTCCGCAGTTGGCAACTACAAATCCAGAAGGTCAGCAGCCTTTCTTATGACTTAATAGTAAGAGGCCACATCCTGAGAAGGAAAAGGCTTGGGAGAAGAGAGCTCCCACTCTGGTAATGTGTCCAGCCCACTGGCTTCTTGCAGACCTTCAAAGTCATCCATAGAATTAAGTATTTCCCACTTCTCAGTCTGCTCCTGGAATTCATCCTCTTCCAGAGGCCTCTGAGCCTCCCTCCTTGACCGCATCTTCTGAGTCGGCGTTGGCGGTGCCAGATGCAGCACCGGTCACCTCGGAGCCGGAGTAGATGGAGGTTCTTCAGTTCGGCCAGTGGCGCCACCCGAAGTCGAGACTGTGCCACACCGGGGCCCGGCGGCGCTGTAGAAAAGTTCATCCTTACCCTCCCTGGACGGGATCGGCATCGAGTACCTCAGCGTCGGGAAAGGCCAAGACGTAGTCTCAGCATGAATGGTGCCTGGGCATAATGTTGAGGAACTAACACACAAATTATAGGAAAGCGGACCCACAGGACCAGCCGGCATGTTGGATGGGTTAACCGCCCTGACAAACATGCCTTACATGGCATTAAGAAAATGCGACAAATCCGCACCTGGAGCCGGAAAAGGTGGGTACGGATCCGGAACTGCCTGATCCGGAATAGATCAAGGTCTTAAGGCAGGTACTGGCTGCGGTGCTGGAGACAGTAGATTCAGGATCGGAGAGGCAGGAGACGCTTCCCTGCGTGATGGAGAATCCCTCGGTGTCAGAGAATGCGCCGGAGTCACCTGTGGTGAAAAAGAAGGTGAGATGTCCTCCTTCCTATGATGCCACTGGAACGGGGACGCCGACTTCGATGACTTGTCCTTCGAAGAACGCCGCTTGGACCCATGACGCTGCTTCTTCTAATGTTTTATGGATGACCTCGAGGTGTGCGGAGTAAGCGACTTCGACCATGACTTAGTTCTCTTCCGACCTCTCTTACCTTTCCCCCCTGGACCATAAACAGCTTTTCTTCTCTCTCTTTAAGGGCCTTTGGATTTATTGGACGACACAACAAGCATCCCTCTACAGCGTGGTCAGACAACGAACACGGGGAGTGGCAAGCAGAGCAATGACATTGTGACATCCTCGTCGAAGTGGGAGAGCTATGAAAAAAGTTTCAGTAAAATGCTGTGCAAGGGATAATTCAAAAGTTTAGGAATCCACAGGCAGATGTTTCCATCTGAATGGCAATTTATTCAGTTTGGTGCAGTGTCATGCCTCACAACCTAGGGGAGGGTGTGCAAGAGTTAGCAACACCTGAGGTTGCTTGCCAATCTGGGCCTGGTTGCTCCTAAAACCTGTTTTCTTCTAAAACTGTTTTTTTGTATGTATAATTTACATCTATGAATTTTCGCTGGGCTGTGGAAATGACGGTTAATTCCAAAATGGTAAACAGTTACTACTAGGCCAGGGGTAGTGTTGCCTCCACCCCCAGACACGGAGGAGTTATATTGAAAATAGTTACTTCAGAATAAAACTCAGTAGACAGAGGAACACAACTGAAGCCTCGTGGCTTAGTGCCCCAGAACCCTGGTCTCCGTCAGTTCCCCCGTACTCCTGTCTAGGGAGATGCAGCCTGAATCCTTCTCCTGCCTAGTCACGACGCATTTATTCAGCCACCACTTCCTGTCTGTTCTGCACCTATTTAAAAGAGTTTCACATTATTTGACTTCATTTTTTGGTCATGCCTGGGAGGCGCATGTGCTGCTCTGTGAGGTATGCTGTAATGTACGTTGTGGCTTGAAAGCCCTCCTCTTTCTTTCATTGGTTCCTGTTTGTGCTCTTTAGAAATGCATGCTTCTGTTTCACCGTGTATAATTACTCCCTCTTTTGTTCATTTAGATCCTCCCTGCGACTGCCCCTGCTACATAAGTATTTCCATGTTCTTCAATTAACGTGGATTTGTGCTCACTCCTTTTATTTTCCCTTTGGGAGAGGACTTGTAAAAGGAGGCATCGTTCTTCTGTGGCAGACGCCTTGTTTATATTTTAATTAAGGCTTACATACCTTGCGTTTACATTTTAACGAGGCATTGCTTTCCTGTCTCGGATGCTGCTTTTAGATTTTCGACCTCATATTGCTTACCAATGATGATATCACTCCAGCGCACCTCACAGGCTAAATGCATTTATTTTCTGTGACAGATGTTGAGTTTACATTTGAGGTATGCATTGCTTTCTTGTCTAGGAAAATTCCTAGAGGCTGCTCTGCTCCTCCGTTGTTGCCTCTCAGGCTCTGCGGGTGTGGCCATTAGAGAAGGAGGGTGCAGAGTAGAGCCGGGGCCTTTGCTCTCGGAGATTCCATGCAGTAAAAGCAGCTCCTTTCTGCTAATCCCATCCCTAAATTTTCAAAACTGTCAGAGGCAGAACAGCTCGCTATGTCATTCTTGGTTATTCAGGGAGTCTGATACATTTGTTCAACATTTCTTCCATCAGCCTGTTTATTCTTAAATGCATGGTGACAAGAGCCTCAGGTAAGTCTCTTCCTGTTTCCCATGCTAAGTCAAAGCGCAGCCATTGGGAGAGGGGTAGAGCCGGGCTGCCCTCCAAGATGCTCACACCCTGCATAGATCAAAAAGCTCGCAAAACACTGCCATGGCTTAACAAGGGAAACAGCAAGAATCTTATCTGAGCCTCTTGTCACCATGCACTTAAGGATGCACAGGCTGACAGAGGAAATGTTGCAAAAATGTAACAGACTCGCTGAGTAACCAAGAAAGACTCAGCGAGCGGGTCTGCCGCTGACACTTCTGGAAAGTTAGGGAAGGATTGGCAGAACGAGCTGCTTCTACCCAGAGCAGTGAATGAAAGTCTGTGTATAAAAAGCAAGTTATATTATTATATTGTTTAGGCAAAGAAGGTTTGAAACAATATTACACTTTGCCATGATTAGAACATGAAGGTGATAATCTAAGTTAATATTCCAACATTTTAGAGTTACAATTAAGTAAGTATGTTTATTGGCATACTTCACAAAAACAGAAATTAATTCCTCATGGTGAAAAACAACAATGAAACAATGCCAAATGAATTTCCAACTCCAAAACCAACATAATTCTGGATTATTGCAAGTTTTTTTCACAAGGCAAACGTTAATATAAAATGTTATGCAATTCGAGGTTACAATATTAATACTTGACACTTACCCTTCATTTAATTTGGCCTGGCAATTGAACTCTGCTCCGTTCGAGGAGCTCGCTTCGTGTAGTGCAAGCCTTTTCCCTGCTCGCAAACGGTAAGTCCGCGAGCTGCCAGCAGCCAGCAGGAAGATCAGCGCAAACAGCATTTCGCACTACACTACGCCACTTGTGGAACTTTGCAGAGTTTTCTTGTAACCTTGCGGAGTTCCGCGTAGCAAAACTCTATGACCTACTCCCAGGCTTAGATTTATTTTATTCTGGCCTGAGAGGTCCTCACTGAGTCTGGGGAAAGGAGGCTTCCATGTTTTTTGAAGGGGGAGGGGGGGGATCAAGTTTAGTTACACTACTGACCTGCACATAAACTTGTTAATACCCAAAAAGGTGTGAGCCAGCTCTGATCACTGTGCCTCTCGCAGAGTCCCCAAACTTGGACATTATCTGCTAACTGCAGGAAGTATGAGTCATCCACAGAGCACTGTCAGGGAAAGCCATAAACAGCAGGCAACATAAAGAAACACTTCTAATCTCATTCAAGAGTGAGAGGACTGAAAGTAGCAATACCGCCTCAGCTCACATGCAGGCGGCTTCCTCACCCTCTCTGTAGACATGCCGCCTACATTGCGAGATCTGCAAAGATCACTGGACCAAGAGGCTCCCTCTCATGCTTGCCACTGGTGGTTTCCCTTCAGAAATGGAGCGTGTGAGACAGACTGTGCTGGATCCTGAACAAGCCTTCAAGGAAGAGTGAGTGCGACGAGGCTTGTGTATTAATTCATCCCTTAACTAGTCAGTCTCCTGCCCCTCTGTCCTCACATAAGTCACAATTTGTGACACATTTGCTATTTTATGGCTTGTAATAACATAGCTGTTTTATATTTAAGTCAATACAGATACTTAAAACAGCAAAACCGCAAGTACTAAAATGCAGAATACAGGGGGGCATGAGCCGAAAACAAAAAAAAAGGGTTTGGAGGGGCAGGGTTTGCAACTTAGCATAGGCGGTGTGCTGTAATGTCACAAAGAGGGACACTGCAAGTCTATTATGCCTCTCTTTAAAGGTCATGAACCGAGATTCACATAATATAATCACACACATGAGCAGTGTATACCCTCATGTACATAAATAGGGAAGGCATTAATGTATTTTGGTACAAAAATGTGGGAGAGTTTTAATGAAGCATGGGGGATTATGTTCAAATTAACTTTTAATGGGCAGAGCAAGTTTCCAGTGGGAGAAAGCTCACATATTGCAATGCATGATGTAGAATTAATAGAATCTTCTCTGATTCAGATTTACATATCTATGTACTTTTATTGACTGCAATGCACAGATATCCTACCCAGTAGTCTATTATTTTCCTTTTGCATGATATCGTGCATTACAATTAGCTTTTAGATGCAGACATGTGAGCCACATTTTCATCTATTTAATTCACTAATAAGGAGCATTTTTTTTGGTGGCCATGCATATCCTCTATCTCAGTGCTACCCTGATCGTAGACAGCTCACTAGTGAATCGTTTGATATTTACTATGTACCAGGAAATTGGGGTATGCCTGCTACTTGCTACCAAATGCGTGTTTAGACACATAACGAACTGGAAAAAGGAAATTTGATGTGTTTTCAGTAGCACAATTAAACTGATTGTTGGTATCTCATCATTTCAATTTGTTTCAGTTGGTGATTTTTAATATGTACATTTTCAATTGTTTTAGTTTGCTAGACTCTCATGCTAGTGTCCAGCAGGAAGTTGTTGGCACGTGAAGTAACAGTAGATGGTATAGCACCCAGGATAATGTGCTGCATGGCTAAATACTTATAAGGTTCCAAAAGCGAGGCCTATTGGCTATGCTAATGCTAGATAGGTTTGGGACTTTTGTGAACAATCTCACTCCTGAAATAACTGCAAAAGGATTTGATGTGACTGATGGGCGCACTTCTCACATGACATAAACACGTTTCTGCCGCTCATCCAGTGTTTCTAATGGACGCTGTTAAACACCACCATGCAGAGAAATGATGCTGTTGAATACTGTGGCAAACTTGAAAAAGTTATGTCTTGATTTTGTCATGGAACCTTATTTGACATGATTTGCCTACAGAAGGATTTTAGTAAATATGTTTGGAAAACGTGCTTTATGACGTATTCTTGATCCCTTTTTGGGCTAGATTGATAGGGCAGCTGTCTGCAAGATGATTGATAATAATTCTTTATGTGTACTGTGGGCTATTTTCCTCTCGCCTCATGCTATTGGTTGTTTGGTTCAGTATTCCACCTCCGATGTAGTTTTAGTATTGCAATGCATGAGGGACTATTTTATATTTCAAAGGTACATACATTAAACAATTTAACTCATACATACATTGCATGCAGAAAGCATGTCTTTTCTTTAGTGCATCAGATTTTCAGTAATTTTTTAGTCAGGAGTGTGCATGAGTTTTCCCTTTCTTTCCTGACCATTATTCTTTACTTTTGTGTCTTTCCTATTACATTTCCATCTATGTTAATTCTCTAATTTAAAACTATTTGAAAAATTCCCCATATTTCTTTCTCCTTTTTTCACAGAAAATAGCTAGCCAAATCCAATATGTCTTGCTTTAATAAGCTAAAAAATGCAGGCATGCACAAATACTGTTACATTTGTAGGCACATTAAACTTGGATCTGTTGGCTTTGCCAGTGCTTGTTAAAAGTTTTTTTATGGAAGATACATCGAGGTCCATGTGAAGTCACTCCCACATCTTCCGCTGACCATGGACAAAGTTAGCTTGCGTTCTGACTCGGGATGTTGCGGTCTGTGCTATCCAGTGAGAGTGCATTTACCTACCACCTTATGTGTCACCCAGTCCATAGATCCTTTGTATTGCAATCAGGTGAGAACAAGTATTTGCCATTGTGGGTATGTATTACTGTGTGTGATTCTTGTAGGTGTATTTTGCACTTTCACTGGCAGAATGACCCAGTGAGTAGAGCACACCTATTAACATTTCGTCTGACATTCAGAAAGCAAGTTCAAAATCTGGTGGGTCATCTTCACCATTCATCTTTCTCAGGATGATAAATTGTGTACTGTTAAACAGGATAATAATCACACTTGCTATTTACATAGTTATGAATCTTCAAGATATAATATATGTAACATTAAACAGCAATGTTTTTCTTGGTGAATAACGACCTTTCACATTTATTTTTGCAGTTGAGCTTCCTTCCATGGTCATGACTTGAATGATGCAATGGCACTGGTTCAAAAAGTTGTCATAACTCCTCTAAACACATAGGGGGTCATTAGGATTGCGGTTTTTCCGCATCCTCGGGGCCGGCGGAAGCCACCGCCAGCCCCGAGGATGCGGAAAAACCGCAGCGGACTGACCAAGGACCCACCGCCACATTAGGATGGCTGGTGGGTCCTGGTTTCCGTCCGCAGCTTTTCCGCCGCGGTCGGCTTACAACCGCGGCGGAAAAGCTCTGATATGGTGACGGTGTCTCTCAGACACCGTCCGCCATATCAGGATGGGATTTTAAAAGTGCTTTTCCGCGGCGGGTTTTCCGCCGTGGAAAAGCATACGGATATTCAACTAGGGGGCCCGTTGGGCCCCCTAGGTGAAGGGGGGGTGCACATGGGGGGTACCTATGGTACCCCCTGCATTTGCATGCAGAAAGCGGCAGGCACCGCGCGGTGCCTGCCTCTTTCTGCATGCAAATGCAATGCGTGCATTTTTAACATTACCGCGGGTGCAGCTTGAAGCTGCACCCGCGGCAATGTTAAAAATAGAGGATGTGACCGCCAGGGTGGCGGTCACATCCTAATCGCTCAGGAGGGGACTCCGCAGCCCATGCGGACGTCCCCTCCTCCTCAATGATCGCGGACGGACGCAAGTCCGTCCGCGATCATAATCGGCCCCCAAATATTGCTATATTTTACTACTAAACAGGCAGAAAGGGGCTTGATATAAATGGTGCAGCATGTGCAGTGACACGGGGGCCCAAAGCTCCAGCAATCCCTCTAACCACCAAATATTGCAATATTATACTTCTAAACAGGCATTCTCAAGTCATTTTTACCTTACAGGCAATATGGACATGATTGCTATATTTTACTACTTAACAGGCAGCCACAAATGCAGGTATTTTGCAGGCACTAGGGGCATGATTTCAATGGTGCAGCAGGTGCAGTGGCACCGGACCCAAAAGTTGTCAGGACTAAACACATCATATTGCTATTATATCAATTGATTCTATTATTTCCCTATTTCATTTTTCAAAATGAAGCTATTACTATACTATACAACTAATAACAGCACAATATACTGCCTTTTTGTACATAAACAGGTCATAACACTGTAATAGACTTTCTCTAATTTATATTGTACAACAACTCAGCAAGCTACAACTTACAACAAAAACAGCTTATTATTAATCACATAGGCAAAACCTAATGCATTTACCAATGCTTCTTACCTATACCGTCTGGAGGCCAGATTGAAGCATTGCCCTCCCACAAGGCAGGTATTAGTTACCTTTCACTATATATAAAAACTCTCCTACTACTATTCTATTAATCACTAACAGCATACCATTCAGTGCTCCTGCGTAACTCCCAGGTCTTAGCACGCCATGTTCTGCAGGGGAAAGGGAGGAACCCTATGATGAAGCATGCCACCAAGGGATTGGATTCCCATCAAGCAGGCTTTCGCCCTGCGCACTCAATGGAGTCCGTCATTCTTACGGTTCTTGATGAACTTAGACGTGGCTCTGACATGAATTCTTTCCAGGCCTTGGTCCTCCTGGATCTCTCGGCCGCATTTGATATGGTCGATCATACTATCTTGGTCAACCATGTCAAGTGCACTGGCCTACGGGGACACGCCTTGGCTTGGATTTCCTCTTTTCTGGAGAACCGTTATCAGGTGGTTCAGCTAGCTGGCTTTTCAGCCATAGCCTGCCCCGTCACTTCTGGTGTTCTTTCTCCTCTTCTTTTCAATCTCTATATTCTTCCCCTTATCTTGGCTCTTCACAAACTGAACGTCACCGTTTTCAACTACGCTGACGATCTCCAGCTTATTTTTAATATCTCATCTTCTTCTTCCTCTAATCTTAACTTTCAATCTGTTATGACCTTTATCAGCGACTGGATGAGCATGAACCATCTTAAACTCAATCCAGATAAGACCGAGCTGGTCCTTAACGGTGGTGCCCCTAGTCCCTGGTCTTCTATTTTCTGGCCCCCTTCCCTTGGCTCTCCCCCTCCCCTTCTCACACTGTTAAAAGTCTAGGCATCAAAGTCAGCAGTGATCTTTATATGCATCACCAAGTCAGAGCGGTGGTGTCCTCATGTTTTCTTAATTTGCGTATTATACGCAAGAAATCTAATTTTTTTTCTATTGAGGCGCTTAAAGTGATCTTGCTAGCTATGGTTATCTCGCGTCTTGATTATGCGAATGCTCTGTATGTCGGTATACCCGCCTACGAGCTCCGCCGTCTTCAACTCATTCAAAATCAAGCCGCACGGCTAGTCTTTAAGCTTCCTAAATCCCACCACACTACTCCCCTTCTTAAATACCTTCACTGGTTACCCCTCTCTGAATGCTCTTATTTTTTTTCATTTCAATGAATTTTATTTTATAAAGAAGCAAAAAAAAGATACAGAATACAAATAAAAGTGATACAATTGACACCAGATAAAAAGCAATCAGAGGCTGAAATTCAAAAATAAGCATAGCAAATGCATCCCTAAACAAAAGTAGCCTGCCAAAAACAGAAAAATGAATTAGGTAAGGGAAAGTAAGTATCTTAGCCAGAATCAACAATCAAGAGTATCACTATCAGTTGGTATAATCAGGGTAAGGGAGGGAAAGAAAAAAGAAAGAAGAAAGAAAGAGAGAAAGAGAGAAAAGATGGAAAAGGAGAGAAGACAGGAAAGGAATAGAAGAAGGAAGGAGAGAAGGATTTCCAACAGACTAACCCGACAAACAAGACGCCATTCAACCAGACAAATCGAAAAGATATTGGTCAACCAACCCTTTTGATGACAAATCCATATAGTTATCCAATGCCTTCCAAACCCCACTAGAAATAGATGGAGAGAGGTGAGCATGATCGACTGAAGTGTGAGCACTTCGTAAAAAGGAAACCCATGCCCACCAAGTATGATAAGAAACAGAGGAAAAGGATTTCCATTCCATAAGAATGACTTTCACTGCAATAGTCAATAGGAGATCCAACAACTGTAATTCCATGGGATCTAAGGGGAGAGGAACAGGGGCAGCTAATGGACCTAATAGAATTAATGGAAAAGAGAGTTGGAACTTAATACCAAAGATGAGTATGAGATGTTTATGAATGAGGTCCCAAAATGGTTGGAGGAAGGAGCATTCAAAAAACATATGCGGAAAATCGCCCGTCAATAAACCACAGCTCCAACATAAGTTATCATCTTTGAGATTGAGCGAATGTAAACGAACAGGAGTCCAATGAAGAAGGTTGCCGGAAAAAAATTTAGATTGCATTAACGATGGGGCGATTTTATTGCGAAGAGAAAGTTTACCAATCAGCTGCCAGGTGTCTGAAGAAATATGATCCGTAACTCCATGATCAAAATGGTGCAACCATTTTTGTTGAGCAACCGTACTGAACGCTCTTTGTTTAAGCTTGGCTGTCTGACCTTTAAGGCATTAGCTGGATCCGCCCCATCATTTGTGTCCACCAAACTTAAGCCTTACATTCCCACCCGTGATCTTCGCTCCTCCACTAAAAACCTACTACATGTTCCCCGCTTTAAAAGGAAGAAAGATGGCAGTCAGTGCTTTTCCTATCTGGCCCCTGCATTTTGGAACTCCTTACCGCTTACTATTAGAATCACAGCTTATTACATGGAGTTCCTCAAACTGTTGAAAACCTGGCTGTTTTCACAAGCCTTTGCTGAGTGAGTAGTTCTTCCCTTACATTTGTCCTTAGCGCCCGGACACCGCTTGGTCATCGAATGCTCAATAAATTCCTTTCAACTTCAACATCAAGGGACAACACAGGTGGGTGAGGGTTTTTTAAAAAAAGCCTAGCGTTTTTTTTCTCAAGCCTGCAGGGGTTTAGCACACACTAAACAGACAGGTTCTTTTTTCTTGAGGTATACACAGCTAGGACGACGAGCCCCTCTGAGATACTTCTCTAATTCCGCCCCTTCTTTGATATATGTTTAACATTGCACTTATCACTATGATTACAGTGGTACTCCTAGCTGGATGAGTGGAGTGATTCAAGCAAGCGAACGTATGAAAGACCCACTGAATAATCCTGTGATTTTTGGTGAATCAAAAGAAGTGCTGAAAGCATAGGAGACTTTTACTGTATGAAAATGTTTGTACCTCTGCAAAATATGCCTTTCTAAAACAATTGCCTTGGAATTTATCAATATTGATGTTTGCATTAAACCAAAAAGCAATAGCAAAAAACTAAGAGTACCACCTAGCGTATGACATGTCGACCTGTCAGGTCAGCAAAGGCTAAAACCTCAACTCACTTGAGGAAGGACCATCAGCCATGTTAACAATTCCCCTCCTGCCTGTTCAGCAGTTGCAATGAAGGCTGTGCACTTTGCAAAGCAGGTGCCATATTTGTTGTGACTGGCCAGCAAAATAGTTTGTTTTCCATACACATACACAAAAAGCATGAATTTGCTGCTGCCAATCAACGTAATAAAGGTACTGACTTACAGGGAGTTTCCTCCCTGCAAGTCAGGGCCCTAACTGATTTACCAGCACTGGGCCAGCCTAGCATGCACAGCTGTCCCAGGCAGAGAATCTAGTGATGATCACCAGGCCCTACATAGGGCAAGGTTAATGTCACTGTAACCTGGTAGTCTATTGGCCTATGGGCTACAAGGCCAACTGTTAGCACCAGCAGAGCCAGCTGAAACTTCACTGATACAAACCTGTTGTTTTCTTCACCTTAAATGAGGTTTTAACAGGGTGAGAGAACAGCTGATTTACGGTGGTTCATCCACTTCCCCAAACCCAAATGAACCCATAGATTTCACATGTGCATGGCCGCTCATGAGTATGAAATGCATTGATAATTAAGACAGTAAAGTAACTCAGTGATTTAAGTGTTCATGTCAGATAGCTCTGCGACCTTCTTAATGTAGAGGCAGCTAATTCAGTCATTATGATGTACATAATTTGGTTAACATTAAGGGGTTGCTTATAGTACAATAAATAATTCTACAGTTTTGCCTAATGTGTTCAACATCAATAACATATATAAAATAGTCTACCTGTAAGAAATCCTTGTGGAAAGAAAAAACCAGAGATCCAGAAAGATTTAGGCTGTCCATGCTTGATCCAGGCCTAAGCAAAAAACATATACACATTGTTAAAAATTCCATAGAAAGTACTGCTTTCGTGTTATTGTTTATTGTAAAGGGTACAGTTTTGTAAGTTCACCTGATAATTTTCTGCAAAGTATGCATGCAATTTATTTAGAAGGAATAGCTACTTACTTGTAATTCTATGTCTACTTCAGATGATTCTCCATTGAAATAATAATTAATGAATCGTCCCGCCTTCATGCAGGATCCCAGAACACTTTTTCAAAGAAAACATAATGTGTTCTTGCTTATTGTTAAAAAAGCCATATTTTTTAATTCAATGTAAAACATTTTAATAGTTTATTGCAAGGCTAAATTGGTCAATTCCATTTATTTACTTTAAAATAAAAAAAAAACATTTAACAGTTAGAAAGGTTATGGGAGACATGCCTTAACGCCAATGGACATGGAGGTTGTGAGGTCAGTGGATCACTGATCCCATCCTTGTGTGCACACTAGTGTTCCTCTATAAAAACAGAGGTTTCGAACTATATTTGTCGATTGTTAGATACATGTTTATTCAGCAGAACAGTTCGTAAATCAATTTCATCTCAAATGTACAATTTTCATTAATCAATTCTTTCTCAGCATTTTGGCACTGTCCTTCATATACATCCAATGCATTTCGGGGCTATTATCTGCCCCTTCATCAGGGAAAGGATACTGTAATAGAATCAAATAAAATGAAATGAACATGGAGTAAAATGGTCGATGTGGGGTGGGTTTTTAAACTAGGTGGGGGGAAGCTGGGGGGAAGTGTTTGGGGAAGGTTGGGTGCCGAGTTACGTGGTCACCTTAAGAAATCCGTGAGGAGGACGAAAAAGTACACGATATTATTCTTACGTGTGCCGGAGCTCTAATGGTGCATGGTTCTGAAAAGAAAAGGGTAATGTGCATGAGTTATCGTCCTCCTCACGGGTTCAGGAGTCTAGGTATGAAACAAAACGATGTGGCGTTTTCATGTTTATTGCGTCATTTACATTCCCAACACTCGGTCGGCCAGAGATGAAAGGATTAAACTCCTCGATATTCTCGTGAGAAGTGTTTATGGCGGTTCAACCTACACTGTAGGTTGGGCCCCACTGAGGTTTAAGTTAATGTTTTTGAACCGCTGTAAACACTTATCACAAGAATATCGTAGAGTTTCATCCTTTCATCTCGGGCCGACTGAGTGTTGGGAATGTAAGTTACATGATAAACGTGAAACCGCCACATCGTGTTGTTTCATGCCTAGAATATTTGGAACCACAGTTTGAAATTCATGTAGAGTTCGATAAGATTAAAATAAGTCCCCCCGAAAGAAGGGCGCAGCCCAAAATGCATTGGGCATACCACATGAAATATATGTTGGATATATAACTACGATTGAAGATAAAGATTGGAATACATGAAATTGAAGAACATTTATAAGGTGTTTGCTTGAACGTTAATGAATTTTTCCATTTGAGTGCACCCTGGGGAAGTTCCACCCTGGGGGATAACGAGAGTTTTCTGGACTCCAACTGAACCCACCAAGAAATGACAAGCCTTTGTGGAATCCACATGATATGAGGTCAGACTATGCAGAGAAAAGGTATTGCATCCCAATAAGGAGCAGCAGCTACGCTTGTTTGGGGCAGAGTGGGGATGACCCTGTTCTGTCAGAGGGCATTGGAAGGCCTATCTAAGACAGCAGCATGACTGAAGAAGCTCAGGGAGGCGCGAAAGCCACAGGGCAACAGAGGCTTCCACATCATGACTTAAGAGGAGCAACCCTCCCAGGAGGTCCCCCAAGAGCAGCCCCAGACAGCAATGAGGTAGTCAACCCTTCTCAATGCCTGCTTGTGAGGGAAGAAGCCAACCTGAGGTGAGGCGGGCAGCAGCGGGGCCCAGACAGCAGACGTTCAGTTACTGATTCAGCGACTGGTCTGGCGGGCCCACCGGCATAACTGTGATGAGCTCGGGGACAGTTGCATCAACCCACACCCTATGAGAGGTGTAGCAGAGCGAAAGAGAACTGGGATTATAATAAAATAACACAATAGCAGGCGGTGGTACCGCAGAAGATGCAGCTTGGCGTCCTGTGAGGTCGGGGCTGATCCTAATGAGGTGAAGGAGCTGCGGCAGGGCCCTGACGAAGAGAATCCATTAGCCAGTCAGATCATTGGCCCTTGGGTGAGGAGAAGACGCCCTGGGGAGATGACTATTGTGGGCCCCTACCTGGTGAGCTGCAAATGCTAGAGCCTTAAGGCGGCAGCACAGGAGGGACCAGAGAAAACTCACCCGCGGCATAAGGTGCACAAAGGCACTTGAGGCTGTGCTCTGCAGTTGCACATTGGAAAGTTAGCGGCCCTCCCACACCAACACTCACTCTCAAAGGTTACTGGTTATAGTCAGGAAATACAATTAAAGAGAAGCCTTAAAAATTCAGTGAAAAAAACAAATGTTACAGGGACGTTCTAGTAAGGCTCCGTTTTCACTTAGCTACGCTTTAACAAAGGCTACTGTGTAGCTGAAAAGCATTGTTTGTTTTTGCATGAGCAAGGCTGTTTAGCCAATATGCGTAGCAAGGGCTGGAGTTCCTGGATTATACATTCTTTTCATCTTTATTTTGAGTGTGCGTGATTTCCTTGGATTTCCTCAGAGGAAATTGTTTGTTTGGTTGCCGGGGCTGCACCCGACACCACACCCGCAGTGTCTGCACAGCATTCTGCGCCTCTTTTTTCTGCCGACTTTGGTGCTGGAAACCAAGGTTCGAGCCTCTGGGTGGCATCCACATCCTGTGATTCTGGGCAAATCACTTAAAACTCCCCGTGTCTGAATGTGTCCTTGTGTAACGTAACCAGGTGCTCATGTAAAGTGCTCCAATACCTTTGGGTCGAGTTTGCGCAATATAAATATATATATATATATATATATATATATATATCTTTCCATATTTATATATATATATATATATATAAAGCAGAATTCCGGTAAGAAGAAAGAATTCAGACAAGCCCGTAGTCCTTTCAGGTTCTTTATTTAGGCACAGCAAGAGATCGAGGATATATATATGTATGCATATATAAAAAAAATTTAAAGGATTTTTGATGTTTTTGAAAAATTTTTTTGACTATTTTAATTTTAAGAGATGATTGTACTCATGGATGATATACAGTCTACTGATCTCAGGGATCTGAGAAGTTCCTTATATCGCGATGTTTTCATCTCTTATATGATAGATGGTATTGCACTTTTTTCCTCGCATTCTTTGCACATATTTCACTCTCACTTAGCACTTTATTACCTATCGCTGCTTCGAGCATATTTTGCCCATATTGTTAACTTATGAATTGACATAGGTGTATCAGACGGTGGCTGTATTGAGTGACACATCTTTAACATCAAGGGCATTTTTGTAGAAGAGATTTAATGTATTTATAGTTATTTTGTCTCTCTCTCCCCCCCCCCCCTTTTTTTGCCTTATGATGTGTGTCTATATCTTAAATACCTTCTTATGTTTTTTAAAGAACATTTGGATTTATCCAGTAATATTAATATGTGCTGTTTACAATGCTATAACATTCAGTGGTAGCATCTTTTCACTGTTTATCTATCACATGATACATGATGTCATTGTGAGGGGGTGTTTCTTTAACACTGCATATGCACATAAAAAGCATTTAGTCTATTTCCATGTTGCAGCGTGATCAAGGGCAAAACTTGCCTGAAACGCGTAGCTGACCTCTGTGAATAAACAATCTATGCTGATTCGTTCGTGGTCTGTCTCCCTTGTTTGCTGGCGTGCAAGGCTGTGGCTCGAGACGCCTAGAGAATCGAGGAGGAGCTACATTGATATATATATATATATATATATATATATATATATATATATATTAAAACGCATTATGGAAAAATGTTTGTATTATATAGTAAAATGTAAAATTATTAATTTAAAACACTTCTACACTAAAACATAAGAATGATTTAAATCAACTAAACAGTAACCTAACAAAATGTACTAGATATTACATTAAAATACAAATGTTAGTGAGGTAAGTGAAATTCTTTTTAATTGTTGTTTAAAAACTATTACCTATTAATTCATTTATTATTTAATACACATTTATTTTGATGACCTAATGTGCTGTAACATTTTATCGTATTAGTTTTAGGTTAATAATGAATATTTTTTATTAATATAATTTAAAATATATTTTGTGTTTGTTTTCAAGAATAATAAAATAGAATAATTTTCCATACACTTTTGTACATAAAAATCACCTCCTCGGGGGCAGAGCCGGACCGGCGACCAAGATGGCCGCTCGGGGTCCCGTCTCCGCCGACCTTCTTCCCCCACCGCCCGATCCAGCCGCCTGCTGTCCCGCGCAGATACGGAGCTCCTGTATGTCGGAAGGGGTACTGAGATGCGGCGTTTGACTTTGGGGAATTTCCGAGCCCCGGGGATGGAGATATGGACCCCCGCACGTTGCGGCCTGCACAATACCTGAAGCCGGGACCCCACGTTACACTGCTGCCGGCCGCCAGTTGAACAACAACGGACATACAGACCCGGAAGATGCCGGCCGTCCGTCATGGAGGTCAGCCCGCCCCCCGAAAGTGTATTTCCAGCACGTGATCATTGGAGCCTGGTACAAGTGAAATGAGCCGTCCCTCTACGCCGATCGCTCTCCCTCCCCGAACATAGCTCATCGGCAACGGGACACTGGAAGCTGCTCTTTGTTTCCCTAACGGTACTTTGTTGGACCCGTGTATAACTGTCTGTATCCCACCCTCCAGTTAACCGGAGCCGGTTGATGTAAAACGTTGCTGTGGCACTTTTTGGGTTGAGGGGGCTCGTATTTGCCCTTCAGTGGTGAGTGAGGATGGCACCCGTGTTGTGCACTAATGTGGAGGTTTTGGTGGACTACGCTCCTCTATCTGGCGGGGGCCGGCGGCTTCGATGCTCGTCTGAGCTGCGCTCATGTGGTGAATTCCTTCTGGAAGTGGCGCCTCGATGGGTCCTATCTGGTCATGGCGGTGGCACTGCGAATTGAAGACGAGGGGAAGAGATCGGATACCCCCTGTGTGCTGGAGGGTCACAATCTGGACGAGCGTGCTACGGGGATGATCCCGGTTGCCTTTGGACTGGACAGATAACCCGAGACCGGTATCAGCCCTGGAAAACACTGTTTGTGTGGCACATGCTGCAGTTCCCCGTGAAGACGCCGCGGTCGGGTGTGGAGGTGACTCTACTGTGGCTGAGAGGCAAATATGCTTATTTGAGAGACTCCCTGGCAGTTCTACGTGGACCGACGCAGGGACACCTGGCTCCGTGGGTGAAGGTGGACAGCTGCCGAGTGTGTCGTACCATGGGACATCGTAATAACTCTGGCTTCTTCTGGACTGGCTTGCGTGCTCCATCTGGTACTTTGCTAGCCCAACCCTGCACTACATCGACTGTGTAATTTTGTGATTAGAGCCTGGTGGGTCTGTGGGAGTCGATGGCACTCGGGGCTCCATTGTTGCTTCACGGGGGGGTTTACATCTTCACCGTGTGATTTGAGAAGCTGAGCGGCGACTGCTATCCTGATTATTTGGGTGCTTCCAATGCTTTGGTTGTAATTCCGAAGTAATTGAAATGCCATGCGGCGGTGGGGGGGGGGGGTGGGGGGGGGGGGGGGGTCGGTGAACCCGCAATGGGAACCCTCCATATTTCTTCTTTCTCCTATCGTGGGGCGCTAGTTAACTTCTTTCCTTTCGCCCCCTTTATTTTCTTCTACTTTAGTGTAGATTATTGTCTCTTTCTCTTTTCTACTCTCTCTTCTATATTTCGGGTTTCATATACTGGGCGACAGGCACGCTGCTAGGGGGTTGCTCTTGGCTCGTCTTCACTTTCCTCTTTTCTTCTCCTTTTCTCGGGATCTGCGTGGAGTTACCTCTCCGCATGTTTTTCTTATTTCAGACAATGAGGGTGGATTTTTTCTAAATGCTTTGCTTACTGCGGTCTGGAACTGTCTCGGTGGGAGAACTGCATTGCTTATTGATTATCCTGATTATGTATTGGAGCGCTAATATCTTGCCTACAGTATTCCTGACTGTGAATATCCTGCCTAATGAATATCCCTTGATTTGTTATGGCTTAAGTGTACTGCATCAGATCCTGTTCTTTCCTTTATTTAAAACTAAAAAGGAACCTTCTTTAATCCTGTTACCGCTATGGTAAGAACGCTCTCCTGTGTTACAACTGAGTATTTGAGGAGCGGATTCTTGTATTGCTATGGCCTACTTGCTTTGATTTGACCGCTTCTGTCTTGATGGCCGACCGTGATGGTTTTAAATGCTCATGATTGTAACTGACTTAAGTAACAATAAAGGTTTACCAAAATAAAAAAAATCACCACCTCAGTAGTGGAAATTTCAAGCAGCAAGTGAAGTTATTAGCACTACATTTACACTACTAAATTCAGTTATAGAAGGCTTCACCCTCTTTTGCGAAGGGATGTAGACATGTAAGCCTACACCTAAGAGTGTATTTCCAATATGATGTGGAGAGTAGCTAAAAAGTGAACAGTTACACCTAAATGTAGTAGTAAGTATATACATGAGTAAATATGCACATGTATGTTTACCTTTCTGGATAAGGCTTTAAGGGCCCGATGTAGGTGGCAAATACCGGTCGGAAACGGCCAAAATCGGCCGTTTCCGACCGGTATTTGGCACTTTGAGATGTAGGGGGCCAGTATTTACCTATTCGGTATATTTACAGAATCGGTAAATTTACAGAATCTGTAAAATACCGAATCAGTATTTTTACCGATTCGGTATCTTCCAGATGTAGGTGGGACTCTTCTGAGTCCCACAGGCCTTTCAGATTCGGTATTTTAACACCCAATCCAATTGGGTGTTAAAATACCGAATCCAGGTGTGCATGCACATGTGTGCATGCACACCTATGCCATGTGACAGACAGACATGCCCTTAGGGCATGTCTGTGTGCCACATGGCAGACAAGCCAGTATTGGGGGTGCTAGAGGGTGTCAAAGTGACACCCCCTGCATCCTTGCAGAAATCGGTAATTACCGAATCGGTAAATACCGATTCGGTAATGCCCATTGATTCCTATGGGCTTCAATGCCCATAGGAATCAATGGGCATTACCGATTCGGTATTTACCGAATCGGTAAATACCGATTCCTTCCGATTCGGTAATTTTTAAAATAAAATTACCTACATCTGCGCTTCTCTTTTTTACCACTTCTTAAATACCGATTCGGTATGAATCGGTATTTATGAAGTGGTAAAAAAGATTTAACTACATCGGGCCCTAAATGTTTTGCACATCTGTGTTGCTTCTCCTCTCTTGTATGATTGCATCTGGAGGCCCTTCTGCAAAGCAAATGTTTAGTGAGCATTGCCACTCCCATGAGCCAAGCTTGGATCTTTTGAGCCTCCTGAGCCCTCCGCTGACAATTGAGCCAATGCTGTTCAGGTTACTTGCTTGGTGCGGGGAAGAAACTATTATGGTCTTGCCTTCTTGATACAGCCTCATGAGCATTCCCCACTCCTTGCTGTCATGATCATTCCTGGCAGATGGCTGGATGCCAAGGCAGTCATGAATTGATCCCTATAATCTCTCTGTGTCAGTCATATATTCTCATCTCACCATGCCCGGTCCTTCCACCTGCTCCTGTGAACCATGGGTTTGCGTTCTCTGTCCATATAGATATGGGGTAAATCCTCGTTTTCCACAATATTTAGGAAATAGGGTTGTTGGGTCCTTGCACCAGTCCATTCCCTTACTGCCATTTTGAGAAGAAATATGTTTGGCCCTCCCAATCCTTATATTTCTAATCACATTTTCAGCAATTTGAAGCTTGATGTGGTTGTAATTTGTTTTCTTTTTACCCCGATCAATCTTTCAGACTTGCAATCTATTCTAAGATCACTGCCCTAAAGTTACAATTTAGACTCTGCAATGAAAAGGCGACGCAAAAAGCATTAAGAAGCCAAGAAAAATTGTAGTACTGCATGAACTCTAACACGAAGGAAATGATATAAGAACTAAAGGAAAGAAATGAGTTTTAAATGTTAGAATAAGTTTTATGGTAAGATGTATATTTTAGAGAAACTGATAAATGTAAAAAGGACTATTAGGAGTTTTTATCTGACATTGGATTAATTTTACATTGTTTTATGAGTTTTATGGGAATATTTTAAAACTGTGATATTGCTTATTGCTATTGTTTAAAGACTATGGTCATAATAAACATAATTTTGACTTGACTTGACTTGACTCTGCAATGAAAGGTCAGCATTCCTATGATGACTTCTTGCCCTTTGGGCAATGTGGTGTTCACCAAGAATATTCTTCCTTACCAAATGACACATGATGAGACTCCAAAATTGGGCAGCCCCCAAAAGTATTATTTAAAGAGGCATCCATGCTGCACTTTGTAATATTGTGCATTTACTTATTTCAAAGATTGTCTTATTACTGTAGTCACCTTGCTTATGTTTAAACGTGTACCAAGGTGATAGAACCTGGTGTGGTGATGCTTCTGCAGCTTGCGGTCAGTTGCTCCTGACTTCAACTGCTGGATGGATGGGATCACTTTTACTGGAATAAACTTGACTACTATTTTCTTACCTGGAGGCTCTACTTCTTCATTTTATCTTCAATTCTACACTGGCGACGAGGAGCGGTTTCTACCCATGCAACATGATCGTGATCTCAACATTCAACAACATATTTGTGAAGTTTCCACTTGACTGAACTGTGGATTATCTAAAGACTGTTCCAACTCAATTTCTACTGGTATGCACCTGTTACAACGCATTTTTTACAATGCACTACTGTTACAACGCATCTATTACAACGCAGATACTGTTACAACTCATGTTTTTACAACGCATTTTTTTACAACGCAGGTACCTTTACAACGCATACCATTACAACTTAAGTATTGGTAAGTATATATTTATATTTTAAATGTTATATGTTTGGGGTAAAGTGGTATTTTTAGGGTTTAGGGTCAGTTTTGGGTTTTAGGGTAAAGGGGTATTTTTAGGGTTCAGGGTCAGTTTTCAGTTTTTGGGTAAAGGGGTATTTTTAGGGTTCAGGGTCAGTTTTTAGTTTTTGGGTAAAGGGGTATTTTTAGGGTTCAGGGTCAGTTTTTAGTTTTTGGGTAAAGGGGTATTTTTAGGGTTCAGGGTCAGTTTTTAGTTTTTGGGTAAAGGGGTATTTTTAGGGTGCAGGGTCAGTTTTTAATTTTTGGGTAAAGGGGTATTTTTAGGGTTCAGGGTCAGTTTTATTTTTTGGGTAAAGGGGTATTTTTAGGGTTCAGGGTCAGTTTTTAGTTTTTGGGTAAAGGGGTATTTTTAGGGTTCAGGGTCAGTTTTTAGTTTTTGGGGTACAGGGTAAAAATAAATTAAAATTAATTTTAAATTAAATTATTTAATTGAAAATAAATTAAATTAAATTACATTACATTATTTTTGGGGTTGAGGGTCAGTTTTGAGTTTTTGGGGTACAGGGGTACAGGGTAAAAATAAAGTAAAATTTATTTTAAATTAAATTAATTAATTGAAATTAAATTAAATTAAATTACTTTAATTTATTTTTGGAGTTGAGGGTCAGTTTTGAGTTTCTGGGGTACAGGGGTACAGGGTAAAAATAAAGTAAAATTAATTTTAAATTAAATTAATTAATTGAAATTAAATTAAATAAAATTACATTAAATTATATATTTTTAAAATTAATTTACGATTATAATATTAATATTAATATATACTTACCAATACTTACGTTGTAATGGTATGCGTTGTAAAGGTACCTGCGTTGTAAAAAAATGCGTTGTAAATACATGAGTTGTAACAGTATCCGCGTTGTAAAAGATGCGTTGTAACGGTATGCGTTGTTACAGTCCGCGTTGTAACATCATATATCCATTTCTACTTGATGTGAGTATCTTTTACCATTGTGACTATAAATCTTAATTTGAGCCTTCCCCACGTATACCTTTTACCATTAATTCCATGGTTTCAAGGTCACTGAGTGAGCTCAAACATTAGAGCAACCGCTGCAAATCTCAACTTATATCTAGTTTTAAAATTCATTGAGGTTGGGAGATTTCAGTGCAGGCTCTACTATACTTCGGGTTACTGTGGTGATAATTCATGGACATTTTTGTTTGAACATTTAGTGTATTATCATCTCTACCCTTCATGCCCGCAGAGCGCTGGTGCCAGTGGTTTTCTGTGCTCATGTCTGTTAAATTATGACTGTGACATGACTCTGACATCGGCTGCGGAATGGTAAAATCAGTGTGGTAATCAAGTGGACAGCGTACTTTACTGTTGGTCAGTTTGTTCCTGTGATGATAATTCTACACTTACAGACAGCGTTTATGGGAGAAACTTGGCCATATTACCAAGTCACTGTTGATTACTGGTTTGGCTTGAAGTTTTAAGCATATTCTGGCTCCTTGTCGGTTTCCCATCTATGAAATAATCTTAACAGCATTTATCAAATTTCAACCGCTGTCAAACCGTCATTGTTTTCCACGTGTGCCTGCTTACCTGTTTCCAAAACAGGCGAACATTCCAATTTTGGTGTCCATTGTCAGCTTCGCTCATTACAGGTTCTTCCTCAAGCCTCTCATTTTGTCATCTCATTACATTACGCAGCGTGTGTTGTGTGCGTAACGCGACGTGGGAGGCATCTTGGATTTCTTTTTCTTCAAGTTGTTTTCCTAAAGAGGCATTATTGTACTTCGACAACACTTCAAAATGCAGATCATTGAAGTTTGAGCTGGTGTTTACAGTGCTTTCAAGTGACTTTGAAGTTTTCGTCTAAAGACGTTTTATTTTCTCAGGTCGAACGTTCTCAAGTAACTTAATTTGATACCACAGAGCTATCTTGTGGTTTTTAAACAGTATTGCTTTGGTTTCACAATTTGTCTTTCAATACTGCAGTATTGTGAACGCTATTGTGAGTTCACCTTGATTACTCATTTTGCTGTGGGTTTTAATTGTGAATTCACACTGTTTTCCATACATTTACATTGTGTGGTTTTTTATATATAAATGAAGAAGCAATGTATTTTTCTCTTTAATATTTGTTTTCTTTCAGCATTATTTTTAACAGACTCCTTGACTAAAGTCATTCAACTCTAGGTGCATCAGTTAGTATATTAACTTTATTCATATCTATGTGCTTTATTTAAGTTTGACAGTGTTGTTAGCTTTAATTTCACTTCGGTGTTATTGTAAGACTTACTAACATGCAGAATGTGGCAACTCAACCATTTTTTCTTTACACCACTGGCGATCCGCCAATCAAATGGCAGAAGTGGAAAAAGGTTTTTGAGAGGTACGCCAATGTTTGTGGTACCAATCTCAGTGCTGAGAGGACAACTCTTCTTCTTCATTGCCTAGGCTCTGAAGGACAAGAGGTGTTTGACCACTTGCCTGACGTTGATGATCAAACCCTTAATGAATACCAAATTTGCATTTTGAAACTTGATAAGCACTATTTGTCTAAGGTCAGTACCATTCTCAAACGATATAATTTTGGTAGGAGGACACAAAATGAAGGGGAGTCCATTGAAAACCATGTCACTGCTCGTTTTGGGGCCCTTCTTGAAGAAAGAATACGGGACCAATTTATGTTGGGGTGAAATATTGAAAAGGTCAGATGTGATCTATGGCAAAAGGATGAACCCACTCTTGAGGAGGTCATATCTACTGCCAAACAGATTGAGCACTCTTTGAAATGTGTGGATATAATTACTAAACATGAGAACAAAGATGACACTGTTCATTCTGTGAAAATTAATTCAAAGGAAAAAGATTTTAAGAAAAGTACTTTAGCAACGGCACAGAAAAAAATGTGAGAGATGTAATTAAGTGTTACAGGTGTGGGAGTGAGAATCATTTGGCTAATGATAAAAATATCCTGGACGTAAATCGGCTTGCTCAAACTGTAAAAAGGTAGGACATTTTTCCTCGGGTGGCAAAGTCAAGAAAAATAAGGGGAAGGTTCTGGCTATTACAGACAACAGTGATAGTGATGGGGACAATGAGTCTGATTGTTACTGCGGACAAATTGTTTCTCAAGTCTCTGATAATCGTAAGAAAGGTCCCTTGGATGATATAGAAGTTAAAGGTGAGTTAACTAGAGTCTTGTTTGATTCGGGAGCAAAAATCACCATAATATCTAAACAATTTTTTATGAGTAAACTTGCTAAGGCTGTAAAACTGCTTAAAGCCGATATAAGACCTAGCGGCTATGGGGGAGAACCCATAAAATGAATGGGTTATTTTTCTGGGTTGATTGAGTACAAAGGCAGATATGTTTCAGGGAAAATATATGTTTCACACAAAGGTGACAGCATTCTCAGTTGGTTTCACCAGAAAGATTTTGGAGTTATGTTAGACCCCAACAGTGATCCCCTCATTATCTTGAGAGAAGATATTCAAATTATTGGTGTGTTGGCTCAGGATTGTTATAGTGATTTTTCTACTTTTCTCAGGAGGGAGTTTCCTGGCGTTTTTAAGGATTAGTTGGGCTGCTTACGTGGTTATGCTTACAATATAAGGTTAATTCCTGGGGCAAAACCAGTAGCTGGTAAAGTCCGCAGTGTGCCATTATCAGTGAGGGATGAGATGAAAGGGGAACTAAAGAAACTAAAATAAGATAGCATAATTGAGGAAGTGAAGGCACTAGGTGGTTGGCGCCAGTTGATGCCACTCGAAAATCGAATGGAAGTCTTCGTCTATGCATCGATTTAAGAGAATTAAACAAACAAGTAATCATAGATAAGTATCCTCTACCTAAAATTTCTGATATGTTAATGCTTTTATAGGAAGCTAATGTTTTTTGTACCGTAGACTTAAAATCTGCCTATTATCAGATAAAACTGGAAGATATGTGCAAAGACCTGACTGCATTTATCAGGCCCTTTGGCACTTATAGATTCATTAGATCACCATTTGGATTTTTGGTCCACAGCATCTGTGTTTCAGAGAGCGTTAGAGAGAGTATTGAAAGGAGTTGTGGGTGTGAAAATATATCAAGATGATGTGCTTGTTTATGGGAAGAATGAAGTAGAGCATGATGCGATACTCAGGGACGTTTTTAAGAAATTCCAGTAATACAATTTGACTGTAAGAATTGACAAATGCAAATTCAAAAAGTCATCTATAGAATACCTAGGAGAATACCTGTTGAGATAGACCATCTAGCTCTGGCAGCAATTGATCCTATTTGAAACACTATGAACAGAACTTGGCATGAGTTACACCTGCTCATGCTTGTGTTACAGGATTATGAGAGCGTTGGATATTTAGCATGTCTCCTAGTACAAATTTGTCAGGGGCAAGCACCATCCCAGGAGGAGTCAGACGCCCCTTCCAATAACAAGAACAGTCGTGGACTGCGCACATGTGTAGCCAGAGTTGTACTTACACAATCCCAGTCAGTGTTTACGGTGCTGAGCTAACAGTATCAGTATATGGGCACTTCACAACCTGACGTTTGAGAAGGGTCGAGAGCAGTAATAATAATGGGACAAGCAGGTGAAATCATGGTTATCACAATATTAGACCAATCTGAACCTGATCTTCGTTTGGAGCCTGGTTTAAGGAGACTAAAACGAGTTATGTGCTCTCACAGCCTTTGATACGATGAAATCTGAAACTTGTTGGGGGTGAAGAGAGATGTAAAGTTCAAACATTCTCAAACGCATCAACATTATAATTTTATTTGTGTATTGTTTTATTGAGCAAGGTAACTTACATCTATGAATGTGGTCCTGAGGGACAGGTCTTTCACCCAGGATCCCAGGGGTTTTAGTGACGGATACGCAGCATTGGCCCACAACACAGGAACCTGACTGTTAAGAAAACTATTGTATATTTGCTCCATTTCCTCTGACATTACTACAAACCCGGCAATCGCTTTGTTGAGCGTTTCCAAAGAAATCTGCAGTACAAAGAAGAAGAATTAACATTTACATCAACATTAGTTTTAAACATCTGAGCATTAAACAATAAAACTAATTCGCCTACATGTATCAGAGCAAACTAAGCTCCATATTACTGCAGGTTGGCACCATCTTGACGAATTTCCTACTCAGGGTTTATGAGATGCTGACAAGAATCACAACGCATATAGCACAATTACATATCTTCATTGTGACTCATGAACAGGTGCATGGCCACACCAATAAGAAAGCAGAAATCTAAATGCAGCTAGGAATTTAAGCCCACATGCATCAAACTCCCGTTTTGCGATTCCAAATTTGCGACTTTTACCGAATCGCAAATAAGGAATCGCAAAACGGGATGCATCATTGAAAGTGCATAATATTTGCGATTCGGTAAAAATCGCAATTTTTACCGAATTGCGAATATTATACGATTTCCAATTTGCGATTTCGCAATTCCCATTGATTCCTATGGGCCAAAAGGCCCATAGGAATCAATCGTAATTGCGAATTCGCAAATTGGAATTCGCAAAATGTTGATGCATTCCATGGGTGCAGGGGGGGTCCAAAGGACCCCCCCCCTCCAACCCTGAAATGTATTTTAAAATGGATGTTGCACAAACACATGTCCTAAGGACATGTGTGTCTGTAACATGACAGTGTTTAAAATGCTAATTTGAGCATTTTAAACATTTTTCACAAATTACCACGAGGTTCAACCTCGTGGTAATTTGCACTTGCAATCTTCAAATTCGCAATTTTTAAAAAAATGATGCATTGCATTTAAGGAATCGCAAAATTGCGATTCCTTAAATGCAATCGCATTTTAGAAAATCGCAAAATTAGCGAATTTCAACAAAAACAAATGATGCATCTCAAAAAGCATTTTTGGAATCGCAAACGGCCGATTTTAAGGAATCGCACCGTTTGCGACTCCAAAACTGCTTGATGCATGTGGGCATTACTGTGTGAACCTACAAGTAGTTGGCCAAAGCCATGCCCCATTACAGCCACACAGTTTAGTAACCTTAGTGACCCCCTATCACTATTGTCCGTATCATCTTAACTTTATATTGGGATGGCTGAAAAGAAACAGATTAATCTCTTATTTACTAAATTGGCAATTGGGGCAACTTCGGGCTGATGCTACCACACCAGCTTGTGCATAGAGCAAAACTATGTATACATGCATACCCATGCGTAGAAATATATCATTAATGATGTTATGCTTGTAGCAAGTAACCCACCAGCAACCGCTCAACTGCTTCCTGTGAAGCCCTTACAGGAGAAAATAAACAAACATTCTAAAACATATATTATCTTAGATAGAAGGGGTGTACCATACATATCACTTATCTCTAATCAGTTATACCAAACCCTCTAGTGGCATTATAGCCTTTGTGGGGTACTCCCCTCTGCTTTCCACACCACATTGTTCTTTGCTGCTTCGATAGGCCTCTTTTGACTTGTTATACTTTAAAAACATATTTATGATTCTCATCGCAATGATGATGCAAGAAGGAGATACCAGAAAAGGCAGATTTTTAGATCTCTCTCAGCAGTGGGACATTTCTTTTTAAGTGGGAATCCATTTTCTACTTGCTCTGTTTCCATTGAGATTACAACAAATCTAGGAATATACCATCCGAGTATACCTTCAAGGATGAAAACTGAAGCAGGAGCAGAATTAGTACTGTCTTTGGCACCATAAGAGAAGATTGCACTGCAGTCAAATATGGTAAGAAGACAAAGTCCTTGTCTGAAATGAATTGACAAGCTGACAGACGTACGATCTAACACAAACAGCACATAAGCCCCATGCTGATCTGCCAAAAACAACACACCCACCACAGAGACAATCTGTGCCGTCGGACACTATAAGACAAGATTGCACTGCAGGATAACACAGTGCGAAGACAACTTCTGTGTCTGAAATTAATTGACGAGCTGACAGACGTACAACCTCACACAAACACGAAACACTGTGAAACAATGCATGAGCCCCATACTGTTCTGCTAAAAACACGATACACACCAAATGGGCAGTGTGTGCTGTCTTTGACATCAAAAGAGAAGACTGAACTGCAGACTATCGTGGTGAGAAGACAAACTCTGGGCCTGAAATAATTTGGCAAGCTGACAGACGTACAGCCTCACACAAACGTGACTCAGTTTTAAACAGTGCATACGCCCCATATTACTCTGCCAAAAACATGTCACCCACCACAGGGGCAATCTGTGAAATCATAATATTAGTTCTTTATCAGAAGACATTCTGCTGAACATGTCACATAGAAGGGCATAAATTCCCTGGTACTTAAGTGGTGTGGCTTCCAAGAGATTACTACTCAGGAGGGCAAGTGTCAAAACATTAACAGTGTGTATGGGTGGCACACCAGGCTGACACAATGAGAAAAGGATACACTTTGTGCCAGAACTTAGTTTACAACTTGGAAAAATTAAGAAGGTCACACTGTCTTCGCGCAGTGTGTTGCAATGCATAGGCAGAAGGCAGCACAGCTGACATTAAGTTATTTCCAATCCTTCCCTAAGCTGCTTTGCCTGAAAAGGAGAAGGAACTGACTGAACTTGTAACACACAAAGGTGTACCATTCTTAGTGCTAAGCAGCGGTCTTTACCAGATGTGTTGTTTCCTGTAGATTGTAGCACAGAGAAGCAGGGTCTTAAGAAGCTTGTATGTATGCTGACTGTCAGCCAGCAGAGGTTCAGTAAGTAGTACCCCCTCTGAAAGCATCCCTCTGACATGGGAAAAAGCATGGGGCAATAACCAGGTTCCTTGCCCAGACTGTACTAACAGCCCTGTCATGTAGTGCTGTAATACATTTCACTGTAGTAACCACAATTCCAAAATGTAGCAAGCCCTGAAAAAGCCAAAAAGCCTAGGTGTAATGTGCAAACACATGCAGCGCTAGTGTGATGGAGGGCGACACATGGGATGGAGGTTTCAGTAGCTGACAAATGTGTAATAGTTATAGGACTCCCTAGGGTCTCATTGAATTCAACGTAAGCACTTGAGTGGAGGTAGAAGGACATATTCCACAGCATAATGTATGAGACGAATGCTCCACTTGGCTGGGTCAAGGCCTGATTGATAAAGTCTCAAGCCAATGGCTAATAGACAATGCTAGAACAAAGCCAATGGTTGAAAGGGGCGGACACGAAGCCCATAAGTATATTGTTAGCAACAGGTATGTTTGACTGCTTCACTCAAAATCCAGACCAACAAATGAAGCACATGGCTTCTGACTAAATTTATATGTAAAACCAGAGCCACAAGGAGAAACTTGATAAAATCTGAATTTCCTGATAGGAGTCAAGTAAAACTGTAGATAGGTAACAAGTGCTGCAAACATATAGGTACCAGGTTTTTAAGGTAAAAATAGACTTTTAAAGGAACTGGAATGGCCAGTGACATTTCCTGGTTTGTATTATTTGAACTTCCCACTTTAGCCTTACAGTTTGCCTATTTTCCACTAAAGTACAACTCACAAAAATCAAGCAACAATGCAATCCCTTTTAGAAATATGTGCAAGGTATGGTTTCACATAGTATAGCATGCTTACCTTTAATACTTGAAGAAGGTTATTAAACCTGTCTACTTCTTGTCCGAGCACAGTTGTTAGGGAATTCAGACGTCCATTGGCGTCCTTGGCAAAAAGGGTGTCAGAAGCACCCTCCATTTCTAGTTTCCCTGTATAAAAAGTAATAAATAGTTCGACAACATTAAAGTCATCACTCAAGGGAAATCACAATTGCAAAAACATTTTATTAAGTATTAAGGTAAACTGATACATACAGAAATTCTAAACAATACAATATTGATTAAAAGCGTATCACATCGAAATTGGGAAGGTAGACTTAACTTTACTATAAAAAAAATCTATGCGATTGGGCTACCGTTTGTCATTAAGTGAGATAAAATCTAACAAAAGCCGATGAATGTTGGTTGATTTTTTGGGTTAATAAATAACCAAAAAAGTACATCAATGTTTTATCACAGTAGGATAAATGTATCCAGTTTTGGGGATTGGTCTTGATTTGATGAAGATTAGACATGTACTAATTTAGAACCGAAGCAAAGTCCGTATACC
The DNA here is from genome assembly GCF_964263255.1 of Lissotriton vulgaris. Classification (NCBI taxonomy): domain Eukaryota; kingdom Metazoa; phylum Chordata; class Amphibia; order Caudata; family Salamandridae; genus Lissotriton; species Lissotriton vulgaris. The sequence continues at coordinate 1,355,275,153 of NC_141689.1, read as the reverse complement.
ATGGAATTTCTGTGCTTAAAATAACACAAGGCATACCATAGGTGTAAGGGTCAATGTGCTTTCAACAAAAGATAATTTTTTTAATTGCTCTTTGACAGTTTTGTATATGTAGCACAAAAGGAAAACAAATATAATTTTGGTCATTGTACATTAGGATATCTATAGCGTGCCAGTGAGGATTGGAGGTGTGTCGATCAGACAACATTGTGGTCAGGAAGACCTCCATTTGGGGTGAGTACAGGTGATGTACATATTGAAACCTCAAGGGGGGGGCATGCACACTGCCGTTGAGTGGGGGGAGGTATCACTGTGCCACCCAGTAGAATCCTGAGGGATGACAGTACTCATGAGAAAACAGGGATAGAGGGGTTGGGGCGGGGTCCACAGGGGTGATGGACATCAGAGAGACTTCGTCCTTTTTGAATCAGGTTAGTGATGTATAGTGTATGCCCGCCTATGGCGGTCAGAAATCAGAGCTTGTTTCCAGTTCCACTAGCAGGATGCCCCGACCCTTCACCGACTTGAATCGGAACCGTCTAGATACTTCATCCTCCGCTCATGCCCAACGCCAGAGTTCAAGCTTCCAGGTAGCGATAGAGGTAGTGGTGGCTGCAGTCCTTAATTTGTTAAAAAAGAAGTGCCAGGGCCCTCGTCAGGAGGCCACTGCAGCTTGCACCACTTTTTGCTCCTAGCAGCACTGCCAATGATTGTACCAACACAACTACATCATCACACTCCTACAAGTATGAGAATTCAGACTATTCCAGACCTCCAAAGCTGAAAGAATGGCTTGGTCGTTATTTAAATATATATTGAATAAATCAACTACTCTTTCCAAGAGGAGAGTGTGCCATCACTGGACCTCCACATAGATGAGGCCACATGGATAAGTCATGTCCAAAAGATATTCCAAGAACGAACAGCCAAAACGCTAGAGCTATCAGAGCCATATTCGAGGACTCCAACAGCACTGGAGTTCTCCATGGCTGAAGTAGAACTAGCTTTAAACCAATCACCAGCGCTAAAGGCACCAGGGCCAGATGGGGTTCCACTTGATGTCTTTACAACTAATAAACCTCTCTGGGTACCGGTCCTCACAACAGCATTTAAGCCATAGCTAAAGCCGGCCCTCTGTCATCTTGGAGACAGTTGATCATAGTCCCAATCCATAAGAAGGGGAGTGGGGCAGGCCCGGCTAACTATCGGCCAATCTCGTTATTGGACAGCACAGCAAAGTAATGGGCAGACTTCTGCTAAATAGGCTGGAAGAGTGGGCATTTGAGTATCGAATCCTCGCTGAAGCCCAATACGGCTTCAGGAAGGGGATGAACACAATAGACCAGTGTCTCAACCATGCCCTAATCGCCGCAAAATACTCCATCGCGAAAAAGGAGCAGCTATATTTGGCATTTATGGACCTGTCAGCGGCCTTTGACTGTGCGAGCCACAAAAAATTGTGGCTGATCATGGAGGCATTGGCCATGGACCCATCTATAGTTTCATTTATCAGAGAACTATATGGAAATGCCGAGGCAGTAGTCCGATACGGAAAACAAGGAGAGTGTACAAAATCTTTCAGGATTGATAAAAGGATAAGACAGGGTTGCATACTTGCCCCTTTCCTTTTCTCCCTGTACACAAACAAACTCTCTGAAGTCCTGACCGAAAAATGCAAGGATGTTCCAGTGGTAGGCACACATCCCTTACCCGTTATGCTCTATGCAGATGATGCCGTCCTATCGGCCAGAACTCAAATGGCCTTACAGTTCTTGATTGAGACGTACTCTACATACATGGCAGAGCTAGGCCTGCATGTTAACAAAACAAAATCATATGTGATGGCCATAGGTAGAGACAAGAAGCAGAAACTAATAGGCTTCCATATTAACAGAAGACTGGATAGAGTTGACAACTTTATGTATCTGGGTATCTTCTTTAATGAAAGGCTAAGATGGTATACCATGGTGAGGAACAGGGCCCTTTTGATGGCAAAAAGTATAGTCGGTATCTGGAAATTTGCAGCAAAAATAGGGAACAAACCAGTAAAAGAAATGTTAGAAATGTATCATGCACAAACGAGATCCATAGTGTCATACGGTGCAGCTGTTTGGGGAATAGCAAACATTGACTCCCTACAAGCAATAGAAGATACATTCTTAAAGAGAATTAGCTGTCCCAACCTCTTGCTCAGGCATTTTAATCCATAAGGAACTAGTTTTTCCGTTCCTATCAGACACGCTAAAAATTGCCCCGCTCCTAGTCTGGCTCTCAGTCTGGAAAAGGGAATCAGTCTCCCTAAACCACTCAGTATTAAAGGATATCTTAACCTTGGATCGTGATTCCTCCATCAGCTGGCTAGCTTTTGTGAAACAGCCCCTCAGAGAACTAGATCTGGAGTGTTTGTTTAACTCACCATCCAAGTGAATATCTTTATCCAAATCGCGACTAGAAGAACTCTTTGTCGCTAAATGCAACTCAAAGCTACGAAGGAGAAGAAATGGTTGGGAGGGATCAATACCAAAATCCTATACAAGTCAGGGATAATCAATTCCCAAACTAAGAGAACACAATTCTACAAATTATTTTCAAACTATTGTAAAATGATCACATGACTGGTAATCGTCATTATTACTAATTTTATCTGTAGTAATCTGTACTTCACAATTGATAATACTATTTTTAACACAAAATATTATTTATCATATCAAATGCACATATATACATACATCTCTATTTCAACAAAAACACCTATGTACACATATTTAAATTCGAATACAGCAAGGAATCTGTCACAACAAAATAAGAAGAAATTCTGTTTTCACCCAAAGACGTACTATTAAATCACAAAGAGTGCCCCCCTATTCAATCAGGGGATCCACTAAGAGGAAGTCGTGTACAGACAAAATCGGTTCTACAGAGTTCTGAACCAAAATTCAAGATTGTGTTCAATCAAACAATTTAATCAGGTACACAATATCAACAGACTCCTCTTGCGAGAATGGCATGTTGGCGCGGACGCGTTTCGGCCTCCAGGAATCTTGGCCTCCTCAGGACAAGGGTGAATAGAGAACTACTATTCCAACCAAGGCGTAGTCTCCAAAAAACCGCCCAGAACAATATCAATTTCTCTTTGTAAAACACAGGGAAATTCTTCACAAAACATCACTTGTGACCCCTTATAACGTGGAACACCCTCCTCTTCTGAAATTCTTATACTGTCCGCCAACTCTTATTATGCAAGTAGACTTAAATGTAGGAAATACACGGCTGCTTCCATCCCTGTAAACGCAACTCAGACAGGTGGCAAAAAAACCAAAATAAAGTCACAGTGTCCACATAACTAGCATCACCAACTGCAAGCACTGGTCATTCATCCTATATCTCATTTGTCACGAACATCAGACATTGCTTCGTACTCACCAGATTCAGACTGAATTATATACTATTAATGACAGCTTATCCAGCACAAGTATATTCGGTAAACCAGCTATCCCTCCTCTCCTACCAATTTCACACCTCTTATTCTTTTATCCATTCAATAAGGTAGAAAGGAAAAAATACCTCATCCCATTGCTGAAAAAATTCTGTATCCTCTTGCATAAAGAAGCCCTTGACACTTTGCCATCATTGGAAACTCTGTATCTATGTTTCATGCTTTCAAACTTTTTACTTGCCCTTCTTAAAAACAGAAAAATGCACTTTAATCCACATTGGGCAAATTTTTACTATTTGTACTGTCACCAATTAGCGGGTGCACTCTGTGTTCATGCATATGAATCTACTGATTTCTTATGCTTATCCTTATAGCTGTTTTGATTAATTTGAGACCGTCCTTTTTAATATCATTATAGCTGTTTTGCTGTTTTAATGATGCATAATACATTTCAATGATTTTATGTACTTTTTATGCATTAATCTAAATGCGAAATAAAGATGGATGATGATGAATACATATTGAATGAATCAACTACTGTTGTGACTCATCTCTAAATTAGATAAACAGTTCCACCATGTGGCAGACTGTCATAAGTGGAGGTTTTGACAATTAAGTGCTGATGCCAAGCACCAGTAACCACCAGCATCTCCATGGGCCCCTGCATATCATTCTCTAGATGATCGCGTAGAGCACTCTGTGGTACTGGAATTGTGTTAGAGGGGAGGATTCATATCCTTCTGCCACAATGTTTGCCCACTTGCCTGCCACACCATTTTGAATGAGGTACCCCACCTTCGTGGTGTCTAATTTGTTACCACTTCCCTATCTCAACCAGTCAGAAACCAGGAACACCATTCTAAAAGGATCAAACGGGAGTACATGAGAGCACCTGCCTGTCTATTTAGTAAATTGTGCCATGTGTGCACTGTAGAGTTTATAGAGTCTAGTGTGCCAGGTCTCCTGGTAGGGGTATGAAACAGCATTTGAGGGAGAGTGTTAGGATCGGCAGCTACCCTCTCAATGTGTAAGAGTGGTAAACTCTGTGGCCCGTAAATCAAGTAGTGTGCATGGGAGCTCTGTGCTGTTCTATAATATAGTTCAGGGTCTGGCGCTTTTAGACCTCCCATTGAGTTGGGCAATGTAAGAATGTCCACTTAATTCTAGTTTGCTGCCCGGCTGAAGCCAGTTTTATTAATGTTGTGTGAAGGACATCAAATATATGCATTGGGAGGTGCATCAGAATGTTTTGAAACAGGAACAAAAATCTAGGAAGCACTGTCATTTTCATAAGAGAAATATACCTATTAGCGAAAGTGACAGATCAATTCAATGAGCGACATATTCCTCCAGTTTGGAGATTGCCTTTCCGTAGTTGTCAGAGAGAAGTAATTCAGGGTCAGTGTGCACTTGTACATCTAAATAGAGTACAGGATCAGTTGTCCATTGCAAAGGGAAGTCCAACTCCACTCGTGTCGTGGATGGAGCCGGAGGAAAAATAATAGATTTGGCCCAGTTGACCTTTAGGCCTGATAGAGACCAGAGTGTGAACCTCCGTGAGTACTGGAGTAAGATGTCTACCCGGATCTTGGATATATAGGAACATATTGTCAGCATATGCAGAAATAATGAGACGATATCCAGGAAAACGCAGTCCTCTGTGCCAATGGTATTTTCCCGGTGCGCATGCCAATGGTTCTGCCACAATGGCATATAGCAGAGGCGACAGCGACAACCCAACCCTGCAGAGTTCCTCTCAAAATTGTAATAGGAGGCATGACAGTGTTGCTTACCCTGATTCTGGCGACCATAATATTATTTAGAACAGCTATGAGGCAGAGAAAGACTTCGCCCACTCCGATACGCCGGAGTACAGCTTTCATAAATGACCACTCCACTGAGTCAAATGCTTTCTTTGCATCTAGGAAGACGGCAGCAGCTTTGACCTCGGAGGTAATATGCTGTATGGTGCCAAATACAGTTCTAAGATTATGTGTTGAGCTAAACCTTGGGACAAAGCCAGCCTGCTCTGGACCCACCAGCAACAAGACCAACGGGGCTAGACATTTAGCTAATATTTTGGCGAAAAGTTTTGTGCCCAAAGCGGCAGGCAGAAGTTAGGTGAGCCGCAATGAGTAGAATTGAGGCCCCGGCTTTGGAGGCTGGCCCGGCCCAGTGCACCGGGGCTCCGGGCGTGGTCACCCCACACACTCGCCAACAGCAGACAGTGCCTAGCATATGTTCCCTACCTAACCGAGAACAGGAACAATCATCAGACCAGAAGCCTGAGGCAAAGGAGGCTGGAGGGGGAAGTATGGGAAGGCACGGTAAATGAGACAGTCTACGACCATAGCGGCGGCCCCACAAGGCGCCGGTACGACAAAGCGTAAAGGACTGTATGAGCGAGGTGCCCTCAGGCTCATAGTGGGAAGCGGGGAGCAGCGCGACAGACTCCTACATTTTGAACGGCATCCAGGACCCAGCTAAGTGATACAATAGCATTGGGGGTTGGGGGTGAGAGACAGGGCGTCACAAGGCAAGAGCTATGTGGCGTGGTAGGCGGGACACGGGAAGGGGCAAGAGGAACTGACACAGAGGCCTTAAGAGTGATTTTCAGTGATGGCTTTATTTTCATAAATACTCTTCTCTGGCGGCTTGTAAATCTCTCTCTTGCGAATGCCGCTGGATCCGTTTTGGTGTTCTTTAATGGATCCAGTCTGCTACCGTTTCGGACACGTTAAGCCCCAGGTATAAGGTCTCCGGAGTGGTAGGATACTCTCACAGCGGATGGTGCCAGGGAACAGAGAAGAGAAAAACAAAAGGAACAAAACACAAGTATTAGGACGGTCGTCCTGGTTTCGAGACTCGAAAGGGGCCGGGAGTGAAGGAAACCGAGTGTTCTGGTGCCTTTCCTTTACAGAGGTAGTGCGATACGTGCTCGTGAGGCGGAGGGGCGTGCAGGCTCTTTAGGACTATGTACAACTATGTACAAAGTAGGTAGTCCAAACAGGTGTGCTCAGGAAGCAGGAGTGGTACGCTGTGCCACCCAACCTGCTAACTTGCCCCGTACCTGTTGTAGCCACACTCCTCCCGTGGGAACGTGGCGGGGCGACGTGTGGGGTCGTTGGCCTCCTGGCTTGATGTTACTGCTGCTGTTGTCCAGGCCGCCGGCTAACTCGTCTGCTTCGTTCTCCGCTCTCTCTCAACTTGCTCTCCACTCTTCTCTCTCGTACTCCGCCTCCATGGAAACACCGTCCGTCTTCTTCCTGATTCCGTCTTCTTTTGACGGGTCCTGCGTGACGTCAGTGAAACTGGGAGGAGTCTTGTTCTGCTGAAATCCCCAATTAAAGGTGCTGGTGTCTTTTCCTTCTTCCCAACTCCATACCGGTTGATCGTCACGGTGAGGGTCAGACTGTTGAAAGGGGACAGAAGTGGAGAAGTGGGTAAGAGGGGAACGGCGGACCACCATTCCTTTGCCATGTCCGGTCCCTCGGGTGTATTGCCTGCCCCGTCACAAGCTCATACCCCAAAAGACATAAGGCCACTCACGGTGCCGGGATTGGTGAAGGGGCTGAGATACTGGGGACTGGATCTCAAGAAACCCGACAGGCAGCTAGAGCGATGAAACCCCCCTGGGCAAGCGGCGGCGATTACTGAGACTGGGCCCAAAGAACTTGAACACAGCGATAAAACACTGCCTGGCAATGGCGAGCTGACGGGGGCCCAACCCAAACTGGCTAGATTTTCCTGGAATAGAGCAGGGGAGGGGCAGGAAACCACACAGCTAGAAGCCTCAGATAAGCTGACAAACCCCCAACCGCAACCTGACCTTACGCTCAACGACATTTTGGGGCAATAACGGGAATGCGCACATAATTGGAAGCCCGCAACGATACAGTTAACATTGAGGTGTCCCTTATCCAAGCAGACCTTCGCAAAATGGACACTAAGGTGAAAGGCCTGGAAGATACAACCACAGAACTTCATAAAGACACTGCCCTGCTCCAAGAGCAAGTGAGTAAACTACAGGACGCTGCTATGGAGAGACAACTTAATGAGTAAGAAGGGACCAGCAATTGATCTATTTGTGGAGGATCTGATCCTGAAGCACTTGCAGCCCAAGAGACTCTCGGACTACTTTTCTATTGAGCGAGCCCATCGGGTCCCGGGAGGGCGACCTTAAACCGGGGGCTCCCCTGCAGATAATAATAGCGCAAGTCTTTAACTATAGAGATCGGGACATAATACTTCAAACCACGCGAGCCAACCCTACGCTCAAATTCAAAAATAACCTGATCACATTCTTCCCTGACTTCACCACAAAGGTCCAAACTCAGCATTGCACTTTCCTAGCAGTAAAGAGAGCATTGCGAGACAGGGGGTGAAGTATACCATGCTTTTTCCATCAAAGCTTAGAATAGAATTGGATGGAAAGACGTGGTTCTTTTCCTCACCGGATGACACATGGGATTGGCTGGAAGGATGGCGCTGAGTCAAAAAGCCACACAGAGGAGGGAACGATGGCCTCCGACCAAATGGATCCAACCAGGGAACTGAACAAAGTAAGGATCCCTCCCGAGTGGAGAATGAATTGACCATGCGCAGCTGTAAAGACGACTTTCCAACATGGAAGGGCCAGCACCAAACACAGATAAGTGAGTCAGAGAGTGTTAATGTGCACCAGGGACGCCTGGATGTTTCCTCCCTTCACTCAGGGACTTGGACAGTGGGTGATCTGGTGTCCCTGCTGTCTGCCTGTTAACTGCTACGAAATGAAGGGTTGGCTATTGATGTGAGGGAGGCCGGATTCACACCCCTAGCTGCGATGAAACAAAGGCTAGCTCAGCTTAAGGGGGGAGGGGGCTGCCAGCACCTATTGGTATTGGGGGGGGGGCAAATGCACTCTGCCTGGTTTTGGTGTGGGTAGTTTAAAATCCACTGACAGGGGAGCAGGGAGGGGTCACGGATTTCCTTAATATCAGAGCGCCCAACCACCTGGGGAAAGATATGTAAGGGTCCCTGAAACAGCGAAATACAGGGGACGAGCCCTGAGGTCATGCTGAATGCTCCTTTCTTCTTACCCACCACCAATATGACGGAAGCTAAGATAGAAACATCACTCACAATGCTGACATGGACCGTAAATGGGATGGGGGACAAAATCAAAAGGGGTATTGTACAACACTAGCTTAAAAGACAGGCCCCTGATATCGTGTTACTGCAGGAGACAGATTTAGTGGGTAACAAATGCAAAGCTCTAACACAGAGGGGATACAAGCTCCTGATTCGTGCAGACTATTCTTCAGGATCCCAAAGAACAGGTATCCTGGTTAAAAAGAGTCTGGCACTCACACAGACACGTACATGGGCGGATCCGGGGGGAAGATTTGCAGTATTGGAGGCGCAGTGGGAAGGAAAGCGCTTAATGTAGTCTCAGTATACCTCCCGCCTGCACTAGGTAAAGAAGCATTGGTAGACCTGGGGAAAATCATAGTAGACCTCCCAATGGGTACCCTGATCATGTGGAGGGGATGGGACACCGGTCCTCCCACGGGAGAAGCATTCTCTAGGATGGTGGAGCTATAGCTGCTTCCCTGCAACAATGGCTGAAGAGGCAGAAGAGGAGTAGGAGACTTGTTGTTGTTGTGCAGCACCCTGCTAACGACCTCTGTACTTTCACCCTGTAGGATCTGTACAAGGGATTTACCTGCTGCTGTGGTTGCTGCCTGGCACAAAACAACAAGTTTCTTGCAAAGCCATGGAACTGCCGAACGTTTTTGGGTTGAGGCTGAAGTCCCAAAGACCTCGCTGTAGCCTTGTGGTCCTTAAAGTGCTGCAGCGCCGAATCCACTGCTGCACCGAAGCCACTTTAGCCCCAAACAGGTGGGACAAATCAAAGGGCAAATCCAGCAATGTAACCTGGACATCAGGCAAGAATCCTTAGCCACGCAACTAGGCTTGCCTCCTTGTTGCCACAGAGGAACCCATTGCTCTGGCTACAGAGTCTGCCATGTCCAGTCTAGATTGGATCACTTGGCAGGCAGCAGCTTGGGCAACTGATAACACCTCTGAGAAATGCCCTTGTACCTACTCAGGCAACTTCGGGACAACCTCTGTGGCTGAGTCTATAAGGGCACAGATGTAACAACCGAAAAGACATGTGGCATTTGTGGACTTAAGGGCCATACTCCCAAACGAGAAAACCTATGCCGATTGCCCCATGCGCTTTGAGTCCGTATCAGCAGGCATAGATGGGAAGGAACCTGCTGACAGCCTTGAAGAGCATGAAGCTTGGACCACCAAGCTTTCCGGCAAAGGATGGATGGACAGAAATGCAGGATCACCAGGAGTCATTTTGTATCTCCTAGCCAGGGTCCTGGAAACCTCTGGAGTGGACACTGGCTTCTGCCAGACATCCAGAACGGGCTCTGTCAATGCCTCATTGAAAGGAAGCAGAGGTTCTGTCACAGAAGAAGAGGAATGAAAAACCTCTGGAAGAATATTTGATTTTAACTCTGCTGTAGGAAGAAGCAACTCCAAGAATTCTGCAGCCTGTCTAATAACAGTGTGATATGTGGACACCCCCGGCGTTAGCAGGCGCTTCGCTGATATAAGCTCCCACTCAGGAGAAGTGTCCAGGCCACTAGCCTCCTGCAAACCCTCAGAATCCAGGACCCACAATCTCCCCTTCCTCAGCCCCTCCATGTTCTTCTTGGTATTCTTCTTCCTCCAACAGCCTTTGAGCCTCTCTCCAGAATTTCCTCCTCAGTATCGGTGATGCCAGACACGGTGCCAGTGACTTCAGGATCAGTGTTGAAGGGAGGTCCAAGGGAACAGGAGCTGAAGCCGGCCGCAGTGGAGTCAGCGCGGAACCAGATGGCACCAGGGATGAACCACCTAAACAAGCTCGACCCTCCAACAACTTCAACAGTGTTGATAACCTCGGCGTCAGAAGAGACCTACTCCCTGGAGCCATAGACATGAATGGCATGAGCAGTGTCTTGGAAAAGTGAGGAGGAAAACCTCCCAGGGAAAATGCCAACTGACCCATGGGGCCAACAGGCACACAAGTAGGGTTTGCAGCTCTGGCAAACAAGCCAAACATCACTCTTTTTCAGATCCCAGGAGCTGGGAAAGTGGGATAAGTCAGATCCGGTACCATAGGCTCTCGTTCGAGGAGGCATCAAGTTCAGCTCCAGTTGCGGCGCCGGATACCCCGGAGCCAGAGGTGGAGTAGTTTGCTTCGGCAACGGTGAAGGCATTACACCTCTTGAAGCCAGTGGAGTCACAGCTCTCCGAGCCGGAGATGGGGTCGGAGTCACCCCGGGTGAAAGAGTTGGAGATCTCACCCCTGCAATGACCTCTGGGACTCGGCTACACCGCCTTCAGAGTCAAATCCATCAAAAAGCAACACTGAGAACCTTGGCACTGCTTCTTCTTGTACTTCTTAGATGACCTCAAAGTATGAGGAGTCGGCGACTTCCATCAGGTCTGAGACCTCCTGCAACCCCTCTTCTGCTTTTTGGCCTTGGACACGAATAACCTGGCCTCCCTCTCCTTCAGAGCCTATGGATTTATGCGCTTGCATGTACTGCATGTCCCGATGTCATGATCCGATGAAAGGCACCACAAACAGTCTTCATGTGATCAGGGATGGACACCTGGCCCTCACATTTTCTGCATGGCTTGAAACCCAACTTCCTCGGAGTAGTTATCTTTGACAGCTACAAAGACACAACAACAGCAACAAAGAAACTTCCAGAAAAGCCTGGGAAAAAAAGTTACATGTTGACGGCTTGCAAAAAAGGGAACTGAAGTCAGCACGCCAACGAAGACGTCATGCGAAGTCGGGTGGAGAGCCATTCCATTGTGAAGTCCTTGTCGATGTGGATGAGCTGAGGAGAAGAATTTCCATGGAATGCTGCGCATTGGGATAATTCCAAAGGTGAGGAATCTACAGGCAGATTTATCCATCAGTTTATTCCTAAACTGTGGACATTGCAACTCCAGCATCAAGGGGTGTATATTATGCCATCCCAGCAAGGAAGAGAAAATAAAAGTGAAGATCAGTTCTTTAGGGACTCAACTTTTTGTACCTGACTGATAAAATAAAGGACACTTGGAGGACATCAGAATGTTATTTTTGCTCTTGGACACAAAGAACCAAGAAGGACTCATGCAACAACACAAGCTTGGCCACATAATACGAACTGCCCACAGTGAGGAACTCTGCCAAACAGATAAATTTAAAGATGGAAATACGAGCACTTGAACAACTGCACTTAATCAAAGCTTCCTCGTGAAGAGCTATCCAGCTCGAAATGCAATGGGCCCCAGATATGAATGTGAATTCTTGAAATTAACAATATAATTTAGGCTTACAAGACAATGAAGTGCAACATTTCAAAAGATTCAGATGCATTTAAAATACAGTTTTGCAAAGCAAAGAATATTTGTTTAGAAATCTTTCTAAAGAATTATATGAGCAAGGTAACATGATTTAAGAAAGGTAACTTTGTGGTACTTTGCCTGAAAATATACCAGCACCTGCTACACTTTCTTACAACAATCATATAAATAGCAGCATTTTAGGTATGATGAAGACATTGTATTTGATAGCAGGATTAGCCTTGCATTGAGACTGTTACAATGGTCTGTTTGTTAACTGACAGCTGCACCAAAACAATATGGCCCTATTGCAACGAGACACGTGAGAGAGAATGGGTATCACAGCATTAATTCGATGTAGAACTACTGTTAACATGGCCAATGTGTATGGAGAGAGAAATATATTAGAGTCTAGGTGTAATCCCAGGTTTTTCACTTCAGTGGAAAGGGGCAAGTCTTTCCCATATAGTTTTTGAGTGGTGGGGGAGGATGCTAAAGAGTCCTTTCCTCAATACTATAATGGATTAGAGGCTTTTGAATTATATAATGGCATGCAACAATGCTTCTGCTTTTAAAAGATGATGTTGCTCTGCCACAGTGATTCTGACATTAGTTTGACAGAGATTTGAGTGCCATCAACATATGATTGAATCCCAACCTGCTTACCTTGAAAAATGTTGAATATTGAGACATGATACAGGTTGAACAAAGAAGGAGAGAGAGAAGATCTCATCAGGTGTAAGACAAACTTCCTCATAAACAAATAGCCGCAAGGAGATCAGTTACATTCAACCCTCCAGAAATGAACAGAACCATTTCAGTATGGACGGGCCAGTCTGGACGGCTGAAAGTAGTCTATTTAGAAACAGATAATGATATGCAATGTTCCAGCAGGGGGATACATCCTGCATGGTCAGTAGACAGCCTGAACCTTCTTCAACACACCACTAAGCATTGACCTAGAATCCAACTCAAACTATCTAATTTGCATACCTCGGTCTAAAACCAGACTGAAAGTGCAGGGAGCTTCGTTTATACATTTTGCCTAAAGTGTTTTTCTAAAATCTTGACCAGCACTTGCAAATACACCATAGGTCTACAGCCAGTTTTGAAGGGGCACAATGGAATTCATTTTACCAGTGATATCAATGAAACATTCTTTAGAAAATCTAGGACAATTTCATAATGCAGCAAGAAGATAATGAGAATGCAAATAGGTAGGTCTAGGATAGGTGCAAACGGTCTAAGAAGCAGTCAGTCAGTCAGAATATCTTTATTCGACTTATTGCAAGTCATACAAAGAAAGAATCCATAAAAAACAATTACATTACATACAATACATACAATACTACTATCTACATATTCTAAAAGAGGAACCAACTAAGCATTTAAAAAGGTTATGTACATGCTTAAGAAAGTTTTACATATCATGTAAAGAATGCATACTAAAAAAATCATTGTTTTCAGGGTAAAATTTGGCCAGCAGATTTCGCCCTTGCGGCGGCTACCAAAAAATTTGCCATGCAAAAAGTAATGCGTGGGTTAGGTAGAAGTTGTAAAAAGAGCAAAGCTGGACACACTTGTACAAAGCCTGCTTCTTTTAGGATAGGAAGCAAGTATTTCTTTCTCTGCTCGTGATACAGGCTGCAAAACATGACAAAGTGCAAGGTGTCCTGCACCGAAAAATTATTGCAGCTACACGGTGGGGCCAACTCAGGCTTCTGCCAGTTTTTAAAAGAACCCAAATAAAAATGTAGCAAATTAAATATGAACTTTGTTAATAAAAACCTGTGATAGGGGAATGTGACAAAGCTCAGGTAAGGGGCGAGTGAGGATGAGCAAACCAGAAGGCTATGGGCCCTTACCGCTGGTTTCAGCAATTCATGTTCCTCCCGCCGTGCTTCTTGCCTATCCCTAAATAGCTTTTTAATGATAGCTATATCCTGACCCCTAATTTTTTCCGGGGATAAAAAGAGTTCTGGGCGACCTAAATCTGTAAATGTTTTCGCTATATAGGCCAACCATGGGATGCTATTATGTTTGTCCAGGGATAGGACATCAAGCAGAATTTTATGATTCAAGGGGAGATCTTCGATCGTCCACATTTTCAACCACAAAATCAGCGGGGCTAAGCTCAGGATATCGGACAGATAGGGCAAGCCCACTTCTTTGTGGATAGAATACGTTGGGGTTGATTGTGGGACTGAGAGCAGAGATCTGATAAATCTGTTCTCTGCTCTCTGAATTGGGTCAAGGTTTACATACCCCCACAAAGGCGAACCGTATGACGCTATGGCCACCGGTTTGCTCATATAGATTTTCAGAAGAGCTTCCATGGGCCTAAACCCTAACTTACCAGCAAAACCCAGTACTGCTGAAGACGATCTTATTACTGCCAGCCTTTTTGCTCTTATCTGTGGGCCCCAAGTTCCTTTCTGGTCAAACATTACCCCCAAATAGGGAAATGTGGTTACATTGGTGACGGGAACTCCCCAACAAAAAAAATGTTTTATGTCTTTTTTTGTTACACTCACGTCCCATTACCATCGTGTGTGATTTGGAGGCGTTGACCTTGAGGTCCAGACTCTCCATAAAAGAACCAAAGGCGTCCAAGAGATGCTGTAAACCTACACCAGTGCGGGCTATCAACACTGCGTCGTCCGCATACAGGAGTGCTGGTATCTTAACGCCGCCTGCATGTGGGACGTCGGCTTCCTGGCCCCGCAGGTGGCCGCCCAACCCATTGATATAAATGGTGAATAGTATGGGGGCTAAAATGCAGCCTTGCCGCACCCCCTTTAGAGACTTAAACAGAGGGGTGCGTCTACCTTCATTTGTAACTCGGACTGCTGCAAAAAGCTCCTGATGCAGGGTGGCCATGAACGCAACCAACGACTCATCGATACCCATCTCCAACAATATCAGCCACAGTTTCGTCCTATTCACTAGATCGAAGGCCGAGGAGAAGTCCATGAATGCGAGAAACACGGAACCCTCCTTTGCCACTGTGTATTTAGGGTATAGAGACAAAATATCGACTCCAAAATATCGACTGGACATAATATCGAGTTTTAAATATAGACTGGACAAAATATCGACTGGACATAATATCGCCTACAAAAATATCGTTTTTCAGGTAAGTGAAGTAATATCGACTGTATAAAATATAGATAGCAAAAATATCGATTTTTTAATAATATATCATATTTTATAGTGTATTTTTATGTAATAATATGTGTGAATAGTGTGTATTAATGTTATAAAATATTTTATTACATGAATTTTGTTTTGATAATAATTGCGTAATGTAATTCTGTAGCGGGTTGTGGGTTTATAGGGGAATAGGGTGGGAAGTAATTTAATAATAATTAATTAATTAATATATGTTGTTAATATTTTTAATTAATAATTAATTGATAATTAATTAATATTAATTAGTTAATTAATTAATATAATTTTGAATACATTTTGTATTAGTAAATAATTGTTAATTAATTAATTGTAATTAGTTAATTACATTAATTAGAGTACATTTTTTATATATATAATTTTGTGTTATTTTTAAGTAATTAATTTTGAAAAAATAATATTAATTATTAAAATAATTACACCTAATGTTCTAATATATTTACTTTATTGTTATTGTTAATTAATAATTAATTGGTAATTAAATAATATTGATAAATTTTGGGTAAAGGAGCATTTTTAGGGTTCAGGGTCAGTTTTCAGTTCATGGGTAAAGGGGTATTTTTAGGGTTCAGGGTCAGTTTTCAGTTCATGGGTAAAGGGGTATTTTTAGGGTTCAGGGTCAGTTTTCAGTTCATGGGTAAAGGGGTATTTTTAGGGTTCAGGGTCAGTTTTCAGGTCATGGGTAAAGGGGTATTTTTAGGGTTCAGGGTCAGTTTTCAGGTCATGGGTAAAGGGGTATTTTTAGGGTTCAGGGTCAGTTTTCAGTTCATGGGTAAAGGGGTATTTTTAGGGTTCAGGGTCAGTTTTCAGTTCATGGGTAAAGGGGTATTTTTAGGGTTCAGGGTCAGTTTTCAGTTCATGGGTAAAGGGGTATTTTTAGGGTTCAGGGTCATTTTTCAGTTTTTGGGTAAAGGGGTATTTTTAGGGTTCAGGGTCAGTTTTCAGTTTTTGGGTAAAGGGGCATTTTTAGGGTTCAGGGTCAGTTTTCAGTTTTTGGGTAAAGGGGTATTTTTAGGGTTCAGGGTCAGTTTTGGGTTTTTGGGTAAAGGGGTATTTTTAGGGTTCAGGGTCAACAAATAAGATTTAAAAAAATTATTTTTATTATTTTCATTTATTATTTTATTATTATAATTTAATTTAAGTCGTTTTAAGTATATTTTAGTAATTAAAATGTAATATTAATTTAATTTAACACTGTTTTTAATAAAGTCGATATTTTTTACATCTATATTTTTGTTAACGATATTTTGTACTCGATATTTTTGTACTTACCTGTTTGTAGATACAAACTCGATATTTTGACTGTCGATATTTTGTCCACGATATTTTGGCAAGTCGATATTTTGTCAGTCGATATTATTTCAGTGATCCTGTATTTAGAGATCAGTAAGTGCAGATTTATGCATTGTTCGATAGTCCCTTTTCTTTCCCTGAATCCATATTGTAATTCAGATAGCCCACCACAACTCTCAACATTCTCCCTGAGTCTGGCCAAAAGTACTCTACCTAAGATTTTTATGGTTGAGTCCAAGAGAGATATAGGCCTATAAGAGGCAGGATCATCCCTCCGGCCTTTATTTTTATAAATAGGGACGATGGTAGATGTGGCCCAGGAACTAGGGGCTTGATTATCGTTGGCTGCGTTAAACACTTTTGACAAAACCTCCGCCCACAATTTGGGTGAGTACATAAAAAAGTCAGCAGGGACGCCGTCAGGACCAGGTGCCTTGTGTCTTGTTGTAGCCAGTAATGCTTTTTCCACTTCTTCAGGGTTAAAAATAATAAGATGTTCAGCTGCCACCGGCAATGAGGCGTCTTTAGGACCTTCGTCCTCACCCTCATAGACGTTTTTGAAATGGTTCAGCCATTTTTCATCCGTGATCACGCAGTCCGTGGAAACATTTTTATCATCAGAAAATAGAGGCTGTTTAATGATCTCCCAGAATCTCCTACTGTCCTTTAACACTGCTGCTGAAAGGAGATTTTCCCATGATTCACGTTTGATGGTATCCTTGCGTTTCTTGATGGCTGCCTTATAATTTTTCCTTAGTCTAACAATGTCATCTCCAACCCTGGGGGAGATTTTTAAGGCTGCCATCAATGCTCTATGGGCTTTTGAGCATGCAGAGTCGAACCAGCGCTTAATTCCAGGGATTCCTTTTTTTGGTTTGGCTAGAAGGTCCTTAGCTACCTGGCCACAAATTGCCTCATAAGCCGCTATTACATCTTTACCTTGTACGCCGTTTTTTTGACAGATGTCCACTTTATCTTTTATTTTAGGGAAGTTTTTTTCATAAAAATTTTCCGGGATCACTTTAGCCCATTTCAATCGTCTATCTTGGTCGTAGGGCCTCAGGGGATGTACCGGTTTTAGCTCTATTGGCGGTGCTCCCATCTCGCCTCCCCAGGCCACTTCGAGTAGTACGGGGTTGTGATCACTATAAGGTGTTATGACTGTACGATAGTCCATAGTCCGGGTTAGGATACCTTGTGAAACGAAAATGTAATCTATCACTGAACCATGATGGATGCCCGTGAAGGTCGGCGCCCTCCGGCCCCTGTCAGGTTCATACAAATCATGGTTAGCAAGAAGTTCTTCCAACTCGAACCCCTCCATGGAATGTTCAAAGTGAGGTCCCACAGGGGCCTCCTCAGCTTCCTCCTTAGCTTTGTCACTACCTCCTTTACAGGCTAGTTCACATAAATGAATATTAAAATCGCCTAATAAAATAAACTCATAAGCAAACTTGATATTCTGTGACACTGAGTATAAAATACCGTCTAGGTTAGCGACATTACTACCTCTATGTTCACTGTTCCCAGAATTATAAAAGTTAACATAGATGGTCCTGCAATTATTATTTATCACCCTTTCCACCATTAGGATGTTAACGGAGTCAGTATTGATCAGCCTGTAGCTTCCCTTCAAGTCTAATGAAAACATAATTACCAGACCACCTTTGGCTCTACCCTTACGACTGGGGACGGCAGGTTTTGTGAAGCTAGTGAATCCATCCCACCAAAAGTTGACGGATGTATCCCACGTTTCTTGCAGGGCAATTATGTGATGATTAGAGATAAAACTCAGACAGGCGTTATCCAGTCGTTTTGCGTTTGAGCCTGCAATGTTCCAGCTTATAATTTTACAGGAATCAGTTGGTAACCTAGGCTCCTTTACCCCCACCAAGCACCCTTCAGCTAGGCGTGAGGATATAACCCCCTTATTTAGCTCCGCATCGGAAAGGCTCAGTATTAGGTCAGTGTTCAGGATCGGCTTTGCGTGGGCCTCCCCCTGATGAGATAACCGGGGGTGGTCGCGATCTCGCAACTCATTTCTCTCTGATGCTTCGTTAAAAGTAGGCTCGCTGGGGTCTTCA
This sequence comes from Lissotriton vulgaris, assembly GCF_964263255.1. Taxonomy (NCBI): domain Eukaryota; kingdom Metazoa; phylum Chordata; class Amphibia; order Caudata; family Salamandridae; genus Lissotriton; species Lissotriton vulgaris. The sequence continues at coordinate 1,355,256,766 of NC_141689.1, read as the reverse complement.
CCGATATAGCGTTGGCCACTGTTTGACAGGGGCATATTGCTGGACTCACTTTCTAGAACAATTCCAGGTTTATGTCAATCACAATTATTTAGGTCAGATAAAGGGCCATACCTGTTCCCCATTCCACATCCCCAATCAAAGGGGGTAGCTACCTGGCCTTGACCAATAACTGGGTTATTCCACATGGGTTGTGGCGTGTTTGGACGTAGCAGGAACTGATCGTTTCTCATCCGTGGAATAAACCTATTGCTCCGGCCAATAAAATCTTGACCCGGGAAGCCAGGTCCCCATCCATTAATGGCTGGATCAAATGGCATGGCAGGCCTGAAATTTAGCTCTTGCGGGTAATTAAATCTTCCAGGCTCAAGGTTAGACATGGGCCAAAAACGATCGTTTGGATGTCGGGGTCTTGTACCCCCTTCCCAGCTGGCGGCATTGTTAACTCTCTTCGCTCTAGGAGTGTTAGAGAAGGTAGCAAGCTGGGCCTCGCTAAAGAAAAATTTTAGAGTGAGGGGGATTATAGAGCCACTACGCCGTTGTGGTGGAAAGATGTTAATCAGGATGTTTGGGAGAACGTCCGCATTAGCAAAGTTTATAATCACACAGTCCCCCTTAAATTTTTTAGGCTTAGGACCGATCCAGGGTACCCTCCTAGTCATGACGATGTCCCTTGCTAAACTATCCAACCCTTGGTGTGCCATATGCATATTAGTGGTGAGCCAATGAAGCGCTTTATCTTTCAAGTCCTGTTTAGATTCTGTTTTATCTTGTGGTAAAACAGGAACATTTGCTAGTACAAGCACTACTGGGGATGCTTCCAAAATGAATTGGGCTGAAACGTCCTCATGTTTTGACCCTCTTGAATCTCCAGATGTAGAGGACGAAGAGACTCCTGCTGCCGCATCCTGACTAGGTGCCGATACTGAAGATGATGATAGTGGCTGCTCTAGTGGGGTGGGCTGTGATGCATTCTCAATAGGTATGACCTCCGCGTCTCCGGCCACCAATTTAGTTACAAGGGAGGATAAATTCTCCACCTCTTCAACCAACTTATTATGCACTACACCCGCCTTTTTGACCTCCGATGTTAATTTGTCAAGTTTCCCAATCAGAGGCTTAATGATTGTCCTGATTTTAATATCAATCATATCTTGTATCCGATTGAATAAATCGTCGTCAATAATACGTCTTGACTCTGCTTCAACATCAAGCTCCACGTATTGCACTTCACGACTTGGGGGTGGTGTGGCCACCTTTTTCCTACCTTGTTGTTTCCCCCCTCGCTTTGGGTGGGATTTTCTACAGGCTCTCACGGCCCGTGGTGCGGGCTGCTCCGGTGATAATGTTTTTTCCACTGTGATAATCTGATGGTTGGGGTCAGGGTCAATATTAGTGGACAGGTTTACCAGGACGTCAGGATCTTCTTCGTCACTGCCATGCTCTTGTGGGGTAAGGTCTGAACCATTTGTTAGGGGAATCTCTGGAGGTGTAGCCAACGACTCTATAGATGCAGCGCTTGAAGATGGGCTAACTGGGGGCAAGACTGGGGATTGGCTCAGGCCTAGAGATTGCCTCCTCTCATTGTTAATCATACTGACCTTTTGTATAACATATGAGTACATAGTATTGGCTGGCTCAGTAGCAACAGGTGCCGCTTTCTTTTTCCCCATGTCGCCTACTTCCTGTGGCGGTAAACCAAGGTGGGTGAACAATATCACAGGGTAGAGGTCAGAGGCGACGGGCAAATGGAAGTTAGGAGGAGAGTTCTGAGCAGCCTTGGATAATGCCTTATGGGTACCAAACAATGGGCATCAGGGGGGTGGCCTCGCCTAGCCTTCTCGGGCCTCTGAGGGCCACAGAGGGCCCGCCCTTTGCCCGGGCTTCGCCCCGGGCTACGACCCGCGCGCGTCCCGCGATGCGCGTCTGCGACCCTACTAAAAACTATGGGAGGTAAGAGGAGGCGGGGCACTGGGAGGGGGCGCGGCCCACACGGGAAGAGGAAACAGCTGGTGGAATTAACGCTGTTCCTCGCAGTCCCGGGGCCGCGCCTCTCGCCTCCTCTGCGGCCTCGCCGGTGTTGGTCTCCTCCTTCCCTGGGCACAGTGACGTGGAAAGTTAAAGGGCTACTCCTGTAGCGGATTTCTGCCAAAGTACACCAAAACCCTGTCAGACCTCTTGCCGAGCGGCTCTAAGAAGCAATGCTGGTGCTGTTTCAGTAAGACACTTGGTGGGCTTCAAATAGAGAGGACAGCCTCAACTTCTTTAGAAGAATTTAGCTGCAGAGCAAGGAATGTCCTGTGGTCAATGGAGATGGAGCATAAAGTTGGGCTTTTTATCAGTTGCAAACATCCATTGCAGTGTTTCTTGATTTATCAATAAAGAATTAACAGCTAGATTCATCAAAGACCCGTTTTGCGAGTCTTTAATAGCGATTCATAAGGAATCGCTATTAAGGACTTGCAAAACGGGATTCATGTAGGAATTGCGAAAAAATATTGCGATTCCTACATCTTCCCTATTTGCGATTAGCAAATTGCTAATCGCAAATAACGAATAACTCCCCATTCATTCCTATGGGCCTAAAGGCCCATAGGAATGAATGGGGAGTATTCCTTATTTGCGATTAGCAATTTGCTAATCGCAAATAAGATAGCGATTTCAAGGGTGCCAGGGGTGTCCAAAGGAAGCATGTCACCCTTGGGTGAGTGAGGGTTCTTATCCTTAAGGGATGTCTCCCCCAGCCATTTTTGTAGTATTACGTCGGTCCTGAGAGAGGTAACTAAGCACATTTGTTGTACACAATGTTGGAGACTACAGCTGTGCAATTTAGTGTTGAGTGTCCAGAGGACACCCTGTAGCACCCCTGAAATGCAAATTTACACAGGTGTTGCGCACACACATGTCCAAAGGAAATGTGTGTGTGTAACATGCAACAGGGAAAAATGCACTAAAGTGATTTTTTCAATTTTTTCGCTATTTACCACGAAGTCAGACTTCGTGGTAAATAGCCACCAAATATTGCGAATTCGCAATTTCAAATTGGTTAATGAATTGCATTTAAGGAATCTCTAATAGAGATTCCTTAAATCCAATTCCTCGAAAATATGCGATTTTCGCAAATAGCGATTTTTGCATTTGGGATGATGAATCCCAAATGCAAAAATTGCACTCGCAAAGGGCCAGATTCACAGAATCTGGCCCTTTGCGAGCGCAATTTAGCTTGATGAATCTGGCTGTAAGGTTCTTAGCAGGGCTACATACTTGCGAAATAGCAAGAGGTTTATTTGGAAACAAAAACCAAGATTGGCAGGCAGTAGATGTTAAGATTTTGGGTCACAAGGGCTTTTTTTTGCTTCTGCAAAGGCTAGCTTATAATCCTAGATTTGGAGGCAGACAGGCTCCTTTTTCAATCTTTCCTCCAATGCAACTCCAGTCAACAGTCAGCTGTCCTCTTTTCTTTTAATCAAAAAATTAACAATTGAGAAGCATGAAACTGCACCACAGGTGTTTTGGTCATGGCACAGAGGAAAGGATGAATGTCATGAGTGTCAAATTAAACCTTCAAAATGTTTAATTACATTCAGCAGTAGAGTTTGAAGGAGAAGCTTTTAGAGAAGCAAATGTTTGCTTTAACCAAGAGTCAGAGGGTGGGGGATTTACCAATTGTTGAAACCATAATTCAATAAAAAAAGAACAAGGCTGGGCAATCATTTTATGATTAGTAATCCTCATTCAAATATTGAATTCTCCTAAGGTAATGATGGCAGTAAAATAGTGCACAAGATCAGTACGGAGGTCTAGAAAAGATAGTGGTGTTTTTGCTTGAAGGACGACTACAAAGGACTCCTGTTATACTGGCTCTGCAAAAAGACTGGTGGTAATAGGAAAATATTTACAACTTTCTAGAATATCAGGCACTGAATTCCCTAAATTGCATGACAGAGGTACTATCTACAGGGAAATTATTTTCAGTTCAAAAACCTAAAATCAAAGTAGACTGCTGACTGACAACTTTGCTAAAACAAAATGCTGATCATTTTGTAAATGTGGCTTTCTTAGTCAGTGTGCATCAGTTCACAAGAAAACCTTTTAACTAATGGACTACATATAATGGAAAAACCTTCTTCAGTTTTGAATTCCTTGATTGAAAAAGCATGCTATTTATATATAAATGTAAACTACTTTTTTTTACCTGATTACAGGGTAAATGACAACACTTAGTAAACAGGGCAAATGAGAAAAGTACTTATCTTTCAACAATCAAGTAGCTGCATCTTACCTTTGTGTTTCTAGCTTTGGTGAATTTAATGTAGAGATGAAATAGATGGAAGAACTCATCCCTACCTCTCCCTGCTCATTCAAATGTACTGCCTCCTTTTTTACCTACCAGTCCATTCATAGGCATTTGAACCACATGGGAGGGGGGGCAGTATCTGTTTATGAATGGACAAGGAAGAGGCGATGTGCCATAGCCCAGCATGGTTGCCGACCATTCCTTTCACAATAATGAAACAAACCATTCCCCTCCCGTTCGCTCCTCTGACAGACATTTTGGGCCAAGAGTACGAGGGATTAACAGTTTCCATGTTATTGGAGAATGACAAATCATTTGATAAAAATGTTCTTATTCTAGCAAACCTCCTACAGCATAACACACCATCAGGCCTCTGACAATTACTAGTGCATGTTTTACTGATTTAGATTAACTTCAAAATGTTCTTTGCTTTTTTGTTTCCATGTTGGTACCTAGAAAATGCTAATCATGGTCCTAACTACAATGTACTTTCTTAGAGCTGTCATTAGAGCCTAAGTAGTACTGTATTATTGTGAAACCAGTTTGTTAGTTAGCAGAAATGACAGCAGGTTGAGAATGACTAAAGGGGCAGTAGCAATCAATCAAGCATACAGTGAAATACCTTAACATTGTTTCCTTTTAATTAAATTCTGGAGAAAACATTTAGTTTTTTTTTATGCAACCCTTAATATTGCCATTTTAATAATTTCATGGAGCAGTACTGATTTTTTTTTAAAGGAAGAGAAGCTGAATCAGCCATGTCTGGATTCAATCACATGACCCGAAGATTACACAAAGATGGCAGCAATGTGACACTCACCAAGCTATCTAACCAGTTACCATGTAGGTTGTTTGATAAAGGTATGTAGCAAGCTAGAAATGAAAAAATGTCCCACACAAATAATCCCGTTCAATGATTACACCTAATGGTAATGTATTTGGAGGAGGTAACTAAGAGTACTGTTGCTGGGGAAATGTACGTGGAGACATACAATCCATTTGGACAGTGATTCTTAACCTGTGGTCTGGAGAATCCTGGGGTTTGGCAAAGCCTGCTCACGAGTTCTGCGACTGCTTAGAAAATTGAATAATATTACCAGATTAATAAAGTGTACATAAATAAAGAAGCAAAATGTAAAGTTGAACATTTTACAATGTGAAGGAATTAGAAATTCGGAGTTGAACATTTGGTTAGTATTCTCGGATTGATTTGTTGGAGCAGTGCAAGTGCACCAAACAGACTATGGTATGGATGCTGAGTGGCCTCAATGTAATTTAGAACAATTCCAACCTTCCATTAAAATAAAAAAAAAAGATTTATTTTCTTTACTTTCTTTGCAAATTTATAACTTATGTTATAATTATCTGTGTATTTGTTTGATGAATGCGTGGTTCTGTATTTTTGGAGTATTGTTTTGCAGTTCAAAACATCGAAAATGCTCAAAATGTAGTTCAAGGTTTCCAGTATTGACTCAATGTGTGTGTGTGTGTGTGTGGGGGGGGGGGGGTCCAGATTCCACTGATGATTCAGTGGGGTCTCCAGATTCCAATTATGATTCAGTGGGGGTCTCCTGATTACATGAATGATTCAGTGGGTGGGGGGTCTCCTGATTCCAGTAATGATTCAGTGTGGGGGTGGTCTCCGGATTCTTGTAATGATTCAGTTGGGGCCTCCAGATTCCAATAATGATTCAGTGGGGGTGGGGGTCTCCAGGTTCTAATAATGATTCAGTGGGGGTCTCCAAATTCCAATAATGATTCAGTGTGTGTGTGTGTGGGGGGGGGGGGTCTCCTGATTCCAGTAATGACTCAGTGGGAGTCTGCAGATTCCAATAATGATTAAGTGGGGGGTCTCTCCTGATTCCAGTAATGATTAAGTGTGGGGGGGGGGGTGTCCTGATTCCAGTAATGATTCAGTGGGGGCCTCCAGATTCCAACAATGATTAAGTCGGGGGAGGTGTCTCCAGATTCCAGCAATGAATCAGTGGGGGTCCTCCAGATTCCAGTAATGATTTAATGGGAGTCTGTAGATTCCAATAATGATTCAGTAGGGGTCTGTAGGTTCCAATGATTCAGTGGTGGGGGTCTACTGATTCCAGTAATGATTAAGTGGGGGTCGACATAAGTCAAAAGTTTAAGAACTGCGGAATTAAGTGGTAAACTTGAAGCAACCTGAATTATGCTAGCATGGAGAGAAGGTTGAGGGTGAAAGAAAGAGTTGACCATCATTTGTTTACACGGCTAAATTAATTCTAAAAAGAACTGAAATGTAACATTTTTCCAGAAATAAATATTTGCTGTGGTGAATTACCTGAAAGCTTTGTTAGGATTGTGGCAGCAAGTTCTTGAACAATTTCATCATTGCTTTTTCCCGCTCCTTGCATTGTTGTTCTTGGCTGGACATCTAGAATGGTGGTGATTAAAGTGCTAGTCTCTTTTCGCTGTACAAAATACACACATTGATGGATTTAATAAATGGCAGGCATATTCTTGACCAAAACAATATCTTTGACACCTTTACTACAGTTGAATTTTATAATCTGTATTCTCGCAACATGGTGGAAACGTATTGTAATATTAGTGCAGATGACTCCATGCGGTAACCCATTCACTCGCATTTCACTAGCCCATGCTGTCATAACTGTATGCAGGGCCGAATTGGCTGTGCCGGTCATCGGGCATTTACCCGGGAGGCTGGAGGGGTGGAGGACAGTTTTGCAGATGGTGGTCAGTTTTGTTACTGGTGGCCAGTTTTGCAGCAGTGCTGCAATATCAGTTCCCAGTAACAAAAGCAGCAGTGCTTCATACTTGCACCCGCCCCCCCCACCACCACCACCACCACCACCATCCCTCCTGGGGCTGGTCCGACCAAATTGCCAGGGCTGATTTGAGTTTCTAGTCCAGCACTGACTGTATGCCACACCATTATCTTATCGGTAATAAGGCAGAGGGAGTTACCCATGGTAGTTAATGAGTGTTCCTTAGCTATATGTCATGGTCAGCTCTAGCAATCTATTACTGTAGACGATCCACAGGCATAGGTTTAGGGATTTCTGTCATGCCCAAGTTCGGCTTTAATTATGCCTCAGGTTTTCAGATGTAAAATAAATGCAGAAAGCAGAATCTTCCCTTTTACAGTCTCACTAAAGAGAGCTTCAGCTGTCTGTCGCAGGCACTGCATAGAATATTACATAGACTTTGATTTGGGACAGCCTCTTGCACGTGTTGCTTTCCTGTCCTTTCTTCGGTTGGCCCTGCCCTTGGAGCATTTTCTCTTCACCCTTGCTTGTGACTGGTAAGGTTTCTTCCTTACACTGCCGATGTTAAACTACTTTTCGTTTTTCTCATTTCATTTACTGTTTAGACATCCATAGAAATGCATGCCCAGCTCCTTCCGCTCTGTGTGGACTTGGAGCATACTATCACTGTTTCCCTTGCTCCCTGAATCTCTCTCACAGTGTTTTCCCCTCCCATCCTCCCTCCCGAGTATTGTAGGAAGTTGTACGCCTTGCGAAGACTCTAGGACTGCGCCCCGAAATGGAGTTAAACATGTGTTGGTTGCTCGCGACATGGCTCAAATCGTTGGAACCCTGTCCAAAAGACAAGGATTAAAAATCACTTGAACAAAACCTAAGACTTACAAAAATACATATGATATACTCAGCTCTGTCCTACAACCCCCTATGGATTATGCTTTAATGGGTAGGGGTATACCATTCTACAGGACAACTGAGCATCCTGCCTTCCCCCATTAACAAGGTCTGGCAACTCTGGGATATTCACCCCTTATCTTCCCCATATCCCTCCCGAGTACTGGCCTGAGAAGTGCATGACTACTTCGTGGCATGTGAGGCACCAGATTTTGGGCTTGGTGATGTCCTAGGTGTTGCACTGTAGCACCTTCCTGTGCCTCCAGGTGCCCCTTTTCTCTAGTTTTCTCTGTATATCCTGCCCCTCTCCCATTCCATGCCGGTTGCTGCTATTGGCTTTGCTAATTGCCAAATGCTTTAAAATGTGCTGGCATTAGCAAAGTCAATAGCTGGCCATCTTAAAGATCTATTTCGTACACTTTCAAGAAGGCTGCCACATTATGTGATATAATATGGAATGGTGATGCAAAAATAGCAACCATATTTCAAGCTAACCACTACATTGTGTGATGCAATGTGAAATGACATTACCGTCATCTTGAAGTATTACAAATAATTCTGGAGGTTCACGATAGTGGCTGCTGCTTTTTGTTACTATGGGTCACACAACATGACAGCCATTTTAATTGTATGAGTACGTTATTTTCTATATTCTAAAGATGGTTGCTATTTTGTGTCATGCTACGCTGCAACAGGCAACGTGAAGACAATTTAAAAGTATTGAAACATTATTTTCATTAAAGTTGGCAGTTAAAGTCAAAGTCAAAGATCTTTATTCGGAATAAAACATCCATAAAAGTGCATAACAAATACAATGGCAATTAATACAAAAATAAACAACTAAAATTTAGTCTATCTAAAGTTGGCAGTTGATTTATGCCATGCTGCATCATGCAATGTGGTGGCCATCTCGAAAGTATAACAAAGGGACTAAAGTTCGCCAACCACTGCTATTGTCTATGCCAATGCCCGTGCATTTTAAAAGCCTCCGACATTGCAAAAGCCAACAAATGTGATCACAAATTAATAGCAATGTAAGACAGATTGAGTTTGCCAATGCTTGCTATGCATATGCAGTCAATAAACATTCAAATTCCACCCCACACTCATGTCCCCCAAGGTTTACTGCCCATGTATTACAGCTCACAAAGGGGAATAAAATGTTTCTTCTGTACAGCTCTACTTAGTTACTCGGAAACGAGTAAGAAGGACACATTTGAAAGGCTTCTTTCCTTTTCACAACAAAATAACCAATGAGCATTCAGCTTTCCTGCCATGTTCTCTCTCACATATGTTCAAGTTTATTTTTATTTGCATAGGTAATTAAAACCGTTGCAATACAAAAATAGCTTTTGTTATAATCAGAATATACATATAAAACGCCATACTTCATATATCTTGTGTTTATAATTCTTTCTAAAAAGTGTGCTATAATTAAACAATAAGGAGACAAAATTTCCTAGCCACATTATTTTCGACTTTGCACATATCGTTTATAGGTTGAGGTACTTAATTCAAGTCCGTACTTTGTCTTTATTGACTAACAACGTTCTGTAATGTGCAAAGAATTGCTTTCGGCTTGAGTAAAGTACATTTGTGCCAAACAGGGAGCATTCTGTGAAGGGCTTCATATTTAGGGTTGCAACTGTTTATAACCAACTGAAATCGTTGTCAGCTGTTGTACTGGCAGTACCTTTTGGTATAACCTCAGCAACTATACTGGGCAACAGCGCGTTTGTAGTTCATTAGAAGCACACAATACTTAATTCCACTCCTTACTTCCTTTCCCTAGTTATGCCCATGTTCAGTTAGAAGTACTTTCCACTTCGAAAAAGTGCTTTAGTGGCAGAAAAAGAAGGTATAGGAAAACGACCTCTTCAAGCCTCGTCGTTGTCTTGCATTTGTTCCATATGACTAGGTTGTTTAGTAACCACGTTGCTGGCATTTTCTTTTCGCATAGCCGCAGAAACTTTAGTAAGCAGCAATTCAATTATGGGTCGTTAGATGTAAAACATGCCAGCACTGCTTGCCTCCTGGTGTGTACCCCTCGCCGATTAAATTGACGTTTTCACAGTTGTTTCCGTTCTTGTCAAAGTTTTTTACAAGAACATAGTAAATGCAGCAGATCTTCTGGCGCTGAACCACATAAGTGGCACGTAAAGCCCTCATTCTCCTTTTGCCTGGGTGGAAGATGCTGTATGCAGGGTAACAGACCAAGTCTATACTTCAAGAAAGTGATTTTTATAGTTTTAGCATAGCCCAGGTTAAAGTAATTTTGAGTGGCTGGCTCCGTATAGGTATTCAGAGTCATCCATCTGTGAGCACAATTTGAGAGAGATGCTGTGTCCTCTAACCACGAGAGATGTTCGACTGTCTTCCAAACCAGTTTTTAGGTCTCGCCTTCGCAGCGCACATGCGCTACAAAGGCAAAAAGACCTTTTCTGATCGCTTTGGCTTTTCAGCCAAGCCCGTGCACGCGTTCCATTGCCTTCAATGGCAACGCGCGCACGTCAGGAGATTCACATGCGGGAGCGCGCGCCGCCATCTGGCAGCAATTATCGCTCCCGCAAGTGAATCGCGCCTGCCCCCCTCCTCTCCCCCCGCCGTGCAAGGCACTCGTGTTTGTTTATTAGAGCTAGGCAGCTTCAATCTGCTGCGGGCCGTATCGTCCTCGAAATGCTTGTTGTTTTTTTTTAACCTGACGGTGGATTTAAACTATATTTCATTCAGTAATAATGGTAGTTTTGATACAAGCTAAACGAACAAGTTACTTACCTTCGGTAACGATATATCTGTAAGAAACATTAGTTAGTGTTAGATTCCTTACCTTAGAATATCCCCAGGCGTCAGTCTGGATCCGGAAACTTTTGCGTAGCAGTACCCCTGCGCGTCGGTAGGCGTCGTCTGCAGGCGTCCCCTGCGGCTCCGCGTCCGTCGTCAGCGTCGTGCGCCGTGATGACGTCGCTGGAGTATATAGACGCCGCCTCCGCGCGCTGACGTCAGTTCTTTGTACACAGCTTTTCCGCGCCAGAAAACGCAGAGCCATGAGAGAACCAACACTGGTGCCATTTGAAACTAGGGCCCTGAAAGGGATGTCCTTAACCCTAGGTATCAGTTCGCAGAACGGGGAGGATGGGTGGGTTCGGTAAGGAATCTAACACTAACTAATGTTTCTTACAGATATATCGTTACCGAAGGTAAGTAACTTGTTCATCTGAAAGAAACACGTTAGTGTTAGATTCCTTACCTTAGAATAGATACCCCAGCAATACCAACCCCGGTGGTGGGTCTGCGAACCAATACATTCCTACACCAGAAAGTCCTGGAGGACAGAACGGCCAAAGAAGCCATCCCTCCGGACTTGACTGTCCAGGCAGTAGTGCCTCGCAAATGTATGCAGCGAGGCCCACGTAGCCGCCTGGCAAATGTCCTGCAAAGGGACTCCCCGGCCCAGGGCAGTAGTAGCAGCCGTGGCCCGAGTGGAATGGGCCCTCAGCCCAACAGGGGGCTCCTTCCGAGCCAAAGAGTAGCACGCTTTGATGCACAGAACGACCCACCGAGAGATGGTTTGTTTACACACCGCCCGTCCCTTCTTCGCACCCACGTAGCCAACAAACAGTTGGTCATCCACCCGGAACTGGCGTGTGCGATCCATATAAAATGAAAGCGCACGTTTTGGGTCCAGACGATGGAGCCGCTCTTCATCCTTTGAAGGATGCGGAGGCGGGAAGAAGGAAGGGAGGGTGATGGACTGCCCGATGTGAAAAGCAGAAACTACTTTGGGCAGGAAAGAAGGTCTAGTCCTGAGAACCACCTTGTCAGGATGAATGGACAGGAAAGGAGGTTGGACAGAAAGAGCCTGGAGCTCACTCACTCTCCTGGCAGAGGTGATGGCAACCAGGAAAGCCGTCTTCAAAGTCAGGAGGCGAAGAGGGCAAGAATGAAGGGGCTCAAAGGGAGCACACATCAGAAAGGTAAGAACCAGGTTCAAGTCCCACTGAGGCATCACAAACGGAACAGGTGGATACATGTGTGTGATGCCCTTCAAGAATCTCGTCACAATCGGGGACTTGAACAAAGAAGGCTGATCAGGAAGCCTCAGAAAGGCTGAAAGGGCAGAAAGGTAGCCCTTGATAGTGCCCAGAGCAGAGCCCTGCTGGGCAAGAGAAAGAAGAAACAGAAGAACCTCTGAAAGAGGGGCAGAAAGAGGATCCACAGCCTTTGCTGTGCACCATGCCACAAATCTGTTCCACCGACAGGCGTATACCGACTTTGTGGAGGGACGCCTGGCTGCCAGAATTACATCACAGACTTCAGGAGGCAAGTCAAATGGCCTCAACTGCCGCCGCTCAATCTCCAAGCATGGAGGTGGAGACTGGACAGGTTCGGGTGGAGGACCGTCCCCTGCTGCTGCGACAGAAGGTCCTCCTGAAGGGGCAGGCGGATCGGGGGACCGACTGACATGCTGAGTAGCTCGGGATACCAGTACCTTCGAGCCCAGTCCGGAGCCACAAGGATAACTTGGGCCCAGTCGCGCCTGATCTTCTTCAGCACTCTGGGCAGAAGTGGTATAGGCGGAAAGGCGTATAACAGACCGCAACTCCACTCGCGCCGAAAGGCGTCGCCGTGCGAGTGCCGTCTTGGAAACTCAAACGCGCAGAACTGATGACATTGCGCGTTCTCTTCTGTGGCAAATAGATCTAACCAAGGCTCTCCCCATCGCAGAAAGATGCCTTGCGCCACGTCCGAGTTCAGACGCCATTCGTGATCCATCGAGCACCGACGGCTGAGTTCGTCCGCCCTGGCGTTCAGAGAGCCTGCCAGGTGTTGAACCGTCAAGGTCACGCCCTGACGTTCCAGCCACTGCCAGAGGCGCAGAGCCTCCTGGCAAAGGGTCCACGACCCCACTCCGCCCTGTTTGTTGCAGTACCACATGGCGGTGGTGTTGTCGGTGAACACCTGCACTACACTCCCGTTGACAAAGGGGAGGAATGCCTTCAGTGCTAGACGAATCGCCCGCAGCTCCAACAGGTTGATATGGAGCCGGGACTCCGCCGGAGACCAGATGCCTCTGATCTCTGCCTCTCCCAAGTGGCCACCCCAGCCCTGGAGGGACGCGTCCGTCACGACAACGTGCTCCGGTTGGGGAAGGGAGAGGGACCTGCCTCTGACCCAATCGCGGTCCGTAAGCCACCACTGCAGTTGTCTCGCAGTGCCCTCTGAGATCAAGACGTGGTCGGACAAGTTGCCCTGATGCTGGGCCCACTGAAACTTCAGGTCCCACTGCAGAGCCCGCATCCGCCACCGGGCGTGATGCACCAGAAGGATGCAGGAAGCCATCAGTCCCAGCAGCCGCAGCGTCAACCTGACCGAAACCCGGGATAGCGGCTGAAAGATGGGAATCAAAGCCTGAATATCCCGGACCCGCCGTTCCGGAGGATAAATCCGAAACTGCGCCGAGTCCAGAACCGCTCCGATGAAAAGGAGCTTTTGAGAGGGACACAGGTGTGATTTCGGCACATTGATGGAGCCAGGTCGTGCAAGAGGTCTGCCGTCATCTGAAGGTGGTGGACGACTGTCTGGGGCGAGCCCGCCTTCAACAACCAGTCGTCTAGGTAGGGGAAGACTGAAACCCCCAACCTGCGCAGATGGGCTGCGACCACCGCCATCACCTTTGTGAACACCCGTGGGGCGCTGGTAAGGCCGAAGGGAAGCACGATAAACTGAAAGTGCTCCTGGCCTACCGTGAACCGCAGGTAACGCCGGTGGGCCGGCAGGACGGGGATGTGAAAATAGGCATCCTGCAAGTCCAACGCTACCATCCAGTCTTGTGGGTCTAGGGCAGCCAAGACCTGAGCTAACGTCAACATCTTGAACTTCTCCTTCCGGAGGAAGCCGTTGACGTTCCTTAGATCCAAGATAGGACGTAGGCCCCCCTTATCCTTCTTGGGTACCAGAAAGTAGTGGGAATAGCAACCACGCCCTACTTCTGGCCCAGGAACGCGCTCGATGGCCCCCTTGGCCAAGAGGGCCGTAACTTCCTCCTGCAGAAGCGTCAAGTGGTCCCCCGACACACGGTGGTTCTGCGGTGGCATGGCTGGAGGAGTGGTCTCGAAGGGGAGGGAGTAGCCCCTTCGGACGATTTGCAGCACCCACCTGTCCGAAGTGATCGTGCGCCAGTGAGCGTGGTGATGGCGAACCCTGCCACCCAATGGCGTCACATGGGGCCGAAAGCACGGACTAGGAGGATTTTGAGGCCGATGCTGCGGGGGGAGGTGTGGTCTGACCCCGCCGTTGTCCCCGACCGCCACCACGGCGGTTCCCACGGCCGCCACCGCGTTGAAAGGATTGTTGCGGCGCGTGGCTGGCAGCACGTGTGGGGGCGCCCCTTCCCTGGCCACGAAAGGGACGAAACGAACCCGGTTGCTGACGCTGGGTCGAGAGACCCAAGGACTTGGCCGTGACCCTGGAGTCCTTGAAGCGTTCCAGCGCGTGGTCCGCCTTGTCACCGAACAGGTGACAGCCATCGAACGGCATGTCCATCAATGTATTCTGGACATCTGCCGAAAAGTTGGCGGATCTCAGCCAGGCGTGGCGACGAATCGCCACCGTCGTCGACATAGCTCTGCCCAGCGAGTCGGTCGTATCAAGACCACACCGTATCGAATATTTAGCTGCATCTCGGCCCTCAGCCACAGCCTGACCGAGTTTTGCCCGCACCTCCATGGGGCATTCTGGCAGCAGTTCCGCGACCGTATCCCACACAGAGTGGGTGTAGCGGCCCAAGAGGCAAGCGGTGTTGCAAGACCGCAGGCCCAAACTAATGGACGAGAAGACCTTCTTGCCAAACTGGTCATACCTCTTGGATTCCCGGTCGGGCGGGGCCGACGGGAATGCGGACTGGGAGGTCGAGGCCTGGATCACCAGACTCTCAGGAGTGGGGTGGGTAGACAGGAACTTGGGGTCGTCCGGACAAGGACGGTGGCGCCTGGCCACGTTCCGATCAACAGGCGCACCTGAAGCGGGCCTGGACCACGTGCCCAACAGAACGTCTGACAAGGCTTCATTAAACGGCAGCAGTGGCTCCTGTGGGCATGACTGCGGTTTGAAGACCTCAGTGAGGATGTTAGGCCTCACGGCCGCGACGGGGAGCTCAAGGTGTAAGGCCTTGGCAGCCCTCATCAGCACCACTGAATATGCAGCTCCCTCCACCGATGCCACGGAAGGAGGAGAGATCAAACCAGGGTTAGGAGAATCGTCCAGACCACTGGCATCCCCCAAATCACCTGTCCAGTCCGGGTCATACTGGCACTCGCGTGACAGAGGGTCCTCAGACCCCTCCCAACCTTCCCCGTACTCTTCATCTTCTCCATACTCGGAGTCAACGATGTAGACCGGCTCCTCGGGGTTCACAGGCCCCATCGGCGTCAGACCCGGCGTCGAGCGACGCCGGTCCGACTCCGCGTCCGGATTCGGGGTGGGTATGGGGACGGCGCCGCCCGGAGCCGGCGCCGGGCCCCCGGCGCCGGCCAAAGCCGGCACAGGAGAACCGGCGCCGCGCGGGGGCGGCGTCGGGGGCAACCCCGATGGAATCGGCGCCGAACCAGCCGGCAGGCCAGCCGGCGTCGACCCCGAAGGCCCTTGCGGCGCCGGGGTCGGAGCCGTCGGCGGCACCGGGCCCGGAGCACCCGATGGCGTCGAGCCAGGGACACCCGAACCGCCAGGGCCCTCGGACGGCAGCACTGGGCCCGTAGGCGCCGTAGGCCCCGTCGGAGAACTGAGGGCCCTCATGGCCATGAGGAACGCCTCAATCTCCTCAGGCGTCGCACCGTGCCCAGGGACCGGAGGGTATGGGGCAGGCCGCGCCGGTGACTCACGCGGAGCCGCGGGGTTGGGGTCACCCGAACCCCCGGCCGCGTCACGACGCGAGCGTCGGGGGGAGTCGGGGGTACGATGACGACGCCCCGACTTCTTGCGTTTCCTACCTGATGATCCCGATGAATGGTGACGACTTCCGGAGCGCTCGGCGCGGCTCCGCGACCGCTCCCTCGAACGCTCCCTGGACCTCCGGCCGGACCGAGACCTCTCCTGACGCGGGGCCGACACCCGGAGCTCCAGCAGCTTGCGGGACCGCTCCCGCCTAGCCTTGCTAGTGAGGGCCCGGCAGTCGACGCAGCCGTCCACTTCGTGGTCGGGGCCCAGGCACCGGAGACAGAGTCGGTGATGGTCCGTGACCGACATCGTGCGGTCACACCCGTCACAGGTTTTGAAACCGGGCATCCTACCAGGCACAAAAAGAGTATTCAAAGTTGAACAAGTTGGTCAAAAGACCGGAGTACTGCTCTTCGGATCTGCGCTTGCTGGCGCGGAAAAAAGAAGAACTGACGTCAGCGCGCGGAGGCGGCGTCTATATACTCCAGCGACGTCATCACGGCGCACGACGCCGACGACGGACGCGGAGCCGCAGGGGACGCCTGCAGACGACGCCTACCGACGCGCAGGGGTACTGCTACGCAAAAGTTTCCGGATCCAGACTGACGCCTGGGGATATTCTAAGGTAAGGAATCTAACACTAACGTGTTTCTTTCAGATACCTTTTTTACCGCAGTATTGTAACGATGAGGACGTTAAAGGGGCTCACACGGACTCAGATATTTTGATAGGTAGCCCCTCGAGAGCAAACGCGTCCCTTTTCCAGTCAGTTATCAGATCGGAAAAAACGCTTTTTATTCTAAACATAAAGGGGGCATTGCTTTAAGTTGTGTGCTTAACAGTGTGAAGAAGGCTATGTAAAATAGGTATTTTAAATATAAACTTAAACCTAAAACGTGTCCACTTGCCGGTATGCCGTGTGACCTTTGAACCCGCTATATGCCGTAGCACATCACATATCGAGGAATTAGAATTTTCACGTAATTTTGCGAAGTTTTGTTAAAATTTCAGGAAACATAATTTTCCAATTTCCGACAAGTAGTTCTTAAACCACAGGAAAAAATGTTTTATTCCTAAAAAAAAAAAAATCCTATCTTCTCTGTAATATAAAAACTGTTTAATATTGCCTACTTTGAAAAACGAACCCCCTATGCTCTGTGCAGGATGAACCACGTTTCCCTCAGAACTTCAAAATGATTTCCATGTTGTATACGATTACAAAATACTGAAGCACACTACAGATGCTATACATTCAACGTTTTAACACCATCGCTGCTGCAGCAATTCCCCTCCTGTGCTGCATGATCTCTATTCCCATTGTTCATGACGAGCTGAGCTCGTCATCAGCACAGCTCAACCGTGCCTCATGACGAGCTGAGCTCGTCAATGCATCGAAGGCGTTAAGGTCTCGTTTTATATACAGACGTTAACATCTTCCTGCAGGGCATTGTAATCTCTCCCTATTCTGGGAGAAATGAGGGGAGGGACGGAGAGAGAGAGAGAGCTATCTGTTCAGGATCACACGTGTAGTCAAATTGAGAAGCTGGGATTAGACCTTGAGTCTCCTCGTCCGCCAGTGCACAATTTACCAACCACTTAAAGCCTCGTCGTAGATTGCAATAAATGCTGTAGTTTTTACCTTCAAACCTAAACGTGTGAACTTGAATGACAATAAGAATACCGTCAGACATGCACAGTGCCTGGAACTGGTGCGAGCATCTTTCGTTTTCTAGATTTTATGCTGCAGTTTAAATTTGACAACCAAGCTGATTTCTGGGAAGCAAATGCACCTCATTTTAGTACACACCCGCCCTATGGGCAGGATTGCTCGTTCTAGGATATGTGTCGCTCATCTGATGGGACCAATGAAATCGTAGAGTGACAGTTGTTGACGTGCCTCATTTCCGCACCTCCCTTCCGGCAGGTGAGTGCGGCCGGAGCCAATGGAAGTTCCGCCAGGTGTGATGGTAGCAACGCCCCTGGTCATTCATCTAGCACTGTTTGTAAGGCTGCAGGGTTTAACAAAGCAACCATGCAGCCTTACGGGCGCGGTCTAAATAAGGCCCGTTAAGTAATGATGATCATCATATTGTTTGGCCAGATCCAAAAGCAAACAAGCATTGGTGGAGCTAATAGGTCTCGCCTATACGACAACTATTGGCATTGTCAGGGGTTGTTTAGCCATGCTGATCAGTGTGACTGTGGTGCAGCATGGCTAAAAATAAAAAGGGAAAAGCGCTTCAAAGAAGCAAACCATGATTGCGTTATAGCCCCTTTATTTTCTTTAATATCCGCAATGCTGTACGGCAACTGCACAGCTGTACAACTTTGCTCAAACACATCGACAAAGACAATTGTTCTCGCATAGGCGAGGCTTATTGTGCGTTATAGCCCCTTTTATTTTCTTTAATTTCAGCAATGCTGTACGGCAACTGCGCAGCTGTACAACGTGGCACAAACACATCGGCAAAGACAATTGTTCTCGCATAGGCGAGGCTTATTGTCTTTGAAAATGCTTGTTTACTTTTACTTACAATGAGAAATGTAGAACTACATGTCCTAGAACACATTATTTCGTTCATTAAGAGTGAACACTAAGTAGACTTTTTGAAAAACAATGTTCAATCTGACACAACTCTTTTTAAAAGGCAAGTCACGCACCATGTTGTGGCTGTGCGTCTGCGAGAGTGCTGGTTGTAGATCCTCTTTCTGGTCTGGCACTGTCATGATACTTGGTGCATTGCTGAGTGTCGCTGTTTACCAGCCAGGGGACGGCCAGGTTTATAAGCAGACAAGGTACATCTAACAGGCAGTGATGAGCACCAAACTACTCACACAAGGTCAAATTCATATGTGTAGGCATGGGGAGAATAAGTGATTTGCCCAGACAGAATCCCGCAATGTGGAGCCAACGCCGGGTTTTGACCCTTACCCTGTCCCTAACACATCAGTGCACATTTTCGATGACATGGTTTTTTGTGCGCAAGTAATTTTTGTTTTTTTAGGGTTTTATATAGCGGGAACTCCACCCGAAGGTATTGGAGCGCTTCACATGAGCACCAGTTACATTACACAGGGACACATTCATTTTTGGCAGTCGCAGGGAGATTCCGTGATTTGCCCAGAATCACAGGATGTTGAGCGCCCCTGCCGAGACCCAACCCAATTGGCCAGGTTTGAGGTTGACCACTCTAGCCGTTAGACCACATCCATCCATTACCCTTTGCAGGCTGTTATGTTTTAGCAAAGTTATTGGGAGGTGTTTGCGGGGGTTACGTTTCAAACTGTGGATGGTGGAGTGGGCCTCTAAAAATGGATGACTGTGCTTAGACTGCAGTTTGATCTAGCCACTTCAAACCCAAACCCTGAAAGTTCCCTACATTATTTTCTGCTGTTGCTAGGCAGTTTACAAGATCAAACAATTGGATGTTTAAATTGAGGATTTCAAACCCTAGCCTGGTAATGTGGTAATATGTACCAGCACGATCATAGGTTGAACTTAAAAATAAAAACAATAGCGCTCCTCTGCAACGGCTTCTGGCACCTTGTCTGGGGAGAGGATGTGGCCTAACGACCAGAGCGGCTGACTTCAGAGCTGAGGAACAACGCTCGAGCTTCCGGTCACCTCAGCATCCTGAGTGCAACGACCCTCGAACGGTGCCACCCAGGGGCAAACAAACAACATGTCACGTGCGTTACCATTATTAATGGGGAATGCAGAGGACACGGACAGCATCCGAGCAAACGCGCATTTGTTTCTGAACTTTTAGGGTGGTGAGGGAGGAGGTTTGCCTTTTCCTGACAGCATGCATGCAACAGAAGATCTGTAAATGCGCAACAATTGTATCTCGGAAACAATTGGCCCCACTGCTGCTTTTACACAACTGGAATTACTGATAGCAGCATCTCGGGTGATTTTGAAATTAATATATTTTTTTATAATCTTTTTATTTGAATCTTAATATTGAACAATCTGAGATGAAATGGCCACTTTAAAGACAGCAACAAAACCACTTAAGGAGATTGCATTTGTTTCAGGTTTTTCAAACCCTACTGGGATAGACTACATCACCACTCAAATGTAATTCAGGCCTTATGTGTTAGGCCACACGCATTGCACTGTCGGCCATTTTTGCGTCACAATTTTCTACGTAATATGATTGTTCTGTGAGAACCACTCCACAATCTTTCATTAATACCTGACAATTTAATAGAGGTAGCTTGGTTTCACTGCATACCAACGGGTGGTTGCTTTATTTAATTTAGTTCTGTGCACTTGTATAATTGCCTCTGTTGATCTCAGCTCAGCTCCTATATTCATGTTTGTAAACTACTGTAGATGGGGATTTTGATCTCAGACCTGTAGATATCATTCCAAAAACATAGGTTGAACGGATGATGATCTTAAGCATTATCAGTACTTTTATGCTGTATATTGCGACTCCCCCTCAGCAAAAAGAGAACAAAACAAGCAGTTGCAAGGCCAATAGGTCTGACGTTAGCAAGCTAGTGCACTGGTTATTTTTTCTATTTTTTATTGCAAGCCTGTGCCACAAGAATAAAAAACGAAATTTTAATAACATCCATGATGTGACTGTTTTACTAGTTATGTTTTTCAAATAAGGAGCATTTCAATTATGCCGGGCATTATTATTACTGTTTGTGAAAGAGACCAAAATAAATTATGACCTAACCAAGCACACAAATTGCAGCCAGCTTTTAGGTTACAATATCACTTAAACACTTTCTAACAACAACTTTAACAAGCATTGGCATAGCCAATAGGTGTCTCCTTTGGGACCTTATGAGTGTTTAGCCATGCAACACTTGATGTTGTTGCACCAAGGATATTGTGCTGAACAACTAAACACTTATAAGGTCCCAAAAGCGAGACCTATTAGCTATGCCAATGCTTATTTTAATTTGGTGGTAGTTGTAGGTGTTTCCCAAAGCTGATTCAGCCCCACATTATGTAAGCTGCTTTTAAGATAATTCGCAGCAGGTTAAGCAGTATGTTGTTGTAGCACCTTCCATAGCTGTTCATTAGAGTTTCCTAAGGGGCTTTCCGCACTTTGTCCCAGGTAATGATTTATGCCCCTTTTCTTGCAAGATATTGTTTCTGTATACCAAACTTGAGTCTGATTTGCGCCGGTGAAGTATATTTGGGCAGCCCGAATATGACCCTGTATGTAGTTGTTACTGTAGTGTCAATTATTTTAGCATCTCTTCCTTTCTGAGCCTCACTGCCATAGGTAATTGTTGGCAGTAGCTTTGCACGAACCACCTGTACCAAGGGTAGAATCAATGGCCCATTTAGTTTGGTGTTTATTGTTTTTAGAGAAGTTGCCAGGGCAAGGCCTTGATGCCTGATGCTGTTTTTCTGTGCCAAAAATTGGACACCTTTGTCTAGCTTTACGCCAAGATATTTGTATTCCAAAGCGTCCTCAATTCGGGTCCCTCCCAAGAACCAAGCAGCTGGGTTTTTTCTTTTATTGCTGACCGTCATGGTTCTTGTTTTGTCCAGATTTATCATTAAACCATTTGCTTTAGAAAAGTCCTGTGTAGTATTTAAAAGGTGTTGTAATCCTACTTTCGTTTGACTGATCAGGACCATGTCGTCCGCATATAGGAGACATGGCAGTAATATGTCTCCAAATTTTGGGGCATGTGAATTACAAGTATTTAGTAGCGGGACAAGGTCAGCTATAAACAAGTTAAAAAGTGTAGGTGCTAAAACACATCCTTGTTTAAGCCCTTTTTCCATTGGTATAGGTCTCGACAGGAGTTACCCATCGCCCAGCTTTATCTGAACCCATGTATCAGTGTGCAGATTTATCAGCACGTTTAATAGGGACTGTGGCAGCCCCCAACTGTGCAATTTGGACCATAGTCTGTTGCGATTGACATGGTAGAAGGATCCCTTATAATAAATAAAACATAGGTAAAGGGGCATCCTTGCAGATTCAGCCTTATCCATAAGCATTGCCATAGTATATTTGTGATGGTCCCAACTGATTTTGCAAATCCAGTCTGGTTTAATGGAATTGCAGATTTCTCTGTAGCCCATGCCTAATGCTCCTCTAGTAACATTCTAGTAAATAATTTTGCCTCATTGTCCATTAGGGCCACTAGCCGATAGTTTTGTGGTGTTGACTTTTCACCTGACTTGTAAATTGGTGAGATAATTGATTGACAGAGTGTTCGGCATCCTTATTTCTCCAAAGAGTGGTTCCAATGCTTCTGCCCCAAAGTGTGTCTCTTGCTTATAAAATACCAGTGGTATTCCATTTGGGCTGGGAGCTCCTTCTTTCCTTCTCTTACCTATTTGCTGTTTGATGGTACTAATTTGGCTCGTTGACAGGTCCTCTGTTAATAAATCTCCTTCTAATTTCTCAAGTACGGTTTTATTACTTGCAGGCCAGGCCTTGGTGGTTATTTGGCCTTCTGATACATTTTGAGATTCTTGACCCCACACCCTGAGCTCCGTGTCTTGGTGGAAATGGGACCCATGGACATTTACCCATGCTTCCTCTGAAATGTTTGAAGAGATTCCATCGTGGTCTGGGTGGATGAATTTATTTATTGTGCTCCAGAAGCTGGCGCTGTTATTTTGTTTAATGTCGGCGTGTAATTTTGCCCAGAGGTAGTTCTCCACATCTCTATTTGCCTCCCTTTTTTATTTTTTCAACAGTGCCATTTGCTTTCCTAATAATTGTAGTTGTGTTTTATCATTTGGCTTGCGGTGAAGTTGTCTCAGTGAGCGACAGATGGAATTTTTGGTGAGCATGATATCTTGCCTGGCAGTTTGTTGTATGGGCTTCACACCGCTAAATCTCTGTGGGTTTGGTGGTTTGATCTTAGTTGGATAAACTGCCATTGTTGTAGCAAAGTTTTCCCATATTCTAACTTCACCTTGTCTAGCCCTCAATTCAAGATGTTTTGTAATTTCCAACATCCTGCTTTCTGCAGCTATCATGAACTTGATTCTTTTAGTATTAAATCTCTTTATTCAGAGCAAAGAAAATACCGACCCATGCTTGTGTAGGCACCGGCCACAAAAGTACAATGCATAAGTAAGGTCATAGTAGGCATAGGTGTCAATCAGGACACAGTAAACACAGCAAGCCGCCTACAACCCAGAGGGGCCGGCCGCGTCAAAAAGCAATGGAGCATGTCGCGTGCTAAAAGAATCTGTGCAACAAAACCAAAGCCCAACCAACCCCAAACAACCCTTCCCTGTCCCCGCCCCCCACCCCCCTTCTTGTCCGCTAAGTAGGCCATGCCCAACCCCGTCCAACCCAGCTGCCCTAAAGGGCCGGTTCCTGAACCATCGCATTCTGAGCTGTGCGTCTGCGGGCCTTGGTCTTAGGCTCAGGGAGCAGGGTGTCCGCAAGATGCAGCAATCGCAGGTATCGGGGGCAGCTCAGCTCCCGAAATTCCCCGGTGAGCAAAGTCAAGAACGGCCGCCAGATGTCTGCAAACTCCTCGCTCCTCCCTGCCGCCGTCAGGGACAGTTTCTCCATCCCTAAAACTGTCCAAAGTCTATGTAGCCAGCCCAGGTGTACGGGTGGCTGTGGGTCTCTCCAGCGTGCCACAATGTTCTGTACCGCGGCACCCAGAGCTATGGCAATCAACCTCCCTCTCATGGATTTCAGGGGGTACATTAGCACATTCGGTAAGCCAAGAATTACATAGGCGGGAAACCTAGGGAATTGGGTGTCTAAGTGCGCATCAACGAGGTCTAGGATGGTGGTCCAGTATTGTCGCAGCCTCTCGCAGCTCCAGAGCAGGTGTTCGAGCGTGCCCAGTTCCCCACATCCCCTCCAACATCGATCACTTGCCTTGGGATCCCAACGATGGATGCGTGCTGGGGTATGATACCAATACATGGCTACTTTAGTCAGGGTCTCCATGAGGCCGGTGTGGTAGGCCGGGTGTCTGGCTCTATGATAAATCCCCTCCCACTCCTTCCGCGTGAGCTGCCTCCCCAGGTCTTCCTCCCATCTGGCTTTCCCCGGGTGGTAAGTGTATGTGTGAGTGAGGAGCAAGTGTTGGTACAGATCGGAGAGTAGTTTCTTCTCTGACGTGAGCGTGAGGAGCCATTTCTCATATGGCGTGAGGAAACGCTGCGCTCCCGGTCGAATGAAGGGGTGCAGAACCCGATGCTGGACCTGTAAGTATGGGAGTCTGTCTGCCTCCTGTATCCCATACTCCTCTCTCACTTTCTGAAAGGAGAGGATGCCCTCCAGATTGAACATGTGCCCTACTTCCCTGCAAGGAGTGGTCCTCCATGTTTTGAAAAGCTGTGCATCCAGGCCCGGAGTAATGTCGGGATTCCCGAATATGGGCATCAACGGGGAGGGAAACGAGGTGAGTTTTCTCCGGACAGCCACTTGATCCCAGACTTTCATCACTGTGCTCGTGATGTAGGATGCATAGAGGTTAGGGGGTCTGTGATGCCGCGGTAGAAAGGGAACCCCTTGCAGAGGTCGACCAGCGACAGCCTGGTCCTGAAAGAGCCAATGTTTACTAGACTCAAGTTGGTACCACTCCACCAGAGTGCGTAGCTGTGCCGCTTGAAAGTACAGGGTGAGGTCCGGCAGACCCACGCCGCCATGTGCGGGGGGAGAGTCGCTATTCGCTGCTTAAAACGGGGGCGGCGTCCGGTCCAGACATAACGCGCTAGATCCGCTTGCATCTTCTGGAGCCATCCCATTGGTGGGCTCAGGGGCAGGGTCTGAAAGATGTACAGAACTTGCGGCAGGAGGGTCCTCTTGACTGCCACTACACTTCCGAGCCAGGAAAGTGTGAGGCGGTTCCACTTACGCAGCGTCTCACTAATTTGCGCGCTCAGTTTGGAGTAGTTAACGATTCAGAAAAGGGGGTGGTGATGAACAGAGTGTCTGAATTAAGCAGACCACTCTTAGCCAGTCCAAAGATCAGGGCTTGATCCATCACCATTATTTATCTCACTGCACCATCCCAGTTCAGAACCTGGCTATATGCAAATCAGTCTGTCCCTGGCCCAGTGCATCATGGGAACAGGGCAGACTAAACTACCAAGCCAATTCTTCACCAGAAAGGAGACAAGCTACCGGGGACCGGTTTCTGGCATTTCAGCCGTCGTCGGCCCGGCTTGCTTGAATCCTGATGGTGCAGTGAGAAAGGGACTCATGTCTGAGTATACCCTGCCACACCTATAGTGGCCAAAAACGATTCAGAAAAGGGGGTGGTGATGAACAGAGTGTCTGAATTAAGCAGACCACTCTTAGCCAGTCCAAAGATCAGGGCTTGATCCATCACCATTATTTATCTCACTGCACCATCCCAGTTCAGAACCTGTTTGGAGTAGTTGGCTTCTGCCGTGCCCCGCACCGTCGGCGCCAGTAGGACCCCTAGATAGGGGACTCTGGTATCAGACCACTGCAGATCAAACTCCGCTTTGGCATCCGCCAGCACGTCGGGGGGCAGGGACACATTCAGGGCCACCGATTTACCCACGTTGATTTTAAAGCCCGAGGCCTGTGCAAAGGAGTGTAGTTCGACCAGGAGCGCCCGCAGGGATTGCATAGGGTCCATCAGGGAAAGCAGGATGTCGTCTGCATACAGGCTAATCTTGTGCGTATCTCCCCCAAAGGGAATGCCCCTAATGCGGTGGTGATGCCTGACCCGCTGTGCTAGCGGCTCCATGTAGAGCGCAAACAGGAGAGGGGAGAGAGGACCTGCCTGGTCCCCCTGCCTATCGGGAAGCGCGGTGAGGTGTGGCTGTTAACCCATACCGTCGCGGTGGGCTATCTATAGCAATTAAATATCCGGTTTCGGGTAGTCTCTCCTAGGCCGAACCTCTGGATTGCCTGTTCAAGGTAGGGCCAGTGCACCCGGTCGAAAGCCTTCTCGGCATCGATGGCGAGGAGCATACATCCCGGTCTCGTGCGCGAACCGGCCTCAATAAGATGGAGGACCCGCCTGGTGTTGTCACTCGTTTGCCGCTGGGGGATGAAGCCGGCCTGGTCGGGTTCGACCAGTTGCTGCATGTACGGCGCCAACCGGTTCGCAATGATACCCGTATACAGCTTGAGATCCACATTCAACAGAGATATTGGTCTGTGGGATCCGCACTGAGTGGGGTCCCTACCGGCCTTGGTTATCACCGATATCGCCGCCTCTAGGAGTTCCGGGGGGATAGACCCAGCCTGATCAAAGGTGTTGAAGAGATCCCGCAGTAGGAGGGCCACTTGCTGGCAAAACTTCTTATAAAAAGCCGCAGAGTATCCGTCTGGGCCCGGGAATTTCCCCAGCTTGAGGCGAGAAATCGCGGAGATGACCTCTTCCAGACCAATGGGCCTGTCGAGGAATTGAGACTGCGCTTCGGTCAGCGACGGGAGAGTGGCCTCATCCAGGTATTTGCTACCGCATTCCACATCCAGCCTGTCTGCGTCATACAAGTCGGCATAGAAGGACCCGAAGGCTGCCGCTATTGCAGCGTCTTCGGTGAGCGTATCACCTCGGGTGGTTCTAATGGCATGAATGCGCCGCTGCTGCCGCTGTTCCCGCAGCTTACATGCCAGCAGTCTCCCGCAGCGGTCCCCACCTGTGTAGTAGGCATGTTTCAGGCATATCGCTGCAAATTCCGCGACATCCTGATCTAGCGCGGCGAGCATCTTCCGCTCCGTGCAGAGCTGGCGCCACGCCCTGGCCGCCCCGGTGCATTGATGCAGTTGTTCGAGTTCCTTTACGCGTTGTGTGAGGTCGGCCCTTTTCTGCGCGCGCTCCCTATTATTGGCTACCGCCAGTGAAATGAACTCGCCTCGGAGGACAGCCTTTAGCGTTGCCCATTGGGTAGCTTTGGAAGTGTCCCCATTAGCATTGTGTGCGAGAAATTGACAAATGGCTGCCTTGATCTTCTCCACTGCGGAGGGGTTCTGCAGCAAGCCATCACGCAGGCGCCAGTGCCATTGCGGGCTGGGTGTATCGGGTACCAGAAAGGGTGCCGAAAGCGGGGAGTGATCAGAGAGCGAGGCCGGATGGATCTCCACCTCCTGTGCCCATGTTGCCAAATGGGCAGAGCAAAGCAGGTAATCCAGCCGCGCGTAAGACTTATGGGCCGCTGAATAGTGTGTATATGCTGTGTCGTGAGGATGGAAGTGTCTCCACAGGTCGATAAGACCCAAGTCTGCGAGATGTGCGTGGTGCTCCGTCGACAGTGCCCCCACCTGGCCCACCCTCTGGTTAGAACGATCTGCAACATTGTGGAACACCAGGTTTAAGTCCCCTCCCAGTAGCAGATGTTGGTTTGTGTTAGCTGTAGCCACCTCAAGCGCAGAGTGCAAGTATCTTTCCTGTCCTTCATTAGGTGCATACATGGAGCCTATGAGTAGTGTCTGCCCTGCCACAGAGAAGCGGTGAATTAGTAGCCTGCTATTCACCTCTGCCTTCTTCTGCAACACCCGACCCTTAAAAGACCTAGCTACCAATATAGCCACCCCGGCCACTTTCTTGGACGCGGATGAGAAAAGCTGCTCAGGGAAGGCGCGGGACCGGAGCCTGTGATGGTCCTTGGTCAGCAGGTGTGTCTCCTGTAGGAGGCAGATGTCGGCCTGCGAGCGCTCTAAAAAGGAGAGGATCGCCCTGCGCTTGTTAGGGCTATTAAGCCCCCTGACATTTAGGGAAAGAATAGTCAGTGGAGGCATCATTCCAGGTGTGGATCGGGAGCGCGCTTATGTTCCGCGTGGGCTAGTGGCCTGTGGGATAAGGGGTCAATGAAAGTTCTCAGTGTCCGCGGACAAGAAGGTACCCCCCCACCCATCCCCCCTCCCCTCCCTTCAAAGGACTGTCCCGCCCTAACCCCAACTAGTGAGCACCACCGACCCCACCCCACCCGAGTCCCACCCCCCTCCCCATCTCTTCACCCCAACAAAACCAAAACTTGGAATGCCAAAGAACAAACCATAGTCCCGGTCCTGGTGGGCAACACAGGTCCGTAGAAGGGTCTCCGTAGGGAACGTGACAGTGGCGGCTTCCCCCCGGCCCCCCGACCCCCCCATGTTAGAGCGAAGTGTGGTGAGTGACCTCCATCATGCTGCTCACGGGGCCACCGTGGTATCCCGCTCTACTTCCTGGACAGCTGCTGCCTGTTCCTTGGCTATAGTCTCAGGGTCTGGTTTTAGGTGCGCTCCACGCCTGCGCCGCCGTCCAACTCTTTGCCAGTCGTCCTGGGTGCGCCGCGCCGATCCGTCCTGAGACCCATGGGGCGGTCCATCCTCTGAGTCTGAAAGGTCTGGTAGGTCGATGTTCAAGAGGGCGCAAGTGTCTCTGAGAGAGCGAAGTTGGTGCAGTTTCCCCTGCCATTTGAAAATGATCCGGAACAGATGGCCCCAGGAGTATGGTACCTCTTTCTCTCGCAAGAAGGCTGTCACGACCTTTAATTCGCGTCTCTTCTGCAGCGTGATAGCCGCTAGGTCCTGAAACAATGCCACGTTCACTCCTCGAAATTGCAAGGGTTGCTTTCGCCGAGCCTCCTGGAGAATCCTCTCTTTTAACGGGAAGTCAGGGAGGTAGGCCAGGATGTCTGGTGGCAGGGCCGGGGCTCGCCGCGGCAGGCCCACTCTATGAGCACCGTCTATGCGTATGGGGAAGTCCACTGCTTCTCCTAGCACCTCCCGGAAGAGATCCTGCAGGTATCCAGTGACGCTATTCCCTTCGGCCCCCTGTGGCACATTCTGGACCCGTATATTATTTCTCCGAGAGCGATTCTCCAGGTCCTCAGCGTGCGCCTGTAGGCCAACCTGTTGTTCCTGAAGACGGAGGACTTCCTGCTGCAAGTGCACCAGTTCTTCACTGCGGGCATGACCGGTCTCTTCCACCGCAGCCACCCTTTCCCCCAGACCATCCAGGTCACGACAGAGTTCCCGTTGTTCCCCGGCGATGTCCTGTTTGACGGCCTGGAAGTAGTCTCTGAGGGTATTGAATAGCGCTTCCAGAAAGGTGCGTGTGGTAGGAGCTTCTTGCTCTTCCTGGGGTTGCGCCCCCGTGTCAGCCGGTGTGGAGGGGGGCGTCTGAGTCTTCCCACCCTTGGTAGTGGGTTTGTTGAGCATATCTGTGATGGTCCTGCGACTCGTGTTGGCCATGTCGCCCTCTAGGTCCGGACCGTGCCTTACGTGGGCCCGGGAGGGAGCCTGCTCTCGCCTGTCCGCGAGTTACTTTGGCCCCCCCCGGTGGTACCTCTGTGGCCTTCAGACTTCCCCCACCCGCACCTCCGATCCATGGTTCTGCCCGCGAGGCTCACCGTCGCCCGTCTCTGGCTGCCTCTCCACACCCGGTCCGGCCTCAAAGAATGTCTCTTGCTCCTTCCGCTGGGGACCCCCGAGATATGGGGCCCAGCCCTCACCTCGACTCGGGCTGTCTTGTACTCCGAGGCTCCCTCCGCGGCAAAGACAGCTTGCATGCTGTGGACCCGGTTCCCCACTCTCCGGAGGGTAGCCGTCTCTCTCGTGAGCCTTGGAGGTCTGGCCCACTCAGATGTCGCTCTCGGGTTTTGGTCCTCTGGTCCGCCGTCCAGACTAGTGCCCTCCAGGTAGCAGGGGTCTCTCTCGGCACGTGTCCGGCCGTCTAGGCCCCAGGCCGGCCTCCAAGGGCTGTGGCGCGGCGCACCGTCAAAACCCCCAGGCCCCGAGTCCGGTGTTTAGTGCCAGCGTCAGCAGTGGGGTTCCAACCTCCCACCTCCGGGGCCTCTGTGTCTCGTATCACTCCCGTGTACCGGCGCTGTGCTGCCCCCGGGGTGCTCAGGCTCACCTCCCGATCCGGCCTGGTTCTGGCCTCTCCGTCGTGGAGTCACCGGGTGTGTAGGAGGAGCGCCCGCTCCTCCTGGGATCCGTACAGTGCTTGGCGGGTCCCTTCACAAACTGCCGAGCGCCGCTGTCGCCCTGGACTGCTGGATTTCGCTGTGTCCGTTTAGGCCCAAAGCCGGGGCCTCAATTAGGACAGCCCGCCGATGGGGGCCGGGCGGCTGCCGCTCCTGGCTGCTGCAGGCGTCCTGGAAGATTGCGTGGCCTCAACCAGCGGCCGCGGCTGGTCGGGCACTGTGGGGTGTGTGGTAGCGGCGGCTCCGTTGCCAGCAGGTCCCCTGGTGCCGCCGCCGAGGATGCCCCGTCGCCGCCGCCCAGGCCCGAATTCGGGGTCTCGGGTGAGTCAGCCCGCCGGCCGGGGGGTCGGGCGGCTGCCGCTCCTTACCGCTCCAGGGGAGCCTCGCTACTCCGGCTGTCGGCTGGGTCTGGCAGCCCCAAGACACCGCTGCCCCGACCGCGGCCCGCCGGCCGATCTGCCACCTCTGCCGATCTGCTCAGCCTCCGGGGCCCGCTGCAATGGCGGCTGTCTCCCGCTCCGGGCCGGAGCACCTGTCGCTTCTCTCGCCCCGCAAGTCTGGGCCGGGGGCGGTTTCGTCGCTGGCGATCTCCTGCCCGCTTTGTAGGAGCGGAAAATCGCCGGTGTTGGAGGTCCCCACAGCTATTCAATCGCTAAATCGAGGCTTGGGCCGGGGAGCCGAGGGCAACCACGTCTGCCTAGCCTGCCATCTTGGCCACGCCCCGAACTTGATTCTTTTAAGGTTAATGGTGAATTCTGATCCTTGAGGAGCTCGGCACAGTTCAAAAATAGGGCTGTTTGTTTTGAGCTCAATTTCTTGAGGCCGGTGATCACTATCACCTTTGTCACCCAGCTGAAACTAAGTAATTTTATTAAACAAATCTAGGGAGACAGAGGTGTAGTCCAATATTGTATTTGTTCTTGTTGAGCTGTGTGTTGTTACAGGAGGGCTATCTCGAGCTTATCTTCCATTTATTGCTCTTAAATTAAGATGCTCCAGTTCCTCCAGGACCAACTATCCTGCCTCAGTTTGTTTACATAATTGTGGTTTCCCTTATGGTGGGATGTTCCAGGTTGTGTTTTGGAGTAACATTTCTTCATTTGAGGAGGAACCCATCAGATTGAAATGTAGGTCCCCAGTAAGAATGAGGTCAGTTGTGGGCCCTTCTCTTATCCATGCTTCAATAAAGTTGCACATTTCCTCTGCTACCTTGGTTTTTCGTTTCAGTTGAATATAACCTTTTACTATCATAATGTTGGTATCCCTTGTGTTTGTTGATGATGACGATGATGAAGGGGAAAATAAGTTTACTGCTAAGGTTGCTGGTTATGTAGGACCAAATTCACGGACAGTTATTGTGTTTGCAACGTATGTGACCAGTCCTCCTTGCAGGTGTCCATATTTTGCCCCTCTGAGTGCAATTGTAAAACAATGCAGAAACCCCTGCAAATGAGGAGGGCAAATTAACCAAGTCTCTTGTAACGCCACAATGTCGAACGCCCTGATATAGGTGACAAAATCTAGATCTGAAAGGTCATTTACGAGTCCATTCGCATTCCATGAGACCCCGTACAGACCCTTTTGTGCTGGTCCTTTGCAATGGCCACACATATGTTAATGCATTTTAATCATAATCAGAGATGTCCAGGTGTGTTCCATGTTAGAGCATTGGTTTTGCAGCTCTCTAGAATGTTATGCAGCAAGACTACAGTATGACAGTATTACGGCAAAAAGGCTAGAATATCAGCCTTTCCATGAATGTACAAATACAAGTATTCACAGGTATGCCCACGCACATGGGAGAAAGGCTGCTAACCTAGTCAGTCATTAGTGCCAATTATCACAGGAGAGCTGAAAATGTCAGTATTGTGATTAAACTTACAGACCTAGTTAGCACAAATTAAAGGTACTGGGAGGCAACATTCATGTGTGTGTGGAAAAGTTCATACACTTTCACTCATTCTTTTTCATAATAAAATGTAATAAACCTATGCAATATTTGCAACAAACTAAGATAAATCTATACACTTCACATTTAGTGTAGCTCAATTATAGGGGCCACAATAAGCATAAACTATATTTCCTACTAACATTAATTCTACTACACACCAGGGTCAAAACATAATTTGAATGTCATAAAATGTAATTTCAAGGTTGACATTCAGATGCAATATAATTACATTCATCATTATTTTAAATCGTCCAATTTAATCATTTTCAGAATGATCCCACACTTACTTTACAGTGGGTTTCAGATGTTTACTCGCGTGCAACAGCGAAATCGAAAGTGCTTTTTAGAATCTGGCTCTAATTTGCAAAGCAACAAATCATATGATCTTAGCTATGCTCACTCAATATCCGTCGCAGGTAAATGTGCAAAGTTGCATTGTAAGTATATGACTGTATGCGCTGATATGCCGTTGGTTACTTTTTGATGATGTTTCAACTAATGAAATTCATAAAATTTGGTGTCTTAAAAAAAACTGCAAAGGTGCAGAAGCATCAAGTCCCTTGTATCCTTGTTAGGAAATTGAATATTGACATATGTTTATGAGCTTGTACAATTGGTATTAGAAATTTCGACATTCCAGACTTAGGCCCTCGTTGAAGTTGGCATTTAAATACATTCATTAACTCCTGTTACAATACATATTGAAATTATGAGCATTGCCATAAAAATTTAACGTACCAGACACATTATGGCATGTTCAACATGACAAAATTTATCAGGGACAAAAATGGCCTGTAAATACTGGGACATGCAGGTTTTGTTACGGTAAGGATATGATGTCCCTTTATTGGGAAAAACTCGTAAAGGGGTGGTATTTATTGTATCTAATAAATCGCGACCCACTGGACTCTCATTTTATCATGTGCAATAAATACCCTCAAAAATTACCAGCCCACTCGTAATAAGGGCCTTAGACAAGAAGAGCAGAACAGTCATAAGATAATATTTTCAACTGTCGCAATATTTCGGGGAACAGACGAGGAACAAGCTTTGGTAAATGCAGGAAAATATGCTACCACCAATAGAAATGGAGGAAAGGTAAGTAGCACACTCAGGAACCAATGGGAAGCTAGGAAAGAGAGGAGGGGGGATGTAAGTCCCATTTAAGTTTATACTGAAAACAATAGATTCAGGCTAAACCTAAAAATGCCCATGTTGCTACATGCTTCCCGAATTCCGAAAACTGAGTTACTAAAACCACTTTTTATGCATCTTCGGCAGTCCAACTAATTAAAATGTACCTAGGCCTTTTCTCTTCTTACCACAAGAATACCAACCCTAACCTGATCTTCTCACGAGATTGCCAACAGGCACAACCTGCAGCAGTACCACTGCATGCATTTAATGTATTAGAAGCCAGTTTATATCTTCCCTCTTTCAATCATTTCATAGTGGTTAAAAAAAATTCTAATAAAGCAACCCTTTCGTGAAAACATAGCAGGACACTGGGAGCCACAAATGGATTTGCAACTCATATGTTATGTTTACTACATTGTGACTGAGGGTTCCGGACTCACAAAGCCTGGATTTTTGTGCACTGCATGCACGCTTTGTAGAAGCAAAATTATTCAGTACTTCAGGTCGATAGTTATTAAGTTAAATAGAGTGTAAAGGAGTCCATTTATGATCACTTTTACATGGCTACAGCATACTTAATCATAGGATTTTTGGTCACCCTGTATTCCAAGTTGCTCAATACATAGGACATGATGTAGACTAGTGGTTCCAAACATTTTCACTCCTGAGAACCCCCATGGAGTCACTACTGGAATCTGGGGACCCCCCGGCAATTTGTAGGATTTAAATTTCAAACATTAAAATGGTAACTCAAAGAAAAAAAACACGTGTGCACATCAAACAAAGACAAGACTTGAATTACTTAAGATTTTAGTATTTTTATATTAAATATTTGCAAAAATCTACAAATCCTCATGGGAAGGTTGATTGCGCTTCTCGTGACTACATTCTTATGGTTTGGTTTTATTTCGCTGCCCAAGGCTCCTGCTCCTGCCATGGCTGGACTGGAAACTTAAAGCTGCTCTGGTAAATGTTGTCCGACCAGTCACCGTACAGTGCACACCAAGTGCAGCGAGTGAGCCGGACCACTATAAAGGAGGCTTTTGGGGCCTCTTCACCCAAGAAAGTTTTGAGGAAAATGGTCCATTTTACAACACATTTGTCATTATATAGTGAATTGTTTTAGCTTTTAAAGCATAGTAAATAATGGCCTTACAATGCACCAGGTTAAGACAATCTTTTTTTTCAATCTTCAGCGATTTACAATCTTCAATGATTCCCTCACTACTGCCCTCTAACAGTGCCTCTCATATCTCCATAGCCCCACTGTCACAAGTATTTCATTTGTTTTATAGCACCTCTCATACCATTGTAGGGTGTTAGAGCACTTTACATCACACTCATACAGAGACAATGAATCATATGTGTGTAACTCAGTGAATAGAAAATGTTACATAAGCAAAGGGGACTACAAGGTGTAGAATTCACATGTCAGCCATACTGGTATACATTTTTTAGAGTACGTGGGCTGCAGAAGCACAAACTTGGGATTCTGAACATAACACGGGGGTTAGCATTGACTTTAATAATAAGGATTTACTTCTACCCAAACAAAACTTTTTAGCAGCATCAGGATAATGAAAGACGAGGATAAGCATAGCTTACTAACTTGTACCATGCAGTTTGCATGCAGCACTTTCATGGCAGTTTATAGCTCACTGTGCTAGATTTCGATTGGAACTTGTGAACTTCACAATAACAAAAAAATCTCTGTGGCAAATGCAGAAACCCACTGAGCTATGCACAAAACAAAGTACTGTTCCTTTTTTAAATGCATGGTAGACATTCTTAGCAGCAGGAATATTAACCATCTGGGCTTCCTAAGAGGAGTCAAAGCTGTCACTGGACAAAACCCCCATCTCTCTCCAGCAGCTACATTAATCACCGGAGTTATCTTTACACTTTTATTGCTGCCAAAAAACTACTGATTATACAAGGTACTCTTCAGTGCTTTTAAACCTTCTGCCTGTGGACCCCTGGGAATGTGTCGCGGACCCCAGTTTGGGAACCACTGATTGTCTGTAGACTAACAACATAACTGCAGATTACCTGCAGAAGCATAACACTTCACTTTACATAGAAAACTAGGATACATAATATTCTATCTTTCAGTGCTTTTCTGTGTATTTTCCAGTTTTCTTAACTTGGACTCATTGACATAATTAAACATTTAATTGCAATAGCTGTGCGGAGAAACTAGAATCTGTGTAATAATAAAGGGAAATGTATACAATATAAAAAAACTTCCTAACTACTGCTTTCTAACATAAAAATCATATATATAATATGTACTTCTTTAAGATCTTCAATAGCAGCGCCTTTGAAATTAGTACTATACAACCTTCTACCTCATGTACCTACTACCAAATATTTAATATAGTTTTTGCTTCCATGAAGTATTGTACTTTATGTTCTCAATATGTTAGTGTAACGTCTTTCAAATATATGTGACAAAAAACACAATTAAGTAAAAAAAAAATATATATATATATATAAATACACACACACACACACACATTTGAACGAATCATCCTAAAAAATAATCATACCTCAGAATTTCAGAAAACCATGTATAGCAGTGAAGAAACTTATCAATAACATTTGTGTTGGAATTTGACACTCGTTATTTCTGCTTAGCAGACTATGAATATGGAATCAGATTTTTGCTTCAAGGTAAACATGATTAATTAATTTCAAACAATTAAAATTAAGTCAGTTCACCAAAGCTCACAAACCTGGAAAGCTAAATTGGCGTTTTCATGCATTCCAAATACTTCTGGGTCATCCGTCAAGGGAAGCTGTTCTATGTACTCTTTATAGACTTGCAAATTGTCGGCCTCGGGGGAAAAATATATTCCTGCAAAAGGAGCACAGAAACAAATCACATCAGGGAACTTCATTTAACTTTGAACTTAAGGAGTCTATATAAGATTATACATGCAAACACAAATATCGTTTTTTATTTACACAGCCGAAGTTCAAGTAGTCGTTAAAATGTGAGTTTATACTCCTCAAGCTAGAGGAGACAACAAACAAACCCAGCAGGGTTCAGTACTTCCATAAAATATTTCAAATACACGAGATCCTGCTAATAAACTAAAATTGTACTATTATAACGTGTTCTGTCGAGCTTAGGGCGTTTGCACCATTGATACGAGTGACACTAAATATGGTCTAAAGGCTGTCATCTAAAAAACACTAGGGTATATTCACAAGAACGTGTGATAACTACCGCAAGAGTAGCGTAACGCAACTTTCAAAATCGCAGCCTATCGCAGGAAAATAACCCTGTGTCAATGTGGAATTCACAGCATGGCGGTAGCATGCGATAGACACCAGATAGCGCATCAAATGTACGCGTGAAAATTAACGCAAATACTAAAAAACATGCAATGAGGTTGTGAAAAGCAGCCATAGGAGTGCAATCCCACGCATCTGGCGGGACAATGCACCATAAAAACCACCGAAAAAACACACCAGAAACAAGCCAAAGCACGTAGCAACATGGATGCACCCTGACCCAGCGCAGAAGCCAACTCGAGCCCCACAACCCCCACAGACCACCAGCAAGGAACAAGGGGGTCTGGGAAGGCCAAGGAGAAGAGGGAGAGGAAGACGGGGTGCAGACCGCAGGAAAACAAGACCAGCTTAACGGAGGTGACAGAACACTACCAGCATCTGACCCACTAGCAGATCACCTGGAATGCAGTTGGAGTGCCGAGGAGGCCAATCGAGGAGGCCAATAGGCGCCAGCATGAAGTGACAACCTAATCTGGCACAAACCCACTGCCAACAGGAAGGCAGCAACGGCGACAGGAGGTGGCAGTCCAACGTCACAGGAGGAGCTGGAGGAAACCCAGGCCACAGTCATCAGTGGGGAGATGGTGCAAGGAGTAGGGAGTACGGACACAGCTTGAGAGGACCTGACACAACATCAACAGGGAGTGCAACTAACAGGGACTGGTTGGACGGGGGAGATGGGCACAATGGCACGCATGCACAACGAGGTGTAGCACACTGCACACCCACAATCACCCAGGATCATTTCCCTGATCCCCTTGGCACACTGCAGCACACACACATAGCAAGAACAGCATACCCACATTGACGACAACGTGGTACAAAGTGCAGGACAGAGGTCACAACTGGCTCCGCTCATGCACAGAAACATGCCTACTACATCTCACAGAGCCGGAAACTGTGAAATAGAAATATACGCGTACGATCCCACATCCGTCATGTAGTCCAAATGTACAGTGTCCCACAGAAAAATCCAGCACCCCCAAACATTCACAATGTACATTGCCATACAGTCTGCATGCAAACGAGCACAATGCGCCAACATACATGTCAACACAAAGTCAACATGCATCTCCCCTTCACATCGCAGAGGGGCACACGCCACCTACAGCAGAGCAAAGAGTACAACACACCTGTGATGCCGGAGAAGACCACCACACCGTCGACACCGACGGCCTACAACAACCCATGGATATCCCACACAACCCTCCACCAGGACCTGGCCAGCCAAGCCACTCAGAGGAGAACACCAAGCCTGCAATAGACCACACAGCAGGAAGCACCTGTAAGCACAGCTGGCACACGACAATTTACCCAACCACACATGCTATGTGTCAGCCCGCCAAAGGGCGGTGTCCCAACAGGTGTTGGTGGGGGACGAACCCATGTAATGCAAACTAGGACACATATGTAGGTGTCTATCACCCTTCAGGGCCCACCCACACCCCACTAAAGAGACCCACACTGCCATAGAGACACATGCAGATGTACATTCACAGTACAGAACCACGTCCTGGGGCACTCAAATTGCAGTCACACGCCCATGTTGGCTCTGCGTACGACGTGTTCGGTCACCTCCGTGACTGTGACCCGGCTTTCATCTTCACTGAGCCGCATCTTCCTCTTAGTCGTCCGAACGACCACAGGTGCTGACTCTGCCATTCGTGATTCACGACTAGGTGCTGGATGTGAGACCTACTGGTCCGCAGGATAGTCCTGTCCCTCATCCACGTGTTGCCGGCTGGCATTGAACAGTGTTTGTGGCACCACATGCTGCCGGCAGGGGTTGAACAGGGTTTGTGGCACCACGTGTCGCAAGATGCCCATATGGAACTATGCCTCACTGATGGGGCGGGGGTCTGGTGCTGTGGCCGCTGGCCCGGATTTGGGGTCACTGCCATTCAGGACCCAGGACACAGTTTAAAAAATGGGACCTACCGGGCCACAGAGGACGCCGGTGGAGTATGTTAATGAGGAAGGAGTAATGTGGGCCAGATTCAGGGGGCCAACAATGGTCAGAGAGGCTGGCAGGCTCACGGACCTTGGGCTTGGAGCTTACACAGGCACGTGGTGAGCCCTCCTTGACACACGCCGGTGTCGGCAGGTGATCAGTGTGGCCTGGCTGTGCAGGGGCAGATCTTACGTGTTCATGGACCAGCGGTCCAGGGTACGGCAGGCGCACAAGCTCGCAGTCGACTCCACTCATGAGGACAGCGTCGGCCCCCTGGCAGTGTGGGAGGCGCCACCCTGGCAGAGACGTTAGGCTTTCCGGAAGGGGACCACACCCAGGGCTACGTGCTTTTTATTCACACCCCTATGGTGGCCTGGCGTACTTCGGGCCATCCCTCTCTGCTCACGCTTATGGGGGGCATAACAGGCAACATTTCCACGAGGTCCCCCTTACTGGCTGAGGTGACATGGTTGTGTCCACAGTCCACTACCCTCCATACACCAGAGGTGTATGTCGCCGTTGATATGGGTGTGTTCTGCATATTGCAGTCTGTCCTGCACATCGAAGCTACTCTTGACATTGTGCACTTTCCCAATCATGGTTCTACTGCATCCTTCACACATGCCTGGTTGCCACCTCTCCCCACATTCGGTTATTGTGTGGCTGAGGTGCCATACTGTTGATTCCTCATATTCATGGCTTGTCCAGGGTACCATTGTAAGTTGTTCTGTTGTGTCTGGAGGGTGGGCATGTTGTTGTGCATGTTGGTTGTGATTTTGTGACATGTGCATTGCCAGGGTTGTTGATTGCATGGTTGTGGTGTTGAGGTGAGTGGGGTGTTAATTTGGAACATGCCAAGGGGCTGTGCATTTCCCTTGGTTCTTTCTTGGGAATGCTGGTTGCTGATGGACTGTCGAAGGATGAAGGGATCATGCACACTGGCTGTGTATTTGGAGGCAACATTGGTGAAGGCCCCACGGTGTTCTGATGTTGCCTGCACATTGATGTGTGACGTGCGCTGTGTAACCAGGGGGCACAGGTAGGACATGTGTGCTGTGGATTGCCCCTGACACATGCGTGCATCTGGCTATGACGTATGGTCCTTGCTTGGTCTCCAGCGGTTCCTGCTCATTGTGTTGGACGCATGGGGACTGGGGTGCCAGGGTGCTGGTGATGTCCAGGCCAGGTGTGGGGGACTTGGATGTGGCTGGCTGGGGGACTCCTCCGACTCTGGCGGTTGTTGGTTGGGGTGTGCCAGGGGCCAACAGGTGCAGCACAGCCAACAGCTTGGTGTGGGGTGGGATGTTGGTTGTCCTCTGTATTGGTGCTGTAGGCCTGTTAGGCGATGATGGTCAGGACGCATGGGATGGTTGTCCCTTTCAGCCTGTAGTGGACAGTGACATTGTCAGATGTTGGGTCTGTGAGGCAGGTGCGTTTCCTTGGGGGCCGCTGTCTTTGTCTGTGCTGCCTCTGTGGTGGTCCGGAAGTGGGGGGGGGGGTGCCGGGTGGGTGTTGTGTCCCTCTTGGGTGTCCAGGCTTAATGATGAGTGGCTCCATGGCATCTGTTGCTCTTCCAATGACGCTCTGGGCTGGGCTCCCTTTTGTGGTACTGGCTGCCGTCTGACTTTACACCAGGAGGTCAGAGCAGGTGTTAACTTCCTGCTGCTAATGTGCCTTATCGCGCGTTTTGTGTTTTTTTAAAGTGCGATAGCTCCTTGTGAATGTGCCCCACAGAACACTGATAGGTGACAAAAACGGCTGCCCAAGATGAATAATCAAAACTTCACAAAGTACACATTCGCACTTACAAAATTCCGGATGCAACATACGACATTCAGTTCATCACTAGGCACAAAGGACATGGAATTCTCCAGACATCATCACCACTTTTTAAAATTCTGCTCTCCTGGAAGGTGCATTAGAATGATAAACAAAGCGCAGGCGTCGACATCACAGTAATCGGAAGCAGACATTTAAAAGGCCAAAATACTGAAGCAATGGTTAAGGTCAACCCCTAGTTATACTATAAGGAAGCCACTGTACCTCAGCATAACCACGAATGTTATTTTTGGAGATCGGTGTGATTCAAAACACTGCTTTCAGAAAGGCCACTCTGTCCACGATTTTGTGCCAGTAGATAAACCAAAATAAAAACTGCTGAGAAGATCTTGTGCTATCCTGCGAGCAGAAAGATCAGACCCCACTTGATTTACCTCTGTAGACAGGTGTTCAGAGTTTTGTAGACCATACCTGCCGTCTTTGACTAAATCGGAAACGAAATTCGGAAAACAGAAATTGCTATCGCAAGAGAGATGGTTCATCCTTTGAGCAAACAGTGCGCCCATCAATTCTTCAGTGGCACTGCAGCCCACAAACGTAAGGGGCCTACTACACCCAGGTATGGCTATCTGGGTTAAGGGGGCCATTTAACTTTCATAAATTAAGGCCCAAAGCATACTTGCATATCTATATCTTTAGTCTTTATCTTACTGTTGACTTCTTTCCCTCTTTATCACTTCATCCCTCTACCGACACTTTAGCCATTTACCAATTATATTATGGCCTCACTTAAATCTCATGGCTTTAGTGACGAAGAATTTGCCTCTATGGTAGGCTCTTCGGTCAGTTTTGATACCAGACACACTTCAAATAAT
Organism: Lissotriton vulgaris; assembly: GCF_964263255.1. Taxonomy (NCBI): domain Eukaryota; kingdom Metazoa; phylum Chordata; class Amphibia; order Caudata; family Salamandridae; genus Lissotriton; species Lissotriton vulgaris. The sequence continues at coordinate 1,355,216,036 of NC_141689.1, read as the reverse complement.
GAGAAATGTGAAGACTTACTAAAACTACTAGCCCTAAAAAAGAAAAGTAAAAGAACGGAGCTACATGGTAAGTTTATTTTGGATTATCTGAAAGCAGGAGTTATCCCGCAAGGCCTTCAGGTAAAGAACATTCCAGGGCTGTTTATCCATTTAAAGCATTTTCTCGAGCGTTGGTCCCTCATCTCCAATAGATGTTCAAGGGATCATATGATGCTTATAGTAGAAACAGTGAGAGAGGTCCTAGATGAATTAGCTAAAGAGATTACAGAACTTGAAGATAAAATCAAAAACTCAACAATAATCACGGACATCAAAAAGAAGTTAGAAAATGTGGAGATGGACTTAAACTCATATAGTGACTATCTATTTAAGCGTAAAATGGATAAATACCAGAAAGATCTACATTTTTTCAGTATGGAAAAAGTATATCCATACTTGGCAGACAACTTTTATGCTCAGGAAAATGAAAATGACCAAGATTATAACACCCCAACAGACTCGAGATCAAAAAAATATTCCACCTTTTCCAATTCCTCGGATTCAGGAAGTAATTCTAGTATGCCACCGTATCAACCTAGGGGCAATCGCTTCAGATCAAACCGAGGTTATAGACCTTTTTTAGGGAGACGTCAAGCGAGAAGAAATTGGAGGCCGAACTATCAACCCCAATATCAGCAACCACAACAATATCAGTACAATCAACAGTATCCACCACAAGAGCAATACCCATCGAACCAAACATATCAACCTCAGGGTCCTTACCAACCCCAATTCCAGGACAATCAACAGAATACGGAGAGATATCTGGAAACAAGAAATGCAAGGTATTGGAGACAATAAATACAATACCTATCTTCAATTTGAGTAGTCATAACACCGACTCAGCTACCATTGCAGTACTCTCAAGAGGTCTCTCGTTTGTCCCACACTCTGGTTTGAATAAGTTCGAACTATTCAACGATATGATAAGTTTTTTTCGCAAAATACGCTTAAAAAACTTTTTCTCACATCAAGGAAATGAGTTACCAGAACTAAATAGATCTGGTTTATCCCTGAAATCGACCTTTACTCCTTCTCTGGACCAAGTTGACCCAGAAATAGGGATTTTTGAAAAAATTGTGACCTCTAAATTGCAAAACATCACTAAGCATATACCCCATACCCCTTATAATATATCCATTGATGAACACAATGCCTTGTTACAATTGAAAGAATCAACTCAAACTATTGTGAAAAGCTGTGATAAGGGAGGAGGTATAGCCATTTTTGACACCACAAACTATATCGAAAAAATGGAAAATATGCTTAGTGATACAAAATACTATCTAAAAATCACCAAAGATCCAACCAGTATAATTAAAAACAAGATCACTAAACTAACTTCTAAAGCTTTGGGAAAAGGAGACATCTGTCAAAAGGAATATGACTACATGAATATAGGAAACCCGAAAATAGCTAGTATATATGGGATTCCAAAAGTCCATAAAAATGAACAGGACCCCCCGCTACGCCCTATAGTTACAACCATCGGGAGTGTGACAGAACCTATATCTAAGTATATAGACGCCATTCTGCGTCCCCACATAGAAAAAATACCAGGTCACATTAAAGATACTAGAAATGTGATCACCCAACTTGAAGGCACCTCCTTTAACGCTCATCGTCAATGGATGGTGACATTGGATGTAGAGAGCCTCTACTCCAATATACCTTGCATTGGCGCAATGGAAGCCACTGAGTGGTTTATAGAGTCATATAATATCGATTGTAATATGTCATTCATTTTGGACTGTCTCCAAATCATTCTAGATAACAATATTTTTGAATTTGCAGGACAACTTTATAAACAGATTAGAGGAGTTAGTATGGGTGCTTCCTGTGCTCCGACGATCGCTAATATATATGTTGCCCTCTTCGAAGAAAAGTTTGTTTTCAATGAGGTCGCCCCGTTTTTTGAATCGGTTTTTTATTGGTCACGTTTTATTGACGACATCATTTTCGTTTGGGACGACAATGAGGATGTTTTAGAAGAATTTGTTTTGTGGCTGAACGCTTGCGACCCAAACTTGAAATTCACAGAGAAAAAAAGCAACTCAGAAATTGAATTCCTAGATCTGAGTATTAAACATGATGAAGGGAAGTTAATCATGGACCTTTTCACAAAGCCAACAGCACGCAATACTCTCCTTCATTATAGTAGCTTCCACCCCTTGTCTCAGAAAGACAGCATTCCCTTCAGCCAATTTTTGAGGCTGAGGAGAAATTGTACTAAGTTAATAGACTATGACCAGAAGGCTACTATAATGAAGGAGAAGTTTATGGAACGTGGCTACCCCAACAAATTAATACGCGACTCCTTTAAAAGAGCCAGGTATTATGACCGCCAACACCTTCTCACAGGTACAAACACTAAACGGGATGCTAGTTTGGTGTTTGTAACTAGACACTCCATGTTGAATAAACAAATTCAACAAATTCTGTATGCAAACTGGCATATCCTTAATGTCAACAAAAGTGGTACTGAAAGCATAAACAAACCCCTTTTCGCATACAAAAAAAACAAAAATATCAAAGATATAATTGTTAGATCTAGGATGCCTACTCAGAAGGCTTTGAGTCAAAGAAATATCGTCACTGGGGCTCCAGTGACTGGCAACCATAGATGTGGTACTTGTAAAATCTGTCCACAAGCAATCGAAACTGCCAAATTTACCTTCAATAATACATCGATTCCCTTGCCAATTATGACAAATTGTAAAACTACGAATATTGTTTATCTTTTGATTTGTCCTTGCAACAAAGGCTATGTGGGTGAATCGTCACGCTCTGTAAATACTAGGATCACAGAACACAAATCAGCGATACGTACGCAAAAGTTAACTGCCCCCTTAGTATCACACTATATTGATAAGGACCACAAACCTGATGACATTCGCTGGATAGTCCTAGAAAAAATCGTGGCAAAAGCTGGCACTAATACAGACAAAATCCGTCGCAAACGTGAGGTTTTTTGGATATTTACTCTGGACACGTTCAGAACAGGCCTGAATTCCGAAATTCCGTGGCATCAAGCTATCCTTTAATATCTCCATCTGAATGTAGGCTTAAATAAAAAAGAGATACGTGACCTTAACCCTATACCAAAATATAATATACATATTTACCTAATAAATAAGCTAATTAAGATGTTAGGCCCCTTAATGAGAGCATGTTTATATCTTAAAACAAAAGGGATACATGAATCCAAATCTGTAGGGAACTTTATAATAGAGGAAATGTGCTATTTTTCAAACTTCATTATACCATCTAACTATAAAATACGACTTGTTCAACAATATAAACAACTCTTAGTCGATTAATTCTAACACCCAAAAATATAATATCCATTAAACGATATATATATATCGACCCCCATAGTGGTCTCATATTTGTGAAACCGGGAGTCAGATCAATTTAAAGCGTCTTTTATTATATATTTTTTTCAATAGCTTAACAGCCGAAACCACAATATTACAAACCTCGTACTAGTCTGTTTTCTACCTCTGTGTAAACAAATGGGATCTGTGTCCCGTTCGGGCTACGTCATCGAGCTGCGCACGGAGTAATTGGCCACAGCTGCCAGCTCTGTAACGCGAGTAAAAGAACGCGCGTTTTTCTAAATAAAAAGCTCGCACTCGCTCAGTCCGTTTAGATCACGGACATCGGAAGCACCATTGAACCAGAACCCCCGATAGAACGCTCCGGCACCGGTAGTGTAAGGTACGTTTGGAACTCGCTAATTATATCGTACGAGCTAATGGAGAAACTGTTTGTGTAAAAAAGGCTAATCTTTATATGGGTATGTTGATTCTAATTCTGCTCCCATTCTATATTCTATCCACCAGAGGCAAATACCCTCAGCAAGTACAGCTGACAGCGCTATTAAATTAAGGTAAAGACATCAACATGCACTAGCTGGGTAACACCAAATAGCATTATTTAAATATGGTAATATAGAGTTGTCCCTTTCTTTTTTTATGTCCCCCTGTGTTTAGAGTAAATAAACAGAAAGTGATTCAAAAGCTTGTACCGCTCCGGTGGCCTACCATGCGATAAATACACTTCAGAAATGCCAGATTTTTAAGGTATGCGCTTATGCAGTACGAAAATTGTGTTTAAAAGACCAATACTACCTAGTATGTAAAGTATATAAACACATCAAGACAACATTAGAACATAGTATAAAGCTAAGACTTTTCTCTGATATAAAATCTAAACTTACCTGTACATTGCCTACTTCTAAATAACAAATGAAAGTCTTTAGATCTAAATAACATAGAACTTATAAAGGCACCTAGTTAATAAAATTTTAATCGCACAAATAGACTTTCAAATAATAATCTTCTTTTGTCCTCACTGAAATTTAGAATCAGTCCTCTAAATTAAGGATCCCAAAGCTTCACTATATTTTTCAATATATGATGTGATGTGATGGACACTAAAACCAAGTGGCAGAAGTAAATAAGGTAATCTTTTCTATAGAACAGCGAACACTATATTAAAAAACAATACATAGCCTAATTGGAATTCAAATGGGTACATATCTATCTTTCAGAATATCTAACACTGGACTAACGATATTAAATGTGTCTTCACAAGAGGTAAAAACGTTGATAAGCCATCCTGTCCATTGTCGTGTAAGTAGATATAGTCCTTACTTCCTTCCAATGACATCTCTAATCCTCATCTTTTTATCCCATTAGTTAGGTTGCCTGTATGTTGACTATGTAAGGCCTTAATCCTTTATATCTATGTCTATTCTTATTTGTTGAATTTTCTCTCGTTGTTTCATCGTTTTGTTCATGAAATTCTAATGCCTAATATAGAGCTGCTGGTACAGAAATCTATCCCCTAAGAAAAATATCAAGACTAGAACTGTTATTAAAATAAACACACTCGAAGTGCCGACCTATCATCCAGCTAGTAATGCAAACTGTTAACAAATATGTACTGATGTATCTGGAGAGCATAAAAATTAGATAGTCTGGCGTTTATGATTAATTATTAGTTAGTGTTTGCACTAAAAAGCTAAAAAATGTATATACACTCTTATAGCAACGTCAATAGACCCGCAAAATATAGAAATAGAAACTGAGTTGTAAATAGCTGTAATATAGAAGTGTGTCTGAACTGTAAATATATTTAAATATGTTTTTTTGTTCTTGTTCTTTCTGTGTAGGTTCAAAACACTGTTTGTGATTTATGTTTAATATACGAATGACGGTCACCTGACGAAGGCCTCAGGCCGAAACGCGCGTAGTTCCACTCAACCGCATTGCCTTCATCAATTTACCAACAACTGAATATTTTCGTATATCACGGGGTTTAATGTATATATGTGATTGTGTTTATGTAAATTTTTCTATTCTCACTTATTAATGTTTTTTTGACAACCAGGGATTACACAAAGTTAAATTCTTAAAATGTAAAAAATGAATCAAAAAAGTAAATGAACTGTGTATAAAAGATACAAATAACAAACAAAATATACTAAAAACAAATAATATATAATAAACTAAAGGATTTTTGTATAAATTTTCGTTTCAGCACACATTTATTTGATTGCTCTAAAGGGTCTATTATTGTGTTTAGATTCTATTTTAGGGAGTATCAATCCCTTTAGAGTTTAGCTACGCTACTTTTCTCTACCAAAGCATACTTGATACACCACTGTGAGTAGCTGTGTTTTTATTAGCTGAAGTCTTCTTACAACAACCAGCAGTATCTACGCCGATAATCTAACAACCCTCCGACACCCAGTGTAGTAATCAGGGTTCCCAAGGCCTACATGCTCCGTAGATAACCCACTTACATTCAAGAACTGTTGGCACGGAAACTGTAAAATTCAAAGAACAAGTTTATTAAGACCCCATGGGGTGGTGGTACACTCCTACAGCACCCTTCGGTAATGCAAGAAGTATCACACCGAACATCGGTGTGACTCGGTCTTTTATACAATGTACAGGTAATAAAAAGATAGGCGGCACAAAGTTACAAGACGTTATGTACATATATGGTCATGTTTTGGAACACAGCCAGCTCATTGGAGGGGGGTACAACTCCGCTGGTCAGTTTGGCGGCACATTCCTGAGGGGTGACTGGTCAGTGGGGACTGCGCATGTACAGGCTTGACCAGTACTAAAAATAGCCTGTTGCTGGGCAAACTCAAGTGGTCAGTGGTACGGACAACGGACTAAAGGGCACGCTAGCCACGAGGCCGCTTATGATCTAAGATGGCCGCCATAACATTCAAAATGGCGTTTTCGTGTATAGCCAAGTTAAGCAGGAAAACGTGTAGTTTCAGCTAAGCGCTAACGCGACCATGTCAAATTACGACAGACGACCCTTTTAGCGTTTAGCTGAAGCTACCTCATAGTGAACATAATCAGGATGTTCGTCCTCAATATCTATTAGCATTATTTGAGTTACTTCTTTATGAAGCACCATTTTGTCATGGGCAAGAGCCCGTCTTGATGGTACACAAGCTGATAAGCACATAGAACATAAAGCTGGGCCACATTGAATACATAAGCACACAAAGAACAGTATCCCTACAATGGTACATAGAATCGTTAGCAGTTTCCAACCCCAAGCAGTAAGTATTGACCAGAACCATCCTGAAAGTGTCCAAGTTCCATTATCCGGGTGTATTTCAGCTGCTATCTTATGCAGCTTTGAAATGGCATCATAAACGGATGGTGAATTGTCAGGTATGTAAACACAGCAGCTACTTCCGATAATTCTGCATGCCCCCCCACGGTCAGCTAAAACTACATCAAACACCATCCTATTTTGGAGCGTAACGATCCTAGAAATCTGGAGTTCTTCTGTAATATTCCCAAGTGCAATAGCAGTGTCATTTGCTACAGCCTCAACAACACGTGTCAATCGTCTTATTTTCCGACTGTTCAACGCGGCCCCCACAAAAGAAAACAGTCCCAAATTGAAGTCCACATATTGCTGCAAGGCAGTATCAGTCTGGTCAATGTCGTCCAGAACAACAGTCCGTTTAACCCGATTCAGAACAAAGTCATGGTACAAGACATAATCATTATGGTACATTGGTGGGGCAATGAATACAGGGGGTAATACAAATGATACATAGCACGTGCCTAACCATCCCAACGGAAGTTGATGATAACCTTTCGTTCCACAAATGAAATACGTATTGCGAGACGCTACAAACGAGATGCCATTCGGGCTATCAAAAGTAAGTGTGGTGTTGCATTCACTTTTCCCCACCGGAATCGAACCTTTATTTCTTATACACAAATCGGCTTTAGTAGCAATAACATTAATGACATGTGAGCTGGATACATTGATATTTCGTTGATTGCTGTACACACGCGGGGCAGATATGTTATCGGGCCGGTACTCCTCCCATTCAAATCGAGTACCTTCAGCCCGTGGAAACCCATCCTTGTCGTGGTAACATATTTTATTCAAACGAAAAAGCACCCCCTCTTTCGTTGGCCATCTCAGAGTAAAGAGGAGAGTGTACCAGGCATTACAGGATCCATTATGCGAAAACGGGAGTGGAATGAGTGGGGTGCCCCCTTTCTTTTGATGCCCCGGCAACATCCCACACACCCAGCAATTGGACGTATTTGTCATATTATGCGTGTGATGGGGAATCTGGATAAAGCTGCTGTTCAAGTAAGTTTGTCGATGCCGTTCTTCATGGTAGGGTAAGGTAAAGTGAAAATGTTCAGATGGAGCCGGGGTAGTCGGCAGCAAATGTTCACGTGCAGGTACCACAAGTTCAACTACCCAGGCTATTACAGCTATTACCACAATGGTCAAGACAAAAAGAATGGCACCTAATATTCGTTTGTCTCGTGATGCGGAAGACGCCATAGTTCAGAATGTTCTCAATGTCTCAAATAGTTCAAATTGTTCACAAAGTCTCAAATACACATGTGTGTATACCTAAAAAAGAAAAATACGGTGCTGAGCTCCGAGGTAGCCGTTGTTTTCTTCTCCGGGCCAAGACGGGTGTCGCTACACTTGGCAGAACTGATCCCCCCCCCTTGGAATTCCTGGTTTCCGTTTCACAAACCCCAGAGCGGTAACCAACCAGTCTCGAAAAACCAAAAAGTCTTCTTATCGTGGCCGCAGATTGTAACGCTCTCGTCCAGCAACAGCGTGGTCCGGGAAGGCTCCCTCAACTTCGGCCGACGTCACAGCTGGGCTCTTTTCTTTCTCCAAAATCTCTTTGTAGTCGGTCAACACAGCAGGATTCACCAGATCAGGAGAGACACGACGGCAGTGTGTCGAGTGCACCCACTGCTTCCTGTTGGTCACTCGTACAGCTGTCCGGGTTGCCAGGAGGACCAGCTCAGGGCCCTTCCACCTCGGTTCCAAACTGCTCGCCCTCTCAAACGACCGAATCATGACATGATCGCCAGGGCGAAGATCATGGCCCTCTCCAGTAGAGTTGTCGGGGAGCGCTTCTCGAACCTGTTGATGAATAGAAAGCAAATCATTTGTTAATCGTGCCAAATAATCGTTCATCATTATGCAAGGCACATCATGTATTAACCGCGGCTTGGGCACCCCCCATATATTCATAGGGCAACCAAACACCACCTCATATGGTGTGAGGCCAGTTCGCGAGTGGGGTACTGATCTGAGAGAGAGCAATGCTAGCGGCAAAGCATCCGGCCACTTCAACGACGTAGATGCCACGATCTTAGCCAGTTTGAGTTTCAACGTAGCATTGTACCACTCAACCAGGCCTGCCGACTGAGGGTGGAACACAGCATGAAACTTCTGCTGAATCCCTAACCCCTTCAGTACATACTCCACAATCTTTCCAACAAAATGAAGCCCATTATCGCTCCACAAAAATTTGCAAACTCCAAAGCGAGGAAAGAATTCCTTAAGCAACACCTTAGCCGTTGTTAGAGCTGTATTGTCTTTCGTGGGGAAGGCCTCAACCCATTTGCTAAAGGCACATACCACCACTAGGACGTACTTCAGATTGTTGCAACGCTCAAGCTGGATATAATCCATTTGGAGTACCTCGAATGGTGCAGAAGGTGGAACGAACCCTCCTTTCGGAGTATGGGTCCCCTTTCCAGGATTGTGTTGCAAACATACCAGGCAGGTCTGCACTACTCTCTTGGCAGTATTAGCAATCTCGGGATGTTCCCAGACTCGTGTTAACAGTCGAGTGATTGCAAGAGCTCCCACATGCGCCAACCCATGTGTCATCTGGACCATCGCTTGCAAGTAAGCTGCAGGCAATTTCCATTTCTCCATGTCCTTGCTTCTCCAACAACCTTCATCATCTAGCACCCCATCTGCTGCCCATGCCGCAAGTTCTGATTCAGTAGCTGATTTCTGAATATCTAAGATTTCTGCTCTAGCATCGCTCCATCGCTCAGCCTGTGATTGTGTCACATACATGGGAGAGTCAGTCCGAGACATAGCCGTTTGTCTCGCTATGCTGTCTGCGAAGGCATTTCCCTGACCCACTTTATCAGTGATCTTTTTATGGGCGCTACATTTTATTATCGCTACTTTCTTTGGACACAGTAACGCGTTTAAGAGATCACGCACTAATTCTCCGTGCATAATATGTACTCCGTGAGAAGTCAAAAACCCACGCTCTCTCCAGAGTAGCCCGAAGTCATGTGCTACTCCGAAGGCGTACCGGCTGTCTGTGTATATGTTCACACATAGGCCAGCACTCAATTCGCAGGCTCTTGTTAACGATATCAGCTCTGCTGCCTGAGCCGATTTCTGGGGTATCCGTGCTGTTTCTACCACCGTCTTAAGTGTCGTGATTGCATAGGCTGCGGAAGTCGTACCATCTGGCAGCCTCAAACACGATCCATCAACCCACAGTTCCCCATCCACATCTGGAAGTGGCATATCCTGTAAGTCGACACGACCCTTTGTCTGTTCCTCAGTCAGGAAAACACAGTCATGATGTTTTTCTTCCTGACCCTCCTCGACCGGATAGGGCAATAAAGTGGCAGGGTTCAGGGTAGCGCATCTTTTCAGTGTGATATGTGGCGCCAAAAGTGTAAGCTCATATCCTGTTAACCGTGCACTCGTAAGGTATTGGGTCTTTGTTTGATTTAACAGGGCATCTACTGCGTGGGGAACTAACACCAGCAATTTGTGCGATAACACTATTCCCTCACTCTGCCGTATAGCTACTGCTGTTGCTGCCACTGCTCGGAAACACCCAGGTAACCCTCGTGCTACAGGATCAAGAATGGCAGAAAAATACGCACATGGCCTCTGCTTATCCCCGTGTGCCTGCACTAACACTGACAACGCGCACCCATCTTTCTCGTGCACGTAGAATGTAAAAATCTTCGTGTAATCTGGTGTACCTAACACGGGTGCAGAGCAAAGGGCCTGTCTCAATTGTTCAAAAGCATTCTGACATTCATCTGTCCATTCAAGAGGCATTGGTGTAGCTTTGGACAGTAACGCTAGCAAAGGTTTTATAATATGCGAAAACCCCATGATCCACTGTCTACAAAAGGACGTTAACCCTATGAAGGCACGTACATCTCTCTGTGTGCGGGGGACTGGTGTATCTAAAATTGCTTGAATTCGATCAGATGTTAATGCACGCCCCTCCTTAGACAAAAGATGACCGAGGTAGGTCACCTTGGGTCTAGAGTATTGAAGCTTTTTCTTAGAAACCTTGTGATTGTTTTGTGCCAGAAAAGAAAGCAACGCAATCGTACTCTCCTCACATTGTGCATAAGAGTCTGCAGCAAGCAGAAGGTCATCTACGTACTGAATAAGGACAACCCCAGATTGTAACTCAAAGGAATCAAGCTGTCTTTTCAGAGCCTGGCTGTAGATGCTAGGGCTCTCAGTGTAACCTTGGGGTACACGACAAAATCTATACGATTTATTATTTAACGTGAAGCCAAACAAATATCTGCTATCAGGATGGACAGGGATGGAAAAGAATGCGTTTTTCAAGTCAATTACACTAAAGGTCGTGGCCGTTGGTGGCACCAATGTAAGCAAGGTCGTAATATCGGACACCACCGGGTATTGGGGTATGACAATTTTGTTAATCTCTCTCAAGTCAATAATAAACCGATAGACTTTGTTGTCAGTATCTCTTTTAAGAATCGGGAGAATAGGGCTGTTACAAACATTGTAAGGAACCTCTTCCACCACCCCTGCAGTTATCATATCTTGAACAATGTGTGTCAAAGCAAGTTCACCTTCCCTCAAAATCTTATACTGTGGCACCCGTGGTAGAGAGGCCCCCTCCTTAACAGTAATGTGAATAGGTGGAATACGCATCTCACCCACATCCGTGTCTGAGGTCGCCCATAACGTGTGCGGTAGAGAGGCCAAAGCTGGAATGTCTAGTATAGTACAAAATCTATCCGAGTCAGGGTAATTATCGTTGAGGATAACCCGCACTCCCTCTGGAGCGCACCGTATCGTTGCTCGGAAATACTTAAGCAAGTCAATACCCAGGATATTATCTGGTGTATGGGGCGACAGCAAAAATTGACCAAAACTAAAAAATTTGTCAAGACAAAGTGCAAGGGGTTTTGACAATGGGCTAGGGGAGGGTGTGCCATCAAACCCTACACATGTTATCATTTCGCCAGACAGGGGAGCCCTCGGAACCAAGTTTTTTGACAAAGCGCTACGAGTAGCCCCTGTGTCGACTAGAAATTGATCAGTAGAACCCAGAATACCCTCTGTTACATATGGACCCTTCTGATCTACCGGCACTTCAATTGATTCCGTACCCCCATCCTACGCAGTCCTATGCATGCACATAATCCTGGTGCTCCACATTCTCACCCTCCGATATCTGATATTGGTTTCAGCTATCAAAAGTATTTCGTTCGTCCTGGCCACGGCCCCTTTCCTCAACCCTTCCACGATCACCTCCACCACCTCTCGTCCCCGTATAACCGCCTCTCGACCTACCGCCTCCTTGACCACGCTGGCTACGCTGCTCACGAAGTACTGGACAATCTTCAGCCCAATGCCCAAACTCTTTACAATAGGCACATTGATCCTCTGCTATAGCCGTACGACCATACGACGTATTTCCTCCACCTCGTCTACCTCTATCACTCCCTCTACCCTGTGTTCCCCGAACCTGCGCCAACATCACCTTCGTTTTCAATTCTTTCGCCTTTTTATCAACACTTTCTTTAGCCTCCAACTCCTGCCGCTCATAATACTGAGCCATAGTTAACAAAGATGCAGGGGTCGCCGTGGCCCAGGAACTTTCACTCGATTTCAATCGTTTTGCAATCTCCGGTAGGAGATTAGTCACATACTTATCTACGAACAAATGCCGACCCGTGTCGTCTGTTAAAGATTGACCACTGTAATCATGAAACGCCTCTTCAAAGCGAGTAAAGAAATCTGAAACCGTTTCATCAGGCTTTTGTTTGCACGAAGCTAACATGGTCCAATCGATCTTTTTAGAAGGTACGAGCGTTTTCAATTTATTTAAAATCGCCGCCGGGAGGTCTAAAATTAACTGTCAAGGCTTACATGCCGGTTCCCTATCTAAATCAGCAGCATTTATTTCTTTCCATGTCCCCCCAAGTATTGTTTCATCATTATTTTTACGAATTTGTCTCCACATATCAGGCGGAAGAACTAACCCAAAAAACAAGTCTATATCGACAAGAGTCATCACACAAGACGAAATGGCCCCTTCCACCCCTTCATAAAATGCCGCCGGATTTTTCCGAAGGTCAGGTAAAGAATTTTTCAATGCCATAACATCTGCTCTATTCCAAGGCGTATACACCCAGTTATATATAAAATATCCCTTCGCATCCTTTGACAATTTATCATCATCTGTACCTTCCCCTTTTGGTGGAACATACAAAGGTGCGGCTTCACGCATAGGCATAACATGCAGTGCAGAACTCTTATCTGAACCCCGGAGAGAACACTCCTTAGACTGCCCGTTAGACTCCAGCTCGGACTCCTTTTTCTTTTTCCGCTCCTCCCGCAATCTGGTGGTCTCATCTCGCAGCTGGATCAGTTGCTTGTAAAAGGCATCAACATCTGCAAGATCAAATAAACCTTTATCCAGATTCTCACGATGAACTGACACAGCTTTAGATTCTAACGTATCTGAAAGTTGACGATATGCGGTAACAACTTCATCTGCCAAATTAGCCAGAAAATACAGTAATTCATGATCCGTCCATCTACCCCTTTCCGTAACAACCTCAGACTGAGAAACATAGTTCGTATTCACTTTACGAGCCCAACTACGTAAATGTGCGGATCTCTCCGCAGAAAACCTGAGAGCAGATACACCCTTCTTTTCCAGCTTATCCCGACCTTCATCATCCGATTCTGTAGCTGGAGCCGTTGGCGAAACGTACGGAGGCGGTGACCGATCTAGCAATGAAAAATCATCAATTTCATTATTAAGGACAGGATAAAGCGGTCGGCGAATAGGGAATTGACCAGTCGTTTGCAATTTACGTTCCCGTTCCTCCCTCTCTTTCTTCTCCTGAGCCTCTTTTTCCTCAAGCTGTAAAGCCTTATCCCGAGCAGCCTTGCGCTGCTCTTTGTCCGCCAAGGCAACTTCACGTTTCATACGTTCACGCACTGCTTTCTCCCACATTCGCACACAATCAAACATGTTTTGTCTAGACCTGCGTTGAAACAAACATTGTTCCACAAACTGTACTTTTCGTAAATCGAACGACCCATGTAGAGGCCATTGCAATTCAGGATCAGACTTTGTATACTTATGCCATAATTTACTGTACATTATAGGGGGAAGGCCAAATTTTATATACATATCACAGTTTGGTGTTCCTTCTGGGGGAGCCGGCTGTGCTTCTGCTAACCTAATTGTGGTACCATTTCCAAGACAGCACATCCCTCGGAGTGTGCTTAAAACAGGCATGTTCAAAAAGTATCACGAAAGCGTGATACCGCAAAAAATGGCACTTACAGTACTTCACACAAATGTGCCGCTCAGAGGAAAAAAAGGAAAGTTAGAGAAACATCTCTACATGCCTGCCTATGTGAAGTGCACTACACATATAAATTCAAAGGTCACAAATTCACAAACGTTAGCTAACTCAAATCAAAAGCATAGGTCATAGGACTCCGGCAAGCGTCCGGGGACTACCTTACCGATCACAAATCATAGAACTTCAGTAAGCGTCCGAAGACTACCTTACCGAACACAAATCTTACCCAAAATCTCAAATGTCCAGATTCCAACTGCCAAGGTCTTGTAATCGAATCAGCCAAACGGCACTTTCCCAGCAACGCAGACGATCGAAAACTCAGTCGGAGACCGGCGCCACCTGGAAGGTCAGATCGGAAGGAAAGGAAGAAACACCGCGGGTGCCAAGACTCGGGTCACTCGGTGGCAGCGTACGCGTCCATGGTGAGTTTCCAAACCTTCGTCACGACCTCTCCTTCGGGCATCCGAGTCGCCGATGAGTCCCTTCGTGGTCGCCAATTTGTAGTAATCAGGGTTCCCAAGGCCTACATGCTCCGTAGATAACCCACTTACATTCAAGAACTGTTGGCACGGAAACTGTAAAATTCAAAGAACAAGTTTATTAAGACCCCATGGGGTGGTGGTACACTCCTACAGCACCCTTCGGTAATGCAAGAAGTATCACACCGAACATCGGTGTGACTCGGTCTTTTATACAATGTACAGGTAATAAAAAGATAGGCGGCACAAAGTTACAAGACGTTATGTACATATATGGTCATGTTTTGGAACACAGCCAGCTCATTGGAGGGGGGTACAACTCCGCTGGTCAGTTTGGCGGCACATTCCTGAGGGGTGACTGGTCAGTGGGGACTGCGCATGTACAGGCTTGACCAGTACTAAAAATAGCCTGTTGCTGGGCAAACTCAAGTGGTCAGTGGTACGGACAACGGACTAAAGGGCACGCTAGCCACGAGGCCGCTTATGATCTAAGATGGCCACCGTAACATTCAAAATGGCGTTTTCGTGTATAGCCAAGTTAAGCAGGAAAACGTGTAGTTTCAGCTAAGCGCTAACGCGGCCAAGTCAAATTACGACACCAGAAGGCACCCTGTGAAACAACATTTATCAACCACAAGTTTCAATAAACGGAAACTAACCGCATGGGTTGACAAAGGATCAAAACGATATTTTACCATTTCATTTTTCAAAAACACGATATACATTTGTGATCTACAATTGTGCCAGACCACTGTTGAATGCAGTTCATACATCAATCCTTTGTTCAGAAACAAGTCTTCAATGGCTATTAGAAAGCGCTATGAACAACATTAGTTAATAGGAATGAAAACATTTATTGTCCGATTTTAATCATTATAAAATGTTATGGATAAAGAGGCTTCTGATTTGATATAATTTGTATTATCATGACTATATGAATTTTAATATGTAGTATCTGTCTGTCAAACCTTTATGGTACTGCTACCGAATAAAGTTATTCTTGACTTATGAAGTTCTGTTCTCGGGTACTGTGCCACCACAAAATTGCTGGCTGTGTCGTGGTGCGCTTTTATTTTTAGAACTGCAAAACACAGAAAGCTAAGGAGGCTGGTATGGAGACCCTTCTAGAGAGACTGAGTCTCTACAGCAGCAGCACTTATCGGAGGCAGATATGACATCCTCTTTATCTGCACAAGGAGTGCGAGGACATGGCAAGCAACAAGGGAATTTGTCATGGAGAAATTCCACTCTATTCAAATTCCAGCTTAGCCTCAGATGCATACGAATGGGCCTTCTGTTAAGTCTTCCTTGTAGGAAGTTCTGCTAAATACCCTGTCTGGCATTTGTCTGATTTCGGGCTGCTTCATTTCAAGTATTTGAAATGTGTATGAAATGGGCTCTCGTTTCGGTGTTCCGATATTTCAAGTAGTAACAAATGCAATTTGGTTAGAAAATGTATGTCTGCCTACAATGCATTTTGTGTGCTCTTATACTTTCAGATTCGACATTAAATATTTAAAGATAGATACCTTTTGTGTGTGGTAGGTCATCTCAACTGTAACAACCATTGGAAATGCATTAGGTCTCGCATTTGCTTGAGTTAGAGCTATTGGCGTTGTAAATGACAATGTTTTTTACCCCTGTGTTATGGAGTGTATGTATGTAGTGGAATTATGTAGGTTGTATTGGAATTGTTAGTTGTGAAATTGTGTGGCGTGAAATTATGTGGTGTGGAGTGGATTTGTATTGTTGGATTAAGTGGTATGGTTTTGATAGAGCGCCTACAGCACTCCAAATTGTATGGGTGCATTAGACTCATGGTTCAAACGCACTTACATATAATTTTGTCATTTGCACTGTTTCATGATTATTAAAATGCATTTATTCAAGTCACATGAGCATTTGTAATGTAGTATGCACATTTAAGTAGGACTTTGTTATGTATTAGAAAAGCTTATTATTCCACTATATATATAATATGCAGGGTGAAATTATACTTGTATATTGTTATGGTGTGTAGTACAAGTGGCCTGCCTTGTAGGCCCAAATTGCAGGTTGTTCTTAGTTTCGATTCTCCTTGGTTGCTCAAGAACTAAATAAATGAATCCTTTTTGTATTCGAAGATAGTATGTTCTCATCCTACTGCAGGTGCAGGAATTCGACCTCGTTATTCTTAGATTAAGGAGATACTCGGAATGTCTTTGAAGAAGACTAGAAGGCGAAAAGGGGGTGGGGGGCTTTCGTGTCTGGCCTATCTGAAAACCAAGGCCACTGGAGAGGAGCTGAACAAACTGAGGCTCCTGTGGAAAGTTACTAAAATGTTGCAATGAAAAGGTTTATTGTGTGATGTATTGTGGGTAAAATGTTGCAATGAAAAGGCTTATTATGTGATGTATTGTGGGCTGAACATTGTCTTTTTGTGTGATGCACAGGGACAGATTCGAGAGACTTCTGCTTTTTCGGAAAAGAAGGAGCATCTTGGAATGAGCTCCATAGCCTTAAGCTATCAGACCTATTTTGATGTGAGTACTTCTTAGGAAGTCAACATGTGCTGACAACTTTGGGGTATGAGATAAGGGAAATAGGCAGGACCCTCATTTTGAACAGTGTGGGGAAAGATATTTTCATTTTCTTCTCAACAAAAAGGGAATTGGACTCAGCTTCAGTTCTGGGTTGCATTTTAATTCTGGAGTTCATCACATTGTGCCTTTTGTGCTGAATGAATTATATTCATAAACTCAGCTCTGTATTGATTTCTATGTACCTATATTCTCTGATATTAAGGTGTGTTTATATTCAATTATTTTTGGCTTAATAATACATCTATCAAACGATTTCCAGAGTCTGTGGTCCTTCAAAGCATGCCTGCTTTGTAAGTATAATCTTGAATTGCTTTGCTCCCCGCTACCACTTTTAGCAGGCAAATAAAAGACCATCGGTAGTGAATTCAGTAGGGAAGGCAAGGATAAAAGTTAGCATAATCAGTGTGGTGTGCAGTGGAATTATGTGGATAATTATGTGGTATTGAGTGTAGTGCAGTTATGTGGAGTGGAATTTTGTGTTATAGAGTGCAATTATGTGGAATGGTATTTGTGTTGTGGAGTGGTATATGGTGGAGTTTAATTATGTGGTGTGTTGTTGAATTTTGTGGCATGATGTGGAATTTTGAGGAATTGATTGGTGTGGATTGGATGTATGTGGTGGGTTGTGTAAGTGTGTTGTTGAGTTGAATTATGTGGTTTAGTGTTGAATTATGTGGTGTGGATTGGAAATGTGTGGATTTGAATTGTATGGCGTGGAACTGTATGGATAATCAACACCAACTTGTGAAAAGCAGCACAACACAGAAGCAACCATATTTAACAATTACACCAGATGACCTGCGCCAAATAGCAAATATTGAGGAACACAAACTCAAAAGCACACATTAAATGGATACAACTACACTACCATATTCCTAGCACACTGATCCCCATAGTATTGGTGTGTGCATACCAGAACTATGCAGCAACCCTCAATTCAGGCAGCACAGAGTACACTGCTGCAAAACATATTGCAGACAGCTGAAAGCCACGCCGCACACAAGGCTCAACCAGGGGCTCTCTGTGCAGCAGTGAGAAGAGAGACAGCAGTATAGAGAACCAAGCCAATGCAAATGGCCATTAGATAAAGTATTAGGCCAAGTGGCATCCCATTTATATGGGCAAGTTAGACGTCACAACAGGGCTTTTAGGGGAATTAATAAAATAGTGGGTTTTTCAAAGGGGCTTGGCCAATGTAATTAAGGGTGCGGCTTAAAATACGCAATGTAAAAATCTGTACTTAGCATAGTGTGCCGTCCAACTGGTATTTTGCTGCTTTTGTCATTGCATACAGATATATAATACAACAAATAAAATTACACCAACAACAAGCCAGGGCTATTGGGTTTGCCAATGGTTGTTAATTGTGTAAGATAAATAAACAACAACTATGACTTTGTTGTATAGACCATTGAAAATGCTTCAGTTCTAAAATGATCAGACTGTGAAAGAACTATAACGAGTCTCATTGAAGTTAGTTCAAAGGCATTGAAGGGTGGTACTGCTGCAGAGTTAAGATGTTTTTTGTACCCTGAGTGCACAAATGGAGAATGCGAGAGAGACCCGTTTCAGCACCTACTTTTTAGGACCCGCCCCACCTAAAGCCATGCGCCACGAGTAGTCATATTGAGTGGGGCCACAATGTCAAGAAAAATAAAATGAAAGTGAAAAAAATCTGCTTGAACAGCACTCTAAAAAATATTAAAACCAGTTACAAAGCCTACTGAGGTGTGCTGAAAAAATAAGGGCAGAGATCCCAGGCAAGTGGAGCAGGTGGGATGCAGTGAATACTGACAGGTGAAGAAAAAGATGAGTGGACAAGTGTCAGGTGGAAAAAATGGGGACGTGGCACACCAGAGTGAATACTGAAAAGTAGATTGTAGTCTGGGGTGAATATAGGCGCATAGCGTGGTGAGGTCAAAGATGAATAGAAGAAGAGAAAAGTACAGCTGCGAGTGGAGAAAAGGAGGAGCATAAAGTACAGAGGGGAATGGTGAAAAGTTGCCTCGAGGTCAGTGATGAAACATGAATGGGAGTGGTGGAGGAGCAGGGGATAAAGAATGGGTGCAGAAAAGAACAGAGATGCATAGCGAAGAGGAGGAGCCGGGGATAAAGAATGGGTGCAGAAAAGGAGGAGCACAAATATTCAGATGAATCGAGAAGAGGAGAAGCCGAGAGCACAGATGTGAGAAGGATAGCAGCAACCCTGAGTATAGGCTGCACAGGGTACTGCTGCAAGACACATTGCAGACAGCTGACAGCCATGCTGCACACAGAGCTAAACCAGGGGCACTCCATGGAGAGACTGCAGTATAGGGAACCAAGCCAATGCAAACTGTCCTGAGGTAAAGTCTTAAGCCAGGTGGTATCCCATTTATACAGGCACGTTAGACGTTACAGGTTGTCGCATTAAGTGGGGCACAATGTGAGGAAAAGAAAAATCAAAGTAAAAAAATCTGGCTGAACAGCAGACCAAAAATAATTAAAAACAGTTACAAAGTCTACTGAGGTGTGTTGAAAAAGGAAGGGCAGAGAACTCAGACAAGTGGAGCAAGTGAGGCGCAGTGAATACTGACAGGAGAAGAAAAAGATGAGAAATTTTGGGTGACAAAATGGGCACGTAGCACACCAGGGTGAATACTGAAAAGTAGATTGTAGTCTGGGGGTGAATGTAGGCTGAGAGCGCAGTGAGGTCAAAGATTAATAGAAGAAAAAAACACTGCTGCTAGTGGAGAAAAGGAAGAGCAAGAAGTACATAGAGGAATGAAGATAAGGAGGAAAAAGTTGCCTAGAGGTCAGTGATGAAACATCAACGGGAGTAGAGGAGGAGCAGGGGATAATGCAGGCCGACCGACACGTCCCCGCAGGGGACACTCATAAGAGAGCGGCCCCCTTAGTGCCACAAGATGGCACACGGAGCAGCCCAGTGTTCAGAGATCCCTGATGGGGTCCCGCTCGTCACTTCCGGCCTGGTGTGTTAGGGTGGGGGGAGAAGTATATATTCCTCCCCCGCCTACCTGGCGGCCTCTTTGTCCTTTGTCCCCTCACCCTGTCACCATTTGGGTGCCCTCTGGTAGCTCTGTCCAGAGGCCTGGTCTGGCATCGGTGTGCTGTGTTTTCCGCCGTTTGCTTTCTCTTGCATTGAGTTGGGGTGAATATGTTGTGTGTCACCGTATTCAGGGCGAGGGGACAGCGGGGTGCTCCGGTGCACAGCCTCGGTATTTTCGGGGGCTTATGGGCTCACGTGTGTGGGCCCGCCTTTTTTGGATTGAGTGGGCATGGGTGCTTGATTCATCGGAGAGGCTTTGCAGGAGGGGATGCGGCTTGCCGCTCATCATTGAACACAGGCATCTAAGGTCGCACGGGCAAACCCCCAGCCCCCCCTTGTTTGTGCCCTCATGTCAGCGGTCCCAGGAGTGATGGGAGGCATGTGGGAGCACTGGGATTTTAAACTATTTGATCTTTTGGCACAGCTCGGGGAGGGAACAATCCCGGCTCTGCTGCCCTTGACTCCGCTTCACGGGTGCAGTACGACTGTAGCTGACTTTTGCTTCAGAGCTTGTCCCTTGGTAAGTAAGTTTCAGACCAACGGCAGGAACACGAGTAAGCAAGGAGGCATTGGATGACCCCGCTTCACGGGCAGAGGTGCAGCGCTAAGGGCTGCGGCGGCGGGCGGAGCATTGGAGCCACGGTGCTCACCGAGCATCAGCTCTGCCACACTCTATATCCGGGAGTCGACCAAGGTTGGTTTTACGAGATGTGCCTAATTATTGGGAGTACCTGCTTCTTTCTGGTTGTCTTTCCTACATATGCCTTTCCACATGTAGATGGCGTTGGCCGTATCACAGGTGGCATTGACATGTAACTTTATGTTATGTCCTTTCATGGGGTGTGTGATCGTGTTTCCTCTTATGATGTTATTACAGTGTTAGATTAAAACACGACTAAACAAACACAAATCAAGCATAAGAACAGCTAATGTGAAGTCTACAATAGCTATGCATTTCAATGAAGCTAAGCATAATGTTTTGCAACTTCAATTTACGATTCTGGAAGTAATCGAAAAAAGAGAAGGTCGTGATAATAACAGATTTCTCCTGCAGAGGGAGAACAGTTGGATGTATCTGTTGAATACCCAGAAACCCTTTGGACTCAATGATTGGGTAGAATTCATGTGCTATTTATGAACCTGTAGAACATAGAGAAATAAGCATAGCTTATACTTTGCCTTTGCCTGACGCATACTGGTGGATGTAGTAGCCATCCACATCTAAAATATACTTTTGCTGATTATGATGAATATTGCCATATTATTTCCATTGTTTATTATATTTTACATTGTCACAGTTGATAACTATATTGTACAGATGTATTTACACAATGTTATCTTTATGTTTATGTTTTTAAATGCCTCTTTGACAACCATTTGAACTAGAAACGGTCAGGATTGGACGATATCCCGATCACATGACCGGAGATCGTCCAATCAAACTGAATGTGAGAACGACGGTTACCACATTCAGAGCTATTTGGGTGATGATTGGACCGGTGTCTTGTGCACGCCGGGAGACTACTGACCGCGATTGCTAACGTAGAGCAGGAGAGAGGAGACGCTGTTGAAATGCGTCGAGAAAGTGAGTAAATATAATGTCAATGATGCACCGAAACTAAGCTCTTTGAACGAACATAGTCACGAAAAGAGTCTTTATATTGAATGTATGTACATGGTTTCTTTGGCAGTTTCATTAATGTGACTACAAGTGTAACACGCAAGACGTTGTCAAGCACTACAAATGTGAGTGCCCATACGGGCGTTTTTATGATAATATGTCACCATGACACAAAAAGTTGGGTGTGCACTTGGGTGTGTTTCACAAAAAGTCACTACTAGCAACATTACAACAATGAAAAGTATGTACTCACTTAAGTTTATTTTGATTATGTTTTGTGACACGATATTTGTTATACCTTGTTTCAGCTCATGTGGTCCCAGATGAAGGTCTAATTGACCGAAATGCATTGGACTTGAGTACTATAAAAATGCATTCCAAATGAAAAATCGATGAATTTAATCAAATACGACATTTCTTTGATAAATAAACAATTGAACTACAAAAAAATTTTTTCGTGTTGAACTTTTGAGGAACTCTGGGTGATTCCCAGTAGGATTTAACTGCTGTGCGTCAGGGGATGCTTCCACTGCGGTAGTGGGAAGCACAACTTTCAGGCTTATCTTTCACACATTCTGGGGAGGGGGGGGTCTCAGGCGCACTGGGACAGGGCCGAGGTCGACTACCCCTCCCCCTCCTAGCGCGCCCACCACCCCACGATGGGCCTTACGAATAGGCGAAAACTTTTATCTTGCGCTGGCTTATTATGAACACTTTCTGTCGGAGGTAACTTTATGCCCCCAAGCAAATCGTGTCGAGTTGGAGATATATAAGCATGCTATTTACCAATTTGGGTCAGCGAGGAGGGCGCCGCGCTCCTACAGCTGCTCTTCGGCCTGCCAGCTAGAGTCCCATTGTCGGCCGATGCAAGATAGTGCATTTTCACACAACTACGGGCTGGAGAGGGTTTTATTGAGCGCCGGTGGACACAGGTGAACGGAAGTAATGGCATATTCCATTCCGAGCGCGTGGGTGCAGAAAAGAACTGAGATGCATAGCGAAGAGAAGGAGCAGGGGATAAAGAATGGGTGCAGAAAAGAACTGAGATGCATAGTGAAGAGAAGGAGCAGGGGATAAAGAATGGGTGCAGAAAAGAACTGAGATGCATAGCGAAGAGAAGGAGCAGGGGATAAAGAATGGGTGCAGAAAAGAACTGACATGCATAGCGAAGAGAAGGAGCAGGGGATAAAGAATGGGTGCAGAAAAGAACTGAGATGCATAGCGAAGAGAAGGAGCAGGGGATAAAGAATGGGTGCAGAAAAGAACTGAGATGCATAGCGAAGAGAAGGAGCAGGGGATAAAGAATGGGTGCAGAAAAGAACTGAGATGCATAGCGAAGAGAAGGAGCCGGGGATAAAGAATGGGTGCAGAAAAGAACTGAGATGCATAGCGAAGAGAAGGAGCCGGGGATAAAGAATGGGTGCAGAAAAGAACTGAGATGCATAGCGAAGAGAAGGAGCCAGGGGATAAAGAATGGGTGCAGAAAAGAACTGAGATGCATAGCGAAGAGAAGGAGCCGGGGATAAAGAATGGGTGCAGAAAAGAACTGAGATGCATAGCGAAGAGAAGGAGCAGGGGATAAAGAATGGGTGCAGAAAAGAACTGATATGGATATTGAAGAGGAGGAGCAGGGGATAAAGAATGGGTGCAGAAAAGAACTGAGATGCATAGCGAAGAGAAGGAGCCGGGGATAAAGAATGGGTGCAGAAAAGAACTGAGATGCATAGCGAAGAGAAGGAGCAGGGGATAAAGAATGGGTGCAGAAAAGAACTGAGATGCATAGCGAAGAGAAGGAGCAGGGGATAAAGAATGGGTGCAGAAAAGAACTGATATGGATATTGAAGAGGAGGAGCAGGGGATAAAGAATGGGTGCAGAAAAGAACTGAGATGCATAGCGAAGAGAAGGAGCCGGGGATAAAGAATGGGTGCAGAAAAGAACTGAGATGCATAGCGAAGAGAAGGAGCAGGGGATAAAGAATGGGTGCAGAAAAGAACTGAGATGCATAGCGAAGAGAAGGAGCAGGGGATAAAGAATGGGTGCAGAAAAGAACTGATATGGATATTGAAGAGGAGGAGCAGGGGATAAAGAATGGGTGCAGAAAAGAACTGAGATGCATAGCGAAGAGAAGGAGCCGGGGATAAAGAATGGGTGCAGAAAAGAACTGAGATGCATAGCGAAGAGAAGGAGCAGGGGATAAAGAATGGGTGCAGAAAAGAACTGAGATGCATAGCGAAGAGAAGGAGCAGGGGATAAAGAATGGGTGCAGAAAAGAACTGAGATGCATATTGAAGAGGAGGAGCAGAGAGCACAGATGTGAAGAGGAGGAGCAGAGAGCACAGAAAGGAAGAGGAGGAGCAGAGCACAGAGGTGCAGGTAGCAGGGGACATTGCTTCAGTTTGAGGCTTACTGTGTAAAAGGATCCCTTCTGAAGCTGACGTTTAATTAAGAAGAAACTTGTCTGAAGAGTCGTGTTTTGGGAAATATGCCCTTCCCTCGAGTGTCTTCCCTTTCTCACCCCTTTCCATGGCTTATTTCAGTCACAACCACAATGCTGTCATCCC
Organism: Lissotriton vulgaris; assembly: GCF_964263255.1. Taxonomy (NCBI): domain Eukaryota; kingdom Metazoa; phylum Chordata; class Amphibia; order Caudata; family Salamandridae; genus Lissotriton; species Lissotriton vulgaris. Next base: position 1,355,191,737 of record NC_141689.1, on the reverse strand, counting down.
AAAAAATGCCTGACCAAACTTTACTGTTCTTTTAATTACCATATTTCAATCACAAAAGGTGCAGTGAGCACGCCAACAGCCGAGCACACCCTTAGCAGCAGCAAACCACAACAGAGGTGTTTTCTGTTTGTTGGTTTAAAAGTCAGGTCCTTTGAACTCAGTACATTGTGTGGTCTAGTTTGTTGCCTTGACAAAGGAACTATATGAAAATCCCAACTGAGACAATAGTCTGAGAAAAGCTGTGTCAACAGGCACAAAGTTGGCCACAGTCTGTGCATGCGCAGCGGTTTCAGAAACCTGTTAAATGGTTTTAGCTCTAGATGTGCGTCAATCGTTCCATCTCAGCTGCTTTAGTGAACTGCCCCTTATTACTTCTCACATGTTAAACGGGGTCTAGGGCAGGAGTGTACACTAGACACCTAGGAGTCTCTTTAAACACTGCCCTCCCGGGGACACACCCTCGTGTCCATTGCTTGCCAGGATGTCACTGCCTCACAGGAAGCAAAGAGCTACTGCCTCGCACATGTAAACATCGCCTGCCTGCTCACATTTCACAGAGTGCTCACATCTGTAGGAGTAGGATCTGCTTCTTATGGTTACCCCCACTTTTTGCTGATGTGTCACTGTTTTCGACTTAGACTGACTGGGATCCTGCTATTCAGGACCCCAGCCTATCTGCTTTCTCCTCTAAACTGATTGCATGTACTTTAGGTACACTCCAGATTGGATATGGGGGTACCCTTATCAGTTCCTAGTATATGGTGTGAGAAGTTAGCCTGGCATATGATGTCCACTAGTTCTAATGGGCACCTTGCACCAGTCTAATCGACCCTTATTGATGGTGGTTGTAAAGTCAACCTTATAGAAAGCTATCTTAGTGGTAGCATGGACCAGCAGTCTGAGGCTTAGACTTCAGAGAGAGTAATAAACAAGTTGTTTTACCAATTATAATCCCTTGAATACCAAATGAAAGGACACCACAGAAGGTATATATCAAATACATATGTATTTATTCTAAACACAACCCGTCTGCACTCTAAATGAGGTCAGAGGTAAAAGTACATTACAAGTTACTTAATTAGCAGATGATAATTTGCACAGTATACTTATACTAAAATAGTAGTATAAGAACCACGTCTGGAATAGAAAGTAGGCCTAGGGCCTAGGGGATCGCTGGGGCTACTCTTATCAAACAAAGGTTAGGAAGTAGGTGGCCCAAGGGAGACGCGAGCAGCACTAAACATAGCCGTGAGTTACCATTGACTTTTTATGAGAAACGAAGAAGTTACAAAGTTACAGATTAAGGGCATAAAGGAGTGGATCACTATGAAGCCCTTTTAGACTAGGACACTAGGAGAGTCAATACCCATGGGAGCACCGGAGTCCTCGAGTTACCTCACCCAGGGAAACGGGTGCATAGGTGTCTTTTTGTGTCGGGTTTCATTGTCGATTCCAATGGAGAGCTGCGAAGAAGTGCTGCAGGCGACCAGACAAAAAAGTGCCCGGGTGGATCCAAGGGTGGATCGAAGATCTGAAGAACCTGAAAGCAGAAGGGACAGCCAGTGACCAGGAAGGAACCAGGAAGGAACCAGGCGATGTCGGATGATTTCAGGTGAAGAGGTGAAGCTTGTCTCTGCAGCCACGGGGACTAGGAGGTGTCGACGACAACCAGGAGCTGGATTCGAGATGTCCCAGAAAGGATCTACTTGACTGCGGTGTTGGTATCCAGATTGGACTCAACAAGCCTTGGCAAACACAATCCACGCAGGAGATGAAGATTGGCTTTGGGTCAGGCCAGCAAGGTCTGAGGGTCTTCTCCTTTGTAGGGAAGCTGGCGCAAGCCTGGTGCAATTAGGAAAGCAAGGAACTCTTCCGGGGGATAACTAGCCAACAGGCAAGGAACCGAGAAGACGCGTCAAGCTGAAATGCAGCAGCGGGCCCCAGGGGACACCTGTGGAGAGTGGAGGCCTAAGCTTCAGTGCAAATGTTGCTCGGGACTGGGGCTTCAAGCACCACAAAGCACAACTTCCAAATACTTCGAGGAGTAGGTGCAGCTTGCAAAATGCAGGATGTCCAGGAGTTCCGGTCCCACGTCTCTCGTGTCCGCCACAGGTCTCAGCTTTGCTGGGAACGTCGAGCAGCATCAGAGATGTCTGGAAGTCTATGTCCTGTGTCGCAGAGTCTTCGGGATCCGGCGGGAGCCTCGACAATGCAGACCGGTAAAGTTGCTTTAGGTGCCTGTTTGAACAGGGTGGTAACTCCTTGACCACAAAGGAGATGTCTTCCATCTTCCAGTTGAAAAGGAACGCCGAAGGTCCAGGATTTATGTTTCAAAGTTTCGTCCAGGGTAATCTAAAGTCCTATACTTATACTAAGGTTGGGGGCTGGACTACCTGAAAGGTCCCTCCTATGGGTGGACCTGGGGAGGGGGTGGTTACACCCATTCCCCTTTGTCCAGTTTCACGCCAGAGCGGGGCTGGAGTGCCCCAGCAACTGGTTTGAACTGGGCTATGCATGGAGCGCCTTGTGTGCCCCAGGCAGTGTCTGGAAAATGCATTCTGAATGCAGCCCTCCCTGCCCCAATACACTAAAGCCTGTCTGGGGAGGTGCTAGCAGCTCCCTGGGCAGGAAACCTATTGTCCAAGCCTCCCCTGCGGGAGTTTCGTCCAGCAGCAGGAGGTCAGACTCGTCTGTGGCAGCAGCATCCATTTTGTGATGCTGAGGCTCTGTTTAACTTTAACCAGGTATACCAGTAACTACATGTATTCTCCCTATAGAAGGGTGGAATGCTACCCTTGCCGCCAGGACTGGCGGCGGGGGTAGTATTTCAAAGTGTTTGACACCTTACACAACATGTTTTGATAAAGCCAAACCAAAGTTAGCATTAACCGCGAAGATTATAATGCACTTAAGAGTATATGGTATGGCTATATCACAGAACAGCTATAAGGAGATTGTTCTGAAAGCTGCAGAAGGGCTCAGCTCATGCTAGAGCACCCTCTCACATAAAACCAAGGACTCTGACTTCAGGATTGTCATGACCTGCCATAGGAGTGACTTATAGGTATATATGTGTCCATATATAAGGGTAGATATAGGTATACTATATCTAAGTAAGGGGTGATTACATCACCTTACCCAGGCTGTGTGAACAGACCTGTGGTGTCAGTTTGGAGGGCCAGCCAGGGGTGGTATAATACATGCTGCAGCCCCTGGTAGGCCTGGGATGCACCTATGCCCTGGGTACCTATGGTACACTATACAGGGACTCACAAAGGTGACCCAAAACCCAATCTGGTATGTACCTAAAGTGCATGGTATCAATTTAGAGGCGGTGGGCCTGATTAGCAGGACCTCAGCCAGTCTAAAGTCAAAAAAACAGAAAATCACAGCAAAAAGTGAGGGTGACCATAGGAAGCAGACCCTACTCTCCTACATATGGTACACCATGTACCCAGGACATAGGTACCCCAGTTGCCTCCCTGGTCACTCTGATGTGACCCAGACTCTGTCCCCTCTGCTTTCAAGTTCTTCTCCCCTCGGATCCAGGCTTTGATTCCACCGGACACTTTTCATCTTACTGGCAGCAGCACTTCTTCGCGTCACACCATTCAAAACGATGAGGGTTTCCAACACCACTTGATTGGATGTTTGTCGTTTTGGTCTTGTTTTATTAATTAAATTAAGCTCTTTTTCCCAAACTTTGCGTAGGTTCTTTTTGTGTGGTGTTTTCACTGTTTTCCTGTTTGAAGTGCTGCACAAATACTTTACATATTGCCTCTAAAATAAGCCTGACTGCTTTGTGCCACACTACCAGGGAGTTCAGCTTAGGTTAATTTGGGGTTTGCTTGTGCCTTACCAGACAAGGATTGTGGTTGCTACTTGCCCAGGGCTTCACACCTCAGTCAACCACCAATCCAATTTGTAACATATCTCAGCTAAAGTATGTCAGGGCAGCATAAAAGGGCTGTAAATGATCTATTTAAAGTATGGAATTCTTACAGAGAAATGTGACCAAAGTTTGTAAGATGACTTGAGAAATTACATTTTTAATGTGGTGTTGACATGATGACTTTCTGAAGTATTTTTCATGTAGACATCCTATTAGCTGCCTGTCACCATGCCCATCCATTAGTTTTGCCAGAACTACTGCCCCTTGCTACTCCTTTGTCCACATGATGGTGAAGTGGTAGTGAAATATTACTGGAAGAAATGGTGTGTGTTTTGAAAAACTTGGGGAGGATAGTTGAAGGTTTGAATTTTATGGAAATGATTTATTGATTGATTAATTAAAATATTTTTAATATACATTAGTAAACAAAAACTGGCAAGTAAAAAGGATTAAACTTATTTGAGGCATTACAAACTGGAGCAAGCCCAGTACAGCTATATCCATCGCATAAATAATTAAAAAAAAATAGACAATCAGTAATAAAATAAAGCCTCATTGAAGGGACAGTGCTGGAGCTTGTGAAGGACAGTTCGGGTTTAAAGTGATTAATACTTTGTCGATTAGTATAATGGAACCAGACCAGTCCTGAGATAAAGTGCGTGATGTGTAACTGTGACAGTGTGAGGTGAGGTTGAAACTGGGCTGTATTTCTGTCAAAGTGATGTTAAAGTTCCGCTAAGAGAGCCCCTCAGAATGACAAGTGGCAAACCAATTTTGTGTAACACAGCACACAACAAGTCAGTTATGTGTAGTGCAGCGGTTTAGTTGGGGTGGCATTCCAGCATCTTGGAAAAGTAGTTGAGAAACCGCACCACCTTACGTGATGATCGCCCCGGATTCCCTCTTAGCAGGGCTATTACTGCTGGGCGACATGATCAAACTTGTAATGATCTAAAGGCTGTACGCAAGAGATTTTGTCTGCACACTCACATAGTAGGTAGTGCAGGGTTTCACTGGTATACCTACAAAAGCTGCACTGGTTGTTGGGCCATGACTGCTTCCAGGAAGGGACACAAATGCAGCCTTGTCTGAGATGTGTGATGAGAGCTTGGCTGCTTTGTTGGTGAGTCGTTTGAAAGCAGCATATTCCAGAGGGGTGTACCAAGTGTCCTCTAGCTGCAGCGCTTTGATTGAATGCTGGATAACAGAGAAACAAACTATTGTCTTGGGCCTGCTTTTTAATTTCCAGCCAGCACTGGTGAGAGAGCAAATTTATTTTGGCTATTCTCAGCCTCCAGCATAGCTTGACTAAGGTCCCATTCCTTAATGGGCACTGATGGCACATGCCAAACTCAAGCCTAATTTGGGCTTCCACAATGTGCTGTGGTACTGCAAAGAGTTTTTTGAAGAGGCTTGTTTGTAGTGTATTTAGAATCGCCACATCCTTCCCTTTTAGCAGTTCTGAGCCATAGAAAGCTAAAGGCATAAATTTAGCAACCATGACCTGAAGAAGATGGTATGTTGAGGTGTTTGTGTCTTTTGCTGTAGGGTTTTGAATGCAAGCAGGATTTTTTTTGCTGTGGCTCATCCGGATGCTAGATGCGTTTTGAAAGTAGGGTGAGAATCTAGAAGTGGACAGGGAGATATTTATAGGTTTTCGCCAATTCTAGGGTATTGCCTTTAGCTCGCCAAGTGAATTTGCCCTGCATTTTGTTGTGTGGACTCGAAAAGCAGAGCACCATGGTTTTTACTAAAGTTAAGATCCAACCGCAGGTTATCAGTGTATCCCAATAATTGGTCTATGTAGCGCTGAAGGCAGATTGGTGTTTTGCTGAGCAAAATGATTACGTCAGCGTATTGCATGCTTTTCACTTTTGTTCCTGGTCCAGCCTGGGGCGGAGGGGGGACTCACTCAACACTTTAGCGAGGTGACTATCTAGGTCAGCCATGTAGACATTGAATTAACAAGGGACCAGAATGCACCCCTGTTCTCGGCCAATGTTGGTTGGAATTTTTGGTGTGCTTCTTCGGCCATCCCCAATCTTGATTTGTACCTTTTGTTGCTTTAAAGGTTAACAATTGCGTCCAGGGGTTTTGACGGCACCCCCAGTGAGACATTTTTCCCCACAACTGAGCCCTCAGGACCTTGTTGAAGGCAGCCTTAAGGTCAATGAAGAAGAGTAGAGCTTGGTGGATTTAGCTTTTGCTTGTTCAACAAGTAGGATTACAGCCAGCAGACAGGTAATAGTCTACATTTCTGCTCTGAAGCCAGTCTGAGTTTCCTGCTAAATGTTTGAGCGGTCAACCTAGTCCTCTAGATCAATGAGCTGTCTAGAGGCATAAATCTTGTCTTCTGCTTCGATAAAGGCAATTTACTAGTAATGCTTGGGATTTGAGTGCAAGTGGAAGGGCCGTTGGACCTGATAGGGTCCCGGTATAGGTTTTTAAGGCATCCAAAGTACTGTGGGGCCTATTTTTACTAGTGTATTGAACACAGCTGCTGAAAGTACAATCCCCCAGTCTTGGTCTGTGTCAATATTCATTCAATTTTTTTAAAAAGGTGCCAAATCGGATCCTAAATGCTACTGCCCCATTTCCCTCCTGTACTCTTCTGTAAAATTGATGAGCAGGGTTTTGTTATAGAGGCGGGAGGAACGGGCCGGGGTGAATTCTATTCTTTCTCCATCCCAATATTGGTTCAGGAAGGGCCTAGGGACAATGGAACTATGCATTAATTTAGACCTGTTAATACGGAAATATACCAGGACTAAGCAGGGGTCTTTTTATCTCTGCTTTGTAGACCTTAGCAGTGCGTTCTACCTAGTCAATCATTCTATACTATGGTCAAACCTGACCAGCCTACGTGCTCCCGTAGTGATTACTTATGAATGTTTGATTTATTCAGCATTCCATTTATCATGGAGATGAGGACAGACCTTTATCTTCTGGAGCCCGTGGGGAGAGCTCTAGTGTGAATATTTGAGCAGACTGATCACTCCCCCGTCTCGGTTTCATGAAGAAATTGGCAATTCCCAAAAATAATTCGGAGTCTGCCAAAGTGTAGTCTAAAGTGGAATTTGCATTGTATGACAGTCTGATGAATGCTGCTGGTTGGTCCGGTCAGCTCTGTCTGTTTACCATGCAAAAACCCAAATGCTTCGAGTGTGACGATGCACACCTTGCTGAATCAATCTAATCTGGCCTGGTTGCAGATTATTGCGGGGATTTGGGTTGAGGGCTTGACATCTGAGCCTTGCAGTAAGTTCATGTTGAAGCCGCTGGACAGCATTATGTGTGCTTCTGGTGACATGGATTGAAGAGATTTGAGTAGGCCCGTTAGGGTCTTCCTCTTTGCACGTTTGCACTTCTGGGATGGACGGATATATAGATTCAAGATTAATAATTTAGATACCTGCTCTGGATGCAGTGCCACAGAGAGTTTAACATATTGTATCTTTAGTGAACCCAGGGCCCCAGCATCATGGGTCCAGAAGATGTCATGGGCAATATAAAATAACAGCCCCCCCTTTTGCTCTGCCTGATTTGGATTCTTTTGTTGCTGCGATGTATATTCTTTGAAGCCCAGGATTGGTGTCTGCGTCCAGGTTTCTTGCACCAGAATGGAACTCAAATTCTCGTAAGAAACATAGAAGGTCATCCTCCCCCACTTTGCTGCCAAGACCCTTCACATTCCAGGAGCAGATTATAAGCAGGTGGGCACTGGGATGGGCACTTGAGTGTGTCATTCATGCAGACCATATGGAACTGCTGCTAGAGGGCAGCGGTGACTGCTGGATGCCAAAGTTTACTGTCAGTTGTACTACTCGGGTTTGAGCCGTCTCATTATACGTAAACCCTTCCTAGCTGCTGTTGGGTATGCGGGATTAATCGCCCCCTTCAACGGACCTGGCGTTGGCTCTAGCTTTGGAGGTAGGGGCAGAGAGCTTGGAAAGCAGGCTTGTTGAGGTTTCATCATGCAGTGAATTTATCCCAGTATTGCCAAATTTGGGCAGCAATACCTTCATCCGTCCAGGTAATGGTGATTTTGTTCCCTTTTAGTTGTGGGTTAGGTCTGAATTCGACCGCTTCTGTATTGTTGGAACTTGTATTGTTGTATTGCAGATCTTGTAATGCATCAGGCAGTCTTAAGACTGTGCTCCTGGTTATGATGTAGCAGTGCCCCATGTATTTGTAGCATTGGATCAGCTTGAGCGGTGCTTCCTCCTGATTTGGGAAACTAATCCTTTGAGTCTGTTCTGACTGTACAGTTTTTGCGGGTGGCTGTTCGAACCCCTGAGTCCAACTCAGAGGTCCTTGGGTAACAGGAGAAGAGATACTGGTTGCTCTTAGATTTTCGGTATGGGGAGGCACAAGAGTAACTAATCTTTGTTCGATGTTTCCCCACGGGATCAATAGGTTGTTAAGTTGGGGCTCATTCCTGCCAGAGGAATGCGGTTTTATGCCAATGGTAGTCGGGGCGAATTTTCTAGCTTCTGTGTCCTGAAAGTTGCTAGGTCTGTAAAGGTCACCTGTAGGTGTTCTTGAAGCCCGCAGGTTGCTGGCTCTTGCAGTATGATATTTCTTCTTAGCAGAGTTGCAGTGGCTGGCTCGGTGGCTTCTGTGAGATCCTCTGGCTGCTGGAATATCTGATACGGTGTAATGGTAGAGACAGTTTCTTCATCTAGGACAGAGTTGTGCTTTTTTTTTGGGCGTCTTACAATGGACTTTGTTTTTCTTTGCTTTTTTAAGGTGCTCATGTTCCCTCTTGTAGAGGGAAGGATGTGGGATTGTGGATAAAGAGGGCAATGCTTGCTTTTTTTGGGGAGATGACATTTTCAGTGATGTAATGTTCGAGCTGTTGGTTGCTGACACCTCCATTAACAAGGTTGGGTTGTTTTCTGACTCTGTGTTCCTTGGGGTCTTCCTGTGTGGTGGGTAATTGCATTTCTCTTGTTTGTTGGTTTTCAATCAATTCCCTGAACGAGAACTGCTAGAGCATTTAATAGATCGACTTGTATGTCCAGCTTGTCTGCATGTAAGGTTAATGCCGGCGAGATCACCTTCATATTGGTCAGGAAATGGGATCAAATGGACGTGACTGGAGGGGAATTGGGTGTGTCTAAACGGGGCATTACCATCTGGTCCTATGAGATGTTTGCTGTATTGGCTTGGATCCCTTTTGAACTTGGAGAGGATTCAGGTAGGACAAGGCTTCTTGTTGAGTGTTCCTCTTTTTTGCTCCGGAAGTGTGGACTGTCCGCAAAGGTGATCTAGATCCCTAGTGGCAGTTTGATGGGCGACAGCAAGATTTTGTAATTGTGCTTTGGGACAGAGGGAAGTGCTGAACTGATCTGACAGTCGTTCTGGTGACTGGTCGAACAGGCTTAAAAGCATCTCCTGCAACGTAACGTGTAGTTGTAAAGCACCATCTTGGGCCTCCTCCAGCAACACGTTGGTTAGCTCATTTTGGGAATGAGTTGTACAGCACTTCTGGGGGCGCAGCTGTAATGTGACCTTCAGAGAGGTCCCTACTGGTTGATTTTCTTGAGCTTCCTGTTCAAGATGTCTGAGTGATCCATTGGAGGGCTTTGGTTGGTGTACTGGTGCCTTATGACGTGCACTTGGGCCTCAACCAAGAGCTGAGCCTTGGGGCAGTGCCACGTTTCTTGTTTCTGGATACCGAGTATACTGGTTTAACTTTATTAGAGGTTTTGGGGAATCCTGAACTAGTAGCGCAAAGTCGTGATCCAGCTTCTTCTCACTCCGTGTCAAGTTGGCTGGCTAGTGAATGCTTTAGCTAAATGGGTATGCACTTTCTTCGATAGAGGTGAAAAATGTTCTAGCCCTGGCACTAATCCTTGCTGGGTAAGACAGTTGGGCCCTTCGGGCCGCATATTTAATAGTCAATTATTTTGGCCTTTCTTTCGCCCAAAGAATTCAAACTTGCAGTCGTTATTGGCTTGATGTCCCCCTTGATTGTCACCTCTGCTGTTTCTGGATCGAAATATGGTGCAAAAGGTTTGGAGGCTGTTATGAGCTTGGCCTTCCCAGTACCGAATGTTTTTTGCTGTCTTCGTTGCCTTGCAGACCTTTCCTGATCCCATGATGTCCTGCTTGCGAGGGTGATGAAAACAGGTGAGTGCTGGTGCTGCTCGGGGAGCACAAACTGGTGTTTATAAGGGCGGTGACAGAGATGAGAGCGCTGAGCAGGGCATAGAGGCGGGTGCTTCCCAGGAGGAAGCAAGTCACACTTGGACGTAGCTTGGCCGCTTATGAACCAATCCTTGCTAAACCCTGATGCTGGTCCCTAATGCTGCGTCATGCCCTTGGGCCCAGATCACCACAGTCTGTCACTAGTTGTGGCCTGGTCGTGGCTTTGCTGGTTACCCTCACCTCCTGCACTCTGGCCTTGTCCTGCTCAGCACCCTCAGGGCCTCTGCTATTTGGGTGCAAGGGGTGTTGATGCTGCTTGGTGCTGGCTAGAGCTGGTTGCCCTGATGCTGGGCCCACTGAAACTTCAGGTCCCACTGCAGAGCCCGCATCCGCCTCCGGGCGTGATGCACCAGAAGGATGCAGGAGGTCATCAGACCCAGAAGCCACAGCGTCAACCTGACTGAGACTCGGGATAAAGGCTGAAAGATCGGAATCATAGCCTGAATATCCCGAACCCGCTGTTCGGGAGGATAAACCTTAAACTGCGCCGAGTCCAGAACCGCTCCGATGAAGAGGAGCTTCTGGGAGGGACACAGGTGCGACTTCGGCACGTTGATGGAGAACCCCAGCAGGTGCAGGAGATCGGCCGTAGTCTGGAGGAGGCTAACAACTGTCTGGGGCGAGCCCGCATTCAACAACCAGTCGTCGAGGTAGGGGAAGACTGACACCCCTAACCTGCGCAGATGGGCTGCGACCACCGCCATCACTTTCGTGAACACCCGTGGGGCGCTGGTAAGGCCGAAGGGGAGCACAGTAAATTGAAAGTGCTCGTTGCCTACCGTGAACCGAAGGTAACGCCGGTGGGCCGGCAGGACGGGGATGTGAAAATAAGCGTCCTGCAAGTCCAATGCTACCATAAAGTCTCCGGGTCCAGGGCAGCTAAGACCTGAGCCAGAGTCAGCATCTTGAACTTCTCCTGTCGGAGGAAGCCGTTGACGTTCCCTAGGTCCAAGATAGGGCCTAGGCCCCCTTTGCCCTTCTTGGGTACCAGAAAGTAGTGGGAGTAACAACCACACCCTACTTTCGGCCCTGGAACGCGCTCGATGGCCGCCTTGGCCAAGAGGGCTGTGACTTCCTCTTGCAGAAGTTGTAAGTGATCCCCCGACACGGGGTGGAATTGCAGTGGCATGGCTGGAGGGGTCGCCTCGAAGGGAAGGGACGAGCCCCTTCGGACAATTTGCAGCACCAACCTGTCCGACGTGACAGTGCACCAGTAGAAGAGGTAATGGCGAACCCTGCCATCACCTGTGTGGGTGTAGCGGCCCAAGAGGCATGCGGTATTGACTGACCGCAGTCCCAAACTCAGGGACGAGAACGCCTTCTTCCCGAACTGTTCGTACCTATTGGATTCCCGATCGGGCGGAGCGTCCGGAAATGCGGTCTGGGAAGTGGAGGCCTGGATGACCAGGCTCTCGGGGGTGGGATGGGTGGACAAAAAGCATGGGTCGCCCGGGGCCGGGCGGTAGTGCCTGGCCACGTTCCTATCCACAGGCGGACCTGTGGCGGGCTTGGACCAAGTGCCCACAAGAACGTCGCACAAGGCCTCATTAACCGGCAGCAGAGGCTCATTGGAGCTTGTCTGCGGTCTAAGGACCTCAGTGAGGAGGTTAGTCCTCACAGCCGCGACAGGGAGCTCAAGGTTTAGGGCCTTGGCTGCCCTCGTCAACACTACACTATAAGCAGCCCCCTCCTCCGTAGCCACAGTTGGAGGGGAGACAAAACCAGTGTCTGGCAAAGTGTCAATTCCACTGGCCTCCCCAAGCTCATATGTCCAGTCCTGTTGAGACTGGCACTCCCGTGACAGAGGGTCCTCAGACCCCTCCCAATCACCCTCGTCACCCATCTCCTGTATTTCAGGGTCAGTAGATGGGGCCAGTTCATGGAAATAGAAATCCCCAAAGGCCGTCAGTAGTGGCGCCCAGAGGTGCCGTTCCGGTGCCGGAACCGGACCGAGGGTAGGATCGAGGACGGCGCCCATAGCAGGCGCCGGGGGCGACACCCGCAGGGCCAGCACCGGTGAAGTCGTGAGGTCGACCGGCGATGACCCGGATCCGGAAGCGGATCCAGGGAGGGCCTGCGGCGCCGGGTCTGAAGCACCCGACGGCGTCCGAACCGAAGCACCCGACCCGCTAGGCCCTCCAGCCGGGGCCGTTGGGCCCGGAGGCGCCACAGAACCCGGCTGAGGAGGGAGGGACTTCATGGCCATGAGGTACCGCTCGATCTCCTCAGGCGTCGTGTCATACCCGGGACCCGAAGGTGTGGGGCAGGCGGCGACGTCCGCGACTCCGTCGGAGCCGCGTGGGTCGTGTCACCCGAACCCCCGGCCGCATCGCGCGAGCGTCGGGGTGGGTCGGAGGAACAATGACGTCTCTCCGACCTCTCATGCCTCTTACCTGAGGACTTGGATCCTGAAGACCGATGTCCACTCCCAGAGCTGTGAGGGCTCTGACCCCGCGACCCGTCCCTCGACCTCCTGTGGGACCGGGACCTAGAGCGGCACGGGGCCAACTGCCGGAGTTCCAGTCGCTTGCGGGACCGCTCCCGCTAGCTTTAGACGTCAGGGCCTGGCAGTCGGAGCAGGTGCGGTTGTCGTGGTCGAGGTCTAAACACTTGAGGCACCGGCGATGGGGGTCTGTAACCGACATCAGTCGGTCGCACCTGGAACAGGGTTTAAACCCGGGCATCCCTACCGGCAATGTAGGAGTCGAAGACTCGAGTAGAGAAATGATCAAAAAGATCAAAAAGTTTAGTCAAAAAAAGACTAAGGGGTAGAGCTTCTCCGGATCTGCGCTAGCTGGCGCGGAAAAAAGAAGAACTGACATCAGCGCGCATGGGCGGCATCTAAGTACTCTGACGACGTCATTACGGCACTAACGACGCCGACGACGGACGCGGAGCCGCGGAAGCCTGCCGGCGCACAGGGGTATTGCTACGCAAAATTTTCCGGATCCAGTCTGACGCCTGGGGATATTCTAAGGTAAGGAATCTTTCACTAACGTGTCTCTTTCAGATTCAATCTTCTGAGGTATATTAAGCCCCTTATTTGAACTGAGGAATTCAAAACTGCAGTACAATTCCATTGTCCCAGCACAGTAAGAATCCTCTAAGCTCTGTTAGGAGCAGCCCATCATGATGCAGCACGGCTGGTATCCACTTCCATAACCTCTGATCACATAACTACCATTCTGATCACTTTTAACTGGCTCCACATAGAGACCAGAATTCTAATCAATTTAGCCTGTATAATGTGCAAGGCTTTGCATAGAGGAAGACTATTCACACAAACTCAGCATCTCGGGTAGATCTTGTGGACTTCTAAATGCATAATCTCTTTGATTGGAATCTCAGATCTTTAAAAAATCCAAATCATGGAATCATTTATTTCCAGGAAGCGCTACACAAACTAATTCCACTTATCTCATTTTGAAAAAGGATTTATATTTCCTGCTTTCTCAACATCACCTTCAGATATGATGCAAATGCCAGTCACCCACTAATAAGAAGGATTATTGTGGGTGACCTGTTAATTTTGTTGATTCTGAATCGGAACTTATGTTTCTGAGACTATACAGATGCATAAGTATTTAAGAGCTTAAGAGGATTCTATCCAACAGAGGCCACCAGCAGAGTCCAGTACAGGACCAGTTACTACTGGCTAACTGATAACTTCAGGAGGAAAGCCTCTTGTGGCTTCATGTGCCCCTGCACCCACACTGTAGGTTAGACAACTGACCCATGGAATCAACTTCTCAGTCCAGGGTGCACATTAGAGCAAGGCCAGCTCTTTAGGTATCCACACAGATCACAGAGAGCAGGTCTAGTCCTCTTCTGTTCGTCCCCAGGTCCAGATGTGTTCGGATGAGCTGTGGGGGGGAGTGTCATTTTTGTACAATTCACGAATTAGTGGGGGAGGTGACTCCGGGACAGTCCCTAAACAATGGAAAAAAGTTATGGGGCAAACTCTCCCACTTTTGCAGGCAGCACATCCTGTTTGCCTAACAGTAAACTATCCCACAGTTCACTCTTCTGAGGCAAATCCAATATTGCAGAATCTTTCTGCCGCTGAAGGGAGCTTGCATGCTAGTGAGGGGTCTGTTTAGGGAAATGAGCAGTCTCATCCTCTTTAGCCACGCCAAACTGGTTATGGGACCAGCTCTAGCCTGGTGACAAACTGGTGGCAGATGGCCTAAGGAGCAGAAGACTTTCTTTCTCCAGGTCTCCCTTTATACCCTGCTCCCTCTCAAATTAATGAATTTTATGGATGCTTCCCAGCTCTCCGTCCTCGGCTGAGGAGTCACATTCCTCACCACCAGGCATTCCTAAGTCTATATTCCTGCTCAGTTTTCTAACTTTAAGGGAAAGCATTGAAAGGGTCCAGCTGCAGACTAATGATAAATAGTCTGCTAGAGGTTCAGGCAGGTAAAGTATAACTTTTTTAAAGTCACTTTTCCTAAATATGTACTAAAAATCAGACTTCCCCAATGAATTTAGTTTTTAATTAATATTTAAAATAGTGGTTTATTCACCTCTGGACCTTATCCCAATCCAAAGTTGGAAGACTTATTATTTTATCTGAACTTTAGAGTTTCTCATATGACAGCTAGAGTCCTAACAGTGAAAGTACCTTTTGAGGGCTGGTCACTCTAGGTACATGCCAACATAAAATTCTTGCATGTACCTCATTAAAATACTAGGCACCCCTGCACGTTGTCAACTCAGAGTATGATGTACATGAGACGGGTGATGGAACCGTGTGACCAGGGTGGGTGGGATCCTGGGAGGGGGGAGTTGGGGAGGAGGGTGGGTTAGGGGGTGGGCCTAGGATTGTTATGTTTGATGCTTTCATAATCCAGAAGAAAAGTAGATTGCCAACCACTTGATGTTGTATATTTGACCTGCAGTTATCTCTGGTACGCAGAGCACTGCACACTGTGTGCAATCTGTCAATAAAACTTGTTTAAAAAAAAACACTAGGCACTCTACCTTGTGGCTAAAAGGCCTTCTTAGGGATAACTTATTTAATATTTAACAGTGGTGGTTCTTTGCTGATATAAAGGGTTATTTTCATAGATACATATGAAGAAATAAAAGCTGCAGAGTAGGTGACAGGCTACACAGGTATGCCTGAAGCTATGATTTCTTTGTCACTCTAGTGGATAGAAGAATAAGTGCTGTAGTCTAGAGGCCACGTTTACCTTTCCATGGCATTGATTATTTCCCTGCACCATATATTATGGCCTTATTGTAAAGTTAAATATGTAAATGGAAGATTAGCTAATTGTACCACATTTTGGGGTCAAAGCACATAATCTGGGCCCTGGACAGCAATGCCTAAGTGTACAGAGTTAAAAAAAAACAGCAATACCATACAACAACAAATTTTACTTTTTCATAGAGAAGAAATACAGACTGGAAAATTGTATTTCTATTTGTAAATAATCTGTTCTATAATAATAATCAATCAATCAATCTATCAAAAATTTGTAGAGCACACTACTTACCCGTGAGGGTCTCAAGGCGCTGGGGAAAATAAAGAGTGGGGGGGGGGGCGCTACATGTCGAACAGCCAGGTCTTGAGTAGCCTCCTGAATAATACCATTGTTATGTTATGTGATTTGTAAAGCGCATGGCTGCCTCAACAACGAGGCGTCCCAACTCGAGTGTCATCAAAAAGCCACAACTGTGAGAGAGAGACCCGGAAAAAAGGATGATGAACAGCAGGACACTTAGATGGTGAACAACCAGGTCTTCAGGGATTTCCTAATGGACAAGTGGTTCTGCAGGCGCCTTTTTTTTTTTTTTACAGAGTTTTATATAGCGCGAACTAGACTCGAATCAGGTATCAGAGCGCATTACATAGCACCAGTTGCATTACCCGAAGACACATGCATTAAAAAAAAAATTGCTAGGCACGGGGAGATTAAGGGCCCGACGTAGGTAATTCATATTTACCGACTCTTAAATACCGAATTTTACCGATTCGGTATTTAAGAGTCAGTAAATATGAAGGGGGGAGATGTAGGTAATTCGAATTGAAGAATTACCAAATCGGTAGGATTCGGTATTTACCGATTCGGTAAATACCGAATCGGTATTGCCCATTGATTCCTACGGGCCATGAAGCCCATAGGAATCAATGGGCAATACCGTTTCGGTATTTACCGAATCGGTAAATACCGAATCCTGCAAGGGTGCAGAAGGGTGTCACTTTGACACCCTTTAGCACCTCAATTCCAGACTTGTGTGCCATGTGGCACACAGACATGCCCTAAGGGCATGTCTGTGTGTCACATTGCACAGGTGTGCATGCACAGATGTGCATGCACACCTGAATTCGGTATTTTACCACCCAATTGGATTGAGTGGTAAAATACCGATTCTTAAGGGCCTGTGACACTCTTAGGAGTGTCACTTACATGTGGATTTACCGAATCGGTAAAATTACCGATTCAGTATTTTACAGAATCAGTAAATTTACTGAATCGGTAAATTTACCGATTCTGTAAAATGATGGCCCCTACATGCCAAATCCTAAATACCGGTCGGTAACGGCCGAAATCGGCCGTTACCGACCGGTATTTTCTCTCCTACATCTGGCCCTAAGTGATTTGCCCAGAATCACAGAATATTCAGCATCATTGGCGAGACTCAAACCGAGTTCCTCAAATCCAATGTTGACCGCCCTAGTCATTAGGCCAACTCCTCTCCCCAAAGGAAGAGTGAGGACATCCCGGAGGGCAGGGGCTTTGGCGTGAAAAGACCGCCCACCCGCCATTGCTCCAACAAGTGGCACACAGGCTAAATTATGATCAGCAGAGTGCAAGGACCGTGAGAGGAGGTATGGAATCAACAAATTAGATAAGATAGGGGCCCCCTGAAAAAAGAAGATCTTGTAATGCATGCACAGTGCCTTAAACTGAATATACTTATCCACCTGGAGCTAGTGTAATTTGTGAATGGCATCTGCAGCTGATCAGTATTTATAATGGGAAAACAGCAAACTTTCAACTGCATTTTGAGCCAACTTGAGCCTTTTAATCACAGGCTTATTTGCTCTAAGGAAAAGGATGTTGCAGTTTCCCAATTAGGAGACAACAGCCTTAACGATGACTTGACGAGTGTGGGGATAAAAAAAAACAGAATGGGGTTGAGACCACGTAGCAGCCCAAAAGAGGCACCTGCCAGAGCTTTCGCCTGTGCTTCAAATGTTAGGGCATTATCGAACCAAACACCTAAATTCTTAACCACCGACTTGGGACAGGAGAAAGTCCCAAGGGAAGAGCGCCACCAGTGGTCTCCCCAGTCGTAAACGTCCTTGAGTACAAGAAGAATTTTCAACTTGTTGGTATTCAGCTGCAAACAATTATCCACCATCCATTCTGCAACAGCCTTCATACCTTTTTGGAAGTTAACCAGATCTGATGAAGGAGTGTCGGGAAAACAGAACCAAGCCGGGTGTCATCAGCATAAGACACCAGCGCGAACCCCAGAGATTTCACCACCTGAGCCAATGGCGGAATGTAGATAATAAACAACGTGAGGCTCAGGGAGGAACCCTTGGGGACACTGTAGTGTAAAGTGTGCCAGTTGGAGCTAAAAGGCAGAGACACCACGGAAAAAGAGCAGTCGGCAAGGAGAGATGAAAACCAGGTAAAAGAAGAGCCAACAACCCCAATTTCTTGCAAGCACTGGAGCAGGATGTTGTGACAAACCGTGTCAAAAGCGGCACTTAGGTCAAGTAGAATTAGTACAGAGCAACTATCTTCATCTAAGACGCTGCGGAGTTGCTCAGTGACTGCGAGAAGAGTTGACTCAGTACTGTGCTGTGACCTAAAACCATTCTGGGAAATGACCAGAATGTGATTTTCATCTAAGAAGATAGTTAGAATGGCATTAACAAACAAGTTACTTACCTTCGGTAATGATATATCTGTAAGAAACATAGGTTATGTAGGAGAGTAGGATCTGCTATTATGGTTACCCCCACATTTTGGGACGTTTCACTGTTTTTCGACTTTAGTCTTGCTGGGGCCCTGTTATCCAGGACCGCAGCCTAGCTGCTTCCTCTCTAGAATGATTCCAAGTATTTTAGGTACACTCCAGTTTGGTTACTGGGGTACCCTTATGAGTCCCTAGTATATGGTACCTCAGGTACCAAGGGCATAGGTACCCCAGAGGCCTACCAGGAGCGGAAGCATGTATTATGCCACCCCTGGGAAGCCTTCCAAAATGACACAACAGGTCTGCTACTGCAGCCTGTGTAAGGTGGTGTATGCACCCCTTACTTAGATATAGGTTCCCTATATCTACCTTATATCACTCACATATAATCCTATCAGTCACCCCTATGGCAGGCCTTATCAATCCTGCCGTGGAAACCGTCCTGAATAGTGAGTCGGCGGTATCCAGCCCACAGTGGATGGTAAACTTCACTGCGTCTCTCCCTTTAGCAACTGCAAGGGAGAGTTTGGCCCGAGCCTCCTCCGGGCACTGGGGCAGCACGTGTGCCACTGTATTCCACACGGAGTGGGTGTAACAGCCCAACCAACATGCAATGTTTACCGACCGCAGTCCCAAGCTGGAGAAAGAAAACATCATATTCCCAAGATGGTCCAGCTTTTTGGATTCCCTATCAGGTGGTGCGTTAGAGAATGCGCCTTTGGAGGTGGAGGCTTGGACAACCAAGCTCTAAGGGGTGGATTTTGGGAGAGGAAAGTGGGGTTGCCCGGAGCCTGGCGGTGGCGTTGTGCAATCATCCTATCCACAGGAGCCGCTGTGTTGGGCCTGGACCAGGTTCCCAAAAGGATGTCTGATAAGGCTTCATTAAATGGCAGCAGGGGCTCTGAGGAGCTCCCTGCCGTTTGGAGCACCTCTGTCAGGAGGTTAGTCCTGACTGCCACTGTAGGAAGCTCAAGGTTGAGAGCCTCGGCCGCCCTACTCAACACCACGGCGATAGACGCTCCCTTCTCAGTAGCCATGTTAAGAGGAGACAACATGCCACGGTCTGGTGATGTATCCAGACCACTGGCTTCCTCGTGCGGACGTGGTAGAGGTGGAAACGGCGCCGGGGAGATGTAAGTAGGTCGACCGGTGCCGATCTGGATCCAGACCTGGAACCAACGGGACCCTCCAGTGCTGAGGATGGAGCCGCGTGGCGTCGAAAACGCGCCAACGGAGTCGGGCTGCCCAAAGATGGCATGCATTGCTTCGTAAAATCGACAAAGCTGGGCAAAGGGTGCTCCAGGTCCCGGAAAGGGAGGGAAACCCAGAGTCGACCGTTCCGGCTCCGCACACGGAGCCGCGGGAAGGGCACCACACACATCCATTGTCGCGACGGCCGAAGGACAGGGAGAAGTCAAAGAGCAACAATGCTTCTTCGATTTCTTCTTGTGTTTCGACTTACCTGACCCCGAGTGCGAAGACTTGGAAGAATAATGGTGACTCTGCGACTAGTCCCTCGACCTCCTACGTGGCCGGGACCTAGTCAAGTGGAGCAGAGCCGACTGCCGGGCCTTTAAGAAGCTTTCAGGACCACTCCCGCAAAGACTTCTGATCCATGGTCCGGCAGTCAGAGTAC
Organism: Lissotriton vulgaris; assembly: GCF_964263255.1. NCBI lineage: Eukaryota > Metazoa > Chordata > Amphibia > Caudata > Salamandridae > Lissotriton > Lissotriton vulgaris. The sequence goes on along the minus strand of NC_141689.1, from coordinate 1,355,172,055 downwards.
GACTTGAGGTTTTGGTCGAGCTCCAGGCAGAATAGGCACACGTGGTGCAGATCAGTCACTGACATCAGTCGGCTACAGGAACCCCAAGCCTTGAAGCCAGGCATCCCTGACGTGCACCAGGAGTTGAAAACTCAAAAACGGTGTCAACAAAAGTCGCCAAAAAGTCAGTCAAAAAATGACTGGAGGTACCACTCTCCCCGGATCTGTGCTGGCTGGCGAGGAAAAAGAAAGAACTGACGTCAGCACGTGAGGGCGGCGTCTATGTAGCTACCGCAACATCATCCCGGCGACCATGACGCAAACGACGAATGTGGAGCTAACCGACCCCACCTTTTGACGCGCAGGGGTACTGCTGACAAAAAACTTTCCGGATCCAGTCTGACGCCTGAGGATAATTCTAAGGTAAGGAATCTATGCATAACTGTTTCTTTCAGATATGAGTCTCTGTTACTTTTACAAGGAATGGAAAATTTGAAATAGGACAGACATTTGTAACCATAACATTGCATTATATATATAAATATTGCTGTTAAAATATTAAAAAAAGAAATCCTATTACCTGAGTCAGAATACTTATAGCTATCTTCAAGTGTGGCAGGAGAAAAGAACCGTTTTAGCACTGTCCGTAAGCATCTTTGATCCCAAGCATCAGTGACTCGTCCTCCATATGTAATTTCACCTGGAAATGATCAGTATTACGTTTACATTATATATATTGATGTACTTTATTTTTATTTAGCCTCACAGCATCTATGATATTTACATCATGTGGTGCCCACTCTTCTTTTTTCTATGTCTTACTTCTATACCCCTATAGCACTTCACAGGACTAACTAATAAACCCATATTCATTTACTCCATTAAAGCAGTGTGCCGCTGCTTCGTGACTATCTTGTTGCTATTTGAATAGCCATGCTCCCTGTATGATACAGGCTTCTATTACAGGTTCTGTTATAGCTTGGGTCTATAGTTTACACAATGTACATCCTGAATTCACATTGTTGATACTTTTCAGATAGAAACTGTAGACTCTGTACAACATGACCACTTATAAAAAGGTAGGATACTCCATGACCACAGAATTTAGGATCACCTTCAGAACATGTCCTAATTCTCCCACTTCCTCTTGGTTCTTTTGACGGTTGTGAATTTCTATAATCAAAAACCATATTGCAGCAGCTTAGTCCACTTTGGGTACCTCATAGAAGCCTATGGCTAGCCATCTTAAACACACATTTTTGGATCACGGTAGTGATCAAAATAAAGGAAGCAATTCAAAGTCAGATTTTATACAGAATCACCTTGATGTGTGGAGACATAAAACAAGAGGGTTGAACCAGAGAACTAAGTATATGTTTACATGTTAAAATTAGGTTCTGCCTTGGCAAATACATATTTCAGTACAGTGTAACTATGCTTCATGCAGTAACATAATATGTCATTAGGTTATGGGACACTTGTCATTTCTAAGCAACCAATGGGATAAAAAAAAATGTGATAAATCAAAGTAACGTTCATCTACCTGTGATGTAGATAAGTGCTGGCCAAGGTAATTTCCCTTCTTGACAATAAAGATTTAGATTCAGTAAAGCACACTCCCTGTCACTGTCGCTGAATTCATAGCATATGTTCCAGCCAAGAGGTCCAAACTTCTTCCTCTCCTGAATAAAATAAATATTAATAATTAAATATTCGAAATGCTCTTTTTGTTTGGATTTGCCTATTTTCAATCATTAGGAAGGAACACTGAAGAACCCAATAGTGGTGGCCTAATCGAGTCCTAAAACAGTGCTTTTTAGACTTTTGAGTGGACAACCTCACAAGCATTTAAAATGAAAATGTCAGGTAATAATTAAGATTATTTTTAGGAGACAATTATGATGAGAGCAGGGTCAAAACCAATGAATCACGGTTTTGCAAATAATTGTCATCTTCACACCTTTAAACTGATTCTTTGCTGGAACAGTATATAGTGAACCTGTAAACCATATTCTAAAAAGTTGCCAAAATCGTCAATCTTTTCTACAATGGCAGAATTATCTAAATCTCAACTCTGGATTATAGAATTTTTGCCACAATGCATTACTGACCAGTGATTATTATTAAAATGTACAGATCTTCTGGTAAATTAAAACGGTATTCTTTTTCTTCATGGTAATTTCCACCATCTGAAAGGAGTACCAAATCACAAGCGATTGCAGCAGTGCAATACAACAACCTATTGAAAGATTACTAGAATTGGTTAACTGAGTAACCTCTTCAGGCCTTGCCGCTAGTTAAAACACTTAGCCCTGTATCTCTTCCAGCTGGTTAAAAACCAGTGCTCCACAAGCTACATTATTTTTCTCAGTCAAAACCTTAAAACCTGCCATGACACTGCCCACTTATTGCTCTGGACTGCCACTCCCAATTCAGAGTAATGTCAGGCACCTTACTCTTAGCTTTTTTCTTTCATTTTAACAAATAGTAATACAACCCACTGATAGATGTTTTTAATTCAAAGGTAAATAGGCAATGTGTGTACCAATGACATTGTTTAAAAAATGTAGATATACTTTTTTTAACAAAGAACTGTCCACCAAGATCTTATCTACATAAGCACTGCAGCCCCACTGAATAATACCGCATAAGCCAAAACAAATTTCAAATTTATATGACACCAATACGTCATAGATATGCAATTACTCAAATATAATTCAAATGAAATCTTTGCAGTGTTCTACCTTACAAGTATTCACACAGAAGACAGACAAGTATAGGTTAACTAGATTGATTTGAAAAAACAGTGCAGGGAATGGTGAACACTGAAACCCAGATCATAAAATGAGCCAACATGCTCTACTTCACACTCAATCAACAGCCACCACACAAGCAGCATGGTTTTTACTATACAACCTCCATTGTTTTATAGAAAACTATATCCGACAAGTCATAAACTGAAAACACTATCATTCACACCAACCAAGCATTAAGCAAAGAGGATGTTTAGAACCACATACAGCATCCTAAATCTCCTAAAACATGAGGGTCTGATTCTCAAAGATAAATTTACATGTGTAGATGTGCTTCTGAACGTAAGTGTAGCCCTCCATGTAGGAAACAGCGTTGTTGTTGCAGTACCCCCTCTTTTTCAGTTAGTATCTGGTGCAATTCTGACTGAGCGTGTGCTGGGTTCCTGCCAACCAGGTCCCGAGCACCAGTGTTCTTTCACTAAACTGTAGGATTGTTTCACAATTGGCAAACCCTTTGGGATCCCATGTAAGTCCTTAGTAAGTGGTACCCCTGGTACCTAGGGCCTTGGACTTAAGGAGGGTCCACTAGGGCTGCATCACAAATTGTGCCACCCTAGGGACCCCTAACCAAGATCATGAAAACTGCAGTTGGCAGCTGTGTGTCTTGGTGAAGACAAAACCAAAGAGTCTACATGGCACACAGCCATGTGTGCCATGCCTGCAGACACTGCATGAGATATAGCTAAGTCGCCCCTACAGCAGTCGTTACCGTCTGAAGGCAGGTGCACTATACCTTATGTGTGGACATATCTGCCGGAGCAGGTATGACCCTGCAATATCTTAGTCAATTCTTAGACACTGTATGTGAACAGGGAAGCTATAATGAGTATATGGGCTAGACACTTATCATTTCGAGTTACCCAGATCCTTGATGGCTTCACTGTACCCCAAGGTGTATGGTATCAAAAGTTGCGTCTTAATGAACCCACACTGACGCCAGTGTAGGATATTTTAATAAATGCACACAGAGGGCACAATAGAGGTGCCGTCAGAAAACCTACCGACTACTAGTGTGTTGACTGACTGGTTTCAACCAGCTTGCCACCACTAGACATATTTCTGGTCTACTTGGATGAGAGCCTTCGCTGTCAGATCAGAGGCTGAGACAAAGCCTGCTCTGAGTGGAGGTGTTCACACCTCATCCAAGCAGGAACTGCCTTCCAGGGTGGGGAGTCTCAAAGGCCATGTAGCCTTTGAAATTCGACCCAGGCCTCTCCAGCTAGTGGAAGATGCCAACCCCCTGTCCTTTCCCCACATTTCGGCGGGAGGACAGTCAGGAAGATTAGTTGGATTAGGAGGTGTGCCAACACCAGACCAGCACCACCCCTAAGGTGGGAAGCTGATATGAACCCCATTTTTTAGACTATTTCATCTTGTGATGGAGAGACGTAGCCTATAAGGGCTAGGGTTATGTCCACTTCCCACAGAAAGTGGTCAGACTCATAAAGAGGGTGTAGTCCCCCCCAATGTAGGTAGCCCTTTGGCTACTACCTTGTACTTACATTAACACCCCTAAATTGAGTATTTAGGTGGTAGCCCTCAACCCAGAACTTCATATTGGATGGACCTAAAAATGAAGAGGACAAAGAAGAGCTGCGGAACCCGAGAACTGAGTCCTGCCGCTGAGTTTTGGCGTGAACTATTGTCTACCGCTTCAAGACTCGGCAATCAAGGTGAACAGTCTCGTCTTTGTGCTGTGTGGCTTCTAAGAACCCCAGAAGACTACCAGCCATCTCAAACTGCCCAACAACTCCTGTGGAGTAGAGGAGCTACTCCCCTGGAGAACTCAGGCACCGAAACTGCAGAGTCCGAACCATCGACTTGCAGCTCCCCAGCCCGAATGTAATGGCAACCAATCAGGAAGAGGTACTCGTACTCTGGAAGGTTAAATCCATCTCCCTACTGAGAGTGGAGGCACCAGGACCGACGGGAGCCATGCAGTACCGATCCCCGAGGTACTGGATCACTGCAACCAAGGACAACATCAAGAGTCCAATTGAGACTCTAATTGTACAAGAGCCCTGCAGCCGTCAAGGGACATCAAGACCCATGAGACCGAATTTATGAGTGGACCAGCAGTTCAGGATTTGCCTCTGCCAGCTGTTGACTCCTAACCGAGAGGAGCACCTTTACGCATCGGGCCGGCCAACCTACCTGCTCTGCACCCAGACCACCCAGCCTGGGTAACAACAAACCAGCTGTGCTTAATTGTCCCTAAGGCCCTTGTGACACTAGCCCCTGTTTGGGAGCTCTCGCACTTGCCTTCAAGTCTCCCTGTGCAGCCTGTTTTTAGAAGGCTCCTCTTTGCACCGGCTACCAACTCCACCAAAATCCTACTCCCGTGGGAATTCAGAATGCACCTGATGAACTGTTGGTAGAATATTGGACCATGACCTTGTGCTACTCCAAACCGGGTAGGTGACCCTGTACAACTGTCTGTGCTGCACACTTTAACTACCTGCTTTTTCCTCCCACAGAATTGTATGGTGCACAATTGCACACAACTTTTAACTGTTTGCTTAGCTATGAAAATTCATAAGAAATACAGTACTTACCTTTGAAAGTAGGTCTTGGTTTCAAAATATATATAAATAGAATTTGTACTTTTGTAAATTGGTCTTATTTATTCTTTGAGTGTGCCTGCTTTATTGCCTCAGTTGAGTACACCAAATGCTTAGCAATACCCTCTGATAAGCCAAACTGCTTGTTCACACTACCACAAAGAGAGTTTAGTATTACCTACTTTTGCCTCTGTCAACCAATTGGGGACTCACTGGACTCTCCGCACAGTGTACTTCTTTTTAGTACACTATAGAGAGAACCAGCTACCTACCCTCGAGTTTTTAGCTATTCACCATATCCGAGTGGAGATTTAAACCTAGATGTAGTCTTACAGGTCTCTACATGTCTGAGGGGGTGGGGCCTACTATAAATAAATGTACAAGTGAATAGTTACTTGCAGTAACCTTTCATCTGTTAGAGATCTCCACTACTGCAGTGGAGATCATCAAATTATTTGGAAATGTAATATAGTTAATTTATTTTAGAAAATGAACTAAATGCACTTTAACGTAAACTATAAATGTAAATAGAATTTAAAGGAATTAATCGTATTCTTGAAACCAATCAAATAAAAAACAGACAGCATACTTACAGCTCAAATTAAATCGGAATTAAAAATGAATTTAAATGTATTAATTTCATTTAAAAATAAATACACTTCCGTACCCACCCTTACTAACATATTTGTTTGTATTTAATTTGTAGTTAACTTATTACAAGGGATACCCAGTCCATAATCTAATTTTCACCGAAGCTGTTTATGTAGGGGTTACAATTTGCTGTGCTGTTGAGTGTTTCTTTGATGTAAACTATATGGAGCCCCTGATAAAGTGTATAGTTTTGTTACACAACTGGCATCAACTACTTATCTAATTTGTTGGTTGGCGCGGATATTGTTAAAATGCAAATTCTTCCAAAATTCTCATACCTGTTTTGGTCAACACCACTTTTGATTCCCAAATCTTTTTTCTTCAAACTCAAATCTGTTATATATAGTTTTATATGGGGACATCAGAAACCCAAGCTGGCAATACAATTAATGAAACTGCAGTACAAAAGACCAGCTGGACTCTTCATAGTTTAAATGCTATTATTGGACAAACAGGGCGCAAAGAAGGTTTTGTTTAATTACAAATGCACCTAGTGATCACCTGCCAATGTTTCCGATGACTGTACGAGAGGCTGCAAATGGGTATTTACTGAAATACTTCAACCCTAATTACTTTAAAAGTTTTTGGTTCAAGGGGACACATTTGAATGAAGCAGTGCACCTGGTCAAGATCTTACCCATCAATAATTACACTGCACTTTGGGGTCAATCTTCTTTTGCCAATACACCTAATGATTGAATATCCAATACATGGGCATCACTTACACTGAGAAGTGTAGGCCACATCTTTACAGAGAGTGTTTTCAGATGATTTGGCAACCTACAAAAGGAATTCAGTATTTTTGGCAATGTTCCTCTGTGTGCAGCAGTGTAAGGTCTCTGTGTGCTGCAGCCAAGGCTATGTGCGCCAGAAACATGGGTGCAGCGCCAAAAATCAGTGCAAATATCACTCCAAACTTTTGCTTAAAAAAGTGAAAAGATGGTCCATTTCCACAATTACTGCACAACGTCAAGGCCCAAGGGTCTTAAGGCAGATTTGCAATTTTGAAACACACACCATGACATGAATTGGTTACACAGACAAGTACACTTCAGGTTTAGATTAAAGCATAGGACTCCAACGGTGGTACCATTATAACATTCTACTAAAAATACTCAACTGAAGCGCTGTTCATAGGATGGGGAACTGTTAGTAGCCTATACACGATCGCATATACACAATAACATACCATATTTACAATTTGATGTGCAAGCTACTGAGTAATGTCTGGATATCCTGCCTGAGAGATAGTTTGTGAATTGTGTGACATCCAGGCAAACATGGACTGTGGGAGAGTGTCATCACTAGATGGATGACATGGACGCTTCTCACATCAATTCAAGCGGCAGTGATTATTAGGCGGCTGCTCGGCTCTGACAGCTCTGAGTATCAGAGCTTTAAAATTAGGCTGCAAAGCTTGGCTTTGGCTCTTGCTGGCCTCGCTGCACATGCCCTTGCTTCTTTACTAGCAGTAGTACTTTGCATGACAGTGCTCACTTGAGTTATTACAGAGGTGTCATGGTACGTAAAAAAAGCAATGGATTAGGATGCAGCCCGGGTGATTGCCAGTGGTTGAGATTAATTCTAGCATTCCAATCATCCCCACGTTCTTAGTACTTCACTTACTAGGAACAGACAGTTAATGAGGCTCCAAATACATTTAAAAGTAATCTCAAGTTATATTTGCCATTTGAAGCATGTACAGATAATTATGTATTTATATGGCACGCTGCATTGAAAACATTGCTAACTTTGTTGGGTAAAAGAAAACTAGAGTAATAGTTTGTCTCACTGCTTTTAAATGCTGGTTGTACGGAAAAAGCACACTATGGAGGAAAAGTCGATCCTACCAGCTGAACCCAGTGAATCAGTTCCTCCGTGCAGTAGCCATCTGTGGCATATCGCTTGTTGTAGCTATAACTGCATCCATCATTAACCCCTTCCATGCGCATGACAGCCGGGAGCCATCATGCGCAACAGTGCTCGTGTGCGCATGACTGCTCCCGGCTGTCATGGTAAAAGGCCCCGGAAATCAGTCTGGTGCAGGCACCAGAGGGATTTCTATTTCTCTCCTGTGACCTTGGGAGCTGGGGAAGAGCTTCCCCAGTCCCAAGGCCCCCCTGTTTCAGTGAAAAGACGATCAGCGTGCACGTCGTGCTGACATCATTTCACTGAAACAGAAACTGAAATGACCCTTTAGGCTAATTTCAGTTTCACTTTCTACATGCTCAGGGGTCTATCTCAGCCCCCTGAGCACGTAGGAAGACGGGAGAGGTATCATTGGAATCTCCCCTCTCCAATGGTACCCCTCCCCCGTGGATCCCTGCTAGGGGATCGCACCTGGAGGGCGCCCCCCAAGCAGGGATCCACCACTAGACATCAGGGAGGGAGGAGCGGCCGCTTGGGCAAGGGTCTTTGCTCCCCCTCAAAAAAGTTGGCCATATTCAGTGTTTCTGCCCCCCCAACTCCCCCCACCCCCCCGGGAGGGGCAGAAAGCCCACTGGACGCCAGGGATTTTTTTTTACATGCAATTTCAATCATGGTGGGGGCTGCCCAAAATGAGCACGGCAATGCCCCCACCCCCACCACAACTACAGCCCTTCTGGCCCCCCTGGGAGGCAGTTAAGGGCAGTAGCCCCCAATCTGCCCCCCAGGGGGTAGAAAGCCCACTAGGCACCAGGGATGTTTTGGGGGGTAATTTTAATTGGGTGGGGGCTGCCCAAAACGGGCAAGCCAATGCCCCCACCCCGCCACAATGACAGCCTTTCTGCAAAATTGGCCCTACTCTATCGTATGGCATAGAGTCATTTGGGGGGTAAATGAATACAGCCTTGAACCAGCACACAACCAAAATTTATAAAAAGGTTCTCCAGCTGCCAAAATCCGCATCTGCTGCACAGATAAGACTGGAGATGGGACTGATAAACTACGATGCCTCCAACATCGGGGCATATCTTAATCTCTGTCACAAACTAAGACAAGCGGACCCCAATACATTAGAATCCCTAGTCTGGAAGGAAATAACCCAGAAAAATCCAGGTGGAACATACGGCCGTCTCTTTAAAGACGCCATTCAGCAAATGTCAGCAAGTGATTTGTGGTCCCTGAATCCTAGTCAGACAGCATTTAAAATAGGGATCAAAAAGGGTGTGAGAATGAGATCAAGTATCACCGACAAAGCACTCTTTTTGAAACGCAGTCACGCCTGGGCTATTGTAAACTCTTATAGACGGCTAGCCCCCGCCTCCTATCTGGCCTGTACATATTCACTCCATCTAAAACGCAGCCTTATCGCCATTAGAATGGGCGACTGGCAATTCCTGAAAGATTTACCCTCCTGGCGACGCACCGCGGCAGATTTAACTTGTAGAAGGTGTGGCAAAACAGCTAAAACTATGTCGTATGTGATCTGCCTCTGCCCAGCTTTTAATTCAGAACGCATGCAGAGACTAAAACCAGAATGGAATAGGCTGGGTTCCAGGACTTGCAGGCAAGCTATCATGGTAGCTTTGAATCCGGAAAACACATCCCTAAACATAAGACTCAGAAACTTCATTCTGCAAGCATACCGTAATTTCAATCAAAAGAGGCCCTGTTAAAGTGTCCCTCCCACTTTCCAACTCTTAGGGAGGTTAAAATAAAACGATCAGTAGCCTCAGGAATGTCGGCTGCCTCTTAAAAGCAGGATACCATCGATGTCGAGTATATTATAAAAGGGTGGAAGAGACAACTTTTTTCCTTATACATGTTATGTTATGTTATGTTAAAAATGCTCTTTTATAGCGCACGGCTACTCCTAGGAGTGTCCCGGCGCTTTGACAAAGAGCTCTCAATGTAAAAGAAACATAACACTGCAAAAATAGAAAAAAGAGAAGAACAGTTACTGTATAAAAAGCCAAGTTTTTAGTCCTTTCCTAAAGAGAGCAGATCCTCAGCTTTCCTAAGCAAGACAGGCAGGTCATTCCAACTTTGAGACGCTAGAAAACGAAAAGAGCGTCCTCCGATTCTAGCCCGGCAGATGGGGGAAATCAAGGCTTTGGATAAAGTCGCGGAACGCAACGTCCTACGAGGCACATAAAAGGCCAAGCGCTTCTGAAGATATTTGGGGCCACTCAGATGAAGGGCCTTGAAGGCAAAAGTAAGCACCTTAAAGACAATCCTTTTAGCGACTGGGAGCCAATGCAGTTTTTTTAGCAAATCTGTGGCTCCGGCTCTGCGCTGGAGACCAAAGATGGCTCTGGCCGCAGAGTTTTGCACAATCTGCAGTCGCGTGAAAATATATTTCGACAGGCCAAGATAGAGAACATTCGCGTAATCCAAACGTGAGCCTATCAAGGCCTGCACGATGATCTTTCTATGCTTCAGCAACAACAGCGGAAGAAATTTCCGTAACATTTTCAGGAGGCCGAAGCATTTGCCGGTCAGCCCAATGATCTGGGGGCCAAAGGCAAGGCCATCATCAATCACAAAGCCCAGATTTTTAGCTTTGGAAGAAGCAGCATCCGGTGGAGACATATCTGAAGGCCACCAAGCCTTCCAGCCAGGATCAGGTGGGCATCCGAAAAAAAGCAATTCCGATTTATCGGGATTGCATTTTAGGCTATGTCGCTGGAACCAGGTAAAGACGGCTCCCAAACAGTCTCTAATCCGCGGGCCGTCAACGTCCTTACCCTTTTCAGATGTAAAGAGCAACTGGGTGTCATCAGCATAGGTTATGATCTGGGCACCAAAAGATTCCGCAACCGCCGCCAAAGGGGCCATATAGATGTTGAAAAGCGCAGGGCTTAGAATAGAGCCCTGCGGCACCCCCACCTCCAATGGCGGCATTTCAGCGGAAAACGGAGGTGCCCAGACCACTTGCCGGCGGCCGGTCAGGAATGACTTAAACCAATTCAACACCGTCCCACGAAAACCGATCTCCTGGAGTCTTAAAAGGAGACCTTCATGGGGGACGGTGTCGAAAGCCGCAGACAAATCCAGCATAACCAAAATGGCCTTTCCTCCAGTATCCAAAACCTCCCTGATGGCATCGGTGACCTCGAGAAGGGCGGTCTCTGTGCTAAAATTCGTGCGAAAGCCCGATTGAGAGTCATGAAGTATGTTGTTACTCTCAATGAAGTTGGAAATGGAGTTATGCACGTGCTTCTCGGTCACCTTGGCCAGAGCAGGGAGGAGAGAGATAGGCCTGTAGTTAGCATGGATGAGAGGATCAAGGTTAGTCTTCTTGATCAGTGGAAGAATCAGTGCATGCTTCCACGCTTGAGGGACAACACCCGTGCTCAATGAGGCATTAAGTAAAGGATTGAGCACCGCATTTAAAGCCGGAGCTACTTTCCCCAAACATTTCGCCGGACAAGGGTCAAGCAGAGAGCCGGACTTAAGCCGAGACAAAAGGTCAAGGGAGACCATGAAAGACATTGCCGGAAATTCCGACAAAAGTGGGCCTTCCTCCGTTATAGATGTTTCCAGGCTGGATGTAAAACCCGGCTCAGACATAGGGCATGGACGGCGAAAGGAATCGTGAATAGCTTTGATTTTGTCCACGAAGAAATCCGCTAACTGGCTAATCCAAGCTTCAGTGTGCGCATGAGAGGGGGCACCAGTGGAGGGAGAAGTAAACTCCTTGACTATCCTAAATATCTCTTTACTGGTGCTCTCTGCATCATCTATTCTACGCTCAAGGTAAACTTTTTTTCCTGCTAGGATGTGCCTGTGGTATAGCTTGATGGTATCTCTGTAGCTATCCTTAAGATGAGGGTCATATAGGCGTCTCCAGGCCCTTTCGGCTTTCTTACATTCCTGCCGCATCGCACCCAAGGATGGAGTGAACCACGGGGCCGAAGCCCGCCTATCGGCAGACTTAGCCGGCTTCCCTGGGGCTAACTCCTCGAAAATAGCAGTCATCCACTTATGCACTGATTCAAGGTTTTCCTCCGAACTTCCAGAAGATAAACAAGGATGACGACAGAGCGCATCAGACACCATTTCGGCGGAGACCTGATGGAAAGCTCGAGTACTTCTTCTCTGGTCTTTCGGTGCTCTCGGGACAGTCACAGAAATAAGGGGTATGATAAACTTTATTAAAAAATGATCAGACCACAAAACTGATCATTTTTGTGGAAAATACTTGATCGATGATGTGGCCCTTGATATGAGTTGGCCATGTGATATAAGGAATCAGCCCCAAAGACGAAGTAATGTCCCGCAGCTTAAGAGCATCCGGATCGATGTTATTATCCATGTGGATGTTCAGATCACCCAATAAAATACAATGGTCTGATTTAAGACAGGGCACAGAAAGTGCTACCTGTAAATCATCCAAGAAGGGCCCAAAGGACCAGGTGCTCTGTAGAGTAAAATCCCGACGACCGTTTGATGAGGTGACAACCTAAGAGTAAAACCAAGGGCCTCGCAGTTAGGAATATTATCGATCGAAAAGGTAGTACAGGGGAAGAATTTATTGACAACCATCATGCTTCAAGCTATTCTATTTTATTTAAAGAGGCTTAAGAGAAGACAATTTTGGTTTTTATAATGACTATTAACTGACCATGTTTTTATTCTTCAATGATTTTTTATCTTATTTATTGATACACAATGTGAATTTTGTAACCTTCTTTTAAAGATATATGTGTTACATCTAAATAAAGATATAATTGATTTGATTTGATTTGACAGCCTTTCTGCAGAAGGCCCAGTAGAAACCAGGGTTTTTATTTTGTATTCATGTAGAGGTGGGGGCTACCCAAAATGGGCATGACAATACCCCCATCCCCCCTGAGAAATTCCAGTTTTTCTGCTCCCCTTGGGGGCAGATGGGGAAGGGGCCCCTGATCTGCCCCGGGGGGCAGAAAGCCCACTAGGTGCCAGCTATTACGCTGACTTTTTTTATGAATGGGGTGGGGCTGCCCAGAATGGGCATACCAATGCCCCCACCCCCCAAAAAATATCAACAGTCTTTCTGTCCCCATCCTCGACAGGCAAGGACCCGAAACATTTTTTAATAGTCAATTTTGATGTCACCTCAATACGTTTTGGGCCCTTGCCTGTCGCGGGTACTTAGGCCTTCCCACACCAGTGAGGCACCATTTTTATCTGGAGACCTTGGGTCAACGCTGGGTGGTAGGAAATTTGTGTCAGCCCTGTGATGCCACAACTTGACCACACAAAATGTGTGGAAAAAGTGATTTTTTTTCAGCAAAATTTGAGGTTTGCAGGAGATTCTGTGTAAGAAAACGTTGGGGGATCCACGCAAGCCATAACTCCCTGGAATCTCCCTAGTTTTCAGAAAGTTGTGGGTTTTGTAGGTTTCCCTAGATGGCCGCCGAGCACGAGGCCAAAAACCCAGGTGACCCACATTGCAAAACCAGGTCGTTTTGTGATAGTCAATTTTGATGTCACCTCAATACGTTTTGGACCCTTGCCGGTCGTGGGTACTTGGGCCTCCCACATGAGTGATGCACCATTTTTATCTGGAGACCCGGGGGAACCCTGGGTGGTAGGAAATTTGTGTCAGCCCGGTGATGCCACAACTTTTCCACACAAAAATGTGTGGAAAAAGTGATTTTTTTTCAGCTAAATTTGAGGTTTGCAGGGGATTCAGTGTAAGAAAACGTTGGGGGATCTACGCAAGTCATACCTCCCTGGAATCTCCCGGGTATCTAGTTTTCATAAAGGTGTGTATTTGGTAGGTTTCCCTAGATGGCTGCAGAGCAAGGGGCCAAAAACCCTCGTGACTAACGGTGGGCGTAGTTCGCGAAGTAGCGCTACGCGAAGCTACTCGAAGTGCACTTCGCACTACGCGAACTTCGCGTAGCACTACGCGAGCTGCGTAGTAGCATGTTCGCACTGTGCAAGATGCGTTTTCAATGATTGCACAGTGCGGACAAGCATCCGGCACTGTGCAATCATTGAAAACGACATCTTGCACAGTGCGAGCTGTAGTTTTCTGCTGCTCGAGTAGATTATTACTCGAGCGGCAGCTTTCTCAACGCGAACTGGTAGTTTCTCATTGAGAGCAGTCGCGAGCATGCGCAACCCTGAAAATGAGAAACCTTACCTCCCCGCGTTAAGAATCTCGCCGGGATGTCATTTTGCTTGCTCGCGGTCGCGAACATGACGTTCAGGACCGCGAACAAGCAAAAAATGAGCGCTGCACTACGCTACGCTGCACTACGCGTGTTCGCACTGTGCTACGTGCAGCTCGCGTAGTGCGAAGTTGCGCAAACTTCGCAAACTCCGAGAGCGTAGCGTAGTGCTTCGCCCAGGGTTACTTGTGACCCACATTGCAAAACCAGGTTGTTTTGTGATAGGCAATTTTGATGTCGCCTCGATATGTTTTGGGCCCTTGCCGGTCGTGGGTACTTGGGCCTTCCACATGAGTGATGCACCATTTTTATCGGGAGACCCGGGGGAACGCTGGGTGGTAGGAAATTTGTGTCAGCCCGGTGTTGCCACAACTTTTCCACACATAAATATGTGGAAAAAGTGATATTCCAGCTAAATTTGAGGTTTGCTGGGGATTCTGTGTAAGAAAACTATGAGGGATCCATGCAAGACATACCTCCCTAGAATCCCCCAGGTATCTAGTTTTCAAAAATGTATAGGTTTGCTAGGTTTCCAAAGGTGCCCGCAGAGCTAGGGTTCAAAAACTACAGCTTGGCACTTTGCAAAAAAAGGGAAATTTTTCACTCTGAAAATGTGGTGTGTCCACCTTGCGTTTTGGGCCGTTTCCTGTCTCAGGCACTAAGCCTACCCACACAAGTGAGGTACCATTTTTCTTGGAAGACTTTGGGGAACGCAGGGTGTGTAGAATTTTGTGGATCCACGCAGATTCCAGAACTTTCCACCACAGAAATGTGAGGAAAATGTGGTTTTTTTGGACACTTTTTCAGGTTTACAAGTGATTCTGGGTAACAGAACCCGGTGAGAGCCTGTCAAGTCACCCCATCCCGGATTCCCCTGGGTGTCTAGTTTTCAAAAATGTATAGGTTTTCTAGGTTTCCTGTAGGAAGGTGGATACCTGACTATGGTTATCCCAGATTTTTTTGCCTAGTGTTTAGCTGGTTTTCGACTTAGTTGGCCTGGGATCCTGCTAATCAGGGTCCCAGGCTATCTACTCTCTCTGTAAAATGGACTCCATGTACCCTAGGTACATCTCCAATTGGACATTGGGTCACCTTATCAGCCCCTGTACAGTGTACTATAGGTACCCAGGGCATAGGTGCATCCAAGGCCTACCAGGGACTGCAGCATATCTTTTGCCACCCCTGGCTGGCTATCCCATCTGACACAACTGGCTGATTACTCAGCTGGGGCAAGGTGGTGTAATCACCTCTTGCTTAGATATAGTATACCTATATCTAAACCTATATCTGGACACATATACACCTATAAGTCACTCCTATGGCAGGCCTTAACAATCCTGGAGGCAGAGTGCTTGGTTTTATGTGAGATGGCGCTCTAGCATGAGCTGAGCCTGTCTGCAGCTTTCGGGACCAACTACCTTAGCTGTTCTGGGATATTGCCATACCATACACTCTTAAGTGCATTATAATCCTTGCGGTTACTTGCTAACTTTGGGTTGGCTTTATCAAAACATGTTGTGTAAGGTGTCATACGCTTTGGAATACTACCCCCTCGCCAGTTCTGGCGACGGGGGTACCATTCCACCCTTCTAGAGGGAGAAGACATGTTACTTTGCTTAAGCGCGGTTAAATCTAACCAGAGCCCCAGCATCACAAAATGGATGCTGCTGCCACAGACACAAGTCTGGCCTCCTGCTGCTGACCGAAACTCCGGCAGGGGAGGCCTGGACAAATGGTATCCTGTCACAGGGAGGTGTTACACCACCCCAGACAGAAGATAGTGGATAGTAGCAGGGAGGGCTGAATGAAACTAGACACTGCCTGGGGCGCACAAGGCGTCCCATGCATAGTCCAGTTCAAAACGGTGCTGGGTCACTCCAGCCCCAGCTCTGGCACGAAACTGGACAAAGGGAAAGGGGTGTAACCACCCCCTTCCTGGGTCCCACCCATAGGAGGGACCTAGCAGGTGATCCAGCGCCTTGATTTGGAATAAAGGTAGGAGCTGTGCCAATGCAACTTAGATCATCCTGACTGAAACTTTGAAATGAAACTCTGGACCCTTCGACATCCTACTCAACGTAGAAGACTGAAGAATCTCCCTTGTGGTCAAGGAGTGGCCACCCTGTGCAAGCAGGCACCATCAGCGCATCGAGACTTCCTTTGCCATTGCTCCCGCCGGAGCTCGAACGACAGAGGCCGACAAGACCTGGACTCCCAGATTCGAACAGCCCGATCCACAGTCCTAGCAAAGCTTATACCCGTGGAGGCGACAAGAGACGTGGGACCGGCCATCTTGAAAAGTCGATGAAGTGCTTCCAGCGCAGCTCCCGAGGCACCCTCGACGTTGTGCCTTGGGGTTTGAGAAGCCCCAGCCCCGAGCAGCCCGTGCTCCAAAGATCACCTCTCCACACTCTCCGAGTGCTGCGTGGGGCCCTTTTGCACTTTTCCTGATCAACGCATTGTCCGGTCGCTTGCCCGTTGGCTAGTGGCCTCTGTGACGATGAAACCTCAAAACTACACTTCTGGTCTGGTTGCTCCAGACTGGCCCCAGCTCCCCTGAAAAGGAGCCATCGATCTGACCTTCCCAGTCCGATCGAGAAGACATCTTCGAGTCCTGCGTGGGTTGCCTTTTCCAAGGCTTGGTGACTCCGAATCGAGTACCGACACTGCCGACAGCAAGAGCCTTCGTGGGACAGCTTGTGTTCACCAGCCGGTCATCCTCGATCCTTCCTGGTCCACGTGGCAGTGGAGACAAACACCTTGACATCACCTGATTGCAACCCGACATCGCCTGGTTCCTTCCTGATTCCTCGCTGGTCACTGGCTAGTGACCTGAACTCTGTCCTCTCTGCTTTCAGGTACCCTACATCTTCGATCCACCCTTGGTTCCAACCGCACTCTTCTCTCCTGGCCGCCTGCAGCATCTTTTCCTCCAGGCTCCATAGAACTACACGACGAAACCCGAGACACTTTGGCACCTATGCACCCGCTTCCTGTGGGTGAGGTAACAATATAACTCTGGTGCTCCTATAGTGGTTTACACCTCTAGTGTCCTAGTTTTAAGTGGCTAAGTTCTAGTCCAGGCGGAAGTCTCCGAAACCTAACTCTTTCTGATTTTTACGCACCATTGACTTGTATGGTAAACGCGGTTGCCTATAGACTCTGCACCCGTATCCTGTGGGCCTTCCCGACCTAACCTTCGTTAGTCCAGTGTAGGCCCAGCGATTCCCAAGGTCCTAGGCCTGTTCATTGTTCGTGACGTGGTACTTATACCACTTTCTTAATGTATGGTTTGAGTGGTCATGCGGCCTATCCATAATTGTCCAGCTTATTGTATGTTATACTGTGTTCTTTGTTTAACGCTTGTGCTCCTGTGCTCATAAAGAGTTAAAGGGATTATTCTCGAAATAAATACATATATTTTGTAATATATAACTTGTGTGGTGTCCTTTCATTTGGTATTTAAAGGGATTGCATATGGTAAAACAGCTGGCTTCACATGCCCTCTTGAGTTTAGCCTAAGACTGCTCTTGTCCATGCTACCCCTAGGATAGCTGGTCTATATGGTTGACTTACAACCAATCACCATAAGGGTCGTTTGGACTTGTGCAAGGTGCTCACTAGAATAGTGAACACCATATACCAGGCCAACTTCTCACATTTCCCTAGATGCCGGTAGAGCTAGCTAGGGTTCAAAAACTACAGCTAGGCACTTTGCATCAAAAGGGTAATTTTTCACTGTGAAAATTTAGTGTGTCCAGGTTGCGTTTTGGGCCGTTTCCTGTCGCGGGCACTAGGCCTACCCACACAAGTGAGGTACCATTTTTCTCGGGAGACTTAGGGTAACACAGAATTGTAGAGCAACTGTTATTACCTATTGGCTTTCGATGCATTTCTGCCTTCCAAATGAAAGACAATGTGTAAAAATGACCTATAATTCACATGCTAGTCTGGGTACTCCCAATTTCGGAAATGTGAAAATATCTACTGGTTTCTAAACTCTATATTTTGTTCCCATTTCAGAAATACATAGGTGTCTTTCATACCAATTTTTCCATGTATACATGTTCCCAAAATATTTGCTATGTACCCGGTAGATAATAAAAAAACATTGCAAGATGATGCTCAGTTATTGGCTCTGGGTTCGTCGGGTTCTTGGTGAACCTACAAGTCCTATATATCCCCACAACCAGTAAGGTCCAGCAAATGTAACAGTATATTGCTTTCATACAGCTGTCATAATTAGAAGAAGTTACAGGTGAAAACGTTGACACAAATGGATGTTTTCTTCAACTAATTTTCAATTTTTCCTATATTTAACTGTTATTTTCTATAAAGAAACCTTGAAGGATCTACACAAATTACCCCTTGCTGAATTCAGAATTTTGTCTACTTTTCTAAAATGTATAGCTCTCCAGGATCCATTATTGCTTTCATACCTATTTCCCCCATTAACTGGAAGGAGGTTAAAAGCACAAGAAATAGCAAAAATAGGCTGTATCCCAGAAAAATGCCAAAACTGTGTAAAAAATGTTAATTTTCCGACAAAAGTCTGCTTGTCCCTGAAAGCTGGGGAGATGGTAATTGTAGCACCACAACCCCTTTTTGATACTATTTGCAGCAGACGCTTTCAACTGGAGCCCAAACAAAATGTAGCTGTATTTTGGCTAATTTCTGTGTCCCCTCCAGGGAAATCCACAAACCCTGGGTACCTTTAGAATCTCCATGATGTTGGAAAACAAATATACAAATTTGGTGTTTATACCTTTTGTGGGTAAAAAGTTACTGGGGCCTAAGCACAAACTACCCCAAATAGGGGGGGGAGGCCTAGCAGTGAAGGGGTAAAAAGGAACACCTTTTGTACATGCACATCACTTTGTTGAAGTAAGAGCAGGTAAGTGAAGTGGTTTCTATCCAGCTTTTATATGAACTAAGTCAGAATCGCTCAATTCTCTATTGTTGGTTGCAACCACTGCGCTAAAATGCAGCAAACTTTCCATGGTTGCCATTTTAATGTTCTGTATTTTTACTCTTAGTCTTGTGGGCCAATGACTTGTAAAATGGACATGCTCGTTTTTCTGTACATTTTGCGCTGCATTTCATTGGTGTCACGTTTATGCCAGAAAATTGACCCAAAACCACCCAATGAGCACAAACAGCAAACGGCATGCATTCGTAAATTTTTCTTTTGTCTTTTTTAAAATACAAAACACATATTGGTTGGTTATGTCAGAGAATGGGACCGAGAGCCAACACTTCTGCCATGTCAATAGTTGATTTTGATGAAAAAAGGTATGTCCGTAGCCGCGTAGGGTACTGTGATATGTCCTTGGATGGACCAAAGAATCGTTGAAGTGTGATATTTGCCATTACAAATGACAGTCTGATGCATACATTAGCTGCAATTTGGCTTCATTTATTGTTTGAATAAATTTGCTGATCTTAGATTTCATTAAAAAACTGAATGCTTTTTCTGTCTGTGTGGGGTACCAATAAAGTCACAAAGGTCGCCATCATCATGTGCTACCATTGCAAAATAACAGAAGAATAGAGAGATCATTAGAAAGAGAATAACTTTAGTTCTTATACTTACCTGGATGCTTTGTCCTTAAGGCTTATTATTCTGCGGGGACTGTGGATGCGACCCAGAAGTAACCTGGAGACACTCTGAGCGAAAGAAAATAAAAGAAGACAAGGAACTTTCCAGATCGAAAGACCTTTCTTCCTTTCTTATATATTTTTGTTGATTAATTTCCTCCCTTTCTTCTCCGTCTGAATAATTAAGATGAGTGGAACTGATTGGCATCTTTCTGGTTGACAATAAAGAGATTTCTAATACCGAGTTCAAGTTCGTCTGAGCAAAGTGAAGTCGCAGGTTCTTTTGACAAAAAAGAGGATTGGAAACAAAAAACCAAGTACAGAAAGTACGATGAAAGATATCTGAATTATGGTTTCACATGCTTACAGGTAAATAGTGAGGAGGGTCCTTAATGTGTAATCTGTTTAAAAGTTTTGGCTGTGGAGTCCATGCTTCCAAGTAAACTAAAGTGGTATCTTGAAAGTCTTCACCCAAATGTGGTCAAAAAGCCAAGGGAATTTTTTTAAAGAAAACGTACAGAAATCAAACTACAAAAGTCCACTTTCTCAAAACAAGCCGAAGTTAATAGTAACACCCTCTTGTCTTCATATATCAGTATATCTGTAAGAGACATTAGTTAGGGATAGATTCCTTACCTTAGAATATCCCCAGGCGTCAGACTGGACCCGGAAAGTTTTCCTTAGCAGTACCCCTGCGCGTCAGTAGGTGGCGTCCTGCAGGTCCGCGTCCGTCACTGGCGTCGTCACCACCGAGATGACGTCACGGAGAGTACTTAGGCGCCACCCATGCGCGCTGACGTCAGTTCTGTACACGACTTTCCGCGCCAGGAACGCAGAGCCATGTAGGATACTGACCATTGGTGCATAAAACTAGGGCCCTAAAAGGGGATGACCTTAACCCTAGTAATCAGTTTGCAGAACAGGGAGGATGGGCGGGGCAGTAAGGAATCTATCACTAACTAATGTCTACAGATATATCGTTACACAAGTAGTACCTTGCGCATATGAATGAGACACGTTAGTGATAGATTCCTTACCTTAGAATAGATACCCCAGCAATACCAACCCCGGAGGTGGGTCTGCGAACAGGATTACACCAGAAAGTCACGGAGCACAGAACGGCCAAAGAAGCCGCTTCTCCCGACCTCACTGTCAAGGCAGTAGTGCTTTGTAAACGTGTGCAGCGAGGCCCTCGTAGCTGCCTGACAAATGTCCTGCAAGGGAACGCAGCCCCACAGAAGGCTCCTTCTTGGCGAAGGAGTAACATGCTTTGATGCACAGAACGACCCACCCTGAAATGATCCGTTTGTGCACAGCCCGACCTTTTTTGGCACCCACGTAGCAAACAAAGAGTTGATCATCCACCCGGAACTGTTGTGTATGCTGCAGATAGAAAGCAAGCGCACGTTTTGGGTACAGACGGTGGAGCCTCTCTTCTTCCCTGGAAGGATGTGGAGGCGGAAAGAAGGTGGTCAAAGTGATGATCTGCCCCATGTGGAAGGGCGTGACAACCTTTGGCAAGAAAGAAGGACTGGTCCTTAAATCCACCTTGTCCGGATAAACAGAAAGGAAAGGAGGTTTCAAAGAAAGAGCTGTAGCTCACTTACTCTTCTGGCAGGTGGTGATAGCTACCAGGAAAGCCGTCTTTAGAGTAAGAAGACGTAAAGGACAGTTATGAAAAGGCTCAAAGGGAGCGCACATCAGAAAAGTCAAGACAAGATTTTAGTCTTATTGAGGCATTATGAAAGGCACGGGAGGGAATGTGTGTGTAATGCCTTTAAGGAAACGGTTAACAACAGGGAACTTAAAAAGAGAAGGCTGATCAGGAAGCCTCAGGAAGGCGGAAATGGCAGAAAGATAACCTTTGATAGTGCCCAGAGCAGAGCCCTGCTGGGCCAAGGACAGGAGAAACAGAAGAACCTCAGAAAGAGGGGTAGAAAGGGGATCCACAACCTTTGCTGTGCACCATGCCACAAATTTGTTCAATCGGCAGGCGAATACCGTTTTAGTGGAGGGACTCCTGCTGCCAGAATGACATTACAGACTTCGGGAGGAAGGTCGAAGGCCGTCAACTATCGCCGCTGAATCTCCACGCATGGAGGTGGAGGCTGGACAGGTTCGGTGGAGGACCATCCCCTGCTGCTGCGACAGAAAATCCTCCCGAAGAGGCAGACGGATTGGGGGATATATGCTCATACTGAGTAGCTCGTAATATCATACTCTTCAAGCCCAGTTCTGAGCCACAAGAATAACTTGGGCCCGGTGGCACCTGATATTCTTCAGCACTCTGGGCAGAAGTGGTATAGGCGGAAAGGCGTACAATAGACCGCAGCTCCACTTGATACGAAAAGCGTCTCCGAGCGAGTGCCGCCGTGGAAATTCCAATATGCAGGACTGATGACATTGCGCGTTCTCTTCGGTGCCAAATAGATCTAACCAGGGCTCTCACCACTGCAGAAAAAGACCCTGCACCACGTCCGAGTTCAGATGCCATTTGTGATCCATCATGCACCGGCGGCTTAGTTCAGAGAGCCTGCCAGATGTTGAAACACCAAGGTAATGCCTCGATGTTCCAGCCATGTCCAGAGGCGCCGAGCCTCCTGACATAGGGTCCACTACCCCACCCCGCCCTGTTTATTGCAATATCACATGGCGGTGGTGTTGTCCGTGAACACCTGCACCACACTTCCCCGCACAGAGGGAAGGAATGCCTTCAGTGCAAGTCGGATCACCCGCAGCTCCAGAAGGTTGATATGGAGCCAGGACTCTGCCAGAGACCAGAGGCCTCTGATCTCCGCCTCTCCCAAGTGGCCTCCCCATCCCAGGAGGGACGCATCCTTACCACTATGTGCTCCGGTTGGGGAAGGGGAGGGATCTGCCATTGACCCAATCGCGATTCGTGAGCCACCACTGCAAGTGTCGTGCAGTGCCCTCCGAGATCTGGACATGATCGGACAGGTTGCCCTGATGCTGTGCCCACTGGAACTTCAGGTCCCACTGCAGAGCCCGCATATGCCATCTAGCATGTTGCACTAGCAGAATGCAGGAGGCCATCAGGCCCAGGAGCCAGAGGGTCATCCTGACTGAAACTCAGGATAGAGGCTGAAAGATCGGAATCATAGCCTGAATATCCCGGACTCGCTGCTCGGGAGGATAAACCCGAAACTGCGTGGAATCCAGAACCGCTCCGATGAAGGTGAGCTTCTGAGAAGGGCTCAGGTGCGACTTCGGCACGTTGAGGGAGAACCCCAGCAAATGCAGGAGGTTGGCCGTAGTCTGAAGGTGGGCGAGCCTGCCTCCAACAACCAGTCGTCGAGGTAGGGGAAGACAGACACCTCTAACCTGCGCAGATGAGCTGCGACCACCGCCATCACTTTCGTGAACACCAGAGGGGCACTGGTAAGGCTGAAGGGGAGCACGATAAACTGAAAATTCTCCTGGCCTACCGTGAACCGCAGGTAACGCCAGTGGGCCGGCAGGACGGGGATGTAAAAATACGCGGCCTGCAAGTCCAATGCCACCATCCAGTCTCCAGGGTCGAGGGCAGCCAAGACCTGAACAAGAGTTAGCATCTTGAACTTCTCCTTCCAGAGGAAGCAATTCACTTCCCAGAGGTCCAAGATAGGACGCAGACCCCCTTTGTCCTTCTTGGGGACCAGAAAGTAGTGGGAATAGCAACCACTCCCTACTTCTGGTCCAGGAACGCACTTGATGGCCCCTTTTGCCATGAGGGCCGTGACTTCCTGTTGGAGAAGAGCCAAATGTTCCCCCGACATGCGGTGGCACCGAGGTGACAAGGCTGGGGGTGGGGACTGAATGGGAAGGAAGTAACCCTTGCAGATTATCTGCAGCACCCATTTGTCTGACGTAGTCTCGCGCCAGCGGGGGAGTTGGTGGCGGTTCCTGCCAACCACCGGCGTGGGGTGCTCCCTGAAGCTCAGATTAGGAGGGTTTAGAGGCGGAAGCAGCAGGGGTGGCGGTGGACGGACCCGCATGCTGGTTCCCTGACCCGCCCCTGCGGAAACTACGACTGCGGCCTCGCTGTGGCTGGGTCTGCACAGGACTAGTGGAAGGGAGCGCCTGGGCTCTAGACCCTGGCTACGAAAGGAATGAAAACCAGGATTGGCCGGGGTCTTAGTAGAAAGACCCAGGGACTTGGCCGTAGCCCGCGAGTCTTTAAAGCGCTCCAGTGCACTGTCAGCTTTGTCGCTAAACAGGCGGGTGCCATCAAAAGGCATGTCCATGAGTGAACTCTGGACATTGGGTGAGAACTCGGTCGAACGCAACCAGGCGTGGTGTCACAACTCCACGGTCGTAGAGATCACTCTGCCCAGTGAGTCAGCGGTGTCTAACCCACATTGAATGGCGAACTTAGCCGCATCTTTGCCCTCAGAAATCGCCTGTGAAAGGGTAGCCTGCACCTCCTCAGGACACTGAGGCAACACCTGAGCAACGGCGTCCTACACCGCATGAGAGTAGCGGCCCAACACCGACCACAGCCCGAGGCTGGCCAAGGAGAACAACCGCTTCCCAAACTGATCCAGCCTTTTAGAGTCCTTATACGGCGGGGCCGTGTGAAAGGCACTCTGCGACATCGAGGCCTGAAGGACCAGGCTCTCAGGCGTAGGATGAGTGGTCAAACAGGGTCACTGGGTGCCGGTCGGTGGCGTCTAGCAACGTTTTTATCCACCGGGGACCCCGTGGCCGGCCTCGACCGAGTGCCTAGAGGACCTCTTTAAGGGCGTCATTAAAGGGAAGCAGTGGCTCCACTGAAGTAGACGCTGTCTGGAGCACCTCGGTGAGGAGGTTGGTCTTGAGGGCCACCGTAGGGAGGTCAAGGTTGAGGGCCTCAGCAGCCTGACGGAGGACCATCATGTAGTAGGCACCCTCCTCCATAGAGGCGAACCCCGGGTCAGAAGAGACCTCGAGGTCGCCTGCATCCTCCAAGTCATCCACCCAATCGAGTTCGGAGTCACATAGCCGTGCAAGCGGGTCCTCGGACTCTTCCCAGTCGTCGTCCGCCTTTGGCGTGGAGGGGGCCTGCCGTGGAGCCGAGGGTGACACCGGGGCTGGAGCCGAGGGTGGTGCTCGGGCTGGAGCCAAGGGTGGTGCCAGAGCCAGCAATGCCGCACCTTGTGGTGCCGGGGCCAGAGCTAGCAGCACAGGATCCTGTGGGCCCGGGGTTGGAGCCGGTGGCAGAGCCGCCGGGCCAGCAGGATCTGGACACGGGACCGCGGGGCCCAAAGGCGTCCCGGCGGGAGCCGGAGACCTGTAAAGGCGGTCCAAAGCAGCAAGGAATTCTTTTATTAAAATTCTGTTTATTATTTTCAGGTTTGCCAAATAACAACATCAGCATCATTGCAAGCAGTGATAAGTACAGTTTGGGTCCATCTACATTCCTAGTACTCGTAACATTAGGTTCCCGCTCATATCTCAGTAAGGCACAACTCTGAATCGATCAGGCAACAAGGGGTGTTTGGGCGCTTTTCAGCATAATGTCAACCAGGTACATAGACAATCTACATTCTCATCACTTCTTTTCTGAGTCTTCAAATATATATATATATATATATATATATATATATATATATATATATATATATATATATATATATATATATATATATATATATATATATATGATAGGGCAGCGCACTCTCAAGACAACAAAATACATAAGTCAAGGAGTCCATAGTTTCATCCGCGTTATGTACGATGCCATTTCCACCTCCCAGTGACCCATTCTCTTGCCTTTCCATTGCATAAATATGTCTGTACCGGGCGATGCTGACCCTTGTGGGTGTGCAAGTAGATAACATGTCAAAGGGGCCCATATATCCCTGGGTCTGGAGGCAGTAGGTAGCAGTTTGGCATATGTTGTGAGACGCTCTTGGCAGATCACCAGATCGTCAATCCAGCTCCTGAATTTGGGTTCCAGTCCCCTACCCCACTGACATGCCACGCTCCTCTTAGCCATGAGCAGCGCTAGGGCAACATATTTGCGGTGCTCTGCCCTTAGGGGCTTGACATAGCCTAACAGAGCCATCAGTGGGGTAGGCTCCACGTGCGTATTTATCATCAATTTCAGAGCATTGAAGACCTGTTCCCAGAAGTCGTTCACCCCCAGGCACTCCCATGCCAAATGCAGAAAGTCTGCACTTTCAGCGCGACACCTATCACATCTGTCCGAATCTCTTAGTTTATATTGGTGCATCCTGGCTGGGGTGTAATACAATCTATGCAGGAACTTATAATGTATTATGCAGAGCCTGCTGCTAGCAGTAACCCATTCAGTCTGCAAGCAACAGAATTCCCAGTGATCATCCGTCAGGGCAAATCCCAGCTCCTCCCCTCACCTCGTGCGGGACATTGTAGCCAGCAATTCCCTCTGCGTGTGCACCGTTCTATATATCAGGGAGACTAGGGTAGCTGTGGTAGTGTTCAGTATCAACTGTAATGGTGGCAGTGCTTGCGGTTCAGCTGGGAAATCCGGGGTAAGGGATCGTATCCCCTGTCTAAGTTGCATGAATAGAAAAACATCAAGTGGGGTCCATTGTGTGCACTGAAATATATGCTCAATAGTACGGAATTGGCCGTTATGCTATAAGTCCCCCCAGGTACGGATGTGGGTACGCCTTTTAAAGTTAGGAAAAATGGCCTTCTGGAGAAGGGGCATGCTCGGGTGGTAAGTGAGAGGCAACAGTGGAGAGTATAGCATGGGGACGTTCAACATTCGCCCTATGCGTTGCCATGCTGCTACTGTGCATGTGCTGGCGGTTGGCGTCCTGTCTCTAGTTCCAACAGGTTCATATATGGCACCATCTATTGGGATGGGGGGCGCAAGCCAGTGTTCCGCAGCAACTTGCGGCATATACCATGGCTGTCCACCCGAAACCATGCATAATGGGCTTGTGCACTCATGTAGTATAATTCGAAATTTGGTATTCCAAACCCTCCCTGCGAGTAAGATAGAATCATTACATTCCATTGCAATCTTGGTTGTTTGCCTCCCCATACAAGGCGCGTCAGCTCCGACTTTAGCGGCTTAAAGAAAAAGACTCCCGGATAGTATGGAATATTTAAAAAGAGGTAAAGTAGTTGGGGGAGCACCAACATTTTAATAAAGGCTGCCCGGCCCGCCATGGAGAGGGGCAAAGCTATCCAGCGAATGACACAATCCGCCATGCGGGTCATGGCCGTTCCATAATTCAACAGCATAAGTTCATCTTTGTCTCTAGTAACTCATATCCCCAGATATCTCAGTTCCTCTTCACACCACTCCAAGGGATAGTCCAGCTGGAAGAGAACTGTTGCAGCCGTCAGAGGGAAAATACTTGACTTCCCCCAATTAATTTGGATCCCCGACAGTTTCCCAAACACTATAAATTCCCTGAGGATCAGGTTAATATTTTGCTGTGGGTCCCGGATATAGAGGGTGGTGTCGTCTGCATAGAGAGGTATGAGTAATTGGCCCATATTGCACCTCAAGGCCTTATCGTTGTGGTGTTGTTGCAGTTTCGCTGCCAACGGCTCCACTGCAGTAGCAAAGAGCAATGGGGAAAGCGGGCACCCCTGACGAGTATCCCTAGTGATTTGGAACGACTGCGATGTATGCCTATTAATAAGTGCCTTGGCGAACGGCAAGCAGTATAATAATTTGATCCACGAGAGGAATAGGGGTGGAAAGCCCATTCACAATATTACCCCAAAGATGTAGTCCCAAAATCCTTGGTGGCGTCTAAAAAAAAAACGCAGTTAGAGGAAGGTCTGGCGAGACATTATTCAAGATGGCAAAAAGTGTTCTCAAATTATGTGAGGTGGCCTTCCCGGGCACGAAGCCCGACTGGTCAGGGAGGATCAAGTTCTCCATCAGGAGGCTTAGTCGAGTTGCAATTATTTTCGCTAATATTTTGGCATCGCAATTAAGTAGGGAGAGCGGCCTGTAGGAGTTGTAGTGCTTGGGCAATTTCCCCTGTTTCAACAATGACATTATAAGAGCCTCCCTCATGGAGGCAGGAAGATTGCCAACCTCCAGCGACTCCTCGTACACCTCACGGAGAATGGGGGCCATTAGTCCTATATTTGTTTTATAGAATTCTATAGGAATTCCGTCAGTTCCCGTGGCCTTCCCCGATTGCATACTCATGATGGCCTCTCTGACCTCATCCAGTTCAAACGGAGCGCATAAGAAAGTTCTCTGTACATCGCTCAACCAGCCCAATGCCACATCTCCCAAATAGCTATCTAGGTTCAAGTCATCCGCCCTATTTGTAGTATAGAGGGGATTGTAGTGGCTTGCAAAGGCATTAAGTATGTTGGTTGTGTCCCGACAAACTGTCCCTTCTAGATCTTCAATTTCCAATACATAATTAGAGCAGCGAGGTTGTCAAACCATGTGCGCTAGGGTCTTACCTGGCCTATCCCCTTCTCCGTAACTTCTGGCCACCCAGTATTTGCCCCTAAATTACGTTTCCCTCTGCGCCATGTCCATGTACTCCGTAAGTGTGTCCCTAAACTTAGCCTGGGCAGAACCATTCGGGCCCACAGCAAGCTCAGCTTCCAGCGGTTTAATCTCTACCTCCAACCTCCGCATTGAGTTAATTATATCTTTAAGGACTCCGGACCCCTTCGATATACAATACCCGCGGATCGTGACCTTAAATCGTGACCTTAAATGCCTCCCAAATAATTTCGACACTGTTCACCGAGTCTTTGTTACGCGCGAAGAATTCCTGTATTTCTACACGCAGCACTTCCTGAAATACAGTGTGGAGCAAAATAGGGGCATGGAGCCGCCAACCACTGCGCGGTGTGTCAAAATCAGAGGAAGAAAGCGTGAGCAAGTACTGGGGCGTGATCCGAGTACGTTCTGGCTAAGTGCTGCACACGGGTTATTGCCGGGGCTAACCCTCGGGACACTAGACAGTAATCTAGTCTCGCCCATGACGCTGCCTGTGCGGTGTAGTGCGTACCTTTCTGTGCATGTAGATGGGCATGTCTCGAAGCATCAATCAGTTGATATGCGTTTATTGTGTCTTTTACAATTGTGCGCGCTTTGGTGTAGTGATGAGGGGCGGGGTGCGACCTGTCTAAGCTAGGGTTATATGTAACCTTGAAATCGCCACCCCAAATTACATGAGGAGAGCCCACCTCAAAGATCTTGGCCTACAGAGAATTAAAAACGTCTGGGCCATATGTATTCGGCCCATAACAGCAGGCTAATGTGACAGAGATTGATCCCAGCCGTCCCCATGCTAGGCAGTAGGGGCCCTGCCAGTCCCTTGTAGCTCCCGCAAAATGGAATGGTACCTGTTTTTTAATAAGGATTGCTGTTCCCCTTGCATATGAGGAGTAAGAGGAAAAGATTCTGTGCTCCGCCCATTTACTTGCAAAGCTGTTTGGTTTCTGTGGCGTTGAAACTAGCTCAAATGGCCCGCCATACAGGCGTGACTCCTGACTCAGAATCTACTACCAAGCAGCAGTTCAATTGAGGCCATATTTGGAATGACTGGTTGCGGCGTGGGCTGTTTTATTGCGAATCTTCTTCTGCTCCCGTTGATGAAGACTGCTGCGAAGCCACCAGGCCTCCACCGGATCGATTTATGCGCTTCACGTGTTTAAGGAATTCCTCCACTTGCTGCAGATTAGTGAAGAACCGCTGCTTCCCCTGATGTGTGACCCTGAGACACGCCAGGTACAAGAGTGCATAAACAATTTGCGCTTTCCGCAGGTTTTTCTTGATTTCAATAAACTTACGCCTCTCCTCCTGGACTATGGGTGTAAAGTCCGGGTAGATGGTGAATGTGTTACCATTGTAGGAAAGGGCCTGCTTACTTCTTGCTGCTCGAAGGGCCACATCACAATCTCTGTAATTCAACAGTCTTGCTATTATGGGACACGGAGTGCCACCAGGCAACGGACGAGGCCCAAGGGACCTATGGGCCCTCTCTTCGATGAACTAGTTGGAGAAGGATTCCGCTCCAATTGTAGCTATCAGCATTTATTCGACATACTCCTCCATTTTCCCAGTGTTGGTCGACTCAGAAATTCCCAGCAGGCGGATATTATTTCGTCTGCTGCGAGCTTCTAAGTCCTCGTTCTTGGCAGCGATTATTTTCAAAAGCTTATCCATGCAGGCAAGTTGCGAAGTGTTCCTGGTGGTTGCATCTCCGGTGTCGGATATGCGCCGCTCTGTTTCCTTAATTCGATCCTCGTGTCCCTCTAACTTATGTGCTATGGCATCCATCCGCGATGACATTCTGTCCACCTTGTCCACTATAGTGGCAAACCACTGTCTAACCTCCTGTAGGATGCTCTGCACATCTGCGGTCTGCGCGGTAGCACCTCCCTGGGCCTCGTCCCTCCTATCAAGGTCCTGATCATCCTGTACCTCTTTTCGCTGCTTCAAAGTTCAACTTTGGTTGCCTGGTATCTGGTTTCCCCATGCAGTCACCAGTGTGAGGCGCAAGTGCTTGTGTCTCCCTCCCACACGTAAGCCACTCCTCAGCTACATAGTCGTTCCGGGCCCACAACAGAGTTCAAGTAATGCAGTACAGAGGCAACGTAGTGCAGAGGCCCTCAGCCTTCTAGGCACAGCACCTGCAATGAATTGGGCACATTCCAGCACACACAGTTCCAAGGAGCATCAGCCACCGTCTCCAGGGCAAAGCACACAGTGCCGTCAACAGA
Organism: Lissotriton vulgaris; assembly: GCF_964263255.1. Taxonomy (NCBI): domain Eukaryota; kingdom Metazoa; phylum Chordata; class Amphibia; order Caudata; family Salamandridae; genus Lissotriton; species Lissotriton vulgaris. The sequence goes on along the minus strand of NC_141689.1, from coordinate 1,355,141,677 downwards.
GCCCGCAATCTCTTTGAGACGCTACCTTCATTCGCGCCAGCAGCAGTATCCTTTCAGAACCTCAGCCTCAGTATGTGACATAGGCAATCCCTGTGTTTGACAGTAGGGCTTTTTGTGGGGGTCACAGTTCAGTAAGTGGCATCGGGGAACTCTGCCTCCCCAAATATTATTATTGCTAGTTATATGTCCCCCTCAGGTAGCTGCAGCAAAGTGCAGGGATGGCTGTGCCCTCCCTATCCTCCACAAGATGGCGGCCAGTCGTCCCCCTCCACAAATTGGCGCCAATCAATGTGTCTCAGTTGTATTTATTTGGTCCACAGAGCGGGGTGGCATTAATAAGTAATGTGGGTCCCCCTCCCCCCCTACGAGTCCCAGCAGGAGACCTCCAACAGCAATCAGAGCAGGTGCTGTTCTACAGGGCAATGATCAGGCAGGTCAGTAGCGGTACAAGCTCCGGAAGCCCCCAGGAGGCACAGTCAGAGCCAGGCAGTTCAGTGGGGCCCAAGCGCGACCGGGCACCCCGCATTTAATGCCGCAGGTGACCGGAGTATACGATTTCACTCCGAGAGATCCACAGATGCGAGAATACAGTTTTTAAGGCCAGAGGCAGACCTCGTTATTCCTGACAGGTTGTCCACAGTCCTCCCAAGAGGCTTCCCCCGCAACCACATGACATACAAACGGTGTCCACCACCAGCTGGGCATGGGGGAAATTGAGGAAGCTTAACGGCACTACAACCCTATACTCATCCGCCCTTTCACTACCTAACACCAAATGGTTCCCAATCACTGAGGAAGGACTAGTGCAGCGCACACTGACTGCCTTAGGCGAAGTCCAAAATAGGGGATTTGTATCCGGAGGGCCATGTATTCTCACTGGACGACGATACATGGTATACTGGCAGCAGTTTTATGACATGATTTGTTATGACCCGAATGAGGTCGGCCTTGAGGGCAACAGTCCCTACGTTCCCAATTGAGCCAGACTTGTTTCCCCCACTCACACTAGTAATAGAGAGCCCAGATAAAGCGTGTCTCATTTCAAATCTCAAATGTACAAAGCAAGTTCTGATATGAGACCGCGTGGGACGACAAGCTCCGACATGACTGGGAGGCAGACTTGGGAGGTCCAATAACAGACAAACAGTGGTGCAAATGCTGCGAGGTAACCAAAACCATCTCCCTTAACAGCAGAACAAGCTGCTTCACTTTCAATTTCTACGCCGTGCTTATTTTACACCTGCCAAAGCACATAGGATATACACCTCCAAGCCACATACATGTTTGAAATGCTCAGTACCTCACGCCGAATTCATGCATATGACATGGACTTGCCCCCGCTTACAGAGTTACTGGGCGGACATTCACTCTACACTAGGGAAGATGATCGGCTTACCTCTTGAGCCTATTCCAGAGATTGCACTGCTGGGTTACACAGTGAACTTCCCCAAGAGAGTTAGACGTTTTGCATGACTGGGGCTCCTGCTGGCAAAACGGGAGATTGCAATACACTGGGGCAGGAAAACGGGACCCAAAGTGCAGGATTGGCTGCACAGTTTAGCCTATTGCAAAGTTAACGCGGAGAACCTATGCTAGCATCACACCCCCTACGTCCCGACCCAAGGATATATTTGGCCCATTTCGGAGATAAGTGGAAGCAACTAAACAGGCCTCAAATTCTCAGTCAGAAAATGGTATGGGCCTGAGGGAGTGGGGTGATTATATCAACTATCAATGCCTACGTTGAGGTCAATCATGTGCGGTGTTGTGTTACTGTATGCCGGTGCTGGCGGTAAATGGGAGGATGGGAATCGAAATTTGCCTAGCTTACGTAACGGTAAGTTTCAATTCTATTAAGGACACGGAGGCGAGGATTATGCTATATCTTCCTTCGCTTTATTAACATAAAGAAACCACAGCAGCTTAGGAAAAGATATAATAAGAACAAAAAATGCTTTAAACATAAAGCATTGACGTAATGTTAAACAAAAAATCAACAACAACTCCCAAGAGTCTCTTTGTTATAATCATAGTCCACAGTCCTTTGTCACTGTTCATCATCCCTATATAACCGGACTTCCCATCATCTTCCTCCTCTTTCTTCGCGCAGATCACGCTAAGCCTCATTGGTCCTGTTTAGCACCGTCGTTGCCTGCCAAAAAAGGAACAGCATCAGCGAGGTGGCCCAGGAAAAGGTTACAACAAGGCGAGGAGCATTCAGTGAACAACACAGTACAGACAACGTAAAGGAAAACGCTTTACTTACTGCCATACGGGTGGGTAGAGACACCACCGTAGTCCGGGTGGGATAATCCTCGCCTCCGTGTCCTTAATAGAATTGAAACTTACCGTTACGTAAGCTAGGCAAATTTCGATTCTATGTCAGGACCGGAGGCTTCAGATTATGCTAGTTGAAAGCTTACTTACCACCAACTGAGCTCAATCCACCACCGGCTTAAAATAAAACCTCTTGAAGGTGGAATCCGAGGACCAGTCCGCCGCTCGCATAAGGTCCTCCAGACGAGCACCCACCGAGAATGCCTTAGAGGCCATGGCCCCCCTGGCGGAGTGTGCTCCAAAGAGAGAAGTATTGATGCCCGCTTCTTGCATGACCCAACGCACCCACCTAGAGATAGTGGGGGAGGAGACAGCTTTGTGTGGCTTCCGCAGGGCAATCAACAACTGACGCTCGCCCGGAGGGCGAAGATCTAATGTCAGGTCCTCATATGCTTTGAGGCATTGCACAACACACAACTTAGGAGTGTCAGTAAAGGCTGGATAAGAAATGGAACGCGACGACGTCTTAGTGCGTCGACCCACCGTAAAAAGTAACCCCCTCCGGGGAAAAAATGCGTGCAGAAACATCCAGCGCGCGCACGTCCGAGACGCGCCTACAAGAGACCAGACATAACAACATGGCTAATTTCGCCGAAAGCTCCTTCAGAGACAGATAAGAATTCGCTGGCCACGATAGGAACAGGTTCAGGACCAAATTGACGTCCCAAAGGACGGAGTACCTGGGCTCTGGCGGCAGCGCGAGGCGAACCGCTCGCAGGAGCCGGCACACAAAAGGGTGTTCCCCTACCGGATGGCCATCGATGTTATCATGGCCCGCAGAAATCGCCGACCGGATAGCATTGATCGTTCTATACGCCAAACCCTTGTCGGCCAAATGAGCCAGGAAATTCAGCACGGGAACAAGGCCGGCGACCATGGGATCCAAATCCCTTCGTAAACACCAACGCATCCACTTAAGCCAAGCGGATCTGTAACGCTTCGTCGTACTATCGGCCCATGCTTTGGAGAGCAAGTGCTCAGCCGACCCCGAAAGGCCCGGGAGCGTCCAGCGTCTCCTGAGAGCCTCCACGCCACGAGGCGGAGAGTGTTCTGCATGACGAGAGGGTGAGGTTCCCGATCCGGGCTCGTCAGGAGCAGAGGAAACAGGGGGAGTAGGATTGGAAAATCCCAGGAAAGTTCCAGAAGAACCGGAAACCACACTTGAGACCTCCACAGCGGTGTAACCAACACCAGGTCCGCACCCTGGCGGCGTATTTGAGCCGCCGTTCGCATGATCATGGAGAACGGGGGAAACGCAAACGGCTGTTCCCGACTCCAATCCTGCAAGAACGCGTCCGTGGCCTCCGCCAGAGGGTCCGGCCTCCAGCTGTAAAACCGCGGCAGCTGGTGGTCGAGACGGGACGCGAAGAGGTCCACCGAGAAGGGGCCCCAAAGGGAGTGTAGCCACCGGAAGACTCCCGGATCCAGTTTCCACTGGCTGGCATCCCTGAGATGTCGAGAGTGCCAATCCGCTACCTGATTGGACTGGCCTGGCAGATACTCCGCCGTCACCGCAATGTGACGAGACAGGCAATAATCCCAGAAGTCCTTCGCTAAATCCGCCAAGGCGCGGGACCGAGGACCTCCCAGGTGGTTCACATATCGGACCGCCGAAACATTGTCCATCCGGAGCAGGACACAAGCCTTGACCGAATCCTTGGTCCAACAGCGAACCGCGAAGGAGCCCGCAAGGAGCTCCAAACAATTGATATGCAATTGTTGTTCTTCTGACGACCAGGCGCCGCCGGTGGAAAAATCCCCGCACCGGGCGCCCCAGCCCGACCTGCTGGCGTCGGACTCTATAATTAAGTCCGGAGCCGACCCGAAGATCGCTCGCCCATTCCATGCCTCCATGTGAGACAGCCACCATGACATCTCCTCCTTCACTTCGTCCGTGAGGGGAACCCACTGATCGTAACACATCCCACGGCGCAAATGCTGCGCTTTCAGGCGCTGAAGAGCCCTGTAGTGCAGCGGGCCCGGGAAAATCGCCTGGATGGAGGACGACAGAAGACCCACCACCTTGGCGACATGGCGCAGTGACGTCCGATCCCTCGCGATCGTCTGCCGAAGCAGGTGCCGTATCTTTGCGACCTTCCGGCTCGGTAGGCTCAAGACCGCCTGCACCGAGTCCACCACGAAACCTAAAAAGGTGATCTGCTGAGTGGGAACCAAGACCGACTTGGAGCCGTTGACGACGAACCCCAGTCTCTGAAGCAGGCCGACCGCTTGACGCAGTTGTCCTGCCAGCACCTCCGGGCACTGCCCCATGAGGAGGATGTCGTCTAAGTAAACTATCATACGGACCCCCTGGCTTCTGAGAAACTCCACCACCGGGTGAAGGACCTTCGTGAAGCACCACGGGGCCGAAGAAAGGCCGAACGGCAGGGCGGTGAATTCGAACACCTGGCCGTCCCACAGGAATTGTAGGAAGCGAAGATGAGGGGGGTGGATGGGAACGACCAAGTAGGCATCCTTGAGATCCAGTCGCACCATCCAATCCCGAGGGAGGAGCACGTCCCGAAGGAGGTGGATCCCCTCCATCTTGAAGTGACGGTAGACCAACCACCCATTGAATTCCTTGAGGTTGATCACAGGTCTCTTGCCCCCATCCGTCTTGTCTACCAAGAAGACGTTGCTGAGGAACCCATGCGGGTGGCGCGTTGATAGGCGGATGGCTCCCTTGCGCAGCAAGTCCGAGACCTCCCCGTCTATCAATCGCGCGTCGGAATCTGAGAAAACCATTGGGCGCGGGGGCCTCACCTGAGTTGGCTGGTCGTGAAACTCTATATGGAAACCTCTCACAGTTTGCAAAACCCAAGCATCGGCAGTGAGCAACTCCCACTCCCCGTAAAAGCTTGCCAGCCGCCCCCCAATCGGAACTTGATCCAAGCAAAGTACACTTACCGGGGGCATTTCCTTGTCCGGACTTCTTTTGGAATCCTCTTCCACCATAGCGTTGTCCCCTTGTGGGGTAGAAATTGGTGTAGTTGGCCGAGGTCTGGTACTGACCTCTTCCGGAGCCTTGTCCACGGTTGTTGGTCTGCTGACCACGGCCGATCGCGCGGCCCCTGCCGCGACCGGCCCCTCCAGAAAAACGCTGGTGAAACACCCTCTTGATGCTGGACTGGGCCTTGTCCAGCGACGTGAACGTGTTCACGAACTTTCCAAGCTCGCGGATGAAAGGTTCACCGAAGAGGCCACCCTGGGCCACTGCACCTGCCTCCGACGAGGCCAGGTCCCCCAGCTTCGGGTCCAGTTTAATAAGGAGCGACCGCCGCCGCTCCGTGGACAGGGCACAGTTGGCGTTGCCCAAGAAGACGATCACCCTCTGGGCCCAGTTGGAGAGCACCTCCGGTGAAATGGCGGTGCCATTCGCTCGAGCCTCCTCCGCCATATCGAGGATCTTCGTGGCGGGCCCGACCGCATCCAACAGCTTGTCCTGGCAGGCCCGCCAGGACCGATCGATCCCCTTCCTGGGGTCCTTCATGAATTTCGCCAGGAAGGTGGCCATTTTGGGGTCCAATTCTGGGGTCATAGCCACCTTCCCCTCCAAAGTAGGCCGAGGGCATTCCCCGCGCAGGCAACCCCTCGCCTCCTTCTCCAGGGGCTTGCGCAGCCGGCCCGCGACAAACTTCGCCACCGTCTCCCCCGGGGCCCAGGCCGCGGATCGGGGGTGGACGATCTCGTCCGGGTCCAGCATGCCCGACTCATCTCGGGGCATCTCCTTTCCCGAAGGCGCCGGGAGCCAAGACCGGGTCGACTCCCCGTCGTCATCCGTGTCCGGAGAGTCGTAGATCGGGGAAGCGGGCGCCGTTGACAGACCGCCCGAAGTGCCAGGGTCCACCAAGGGCGTCGGAGGCACCGCCGTCGCCTTGGCCAGGAAGGCGTCACGAAGACGCTCGAAGGCGCCCTTATCCACGCCTCGGGCCTCCGATGAAGGCCCCTCACCCCGGGGTCTCTTCGGAGCGAGCGGCAACCCGCCGGACGTCCCCGGGAGCTCGGGGGGCGGCGGCACCTGCGCCGCTGCCAGCTTGGCACACTCCTCTACGATGCGGGCCGAAAGGCGGTCCTCCATGGGCCCTACCACCTCCGTCACACAACGATAGATGGAGCTGTCCACTGCCTGATAAAACTCATCATCCTGCAGATAGGGGCAGGCCTCCTCATCATACTCCCCTTCCATGTCGGAACCAAGGGCAAATGCGGGGCACCCAAGAGGGCGGCAACCGAGAAAGTTCTCGAATGTGGGCAGGCCCAGCGGCTGCGATCACGTTTTGGGCCAGCTGACGTGGCAGGTGGGCTGCACCAACCCCCAAGCGCGCAGACCCTCCTCGCCGGGACCGGGTCTACGTACCCCTCAAGCGCGCTAGGCCACACACGAATAAAGAGGTGCACAGATCTCGCCCGAAGGCGATTCACGCGGTCAAACCGCCATACAGACCCCAAAGGGCGTCAATTTGTGAAGTACAGACCCGGAGCACCAGGTGTCAGAGGGGTACGCGAGGGTCGGCCCCTGCGCAAGCAGACCCCACGGCGCGGCTCCTCGCACCGCGGAGGCGCGCCGGAGGGTCGGCGAGGCGACAGGCCGCCCCCTTGCGGTCTATGTACACACCGCACACAAGTGGGAAAAAAGTCGCGTAGGAACGGCAGAACGTTCCCGCAACTAGGGGACTCTGAAAGGAAATAAACCATGCAAGGAGTCCCCAAAGACCGCAAGACACAAGTACAATACAAGAAGACAAATAGAAAAGCACTTATCTGGCTGCGGGAGCAGCGAAGAAAGAGGAGGAAGATGATGGGAAGTCCGGTTATATAGGGATGATGAACAGTGACAAAGGACTGTGGACTATGATTATAACAAAGAGACTCTTGGGAGTTGTTGTTGATTTTTTGTTGAACATTACGTCAATGCTTTATGTTTAAAGCATTTTTTGTTCTTATTATATCTTTTCCTAAGCTGCTGTGGTTTCTTTATGTTAATAAAGCGAAGGAAGATATAGCATAATCTGAAGCCTCCGGTCCTGACATAGAATCCTGCACATTGGGGACACGAACTGGGGGTGGGCTAGCGGTGGAGCAGTTTGTGTAGGATGTTCATTGTCATGATATGTCATTTGTACTAGATGTGCCAATTGACACCTGAAACTGTAGTATCGGGATAGACATGTACAACTTGCACAGTGATTGTTGATGATATGTTGGACGTGGTGTCTTATTTGCAACATTTGTCAGTGCTGCAAAAGAAAAAAAAAGTACTCCCAAGGTCGGGCTTACATCCCCCCCCCAGTAAAAAAAAAAAGTGACATGATGGGGAGCCAGGGCCAACTGTCAATTAGGTCAGAGGAGCAACAGGTCGAAAAAGTTTGGGAACCATTATTCCAATCTAAAGCATACAACCATTACTAACGCAACCAAAATACGTATTGTCCCTGTAGGGGACATATGGACATTCTACATTTTGACGTTAAAAGTCCTTTCACTAGTGAAGGACGGTATCTGTTTGTAGGCACGGTAGTTTCGGCCACTTCAAACGTAGAATGAACTAACTTCATTAAAAACTGTTTTTGGGAAAACGAACTTGATGCACATCTGTTCAGTGAAATGAAGTGTATAACAACCAAATAAGCTTCTACATTACCATTATAAATAAATTAGCCAGCGGAAAAGAGTCTATTACTAAAATAGTTCAAAACTAAACTACATCTCATGTTCCAACATGTTTACCGGAACAACATTTAATGTTCGAAATTATGAGTGAAACTCTTATTGACAACATTGATTTGCTTGTGCTGACAATGCAATGCCACGCACTTGTTGTTCTGTTTATTCACGGAACAATATTTACAGCTCCACAACATTTACGAAATAAATATATAAAGAACGAAAGTGAAAAAGGTACCTGAATAATTGCGTGGAAAAAGCAAACACCAAAGATGACTTTGCGCCACTGGTTTCCAAGAACATGCTCTTCAAAAAACGTCGGGGTGATCTCTGTGAATGCCCGTCTGATATTTGCACGAAGTCCTTTTGGCGGCTCATTAGTGACCTAAATACCAAGGAGAAGATATGGTTGAGTAATGATATGTCTTAGTCTGCAAAAAGCGTGCTCCTGATTTTTTGTTGTAGTTCCCATAAGTTACTGCACATGCTGTAGCCGGAGCACAACATGGAAACAGAGCAGTCGTTGCGGTTCTATGGTTCTACTGTATGCTGGCTGAGGCGCAGGTGCTTGGTCATAGAATTAATGTGACACCTCATTGTGTAAAACAATTTATTTGAAAATGGCTGCACAAATCTAACTCTCTCCCTGCTCTCTCTCTTATACCCTATCTGTCACCTTCCCCACGTTTAATTGTGTCTTTGTCACAATAAGCAATTTAGAGGTTCAAGATGGTGGATCTTTTAGGGTCTGAGATCTGACACCGTCATTTAATGATTAAGGAAACTGCTATGAAGCCTCTCTAGCAGCCAACGTCAAAAAATGTGTTCCACTTATGGGACTTCATGTCCATTTGAGAAATGAAGGTGAAGTTGCATTTAAACAGCCAGTACAGGAAAATTGCTAAGCCCAGTGTTGCAAATTCCACAACTGCAGCAAAAACACCTGGGCAAATCTATTTGTACACTTCGGCTGTTAGTGTAATCCGAAAGGAGCCAAAAGTATTTTCTCAAAAGCTTAGTACTGGGGCACAAGAAGAAGCAAATTATTGTCAGGCTATTTGTGCTTTATTTACCCCATGATTAATAGAGAAAAACCCTTGTTCTTCACTTTAAAAAGGCGAAAGACGGGGCTACGTTTAAGGCAAATCATTTTGTTCCTTTTTATTAGGTACTAAGCATGATTTTTGAATGATAATTAAAATATTACAGCGACTAATCGTTCTAAATCACCATTCTCCATTTTTGGATGTTAGATTGAAAACACTTAAGCATCTCCTTTAGCTGTAACTCCTCTTGGAAAAGCGTACACATTTTGTCATTATTCCATTCTTTAACCAAATCAAGATCCTTGACCAAAACCTCCAGATAGTGGGGGTGTGGGTGGGGGGAATTCTAAGTGTGACTAGCCCCGTGAGATGATGTGTGTGTGTGCATGTGTCTCCTCGCATGCTCGAATAGGTGTCGGGACGGGAGGCGGGTATATATAATTTTAATTTCCCCTGCATAGATGGCAGACTTCTTTTATGGGAAACTAAAGTAAAGTAAAAATTAAAAGTGCGCAAAAGCACATTTAGAGAAAGTAGCAGCCAGTTAATAAATTGCAACTGCCAGATCCTCCTGAAAAGTAAAAGAAACAAGCATTTGCAATGCAACAGGTCTCACATTTGTGAGAGTTTAAGCTATTGGCATTGTAAATGCCAATGCTTTTTATTTATCTGTTTTTATAATTAACAAATAAATAAAAGGCATTCTCATTTACAATTCCAATAGCTCAAACTCTTGTAAATGCGAGACCTATTTCATTTCAAAGAAGCGGCAAACATTGTCCCGGGCTGCTTAGAAAGTGAAAACGCGCATTCTACGCTGAATGTTGCAGGAATGCATGTGGTGCCTGTCGTAGGAGAAAATCCTTAAAGAAAAATAGTGCTTACAGACTAAATAAGACCTACGTGTCGGCTGCCTGTTATCAATATAAGCAGGAACCCAGCAAGTACAATCTAAATAATTTAAAAAATACTGAAAGTCAACATGGTCTCCATCCCTCCCCAAAAACATCTGGAACACTCCTTATGTAGATAGAATAGCATCTTCTAGAATGTCCTGCAGAGTGTTTCTGAATAACCTGAAAAAGGAAATCATTCTGATACCTGAAAATGAGACACCTTATTCAACCGTGTTGCTTTAAACAATATTTGTGTAATTGTACCCAATGCAAGGGTTAATCTGACCTAATTAAATCGTCAGCCTTACTCTCTCACTAAAAAATAAAGACTAAACTAACATGCATCCTTTGTTTTCTTTACAAACTGATCTCACGATTAAAAACGGGGGCAGCATGGCGTGTTTACATACCCTGACTTCTCTCGGTGGACTGTGGATAGCTAGCAGTGCCTGCATAATATCTGATGCCCTTCTCCCGCCTGAGGCAGGCACAAAAATCAAGACAGGTATACAGATACACTGACATAAAACATGCATACAGGAACAGTGGAAACACAGGCTCGTGTGCATTAGAGGTGCATATGGATGCACAGATTTAAAACATGTAACAGACACACAAACCAGACATGAGTACAGAGGCACACACATAGGCCATGCATTCAAACAGTGGTCGAAGTGGGGGAAAAAAAATAGGGGAACTGTGGGCAGAGACTCCGAGGGGGGGATAACCCAAGGATTGGATCAGTGGGTGGAGTCAGAGGTGTGGCCAGAATGTGCCAAACATCCCAATTTTTAGTATTTGTTTAGCATTTCACCGACCAGTTAAACCTTATTGTGTTTTTTAATTCAACCAATGGATACACTTGATTATTTAAGGTTTATTAGGAGTTATTGGCATTTCAATACATTCACAAAGTGGGACATAATTCCAATCATACAATGTCCCAAATACGCTTAAAAGTGGAATCACAAACCATTTGTCTCCAAGCCATTCAGTTTCACTCATTAGCACTTCTCCTCCCTTCTTCCATAAGAGCAGTTCAAACATGAATGGCAAAATATCCTAGTTTGCAAATGTTTTCTATATAATTATGACTCTGCCATATTTGCCACATAATACATCATCCACTGCATAATCTTACAGTTTTAACTAATAATTTTTGTAGCTCAAACGGATATTAAGTTACTAAAAAACGTGACTTGAGTTGCTGCAAAGTGGACGGCCCTTTGCAAAGGTTGACTGATCCCCTTTCTCACTGCTGCTTTTGAATGTTATACTGATACTAATGAGGCCTAATCTTTGCAGAGACTTAACATGTGTAAAAATGTCTAAATAATAAAGTATAGGAAAATATATTGCATTACACTGCAGCCTTTCTTTGTTGAATAATTTAGTCAACACTGCAGCATCATTTTGTCCCTCATTGCTGCATAATTCCAGTGGCTCCAGAGCAGGTAGCCCATGTTAAAAGTGCTTGTGGATGAAGCAGAGTGACTGTGAAGTTTGCAAACTTAGTTTGGTGTGCTTGCAAATCCTACATTGCCGATCCTTGGTGAGTTGCAGCTACTACTGCTGAAACAAGGCCAATGGAGGTACCAATGGGTGAGGTGGACTGGCCTTGATGGCAGGGCCGGCTTTAGTGCTGGTGGCGCCCTGTGCAACCATGTTTGTTGGTGCCCCCAAAGATCACATACGCCTCTGACTCCCTCACTACCACCCTTTAACAGTCCCCCTCAAGTCTCCATAACCACACTATTTCTCAGATGCATTTAATTGGATTTACAGTGCCACTCATACCAGTGTAAGGTGTCAGAGCACTTTACAACACACACACTACACAGAGACAATCATTTATATGTGTATAAATCACTGTATAGGAAATGTTACATAAGACAAAGGACTACAAGGTGTAGAAGCCACATCACAACCATACTAGTAGGCAGTATAGTGTATTAGCTCACTGTTCTAAGTTATGATTTTAACTTATAAACTGCAAGTAACAAAAGGATCTCTCTGACAAAAGCAGCAACCTACTAACCTAGTTAACATTATGTGCACTTTGTGATCTGCATGGTACATGTTCTTTGCAGCAGGCACATGAATCCTCTGTGCTACCTTTCCAGGAGTCAACCCTTCCACTAGACAAAACTCCGATCTCTCTCTAGGTAGAAAATTAATCACCGAAGTTATCATGACATGTTTATTGTCGTTGAAAATTGCTGGAGGCCAGGAAGGAGGCAGCACATTTTTTTAAAACAATAATATACTTGCAAATACTATGCACCCACCCGAAATCGGTACCTAGGGTGGTCAAACCGTTCGCACCGCCCTAGCCTGCTCAAGGTTCCTGTGACCTCAGTGACAGAATGACAGTGACTGGATCACTGTTGCTCTAGGGTGTGCTGCTTTGTAGGCCTACCCACAAGACAGGAGATGAACTTCAGTATTGATTGTGGTGGACAAGCCCTCAAGGTTAACCCACACATGCCACCACAAGGGTCCACTTGTTGGTGTTAAGACACCAGGGCTTCTAAGGTCTAGCAGGGCCTTCTAAGGTCTAGCATGCCAATATGCTCTTTCAGGAAAGTGGTCTGGTGGACTGGTCATGAAAGCTGAACCTTGATTCCCGAGTACCAAATTCGACAGCTTTGGCCATAGTGCGACATCCTCTCCCCCACTGAACGCCATACTGCCCCAGTAAGAGAAACTCACACTGCCTTCAGCTACAACCTAATTGTGCCCGCTATAAACACCTGGATGTGGCTCAATTAAAATTACGCACTAGACAAGCGTAATATGCTGCCTAAAAAAAACCCCAACATCACAGAAAAATCGAACACTCATAGGGAATGCAAGATTCAGAAAAGAATGTGAAATGTAAGCAGAAACAACATGGATACCTTAACGATATCTCACTCACTATATAGAAATTAGTGAGTGCTTTTACCTGAAAAGATAAGGACATGACTACAAGGCCCTGCAGGGAACCGTTTCAATGTTCATTGTTATATCCATACAAAACCTAAGCAGTATGGTTTTAAACAAACCCTTCTATAAACACAGAGCCATGGTACACATTTTGTTTTCTAGTTCACCCATCAACCAGGTTTTGGGATACATCCAGGAATGGTGCACTTCCCCACCTAGGGACAACAATGCTGTTCAGATAAAGACAAGAAAACAAAAGTAGCGCTTCACTGCAAAGTCTGTAAAGTGAGGCTGATGTGTTTGAATGTGAATAATAACAATCTGTCCACTTTGCAACCACTCTGTCTTGCATTAATTAGTTATGTATTTATTTTTCATATTTAAAACCTTTCATTTCTCTCCATCCTGAGGCTGCACTTTGGAATAGGAAAATGTCAGAATAAGGGCATTTCCCCGCAAGAGTGTTTTTCTTTTTTGGATCCATTTCACAGGGAAGCAACTAAATGAAAGAAGTAAAGAGAGGTTGTGAACCGTTTCTTCAAGTCACGGTGTTCAGTAAGTGAGGAGCAAGACAGAAAGAGAGGGAATAATTGGAAGAGAGGGGGCAGCTGTCAGTACAGAAAAGAAGAGGACATTTGCTTTGGGCAGTAAGGAAGAGACAGAGTGATTTTCCCGAGCCTTAGCTTCTCCGTCTGTGGATAGTTAAGAAAGTTCCCCTCTGACACATATTACTCGAAGAGCGGACGTAAACTGTAGTTAGGCGGTGCTGGTTCCGTAATAAACGGAAGTGAAGCATCGCCTTTACAGCCAATAATAAGCCCGATAAGAAAAGCTATGATAACGTTAAACGAATGGGAAGAGGCAGGAGTTTCTCCAAATATACAAATTACTTCATGCCTCATAGAGGCAGCGCATGCGCTGCCCTATGCGAGACCTAAAAATGAAATAAAAAGATCGAAGAAGGTAATGGGAGTAACTGATGAGTAGAGGGGGTAAGCAAAGACAGGCAGAGAAATTCAGGGTGAGAATAAAAATCAGAATGGAAAAGGGTGGGAGAAGCCATGGACGAGCTGATGAGTGGGGGTGCAGCACAGAGAGCTGGGGCAGGTATGTTAAGGGGTAAGCAGGACACAGACAGCAAAAAAACACAAGCATGGTGTGCTGACAAAAAAGAAAAAAATGGTTCTGGGAATGTAAGCAGTGCAAAGATGCAAGTCATTCAATCAAAAGAATGGTCAGTTAACTGGGGCTTTTTCCAAGCGCCTTGCGCCACCACTTTTAATATGGGAAAAAGTGACGTACAAGCTGCGCAAGGGGCTTGTAAATTAGCCCCTCTATTCCAGAGAAGGGCCTAACATAAGAACAGGTTTGAAAGGCATTGAGTAAGCTGCAAGGAAATGAGATTGAAAAGACAGCCAACCAATAATAAGCAATGGGCGGTTCCAAAGCACACTTTAAGTATTGGTAGTGGAACGAATAAGTCTTTCAATAATAGACAGCTAAAGCGGTCCAGAAGCAAGACTTAAAAATTAAGATTTGAATGGCAGTTTGGTTTCTTTAGGCTAAAATCCAGGCAGACATTGGTTTGAACTGTTGTCAATGATTGAAAATGATCTAAAAGTAGTTCTTTAAGTCAAGCCACCACAACTAGAGAATTTTTGTAGAAAAGCCTCTAGACAGTATACTAATGACAGCATTAATTAATATTTTGGAAAATATGGGAGTGCATTAAGGTGTAACAAATTTGATAGACTATCTTCAACATGTAAATCAGGCTAGAGACTTTACTTTTTGTGGTTTCTGGTGGGCATCGATGGACAAAGGCAATGTTGTTTGCAAATGCTACCTCATATCTATTCTACTCTTCTACGGACCTCACATATGTTAGGGAAATGTTTTACTACCTTAATGTTTAATCAGTGCTTACATCCTGATGAATGGTTAAGTGACAGTGGTAAATTATTTTAATGGCACAGGGTGTGGTAGTTTGTCTTTTGTTGGGTGCTGTGGGGGGATCTGCTGGTGAAATTCCACCTGCCATCGAATCTCAATGGCAGAGAATCATTTCAGCAATGAATTCCTGGATCTTGGGCGCGGACAGGAATAATCCTTTCTCTGCCCACTGAACTGTGGCACTGTTGCACTGTGTCAAAACCTCATAGCTATAGTAAATTATCGGAGAATAAAAACTATACACATTGAAAGGCATTGATGTTTTTGTACTATTATCACTAGGCAACACTACCAAATCACAAACTGTTACTTAGCAAGCCATATTGCAAAAGAAAAAAAATGTGTATATCTTTCCTCCATCGTTTGCTGCCCAAAGCTAATTCTTGACTTATGTGGCAACTGACAGCTACTAGCATAGAGCACTGAGCTGTGGTCGTTGAAATCAGGAGGTTGATAATGCTAAAAGGTAAGTAATCATGTGGCTCTTCCCAGTTTTACCTAATTTTCTGATTGGTAATATGGCAGAAGCCTGTATGAGTAGCAGGCCGAAGGTTCAATGGTAATGTATGGTTGAGGTGGGCACAGCAGAGTGAATGGACCTACAGAAGACTAAGAATGGAGGCGCGGAGAGTCTAAACAGAAACAAGGGTGTATTCAATGCTGTTTATGAGCAAGCTCTAGACGGTAGCTTCCTATTCTTCACTAGCAATGCCCAGGCCAGAAAATGCAATCATGCTAATGGGTAATGGCATGATTAGGCAAGACACGGCTGCTAAAAGGATCAAACATCCATATTACCAACAGGGTTCGAACAATGTGGTCACTTGCAATTCGGTATTACTTTATTTGCCTTATGACGTCTGTAAACACAGAGGTTTAAATAGCCCACAATGTTACACACGTTACTATGGAGTTAGCTATATCCTATTTTCCACTTCATACTTTGTTTTCAATCTTATTTAATCATCATTCGTGGGCTTGCATACCTTACACATCTTAAGATAGCCACTGTACCTTAACTGAATTCTGCAACACTGTGACAGGAAATGCATCACTCGGCATAGAACTTAAAAACAGTCTGAAGTTTTCATCAATTGCAGTGTCTGTAAAAAGAATAAATGAATAATAAGTCCATAACAATAAGAAAACATTTTCGCCAGTACACAAGCATTTACAGCAATTTCTTAATTAGAAAAACAACGATTGAATTTCAATAAATCGGTTTGTTTTTTTTAAATCAATTTACTTGTATCTACTGAGTACTAGGTAGGAGGTAGGGCTAATGGCTTTGTTGAAATTCATAATGGTTAAACTTAGTAACCCAGCTGGACGCCACAGTTATGATTAATCTGCACCACGCACAGTAGGAGTCACAGCAAATTGTAAAGGTGAGCCTAGTATAGCTTCAGTATTCCCTCACTAGAAAAAACATAAACGTAGCCTAAAGTGGTTCCTCCTGGATAGTTTGTTCCCTCTGAACAGTCTTTATATGAGAAAAAAAGCCAAGAACCAGCCAGGGCCCAAGTGATCTATTTCATGATCTCACCTAGTGGGAGCATCACATCTGCGAGAGGGACTTTCAGCGGTAGTGACCAGTGCACTCGCACCTGCTGGCATCCTCTGTCATACATGGAGTTTATAGGTGAGCAATAACGAATATGCCAATAAAATACAGCAGATCCACCATCAAGGGATACAATGTGCATTTTACGACACTTAACATGGCAAGTAAAAGATTCACTTCAACATGAGCTTACCTTGTCACTAGAGACAAAGGAAGTCTTAGATACGGCGGAGTAGAGATTGGGAGTCATTATTTAGAGTACTGCACGGATTTGTTATATGACCCATGCATAAGAAGGTCTAACTGTTTGCACAAACCACCTACAGCTTGCATTATTTGTGGCAGCTTTGTCTATGGGTCTGATCTAACCGAAGGGGGAACTACATGTACCATTATCATTTCAAAAAGCATTAAAACCAGTTTTAATTTAGCTTTATCAAAGAAATGTCAAATGTCAAATTAACAGGAGGTGAAGTAAAAATAATGACAAAAATAATACCCTGGGCAGATAAAATAAGCGCTACCGGTCAATCGCTCAAAAGCTCATAACATAGTTCTCTTAATTGATTTACGAGCTATAGCCCCTTTATATTACATACTTAATTTGGGAAAGTATGAGCAACTTCCCTGATCAGGCAGGCTTCTTCAGCTTTTATGCCTCCGCACCATGAGTTCCCAGTAAAAGAGCACATGGGAATAGCAATTTAAAATGGTAGGCCGCTGTAGCAATATGGGTTCTATTCGTGCAAACCATTTATTTTTCATTTGTGGACCTCTGGTACTGACTTCTGCTGTGTAAGGCTGCTGAATGTGATTCCCCTGGAAAATTGGCTAGGAGCTGCAACCTTCAGTGCCCATGTTTAGTGTAAGGTCTGCTGCCTGCGGACAGCTACGGTAAGGGACTTTGAGAACACTTGTAAAGATGCTTGAAAACTTTTAGGCTGAGCCAAGAATATTGTTGTCTGTCTCAGCCTGTCATCTGCACAGAGGTAGGCTTGGTAGAATATAAAACTCAATCTAAATTGTATGTGGCCTGACCCAGAAAAATGCTAAGACCTTATTGTTTGGCTAAAGTTAATCATATGTATTATTTTTCAGAGTGTGCACGTTATGCCTAAAATGTGCTAAACTATAACTGCTGAATGTTACCCTTATAAAGCTCTAGAAGCAGTTTCTTATGTACGTTTTCCTCGGTCTAGATCTAAGGTCTATTTTACACTAGCTGGATTCTTTCTTACATTAAGGTATTAAGTTTGCTTTTCTCAGTTTCCCCCCCAATTAAATTTGCTCTTCATCTTCTTGGCTAAGTAGAATTAACTGCTGGGCTCCCCACATTACACATCAAAAGTTTCCAGAACAACAGGCACATTCCAGTGAAGGTTAGATGTCCAGCTGAAGGAAGAAGTAGGGGGTTATGAATACGAGAGGCTGATGGCAGTAGTCACCAGTGATTTAGATTAGACATTAGAGGGTGTTCCCATCATGAACAATAAAGGTAAGGCATGCTCATGTCTCCAGTGTCGATCAGGAGACCCCTCTGAAGCTTGAGAATGAATGGGAAGGACTGGAGGGGTGGGCAAAATACATTAGTGATGAAACGACCATTTGTTGGAAAGATTTCCAATTTGGAAACTTTCCCAGGATACTGGGCAGGGGTAGGATAATCAGTGGGCTCACCCCTGTTAGGGTAAATATAAGGTGAATGGGAAATGGTCAACCTTAGATTGGGAGGGCACTCCACGAAAGACAAAATAATCTGTCTCTCTTTATGACCATCTGTGCAGGTAGGATGATCTGAGAAGATGCCTTGGAAGAAGTAAGACGACTAAGCTCTGCAGTTTAACCCGTCAACCCGTCAGGAGACCTGGTGCTGCACTCTCCCTTGACCTGTCTGTCGAACCATGTTGGACTCTCTCAAGGGCTAGTTGCACAAGCTCCCTAATCACCTCTTTAGACCATTGGGGAGAGGACAAGTTGTGACACTGAGGTGACCCTGTTGGCCTGACACATGAAAGAGTGGGCACAGTAAACTCATGCCTCTGTTCCTTAGCACCCAAGAACAAGAGTCTGTGAGGCTGTGTTGTCAGGGACTTTGGCACAGAGTGGTCGGCTGCTGGGGATCTTTGGGTCACTTCCATGTAGCTGGAGCTGCTCGATGACAAGGAGAGCACCAAGAATACACAGTACGGTAGGCCCAGAACCCTTACAAAGAAGCTGCTGTTGCCATGAAGAGGAGGCAGTAAACTAGAGGGTTGAAGATATTCTCTAGAAATGTGACACTGATATTAATGTGCAGTGCCTACACTGGATTGTATTGCATTTATATAGCGCTTGCTACCCCTGACGAGGCGTTGAAGTGCTTTTTCGGCGAGTAGCACCCTACTCCAGAACCCATAAATAGATGTGGCAAGCCCAGTTGCCTAAGCCCAGGCTATTTCCCCAGATGGATAGGAGAGGTTCTTGCAGCAAAACTCTGAAAACACAAAGAAGCTCCATGCAGCTACGACCAGGTTCTAGCATTTTGAAGGCGTCACTGGGTGCAGCTTTGAGATCACCCACTTCTAAAATCAAAATCTTCAAGCCGGCCGAGTGAAGAAACTGTACTTGCTCATGCATGTTTTCTGAATGTGGGCAATTGAAAGTTCGTTTTTTGGAAACCCTCGAACTGTACAGGGCAGTTTCTCAAATATTCCCTTTTGGGGAGCTTCTGTGGAAAGCTGTTGGGCTCTTGGTAGTCAAGGGAGAGCCCCCCTGTTCTTGATACCTCTCTAACAGCTACTACATGTGAGGCACGTCTGTAAGCAGAAGTAAGGTGTGAGTGGGCAGCATAGCTCACGCCCAACACACTGAAAGTAATGAGTGAATGGGCAAGGAAGAGTGTAGGTAATCAGCGAGTAAAGGGAAAACACCAAAGTGGCACTGGGGGCGTTGTTATATTTAAAGAGAAATTTAGAGGTAATTACAAGTCTTTTTGACTGCTAGTCAACCAGATAAACAACATGGGATCAGTGGAGGGTTTCTGATTTCCTCCCTCATCAAGAAGTTGTCTCTGTCTAATTCCATACTTGCTCTTTCGAGCAAATGACCTTATACAAATACCTTTCTCTTTTCCTGTGGTCCGGCAAGGGTCAAATCTATCTGCTTAGCCTTTTGTTCATAAACATTAGGACTGGCATGTAGGTTGTTTTTATTTCTCCAGAAAGAGACCTAATGGTATTGTAAAAGCTTGTAGGCCTATATTGATCATTGCAAAAGCCTGTGTGAAAGCTTGTAGGGCTATATTTTTAATGGTGAAAAGCATACGTCAAACACAACAGGCCAGCATTTTTGGATTGTTAAAACTGTAGGCTAAAGCTCGTAGTAAGGTATATTGTTTCATGGAATCTCATAGATTACAATAGTAGGCAAGGGTTTTTGGTGTTAGTTACCCTCTATGACAACCCCATAGGAGTAGAAGATTTTCTATGTTCAAATTCTTGTGTGATCTCTTTGGATGTATTGTGTATTGTTTTTACAGATATAATTGTGTGTATCTTTGTGATTTTTAATATATGAAGGTAGATGCTTCTTATTAGATATTATCATCATTTGAGGTTAACCATCTGTAATGTATCAGCCTCTCTTTTTAGGTCTCGCGTAGGGCAGTGCATGCACTGCCTTTCCGAGGCATGAAGTAATTAGTAAGTTGGGTGAAACTCCGCCCACTGCGGGGTAATTTCTGTTGCAGCTTGCCATTAGTGTAACATTGGCATAGCTGTTGTTATCTGGCTTTTGAGCGGCTGTTGATGTGATACTGACTTCCGTTTAGTTCGGAAGCAGCAGTGCCTAACTACTGTTTCCGTCTGCTTGTATGTTTAATGTGTTGCTGAGGAGAACTCTTTTATACGATTGTTGCAGCGACTCTTTCAGACCCCTCCCCCCTCCTGCCTCCCACCACAGCATGCCGAAGCGCCTTTATGTATTTGCGGTCAGGGGTGCCTTCAGACCCATTCCCGCTTATTGCATTGGTAATTGCTTTCCTCCCTTTGCGGACCACCGGAACTCATCTGCTTTGTAATCAATAATTTCCGCTGCGAGGAAGCTTCTTGCAGGAACACACAGCTATATGCATCGGCAACTGATTTTCTCTTGCACCACTTCTGCTTGTTTACTTTTTTTAATGTTTAACTTCTCCCTAGAGAATTATTTCCAGGCGCTATAACAAATACATAGAAGCATTTTGCTGGTGACTAACATCTTTTATTTCCTCCGGGAAGGCATGTCTGTTTTCAAAGTGGAATGCGTGAGTCTTCTGTGTGGCAGTGAATTGTCAGGTACATGCTATTTCATTCGTCCTGGTGGCTGGGCTCTGTGAGAAGTTGGCCTCGTATATGATGTTCACTATTCTAGTGAGCACCTTGCACCAGTCCAAACAACCCTTATGGTGATGGTTGTAAAGTCAACCTTATAGACCAGCTATCCTAGTGGTAGCATGGACAAAGCAGTCTTAGGCTAAACTCAAGAGGGCATGTGAAGCCAGCTGTTTTACCATATGTAACCCCTTTAATACCAAATGAAAGGACACCACACAGGATATATATAAAATATATATGTTATTTATTACTAGACAAACCCTCTGAACTCTTTATGAGGTCAGAGGCACAAGCACAATACAAGATATTTAATTAAAATACAATAAGTTGCGCAAAATACAGTAGGGCCCTAGGGGCACGCTAAACCATATACTGAAATAGTGGTATAAGGAACACCACACGAAAAGTGAATAGGCCTCGGACCTAGGGAACCGCTGGGGCTACGCTGAGCTACCAAGAGTTAGGAAGCAGGAGACCCACGGGAGGCGTGTGCAGTGTCTAATCACACACGCAAGTTACCTTAGAGAATGAATGGAAACGTACAAGTTACAAACTAGTTCTTTTAGGGCACTTCTGACTGGACTCGGTGAAAGTTACTTGAAACCTAGACAGTTGGATAGTTGATACCCACAGGAGCACCGAAGTACTTGCGTTACCTCACCCACAGGAAGCGGGTGCATAGGTATCAAAGTGTGTCAGGTTTCTTTGTCGAATTTTATGGAGCCTGGAGAAAAGATGCTGCAGGCGACCAGGAGAGGAGTGTCCGGGTGGATCAAGGGTGGATCGAAGATGAAGAGGACGTGAAAGCAGAGGGGACAGAGTCTGGGTCACTAGCCAGTGACCAGGAAGGAACCAGGCGATGTCGCGAAGCAATCAGGTGCTGATGGGAAGCTTGTCTCTGCAGCCACGTGGACCAGGAGGCGTCGACGACAACCAGGAGTCAGGCACGGACTGTCCCACAAAGGCTCTCGCTGTTGGCGGTGTCGGCTTCAGGATTGGAGTCAACAAGCCTTTGCAAAGGCAACCCATGCAGGATACGAAGTAGGCTTCTTACTCAGACCAGCAAGGTCTGAGGGGCTGCTTCTTTTGAGGGAAGCAAGGGCCAGTCTGGAGCAACCAAACCAGTGGTGTAAATTCAAAGGATCGTCGCCAAGATGGCCACTAGCCAACGGGCAAGTGACCGGGCAGACGCATTGAGCAGGAAAATGCAAAAGGGCCCCACGCAGATCTCGTGGAGGGTGCAGGGCTGATCTTTGGTGCAGATGCTGTTCGGGGCTAGGGCTTCTCAATCCCCAATGCACAGCTTCGAGGAGGCCTCGGGGGCTGCACAGTTAGCAGGTCGCAGAGTTTTCAAGATGGCCGGTCCCATGTCTCTCGTCGCCTACATGGGTCTCAGCTTTGCTGGGACTATGGATCAGGCTGTTGGATGTCTGGAAGTCCGGTTCTTGTCAGGCTCTGTGCTCGGGCTCTGGCGGGAGGCGGCGACAAAGCAAGTCATTGATCGCTGGATGGTGCCTGCTTGTGCAGGGTGGTCACTCCTTGACCACAAAGGAGATTCTTCAGTCGTCTTCTTTCAAGTAAATCGTTGAAGGTCCAGAGTTTCATTTCAGAGTTTCAGTCAGGATTAATCTAAAGTCTTCGGACTCAGCTCCTACCTATATACCAAATCTAGGGGCTGGATTACCTGCTATGGGTGTGACCAGGGAAGGGGGCAGTTACACCACTTTCCCTTCATCCAGTTTCGCGCCAGAGCTGGGGCTGGAATGCCCCAGCACCGGTTTGAACTGGCCTATGCATGGGACACCTTGTGTCCCAGGCAGTGTCTCATTTCTTTCAGCCCTCCCTGCCCCAATACACAAAATCCTGTCTGGGGTGGTGCTGGCACCTCCCAAGGCAGGAAACCTATTGTCCAAGCCTCCCTCGCTGGAAGGACTCCCAGCAGCAGGAGGTCAGACTTGTGTCTGTGGCAGCAGCATCCATTTTGTGATGCTGAGGCTCTAGTTAATTTTAACCGGGAATAGTAGGAACAACATGTCTTCTCCCTCTAGAAGGGTGGAATGCTACCCCCGTCGCCAGAACTGGCGAGGGGGTAGTATTCCAAAATGTATGACACCTTACTCGACATGTTTTGATAAAGCCAAACCAGAGTTAGCATTTAACCGCGAGGTTCATAATGCACTTAAGAGTATATGGTATGGCAATATCCTAGAACAGCTATAAGGACATGGTTCCGAAAGCTGCAGACAGGCTCAGCTCATGCTAGAGCACCATCTCACATAAAACCAAGTGCTCTGCCTCCAGGATTGTTAAGGCCTGCCATAGGAGTGAATTATAGGTTTATATGTGTCTAGATATAAGGTTAGATATAGGAATACTATATCTAAGCAAGGGATGATTACACGACCTTGCTCCAGCTGAGTGATCAGATAGTTGTGTCAATGTGAGTGGCCAGCCAGGGGTGGCATAATATATGCTGCAGCCCCTGGTAGGCCTTGGATGCACCTATGCCCTGGGTACCTATAGTACACTGTACAGGGGCTCATAAGGTGACCCAGTATCCAATTGGAGATGTACCTAAAGTACATGGAGTTCATTTTACAGAGAGAGCAGATAGCCTGGGGCCCTGATTAGCAGGATCCCAGGCCAACTAAGTCGAAAACCAGCTAAACACTAGGCAAAAAATCTGGGGAAACCATGGTCAGGTATCCACCTTCCTACAGGCTCTGCCTGTCCCCCATTCTGTGTCTAAAAGTGGATCGGAGATCAAAGGCTCTAGTGAGGTTTCTGATTCCGGCTGATTGATTGGGAACAGAAGTTCTGCCTGGCCGTGTTTTGCTTTTCATTGGAAGTCCATCAGTGGCTGACATTAATGCAGTTCTCCTCAGCAGCGGCGCGCAAACATAACAAATGCTGCTCTCGCCGTTACCTTTCCAAACATATTTTAATTTCAACATTTGATCCAGCGTTCGTTTAAAAACAAACGATTTCCCATCTGCACTTTTTGTATATTTTATCATTTCTCTGAGAGAGGTTTAAACTTGTTCAAGAGGCTGTGAGCCCAAATGTTTCCATTTCTTCAAGGACGTATACTGAAATTTTAAGAAAAGGAATCCTTTTAAGAAAAGGAATTCACAAATGCATTCCTATACATACATGCATTCTTTAGTTCCGTTCCAGTTCCCTCTTCTCGCTCTTTCTCCCTCCCTCACTGCTCTGCATTTCTTCCTGCAGTCCATTATGCAAAGGATTACGTATTTTTAGGTCGAGGACCGTAGGCTGCGCTTGCGCAGTTTGGTCCGAAGATTTAATGTTTCTTAGAATGGGGGCTTGAACCCGCCCCCCTTCTCCATTGGCTGGCCTCGTAAATGCTGGCCAGCCATTGGAGGAGTGGGGCATCACTCCCTTTAAGCCCCGTCTTTTCCCGATTCGGGGACGTTTTTTCTCTCTACTTTCTCTCCCTGACGTCATCGGGAGAGAGCACGCCCCTCATCACGCTGCCTGCACGCTCAAGTCGGCTCTCTGATTGGTGTTCCTTATTAACCAATCAGAGGGCTGACTGGCGCGTGCAGGCAGTGTGAGCAGACTCTGCCTCGCTTTTCTTGTTTTCGCCGCTTTCGTCTAAGAGAAACATCAGCGGCCTCGCATAGGTAAATAAATATTTTTCTTCCCGAATTAGAGCCTGGCAGTCTTACTTTGTGTTGCCGCCACCAGACCCCGAGAGACCAACTCCTGTATCCAGGCAGAAACTGCCATATGTAAACAGAGCCGCCACCCCCACGCGTGTGACTTGGGAGCTCCCAGGCAGCAGCTCAGAGCACCGGACGCGTCCAAGGAGGGCCGCCGGGGGGTGGGCGTGGAGCGCAGTTTATGTTTCTTTGCGCGACTACATGCTGCCTTTTTGAAAGTGAGCATGGAAGAGTGACTGCAGGCCCAGGCCTATGACGGGAGACACATGTGGGCGAGCAGGTGTGCAGGCCGCAGAGGGGGGGCGGTGACTCGCCCCTCCTTAGAAAGCTTCGCAGCTGCAGCCCTGTCAGAAAGGCAGGCCTGCCTGGGATCACAAACCGCCCGCAGGGGAACGAGCCATGTGCTGGGGTTTATATGTAGAACATGCTTTTGTCACCTATGCGCTTCTCTTATCATCCATCTCCATAGAATGAACGGTGGAGTCAGTCCTCAGTCTGATCACAGTTCGCCGCAACAGGTGCTCAACCCCTGCGCTACCTTGCCAGCCTTTCTGATTCAGCGTTATGTGTTTACCATGTGGCATCTCGATATGCAAGCCAACTTTTTACGAGGGCAGACGCTTTCAACTAATTTTCAAAAATATAAATCTCTTTTTTTCTGCATTCCAAGTCTTTCCTCGCTATGGTTTACGTAAACAGGTGAATTGTTTCCTACCTCAATTAAAACCATCTGCCTTGTAAATGAATACCAATTAACTCTTCCTGTTTTTAATTACTCCGTTAATTACACCCAGGCATCGGGGGAAGGATGACATGGGAATAGGCATGCGTTCTTTGCGACTACCCCTCCTCCCTTGTCCCTCCCCTGCCTTCCCCGCGCCTGGTACGGTTCCGAGCGGAGGACACATCTCAGGGTGGGTCCTGCAGCCAGTGCTGGAAAGAGTGGCACGGTGCCAGCTCCTGGGGAATCCAGGCTGCTTCTCGCAACGGCTGCCACTTAACATGCCAGGGACGTGGGGCGGCCTAGTGCCCCGCCAGCGGCGGGAGTGCACGGGGACTGAAGTAGATCTGTCGGCCTGGAGCGGTATGCAAACTTGGCGAATGTGGGAACCTCACCCCGGGGCTCTGGGTGTGGCTCGCCATCACGCGCACGGCTCACGTTAACCTGTCTCTGCTTGGTTTCAGGGGGTTTTGTTTTGCAGCAATTGTCCCACTCTCCATGTCAAAAGAATAAGCTGCTACTTGTTGGAAGACATCTACCTCCCGCCACCTAGGGGGGTCTTAACCGGCTCACCCCTGCCCACCGAGAGCCACCTGCCCGGGCAATTAAAGTGCCAAGAGGCAGGGGACTATTGAGTTTTGCTGCAATAAACAAAAACCTGTCACATCAGAGAACGGTAATATTTGTTTCTTTCCTCTGATGGAAAGTGGTCTCTTTGTCTTTCTTGGGACGCCCAGGCAGTAGGTTCAGTGGTCACACAACTCTGGCCTATCAGCAGCCAGTGTTTACCAAACACCTGGATGACAGGGCAGGGCCTAGGGTGAAAACCCCCAACCCGGAACAATGACGAACTGTACTAATTTAGGCCCGGTAGAGTTGCACACATTTAGCAGGCTTAGTAAGATTAAAAAAACTCCAAAACCAGGGAGCTACAAATGCCTTACAAAGTCCCTGGAAGGAAAACGGGTATATAAGTGAATGTGTCTGTGAAGTTTACTGCTGAACAATTACTCCGTGAGCACTAGATGGTGCTGTTTTGCATCGATCTATGCATTCCAAGTACAATACAGCCAATCTTCGGAGAGAGAAACAAAAACACTTTCAAAATGAGTCATGGCTTTAGTGAGAGTTAGTCTTGTACTTAACTTTGCTGGAATTTCCATATGCTGTCTGTGTGTGTGTGGGTGGATGGGTGCGTGTGTGTGGGTGGATGGGTGCAAGTTGCTCTGTGTGGGTGTGTGTGGCTCTGTGTGGGTGCAAATGCAATAGGTCTCGCATTTGCAAGAGATTAAGCCATTGGCATTGTAAATGACAATGCCATTTATTTATATGTTTTAAAAACAAAAATAATGTCATGAGCAATGCCAATAGCTCTAACTTTAACAAAGCTTGTTTTATCTTGTGAACTAGGATCTAGCAGTACTGAGCTACAGGCTTGTTTTATTCAGAGCAGAAGCATTGTCGCTAAGGTGAATATAAAACTTTAATGCTAGCAAGCACTCACCTAAAATATCACTTATTACCAGAGAGTCATAACCAAGTCACATGAAATGATTAACAGGGGCTTCAACTCAATATCAGTAGTATGGACTGTATTGGAACGGATATTTCCAGTGTTTCATATAGCGTTTGGAGACCGATTCGAAGTGCGCACTATTGTCCATCAGCTAAAGGACCCCAGGCACAGTCACACGCTGTGATGTACCCAGGACCCCAGCTTGCTAGCTGCTAAGGGTTTTAATGATACAATTCACATAAAAGCCATTGGGGTCCCCATTTCAAATATGTGCACCGGTGCTTTTATCTGCTCCAGTCATTTTTGGGCACCTTTTTATAAAGCTAACTGGACACAATGGCATTACAGCGCTTTACAGTACAACTGACTTCTGTGTTTTTAAACCACACGAACATTGTGACTTGTCTAGAATCAAAGGGTGCTCTTCTGAGATTTTGAGGCAAAAGTAATTTTCCACTTTTAATGTCGGCAGACCGGGCCATTAGGCTACATCTCCTACTGCACAAAACAAATGCAAACACAGTTGTTCCATATTTAGTGTACAAACTCACTTCATAAACAACACAGGAAAAAGTGCACTTTTTCCTTTAATAATAACTCCACTGCAAGCAAGCATTTGCAATGCAATATGGTCTCGCATTACTGTAAGTTTGGACTATTGGCGTTGCATTACTATTAGCAATGCCAATAGCCCAAACTTTCAGTAATGCGAGACCTATTGCATTGCAAATGCTTGTTTTTAAAGCCAGTGGCGTTTTTGAGAAAAAAGTAAGGATATTTACTGCTATTGCCAAACCACCCGTTGTTCGGAATTTGTCATCATGGGTATATAAGCTCCTACGCTGGAGACTTTATTTTTGGATATTGTCAAAAACACGCTACAGAGCTTAGGTTTTTTGTTTTCTGCATGTTTATGCATCTCTAAACAGTTCATGGCAGAACAGGCTGCTTTAAGATGCAAGTAAACCACACACAACTGGTAATAATTAAAGTAACATTTTGAAATGTACATTTGAGCTGTCTAAGGAGTCCGGTAAACGTTTAAAAGAAAAAAACCAAATAACCCCCAAAAAACTACAGGATTTGTAAAAGATTATATGTCCCATTCAACACACACAAAACAAACATGAAATGGTTGATGAGCATGCAATCTGCCATTTGTGAAAAATAATGAATGCTGAAAGCGCATACAGTGAAGTGGGTCCAACACCACTGAAATCCTGCCACGAAAGTGACAAATTCTGAAAAACGTCGCGTATAAGTATTAAGTCCAGTGTTACCGCTGAGATAAGCAGCGCATCGTAGCGAAGATAGGAGTAGAAGGAGATTGTAGAAATCAATTGTGCCGTCACGAATGCACTTTATATTGCCCTAATGCGTGGACTGCAGAGACGGTGTGAATGTGCATTGCAGAAGGCCTTGATTGTGTTCTTTTATGCAATTATGTATATGCCATAGAGACCCACATGGAACTTCTACTAATTCACGCTTCATTGCTGAACACGGCAAGCTATGCATGAAAGACTTTTAGCCCAGAATATGACTTAACTCCACGTATATGCAGATCTGTTCATTTTAAAACATTTAAACTATGAAATGCAGTTCCTTTTTAACAAGCCCATTACTTTTGCATCTCATAATTCAAATGTGAAATCTAAAGGACTGGATTCCCCACAAGCCGACCATGAAATTCAAAAACATGCATGCGAAGATGCTTCGCATTCAGTTAACAGCATCTCCACTCCGACAGAACTCTTTCCAGCCAACTCTTCTGCATTTCAATGGAAAGGAAGCCAAACATTGCGTTCCCACTCTCTCGACTACATGTAGCTTTATCGACCTTCATCAAAACCATGGGGCATATTACCAAGGGGGGCGATAGGCAATTATCGCCGGTTTAGCGGCCGTTTTTAGCCGCTAAGCGGCGATAATTCTATCGCTCTATTAGCAAGCTGTCGCTAACTGATGTTAGCGACAGCTTTTTGGCGATAGCGGACGGTTTGGGGCCCGCTTTACATGTCAGCGATATTTATCGCTAATGACATGCAAAGTCTTTTTAGCGATAGCGGACGGTTTGGGGGCCGCTTTGCATGTCAGCGATATTTATCGCTAATGACATGCAAAGTGGGCGTACCCAACCTGTTAGCAACTGAAAGCAGTCGCTAACGTCGCTATCGCCTATTACCAAGGCAGGCGTAGCAATGGAAATATTACCGCTATCGCCAAAAACTAACGCCTGCTCAGACCAGTTCTTAGCCATGTTATCCAAAGGGAGGTGGATAACATGGCTAAGAGCATTTCGTCGCTAATGCGTGAATATCGCTGTATTCTCAGCGATATTCACACATTTCGCCGCTATCGCTGGATATTTTAGTACAATGGAGAAAAACGTTGCTAATAGCATGTTTTCTCCGCTAACATATCCAGCGATAGGCAGCGATAAACAAAATCGCCGCTAAGCCTGTTTAGCGATAAATATCGCTACTTGTTGGTAATATGCCCCCATATCCTTCCAGAATGCTGACTATTATCACATAGGACCCCTGGCGCAACGAAACCTGAGCCCCTCCCCCCCCTGCAAGTTACGTGGAGGGCCCCCCTCCGGACAGAGTACTGTGCTGAGGGGGCCCCTGGACTTTGGGGGCTGCGGGGGGGCCACTGCATAGAAGCTCATTAAGGACCTGCTACAAAACTCCAGGAGGCGCAGCAAAAACGGACAACTTGACAGACTTTGCGATTGTAAACTCTTTCTTTTTGAGTATGTTGATAATGCAAGCTGTGCAGGCAAAAGAAAGCAATTGGAGTTGGTCAGCCACGTGTAAAGGTGCCAAACAGCGTCTCAATACAATACTGGCTTGCTTTAGAGAGCTGCAGGTCTAATTACTACTGAAACTGCCTTCTCGGCCGCCCATAACGAGATGTCATTTCTGCTGAGGGCCAACAGCGGCTGCAGAAACCTCACGGCATCGTCTGAAGATCATATACCTGTTGACAGGCTCGCAATAGGAGAAGGAGGATTTCCTTGCAAGAAGAATATCATTTCAGGCCCGCTATTTCCTGACACCATCACACGTATTCTTACCCCGAGGACAGGGACGCACAGC
The DNA here is from genome assembly GCF_964263255.1 of Lissotriton vulgaris. Taxonomy (NCBI): domain Eukaryota; kingdom Metazoa; phylum Chordata; class Amphibia; order Caudata; family Salamandridae; genus Lissotriton; species Lissotriton vulgaris. The sequence goes on along the minus strand of NC_141689.1, from coordinate 1,355,111,910 downwards.
GTACCTAAAACGAAAAATGTTGAAACTCCGCTCCCTCCCGGTATGTTTCTAAATGAGGGCCTCTACCCGGAAACCGTTTGAGTGGAGTTACAAGCAGCTCAAGGGTGAATGTCAGTGTACCTGTTCAGCAAATGGCAGCTCATACAGAGCAGGTTTTTTAGTGTTTTTTCCTACTTATACTTTATTTGATTTATTTAGTGTTTTAAACAAGGTGCCTTAAATCGTACAAATAGTACCACAAAACTAAGAGGTATATTCCAAACTACAAATCATAATATAAACAACTGACCAAACCATGATAAAGCACCACACAATCACACAGTATATAACTAGGATAAGTCAAACATACGCTGGAATTCTATCTCATTACACAACATTACATTTTAGTGTTTTATTACAGCCTGTGGTGGTATGTTTGTGACATAAAGCTTCAGTTTAAAATAATTACAGCAATACATACTTGGCTCCGTAAATGTCTTGATGAGTTCCTCCATAGGCAACATCCACGATACTGCTAAGTGGCAGTTTTGCAGAAACACCCAATTTCCAGATTTCAGGGCATCTTTAATCAACTTTTCAGCAATAGGGCCTTGACCCTGCCCCAGTGAAATTGATTGTACTCTGAAAAAACACAAGCAACAGTGTTGGTTGCATTTCAAGTCACTGATGATCATATTACTTACCGTTGGTAACACTCTTTCTGGTGGATACTTAACCCTTCCCCTGCGGGGCAAATTACCCCCGCATGGGCGAGGCACAACGGTCATGACGAGCTCACAGCGCGACCGTGCCTCATGACGAGCTGAGCTCATCATGAGCACGCAACGGGTTAAACTGCATATTCCTTACTTTCACAATACTCCTCAGGTGCAGTGCTCATGTGCTTAACTAGGTGGCGCTGTGCATCTCCATGTAGGCTTTGTTCCACCCCGGAAGTGAGAGAGCGGAGCCGCATCTATAAGCAGCACCGCTATGCGCTGATGTCACTTTCTTGCTTGACTGTTTCTGTGCCTACGGACACTGAACACAAAAAACTGTCAGTACCAGAATAAAGATCTCTCATTGGAGTAGGTTTTAGATGATAAAAATACACCACTCTACATAATGCATTTGTGGGGGGGGGGGGGGGGGGGGGGGCAGTGAGGCAGTGAGGGAGTCTGCTGTTAGATAGAGTATCTACCAAAACAAGAGTTATCTAAGGTAAGTAACCTGGTCTTCTGATGGATAATTCTAACTGCAGATTCCTCACCTTTCAGAATAGATACCGAAGCAGTACCTCCTGAAGGTGGAGGGTCCGTAGCTTGGGCTCAGACCAGAAAATCTTGCGTCACCAAATGAACAAAAGGCCTTTCCCGTCAGATCTATCTTTAAAAGTGATAGTGTGTTGTGAATGCATTTACAACGCTCACGTCACAGCCTAACAGATGACAAGGACAGACACTCTGAGTGCAATCACAGTTATGCTAGGTTAACCCCTTCCATGCTCATAACAAGCTGAGCTCGTCATGACCACACCCGTTTTTATTGCTGTCCAGCACAGCAGAGGAATCTCTCAAGCAGCGATGTGGTTAAAAAAATTGTTAAGCACACAAATACCCGGATGTGTCAGGGTGCAAGCTCTGAAAGTATAAGCAAGGATCAACATAAAGATTAGACAAAGAGTCATTTTTGAGTGCCTTTCTAAAAGCTAATAAGCTAGGCATGGTTCTGATATCAAGGGGCAGTTAGTTTGACACTTTGACTGTGCCCAATACAAAACTTCTGCCTCCCTAATTGGCTTTATATATACTAGTGATAACCAGATTTTTTGCACCAGGTGAGCGCGGGTATCTAGGTGGCTGGTAGTTCTTAAAACAGTCTTTTGGGAAGGCTGGTCCGTCTCCTTGTAGAGCTTTATAGGCAATGCACAAGGCTTTCAATTTAGGGAGTTGTCTAATGGGAGCCAGTGTAGACTTTGACAAGCTTGTCTGGCTGAGTAAAATGTAAGGATTTTGGTAAGCAGTCTCTGAAGTACGTTCTGAAGGACTTGCAGTTTTTTTCAAATACTGCTTCTGTATGTAAAGATAAAGACCATTGCAGAGTCCACTTTCTATAGCAGAAGAACAGAAACTACTGTCTTCTTAGAGTGGTGGCAACTTTGGCCCTGGTAAAATGGGCTCAGACCACCTGAATGCTGTTTTGTGGCCAATACTAAGCAGCTCTTAAGTGTGGCAGTGTGTTTATCTGTACATAATTTTCTTTCCTTGTTCCAGAGAACCCCACAAAAAACTGATTGTCCACCAGATGGTCCTCGGTCCGATCATTGTAAAAGCTTAAAGCTCTTTGGGGTCCAACTGATAGAGATTTTTCTCCCCCTTCGAGGGGTGAGGCTGGTCAAAGTACGCATGAAGCTTGATGAATTGCCTACATAGAAAGGAATCACAACTTTCAGCAAAAAGGCCAACTTGGTTCTCAGCACCAGGCTGTCCATAGAAAAAAAAGGCAGTGTAAGCTGTTTGTAATGGAAGAGGCTGGCTTATAGACATCATGAGATGGTGTTTAGAATAATAACGTAATAAAGTAATATAATTTATTTTCTCTAGTTTTTTCCATTTTCATTTTTGCTCCATTCTATGTTTTTTGTTTCTTGGATCCTATGTACAATATGAAATTACAGTCTTTAAAAAGCAGTAAAGTAGCAACCACAAAACAAGTGTTGAATTTTTTCACTGCATTGATGCCAGCAGATATTCTTTTTATGGGAAATGAATTCAATGATTTATGAACTTATTGATCAACATCAAATTAGAACTTTTGAAGTGAACAACACACTTGTTAGAAGTGAATGCTAGGGATCTGGTATCAATGTTTATATAGAGATGTGTTCATGTATCACGGGGGAAGTATCAAGCCCACTGGCCTCCTGTAAGCCCATGTAAAAATTGGGATCATAATGCAGAGGGAAGGGGGGCTGAAATCATCTCACCCCCTCACCACTAGTGTCATCTCTGAGTGGTGGCAACTTCTGGTCAGAGTTGGAACCAAAAAGAAAATAGCCACCCTGTGGGTGCCTCTGAAGAAGTGGAAGCATAAGATCAGACTCAGACATTGTGGAGACAGGCTGCGGTGTAGAGGACTCCGAGTGTAACTTTGGTTAGCTCAAGTCAAAACTGGTTTGGGGTCAGACATTAACATCAATACCAGAGTCTCATCCAACATCGGCGGTGGTACCAGCATGGACGAAGGAAGGACCAACGTGGGTCTAGGAGCTGGTGTAGAAGTCTGTCACAGACTCAGTGCGGAACCCGCTGAGGATAAATCTTCTTGTAGTAATTCGGCTGATGGCTCCTGCGGATCCTTGAGACCCAAAGGCATGACAGAGGGAGCAGAAAAAGTGTCAAAGATAAGCTCAGGGATGTTTTTGTCAGCAGGGTTATTACCAAAACCTAATGTGAGCTAACCTGGCATAGTGAGGGGTGCAGTGCAAAAAGTGATGTGATGGTAAAACTAGCTACAGGGTTTACCCAATTATTTTATTCTGGCTATCATGTGCTAGGAATAAAAAAAGAGAATACGACAAAAAACACTGCATGATACCAAAGAGACACCTTGTATGAATACATTGCCAAAATCTCTTTTTCAGTAGTTATGGCATAGTTTTCGGCCTGTAGTTTTAGAAGGGAACAATGTTCTCTTGAACACTGAATTTTGTTTTGGAAGACCTGGAAAGATCGACAACAGTGGGAGGGAAGCTCCGGATCTGTGCCTAAAAAAGTGGACATAAAGGAATTGACATCACCATGCAGGGGAGGCAATTATATGCGTCTCCTTTGCATCACTTCTGGGGCGGAATGAAACCTCCACCTAGCGGCTCGTGGGAGCAATTATGAAAAGGTTCAGGATCCATGCTGACACCTAGGAAATATTCTAAAGGCAAATAATAATAATAATCAAAGTGAGCTTTTCAGTCTTTTTAGACTGCGTGTTTGCAATGTAGCCTGGGAGCTTCCTATGCTTTCAGTGTTTTATAAGAATTTCTACTGCTTTCTGAGCATTAAAACAGTTCTAAAACAAACTTTGTTGTTGTTTCTCATGTTTCTAATGCATGCTATTCATGTATGGTGGAAATTCTTTACAGCATGATTCAGCTCTGGTGTTTATGAGGCTGCAATTGCTTATATATATATATATATATATATATATATATATATATATATATATATATATATATATATATATATATATATATATATATATATATATATATATATATATATATGTATATATATATGTGGGGCACATATAATATAGTGTTTCCGGGGTCCCGCGCATGGGCGGGAATATTCTAATGCTTATGACTATTGATGAGGATCCCCTGGAAGAGAACGTAGGAAAATGGGTGCATGCTGTTTGCCACACCATCACCAGTGATCCAGGATCCTTGTCCATCTGGGAACGGAATGGTTACATCTGGTAATCAAGTTGGTGGTAAAGTCATTTATAGATCAGGTGACACCATGCATCAGAAATAGAGTTGAAGGGCTTAATGGTGGACAATCCATTCACATGTAGACTTTAGACGCTGGCTGTACAGATGAACAGAAACATAACGCCTAATATGGAAGGATTCTCTAACACTTCTGGAGCACTCGTGTTTTTATCAATATGATTTTTAGAATAGTGTCAACTAATTTGATTGTCTTTAAATTAAAAAATGTGTTTATTTCTGTATTAATTTTTCTACTTTTCCAGATATGTACAATGAAACAAATAATTCGCTTTTTGTAAATATTAAAATCTGAATTTTTCTCAAAGTGCTACCTGTATATTCCCTTGCATTTCAGAAAGTAATGAGTCTTTCCAAAGGCAACGTCTGCACTCTTGATTGAGGAGAGGTGGGAGTGGTTTAGAAACTTCTGGTCAGACGTCTCTTGTCTGATGGATAAGGTGAGTCTGACATTACTACCACCGAGACTGCAACTTCTGAAAGGAGAATGCCAGGAGCGAGTCCAAACAGATTGTGTTTAGGGATGATACGTTACATGTGCTGGAAGACATTCCTGAGGAATCTTCAGATGCACCAATGAGAGAGGTGCTGCCATCTGTGCACCCAAGAGCTGGATGAGCAGAGTACCTGGTAGGGTCATCTCCTCCTCGATGTCATGTGGCTCCCATGAAACATGCTGCAGTGGGGGGGTGCAAAGGAACAATTTTGATAAGGGCCCGTCGCTCATCTCTCTCTCCCCGTCTTTCTCTCATTGGTTTAGTTTCTTTTTTCATGTCTTGTGTTTTGAGAGAATTGATTGTGAGCCTGAACACTGGTGGATGCTGACATCTTGTGCTTTTTCTTGTGCCAGGACTTTTCACTTACTTACTGGATGGTGCTTTCCCTCTCAACTGCCACTGGCACAGCATGGAAGCGGAGATCAACCACAGGGAAGATTGAAGAGTCATGAGATGGGTTTGCTTTGACAGGCTGTGACTGGGACAGAGACTGCACAAAAGAGGCTCTGACCTCCACTCCCTACAACGTGCTTCCAAAATCACCAGAGAGAACTAATTTCTGGCCCCTTACACAATCCCAAAGAGGGAGACTTGCTTTACTTAATTGAGCCTTCAACACTGCACCAACATGGAGAGATTGGCTTGCTCCTACAGCGCAATGTTCACTTGGAGCCTTTGCACACAGGTGAAGAGCTGGGTCTGACTCGATGGTGCAATAGATATATCCTAGCGAGACTAGGTTTGATGCTTGACAAACACTCATTCCAAGGTTATCTGCCACAGTTTCCCTTAGAGTGTGGTATCAACTCTATATTGAAAGATCTCTGCTATAAAAGAAAACTACCCAAATACTTGCGATTCCTTATTTTGCTATAGCATTTAAGGAATCGCAATTATGCGATTCCTTAAATGCTATGTATGAAGCATTTTACTGTAGCGAATTCAGCTTAAGAAATCGCAATTTACCACCAACTTTCAGTTGGTGGTAAATATTGATTTCTTTTCAAAATACACTAATTGGCATTTTTGAATGTGGCATGTGACGCACATGGGCACTATGGGCATGTATGTGCGTCACATGCCACATTAAAAAATGCCAATTAGTGTATATAGCAAAATAAGGAATCGCAAGTATTTGCGATCCCTTAAGATGCGATTGTTTGATACATATCAAATAATGCAAAATAGCCTTTTGCGATTCGCAAAGGCCAAAATTCGGCGAATTTCGGCCTTTGCGAATCAAAAAAGGCTTGATACATATGGCCCAAGATCTCTATTTTTGCCCCACTGAAGTGCAGTTAGTTCTGAAAGATCTAAATGTGGTGGGCAATCCTCTACCAAGGGAGTAAATGAAGGGTCTACTGCTATCCTCGTGGGCCATGGGCCACCTATTAATGAGGCCCAAAGAGGTGCAAAATAACTCCAGAAGCCAAAAATATTGTATGAAAATGATAATTAAACAATTTTCCTACACATACTTTGGTTTCATACCTGTCGGAAAATCCCTTTTCTTTTGCAAACCTCTGGAATGCACCCATTGGATCAGAACCAGTACTTAAGACAAAGACGAGAGGAGTGGAAGGTGACATGTCATGGTATAGAGTAGCCAGGTCAACTGGTGGGTTCTCGATAAACTGCTTCCCAAGGTTCTCAATAACGAAGTCAGTAAGAGCAAAAACAACCTGAAATATAAATGAAAATAGTAATCATTAATTGATTTCCCCATGCTGTATATAGAAAACTGGCAACCTAACATGGTTATGGTAAGCCCCTCAATGTATCTCAAACGTCTTGTTTCCCTTTGTCTTTCATTCTACCTCCATCATTTCAATCATATTCCCCTGTATCATATTTCCCTTTGTCTTTCACAGTCATAATTCTTCACAATCTACCATTTGTGACACTCACACTCTTATTGATTAACTTCACATATTTTCTCCCACTCTCTATCAGACCCTATTTACTTTGCACAGTCACATTCTTCAGTCTAACTTACCATCACAAATAAAATATTCTTACATAAAATTAAGGTATATACCTTTTGTTAGATTTGGGGTTCTCTAGTTGGTAGAGGTAGGTACCTTTGAGCAAATAGGGACCCTTGCGCCTTGAATGATGCGATGTCCCAGAACCCGTGTGATGTAACTAAGACCCTATATATCGGCTGTGCCCAGGCCACCCGAATTTGTCTACTGCCTGGCTGGACGAGGATAATGTACCCTAATGTGTGCCTTGCCATATTGATATGGATGGATATTTATTGTGCAGTGTGTATTCATGCTTGGTTTGAAGTTTTGGTTTTGTATCAAAAGCAAAATAAAAATATTAAAAAAATAAAATAAAATAGGGACCCATGCGTCTAGTCAGGGTAAGGGGGTACACTCCTAAAATAACTCCTGCTCACCCCCTTGGTAGCTTGGCACGAGCAGATAGGCTTATCTCAGTGGCAGTGTCAAAAGCATTTGTGAACACATAGAGTAACCCAGTGAAAACACTACAGATGGACACCACACAAGTTGTAGTATAAAAATAAGTATCTTTATATAGACTTAACACAAGACCACAAACGACAAAAATCTACAATACTGTACTTTAAAAATGGTAGAAATAGCTTAGTTCTCTTTAGATGTAAAATGTGACACTTTGAGTTAAATGTACCTTTGGAACAAAATTACAAAACCTCTGTTCCGACCTATTTAATTTCCATATGACCTATTCAGGTTCTAACATGCCAAAAAAAAAAAACAACTAAGTTCAGCAAGCTAAACAAACTTTAGAACATTATATTATATTAATCACAGATATTCTTTAGATATTAAAAACTTGTTATTATACATGTGATTGTTTTATATAATTTTTTTAACATACATTTTAATCAAAAATGTTGCAAAAATACATATATTTGTTCAAATCTACTGTGTTTTATCAAAAACTGGATTTGCTAAGTTTTCCAGAAATCATTTCTTTAAATATCAAACAATATATGTATAACAGACACCCCACAGAAACCTATACCTATTCATTCATTCCCAAAATTCACACTCATTCAAACCACATTCTTACAAATGCACACTATGCAAAACAAACATAGGGAAAGAGAGAATCAACCCTATGGAGGGTCCCAAATTATATACGAGAGGGCAGAGTGAATTGTTGCCAATAAACGCAGCTCGATGGAATAAACTCACGGGGACCACTTCTCAGTGACAGTTATGGTCTACGTGCGTTTCAGTCATGATACCACCTTCCTCAGGACCAAGGTGTATTGAATCTCAATGGGAAACGAGGGATGTCTGAAAGTAAGAAACAATATTATATATAACTTGAGGGGTAATGGTATAAAAAGAAGAATTCATTACGATTACTTTAACTCTATACTCATGATTGTGCACTGCTTAGAGTGGAGTATCTGAAGATCCCAAGTATTGAGAATGGTGCCATAGATTGAAGAAAGTGACCACATGTGCAGTTAAAAGAAGGGAAGAAAAAGAGTTTTTACGCACTGCAAAACTACGACTTGTGATGTAAAGTCTGAAAAAAGGGTGGCAATAGGTTCCACAACCAGATTTTATTTAAAAACAGAAGGAAGGGTGTTCCTTATGCATGATGATCAGTCCATTAAGACTTAGAAATACTTGTTGTTTTACGTTAAGGCATACTAATCCAAATTTATGTGGGTCTTTTTGTAATTATGCCTGCGGGCAGCCAGTATATTCCAGAAGTTCTACAGATAGACATATTATTTCAGTCAGTAGGAAACCAGACTAACATCAAGAAAACCATCTTTCAAACCTCTATTTTAACTAGTCCGTTTTACCCTGTGTGGAGCATGTATCCCCTCTCTTGTAAGGTCCAGGTAATTTTTTGGCTCCAATCTTTTGGCTCCAATCTGGTCCATTATTTTGTCAACCCTTCTTCTAAGGTCCGGGCTGAATCTATTAAAATCGATACTATTTAAGTTAAGGAGGCAAGAAAGAGATCTGTCAGTTTATCCGGTATACTGCGGAAAACCCTGTATTTAGATAAATTCCTAAAAAGGCTGAAAGTTTTATTCCTATTGAGTATAAGTATATTTATACATTAGCAGATACAGCTACATTAAATACTGAAGATAATTCTAAAATTAACTTTGCGGCAAAGCTGCTTTACAAAAGTGCGGCTGGGTCTAATTGTACGCAGGGAGTTTGTTATTCTCACTTAGCTCTTAGAACGGGTAGAGCGAGAAAAGCGATAGTAGTCTCCTTACCTTTCAAACGTAATCTGCTCATCATCTATGCAAATGCAGCGAGTTTTCGCTACCGCCTCCCGGCGTGTTTTTAAAGTCTGTTTTCTCCCGCCAAACTAAACTAATTGTCCCAAGATCTCGCGATAATAGAAACGGCCTACAGGGACAGAATTAGATAAGGTTGCCATGTTGGAGTGGGTTGTTTTGCTATCCACTTTAAGTGTATGCAGCCTGATCGATATTATCTATACTTTGTTCACACGCTAATATAGTTTATCGTGAGATCGACCTATGAGATTAAAATTAAATGTGGCTGCCATATTATGGTAGATTTTTTACTCCCACTCACAAACTTAATAGCTTCATTGGTATTATCCGCTAATATCATAGACCTTTGGCAAGAGTGGAAGAAAAATGCTAAAAGAATGCCCAATGTAATTTGAATATGATGTCTGCAAATGAGCGAAACAGCATGAGGTCGCGACCGCTAGACAGTGTTGCGGCGGGGGACTTTAGTATCCTTGAACCAGAGTGCTGCGACGTGCTGTCCCCGGGCGCCCTAGCAGTGAGGTTCTGGTGCGGTGAGTGGAAAGCGCTCAACTCTCTTTTTCAGGTGGATTAAATTAATGCATAGCCGAAGGTGCGCTTTTCCTGTGGCACTGCTTTTTTGAGCGACAAGCGGCACTGGACCTCGAGGTGTGCGAGATTGGTAATTTATTCTATAGCTGGCAGGGATCATCGCGGGGCATGCACGCAGGCAAAAAGATGTTCTCTCTCAGTGCCTGATCGAACAATTGTGGCAATACCAGTCAGTCAGCTTCTGCACTACGGTTAATGCACCTGAAGAAGCTGCACAAATACCCTTGGGGTCCCTGAGAGTACATGGAGGAATGACAAAATGGGGACCGGCAGAATGAAACACCAGGGGCAGAATCCCTTGCCTGACCCCAATATGGCTGCCACAGTGGTCCTTTACCACGTTGTGCTACTATTATTGGACATTGACAAGTCCTCAAGCATATCCTCCATCCGGCTCACCCATCAAGACATTGAATCTGTGAACTTGCCATCGACCGTTGAGACCTAGCAGTTTGGCCGATGCCCAGTGTAGCTACCTTGATAGCTATAGAGGAGATGGGCTGTGGGCTCGCCCCTCGGCCGCCACCTACCCAGCCAGATTTTGGACAGACTTTCCTTTGTCTCTCCACCATTTCTCACTCCTACCCTTTCACCTTACTCCCTTACCCTTCCACACTCTTTTTATCTCTTCTATTCTCTTTAAATGTTTTCTTGCAACAAATGTAACTTGTAACTGATGTACTTTGTAACATCGTGGAACGCCATGTAAAGCACTCTGATACTTCCGGGTCTAGCCAGTGCTATATAAAACTCATCAAATAAATAAATAAACTCTTCGCGGATAAAGTCTATCCTGGGCTCGCCATTTTGAAATGGGGTACTTCACGTATGATCGTGTAGGCTTGTAACTTAAATGCCCACTAGGCATCCAATTTAACGTATGCCTTAAATACAATTAAATAAGATTCGTACCAAAGAAGATTCAAGTCCAAAATAGAGTTGAGATTTATATTTTCTGATAAAGGTTCCAACCAAGACATGCAGGGTCAGTTTATCGCTATATGTGACCTGGCTTAATGTATGACATAAAGCAGTGTGTAAAGATCAACCAGCCACTAACATAACGTCTTAAAGCCATAGAGACCCTTAAGCGAGGACAGTCATGTAACTATCCATGGGATCTTCTCATTTAGACCTTTTCAAACTGTGTCACAATGGAAAATCCAGAAGGTTTCCCTATTTTTTCTCACTTTGTCTGTATCACAGCTAGGTTTGGTAGTGATTTTCTCTAGAACGAGCCATTTAAGTTCATTTTCACTGTGGTTGTTATCCATATAGTGTCTTACCATAGGAGCTTGTAGTTTCTGAGTCCTAATGGCTGACTTGTGTTCTGACAGCCTGGGACGAAACTTTCTACCTGTTTCCCCTATGTAACCATGTCCACAGGGGCAGACGTTAAAATACACTATGCTGCTACTTCTGCAATTTGTATGACTCCTCAATTTTCCTGACTTTGTCCCATACAACCACGTTTCAGTGGTGATGGCTGATGGACAGGCATGACAATTTGCACATCTGTGGTTTCCTAGGATCTGGGGAAGTCCGTCAATTGTGCTTTGCTCCCACATTTATAGTGGGGACTTAGTTTGACTGTGTACTAGGTTCTCTCAAGTTAGGATTCCTTCTAAATGCCACAATCGGTTTCATAAGTGCCATATTCTCTCCATAGGAGCTTGTATTTTCTGAGTCCTAATGGCTGACATGTGTTCTGACAGCCTGGGACGAAATTTTCTACCTGTTTCCCCTATGTAACCAAGTCCACAGGGGCAAAAGTTAAAATACACTATGTTGCTACTTCCTCAGTTTGTATGACTCCTCAATTTTTCTGACTTTGTCCCATACAACCACGTTTCAGTGGTGATGGCTGATGGACAAGCATGACAATTTGCACGTCTGTGGTTTCCTAGGATCTGGGGAACGCCGTCAATTGTGCTTTGCTCCCACATTCATAGTGGGGACTCTAGTTCGACTGTGTACTAGGTTCTCTCAAGTTAGGATTCATTCTAAATGCCACAATCGGTTTCATAAGTGCCATATTCTCTTCATGGGTGTTGAGGATCTTCAAGTTCCGGTTCAAAATGTGTTGTATTTTATTATTATAACTGGAATGATTGACAACACAGACAAGTCTCTCCAAAGGTTGTTTTTCTCTCCCACTAATCAGACCGTCTCTGTTGTAGTATTTGGAACGTTTCATGGATTGTCTGATCAATCGTTTGGGGTAACCCCTGAGAAGTAGCCTCTTCTGAAGTTGTTCAACATGTATCGTGAAGTCTCGACCTTAGAAGAAGGGTTGACCGCGTGGATCTCTTTTTACAAAATAACGGACCAGATTGGAGCCAAAAAATTACCTGGACCTCACAAGAGAGGGGCTACATGCTCCACACAGGGTAAAACTGACTAGATAAAATAGAGGTTTGAAAGATGGTTTTCTTGACGTTAGTCTGGTTTTCTACTGACTGAACTAATATTTCTATCTGTAGAACTTCTGGAATATACTGGCTGCCCGCAGGCATAATTACAAAAAGACCCACATAAATGTGGATTAGTATGCCTTAACGTAAAACAACAAGTATTTCTAAGTCTTATTGGACTGATAATCATGCATGAGGAACACCCTTCCTTCTGTTTTTAAATAAAATCTGGTTGTGGAACCTATTGCCACCCTTTTTTAAGACTTCACATCACGGGGTCGTCGTTTCGCAGCGCGTAAAAACTCTTTTTCTTCCCTTCTTTTAACTGCACATGTGGTCACTTTTTTCAATCTATGGCACCATACTCAATATTTGTGATCTTAAGGTACACCACTCTAAGCAGTGGACGATCAGGAGTATAGTTAAAGTAATCGTAATGAAATATTCTTTTTTGCCATTACCCCTAAAGTTATATATAATATTGTTTCCTATTTTCAGACATCCCTCGTTTCCCATTGAGATTCAATACACCTTGGTCCTGAGGAAGGTGGTTTCATGACTGAAACGCACGTAGACCATAACTGTCACCAAGAAGTGGTCCCTGAGAGTTTATTCCATTGAGCTGTGTTTATTGGCAACAATTCACTCTGCCCTCTCGTATATAATTTGGGAGCCTCGTTAGGGTCGAATCTCTCTTTCCCTCTGTTTGTTTTGCAAACTGTGTATTTGTAAGAATGTGGTTTGAATGAGTGTGAATTTTGGGAATGAATGAATAGGTATAGGTTTCTGTGGGATGTCTGTTATACATATATTGTTTGATATTTAAAGAAATGATTTCTGGAAAACTTAGCAAATCCAGTTTTTGATAAAACACAGTAGCTTTGCACAAATATATGTATTTTTGCAACATTTTTTATTGAAATGTATGTTTAAAAAATATATAAAAACATTCACATGCATAATAAAAAGTTGTTAATATCTAAAGAATATCTGTGATTAATATAATAAAATGTTCTAAAGTTTGTTTAGTTTGCTGAACTTAGTTGGGGTTTTTTGGCACATTAGAACCTGAATAGGTCATATGGAAATTAAATAGGTCGGAACAGAGGTGTCTCAATTTTGTTGGTTTTGTTCTACCCCCTTCCTCTTGGACCTAAAAGTACCCAGGGCGGGGCTTTTTTTTTTTTTAGTCGCAATGTATCTTTGGATGCGTAACACTATACAACTAAAGTGTTGCAGGGAAGGTGATTAATCCGTTGCTTACACGCAAGAACAGTGATGCGTCGGTTCCCTATGGCTGCATTGCGACGATGATAAGTTGGTTCTTCTTCACGTGGGGAGGTGATGCGTCGGTTTCTTACTGCGCTTCCGTGGCGATGCGACCAGCAGCGTCGTGATGCGATGCAGATTCGGTGCAATGAAACAAAATAGCGTCTTCTTCTTGATGGGACAAAGATGTGTGCACGCCCCATGGCCGTGCGGCGACTCAGAGAATCTTCTGAGCCGTGACAGGCCCTGCGACACGGTTCTCCGATGATGCAACGGCGTCTGCAGTAATGGCGACACTCTTCTCCGGTGATGCGAGGCACTTCGGGTGATGCGATGGTAACAGCGGCAGCTGCGGTACGCTTCTCCGGTGATGCAACGGCGTCTGTTGCGACGGCGACACTCTAATCCGGTGATGCGCCGAACACAGCTGCGGCGGCGACATGCTTCTTCGTCTTGAGTCGCGTTTCCAGCTTCCAGCGACACACAGTCACTTAGAAGGCCCAGCTCAACAGCAGGCATTTCAATTCCCAGAAAGGAAAGCCAGGGGAGCTGGTTGGTGAAGTGTGTTGTCCCTGAGCAGGCAAGCTCTATCTCAAGCCCTTGGAGATCCTTTACAAGTTGATTTGAAAATAGCACAAAGTCATGTCTCCTTTCTTTGGCAGTCAGGCAACTACTGCAAGCTAATCCCCCAAACAGCACTCAGCATAGGGATAGTATCCTCCTCAGTTTCTCTGGTTCCTCTCCTCAGCAAAGGTTCTTCTTGTTTCCAAAACGTGATCTAAAGTTCTGGGGTCTGGGTCCCCATATTTATAGTAGCAAATCCTTTGTCTCTGGAAGCAGAGAGTGTCTGTGCCTTCTCCAAACCAGTTCTGTGCAATCCTGGAGCACTTTGTTGACAAGACTCCTTTCCTTTAACAGTGTGGGCCAGGGACATCAGATGCACCACAGGAGGTGGAGCGAGCAGAGTTGAACTCAGGCACAGCCCAATAGCTCTATTCAGCCCCGTGCTGACTCACCCTGTCTCCTGGAATCCCCCAGTCCATGTCACTCAAACTCCAGACAAGGAATACACAACCTGGCAGAGGCAGACTTGGACAGTTAGGCAAGAAAATACCTACTTTCTAAAAGTGGTATTTTCAAACACAGAATGTTAAAACCACCTTTGCTAGAAGATGTATTTTATCATTCTGTGTTCAGGCATATTAAACTCTAATTTCTACCTGGTTCCCCGAGTCAGTTAGGATTATAAGGTGTTATAATCAAACTGCCCATTCTGGCCTATGGGGAGCAGGTAGCCTTGCAATAGTGAAAAACGAAAATAGCTGTAATTCACTATTAGGACATGCCACACACATCAGGGCATGTCCTACCTTTTACCTACAATGCACCCTTCCCTTGGACCTACCATAGGGATGACTAATATGCAGAAAACTGATGGTTTAGGGACTGGTAAGTGGGTGCAGTTGCTCAGTCAACATGGCAGTACCAGACTGCACACAGGCTCTGCGGTGAAAGACCTGTGACACAGGCTGCTACTGTGGGTGGCACAACTAGTGCTGCAAGCCCACCAGCAGCAGTTGATTTAAAAGCCCTGGGCACACTCAGTGCACTGTACTAGGGTCTTACAAGTAAACCAAACCAGCCAATCATGGAGTCACTAATCCATACATCGATTTACAATAGGGAGAGCGTATGCACTTTAGCGCTGATCAGCAGTGGTAAAGTGCCAAGCATCATAAAACAGCCAACAACAGGTCAGAAAAAATACAGGGCGAAGGCAAAACATTCAGGAATGACCCTGCAAAAAGGGACACGTCCAACACCTTTTGTAACCTTGCTTCTAAATGAAACTATGCTCACTCTCCAAATAATGCATATTTGAAATAGTCTGCCAATATGATGAAAACCTACGGTCTTTTTTCATGCTATCAAAGTGCAGTGAGTGCAACATATTTCCCAGGATGTCACATTGATAACACACTAGCGTATAAATTATGCCATCACATCCAACTCCTACATTTCCCAGATTGTTCCAGCAACAAGCAGCATAAGAAGCTCTCAGAACCTTGAGACGAAATAAGCGAGCAATAACAAATCTCTGGAGGGGACTCAGTATCCATCAGAAGGAATTGTTTCTTACCTGTAATCCTAGCTCTCTCTTAGGAAAATATCCATTGAAATCATAAGCATTGAATAGTCCTACCCACATGTGGGGATCCGGGAGCACTTCTTTGCAATATATATTCTTAAGTGTAAATGTTCGCCCTTCTTCAGTAAAGCCAGGATAAGGACTTTATTAAAATGTTGTGCAGCCTATATATATCAGGATATATTGGCCAATTTCTTTAATTTGCATTTAAAAAAGGGTAATTTATAATTAAAAAACAAGAAAATTAGCAGGAGCTGTTTAATTTGTCCTTACAAATCTCATTCACAAACCTTTATTTGAATGAAAATAAAGAAGAAGGAAGAGGCCCATGTAGACCCATAGGCTACAGCTCTCGCAGATATGATAAATGACTGTGTCTTTAAGGGATCACAGTTCACCAATATCCCATCATGCCCAGTAGGTAGCATTACCTCAGTTCTTTTTTAATGAGAAAACAAAGTTACTTAAATTCGGTAATGTATTATCTGGTCTAGCCGCAGATTCCTTCATTTTTTTAATTCTCCCCATGTGTCAGACTAGATCCATAAGTTTTTCAGCAGCAACTCTGCACGACATCATGCTGCTTCGTGATGACGTCGACTCCGGTTGAACATCAGTGGAGCCATATAAGTCCCCTCTGGAGCACGGACGTCGGTTTCTTCTGTGAATACTTCCCAGTCAGAACGCGGAGCCACTATAGAAACTGGCTATGGAAACAGGGTGCCAGAAAAGATCAAAATATCTTTAAAGACATAGAAAAAATGGAAATAAATGGCACGACAATAACCAGGCAAGGTCCATAAGGAAAGAACCAATAGTGTGATGAAGCAACTGGAAATGAACAGCACTGCAATACCAAGTCAAAACTTAAGAAGTAAGACCAAATGGTCAGTTGAATCAGACAATTACATGAAACAGTGATCACTGTTATATAAAACAAGTGCTGAAAAGTGTATAGCCCTTACACTATTGGTCGTTCACAGAGTGGGGAGGATGGGCTGGGTGTTAAAGAATCTGTGGCTAGACTGTGCCTCTCCCAGATAATATTTTACATAAGTTAAGTAACTTGACATCTGATAGACACATCTAATTGCAGATTCCTTAACTTTTGAATTAAATACCATAGCTATACCCACCTGGAGGAGGGGCTGTGAATCAATCCTACAAAAGATCCCGAAGAGAACTAGCTAGTCAAATTTAACTCCAGACCAGACATATATAGGAATTAGATAAAAAAGAGCATGGCTCCTTATAAAAACCTTGGCAATGAGGACAGACAATGTAAATTGAAAACAATCTAGCAGGCACGGAAAAACCAAAGCCTTAATTAAAACAGGACAATACCCTGTCAGAAGACATCTGACATCAGTCAAACAATAGTATTTAATCCCTAAAGAGTAAAAGCCCTAGGACTCAACTGTAAAGAAATCTCTGAAGGACATCTAGCCTAATAACTCCAGAAAAGAAGGGCTTCCAGGATCCAGTTCCATTAAAACCAAGAGGAATAACCAATTCATTGCAAAGTCTGGAATACCAAATCAAATATCAAGGTAGATGAACATCACAGTCCATCCTTTAAACATATTTTAGCCAAATTGACCACTTGAAGGTTCACATAATGTATAGAGCCTGTTGAAACGAAAGGATAACAGTTAGCATATATAAATCGACATAAAAAACGGAACACCTATTTCTATATCTATGTCACCGCGTCCCACACATACATATAGATCTGAATCCAAATTTACAAAAAAGAGAGTTGCAAATCACATCTCACAATAAAGAGGTTTTTTTTTAGTAGAATCATGACTCAGCATGTGTAAACACACTTATGTATCCTTTGCATACACACATGGATAACAGAACTGAAAAACCAGCCCCAAAGTACCATACAGCTTGGTTGACTCAGCATCAAATAATGCTGTCTCCCAAAAGTATCTCAAAAAGGCTGGCAATACTTATGGAAAAAGTAGAAGAGAAGAAACCTTGCTATAAACAAACGCCTACACCATCACTTGGCCTAGAAGGTCAAGATGGATAAAGACGCCAAATATCTGGAAACTCCCCAAAAAGGGAAGCCAGTTGGAGTAATTGCCCACAAGGGACGTGAGCCAAAGCCTAATTTGACCTTAATGCAGACAAAGACCCCTATAGGCATATTTCAGCTATCCAAGAAAAATGAATCGCCAGATCATAACCTCACACTATGATCCCTTAAAAAGGCTAAAAGGTACAGAAAATAACACGTCTAAGAGAAATGGGACTGTCCTCAGGGAGACAGCAAAAGTTCAACCTCCAGACAGGAAACTTATGACTATCAATGGCACCAATGCCAAAAAATATGGAAAAATCCAGGATGTTCCTAATATGAAAAAGAATCAGAAAGCAAACCTCCTCTGATAAAATCTTCCCAACCATGTAAAGCAACCTTAAGGTAACTATTCAAACATTGCATCTAAGGTAATCTCAAAAGCAGAGCTCACGTTTCAACCATGTTCCAAACTTGAACACAATAATAAACACCACCTTCAGAAACGAAGGTAATAGAGATTGTAAGTATTCTGAAGAATAAATATCAGACACTCTGAGCTTGCCAGATTTAACGCCTCCAGCAAAGAGGAACACACTTCCAAGAAACAAATTCTTATGTTCAGGTACGTGAACTCAACATATATCAAAGCTGGCATGACCTCCCCACAGGGAATCATAACCTAAATCTCATCCAATGCAAAAAAGTTTCCATGGACCACCTAATTTCAATGAAAAGTGTGCTCCGCTAATGTAGCAAACAAGACTGAGTCAGACAATCCAGAGACAATCCAGAGACCAAAATATCCTGATTTAGAAAATCAGAGCATTCACAAAGAACAAGTATACACTCTGTATACAAGCTCTCACAATTGATGCAAGTAATATTTATCTATAAGAAATACTACCAGTAACAGTAATGCATAACAGCATCACCAAACTGCTTAAAAAGAAGCATGTGAAAAGGTAAACTTCCTAACCGGAAAACAAGTCACATGTAAATGACCTCTTAAGCATGCAGCTCATTATCATAGGAATAAAGAGAAAAGTAAAATTATATCTCAGGTATTCTTATACCACTTAAGCTGTTAAAGACAGTATTACAACAAGGACATCTGCACCCCTCAGAAGAACAAACCAGACTTAATTAGAAAAGGGACATGTGAATGCCCAAACCAAGTCATTTGAGAAAGAAAGAATCCAGTTGCCTATACAGCCTCTGAAAAAACTGAATCTCTTAACAATGCTCGACGCCAGAGCTCCTCTGAGGATGCCATTACCTTGTCTACTGAATCAGTAGTATCCATGCCACATCTGATTATCAGCTTTGCTGCCTGTTGTCCATCTCCAATAAGGATTCCAACAGCAGAACGAAGGTTATGAGGAAGCAATGGCAACATGGTCTGCAAGGTATCCCACGTAGCCCGGGAAAACCATCCAAGAACACAAGCCGTGTTGGCGGCTCTTAATGGGGAACTAGTTTGTGATGGAATAACTTCAGAAATCGTCAGTAAGAGCCCAGAACTCCCTACATGATTTGTTAAAATGTGACTCTGAAGTCTCAACCTGAAAAGGTAGTGGAAATGCCTCATTCTCCTCAGTTTGCTTTACAGACTCCACATTAGATGCCGGTCGACATCGAAAAGGCGACAATTCGACTTCGATAGTAGGAGGAGGGGAGACTTCGATCGGGCCCGCCAATGTCAATGTCAAAGTAGGCTGATCAACAACAATGCCGAAGGTGGAGCCCCCGAAGGGCTGTGCACCAGTGCCGTAGTGAAGTCGGCCGACCGGTGCCGAACTAAAGACTCCAATTGCCCAATCGCCACAGAGAACTGGTGTGATTCCACTCACCACCATGGGGCATGTGGCGCTTCAGTAGAAGGTGGAGGGCCAAAGATAAGGTGTAGAGATTTATAATACTCCCTCATCTGGGGCATCAATGCCCAGGATACCGGAAAGATGGGGAGATGCGTGGGAGTCGTGAACGGCCTTCTCAACCGGAAAGTGGGAGGAGCCATGGGAGACAGTCTCCACACGACAAAGTCTGGGGTGCCGCAACTTCAAACACCTGCCCTTACCCTTGGACGTTTCTGATGTACGACGAACTGGAGAACGGCTCCAGCTCCTAAAATGAACTCACAAACTGACCTCTGCAGGAGAAGTAGAAGAACGAAGCCGCAATGTCTCGGAGGACCGCGACAGGTGTGCCGCCAGCAACTTCATATGATGTTCCTTGAGCGCCTTTGGCTTTAGTCTCTGGCAGGATAGCTTCTTCTTGCCACATAGTTGGATCGAAGTTCTTGCCAGAACACTAGAATCTCTTCCATTTAAAAGAGTAAGCTGAATGCTTTGATGGTTGCCACTTTGAGAATGTCCATGCATTCTTGTAGCAAATTTAAATTTCCATATTGCACAAGCTCAGGAGCCATACTGCTAAACTCAAAGAGGAGAGATTGGGATGAACCATCTGGCCTCCAAATTTCATGAGAAGCTCTGGTCTGTATGGCAGCTTCATGTGTGGATGTTCCAACATGTGGAGAAGGTCTGTGAACCACCATTGTCACAGCCACTCCCGGAGGTATCAAAATCATTCTGGCCTTCGAGTAAGACAGCTTGATGATTACTGATGGAATCATTGGAAACGTAGTAAAATCATAGCAAAATTTGCCGGACCAGTCGATCCATGGGGCATTCCCCAATGCCTCTGGTTGGTTATACATTAATGCGAAATTTGGGCATTTTTTGTTTACGGCAGTTGTGAATAAATTTATGTGAGGAAACCCCCACATGCAGAAAATGTTTTGAACGTCGTCGTCATGTAAAACCCAGTTGTGATTTTCTTGAAGAATCTTGCTTAAGTAGTTTCCGTGAATATTTCGGTACCCTCAATAGATAAGTTGCAATGATTCTCAGGACCCTGGCTAGCAACCAGTTACATATTGGTTGGGCTTAGAGTGTCAAGGCTCTGAACCTTGCCCCTCCTTGCTTGTTAAGATAGAACATCATTGGTGTGTTGGCTATCTGAAAAAGAAGAGATTTCATTTTGAAGGACAGTAGGAAAGACTATAACGCCAATTGAACAGCTCTTATTTCCAGGAGGTTGATATGCTAAGTTATTTCCTTCATGTACCATGTTCCCTGAATTTGAAGGTGATCCATGTGTGCTCCCCAACCTAACAGAGAGACATCGGTCACTATCGTTTAAGAAGGAACATCCTGATGAAAATACCTCCACTGAAGAGATTTTTTAGCTTGCACAACCATTTAAGGGACTGCTTTGTTTTGAGGGAAAGTATGATCTTGTCTTCCCCGTTGCCGGAGTATTGACTCCACTGGTCTTCCAGAAACTCTAGTATTGCTCTCATGTAGAGTTGGTCATTTGGAATCAGAAACATGCAAGTAGTCTCCTTCTCAAAATCGACCCAGATAGTAAGCAAGAAGGAACAGTACTTCATCTCGACCTGGAACAACGTTGTTTTTGAGGAATTTTTATCTTACTGGATTTCCGTCTACTGGAATCCTCAGAGGAAGGTAGAAGAGCCCTTGTAGAGGACTGACCTTTGCCTCGCTCACATGATGTCCTACCTTCAGACTGCACCTCCTGTTGTCTGCGTCACACTACAGCTTCATGAAGGCTAATCTTCTCTCAGTCCCTCAGAGTACACTTAGCAAAGGTCTTGCAGTGCTGACATCTACCAAGGATGTGACTGTCAGGAAGGCAGATAATACACACATCATGAGGATCTAATTTGGTCTTCTTTCTGCCAGTGGCAGGGCATTTATTAAATACATTTTAAAGAGAAAAATAATTTTCCTGTTAGAAAATGACAGAAAAACGCTGGAAATGTTGAAAACGGTCAAATGAAGATGTTGACAAAAAGTTCTGAGTGACATTTTTAAGAAAAAAAGCCACAAAAAGGCAGAGCTCAGTGCTCCAAGATCCTCTCACCAGGAGCCGGAAAAAAGAATTGAGATAACTATGACCTACTGGGTATGATGGGATATTGCTATGTTGCGAGCCCTTAATGGCACAGAGTCACTTTTCATATCTGCAGAACTGCAGCCTATGGGCTAACAGTGGACTCTTCCTTCTTCATTTTCCTTTATAAAAAGGTTGTGAATGAATTTTTTTTTAATTATGTTTATAAAGCTTTTGATAGGCATGGTAAAGTACATGGAGATATAATCGAAAAAACCAGTAACCCACATTGACCAGACAAACCCCAACCCCCGATATATCAAATAATGTTACATTGGTCAGTTGGTGGATCCGGAGCATCACAGATATTTGAGTAGTACAATATAAACAATAGCAAAGGATGGAGTTCCAATGTTAGGCTATCAGGCATGTAATCAATCAAATTATCACAGGTCAGGATGGCTGAGCAAATATACAATAGGCGGGGCCCAAAAATCTTTGGGGCGCTTAGCCTCGGGAAGCTCCTCCAGTTGGTCTCTGCAATACAACAAATCACGTAGCCATTTTTTTTATAGTGGGAGTAGTTTTTGCCCCCCAACTCTGCGCTACAGCTTTTTGAGCCAGCAAGGTCGAGACTGCAACAATGCGCCAGTTGCAGGGCATTGGACTCTTCACGCCACCTAGGAGGCAAACTTCCGGATCGCAGTGCACAGGTTCCAGCACAATATCAGTAGGCATGCTCACCACCCTGGACCAAAATCCAAATATACCGGCACATATCCATGCCAGATGCAGAAAATCAGCACCTGCCTGCCCACACCTCATGCAATGAGTGGTTTCCCGCAGCCCAAATCTACAAAGTTGCAGTGAAGTATAGTATAGTTGGAGCAAAAACTTAAAGTGGATCATGCAAAGGCTACAGTTCGATGTGAGGTGCCCAGTTAACGCTCAGCAGAACTGCCGATGTTCAAGCATTAGTGTGGACCCCAGTACCGCACTCCATCTAAGATAAGAGGAGAGTTTCCCTGGCTCCCTCTCCCGCAGGGAGGCATCATAGAGCCTGGTGATTAGGCCCTTTCTCTCTGCTCCAGCCTGCACCGCCTGCAGAGCAAGCAAAGTTTTAGGTGCCGCTGGATAATTCGGGTGGATCACCCTAACTGCTTGCCGTACTCTAACATATATAAACCCTAACATAAAGCCACAACTCTGACCGCCCTTCACATCCTGCAGCAACCAAAACTGGCCCTGTTTATACAGGTCCCCCATCTGAGTGATTCCGCCAGCTGCCAGCTCAGGTAGTGCAGGTCTCTCCCACGCCTCCAACACATCGGGGTGTGTAGCCAGTGGCAGCGACGGGGCATATAGAAAGGCTAGAGCCCTCCAGGCCCATGAAGTGCACTGGACAGGGTTGGTTTAGGTTCTGGGACTACCCGTCCCCCCAAAAAGGGTTGCTGCCTGCAGCAGTAATGGGAGAACAGCATCAGACCCTATCGCAGTATGAGGCTGAATGCACTGTGGAAAGTGCCAATCGTGCGCAAACTGCATCTGCGCACAAAGATAGTACAACTGCAAGTCAGGAGCCTCAAAACCACCAAGGGCGAATGGATGCACCAAGACATCCCAACTGCATCTGTGCTTCTTACCACCCCATACGAATGTGAGCAATGCCGAATGAAGTGTCTTGAACAGTACAATGTTCAGCTTAATCGGGATGTTTACAAAGAGATAAAGCAGTTTGGGCAGATTAGGCATTTTAATAACAGCAATTTGATCGGCAAGCAAAGAGGCAAGAGGGCCCACCGCTCTGTCTGCTCGGTGATCCACGTGATAACTCGACCATAGGTCTCAGAGATAACCCAATCCGGATCCCTGTGTAACCATATCCCCAAGAAGAACAATAGTTACTTACCTGTAAACTGTGGTTCTCCAGTATTGGTGTCTTTCATAGATTCACATGCAACCCGCCCACCTTCCCCTCAGAGGCTCCCTCAGGCTATAATGTTGGTTTCACTCCTGTGCGAGAAAATCTGAGAGCCTGAGCCTCTGGGGAGAACATTCTGGTGGGTGCTGTCGCCTGATTGGCAGCAGTTGGGTCTATACAAAATGACTAGGATAGTCATGAGTGTGAGTGCTTTGGCTGCAAAGAACATCTACTCTACGCACTTCTGACCAGTTCTTCATTGTGTGCATGGGGGTGTGGCGGACCGGAATACCAAGCGCGGAGGCCGTATATAGTGGGCAATGATTGATTTATTTCGGTAAGTCTGTTCACAACAGGGTGTTTATCGAGAGTCAATGTTCCAGAAATTAAAGGCACAGTTCCTCGGGTGGAAGAAGGGTCCGGGTTCGGTAACGTTGTCAGCGGGCTCTCCGGGTCTTCTGATCTTGGGGATGTCCTCGGAGGTACCGGGAGGAAAACAAAGGAAAGAAAGGAGCCGTTAGTCCTGCCGGACTTCTCTCGTCGGATCCCTGATACCAGCACCGGGGAGTGTGGGGGTATGAAGTCGAAAGTGAGGAGGGGACGGTAGGGTCGGGGTAGGTACAGACACAAGCTGGGTATCGAGAAGCAGTAGGGGTGTTGGGTGGTGGGACGTGAGGGTTGGAGGGTTTATTTACAAAGTGGAGGAGTGCTTCACAATATTTACACAGTGCTACGGGTGACGACGTGAGCCTAAAGGGTTTTAAACTATACAGAAGGAGTTATTTACACTGCACCTAACGTGCTATCGGAGGGGTTCCGTTTCACTCACCCGCTCCGCCGCAACTCTCCAAGTTGAGTTGCGGCCGCTCCCCAGCAACCTCCGGTGGACTCCACCAATCTTCGGACCAGTCTTCTTCCTCTTCGGTCGTCTTCTCCTTCGCCGCTCCGGTCGGGGTCTCCTGCCACAAGTTCACTCCGACGCTGGACTGTTTCCTGGTTCCGGTCTTTCTAGTGTCCGGATCACGTGAGGGGGAGGTACTTCCGGGGTCGGGAGGTAGTGCTTCCGTGTTTTCACCGTTCCGGATTGGGTCCTGGAACAGAGGACAGAGGGTTGGACATTTGGTGGGTTGGGCTGTTACTATGGACGCTCTGGCTGGGTTCTCTGTCGTACGCGAAGGACTGCAGTAACGTGGAGCAAGACGGGTATGTGAGGACGCCGTATCACATCCCCTTCCCCTAGCTGTCTTTCTAGTACGGGTTTGGGCCATGGGATAACGGGAGAGGTAATCGGCATTGCCTTGTTCAGTCCCTTTACGGTGCAATGTCCGAAATCTGTATGGTTGTAGGGCTAAGAACCAACGGAGGACCCGATCATTATGTCCTTTATTACTGGCCATCCACTCCAAAGGGCGTGGTCAGTATAGATGATAAACTCTCTCCCTTCCAGATAATACCTTAGGCTTTCCACCGCCCATTTAATGGCCAATGCTTCTTTCTCAACGACAGCATAACTGGTTTCACGGGGATACAGTTTACGGCTCAGGTACAATATGGGGTTCTCGTTCCCATGGTCGTCTTTCTGTGAAAGGACTGCCCCTAGACCCTGGTCTGAGGCGTCTGTCTGGAGGAGGAAGGTCCGTGAATAATCCGGACTGACCAATACAGGTTTGGAGGTTAAGGCTGCTTTGAGTCGAGAGAAGGCTAACAGTAGAACAGGAGAGGGATCCTTTAGGAGGGTTTCTGTTTTTGTGGACTTCTTTAAGAGGTCAGTGATGGGGGCTGCAGTCTGGGAAAAGTTGGGTATAAACCTACGGTAATACCCTAGTAGGCCTAGGAAAGCCCGGAGGTCCTTTCGAGACTGGTGGAATGGAATGGACTGAATGGCCTCAACCTTCTTGGCCTGCGGACGTATCACTCCCTCACCTAAGAGGTAACCCAAGTACTTCACCGATGTTGCCGCTAGAGTGGTCTTTGCAGGATTGATGGTGAACCCAAAAGAGCCCAATGACCCAACAACTTTACTGAGATGATCGAGGTGTTCTGCCCAGCTATTGCTATAGATAACAATATCGTCGAGGTAGGCCCCGGCATACCCCGAATGAGGTCTTAATACATGGTTCATCGCCCTTTGGAAGGTGGCGGGTGCCCCGTGTAGCCCAAATGGTAACACCGTGAATTGGAATAAGCCGTCTGGGGTGGAAAAGGTAGTTTTCTTTCGGTCCTGTGCTCTTAGTGGGATCTGCCAGTAGCCTTTGCAGAGGTCTAATGTGGATATATATCGGGCTTTCCCCATGCTTTCGACCATCTCATCGACCCGCGGAAGGGGATAAGTATCAAAGGTAGATATTTTATTTACCTCTCGGAAATCTATGCAAAACCTGACGGACCCGTCAGGTTTAGGCACTAGAACTATGGGGGAATTCCATTCACTGATGGAAGGCTCAATGATCCCCATACCCAGCATCAGTTCGGTTTCTTGTCTTATCACGTTCCTACGGGCTTCAGGGACCCTGTAGGGTCGCAGCCTTACAATCTTTCCGGGTTCTGTGTGTATGCTGTGTTCTGTGATAGTCGTGTGACCTGGTGAGGAGGAAAACACTCTCTGTAAGGGTTGTAATGCCTCCCGAAGACTCTGCCTCTGTTCTCTGGTCATCTCGGGGTCGAAACACGTTTCGAATAAGAGAGGGGATGGTATATCAGTGGTGGTTAGAACGGGTCGGGGTCCCTCCCATTTTTTAGAAGGTTGATATGGTACACCTGTGTGGTGCCTCGAGTAGGGTCGAGTTCTACTTCGTAGGTGACAGGAGTCACTTGGCGAAGAATCACATAGGGTCCTTGCCATTGCCCTAATAGTTTGTGGTCAGATGATGGTCTCATCAGTAGAACTAGATCCCCATTGTTGAAGGAGCGGGGCTTGGTACCCTTATCATATTGCCGTTTCTGGCTGGCTTGTGCGTTCTCCATATTCTGGCGGACAATATCGCGCAACTGGGAGAGATGGGTTTTTAGGTTTTCGACATATTCTTGCAGGGGTTGGGTTCTGTCAGGTTCGGCCTCCCATGCTTCTTGGGCCATGTCAAGTAGGGTGCGGGGGGGTCGACCGTACAGCAATTCATATGGAGAATATCCTGTGCTACTCTGGGTTTTACAGCGAATGGCAAACAAGGCCAACGGCAACATCTCCTCCCACCTCTTTGCCTCCAAGGCCAACATTTTCTTCAGAGTCAACTTAAGGGTAGCGTTGTATCGCTCTACCAGCCCGTCTGTCTGGGGGTGGTAGGCGGAAGTGCGAATCTGTTTTATGCCTAGGTTTGAACACACTTGTTTCATTAGGGATGAAACGAATGGGGTGCCTTGATCCGTAAGGATCTCCCTGGGAAACCCTACTCTCGAGAATATGGAGATGAGGGCTTTAGCTATGGCCTGTGTCGTAGGTTGGCGTAAGGGCACTGCCTCAGGGAAGCGGGTGGCGTAGTCCACCAAAACCAGGGCATATCGGCAGCCACTGCGGGAGGGGAGTAGGGGGCCTATAATGTCCATTCCCACCCGGGTGAAGGGAATGTCAATGAGGGGTAGAGGGAGTAAGGGAGCCCTGGGAGGACGGTATCTACTGTTCCTCTGACATACCGGGCACTCTCTACAATACTGTCTGACTTGTTGATGTACTCCCGGCCAATAAAACTTCTCCAGGATGGACAGACTGGTTTTTTCGTCGCTGAAGTGACCCCCTAGGAGATGGCTGTGGGCAAGGAAGAGTACCTTCTCTCTAAAGGGTCCGGGGATCAATAGCTGGGGTGGTTGGTTTGGGTTCCCTTTTCTATACAGTAGTCCGTTCTTTTTGAAAAAATAGGGACATACGTGAAGGGGGTCTTCCTGGTCTAAGGCCCTTCCCCAGGCCTCTTGCAGGATAGGATCTTCTTGTTGTGACGCCCGGAATTCCCTATCCGTTTGCCAGGGATGGACATCAGGAACCACCGGGTAGGCGGTGGTGTGGTTTCGCTTCTCTTTTCTCTTCTGGTTACGGGATTTCCGGGGTCTGGTCGGGTCTTCAGCAAGTGGTTGTTCCCTGGAAAAGGGTGCTTCTTCCCACCATTGGTTCAGGGAGTCTGTAGTGTCCTGCACTAGTTTAGGAAGGCAAGCATAGTCACTCCCTAAGATCACTTGTTCAGGAAGGTTCGGTATCAGACCCACAGTGAGTTCAGTTCCGGAATCAGCTGGGTGCCGTACACGCACCTGGGTGGTTGGGTACTTTTTAGTGTCTCCGTGTACACACTGGATGGCGACCATACCCGTGGGTGGTCTCGGTGGGGTCGGTAGGTCCTGGGGACGTAGAACACTCTGGCGACAGCCCGTGTCCGCCAAAGCCATGAGGGAATGTCCGTCTACATATACGGGACAGCGGAACGGTGGGGGCGTCTTTCCGGGTGTTGCACACACATAGTTCTGTACCAGGCCTACCTCCATGGGCTCGTCCTTCTGTGGACATACACGCGCTATGTGTCCATAGCCGCCGCAGTTGTAACACTGTGGACCCGGATTGGGTGGTCTGTATATGAGCGGCGGTGGCAGCAGGGGAGGCGGCTCCGCTTTCCGTGGAGGGGGGGGTCGGTGTGGTCGGACTGTATTTATATGCGCTCTGTGGGGATGTTCATCTCTACCCCTGGGTATTTCTTGGGCTCGACTGTATGCACTTGCGATCTCCACCGCGCTGTCAAGGGTGAGACGTGCGTGTTGTCGTACCCATTTTTGAGTGGCCGGATGTAGGGATGCCAGGAACTGCTCCAAATATACTTTTGCCAGGATGTCGTCTTTGGTGGAGGTGTCCGGGCGTAACCAGCGATTGGCGAGATCTTTAATGCGGAAGGACAGGGCCCTAGGGGTTTCTTGTGGCCCTTCCTTGGCTTGGCGCAGCTTCACTCTATAGGTCTCATCATCTATGCCCAGTCGCTCGAGGATACACTTCTTGATGTCATCATAGGGTGTGTTGCCCTGTATGTTGGCTTGCTGATACGCCGCTTGGAGGTCTCCGGTCAGTAGCGGTCCCAAATATTGCCCCCATCGATCTGCTGGCCATGAGGCGGCCTGCGCTAGTCTTTCAAAGTTCGTAAAAAAGTAGTCCGGATCGTCGCCAGGAACATACTTTTGTAGGACCACTGATGGTAGGGAGGTTATGGGTCGTTGTTGCTGCTGGCCGAGGACGTCCGTTAATTTACCCATGGCCTGGTCGTGGGCATCCCCTGGGCCCTTGAGGACATCATGCAGTTGCCCCCTGTCTTCCTCTGCGGTTTTCAAAAACCGCTCCATTAGCTTTCCCAACATCTCTTGGGACTCGGCCATTTTCTGTACAACGGCCTCCATGCCTCCGGATCCCACTTCTGACACCAACTGTGTGCGTGGGGGTGTGGCGGACCGGAATACCAAGCGCGGAGGCCTTATATAGTGGGCAATGATTGATTTATTTCGGTAAGTCTGTTCACAACAGGGTGTTTATCGAGAGTCAATGTTCCAGAAATTAAAGGCACAGTTCCTCGGGTGGAAGAAGGGTCCGGGTTCGGTAACGTTGTCAGCGGGCTCTCCGGGTCTTCTGATCTTGGGGATGTCCTCGGAGGTACCGGGAGGAAAACAAAGAAAAGAAAGGAGCCGTTAGTCCTGCCGGACTTCTCTCGTCGGATCCCTGATACCAGCACCGGGGAGTGTGGGGGTATGAAGTCGAAAGTGAGGAGGGGACGGTAGGGTCGGGGTAGGTACAGACACAAGCTGGGTATCGAGAAGCAGTAGGGGTGTTGGGTGGTGGGACGTGAGGGTTGGAGGGTTTATTTACAAAGTGGAGGAGTGCTTCACAATATTTACACAGTGCTACGGGTGACGACGTGAGCCTAAAGGGTTTTAAACTATACAGAAGGAGTTATTTACACTGCACCTAACGTGCTATCGGAGGGGTTCCGTTTCACTCACCCGCTCCGCCGCAACTCTCCAAGTTGAGTTGCGGCCGCTCCCCAGCAACCTCCGGTGGACTCCACCAATCTTCGGACCAGTCTTCTTCCTCTTCGGTCGTCTTCTCCTTCGCCGCTCCGGTCGGGGTCTCCTGCCACAAGTTCACTCCGACGCTGGACTGTTTCCTGGTTCCGGTCTTTCTAGTGTCCGGATCACGTGAGGGGGAGGTACTTCCGGGGTCGGGAGGTAGTGCTTCCGTGTTTTCACCGTTCCGGATTGGGTCCTGGAACAGAGGACAGAGGGTTGGACATTTGGTGGGTTGGGCTGTTACTATGGACGCTCTGGCTGGGTTCTCTGTCGTACGCGAAGGACTGCAGTAACGTGGAGCAAGACGGGTATGTGAGGACGCCGTATCACATTCATTACCTATGGTGCAATTTGTAAGGGGCAGGCAGTTTCAAAACAGACTATTTCAAGATGGATCTCTGCTGCCATTGCCTTTTGTCATGCACAGGCTGGGAGACCTTTACTATCAGCGCCCAGAGCGCACTCTACAAGAGCGGTCTCTTCACTATCCTAGTCATTTTGTATAGACCAAACTGCAGCCAATCAGGCGACAGCACCCACCAGAATGTTCTCCCCAGAGGTTCAGGCTCTCAGATTTTCTAGCACAGGAGTGAAACCAACATAATAGCCGATTATTTCTTCCGAGGTTCTTTGACCTTCTTGTAGAATTTGAAGTGCTTCAGCTTTGGACTGCTCAGGGAGGAGATAGATAAATGGTGCGATGTCAGACAACATTTGGCGGTCCTACCGCCCCAAAATGGCCAATGCATTGACAGCACGAACGGTTGTTGCAGCCATGGTGGAAACACGTTTTCCGATTGAGTCTAAGCGTCTACCATCTCTGTCCGGAGGTGCCGTAACTGCAGATGATGGGTTTCAGGCCCTCTTCTGGGCAGCCTGGACAATTACTGAGTCGAGCTTTGGATGTCCGATCAGACATGCAGGCGATTTTTCAGGAGCTTTATACTTTGTGTCTATGCGTGGCAAGACCGGAGGAATGGAGGCCGGTGTTGACATCACCTTAATACCTTCTTGCCAGATGAAATCAATGATGGGTATTGTTTTTATCTGTCGTCTAGGCTGATCTTTGAAATCGTACAAGAAACATTCTTGCTCCGTCTGTTCCATTTGTACATGAAAGCGTTTGGTTGCACGCTTCATTAGTAAATAGAAACTAGCCACATCCACCGGTGGAGAGGTCGACGTAGTCTGAGGAGATGTTGAAGGAGATTGTACTTGATAGTCATCCCACTCCGACAAATCATCCACTTCTCCTTCTTCCCTCTGTTCTTCATCCTCCGAAGACTGCGGAGCTGCTTCTTGATTAGGTTGTGGTTGAGAAGACGGACGCACCGGTGGAAGCACGGGCGGGGGTGCTTCAGAAGTTGGAGTGGTTGGCCCAGAGCCTGCTGACTCTGAAGGTGGGAACCTCCTATAGTAATCGTCCAACATAAACTGTAAGTTGGATAGCAAAGCCATAGGCACTTGAGCAACAGGGTTTTCTGCTACTGGTGTCGATATCTGAACAGGAGATTGAGAAGTATCATCTTCTTCATCCTGAAGCTTGATATGCAACTCTGATGGGCTAGTTGCTTGTCCAAAAGTATTTTGGACCATCTCCTCCTCACTTTCAGAGTCCAAAAGTTGGTCTGGCACTTCAGAAGACACCTTTTGAGGTGAAATACGAAGGGGTGAAAATTGCATCGCTGTTTCACTCTTTTGTCTCGATGCTTGCTGTGGTGTTAGAAACACCGTCGACGGAGACCAAACCTGTAATGCCGTACACGATGATAATTGCGGCGTCGACGGAGGATTTCCTTCCGATGTTTTTGTCGTCGACGGGACACTCTTCGTCGACGGGACACTCTTCGTCAACGGGACACTCTTCGTCGACGGGGCACTCTTCGTCGACGGATCACTCTTCGTTGTCGGGTCACTCTTCGTCGACGGTGCTACCTTCGGCGACAGATCAATCTTCGTCGACGGCATTACCTTCGTAGACGGTGTGGAACCCGTCGACGAGCTCGTCGACGTTTTCTTTTTCGTCGGCGGTAAAGCCTTCAGAGCCGTCGACGACGAGGCGTCAACGACGGACGTCGACGGTACAGGCTTCACAGAGACAAATACCAAAGTAGGAGACGACGTCGACGATGACATAATCATACCAGGTTTAGGTGAGGAAAAAGTTACCGTCGATGTCACTGTAGTCGTCACTCTCGTAGACGAGGAGGCTGAAGTGGACATCGTCGTTAGAGGAGATGATGTCTGTGGTAACTTCTTCTCAGATGAGAGAGGAATCTTAATGGTGATTCCCTTTTTTGGGTCAGAAGTGCTCTCCATGCCTTTGCTTGAGTGGGCAGCTTTGGAAGTTGAAGGCTTGTCCAGCTTAGTAGGTGGTTGTTTCTTAGTCTCCTTTGCCTGAGGTGATGACATTTTTTCAGGCGCAGGCCTCTTCCTAGAGGCTGCGGTTGAACCAGAGGCAATGCTGCCCACTTCAGAAGCAGGATTAGAAGAATCCTTTAGCCTTTTCAACCACAAAAGTAAACAACCCTCTCTATCTCTGAGAGTCTTTTGAGGCATGGTTCTGCAGATCTTACAGTCAGAAGCCTGATGATCTGGGTATAGGCAATAGATACACTTTTTGTGTGGATCCTTCTCAAAAAGCCGCAGCTTACCACAACAATCACAGGCTCTGAAGAGAGACTTCTTAGAAAACATCTTGGAAAGTAATACAAATTGGAGTTAAAGTGGAGAAAACTGAGCAGAGCTCAGAGAGACTCCCTTTCACACGACGTGCGGTAGAAAATCTGAGAGCCTGAGCCTCTGGGGAGAACATTCTGGTGGGTGCTGTCGCCTGATTGGCTGCAGTTTGGTCTATACAAAATGACTAGGATAGCCATGAGTGTGAGAGCTTTGGCTCCTGTAGCTGAGGGCTACTTTACTTCCTGGTTGGTTATTACCAAAGTTTTTTGGTTATTACAGGCATATTATTGCTTTTTTATATACCGTGGGACTCCCACTCCGACGACGGGGAATGATTCAGGCATGTGAATCTATGAAAGACACCCCTAATACTGGAGAACGCCAAGTACTTCACCGGATTCTGAGTCCACCTCCGTAAGAAGTCCATCTCTACCTCCAGCGTATCAGCCGTTAGTGGGAACATCGTTGTCTTCCCCCAGTTAATTCCCAGGCCAGAATATCTCTCAAAATTGACATACTCCCGCAGCAGTTCCGGAAGGAAAGTGTCAGGCTCCCGCACATACAAACAAGTTACTTACCTTCGGTAACGCTTTTTCTGGTGGGTACAGTATCTGCCTGTGGATTACTCACCTTATGAATATCCCCTGCACCAGCATTCCGTGGAAATTCTTTCCTAGCTCTCCACGCCAATGAGGTAATCGCAATGCCATGGCTCCGCACGTGGCTCCACAAGACGTCATAGAAGCCATAAGAGGACCACGTCGGCGTGATGACGTCAGTTCCACCCATTTATTCCATGCCACTGAGGCAAAACAGGTGGACCCACCATAGAACACAAAATTCACACAAATACACCAAGTGTAAATTGACATAAGAAAGCAAATAAAGCTCACATTTCAAATAAGTCCACACATAGACAAATAGAGGTAATACAGATTGACTACATAAAATCCTCAAATTAACCAATACCTCTTTTTAAGGTATAAAAGGTTGGACAAAGGGGAGGTGGGTGGGTCAGTGAGGTATCCACAGGCAGATGCTGTATCTACCAGAAAAAGTGTTACCGAAGGTAAGTAACTTGTTTTTCTGTTTGATACATCTGCCTGTGGATTCCTTACCTTATGAATAGAATCCCACAGCAGTCCAACAGCCCGGAGGAGGGTGTCCATCCTTCTATACCAAAAAGTCTTGCAAAAACGGAGCGCGCAAGATGGCCGTCCCTCCTTGGAATCCAAGCAGTAATGCTTCGCAAAAGTGTGGAGGGAGGCTTCTTACCACCCCATACGAATGAGAGCAATGCCGAATGAAGTGTCTTGAACTGTACAATGTTCAGCTTAATCGGGATTGTTTACAAAGAGATAAAGCAGTTTGGGCAGGATAGCCATTTTAATAACAGCAATTTGATCGGCAAGCAAAGAAGCAAGAGGGCCCACCGCTCCATCTGCTCAGTGATCCGCGTGATAACTCGGCTATAGTTCTCAGAGGTAACCCGATCTGGATCCCTGTGTAACCATATCCCCAAGTACTTCACCGGATTCTGAGTCCACCTCAGCGGGAAGGCCTTCTCTAGCTCCAGCATACCAGCCGTTAGCGGGAACACCGTTGACTTCGCCCAGTAAATTCCCAGGCCAGAATATCTCTCAAACTTGACACACTCCCGGAGCAGTTCCGGTAGGAAAGTGACAGGCTCCCGCACATAAGAAACAAGTTACTAACCTTCGGTAACGCTTTTTCTGGTGGATACAGTATCTGCCTGTGGATTCCTCACCCTATGATTCCTCACCTCATGAATATGCCATGCGCCAGCATTCTGCGGAAATCTTTTCCTAGCTCTCCCCGCCGACGAGTTGGCCTCAATGCCATGGCTCCGCATGCGGCTCCACATGATGTCACAGAAGCCATAAAGGACCACGTCGGCGTGATGGCATCAGTTCCACCCATTTTTTCCGTGCCACCAAGGCAAAACGGGTCGACCAACCATAGAGACAATGCATACATAGCACACAAAATTCACACAAATCCACCCAGTGTAAATTGAAATAGGAAAGCAAATAAAGCTCACATTTCAAATATGTACACATATAGACAAATAGAGGTCATACAGATTGACTACATAAAATCATCAAATTAACTAATACCTCTTTTTAAGGTATAAAAGGGTGGACAACGGGGAGGTGGGTGGGTCAGTGAGGAATCCACAGGCAGATGCTGTATCTACCAGAAAAAGCGTTACCGAAGGTAAGTAACTTGTTCTTCTGTTGGATACATCTGCCTGTGGATTCCTCAGCTTATGAATAGAATCCCACTGCAGTCCAACCCCCGGAGGAGGGTGTCCATCTTTCTATACAAAAAAGTCTTGCAAAACAGAGCGCAGAAAATGGCCGTCCCTCCTCGGAATCCAAGCAGTAATGCTTCGCGAAAGTGTGGAGGCAGGCCCATGTTGCGGCTTTACAGATGTCGAACACAGGAACACCCCTGGACAAGGCAGAAGTAGATGATTTAGCCCTGGTGGAATAAGCTCTAATGTCTTCAGGAGGATCCTTACCAGCCAGGAAGTAGCAGATCTTGATGCACAAGACGATCCACCTGGATAAAGTGCGCTTGTGCACTGCCTTGCACTTCATACGTCCAGCGTAGCCGACAAAGAGCTGATCATCCTGACTGAAGTCCTTTGTTTTATTCAAATAGAAACTAATCACCCTCTTTGGATCCAAATGATGAAGCCTCTCCTCTTCCTTGGAAGGGAGAGGGGGAGGATAGAAAGTAGGGAGGGTAATGGACTGTCCTAGATGGAAGGGAGTTACCACCTTAGGCAGAAAAGCAGCCCTGGTCCTGAGTACCATCCTTTCAGCATGTATGGTCAGAAAAGGAGGCTTTGAACTCAAAGCCTGAAGCTCACTCACCCTCCTAGCCGAAGTTATAGCCACAAGAAAGACTGTCTTGAATGTAAGCAGTCTCAAAGGACAACTATGCATAGGTCCAAACGTGGAACCCATTAAAAAAGTTAACACCAGATTTAAATCCTACTGGGGCATAGTGGGTGGAAACATGTTAGTAAACCCCTTAATGAACCTTAAAACTATTGGAGACTTAAAAAGAGACGGCTGATCAGGCAAACAAAGAAATGCCAACAAAGCCGACAAATATCCTTTAACAGCGGCCACAGCAAAACCCTGCTGGGCCATAGGAAGCGAAAAACAAAGAACATCAGATAGATGAGCTTTCAAGGGATCAATAGACTGTTCTCCACACCATTTAAAAAATTTAGACCACCTGTAGGAGTAGACAGACTTGGTGGAGTGTCGCCTGGCCGATAAAATAAGGTCCACCATGTCTAGCGGGAGAGAAAAAGAATTCAGGTTGTCCCTTTCAATCTCCAGGCATGAAGGTGCAAGCTCTGGAGGTGGGGGTGTAGAACCTGCCCCTCCGACTGCGAGAGGAGATCTGCCCTGAGAGGGAGAGGGAGAGGGAGAAGGAGCGGAGGGTGCAACGAGAGATAAAGAAGGTCCGTGTACCACAACCTTCTTGGCCAATCCGGGGAGATCAATATAACTTGGGCCCGGTCTTGGTGAATCTTCCTCAGGACCAGAGGAATCAAGGGTACGGGAGGAAACACGTAAAGGAGTTGTGAACTCCAACTCAACTGAAACGCGTCCCCTAACGCTCCCTGCCTCGGAAACTGGAGACTGCAGAAAGACGGGCAGTGCACGTTCTCGAGAGTGGCAAATAGGTCCACCGAGGAGTTCTCCACGTCTAGAAGATGTATCGAACTACCTCCGGATGAAGCCTCCACTTGTGGTCGGCGGAGAACTGTCGACTGAGACTGTCCGCACGCACGTTAGGCACTCCAGCCTGATGATTTGCCATCAAGCAAATCTGACGGTCCTGAGCCCTGGACCAGAGACGCAACGTCTCTCTGCAAAGACGGTATGACCCTACTCCTTCCTGCTTGTTGACATACCACATTGCGGCAGTATAGTCCATCAGGACTTGAACCGACTGACCGTGGAGGGAATGGAGAAAGGCCTTGAGCGCCAAACGTATTGCCCGCAATTCCAGAAGATTGATATGAAACAATCTTACCTCCGGAAACCAAAGCCCCTTGATCTCCAGATCCCGCAGATGAGCACCCCACCCTATCAGAAGGACTCTTGAAACTATTTTTATTTGAGCACTATAACACTTATACTGGTGTGCGAGCATCAGTTTGCAATAAATACCCTAGGTGTGTAAGGTTTTTTAAAATAAACATTATAGCTTTTGTAGATTATCTTTGAAAGATTCCCTAGCAATAAATACAGATTTGTATAGATTTGTAGACATGTTGAACTATTTATTGATCATAAAAATAAAACTGCAATCCAACAATTGCACATAACATCGGAAAAATGTTATGCATATATGACCTTATTACTTCACAATGCTTGCAAAATAAGCACCTTGGCCTATATTACAGCTAGGGCGTACTTTCTATCTTTGCGCCATGGCACACCTTAAAGCCAGTGTGCTGGGTGCACACATGGAAAGTGCGCCCTTTCAGGAAGAATGCACTGTCAACGGGACTGCAGCGAACTTGCGCTGCCCCCATAGCAGCGCATTCAAGGGAAAAATGGAGAGGCCTTGAGCGCCAAATGTATTGACTGCAATTCCAGTAGATTGATATGAAACAATCTTTCCTCCGGAGACCAAAGCCCCTTGATCTCCAGATCCCCCAGATGAGCACTCCACCCTATTGGAAGGACTCTTGAAACTATTTCTATTTGAGCACTATAACACTTATACTGGTGTGCGAGCATCAGTTTGCAATAATTACCCTAGGTGTGTAAGGTTTTTTAAAATAAACATTATAGCTTTTGCAGAATATCTTTGAAAGATTCCCTAGCAATAAATACAGATTTGTATAGATTTATAGACATGCTGAACTATTTATTGATCATAAAAATAAAACTGCACTCCAACAATTGCACATATCGTTGGAAAAATGTTATGCATATATAACTTTATCACTTCACAAACCTTGCAAAATAGACACCTTGGCCTATATTACAGCTAGGGCGCACTTTCCATGTTTGCGCCATGGCACACCTTAAAGCCAGTGTGCTGGGTGCACACATGGAAAGTGCACCCTATCAGGAAGAATGCACTGTCAACGGGACTGCAGCGAACCTATGCTGCCGCCATAGCAACGCATTCAAGGGAAATATGGAGCAGCTGTTTTAAAGATGATGGGTGTTTCTCTGTGCAGGCAGCAACTAACCTGCTCTTTCAAGAGGAACTAGAGATCGCCTTGCAGGTGGGTGCAATGATTGACTGCACCAATCTGCAAGAGGATGTCTGGGGGTCAATTGGACCCCCTTTAATACATTTAGAGGGCTGCATTTAGAAGGCGCACTTTCAGCGTGCCTTCAAAAGGCATGTTTTCCTCTATGCCCACGTCAGTAATATGGCTCGGGCGCAGAGGCAAAGCGTTTGCATGGCACCATGTGTGAGAAGTTGGCCTGATATATGATGCTCACTAGTTCTAGAGATCACCTTGTATCAGTCCAAACAACCCTTATGGTGATTGGTTGTAAGTCAACCTTATAGACCAGCTATCCTAATAGTAGCATGGACAAAGCAGTCTTAGGCTAAACTCTTTTGGCATGTGAAGCCAGCAGTTTTACCACATATAACCCCTTGAATACCAGATGAAAGGACACAACACAGGTTGTTATGAAAATAAACAATATATTTATTACTAACAAACACCTCTGAACTCTTTATGAGATCAGAGGGCTAAGCACATAACAAAACTCTTAAGAAAAAAACAGTAAGTAGCACAAATTACAATGATGCAAAAGGGGCACAGCAAACCATATACTAAGTAAATGGTATAAGTAGATCGATTTAAGAGGTGAGTATGTCTAGAGGCTGTAGGATTGCTGGGACTACACTATCCTAACTTTAGGTAAGGAGCAGGAGGCCCACGGGACGCGTGTGCTGAGTGTGAACTCACACGCGAGATGTGGTTCAAAGTCAATGGACACGAACAAGTTACAAAATAGGTAAGTAAGGACAGTTCCGACTGGCTACGACTAAAACTACAGGATACCTGAACACTAGGAGAGTCAATCTACCTATGAGCACCGAAATGCTCTCGTTACCTCACCCACGGGCTGCGGGTGCATAGATGTGAAAGTGTGTCGGGTTTCCGCGTTGAAGTCAATGGGGCCTTGAAGGCAGATGCTGCAGACGACCAGGAGGAAGATGTCCGGAGTGATCCAAGGGCGGATCGAGGAAGATGGAGACCTGAAAGCAGAGGGGACAGTGTTCAAAGTCACTAGCCAGTGACCGGAGTGGAACCAGGAAGGAACCAGAGGTTGTCGTTGTGATCAGGTGAAGAGTGGACGCTTGACTCTGCAGCCACCTGAACCAGGAGGTGTCTTCGATGACCAGGATGGAGGGCCGAGCTGTCCCACGCAGGCTCTCACTGTCGGCGGTGTCTGTTCCGGAATCGGAGTCAACAGGCCTTGGCAAAGGCAACCCATACGGTGAGTGAAGATGGCGTCTGCTGCGGACCAGGAGGGTCCGGGATGCTTCTCTTTGGAAGGAAACAAGGGCCAGTCTGAAGCAACCAGACCAGAGGTGAAGATTTCAAGGATCGTCATCTAGGAGGCCACTAGCCAGGCGGCAAGTGACCAGACAACGCGTCGAGCAGCAATCAAGCAAAAGGGCCCCACGCAGATCTCGTGGATGCTGGAGGGCTGGTCTTCGGTGCAGGAGCTGCTCGGGGCTGAGCCTTCTCAATCCCCAAAGCACTTACTCGAGGATGCCTCAGAAGTCGTGCTGGAAGCGGAGTGCAGTTTCTCCAAGATGGCCGGTCCCACATGTCTCGTCGCACCCACGGATCTCAGCTGTGCTGCAGATGTGAGTTGAGGTCGGAGAGGTCTGGAAGTCTGGGTCTCGTCGGGCTCTGAAGTCTGGTTCCACCAGGAAGGACGACAAAGTGAACCGCTAGGACGCGTGATGGTGCCTGCAGATGCAGGGTGGTCACTCCTTGGCCACAAGGGAGATTTTCTTCAGTCTTCTGTGGAGCAGAACGTCGAAGTCCAGAGTTTCTTCTTTGTAGTTTCAATTCGGGATAATCTAATTTGGAATGGGACCAGCTCCTACCTTTATTCTGCTAAAGGGGGCTGTACTGGTGACTAGGTCCCTCCCATGGGGGGGACCAGGAAGGGGGGTGGTTACACCCCCTATCCTTTGTCCGGTTTCGCGCCAGAGCTGGGGCTGGAGTGCTCCAGCAACTGGTTTGAACTGGGGTATGCACAGGGACACCTTGTGTGCCCCAGCCATGTCTCATTCCTTTCAGCCTGCCCTACCTCAATACACAAAATCCTGTCTGGGGTGGTGCTAGCACCTCCCAAGGCAGGAAACCCTTTGTCCAGGCCTCCCTCACTGGAAAGACTCCCAGCAGCAGGAGGTCAGACTCGTGTCTATGGTGGCAGCATCCATTTTGTGATGCTGAGGCTCTGTTTAACTTTAACCGGGGTTCTCAGTTATGGACATGTCGTATCACTCTAGAAGAGTGGAATACTACCCCCGTCACCAGAACCTGCGAGGGGGTAGTATTCCAAATCGTATGACACCTTACTTGACATGTTTTGATAATGCTATGCCAAAGTTAGCAATAACCGCGAGGATTATAATGCACTTAAGAGTATATGGTATAGCGTTATCATGGAACAGCTATAAGGACATGGTTCCGAAAGCTGCAGACAGGCTCAGCTCATGCTAGAGCACCATCTCACATAATTCCAAGCACTCTGCCTTCCGGATTGATAAGGCCTGCCATAGGACTGACTTATAGGAATATATGTGTCCATTTTGGGTTAGATATAGGTATACTATATCTACAGCAAAGGGTGATTACACCACCTTGCCCCAGCTGTGTTACCAGCCAGTTGTGTCTGTTTAGATGGCCAGCCAGGGGTGGCATAATACATGCTGCAGCCCCTGGTAGGCCTTGGGTGCAATTATGCCCTGGGTACCTATGGTACACTGTACAAGGACCTATAAGAGTGACCCAATACCAATTGGTAAGGCACCTAAAGTGCCTGGGGTCCATTTTAACAGAGAGAGCAGATAGCCTGGGGTCCTGATTAGCAGGATCCCAGGCCAACTAAGTCGAAAACCAGCTAAACACTAGGCAAAAAGTTGGGGGTAACCATAGTCAGATATCTACCTTCCTACACAACCCCCCCCCCCCCAAACGAAAGGAGATACGGCTATCCTTGACCAGGTAAGCCTATATTGCCTGAGTGGCCATATGAGGAGGTGCATGCACTGGCATGGTTACCCCCTATCTCATGGTCCACTAAGCAACCCCTCACCCTAGGGGTATCTGACGGTCTCCACCATAAGGAATCTCTACCTGTGGTGTGTTTTGGCAAAGTAAAAGGCTGGTGTTGGGATGAAGTACTGAAGTGAGGCTCCACTAATGTTGGGCTCAACTTCCTCCAATCACTCTCCACCATGTATGCCTTTCTTTCCATGACTGAGTTGCAGTGTGCTCTCAGGGTCAACCTCTGGCTACCTAAAGCTGGAGGCTGGGTCCCTCTGTTTGGCTTACTGGAGGGACAGGTCAAGTTTGGGGCCCTTAGGTCCCAGGTTTGGCTGTGCCCAACAGTGTCCATCTGTGGGAGGTCCCTAACTAAGTTTAAGGGGGATCCCTCAGGAGTTTGTTTTATTTTCACCTGGGTAGGACTGCTAGCTTTGGTGCCCTTAATCTGCTGATTGGGGGGTTCTTTTGGACAGGGGGCCCTTTGGGGTCCACTGGCCTCCTTGATCTCTACAGCCCTGGGCTGACGGAGGCAGGGTAGAGAGGGGCAGGTTACCTGCTTCAGACTGGGTCCCACCTTGGAAGGGTCCACTGACATCAGGGGTTCTGCCAGGCTAGACCTGACGGTGGGAGGGAGATTTATCTTCCTCCTCAATGCTCTCTGTTTGTGTGGAGTGATCCATAGTTTCAGCCTTCACAACACATGAATCTGTTTGAGTTTGGGCTGTGGCCATCACAGCCCCACCAACCTTTTCAGGAAGGGACTCAGTTTGGGTATGGGCTGTTACCATCACAGCCCTGCCAACCTGTTCAGGG
The DNA here is from genome assembly GCF_964263255.1 of Lissotriton vulgaris. NCBI lineage: Eukaryota > Metazoa > Chordata > Amphibia > Caudata > Salamandridae > Lissotriton > Lissotriton vulgaris. Next base: position 1,355,070,524 of record NC_141689.1, on the reverse strand, counting down.
AAGGAATCTGTTTGAGATTGGGCTGAGACTGGCACAGCCCTCCTGACCTATTCAGGGAGGACATCTTGGACTGGGGCTGTGGCCATCACAGCCCCACTAACCTTTCCATGGAGATTTACCATTCTAGAATGGGTTTCTTGCTCTACCTCAGCCCAGGCTGAGATCTCTAAATCATTCCCCAGTAGACAATCTACAGGCAAGTTTGATGACACTGCCACTCTCTTGGGACCAGTGACACCTCCCCAGCTGAGATTTACCACTGCCATGGGATGATCTCTCTGCACTCCATCAATGTTGGTCACCTGGTATGTGGCTCCAGGCAAAAGTTGCCTTGAGGGGACTAGACTCTCAGTCACCATAGTGATGCTAGCCCCTGTGTCTCTATAGGCCTCAACTTTCAGGCCATTGATGAAGGGCACCTGTCTGTACTTGTCCAAAGTGTTGAGACAAGCAGTGAAGTTGGCCAACCCCATGCCATTTTCACAGACAAGAGTATCTGTGGTAGGGGACCTGGTTAGGCCAGAGTCCACCTGAGTTCCCCAAGTATACCCAACCAAATTCTTGGGGGCACTCCCACCACCTGGGGGATTACTACTAGTAGTAACAGGAGGTGTTGGAGTACTACTTGGAGGAATATTTTCCTTATTTTTGGCCTTGGGGCAACTGCTGTCAGTTTTCCAATGGCCTACCTGTTTGCAGGCATGGCAATAAGGTTTATTTTGGGTATTGGAAGGATTCTGGGACCCACCGCCTTCAGAGGATTTGTGGGGCCCTGATGTGGTTTGATCTTTTGATTTATTCCCACCTTTCTCTTGAGGCTTGGTAGTCTCTTTCTGTTGGTCACCACCCTGATTGCTAGGCCTAATCCTGGTTCTGACCCATTTGTCTGCCCTCTTACCCAATTCTTGGGGAGAGGTCAGATCTGAGTCTACCAGGTGCTGGTGTAACAACTGGTTCTGACAATTATTTAAGATTTGCTATCTCATTATAAGATTGTACAATCCTGTGTAATCAGTAACTTTACTTCCCAGTAACCAGCCTTCCAGAGCCTTAGTGGCACAATCAACAAAGTCAGTCCAATCTTGAGCTTGAGTTTTCCGGGTGTCTCTGAACATAAACCTGTACTGGTCAGCTGTTAGGCCAAACTCATCAATCAGTGCATTTTTCAGGACTTGTTAGTCATTAGCATCCTCATCTCGAACAGTGAGGAGCTTATCTGCCTTTACCTTCAAAGGAGAGCCACAATATAGCTGCCCACTGACCCTGGGGTACCTGCTGTACTTTGCAGGCCCTCTCCAGAGCAGTCATCCATTTGTGGATGTCATCCCCTACCTTATAGGGGGGCACTATTTTACTCAGGTGTCTATTGTCAAAACTCCTGTTTTAATCCCTAGGGATATTGCTGCCACCAGTGGGTTCTATCCCACTCAACTTCTGCTCTCTGGCAAAAGCAAGTTTCTCCTTGGCAAGGGCAAGTTCTTCCCTTTGGATCCTCAGATTAACTTCCTTCTCTTTGCCTCGTGTTCTCTCCTCTGAGGGGAAGTCATCCCCCTCTGAGCAGACACATGAGAGACATGGGAGTGAATAGATTTGTTAGAGTCTCTGGAATGAGACCTACCTCTTCTATTCCCAAGGTTAGGCCTGCTTGTGGCTAGGTCTGGGGCTCCCCCAAACCCATCCCCATGTAGGCTTAAGTTGGCCTTTGTGAGTCTGCTGACTACAGCTTCGCCATTGTCTACCTCCTCCTCTGATGAGTTCCCATCTTCCCTACCATCTACATCTTCTGTTTCAGGGAGGTTAGAGTCATCTTCTAAGGGGGGCATGCTTCCATCTTCTGGGTCTGAGGGGCCTGGGTTGGAGGCCCTTCTGGCATCATAGGTCACTAAGAGTCCTAACAGAAAGGAAGGGTAGGGTTGGAACCCTGTTTCAGTTTCCTGGAGGTACACAATTGTCTCATCTGCTGGAAACTGAGTGCTGCATATCTGGAAAGGACCTGTGGAGGGTCACTAACCACAAGGGGAGTCACTGTGTTCTCTCCTGTGGTAGACATGCTTTCTAGTGAGGTGTAAGTGGTGCACTCACCTACACTATTTGTTCACCTACTGATCCCTTGCTAAGAGTTGTAGTCAGGGTGTGCTAGGCCCTTTCTACTACAACAGCTAGTTCAGTAGAACTCAGAGTATTTCTAAGCTTGTTATACGTACCTATGGTACCTTATGTGATCTTACAAATGATATCTCAAGATTATATTTGGTAAAAACAACAGCAAGCTCAAATCCCAACCGCTGCACACCAATGTGAGAAGTTGGCCTGATATATGATGCTCACTAGTTCTAGTGATCACCTTGTATCAGTCCAAACAACCCTTATGGTGATTGGTTGTAAGTCAACCTTATATACCAGCTATCCTAATGGTAGCATGGACAAAGCAGTCTTAGGCTAAACTCTTTTGGCATGTGAAGCCAGCAGTTTTACCACATATAACCCCTTAAATACCAGATGAAAGGACACAACACAGGTTGTTATGAAAATAAACAATATATGAATTACTAACAAACACCTCTGAACTCTTTATGAGATCAGAGGGCTAAGCACATAACAAAACTCTTAAGAAAAATACAGTAAGTTGCACAAATTACAATGGTGCCCTAGGGGCACGTCAAACCATATACTAAGTAAATGGTATAAGTAGAACGATTTAAGAGGTGAGTATGTCCAGAGGCTGTAGGATCGCTGGGACTACACTATCCTAACCTTAGGTAAGGAGCAGGAGGCCCACGGGACGCGTGTGCAGAGTGTGAACTCACACGCTAGATGCGGTACAAAGTCAATGGACACGAACAAGTTACAAAATAGGTAAGGACAGTTCCGACTGATTACAACTAAAACTACAGGATACCTGGAAACTAGGAGAGTCAATCTACCTATGAGCACCGAAATGCTCTTGTTACCTCACCCACGGGCTGCAGGTGCATAGGTGTGAAAGTGTGTCGGGTTTCTGCGTTGAAGTCAATGGAGCCTTGAAGAAAGATGCTGCAGGCGACCAGGAGGAAGATGTCCGGAGTGATCCAAGGGCGGATTGAGGAAGATGGAGACCTAAAAGCAGAGGGGACAGTGTTCAAAGTCACTAGCCAGTGACCGGAGGGGAACCAGGAAGGAACCAGAGGCTGTTGTCGCGATCAGGTGAAGAGTGGACGCTTGACTCTGCAGCCATGTGAACCAGGAGGTGTCTTCGACGACCAGGATGGAGGCCCGAGCTGTCCCACGCAGGCTCTCGCTGTCGGCGGTGTCTGTTCCGGAATCGGAGTCAACAGGCCTTGGCAAAGACAACCCACGGGGTAAGTGAAGATGGCGTCTGGTGCGGACCAGGAGGGTCCGGGGTGCTTCTCTTTTGGAAGGAAACAAGGGCCAGTCTGGAGCAACCAGACCAGCGGTGTAGATTTCAAGGATCGTCATCTAGGAGGCCACTAGCCAGGCGGCAAGTGACCAGACAACACGTCGAGCAGCAATCAATCAAAAGGGCCCCACGCAGATCTCGTGGATGCTGGAGGGCTGGTTTTCGGTGCAGGAGCTGCTCGGGGCTGGGGCTTCTCAATCCCCAAAGCACTTAATCGAGGATGCCTCAGAAGTTGTGCTGGAAGCGGAGTGCAGCTTCTCCAAGATGGCCGGTCCCACGTGTCTCGTAGCACCCACGGATCTCAGCTGTGCTGCAGATGTGAGTTGAGGTCGGAGAGGCCCGGAAGTCTGGGTCTCGTCGGGCTCTGAAGTCTGGTTCCACCAGGAAGGACGACAAAGTGGAACGCTAGGATGCTTGATGGTGCCTGCAGATGCAGGGTGGTCACTCCTTAGCCACAAGGGAGATTTTTTTCAGCCTTCTGTGGAGCAGAACGTCGAAGTCCAGAGTTTCTTCTTTGTAGTTTCAATTCAGGATAATCTAATTTGGAATTGGACCAGCTCCTACCTTTATTCTGCTAAAGGGGGCTGTACTGGTGACTAGGTCTCTCCCATGGGTGGGACCAGGAAGGGGGGTGGTTACGCCCCCTATCCTTTGTCCGGTTTCGCGCCAGAGCTGGGGCTGGAGTGCCCCAGCAACTGGTTTGAACCGGGGTATGCACAGGGACACCTTGTGTGGCCCAGGCATGTCTCATTCCTTTCAGCCTGCCCTACCTCAAGACACAAAATCCTGTCTGGGGTGGTGCTAGCACCTCCCAAGGCAGGAAACCCTTTGTCCAGGCCTCCCTCGCTGGAAGGACTCCCAGCAGCAGGAGGTCAGACTTGTGTCTGTGGTGGCAGCATCCATTTTGTGATGCTGAGGCTCTGTTTAACTTTAACTGGGGTTCTCAGTTATGGACATGTCGTATCCCTCTAGAAGGGTGGAATGCTACCCCGGTCACCAGAACCGGTGAGGGGGTAGTATTCCAAATCATATGACACCTTACTCGACATGTTTTGATAATGGTATGCCAAAGTTAGCAATAACCGGGAGGATTATAATGCACTTAAGAGTATATGGTATAGCGTTATCATGGAACAGCTATAAGGACATGGTTCCGAAAGCAGCAGACAGGCTCAGCTCATGCTAGAGCACCATCTCACATAATTCCAAGCCATCTGCCTTCAAGATTGATAAGGCCTGCCATAGGAGTGACTTTTAGGAATATATGTGTCCATTTTGGGTTAGATATAGGTATACTATATCTACAGCAAAGTGTGATTACACCTCCTTGCCCCAGCTGTGTTACCAGCCAGTTCTGTCTGTTTAGATGGCCAGCCAGAGGTGGCATAATACATGCTGCAGCCCCTGGTAGGCCTTGGGTGCACTTATGCCCTGGGTACCTATGGTACACTGTACAAGGACTTATAAGAGTGACCAAATACCAATTGGTAAGGCACCTAAATTGCCTGGAGTCCATTTTAACAGAGAGAGCACATAGCCTGGGGTCCTGATTAGCAGGATCCCAGGCCAACTAAGTCGAAAACCAGCTAAACACTAGGCAAAAAGTTGTGGGTAACCATAGTCAGATATCCACCTTCCTACACCATGCAAATGAGGTAACGCCATCCAATGATAGCACTGGCACTATATATGCTCTGGTGCTATTTGTATTACAGAAGGGGTCGAACAAGCATTTGCAGACCCTTTGATAATTACCAAAGTGTCCCCGAGCAATAAGTTACTTATCTTGGGTAATGATGGATCTGGTAGAGACATATTCTGATTGTAAATTCCTTACCTTTTGAATTTTCCCCAGACGTCAGTCTGAATCAGAGATTTTTCATCAGCAGTACCCCTAAGCGTCGGTAGGTGGCGCCAGTAGGCTCCGCGTCTGTTGCCAGCATCATGCACACTGGAAATGAAGCTTGAAGACCTATATAGAGGCCCCCCGGGCGTGCTGACATCATTTCTTAACATTACTTTCCACGCCAGACGCGCAGAGCCTTGAAAGACACTGTCCACTGGTGCGTCAAAACTAGGACCCTTAAGGGGGAGTCCCAATCCATAGAAATCAGTTTGCAGGGAGGATGGGTGGGGCAGTAAGAAATGTACAACTAGAGTCTCTACCAGATACATCGTTACTGAAGGTAAACAACTTATTCCTCTGATAGAGCCTTCTAGTTGTAGATTCCTTGCTTTTTGAATAGATACCCCAGCAATACCAACCCCAGAGGAGAGTCTGCGAACCAAATCATACAAAGAAGTCCTGGAGGCCCAAACTGGCAAAGTACCCACCCCTACGGACTTGGCCGTCCAGAGATTAGTTTCTGGTAAATGTGTGCAGGGATGCCCACGTTGCTGCTTGTAGGAAGGGGGAGGCTCTAGTTGGCGCAGTGTAGCACTAGCGACAAGCAGGGACTCTCTCTTCCTCGTCAGGGCTGAGGGTTACCTTCCAGACAACCTCTGCTTACCCTCTAGGTAGTGTGGCTTAAGCAGTCGCAGGCTAATCTTTGGGGCACATAGGGTTAAACACTTGCAACAGTACACCTTTACAACCAACCCACCACACAACGAGACCAGACTGTATTCTGTAAAAATATATATCTTTATATAGATTTTAAGCAGGCTTGTGAATACAGTCAATATACTTTATGGAAAACGGTTGCAGATTACTTGATTCGGGTTACCACAGTTCTTATGCATTTCTCTTGAGGCCCGTAGGCCGGTGTTACTCAAAGTTCTTGTGGAGCCGGCGGCTTCCAGGGGATCTGTCCCACGTCGCGTTGCCTTCCCGGGGTCGTTGATCGTTGCGGCTCTTCAGCCGAGCAGGTCACTGGCCCTCCGGGGCAGCGGTGTTCTGTGGCGGCAGGGTCCTCTCCTCGTCGTCCGCTCCGACCTTGGAGGCGGCGGCTGTGCGGTGGTGACAAGTGGCAGTACGGTCCCCAAGTGCAGGACGTACCCAGCCAAATGTCGGTGCAGCTGTGGGCTCACAGCTGGGCTGTCGGGCAGACTACCGACTTTGCGGATTCTCGTAGGGCAACTGTCCGTCTTTGCAGGTGAGTGGCTGCTCGTAATGCAGTCACCTCGAGAGCTCGGACCGGACGGGTCCTCCTTTGCTTTGCTCTCGGGCTCCCGGTGCAGTTGCGGTCACGGTGTTCGGGCCAGCGGCGGCTGGTCCTTGCTTTGCTCCCGCTGTTGCTGTGGGCCCCGGTCACGGTGGTCAGGTGGATGTCGTTGCCTTGGAGGAGATTCCTCCGTCAGTGCTGCGGCGATGGTCAGCACCCGCAGTCGCTTCCTTCCAAGGGGGGTAGCGTCCACTGGTCCTGGGACGCTGGTCAGGGGGCAAGTTCAGTTGCAAGCCCTTGGAGATCTCTTTAGCAGAGTTTGGCACAAGTAGAGCAAAAGTCTTTTCGTAGTCTTTTCGTCTTCCTCTCCTTCCGCAGCAAGGCACCAGACACAGGCAAGAGTCAGCACCCTTCCTTGTCTCTCACGGTCCTTCTCGTAGGGCAGAGTCCTTCTGTGGCCCAAACCGGATCTAATTTTCAAGGAGCAGGGCTCCTTCTTTTATAGGCCAATTCTTTTGTTCTCGCAGGCCAGGGGGGCCTTTGCATAGCCACCCTCAGTTCTGGAGTACCCCGGCGGGTGTACTCCGGCTTCTGCTTTCAGTGTGAGGGGCAGGCGCATCAGACGCCCCACAGGAGGTGGAGCCAGCATTGTCCGGACAGGGGTGGCCAAAGTACCTTGCTGATGGGGGCTTCGCCCTTCCTGGGCCAGGTGCCAGCAGAGTCATCCGCCGCTCCCCAGGAGGGTGGAGCCAGCATTGTGGTGGCCGAGCACAGTGACAGTTCGAGCCAAGAGGCACTCCTACCTCCCACTAAGGTGTAATCTGCGCATTCACCACCTGTCATCCCTCCAGCCCTGTCACTCACACATCCCAGACAGACAGATACACATACCAGCAGAGGCGGCTGAAATGGTTAAGCAAGCAAATGCTAACTTTCTAAAAGTAGCATTTGCAAACCCAGGATACTAAAATAAACTTGACTACAAGAAATATCTCATTATCCTGAGTTCAGGCATACTAAACATGACTCACTACCATGCTCCTTGAGCCTGTGGGGATTATAGGGTGAAATAATCCTCGCAGCTCAGTCTGGCCTAATGGAGCAGGTAGCCTTCAGTAGTGAAATACGGTCTTCGTTGTAAGTCACTACTAGGACATGCCACGCACGTCAGGGCTTGTCCTACCTTACACCTACAACGCACCCTGCCCGCAGGCCTACCATAGGGGTGACTAATATGTAGTCAAGGGAAGGGTCGGTGCGGGCAAGTGGGGACACTTGCCCAGCTAGCGTGACAGTACGAGACCGCACGCGGGTTCTGCGGTCGCAGTTCCCAGGCACGTCTTTACGGCTGCTTCGGTGGGTGGCGCAACCAGCGCTGCAGGCCCACCAGCAGTATTGGCATCTACAAGCCCCGGCACTCTCTCGTGCACTTTACTAGGGACTAACAGTAAATCCAATGCACCAATCATGGATACCAATCATATGTACAATTTACAGTAGGGAGCACTTGCACTGCGGCACGGATCAGCCGTGGCGTAGTGCCCTGAGTATCGGAGAACCAGCAAAACATCGGAGGCACATCAGCAAAAAGTGGAAGGGAGACTCACGCCAAGGTGCCAGGTCTAACATGTGTCCCCTCCAGCTGAAATGTGGGGGGAACTACCCTTCCCCAGGGAGTTCCACATCACTAAGGCGGAAAAACCTGGACAGACCGTCAGCGTTGGCGTGATCGGTGCCAGGGCGGTGTTCCACCGTAAAGTCCATACTCTGTAGAGAAATGGACCACCTCAACAGTTTCGGGTTCTCACCCCTCATTTGCATCAACCATCTGAGGGGCCTGTGGTCCGTCTGAACTCGGAAGTGAGACCCAAACAAGTAGGGTCTTAGCTTCTTCAGCGCCCAGACCACAGCAAATGCTTCACGTTCTATTGCACTCCACCTACTTTCCCGTGGAAGTAACCTCCGACTTATGAAGGCTACGGGTTGGTCAAAGCCCTCCTCAGTCATCTGTGAAAGAACAGCCCCTACACCATGCTCTGAAGCGTCTGTTTGCACAATGAACTCCTTGGAGAAATCGGGGGCCAGGAGCACGGGCACCGTGCACATGGCAGTCTTCAGGGTGTCGAAAGCCTTCTGACAGGTGTCAGTCCAAATCACGTTCCTGGGCTGCTTTTTCGAAGTCAGCTCTGTCAAGGGGGTCACGATCGTGCCATAGCCCTTGACAAACCTCCTGTAATACCCAGTGAGCCCCAGGAAGGCTCTCACTGCAGTCTGGGTCTTGGGGGGTTCCCAAGCCAGGATGGTTTCGATTTTGGGCTGCAAGGGGGCTACCTTGCCACTCCCAACTTGGTGTCCCAAGTACACCACTGAACCCTGCCCAATCTGGCACTTGCTTGCCTTGATTGTGAGGCCTGCTCTGCGCAGGGCCATCAACACTTCCCAGAGGTGTCGCAGGTGTTCGGGCCAAGTGCCGCTGAACACCGCAATGTCATCCAGGTAGGCGGCACTGAACTCGTCCAGTCCAGCCAACACCTGGTTGATCAATCTCTGAAAGGTGGCAGGGGCATTCTTCATTCCAAATGGCATAACCCGGAACTGGAAATGCCCATCTGGGGTTGAGAACGCCGACCTCTCCTTTGCCCCATTGGTCAAGGCGATCTGCCAGTACCCAGACGTTAAATCAAACGTGCTGAGGAACCGGGCAGCCCCTAGCCGATCAATGAGCTCGTCAGCTCTGGGGATGGGGTGCGCGTCAGTCTTCGTGACTGAATTGAGTCCTCTGTAGTCCACACAGAACCGGAGTTCGGGTGTGGCTCCCGGCGCAGCAGCCTTCGGAACCAAGACCACGGGGCTGGACCAAGGACTGTTGGAAGACTCAACCACCCCGAGGGCAAGCATCTTGGAGACCTCCTCCTTGATGCAGGCCCGTACCCTGTCAGTTACCCGGTAAGCCTTATGCTTCACCGGTAAGCTGTCTCCAGTGTCCACATCATGGACGCACCAATCTGTGACACTCGGAACCAGGGAGAACAGGTCTGGAAACTGCCCCAACAACTGGCGGCAGTCCTCCTGTTGTTCGGCGGTCAGGGAGGGTGAGAGGTTAACTCCATCCACTGACCCATCCTTCTCACAGGCCACCAAGAGGTCAGGAAGAGGCTCCGACTCCTCCTCCATTCCGTCATCGGTTGCCAATAACATGCCCACTTCGGACCTTCGCAAGTGGGGCTTGAGGCGGTTGACATGTAGGACCCGCAAAGGGTTCCTGGGCGTCTTCATGTCCACCAAGTATGTCACGGGGCTCTTGCGCTCCACAACCTCAAATGGTCCTGTCCACTTATCCTGAAGGGCACAGGGCTCCACTGGGGCCAGGACATACACCTCCTGTCCAGGCTGAAGCTCGACCAGAGTGGCATTCTGATCGTACCACCGCTTCATTTCCTCCTGGCTCGCTTCCAGATTTGCCTCGGCAAGTTGTCTGAAGCGTCTGGTTTGGTTTCTGAAGGCCAGCATGTAGCTATATACATTCTGGGGAGGTTTCCTGGGAGATTGCTCCCAGCCTTCCTTTACCAAAATCAGTGGTCCTCTCACGGGGTGGCCGTACAGTAGTTCAAAGGGGCTGAACCCTAGGGACTTCTGTGGTACCTCGCGATATGCAAAAAGCAGGCATGGCAAGAGGACGTCCCACTTACGCCTCATCGGACCTTCCAGGCCCATGATCATGCCTTTGAGGGTTCGGTTGAATCTTTCAACCAACCCGTTACCTTGGGGATGGTAGGGTGTGGTGAACTTGTACGTTACGCCACACTCCTGCCAAAGGGACTTCATATATTTCGATATGAAATTGGTCCCCCTGTCGCTCACCACCTCTAGAGGGAATCCTACTCGTGAGAAAATTCCCATCAGTGCACGCCCCACCACGGGAGCCGTCACTGTCCTCAGAGGGATGGCTTCAGGGTACCGGGTGGCATGGTCCACCAAGACCAGGATGAACCTGTTGCCCATGGCTGTCTTGGGGTCCAGAGGCCCAACGATGTCAATACCCACTCGCTGGAATGGCGTACCGACCACAGGGAAGGGTTGGAGGGGAGCCTTGTTCTTCCCTCCCGTCTTTCCACTTGCCTGGCAAGTCGGACAGGTTCTGCAATAAGCATCGGAACTCTTGTGCATTTGGGGCCAGTAAAAGTGGGTGACAAGCCTGTCATAGGTCTTGTCCATCCCCAAATGTCCTGCTAAAGGCACATCATGAGCCAGACCCAGTAGGAAGGCTCTGAACTTCTGGGGTACCACCAGCACACGGGCTGACCCAGGTTCAGCAGCCTTAGGCTCCGAATACAGGAGGTCGTTCTCCCAGTACACGTAATGTGTTTTGGCCTGAACACCATTGGCCTGGTCTGCAGCCTGCTGCCGCATACCCATGAGAGAAGGGCATTCTTTCTGCTCCCTGCAGAATTCCTCCCTGGAGGGTCCTCCTTCTTGCTGCCAATGGGTCAGCTCAGGCAGGTCCCCCAGTTCGGCGATCTGTTCCCCTGTAGGCTCCAGGGCATCCCCCTCAAGGTCTGCCTCCTCCTGGACCGTAGGAACTTCAGGGGCCGGTTTCCCGCGCCCCCTGCGCCTTCTCCCTAAGGCCGGTTACTGGGCCTCCCCATCAGGCCCCAGGACCTCTCGATCACCCCTACTGGCTGCCATCGACCGGGTGGTCACGCACGCCCAGTCAGGCAGACCCACCATCCGCAGGTGAGTCGTTTTCTCCACCTTTTCCCAAGGGGAGTGCTCCAAGTCGTTCCCTAGCAAACAGTCAACAGGCATGGTTTTTCTCACACAGACCTGCAGAGTACCAGAGACCCCCCCCCCACTCGAAGGGAACTTGAGCCATCGGACACTGACTCTCAGAATTATCAGCGTTGATAACCCTACAGTAGGCATGGGGTACAACCTGCTCCTGAGACACCAGGTGCTGCCTCACTGCAGTCACACTGGCTCCTGTGTCTCTAAGAGCCTCGGCTTCCTTACCATTGATGATCACCACCTGCCCATATTTTTTAGTGTTAGAGGGCAGGTAGTTCGTAGGGATCATCTCGCTGTCTCCTAACGAGACCAGGGTCATGTGAACGGGATCTCCACCCCCCGGGACCATCATTTCTTCTCCCAGGTGAACGCTAGTCACTTGTCGGGGCGGAGCACCAGTGGGTGCGGGTTTTCCAAATAGGCGACACTTGGGGTCACTGGATATGTGCCCAGGCTCGCCACATTTGAAACAATTGAAGGGCCCCTTTGGAACAGGTTTACCTGTCGGGGCCCCATTCTGCTTCGGGGGTGGGGGAGGCTGAGAACCCTGCTGCGGATTCCCTTGGGAACTACTTTGGGGGCCTTTTTGGAACCCTTTCTGTTTTCCCCCCTTGTCCCCCCCACTCTTCTGCTGGGGACCCTGCCCACTTTTGGCGGAATCTCCCACGGGACCCTTGTGGACCCTGGTGCTGAGCCAGCGGTCCGCCTCCTCAGCAAGCTTCCTCGGGTTGGACAGCTTGCTATCGATCAGGTGTTGGCGTAACTCAGGAAAACAGTGATCAGACAAGTGCTCCCATGCAATTAAATCAAAGAGACCTTGAAAATCATTAACTTTGTTACCTTTCACCCAACCATCCAGTGCTCTGCAAAAGTAAGTCACATACTCCACATACGTATTCCCAGGCCGCTTAGTACATCCCCTAAACTTCTGTCTATACATTTCAGGGGTAAGCCCGTACCTGTTTAATAAAGCTTCTTTCATGTGGGCATAGGATCTCTGATTCTCAACGGGCAAATCTAGCAAGGTATCTCTCCCTTCGCTAAGGAACCTTCCCCACAACCCCGCTCCCCAATCCTTGTCAGGGACCCGGTGGGAGGACATGGCTACCTCGTATGCCCTAAACCACTGTCCTATGTCATCCCCCTTAAAGAACTCCTTAACTACGTCCTTCGGGATGTGCACTCTTGACTCTACCTGCACTGGCGATGTGCTGCCACCAGAGGGAGGACGATCCAAGTCTCTCTCCTTGAGACTTATCTCCCTCATCTTTATTTCGTAATCCATCTGGTGCTTTCGCTCTTCCAGCGCCATTCTTTTGGTTTCAAGCTCCAGCTGGATTTTCATTTCTGCCAACTTTCTCTCGTGATTCCGGGTTTCCTTCCTGTCCGCCAGCTCCTCTGGCGACAGGCCTTTACCAAAGCTGTGCTCGCTGTCTTGCCTCTCGAGATCGATCAGATCCCCAAGCGCATTCTACTCCTCCGTCGCATTCTGCTCGGCGAGGACATCTTGCTCCTCCGGGGTTTTCCGGGACTCGATCCAGGCTTTCAGGGCCTTGGAGAGCTGGGTCTTGTTTTTGCAGCCAGCGTGCGGGACCTTGAGTTTCTTGCAAAAGAACTTCAGTTCGTCCCTGGAATATTTATCCACTTTGGTGGGGTCCCACTCCACCTCCAACACCTCGGAGGTCGTGGACTCCGCTCCATCCAGGCTCTTTGTGCCCGGCATGGTTTCTGCACTCGGAATCTTCTTTCGGCAAAATTCAAAAAGCAAAGTCTGTGGCTAAGTAACTGGACCGTAATCCTTGTGTAGTGGTCAGAAGCTCAGGTATAGATATCGCAAGTGTAAATTCGAAATCCCACCGCTGCCACCAATGTAGGAAGGGGGAGGCTCTAGTTGGCGCAGTGTAGCACTAGCGACAAGCAGGGACTTTCTCTTCCTCGTCAGGGCTGAGGGTTACCTTCCAGACAACCTCTGCTTACCCTCTAGGTAGTGTGGCTTAAGCAGTCGCAGGCTAATCTTTGGGGCACATAGGGTTAAACACTTGCAACAGTACACCTTTACAACCAACCCACCACACAACGAGACCAGACTGTATTCTGTAAAAATATATATCTTTATATAGATTTTAAGCAGGCTTGTGAATACAGTCAATATACTTTATGGAAAACGGTTGCAGATTACTTGATTCGGGTTACCACAGTTCTTATGCAGTTCTCTTGAGGCCCGTAGGCCGGTGTTACTCAAAGTTCTTGTGGAGCCGGCGGCTTCCAGGGGATCTGTCCCACGTCGCGTTGCCTTCCCGGGGTCGTTGATCGTTGCGGCTCTTCAGCCGAGCAGGTCACTGGCCCTCCGGGGCAGCGGTGTTCTGTGGCGGCAGGGTCCTCTCCTCGTCGTCCGCTCCGACCTTGGAGGCGGCGGCTGTGCGGTGGTGACAAGTGGCAGTACGGTCCCCAAGTGCAGGACGTACCCAGCCAAATGTCGGTGCAGCTGTGGGCTCACAGCTGGGCTGTCGGGCAGACTACCGACTTTGCGGATTCTCGTAGGGCAACTGTCCGTCTTTGCAGGTGAGTGGCTGCTCGTTATGCAGTCACCTCGAGAGCTCGGACCGGACGGGTCCTCCTTTGCTTTGCTCTCGGGCTCCCGGTGCAGTTGCGGTCACGGTGTTCGGGCCAGCGGCGGCTGGTCCTTGCTTTGCTCCCGCTGTTGCTGTGGGCCCCGGTCACGGTGGTCAGGTGGATGTCGTTGCCTTGGAGGAGATTCCTCCGTCAGTGCTGCGGCGATGGTCAGCACCCGCAGTCGCTTCCTTCCAAGGGGGGTAGCGTCCACTGGTCCTGGGACGCTGGTCAGGGGGCAAGTTCAGTTGCAAGCCCTTGGAGATCTCTTTAGCAGAGTTTGGCACAAGTAGAGCAAAAGTCTTTTCGTAGTCTTTTCGTCTTCCTCTCCTTCCGCAGCAAGGCACCAGACACAGGCAAGAGTCAGCACCCTTCCTTGTCTCTCACGGTCCTTCTCGTAGGGCAGAGTCCTTCTGTGGCCCAAACCGGATCTAATTTTCAAGGAGCAGGGCTCCTTCTTTTATAGGCCAATTCTTTTGTTCTCGCAGGCCAGGGGGGCCTTTGCATAGCCACTCTCAGTTCTGGAGTACCCCGGCGGGTGTACTCCGGCTTCTGCTTTCAGTGTGAGGGGCAGGCGCATCAGACGCCCCACAGGAGGTGGAGCCAGCATTGTCCGGACAGGGGTGGCCAAAGTACCTTGCTGATGGGGGCTTCGCCCTTCCTGGGCCAGGTGCCAGCAGAGTCATCCGCCGCTCCCCAGGAGGGTGGAGCCAGCATTGTGGTGGCCGAGCACAGTGACAGTTCGAGCCAAGAGGCACTCCTACCTCCCACTAAGGTGTAATCTGCGCATTCACCACCTGTCATCCCTCCAGCCCTGTCACTCACACATCCCAGACAGACAGATACACATACCAGCAGAGGCGGCTGAAATGGTTAAGCAAGCAAATGCTAACTTTCTAAAAGTAGCATTTGCAAACCCAGGATACTAAAATAAACTTGACTACAAGAAATATCTCATTATCCTGAGTTCAGGCATACTAAACATGACTCACTACCATGCTCCTTGAGCCTGTGGGGATTATAGGGTGTAATAATCCTCGCAGCTCAGTCTGGCCTAATGGAGCAGGTAGCCTTCAGTAGTGAAATACGGTCTTCGTTGTAAGTCACTACTAGGACATGCCACGCACGTCAGGGCTTGTCCTACCTTACACCTACAACGCACCCTGCCCGCAGGCCTACCATAGGGGTGACTAATATGTAGTCAAGGGAAGGGTCGGTGCGGGCAAGTGGGGACACTTGCCCAGCTAGCGTGACAGTACGAGACCGCACGCGGGTTCTGCGGTCGCAGTTCCCAGACACGTCTTTACGGCTGCTTCGGTGGGTGGCGCAACCAGCGCTGCAGGCCCACCAGCAGTATTGGCATCTACAAGCCCCGGCACTCTCTCGTGCACTTTACTAGGGACTAACAGTAAATCCAATGCACCAATCATGGATACCAATCGTATGTACAATTTACAGTAGGGAGCACTTGCACTGCCGCACGGATCAGCCGTGGCGTAGTGCCCTGAGTATCGGAGAACCAGCAAAACATCGGAGGCACATCAGCAAAAAGTGGAAGGGAGACTCACGCCAAGGTGCCAGGTCTAACACTGCTTGACAGAAGTGTAGGACTGGGACTCCGAGTGCTAAGGCAGTAGTTGCCGCGGTTGCTCTAGTAGAGTGAGCACATAATCCCACAGGAGGCTCCTTCTTTGTCAATGCATAGCACAATTTAAAGCAGAGGAAAACCCATCGAGAGATGGTCCTTTTCTGTACAGCCCGATCATTCTTAGCACCGACATAGCGAATGAAGAGTTGATCATCCACCCGGATGACTTTGGTACAATCAAGATAAAAACACAATGCACGTTTTCGGTCCAGGAGGTGGAGTCTCTTCTCTTCTTTGGAGGGATGCGGGGGTGGGTAAAGGTGGGTAGAGTAATGGATTTTTCCATATGAATTGGCGTGACCACTTTACAAGAACTATACCAGTACATATAAGGAACACACGACCAGCGCATAATCCATTAAAAACAGGATTTGGGAAATCTTGTTTGACCACATAACTCGTAGGGTTTCTGAATTTGCAAGCACAACACAAGAGAAGCAATTACAAATGTAATACTTCTCTGTATGCCACTGGTAGAATCACCCTGAGGAAGGTTCAACACCGAAACGCGTTGGTGATAATTGTTGCTTGACACCAGTGTTTCTCTTTCAATATTTCAAATTAACATTTCATTTCAGTGTTGTATGAAGGTTGGAATACCATACTCTTAGTGCCCAATCCGGAGCCACAAGAATGACTTGAGCTCAGTCGTGCTTTATCTTCCTGAGCACTCTGGGCAGAAGTAGTATGGGAGGAAAGGCGTAGAGGAGACCAAAGCTCCACTCACAGTGAAATGCATGGCACAGCAAGCGCTACCTTGGAAACTCCAATGAACAATTCTTCTGACTTTGTGCATTTTATTCGGAGGCGAACAGATCTAATCAAGGCTCTCCCGACCATTGAAAGAGACCTTCTACACCTTCGGATGGAGACGCCATTCATGTTTGACCAGGCGTCGGAATCTGAGTTCGTTAGCTCTGACGTTCAGAGAACGCACCAGGTAGTGAACCACCAGGCAAATGCTCTGATGTCCCAGCCATGTCCAGAGGTGAAGAGACTCCTGAGAGAGGGTCCACGACCCCACTCTGCCCTGTTTGTTGCAGTATCACATGGCTGTGGTGTTATCCTTGAACACCTGCCCTACTTTACCTTTGAGAGAGGGAAGAAATGCCTTCAGTGCCAGATTGTCCAGAGCTCCAAAAATGTTGATATGGAGAGTAGACTCCACCGGAGACCAGACGCCTCTGATCTCTGCTGTGAGAAGTTGGTCTGCAATATGCTGTCCACTAGTTATAGTATGAAAAACAACACACCTGCCTATGCTGAGCAGTTTTTGGAAACAATTCTTTGATAATTGTACATGAACAATAAACATGAACAATGGCTTTTGAAATTGCAACGTTTCTTTTAATTTTTTGCAGACTATTTTACTTTTTAGTCTTTTGCTTGTTTTTTGGCATGAGAATACAAAAAAATGTGTAAGAAAATACTAT
Organism: Lissotriton vulgaris; assembly: GCF_964263255.1. Classification (NCBI taxonomy): domain Eukaryota; kingdom Metazoa; phylum Chordata; class Amphibia; order Caudata; family Salamandridae; genus Lissotriton; species Lissotriton vulgaris. Next base: position 1,355,053,547 of record NC_141689.1, on the reverse strand, counting down.
ACATTTACATATACACAAGAAAAAACACACTTTGGTATGTACAAAATTCATTCAAACTGGCATTCAACACATTCTTGGCCATCCAGACATACAAAAAACATTCATACAGGTCCCATCATCATAAAACAGTTTGTAATAATGCAAGAATAGTAACAGTTGTAAATTTCAAACGAAAGTGAAACTTTTTCAGTTTTTTAGAAGGAACAATAATCCATCATTTGAATGACACAACCATAACAACAATGATGATATGGGACTGGGTCAGGTCGACGCGTTTCGAACCCTATCCTTAACAGGTTCTCATCAGGACCACAGTGTTACTAAAAGGGGAAGAGGAAAACAACAGTCACTATACTGAACCTGAGAGGTCACCATCTCAACCGATGTCCCCCTGCACTCAGCCTACCTTAATACGTGGGTCAAGGCTCCTCAAATAATGTAGTAGAAAGCCGATGTATTCCCATCAAAGGGGAGCGAAGAGGTGCTGTGAGAAGAGGATAAATGCATTCAGTCATGCCGGCTCACAACATACTGCCTGTGTCTACACTAGAGCGGGGCTTGGAGGGACAGAGGGAGGTAGCGTGTGCTCACCTTGCAGCGCGTGTGCGCTCACCAATGCTTGTTGGATGGCGCTCGGTCCGCAATTTCTGGATCCGGCGCCTCTGGGGATAAAAATGTAACGATGAACGTTTGGAATCGGGCAGGCGGGAGGAAGCGACATGAGCCGTTTCACGATCGCGCTGAAACGTGCCAGTGTCCGCTTACCTGAAAACCAATTTAAACTCTCAAAACAGTATTTCGAACGTCCTCGCTCCTCATACAGTCACTGCTAGCAGGTTACTGAAGCCGTGTTGTCAATTGACTAAAGGTGGAGGATGCCTCCCAAAGCATGAAGGGAGTTGTAGTTTGGATGAAGGGAGTTGTAGTTCGGTTTCAATAAGGAGAACGAAGTACGATACAGCAGTCAGTGGATTAAACGAAATTTCGGAAATCTACAAAACTGTCCCATGATTTAGCCCACAGGACTTCATCTCCCAGAATTCTCCTTATTGAAACCGAACTACAACTCCCTTCATCCAAACTACAACTCCCTTCATGCTTTGGGAGGCATCCTCCACCTTTAGTCAATTGACAACACGGCTTCAGTAACCTGCTAGCAGTGACTGTATGAGGAGCGAGGACGTTCGAAATACTGTTTTGAGAGTTTAAATTGGTTTTCAGGTAAGCGGACACTGGCACGTTTCAGCGCGATCGTGAAACGGCTCATGTCGCTTCCTCCCGCCTGCCCGATTCCAAACGTTCATCGTTACATTTTTATCCCCAGAGGCGCCGGATCCAGAAATTGCGGACCGAGCGCCATCCAACAAGCATTGGTGAGCGCACACGCGCTGCAAGGTGAGCACACGCTACCTCCCTCTGTCCCTCCAAGCCCCGCTCTAGTGTAGACACAGGCAGTATGTTGTGAGCCGGCATGACTGAATGCATTTATCCTCTTCTCACAGCACCTCTTCGCTCCCCTTTGATGGGAATACATCGGCTTTCTACTACATTATTTGAGGAGCCTTGACCCACGTATTAAGGTAGGCTGAGTGCAGGGGGACATCGGTTGAGATGGTGACCTCTCAGGTTCAGTATAGTGACTGTTGTTTTCCTCTTCCCCTTTTAGTAACACTGTGGTCCTGATGAGAACCTGTTAAGGATAGGGTTCGAAACGCGTCGACCTGACCCAGTCCCATATCATCATTGTTGTTATGGTTGTGTCATTCAAATGATGGATTATTGTTCCTTCTAAAAAACTGAAAAAGTTTCACTTTCGTTTGAAATTTACAACTGTTACTATTCTTGCATTATTACAAACTGTTTTATGATGATGGGACCTGTATGAATGTTTTTTGTATGTCTGGATGGCCAAGAATGTGTTGAATGCCAGTTTGAATGAATTTTGTACATACCAAAGTGTGTTTTTTCTTGTGTATATGTAAATGTATAGTATTTTCTTACACATTTTTTTGTATTCTCATGCCAAAAAACAAGCAAAAGACTAAAAAGTAAAATAGTCTGCAAAAAATTAAAAGAAACGTTGCAATTTCAAAAGCCATTGTTCATGTTTATTGTTCATGTACAATTATCAAAGAATTGTTTCCAAAAACTGCTCAGCATAGGCAGGTGTGTTGTTTTTCAAGTTATTATTGGCTCAGCCTTGCTGAGTTTTGAGTCAAACCCTTACTGTTTTTCACACTAGTTATAGTAGGCACCTTGCACCAGTCCAAACAACCCTTATTGATGATAGGTTTAAAGACAACAGTTATTGAAAGCTATCCTAGAAGTAGCTATGGAGAGCAGCCTTCTGGCTAAGTCTTGAAGTAGTGTAAAGCAGCTTGGTTTACCAGATTATAACCTCTTGAATGTTTAAATGAAAGGAGAACCACACAAGGTATATATAAAATATATGAATGTATTACTAAACACTCTCTAGTAATCTCTTTATGAGATTACAGTGCAAGACACACAATATAAACACAATTAACTTCAGTAAATAGCACAATATACATTGGGCCCCAGGGGTAGACCAAACCATATATTAAGAAAGTGGTATAAGAACCACGACTTGGGGGGGAGGAGCTTCGTGGGCAACCAAGATGGCCGCGTAAGCTCGGAGCTCCGAAGACCCTCCGATCCTCCGTATTGATCCTGCTAGCTATCCTGTCCCACGATGGTGGGAATCAACAGCGGTGTTGATGCTGAAGCAGCGCCCGGTCTCAGATTGAAAATCCAAGTTTCCTGGACCGAGTTGCGCCGTCGTGAAGCCGACTGGCGACGACGCCATAGTAGCCTGGCATTGTTGGGGCTGTGACGGGGCCCGCTTCGGTGCACTTCGAGCTGAACTGACATAATTGCTGGACCCGGTGGCCCTGTTGGTCTCCCTGGCAGCCTGCTTTTTACTGCGGGAGGTGGAATGAACTGTTTGCTTTGATCAAGTGGTGGTGGCGTAGTTGGCTTGCCCCCTTTTGGATCGCATTGACCCGGTTGCTCAACATGGCGGGCAGAGGAGATCCAGACAAAGGGAAGCCCCCGGGAGTCAGCAGAAAACCCATCCATTCGCAATCCACCATCCCTGAGCGCTTCTCCCACTCCAGGGGATCGCCGGGATCATCGAGCCATACCAAAGATCCGCAACGAGACGTGTCCCCAGAAGATATGGAACCCACCCTCCGGGATGTGATGGGAGCCATTGCTGGCGTTAAGGCCGAGATGCATAGCCAACACGAAGCGCTGTCCAGCAAGGTGGATACCCTCAAGATTGAGCTTAACCTCATCAGGGCCGACCTCGGCAAAACCAACGACAGAGTTAAGTCACTCGACATTAAGACGTTGAGTTTGACTTCTGATGTGTCGGACATGCAGACCGAGGTACGGGACCTGAAGGCGGCTAATGTAGCACTTGCTCGCCGGCTGGACGATTTTGAGGAACGGGCACGGCGCCAGAACGTCCGTATTACAGGTGTGCTGGAGGGTGCGGAGGAGGAGGCGGTGAACTTGTTCATGGAGGACTTGGTGGAGAAGCACTTGGCGCCGGGCGGCTTGAGTAAATTCTTTTCGGTTGAGAGGGCTCACCGACTGCCTGGTGGCCAACCGAAGTTGGGTGCGTCCCCGCGCCCCATCATTGCTAGACTATTCAATTACCGGGACCGGGATGCCATCTTGCAAGCGTCGAGAAGAGGCGGCCCGCTACGGTTTCAGAACGCGGACATCAACTTCTTCCCTGACTTCACCCAGGCCGTCCAGACACGCCATCAGAGTTTTATGGGCGTGAAACGGAGGCTGAGGGAGATGGGGATAAGGTACTCTATGCTTTACCCGGCGAAACTGCGCATTGAGCATGGCGATCGGACAGTGTTCTTCGATTTACCGGATGCTGCAGGGGACTGGCTGGACACTTTGCCCCAGCGACGGACCACTCCAGAGGACCAGTCGGAGGGGGCGTCAGGGGGTCCAGGTTCCCAGGAATAAACTTTATAATGTTGGCTTCTCTCTGGGAGGGATGCTGAGGACGGCATCATTCACTGACATTTATTTCTTCTTTTTTACTTCTTCTGTTTTCTCAATTTGGAGGGTAACGGGGGGTGATAGGATGTCTCCTTTCTCCTCTGGGGGCTTTTTGTAGGTTAGTTCTAAGGGGCGACAGGCACACTGCTAGTTGGGGTGGCTTCTAGTCTAATGCAGGGGTGCAGGGTGGGGGGTAGTTGGGTTGTGTGCTTTCCTTTTGCTCTTTTCCCCTTACTTTTCTCATGGCTAAGGTATTACTGTTTTGCTTTCATCATTTCGGTGGCTGTTTTCTGGGTGGGATGGCTGGGACGGGACATCATTGATGATGGGGGGTAAGACCTTAAATGTACTCAGCTGGAACGTGAATGGGTTGGGGGATCGTATTAAACGTGGTGTTGTGATACAAATGCTTAAACGTTGTGTTCCGGACATTGTTCTCCTGCAAGAAACTAATCTTATTGGCAACACTTGTAAGGCTCTGAATAGAAAGGGGTTCAAAATGGTGGCCCATTCCGGGTTCTCTGCCGGGTCCCGAGGGGTGGGGATAATGATGCGCATGTCTCTCCCCCTGGAGGTGGAGTCCACGCTGGTGGATGATAGAGGCCGCTATGTAGCCGTGGTGAGCAGGTGGGAGGGGCGCACCCTGGTTTTGGTTTTGGTTTATGTCCCCCCGGGGTTGCAAGCGGCTACCTTCCAGGATCTTGGTGGCGCCATTTTGGGTCTTCCGGAGGGGCTGTTGATACTGGGTGGGGACCTCAATTCTGTTGTTTCAGGCACATTGGATCGTTTCCCGTCCAGAGATCTTCGCAGTGCACAATCATGGCTCCCGGACTTCATGAGCACCATGGGCTTCATTGATTGCTGGCGACTCCTACACCCCGCGCAGCGACAATATACTTTCCATTCTGGGGCTCATGGCAGTCTCTCTCGCATTGATTACATTCTGGCGCCATCGGCTCAGGCACAATCTGTTTCTAGTGCTCGTCTCATGGCCAGGGGTATCTCGGATCACTCTCCAGTTTGGGTGTCGTTTGACTTTGGCATTGTGGCGGCGACTAGGGTGGCGCCGGTCAACCCCTGGTATTTCCGCAACCCTAAGACTCGAGACCTCCTTGCTAAAGCCATCGACCTGTATTTCACCGAAAATACGGGCTCGGTGACGTCGGCCGTTTCCCTTTGGGAGGCCTTCAAGACTGTCCTTCGGGGGGAGGCATTCTCCTTGATAGCCGAGGTGCGCAGACGACGGGATGAGGACTTGGTGCGGTTGGAGTCCGAAATTGTGGACTTCAATTCTCGGTTAGCGCCGGGACCGACACCAGAGCTGCTCCATGCTCTCTCCCTGAAGCAGTCGGAGTACAGGGCCACTGCCACGGATGCGGCCAAGGCGATGGGCAGGGAACAGCAAGGGAGGATATACGATGCCGGAGACAAGGCGGGCAAGCTCCTTGCCTGGCTGGACAAGAAGGAATTGGCCTCTCGGGTGGTGCCCGAGATCCTGGGCGATGATGGACTGGTGGTTACTGACCCTCCTACTATTGCCACAGCGTTTGCCGACTACTTTGAGACGGTTTATACATCAGTCTCCGCTCTGACCGAATCCGACTCGGCCTCCTTCTTGGAGGAGGTTGAGCTACCTTGCTTGTCTGACGTTGAGCGTGATGACATGGACCGCGGCATAACGGTTGACGAGGTGGCGTTGGCGAGAAGATCGTTGCGCTCCGGGAAGGCTCCGGGGCCCAATGGTCTCCCAGTGGAGCTGTACAAAATTAAGGCTGACACTGTCGCCGCGCCCCTGCGGAATATGTTCCTGGCAGCTCGGGATGCCGGTGAACTCCTGCTTGATCAACGCCTGGCCACCATAGTGGTCATACACAAGGAGGGGAAGCCCCGAGACCTTTGTAGGTCGTACCGTCCTATTTCCCTATTGAACGCCGAGCCCAAAATTCTGGCAAAGTTGTTGGCCAATCGGCTCGTGGGCGTGATTGCGGACTTGGTCCATCCGGACCAGTCTGGTTTCATCCCTCATCGGAACACCGCCCTTAATCTAAGACGGCTTCACGCTGTCATGGCGCGAGCGCACATGCTTAGTGAACCAACAGTCCTTGCCTCGCTTGATGCGACGATGGCGTTCGACTCGCTCGAGTGGAACTACCTCTGGGCGGTGCTTTCTAAATTTGGATTCGGCCCTGACTTCATTAGTTGGGTTCTGCTCCTTTATTCTTCCCCGATGGCCAATGTGACGGTCAATGGCCGCTTGTCAGCCTCCTTCGCTTTGCGCAGAGGTACTAGACAGGGTTGTCCGTTATCGCCGCTCCTTTTTGCCCTGGCACTGGAGCCGCTGGCCGCCTGGATCCGCACTCACCCTGATATTACTGGTATCAAATGGTCGCCCGGCTTTGAGGATCGCGTCTCGCTCTATGCGGACGACATTCTTTTGTATCTCACCTCCCCTTGTCGGTCCTTAATTGTGACATTTGACGTGCTGGGTACCTTTGGTAGATACTCGGGCCTGGTCATTAATTGGTCTAAGTCCTACTTATATGTGCTGCGCGGAGACACTCCGCGTCTCCCTAGAGGTTGTGCCATACAGGTCTCGCAACAGGGCTTTAAGTACCTGGGCATCTATATTTCAACGGATGCCCGGGTACGGCATGCGAACAACTTGCTCCCTCCTCTGGCGCGCCTTCGGCGGGACGTGGAGGGTTGGAAGAGACTGCCGCTGTCCCTGTTGGGCCGTGCGGCACTGTTCAAGATGATGTCCCTGCCGAGGTTCCTCTACGCGCTTCAAAACACACAAGACCCAGTGCCATCTAAATACTTCGGGGAGATTGAGAGCCTGCAGCGCGCTTTGCTGTGGGAAGGTAGACCGCGCATTGCCGTCGTCAAATTGACCATTCCGTGGTATGACGGTGGTATTGCATTGCCGGACATACGCCGCTATTATTGGGCCTCTCAGTTAGCTGCCATTAATCATGGCTTCTATGGGCCGGCGGTCAATCCGGGATACGCCATGGATCGCTGGCTTATGAACGACGGGATGTACTACAGAGCGCTGTACTCTAGATCTCTGGACCGGAAACTGACTGGTCCCACCAGGACTGCGGTACACTTGTGGAGGGCGGTGACTAAGGCTCTGGGGTGGAAGGATAGGCTCACCATGGCTACTCCCCTTTATGATTCCGACTTATTGGGGAAATTGTGGCATTCTAAGGGGTTTGACCGTTGGGACCTCTCCAAGGTGGCGGATGTGATGTTCAAGGAGGATATCAAAACGTTTGCTGCCCTACAGGCGGAATTCCAATTGGGGGCCGCGGAGTATTTCCGTTATGCGCAACTGAGGCACGCCCTCACGTCTTCCTTGCCTGTGGGTAAAAAAGTTCCTGAGTCATCCCCTCTTGAGGACAGAGTGCTGGACGGCCACATGCCGGATAGTGCCATCTCTCTGACCTATAAGAAACTTATCAATGTACGGACGGATTTGTTGGTGAAAGTGCGAGACCTCTGGGTGAATGATGGGATTGAGTTGGATGACGAGGACTGGCAGTCAGCGGTCTCCTCCCCTAAGGAGGTGGCCATCTCGGCCACGTTGCGTTTGGTCCAGTTGAAGGTGCTCCACAGGGTGTACGTCACTGGCCCCAGGCTGATTCGTATGGGGCTCTCCCAGGATGGCCTCTGCAGGAGAGGATGTGGTGCGACGGCCACTTTCATGCACATCATTTGGGAGTGCCAAGTCATCGCCTCCTACTGGGAGCGAGTGCATGGGGTGATGAGGGTTGTAACTGGGGTGACTTTGCCTGCGGAGGCTCGACGCTGCCTGTTGAATGTGTGGGGTCCGAATGATTATAACACTGCTCAGACCCGTTGGGTCACCCTGGGTAATATGATTGCTAAGAGGGACATCGCCCAGAGATGGGGTGCCCCGACCCCCCCCACGGTTAGCCTTTGGAAAACCAACATGGACTGGTGCATGCTCCGGGAGAAAACTGTTTACGTAGCCCGGGGTAAGCCCAAAATGTGGGGTCTGGTCTGGGGTGCCTGGAATTCGTATAGAGGAGACATCTGCGTGCCCCCAGAGACAATTCAACCGGAGGTCCATCTCTCTCCGTAGTCTCCCCCTTTACCCAAGTTTCACGTGGATCGATCCTGAATTTTGCTCCTCTTTCATATGTTTGCTTTCATGTATTGGTTATTTTGTGATGCTACTGCTACCGCCTCTCCCCCTGGATATGTGCCTTACCGTTTTTCTATGCTCCTTTGCCTTGCCAACTTTATCTTCTTCTTCCTCTTTTTCTTTCTTCCCCTTTCTTTCTTTTTCTTGTCTTTCTTAGACTCTTCTTGTTCAATTGAGTTCATCTTTAACATTTATAAAATTAAACCTGATTGCTCCTTTTTCTGTTTTGTACACATTCCCGAACTGCTTTACCATGCTGCCTAGCCTCCGGGATGTACGGCTGAATAGCGGTGTACTTTGTTTAAGTAAATAAAGGTTTTCCAAAAAAAAAAGAACCACGACTTGACTAGACACTGTGCCAAGAGCACGTAGAATGGCTGGGACCCCAAGAAACCACCCAAGGAAGTGACACAGGAGACCCACAGTTGCAGTGTAGGGAACATAGCCGCGAGCGCTGTTAGCTCCTACGGGGAAAGTCGCTGTTGGAATTTTAAAGATAAAGAACCCTTAGGAGAGGACTTTTAGCAAATCCCTTCAGACTTAAGGGGTTCTAGGGCCAACTCCCACAGGAGCACCTGAGTACTCGAGTTAACTCACCCAGGGAAGCCGGCTGCATAGGTGTCAAATGATGTCGGGAATCGTCGTCGTTTTCAATGGCGACCTGCTGCAAAGTGCTGCTGCAGTGAAGGAGAAAAGTGTCGAAGATGTGAAGAACCTGAAAGCAGAGGTGACAGAGTCTGGGTCACTTGCCAGTGACCAGGGTCACAGTAGACGAATGCCCACCGATGTTGGGTGCTTCAGGTGCGAAGAGGTGAAGCTTGACTCTGCAGCATGTTGAGTGCTGCGGTGTCGGTGCTCGGATTGAACACAACAAGCCTTGGCAACAGCAACCCACGCAGGAAGAGAAAAGATGCTTCGGTGTGGGCCAGCAAAGTCCAGGGGACTCCCCATGCGATGGAGAGTCAAGGCACGTCTGGAGCAATCAGGGAAGCCAAAGGAAAGTTAAAGTTGCCTTCTCAGGGACCCACAGGTTGACGGACCAGATATTGCGAAGGTACCTCGAGAAAGAAAACACAAAGGGCCGCCTCTCGGAACACTCGTGGAGAGTAAGCCGGCCATCTTCAGTGGAATTGCTGGTCAGGGTCTGGGCTACAAGTAACCTAAAGCACAGCCTCAAGGATCGCCAAGAAGCATATGCACTTGCAAATGTGCACGGTGTCCACGGGTGCCGGTTTCACGGTCCCCACAAGGGCTACATACAGGTCATAGCTTTGCTGGGAGCTCGGGTCAGCCTCTGGGAAGTCTGGGAACCTACCTCCTGTGTTACAAATTCTTCGGAGTCCGGCAGGAGCTTGGGAGATGCAAACCGGTCAGATGCGCTTTTGGTGCCTGCCATGCAGGGGAGTAACTCCCTTAGTCCAAGGGAGATTCTTCAGTCATCCTAGCTCCTTGTAGATCATCGAAGTTCCAGGATTCAGTATCAGAGTTTCGGCCAGGTAAATCTAAAGTCCTGTAGTCAGGGGTTCCTACTTTATACCCAAGGAAGGGGTGGGACAAACTCTGGGGGACCCATCGATGGGTGGGTTTGGAAAGAGGGGTGGCTACACCCATTTCCTGGGTCCAGTTTTGTGCCAGAGCAGGGGCCGGTAGCCCCAGCAACCGGTTTGAACTGGGCTATGCACAGGGACACAAATGTGTCCTCAGTGCAGACTTCACAGCACACTTGGAGTGCACCCACCCAGCCCCAATACATTAAAGCCTGTCTGGGAGGTGGTTACATCTCCTTGTGACAGGAAACCTATTGTCCAGACCTCCCCTGTTGGAGTTTCGTCCAGCAGCAAGAGGCCAGACTCGTGTCTGTGGGTGCAGCATCCATTTTGTGATGCCAGGGTTCTGTTAAGCTGGTACCAGGTGTACCGGTGCGGCCATGTTTCTCCCTCTAGAAGGGTGGAATCATACCTCTGCCACCAATACTGGCGGGGAGGTATGATTCCAAGATCTTTGACACCAAACACGACATGTTTCCTTGCAGCCATTCCAAAGTTAGCATTTACAGAGAGGTTATAATGCACTTAAGAGTATATGGTCTGGCTGCATCACAGAATAACCCGTATAATAAATTCCGAAGGCTGCAGAGGGTCCCTGCTCATGCATGGGCACCCTCTCACACAAAACCCAGCACCCTGCCTTCAGGATTGATAAGTCCTGCCATAGGGGTGACTGATAGGTTTATATGTGCAGTGATATAAGGTAGATCTAGGGAACCTATATCTAAATAAGGGGTGCATACATCACCTTACACAGGCTGCTGTAGCAGACCTGTGGTGTAATTTTGGAAGGCTGCCCAGGGGTGGCATAATGCATGCTGCAGCCCCTTGTAAGCCTCTGGGGTACCTATGCCCTGGGTACATAGTGTACCATATACTAGGGACTCATAAGGGTACCCCAGTATCCAATCTGGAGTGTACCTAAAGTACATGGAATCATTTTAGAGAGGAAGCAGCTAGGCGGGGTTCGTGATAGCAGGGCCCAAGCCACACTAAAGTAGAAAAACAGTGAAGCATCAGCAAAAAAGTGGGGGTAACTATAAGAAGCAGATCCTACTCTCCTACATCCGCCTCTCCTAGGTGGCTGCCCCATCCCAGGAGTGACACATCTGACCCCACAGTCAAATTTGGTTGGGGATGGGAGACGGATCGGCCTCCGACCCAATCTTGCTTCATTAGCCACCAATGCAATTGGTGTGCAATTCTCTCCGAGAGCTAGAAATATTCGGAAAGATTCCCTTGATGCTACGTCCACTGGAACATCGGGTCCCACTGCAGAGCCAACATATGCCATCTGGCATGATCCACAAGCAGGATGCAGGAAGCAATGAGGCCCAGCAGCCTCAGAGTCATTCTCACCAAAATCCAGGATAGAGGCTGAAACATCGGTATCATAGTCTGAATATCCCGGACTCTGCACTTGGGAGGATAGATTAGAAACTGCACTGTGTCCAGTGTGAGAAGTTAGCCTGGCATATGATGTCCACTATTCTAGTGGGCACCTTGCACCAGTCTAAACGAACCTTATTGATGGTGGTTGTAAAGTCAACCTTATAGACAAGCTATCCTAGTGGTAGCATGGACTAGCAGTCTCTGGCTAAAACTTCAGAGAACATCTAAAGCAAGCTGTTTTACCAATTATAATCCCCTGAGTACCAAATGAAAGGACACCACACAAGGTATATATCAAATACATATGTATTTATTTCTAACACAACCCCTCTGAACTCTTTATGAGGTCAGAGATCGAAATACATCACAAGTTACTCATTAAGCATACTATAAGTTGCACAAATACAGTTCTGCCCTAGGGGCCTCACAAACCATATACTAAGTAAGTGGTATAAGAACCACTTCAGAAATAGTAAATAGGCCTAGGGAATCGCTGGGGCTACACTAGACAACCAAAGGTTAAGCAGTAGGAGACCCACGGGCGACGCGTGCAGTGTCTAAACACAGTCTCGAGTTACCTTTGACTTATAATGGAGAAAGAAGAAGTTACAAAGTTACTGATTAAGGACACTTCCGGATGGACTACGGTAAAACCCCTTTAAACTAGGACACTTCAAGAGTCAACACCCACGGGAGCACTGGAGTACTCGAGTTACCTCACCCAGGGAAGCCGGGTGCATAGGTGTTTTTTCGTGTCGGGTTTCGTCGATGTTTTCTATGGAGATCTGCAAAGAAGTCCTGCAGGCGACTAGAGGAAAAGTGTCAGGGTGGATCCAAGGGTGGATCGGAGATGAGAGGAACCTGGAAGCAGAGGGGACAGAGTCTGGGTCACTAGCCAGTGACCAGGAAGGAACTAGGAAGGAACCAGGCGATGTCGAATTGATTCAGGTAAAGAGGTGAAGCTTGTCTCTGCAGCCACGAAGACCAGGAGGCGTTGATGACAACCAGGAGCTGGATTCGAGCTGTACCACGAAGGATTTAGTTGACTGCGGTGTCGGTATCTGGACTGGAACCAACAAGCCTTGGTAACCGCAATCCATGCAGGAAGTGAAGATTGGCTTCGAGTCAGACCAGCAAGGTCTGGGGAGCATCTCCTTTGGAGGGAAGCTAGAGCAAGCCTGGAGCAACCAAGCCAGCAGTGTAAATTCAAAAAGAAGTCTTCAGGGGGCTAACTAGCCAACAGGCTAGCAACCGGGAAGACGTGTTGAGCTGAAATGCAGGAGCTGGCCCCACGCGGCACTCATGGAGTGTGGAGGACTGAGCTTCTGTGCAAATGGCGCTCGTGTCTGGGGCTTCTCCTACCCCAATGCACAACTGCAAGGGTGCCTCGGTAGTTGCACTGTTAGCAAAATGCAGGATGTCCAGGGTGTCCAGTCCCACGTCTCGCGTGTCTGCCACGAGTCAGAGAAGTGTGAGAGTCCCGTTCCTGTGTTGCTGAGTCTTTGGGATCCGGCGTGAGCGTCAACAAAGCAGACCGGCAAGTTACTGGTGGTGCCTGTTTGCACAGGGTGGTCACTCGTTGACCACAAGTGAGATGTCTTCAGTCTTCTAGTCGATATAGAACGTCGAAGGTCAAATAGTCTGTATCAAAGTTTCTTCCAGGATTTATCTAAAGTCTCTAAACACAGCTCCTATCTTTATACTGATTTTAGGGGCTGGATTACCTGCTAGATCCCTTCTATGGGTGGACCTGAGAAGGGGGTGGTTACACCCCTTTCCCTTTGTCCAGTTTCGCGCCAGAGCGGGGCTGGAGTGCCCCAGCAACTGGTTTGAACCGGGCTATGCATGGAGCACCTTGTGTGCCCCAGGCAGTGTCTGGAAAAGCATCTTTCCATTCAACCCACCCTGCCCCAATACACTACAGGCTGTCTGGGGAGGTGCTAGCACCTCCCTCAACAGGACACCTATGGTTCAAGCCTCCCTTGTTGGAGTTTGCCCCAGCTGCAGGAGGTCAGACTCGTGTCTGTGGCAGCAGCATCCATTTTATGATGCTGAGGCTCTGTTTAACTTTAACCGGGTAAAGCAGTAACTACATGTCTTCTCACTCTAGAAGGGTGGAATGCTACCCCGCCGCCAGGACTGGCTGGGGGGAAGGGGGTAGTATTCCAAAGTGTTGGACACCTTACACAACATGTTTTGATAAAGCCAAACCATAGTTACCATTAACCGCAAGGATTATAATGCACATAAGAGTTTATGGTATGGCTATATCATAGAACAGCTATAAGGAGATGGTTCCGAAAGCTGAAAAAGGGCTCAGCTCATGTTAGAGCACCCTCTCACATAAAACCAAGGACTCTGACTTCAGGATTGTCACGGCCTGCCATAGGAGTGACTTATAGGTATATATGTGTCCATATATAAGGGTAGATATAGGTATAATATATCTAAGTAAGGGGTGATTACACCACCTTATCCAAGCTGAGTGATCAGCCTGTGGTGTCAGTTTGGATGGCCAGCTAGGGGTAGCATAATGCATGCTGCAGCCCCTGGTAGGCCTTGGATGCACCTATGCCCTGTGTACCTATGGTACACTATACAGCGGCTCACAAAGGTGACCCAATTCCCAATCAGGTATGTACCTAAAGTACATGGTATCAATTTGGAGAGAGAACAGCTGGGCTGTCGGTCTGATTAGCAGGCCCGCAGCCACACTAAAGTCGAAAAACCAGAGAATCACAGCAAAAAGTGCGGGTGACCATAGGAAGCAGACCCTACTCTCCTACATCCAGAATCACTCAGATGAAAGGGAGCCTCTGAGAGGGAGTCAGGTGTGACTTCAACACATTGCTAGTGAACCCCAGTGAGCGCAGGAGGTCCGCCGTACTCTGGAGGTGAGAGATAGCAGCCTGGGGCGAGCCCGCCTTGAACAGCCAGATAAGAGAATACTGGTACCCCTGATCTGCACAGATGAGCTGCGACCACCGCAATCACTCTTGTGCACACTGGAGGTGCACTGGTAAGGCAAAAGGGGAGCACAGTAAACTGAAAGTGCTCGTGGCCGACGGTAACGTCTGTGGGCAGGCTGGACGGGGATATGGAAATAGGCGTCCTGCAAGTCCAACATTACCATCCAGTCTCCTGGGTCAAGGGCAGAGAGGACCTGGGTCATAGTGAGCATTTTGAACTTCTTCCAAAAGAAGAAGTCGAGGGCCCTGAGATCTAGGATAGGACACAGCCCTTGTCTTTTTTGGGCACAAGAAATTAGCCGGAATAACAATCACATCCTACTGCTGGCACAGGAGTCATCTCTATGGCCCCATTGGCCAAGAGAGATGTAACATCCTCATGGAGAAGTGCCACATGATCCTCCACATACGGTCATAGGAGGGCAGCATAGAGGGAGGGGTAGTGTCAAAGGGAAGGGAGTAGCCCCTTCGGACAAGCTGCAGAACCCACCTGTCCGACGTGAATGACTGCCAGCAGAGCAGATGACGAGTCCTGCCTCCAACTGGCAGATGATGGGCCTGAAACATCTGACTAGGAGGGTTTGGAGGCATTGGCAGAGGGGGAAAGTGGTGGATTGACCCGGACGCTGGCTCCTTGGCCCACAAGGACACTGGGTCCCACAGCCTCAGCCACGAAGAGGCTGGACAGCTTGCATGACTCGGTGGCTGGACTGGACAGGACGTCGCCACGAAAGGGAAGAAAGGCAGACTGAGGAGGACGGTTGGTAGCCATGAGGCCCTAGGATCTGGCTGTAGCTCGAGATTCCTTGAAGTGCTCAAGAGCTGAGTCTGCCTTGTTGCCAAAAAGGCAAAAAGGTGAGTGCCATCAAAGGGTATACCCGTCAGGGTAGATTGTACATACCCTGAAAAGCCAGAATTCCTCAACCAGGCGTAGCACCGCAATGCGACAGATGAGGCAACCGTTCTGCCCAGTGAGTCGTGTTGTCCAGTCCATAAGGAATGGTGAGTTTCTCTGTGTTGCTAATGTCCAGGACTGCTTGGGAGAGAAATGGCTCGGGCCTCCTCAGGGCACTGAGACAGCACCTGCGCAACCGCATCCAAGATGGTATGAGAGTAACCACCCAAGAGGCAAGCAATACTGACTACCACAATACCAAGCTGGAGGAAGAACACATTCTCTTCCGAAGAAGGTCCAGCTTCTTGGATTCCCTATCAGTGGGTGCAGAAGGGAATGCACCTTTGGAAGATGAGGCTTGTATAACCCAGCTCTCAATGGAAGTATGTTGCATAAAGAAAGCTGGGTTACCAGATGCAGAGCGCTGGGACCGGGTGATTGTCCTGTCCACAGGAGCCCCTGTGCATGGCTTGGACCTCGTGCCCAGAAGGACATCAGTGAGGGCTTTGTTAAAGGGCAGAATAGGTTTGGAGGTAGAAGACGCAGGCTGAGGCACATCTCTCAGGAGGTTAGTCCTGACTTCCACTAAAGGGACCTCGGCTGCCCTTCTCACCATTACTGCCTTGGAAACCCTCTCCTCTGTAGGAGGGGAAAGCTAGCCAATGTCAATGGAAGTGGCCAACCCATTGGCCTCACCCAGGTCCATCCACCAGTCCATGGGGTCTTCGAGCTAGTCAGTTAAAGGGTCCAGCTCCCTCTCCCTTCCCCTCCCCCTCCCAGTTTTCTACACCATCTCCTAGCACGAAATCAGCACCAGGGATGAAACCCGGACACAAAAATTCCTTCCGGCACCGGCGGTCTGCCTCCATGTCCACATGGGGGATGAGGATTGGGTCAACGCAGGACGGGGACGCTGCCGGGACTGACGTGGGGGGAGGCCATTATCATTCACTGCACTCTCTCAATGCTCTGCTGTCCTGTTCACTTTTCCTTCTTCCCCTGCCTCCATATAGTCAATTCTTGTGAAACTCATTCCCTTCCTTCATAATCCTTGCAGAGTTTATGATCAAATAAAGATTGTAGTGCACCATCTGAACCTTTGAGCCACCAAATTATGCACCATGTGGCTCTCACAAAGGGGTTCAGTCTTGTTTGATCCTTCCGGTTAACAATGTATTCTGTTCTTTCTTCAAAATGGTCAATCAATATTAATATCAAAGAAATGTATTCTCCTCCCTCTCAAACTGCTGCCGCCTTGTTTAGCTTCCTTTTCCTTCAAATCCTTTGACTGCCTATGGTTCAACCAATAACTGCTTTATGTGTAAATACACAACCTAAGGAAACACCACCTCATAGGTTTCGCAATAAGCAGTTTAACTGAGATGACTCTTTTTTGTTGCGTCCAACTAAAATTACCTCCGCACATAGTGATGACCACTAACTTCCATTCTCATTATGCTCTATCTCTGAGTAGCATCTGACATGGGCAATCACACTTATACTATTCACTAGCAACTTTTATTACTGGTGCATCACTAAACTTGTTAACCTAATATCCTACTGACTGATATTTCTGTTTCTGGATGGAAGCTTTTATCACTCTTTACCAACCCTTTCACCTGATGGTGGCCCACAAAGCTTGATTCCCTGTGTTTACTTCCTAATTAGGAGTTACATTTTGTCTAATTTGACTTTTACTATTATCTCTATGCTGGCGAAACTCTAATCTTCAGCTTTTACCCATCGTTTTACCCTCATTTTCAGACTTGTATCTAAGACTGCATAAATGCAATTCACTAGTGTATGCCACTTTGTTCATGAATGCTTAATTCTTCAAAAATTAAAATACTATACCTCCATGTACCTTCAAGGGCAATGCTTTTCCTGTCTATCTCATATCCCCGAAACCCTTCAGCTCAAAACCTTGGTGTAATATTCAATTGCAAAATGTGCCTGGAAAACTTCAGATCCACCACAGATACTGCATATATGCGTATGAAAGATTAGCCTACACCTTCCCTTTCACACAGCCAAGGGTTTGATTGATGCTCTAGTAGTGAGAATATTAATTATTGCAAAAGTCTCCTGGCTGACCTTCCCCAATACATATTTGCATCCTTAGAATAGGTAAACAGAGTAGGAGAATGAATCCTATTCAGCTGCCCCAGATTCACATCTCCCTTTAACCTCATAGATGCTATTAAACATTCCTCCCCAGTGCTGCGCTGTCCATTGGAACTAGTGCTGAATGGACGTCCAATGGTTGTGCGCAGCACTGGGGAGGTAGTGCTGCCGTCGGCCAATGCACCGAGGCAGCACTTAAGGGGTTAAATGTCGACATTAGACTGTATGGCTTCTTTCAAATGCAAGGCACTGGAGATACTCCTTACTTCAGTGAAAACCATCCATGGTGATTCTTTCACAAACACATTTGCCCTAGGCAAATAAGCCCTGGTGATGACAATTTTCTTTGAAACTAAATGTCCAGAAGATCTATTAATTCTAAAACAATGCTAGTACCTAAGCCTATTCAGTGGCAAGAAGCTCATAGAACAAGCATGGAGGTAGCCATCAATAGTGCAGAAGGTGCAATGGCACTGGGGACCAGGGCCCACTTTATCACAAATATTACTACCAACCGCGAGGCCCATATTCTTTACTTTCACAATGGCCCATAGCACCCTTGCTATTCCACTGAGAAACAGTTACTTGGTTTAGAGAACAGTTTGCAGCTCGTAAAACCAATGTAACATGGGCAGAGCACACTGGTAAGCAGCATTTAGTCCTTAATGTAGTTATTTAAACCAGTGCTAGGAAACATAATATAAGGTGTAAATAAACAAGAACCATCAGAAATCCTTCAATGGCCAATTTACAAACAGACGGACATATTTTAGATTATTAATGGCTTGGCCCAGCCTGCTGCAACCAATGGGGCCATTATTGTCACTCAGGAGCTAAGAAACAATCTAGTAAATACTATTGTGCCCATGGTTCTGAAAAGTAGGACTTTTTATGAGGAGAATTTCTGTATGGCAAGAAATTAAAGCTTTACTGAAGCAAATGATAAATTGTTCTAATTTAACAGGCTGTCTGAGGTGGAGGCTGGCCGCTCCCTTCAAATTCTTGAATCTGGATTCTACACCCCTGAAAAGAATTCACTTCACTTAGCCCTGAGCTGCCAACCATTCCAAATACTTGAGTGAACTCCAGCATTTTTCCCAAGTCATCAACACATACTTTTGTGATCCCTTTGATAAAATAAATGTAAAGACAGCTTTCACAATTAGCTGACTATCAGCTGACTATTGCATCTCCCAGTATGGTTTGAACCTCAAGAGGACACTCAATTAAGATATCTGGAGAAAGATGATATCCTTTGTGACTAACAGCTGGGTCTTTGACTTTGTAGTAAGGCCTACCAGTGCCGCACTCACCTGCCTGATGTTTCCTAAGCCATCCATAGCTCCGTGACTGGGAATGCGCCTGGAACTGAAGGTGTTCCTGTTGATTTGTTGATGCAGAACCCCGCATTTTGGGCTCCTCTAGTCACAAATGTTTTTAGAGTCATTATAAGGGAGGGCCCCATCAACTCATGGAGGGATTCTATAACCATACCAATCTCTAAGAAAGGAGATAAGAACTTCCCTGCTAACTATAGCCCCATCTCATTATTAAATTACTCTGCTAAAATATTAGGGCGAGTAATTCTGGCTAAACTAGAAGATTGGGGTGAGGCCAATTACTTTCTTCCAGAAGTCCAATTTGGATTTTGACCTGGTCTCAGCACAGTCAAATTAGCACTTAACTTGTCCTTAATTTTAGGAAAATACATCAACGTCAGGAGAGGAGCCAATCACATGAGCTTCATGGACCTCTCCTGTGCCTTTGACATAGTGGATAAAGGGAAACTATGGTGGATGATGGAAGTAGCAGGTATTGACCCCTCCCCTAAGTGTACTTTTTAAAGCGCCTCCACTAGGATACATCTATGAAAGTGTGTTACACCCAAACTGGCGATTGTACTTACCCCATAAGTGTCACTTGAGGGGTAAGGCACCCTTCTTAATTTTATTTTACATTAGTGCATTAGACTCTGTTTTAATTTCCTGTACCACAGACATTCCCAAAATAGGCCTCCGTACTCTTGAACGCGGAGGGTGCGGTCCTTCAGGAGCATCTCCTCCAT
Organism: Lissotriton vulgaris; assembly: GCF_964263255.1. Lineage (NCBI taxonomy): Eukaryota > Metazoa > Chordata > Amphibia > Caudata > Salamandridae > Lissotriton > Lissotriton vulgaris. The sequence goes on along the minus strand of NC_141689.1, from coordinate 1,355,034,337 downwards.
TAGGGTGGAGGGGCGGCACACCACTGCTTTCTCGCAGTGCGAGAAGCAGAAACATAAAATGGTAAAACTACAATTTTATGTTTCTGCTTCTCGCACTGCAAGAAAGCAGAAGTGCCTCCTTGTGGGCGGGCAAGTGGGCAGGTCTGCTTGAAAGCAGGGGAGGCGTGGCTGGCCCAGTGCTTTGGGACCAAACCAGTCATGCGCACTCTCCCTTTTCTCTATGTAGGCTGCATGCAGCAACCTACATAGAGAAAATAGCCTCCCCAAAGGTGCCCGGTTGGGCGCTGTCAGCACCAATCACAATGCTGCCATTGCAGGGTTGTGATTGGCTTAGGGGAAGGTAGGGAGGCTGCCTGCTTCCTGTTCAGGAGAGCAGCAGGAAAACGCGAGAGTCGGGACACGGCCAGGAGCTGACGCGGCGCTGGACTCAGAGGCAGGTAGTTTTATTTCATTTTAATTCAACCCCCCGCCTCCCGCCTCCCCCCACCGCGACCTCCCCCACCCGCCCGTCATGCCGGCAGTGGCTGAGATAAATCCAGAGTCATGTTTGTCTGCCCTATACAATAAGACATTAATATTGTAGGGTGGCCATGAAGGTACAACGTTTAAGGATTTTCTTTGTGACACTTTCAGACACCAGTATAGACTTGTGCATCAGGATCCTTCATTAGAAAATCAAAGTGACTGCTATTGACCTCAGGGCACTTGAACCAGAGTCTGGCGAGCAAGCAACCCCCACACTTCGGTTTACTCACATCACAATCACTTATATCTATAGCGCTAGTGAGAAGCACTGTGTTTACGTAAGCTGTGAAGGTTATAGGAGCGCTACATACTAGCACACTACAACTTGGGATGGAGCTACTTTGACCGCCATTACCAGAGGGAAGGGGCCTGCCTCTTAATGGTGCAGGGCTCCTCATGAATAAATATTCTTATCACAGGGTCACGTCACGCTCTCCTCACCTCCCCCTATATGGACTGCTGGTGTGGGAGCTGAAGAAGAGGCGGGAAAGCAGAGGGTTAATAGAATTTTATTAATGGATATGTATAAACGCTTTGGTTATATACTGAAGAGTGGGAAGGTGGCGTTTGCAAGAACAGGAAGGTATATATTCTCAGTAATAGAGTAGTTTGTGTACATAGGTGTAAGTAGGAGAAGGTACATTTCAGAGAGGGAGGGAGTGATCTAGAATAAGCAGCAAAGTTCTTCTTTTAGAACTAGGGTGATGTGTTGAAGATACCAAGGTGATCTGATCTGAGCAGGAGGTGATGTACACAAATGGAGGATGACGTAGTCTAGAAGAGTGGTACCGTGATATAAATGGGCCGGTACTGTCCGGTACTGAGAACCAGCACTTTTTTATTTTGAGGGGGAGAGTATCAGCACTTCGAGAGAAATGTTATACTTTTAATTGGAGAGTACTGGCTCTTCTCACAAAAGAGCAGGTACTCTGGGTACAGAGTATCTGCACTTCTATTTTCCCATTTCAAGCACTCACTGGTACATATTAGTCAGAAGTAGGTGAAGATATATTGCAGAGTGGGCGATATGTTCCCCCACGCTTATTATCAAGTGGCTAGGGGCATTAGTCCGGAGGGGGAAGGGGATGATGTATTAAAGAGAGTATATACATTCCACACTGTGGCGGGTTAGACTAGCAGGAAAGGGTACGATCTGCTAGGGAGGTGATCTATCCTAGAACGATAGGTAAATACGTTTTGTGTTCGATGAGACAGAGCGCTGGGAAGGGCTGTACTCTAGGAAGAATGTATACATATGGATGAAAGTAATGCAATGTACAGCCACATTGGGAATCTAGTCTAGTGTGGGAGTGATATTTTAGGGCCGAAAGAGGGGACATTTAGAAGAGATGGGGTGATATCTACCAGCAGCAGAGGATATATTCTTGGAGGGTTTATATATTCGAGCGGCATTTAGGCTATTTTCTGGAGCGGGGTGACCCCTTAAACCTCCCGCTATAACCACGTGACATAGGAAATTGCAGATTAAACGCACATTGCCATACCATAGGCTCAAATACTGAACAACCAAACTATCTCATTTTAATAGTGTGTGGATTTCTCCAAGGCTCTCTATAGAGAAGAGCTCTCTTACGCCAATTATATGCAATGCTTTAGAATGCAAAATCAAAAGAATTATTATAGAGCGTAAGGGAGTAGCCAAAGAAATAAAATACGCCCTGCTTGAAACCAATAAAAAAGCTCGGGAGTTGTTCAGGGGACTGTCCTTCTGATCCTCCATCCTTCTTTCCGTCTTTCCCTCATCTTTCCTCCTGTCCCTTTTCCACCCTTCAATACATCCTTAAGTCTCGCCCTCCTTTCAACAATCCTTCCTTCTTTGCATCCCTCTGTCTTCTTTCTTTGTTTCTCCGTCTATCCATCCATTTTCTTCTTTTTCTTTAAATCCAGCCATCCTTCTCTTCATCCTTTCATACTTCTCTGCGATCATCCACACTTCTCGCCTTCACCCCTCTTCTCTCCATTCAGCCAGTCTTCACCCATTCTCTTTGCTCTCCAGCCATCTTTCATCTATCTCGGCATCCGCCCATCTTAGGTCTCTCCATTTTTCTGTCATCGCACTCCCTCCATTCCTCGCTCTTTTGTTTCATGTATTCAGCTGCATCATTCGATCTTCTCACACTGGTGTGCACAAGCTCCCGTTTCTACACCAGCGCTCTCCAATCAAATGAAAATAAGCTATAAGCGATAAGTTTAATGTTTTACATTTATCTGAACTGCCCAGATGTACTCCCCACCTGCGCAACCTGCTTAAGATGGGGGCTTGTGACACCCCGGTTAGAACATGTACATTAAAAGTATGTTTTCCTTTAACTTTTTTTTTTGTTAGTGCGTTTAAAAACATTTATTGAGAAACAGTTAATAACTGAAATATTGATATCTACCAGGGGAATGCAATGTAGCCCCCAGCAGACCATCGGATGAAGCGTTAAAGGTGCTGGAGGGGAAAAAGGAAACATCAAAAGTATAACCTACATCGGAGAAACCTGTAACTTCATGATTGTGAGGGATTGTTCCTTAAATTAGGAGATGATAGTGTCAGCACAACAAGTGTCCACTTCTGTCGTACTCTGTATCAAACCTCTGACCTGCAAGTTAAATACGGATGCCCGTCACTAAGCAATACACTCTGGGCGGTGTGTGGGCTGCGTTAGGCTAGAGATGGTAACATTTCAAAACTCCCTCCCGATCTGAAGAGACATTTGATCAGAACTACAGTTTTCCAGCCCACAGAGGTCACGAAATGCACATCCTCGGCAGCGCCGTGAACAATACAGTATTTGCAGTGGTTTATTCACGCAGTATTCATAAGGATCCCTTTTAGGGAGATATATAATCATTTCTGTAATGAGCTGGCATTTGGCAACACTAGCTTTCAGAAACTTCAGAAAGAATTGGTTCTTAAAAGAGCACAATATATCCCGTGGGGCGGAAATTAATCAGGGCTGGATTGGGATTAAAAATCGGCCCGGGCACGCATAAAAAAAATCGGCCCACATTTGCATAATCCCTCCTCAAATCACTGCTTCAGCGTAATTTGACATAAAAAGGGGGGGGGGTAAAAAAATGCAGCATTAGTTTACACTAGTGAAATACACCTGAAAACAAGTGAGGCCACTTCTGCTCAGGCCCCCTGCCCCGCTCAGTATGCCTACATTAAAGGGAAAGACCCCTATTTCACGGGTCGAAACGCCGTCGACGCCATAGGAAATGAAATATACAACACAATGTCTATGATTGTAGATAGCCACTGATTAATAACTGTTTCTATCATTGTTCTTGGTCAATTTCCTTCCTTTTGTAAATATTCACAGCTGAAACTTGTATATACCACTTACTGTTACACGTTTTCTTTGTTTCGCTCACAATATCACTTGGGACACATTGCACCTTTTTTATACTGTGTGTACGTTGCAGATATAATTGCAGTATTACCTGTTTTTTTGAAATACAAAGAAATTGTTACAAACTGGTACAAGTGTATTTCTCTCTTTGCCATCCTCCCTCTAATAATTGAATTGCTATTGAGCGTTGTACTTATTAAGTATTGTACAAGTAATATGCCACAGGAACCATTGTTTTCTGGATAAACGCATTACCCTGGTTCCTTTGTGAGTAGGGTCTCCCTTGTTCTCCTTTTCTTACATTAATGGGAGGCCCAGCGAAAGAAAAGGGGTGACACCACTACCTGTTGCTGCTATACAGGAGGTAATGAGCGCCCATCTCCCTCCAGAAAGGCCACTCAGACACCCACTGGGCCTCTGGCTGGATAGTCGAACAACAGAGACACTGCCCAAATCGGCCCCCAGGCTGCTCAAAAGCAGCCCTCAGCTGGAACTCGGACCCGAATGCCCCTGTTACCAATCCGACGCTGAGTGGAATAAACCTACAGCTGCCGCCTGATACGCTTGCACAAAGTTGAACAGACTAGTTTGAAACCGTATATTTATTGACACAGCACATCTCTTCTTAAATCAGTTCAGTAGGTATTCGTGGAATTCAAGGAATACCAGCGCAGTTTAGTACAAACCATCACTTGTGAAAGAATAGCACACAGTGGCACAGATAGACAGAGCACATGGTAGGCCGGTGTCTGATATGCATCCAATTAGACGGACAGATTTGCCAGTCACTGTCTTTGTTAGAACAGATTCACAATTGCTTTATTATCTTTCCTGCTTTCACAAATTTGCTTGAAAATGCACCATTTGTCCACTCTTTTTAAAAAAAAATTCTCGGTGGGAGTACCCCCCGAATCCCCAGTAGGTTGTTTGGGCTCACTCGCTCGCCACAGTGCAGTAAAACAATTATTTTACGGCGTACCACTTTCAAATGTCACCAGCCGCCACTGCTTATTGCACTCACAGCCAATGATTTACACACCCTTTTATGTGGTTTTAATGACTTTTATGAGGGATCTAAATCTACAGATTACCCAAAACAAATCGTTCATCTTGACCTGTGGTCCCAAAAAACACTTGCTCTAAACGTTTTGTTAATTGGGGGATCCTATCACCAAGATATCCATTTTTAACTATTTGGGCATTTTGTTTGATGCCAATCTGATCTGGGATAGGCTAATTACCCAAAGATCCCAGATGATGGCAGCTTCTTGTGAAGCGTTTTTCAGCGTCATGAAAAAGTTAGGCCATAAGTCACTTAAGGAGATATCTACATTACATAGCAGCAAATACCTCTTAGCCGGCACATATGGGGCAGGGGTATAGGCATATGAAAGTCTGGGAACCCTGCAGGCACACAAAAATAAATTTGTGCGCAGACTCCTGGCAATCCCCAAAACAACGCCCAGTCTTATTTTACATCATGAACTTGGTTTAGGTTACCAAGAGGAAGATGCAAGCTTGGTTCTCATCTTATTATGGCTAAAAGTATGGGCCACTCCTGAGACACGTTCTTCTCGTAAGGTAGTAGAGGATTTCCTTAACCTAAGTAATATGTCAGCTATTCCCTGGCAGGTATATGTTAAGAACACTCATCGAGATCTAGGCTTGAGACAACTTTTTTATGTTCCAGGCAGCCCTGGCCCCCATCAAAAGGAGTTCTTAAAGCAAAGGTTCCTTTGCACATAAGCACAAAGCTAGAATAAAAAAAAATTATTGATATGGTTTCCATAATCAAATGTGTGGCACTTTCAACCACCCCAGGTACGGAACCGTACCTATCTTGGATAGAGAATACTGAATTAAGTTTTTTTCTTATTTGTCTAAGAGTAAGTACGATTCCCTATTCAGTGGCTTTCCCCCTGAGAGGTACTTGGGGCCATATTATCAAGAACGGCTTTAAAATTATCGCCGCTTTAGCGACAGGAAATATGCCCTGTAGAATTGCAATAGAAGCCCATGTTCACACCAGAACATGGACTTCTATTGTAATTCTCAAGGGCATATTATCAAGCCCATTATCGCTGCTTTAGCAGCAGTTTTCTGCCGCTAAACCGGCGATAATTTTTAACGACGTTCTTGATAATATGCCCCTCGGTTTGCCTAACTTCTGTGCTGCCCATGTGATGGAGTCTCCATTCAGTCTGCGAAGCACGTTATGCTCTTTTGCACACTGTATTGCATTTTAAGATCTTGTTTTTTAAGTCTTATTTTGCGTGATATAAATTTTAATACACATCAAATTATAAATGTTTTCTACTCTGCCATAAAACTGAGAAGGAAATACACCATGTGATCATGATTATTAGTTGCCTCGTGTCCAGATATAATGCACACAGTATTATTTATATCTTTTAAATTGCTTGGTTATACATTGCCTATCTGTAATTAAGTATTTCTGTATTTTAAACATCTAGGGCCAGATGTAGGTCCCAAATTACCGGTCGGTAACGGCCGAATTCGGCCGTTACCGACCGGTAATTGGATTTTGAGATGTAGGGCCCTTCATTTTACGGAATCGGTAAATTTACCGAATCGGTAAATTTACCGAATTCGGTAAATCAAGATGTAGGTGGCACTCCACAGAGTGCCACAGGCCCTTAAGAGTCGGTATTTTACCACCCAATCCTATTGGGTGGTAAAATACCGAATCCGGGTGTGCATGCACATCTGTGCATGCACAGCTGTGCCATGTGACACACAGACATGCCCTTAGGGCATGTATGTGTGCCACATGGCACACAAGCCTGCACTTGGGGTGCTAAAGGGTGTCAAAGTGACACCCCCTGCACCCTTGCTGGATTCGGTATTTACCGATTCGGTAAATACCGAATCGGTATTTCCCTTTGATTCCTATGGGCTCAAAAGCCCATAGGAATCAATGGGGAATACCGATTCGGTATTTACTGAATCGGTAAATACCGAATGTTACAGAATCGGTAAATCAAAATAATATTTTATCTACATCTCCCTCCTTCTAATTTACCGATTCATAAATACCGAATCGGTATGATTCGGTATTTAAGAGTCGGTAAATTAGATATACCTACATCTGGCCCCCAGTCTCAATGTTACGAAATGTAATACGCTTTTGCCGTGGCCACTATCGGAATTAATTTCTAGAAAGCTCTATTATTCTTTTAGTATTAGAACATGCTTCTGTGTTTTTTTAACTATAGTGTTTTATAGTTATTATGTTAATTAATTTCCATGCTGATTGTGTTAAGTCAAAGTGAAAATGATGTTTGTTTCTCTATGTGCCTTTATGGTTATATTTTCATCAAATACATATTTGACTGACTTGCTTTGTAGTGGTACCAAAATCTGAAAATATCTTTTATTATGCATTACTGATAGGCAGGCACCAAGCCTTCAATAACAAAGGCTTGGTGCTACAATGTTTCAAGACTTTTATAAAGAATGGATGTCAGGAAATCGATTTATACATCTACCCCCTAATATACGTTTGTAGGTTCTAAGCCTTTAGTCAATGTTTCTAGGCCCAGGGTTGTATTGGTGGGATAACATCGGAAACAGACAATAAGGGGGCATGTGCTAGTGTCAACAATAGTTAAAAAGATGAAAAGCCAAGTTGTACATAATGATATTCTCTCCTTCTGTAACAAATACTGACCTTGTCTAGTATTCCATGTCCATATGTCAGAGGAACTCCCAACTAAAGTGCTTTTGCCAACAGATGGAAGCACCTGAAACTGCTCTATGTTGGCTAGCACACCATGCCAAGGCGGCACGAAAGACTGTCCAGGTATTTAAAAATAATTTTAAGACAACCCAGCAAAGCAGTGGTTTGCTTTTGCAAAGATGTCAAGCTGATTTCTCCGACATACTGAGAGAGTAACTGGGAGGAAACAAAATGAGAAGATCATGGTATCAAATGCCCCAACTGTGAGAAATTGGACTGTTTGAGGGTTGGTGAAACCCTACTCAAACAACAACCACAATCCTTGTCACTAAATGAACCTATGATTACCCTTTGGTAGCTTGGCACAAAGCAGCTAGGCTAAACTTAGAGGCAAAGTGTGAAGTATTTATGCAGCACCTAAACAGTAATAAAGTAAAAACATAACACAAGGAAAAGCCCAACTTAGAAAAATAGAGTAAATATTAATAAATAGTTTGAGGCCAAAACAAATATCCTATCGGTACAACTGAAGCTATGCAATTTAAATATTTAAGTTAAGAGTAGAGCCAAAAAGCGCAAAAATCCAACTGTGGGTATCTAGTCGCTCTGGATCGGGACAAAGTCACTAGTTCAGGACGACTGTAAAGGAGCACATGCTGGATACAGGACCTAGTTAGGCCTGCCAAGGATTGTACTTTATGCCCTTGGTGTGAGGTTTGAGTAGCATTCCGTTGCAAGGCTTTATGTCATCCTGCGTCGGTTCTGATGTAGCTGTGCAGAGAGGCATCTGTCCTGCTAAACAGCAGATGTGCTGCTAGACGACATGGCTAAAAGACATTCACATTGACAAAGCCAATAGCTTGGGCATTCGAGACCCACTGGCTTTGCGCATGCTTGTTTTATATGTGCCCCCCCCCCCCCTTTGAAGTGGGAGAAGCTTCTATAGTCTCACCCTAACAGAAGGGTCTGAAATTTCCTGCTTCCCTTCACTGGTCCCAGAATGTCTAGCGTTACAATGGACTAGTGTGAAGTTTTGTGTTTGTGCTGAGAGAGCCCTTTTGAACTGCAAGTGTGGTAGGTGTCAGCTCTGCCCGTCCCATCTACTGAGGATGCCCCATACTGCCAACACCCAGTCCTCACTTTGTGATACTGTCTGGGAGGAATACACAAAGCCCACCTGCAAACTACACAGTCATTTGGCCCAGAATATAGGTATAAAAAAGTGGCACTTCAGAATTGTAACTTAAAATCTGACTTTATCATTAAATAGATTTTAATTATGATTCTTTAGAGATTGAACACAACATTCTTACCTACTCCCAATAAAAAGTGATCACTATCGGAATGTGTGAGAAATTGGGTTGTTGGTTGAGAGAGAGTAAATCCCTCCTCAACAAACAACCACAATCCCTGTCAGGGTAAACCACAAAAAGTCACTAAATTAACCTGAGCTTAGCACTCTGGTAGCTTGGCATACAATCAGTCAGGCTTAACTTAGAGACAATGTGTATTGTATTTATGAAGCAATGAAACAGTAATAAAATGAAAATACAACACAAGAAAACTCCCACACCAATTCAGAAAAATAGACTGACATTTTGTAAATTATTTGACACCAACTATCCAATCGATAGGACTAGGGATGAGCAATTTTCAAAGATTTATGGTAAATATAGTGACTAAAAGCACAATGTGCCAATCATGGTCATCTGGTCATGTGAGACTGGGCGAAAGTCACAAATTCAGGCTGACCACAATGGAGCACAGGCTGGATACAGGTACTAGGTTAGTCTTGCTGAAAAAATGATCTTCTAAAGTCCAGTGTGAAGAGTTCCATTTGTGTTGGAGGAGGCTGCAGCGAGAGTGTCGCAGATGGTCGACACTGAAGTGCAAAGAGCTGGCCGGGCGTCGTAGATGGTCTGCGCTGAAGTAGGAATATTCTATCTGGAGTCGCGGACAGTCGCTCCTGGAGATTTATGTCAGCAGTCACAGTGTGCTGTCGAATCTGTAGCACGAATCTCACCCCTCACATTGCGGGTCACCGCTGTGAGTCACTGTAGCGTGAAGAGTTGGGTCCACCGGAGCTTCGCATTGGCGGTCAGCAAGATCTTGGTGCAAAGTGACCCATTTGTGGTGGTAAATAGCTGGAAACTTTTTGATTTCCCCAAAGAGGAGCTCAAGTTATGCCAGGCCCTAGAAGGTGCATCTTGGGGATTAGAAACTCCCTCCAGCAGAGGCCAGCGGGGCCCCGGAAGTTCCAATTGCAGGTCCAGTTACAGCAGATCACCTGCGCAGTTGCAGAGAGGCTTCTGGAGCTTGTTATGTCCCTATAGCTCAGAACAGTAGGTCCGTCTGCTGACCCTTGGAGTAACTTCAGCCTGGGATGAACAGTGCAGATACAAACTTCCTTCTCAGCAAGCAGGACAGCTTCATGCAGAAGGGTGTCCCTCTGTAGTATCCACAGGTTGTTTTATCATGTTTTATTACTGTTTTATGTTGCAAAGGTTTTAATTAACCAAGCAATACTTAATAAACGAAAAGTAAAAATTTAAACTAAACACAGGTCCAGGTTTGTACTGAAGAATGGGTCCGAGGGACCCTTTTTTATACCTGGTGTCCCCTTTGAAGTGAGAGGAGCTTCTTGAGTTTTCTCCCCTACAGAGGTGCCTGGATGTCCCCTTCTTCCCTAGCCTGGTCCCATTCTGTCTGGGTGCCCAATAGGCTAGTTTGAAGTACTTTTTATGTGAGCTAGGCCAGTGCCTTTGAAGTACAAGTGTGATAGATGAGAGTTCCTCCCCATCCTGCCAGAAATGACCCATCCTGCTAACACCTACACCCTTTATTGTGATGCTGTCTTGAAGGAATACATAAAGGCCAACTGCCAACTCCACCTAGTCATGTTACTTCGGAATAGGCGGCAGGCACAAAATGGTTAAGACAAGAAAATGCCAACTTTCTAAAAGTTATAGGTAACAAGAGAACCAGGCTGTCGCCAGGGCCTTGAGTAAGCTTATGCGTAAAGAACAGAGGTTCTATATATATCACAATCAATGTACAAATAATCAAATAATCAATTTATACAATGGTATATAAAAACATTAACATGACCGCACAGTGAGAGACATGCTCGATCATCTCATACGAGTGATACACACGTGTGACAATATGTGATTAGGATTGTGTATCAAGTAAGAATAACACAGCCTATTTTATTCTTATGTACAATCTAATTGGATCCATAGAACTAGTCAACGATGTTTGATCCTTTAGACAGATAGGAGGAACTACACTGGGATAAAGATCCAACTTTTTAAATTACAATCCACTCTGCCCTATGGGCTGTTTATCTTATATGCTACAAAAGGGAGTTTGAGGCTTGGCAAGGAGGTTATTTTGTCAGTTAGCATTGGCAGCGTTAAACTGCTATCAGGCTGCAATGGCAGGCTGGAGGCATGTTTAAACAAGCATTTGCAATGCAATAAGTCTCACATTTACATGCGTATATGCTATAGACATTGTAAAGGAAAATGCATTTGATTTAGGTTTTAAAAACGAAAACAAAAATAAAAGGCATTTTTTTATTCACAATGTCAATAGCTCAAACTCGGGTAAACGCGAGACCTATTGCATTGCAAATGCTTGTATATAGATATGTTCGGTGCACTTCCTGACATTGGGACTTTCAGCTGTATGCTAAGAAGAGTAGAACTACAAAACCATCATACATATCTTATTTCAATACATAACCTAATTCTGTTTATGACATTTGCCTTCCACACGAGTGAAGATGTTAAATGCATTGAATTCATATATGTTACATTTATATTTGCACGTTTGTCAGGGACTGTCCCGGACTATGTTGGGAACAAAGTCAGGGACTTGGGCAAGGACTACGAACTGGGTAGAAAAAGTACACAGAAAGAGGAGTAAAGCACTGCCCAGGATCACATAGGAAGTCAGAAGGGAAACAGGATCCAAAGTGGAGGCCTGTACAAGTGAACAAGATAGCTAAGACTCAAAGGATGGGCACTTAAGAGGCAATTTAGCATTCAAAATAACTACACCCAGGATGAACGTGCAGACATATACACACACACTGAAGACTGAAGCTCGATAAGTTCCTCACCCACAGTTGTTATTACAGATACTGACTGCAAATACCCTCATATAGGATATGCATTCAAAGGCAGGGACTGTGGAGCTGATACCTAAGGTGATGTTATAAATGTAACTCAAAGACAAAACTCACAGTGAACAAGAAACACCACTTAGGTTGTCAGCTTTGCCCATGGATCCTGGCAATCAACCAGGTACACGCAAGGCAGAAACAACAGGGGGGTGGAACTAAAAACAAGCACAATGAACAAGGAGCTAGCAAGGAGGAGTGCTTAACAGGAAAGGGAGGAAATCACGGGGCACACTTGGCAGAAAGCAGGTAACAAAACATGCAAGGTAATAGAAGCAAGACAGCAGGAATAGAAAGTCTGTAAACTAGGAACTGGAACCAAGGAAATGGGAAGAAAAGCAGGGATTGGAAAAGGATATACAGAAGGGAGGCTAGAAGTGTATACTAGGATAGAGTTAAATCAGGAGCCAAGAAAAACACAGTAGCACTGAGGGCAGTGATGGAGCAGAAATAAGAATTGAGCAAAAGATCAAAAGTCAAGGTAGCACTGCAGGCAGTGCTAGTTCAAGGAAACAGGAATTAGCTACAGTTCAGGAAACAAGGAGTCAAGAGAGCACTGCAAGCAGTGCAAATCAGGAAGAAGAAATAACTGAAGCTCAGAAAAAAAGAATAACTATAGCTCAGGTACTCAGGAAACAAGGTAGCACTGCAGGCAGTTCTAATTCAGGCACAAGAAATAGCTATAGCTCAGGAATCAAGGAACATGGGTTAACTGTAGCTCAGGACTCAAGGATTATCAAAAGTGCAGGAAACAAGGATCGGTCTCACTGGAACACAGTTACAATGCCCAACCTTTGCCTGAAGGGAGCTGGAGCTTAAAAGAGCTCACAGTAATCACATGCATAAGGTGTGAGCAGGCTAGCAGCAGCCAGCCACATGTGAGCTGAATTCCTCCACCCATCCTTGGCCTCCAGGGGTGGAAACAAAGCCATGAGCAGGGAATTCTAGGTAACAGAGTGTCCAACATGAGCAGGCTGGCTTCAAGCATGAGCAGGCTAGCTTTCCTAAAACCCGGCATGCATTGCAAATGGATGTCAGTTTCCAAATAGTGACCAAATGGATGGAAGTCAGGATATGCAGGGGAGTATCTGGAAGCTTATTAGAACACAGGAAAGCCACACTATGCACCTCTCTGGTGGTGGGCACGAGAGTGCAGGGAGCGAATTGTGGCAGAATATCCCCTCCAAAGACCGGCTCCTGGAATCTGGAACTGGATTCAAAGCCTTTGCTCCTAAGAAGTAAGTCCATTCCAATCATAGATGTAGTACAAGATACCAGAGGACTGCAGGAAAACTGATGTAATAGGCTGTAAATTACCAGCAAGGAAGCACTCTGATGCAGAAGGCAGAATAGAATGCAGATTTGAAGAGTACAAATCCAATAATGGTGGCTTAGGAGCCTGAGTCAAAGGTGCTTGATGTTTAGATGATGACAGTCTGCAGTAGCTCTCTGAAAATGAAGGCAGATTGACTAGGTTCAAAAGCAGATAAAGGATTGGCAGGAGGCACAGAGGTCAAAGGCAAACTGGCTGAAGACAAAGGAGGTGATAAGAAACGGACCTGAAGTTCTGGCCCTGGAAGAAAACATACAGAAGAGACATATGCAGGAGACTTTAGAAGTGGGTATGCAAGACACCCACACCTTGGAGGCTTACATGTGGAGAGTTTTGTCTCGGATGCAGAGGATTCAGAGACTGAACGTATTCACACTGAGACCTCTGAAGGCTGGCAAACTGAAAGCACAGGGTCAAAAAGCAGGCAGGCTGGAAACTCTGGCTCTAAAGTCAGACAGACTGGAAGCTCTGGCTCTAAAGTCAGACAGGCTGGAAGCTCCGCCTTTAAAGTCAGACAGCCTGGAGACTCTGACTTTGTAGGCAGGTGAGCTGAGGGCTTGGGCTCTGAATGCAGGCTGTCTGGATGCTCTGGTACTAATGGCAGGTGGTCTGGATGCTCTGGTACTAATGGCAGGTGGTCTGGATGCTCCAGTACTAATGGCAGGTGGTCTGAAGGCTCAGGTACTAATGGCAGGCGGTCTGGAGGCTCCGGTACTAATGGCAAGCGATCTGGAGGCTCTGTTACTTATGGTAGGCGGTCTAGGGACTCGGGCTCAGATGACAGGCGGTCTAGAGGCTCGGGCTCAGAAAGCAGGTAGGCTGCAAGCTCGGGCTCAGATGGCAGCCAAGGTGCAGGCTCGGGCTCAGATGGCAGGCAAGCTGCAGGCTCAGATGGCAGGCAGGCTGCAGGCTCGGGCTCAGATGGCAGGCAGGCTGCAGGCTCAGGCTCAGTTGGCAGGCAAGCTGCAGGCTCGGGCTCAGTTGGCAGGCAAGCTGCAGGCTCGGGATCAGATGGCAGGTAAGCTGCAGGCTCGGGATCAGATGGCAGGTAAGCTGCAGGCTCGGGATCAGATGGCAGGTAAGCTGCAGGCCAGCTGAGGAATCTGAAAGCAGGAGGCCGCTTATAGACTCTGGAAACTCTGCAAGAAGACTAGCTGGTGGCAGAGAGGCACAAGGATGACAGACTTTAAATTCTGGGAATGGGGGTAGCCCGTGAACACTAGATTCTCTATTGTCAATAGTAAAATCTTCACAGTCCCTTGGCTCATTAAAACACAATGAAACGCTTTCTTCGGGATTGGTAAGAATACTGCTCATCTTAGAGTCTCCGATGACCAGACTCCCTTTACCATTTGGCAGTTCACATGTCTTAGTCAGAGGAAACAGGTCAGAGGTCACATGGTCTTTGGAATTTTTTTCTTTTTCTTCTGCATTACAAGGTGGTACAGGTGCATCAGAGCATACAGTACAACATTAGGTTCCTAACTTTTCATTATGTGGTGTGCTTGAAGGCAAAACAGCAAACAAGGAGTCAGGATTTTGTTTCTTCTCAGCAAGGAGGTTGACTTCAGATGCAGCAGTTAAATCAAGAGCATGGTCTGAGCCACAGTATATTGTCACATCAGGGACTATGTGGGTCACTGTTTCAGGTTTTGTCTGTATGCAAATGGCCTGTCTATGGGTTATCTCTGAGATAGAACTGACCTCACTACCAGGAAAAGAAAGCAAAGAGATGTTTTTTTTGTTTTGCCTGGCATTTGGGGTTCCTGAAAAGGACACATCTTATATGTAGCGCCTAGATGTAATTTAGCACTAGAAGACAAAACACCAGAGGAGTTAGAAAATTCAGACTTCAAACAAATACCTTTATCAACTGCCCTGTGAGACTAGGTATTATGGCCATTCTGAGTGGTATCTGAGTGATCAGCCACAGTATTATTCACACAATCGCTGGACCAGCTCTGAAGAGGAACGCAAAAGAGAGTGCAAGGCTTCATTCTCCATTTTTAAGGAGGCTAATATAGAGGTGGAAAAGTAGTCCTGTACAGAGGATTTACATTTCCACTTGTACTCTGGGTTATAGCATTGTAACAGGGTCTAAAACATGTTACTCTCCCGTTGTAATTCAAGAATCTTAGATTTAATTATATCCTGTGAAGACTGTAGATCTTTCTCTACAGGGACAGTGGTAGGCTTGCAATTTCACAACAAGCAACAGAACTAAATCTTGGATTTTGTTTAAACTGGCTATTAGCTGACTGTGTTCTAGTAGGTGTTTTCACTTTTTCGTTAATCTGATTGTTTACTTTGAATGTAGCATTAAACATTGTCTCTTTAGTATCAGTGACTGTGATCTTCACTGAGTCAGAAGACTGAGGTATATCGCTTGTATGGAAAACAGAGGTTATATAATGCATCTGCTCTTTCTTTGTCTCTTGTGTGGTTAAACAAGCTTTAACTGGTGTATTTGACCTACTAGTTTGGTAAGTGGTCGATAAATACTGTGTCTGGACTTCAAAGAAAATATTGTCTTGACAGAGGATCTCTGAGTTACAAACATCAGAAAATGTTCCCTTAACAGTAGCACTCTTTGAATTACTATTTTGGGTCTGATTCTGATTTCGGCCGGAAGGGCTCCGAACGATGGTCGGAGCCCTTCCGACGACCCGAATGTGTGGCCCAGATTCCTTTCCGACGAGCCATTCTGATGGGCTAGATTGGAAAGGAATCCGACTCGGATTTCCGGATTGCGGATGACAGGCTTGGAGAGCCTGTCCGCAGTCCGGAAATCCCTCAGTACTCCCCCGGTTGCCTCTTTACGACCGAGGGAGTACGATGGCAGCTTTTCACTGCAGTTTCGTGCTGGTGTGTCCGGCACGAAAAGGAAGTCCGAAGCTGTCTCTGAGGGCCCCCAGCTCAGCCCCCATGGGTGTGAGGCTGCCAGATGGCGGCCTGGGGGCACCTATGGTGCCCCTCCGTTGATCCCTGCACCCGGTGGCAGGCACCTTGGGGTACTGGCCACAGGGCGCAGGAATGAACTGCACCCCTGCTTTCAGCAATGCAGGCATGCATTCCGCTCGGAATGCATGCTTGTATTGCAAAGTATACAAAGGTCACATCGTACTAGCAGGGCTGTAACCGATGACAGCAGGTCGATCGGTTACAGCTCCTGGCCGATGTCGGACGGACTCAGGTCCGCCCGACATCGGAATCGGCCCCTTTGTCTTTCTGCTGCTAACAAGGTTTTCAGAAATTCGTTTTCATCCTGTAGCATAGAAGGATCAGCCAACCACAGGGAAAAATATTCAGCACATAAAAAGTCTGTTTTGTTCCATGAATCGATCTCTAGAATCTAAGGACTTTCTAATAGGGTGTACAGAACTGCGCTGCCTCGACAAAGGATTTCTGCCAACATACGCAGACATTTTGGGTCTGATGCTAAATATCTTGTCAAGAACTGACTGGGTGGGTTTTTTTGAAAAAAAAGGTAGCTAACTGAATGCAAAGAAACCTGGGAAGTGGCCCTTGAAATGTGGATTGGTTATTCTGTCAGGGACTGTCCCCAACTATGTCGGTAACACAGTCAGGGACTTGGGCAAGGACTGAGAACTGGGTAGAAAACATACACAGAAAGAGGAGTACAGCGCCAGAACACACAGGAAGTCAGAGGAGAAAAGGGATCCAAAGGGGAAGCCTGTACAAGTGAACAAGATGTCTAAGACTCAAAGGATGGGCACTCAAGCGGCAATTTAGCATTTAGAATAACTACACCCAGGATGGACGTGCAAACACACACACACACACACACATATACCCACAAACCGCGGGGATTGCACCAACCGCTGAAAATGCGGCCGACGGCCCTTGATGTTGGGGCTGTTTTGGATCCATTTTGTTGGCGCTAAATGATTTGCAGCGTCACCTGCCTTGCACGGATGGCCCACTAATGGCATTATTGTAATTATGTACATTTTGATTGACTTTTTAGAAGCTGATGATCTATAAGGTTTATATGCACGGACTGCTGATCCCAAAATGCAAAGCGAAATCTCTACAAGGCTCCACCTGGGGGCCAATAAAATGATGGGTTATATTTCAAGCAGCAGTCTTTGCCTCCTGATTTAAAAAAGTTCAATCTGCCTATGAGGAAGAACTACTTTGTTCGAAACGCGTCAGGCATCATACTTTACCTGTGGTTGGCGGAGAACGCTGCAGCCTTATTTGAACAAATGGAGAGTGCATCCGAAAGCTTCTGGCAATGTGAACCCTCATGTATTACGCGGTAGCCAAACCGCGGGGATTGCACCAACCGCTGAAAATGCGGCCGACGGCCCTTGATGTTGGGGCTGTTTTGGATCCATTTTGTTGGCGCTAAATGATTTGCAGCGTCACCTGCCTTGCACGGATGGCCCACTAATGGCATTATTGTAATTATGTACATTTTGATTGACTTTTTAGAAGCTGATGATCTATAAGGTTTATATGCACGGACTGCTGATCCCAAAATGCAAAGCGAAATCTCTACAAGGCTCCACCTGGGGGCCAATAAAATGATGGGTTATATTTCAAGCAGCAGTCTTTGCCTCCTGATTTAAAAAAGTTCAATCTGCCTATGAGGAAGAACTACTTTGTTCGAAACGCGTCAGGCATCATACTTTACCTGTGGTTGGCGGAGAACGCTGCAGCCTTATTTGAACAAATGAAGAGTGCATCCGAAAGCTTCTGGCAATGTGAACCCTCATGTATTACGCGGTAGCCAAACCGCGGGGATTGCACCAACCGCTGAAAATGCGGCCGACGGCCCTTGATGTTGGGGCTGTTTTGGATCCATTTTGTTGGCGCTAAATGATTTGCAGCGTCACCTGCCTTGCACGGATGGCCCACTAATGGCATTATTGTAATTATGTACATTTTGATTGACTTTTTAGAAGCTGATGATCTATAAGGTTTATATGCACGGACTGCTGATCCCAAAATGCAAAGCGAAATCTCTACAAGGCTCCACCTGGGGGCCAATAAAATGATGGGTTATATTTCAAGCAGCAGTCTTTGCCTCCTGATTTAAAAAAGTTCAATCTGCCTATGAGGAAGAACTACTTTGTTCGAAACGCGTCGGGCATCATACTTTACCTGTGGTTGGCGGAGAACGCTGCAGCCTTATTTGAACAAATGGAGAGTGCATCCGAAAGCTTCTGGCAATGTGAACCCTCATATATATATATATATATATATATATATATGTATATATATATATATATATATATATATATATATATACACACACACACACACACATTACTGCATTTAACAGTGAACTAGTACAGCATAAGTCATTGTAAAATATTTACCTTTTCTTCCATTACACATTTTACAAAAATTAACTTCTGAAACATGTTTAGTTTTGTATTCCAATTTTCCTTCAGAGATGCATTAACTTTTTCATCTTGTTTTCCTTCAGAAACTTGAACAGTATACCCTTCCCAGGACTTTGGGTTAACTTGCATTTCAATGCGTCCTACAAAGATAAATTCACAAAAAAGAGTTGTGAAATGTCTACTACTAACAATAATCAATTTAAACTGCAGGAAACAAACACATATAAAAAAAAACTTTGATTATATGCATGTACAACATAAGGGGTGTTGGAAAAAATGTGAGTGATTTAAAAATATGGCCTTTCACTTACTAAATTATTGAAAGAGGGCGTATAGAGATGTGTGACGTTGTACAAGTTCGTGTTAGCAGTCAAATCAGTCAGCAAATATGCATACCTACAAATGAATAACGATTTTCCAAGTTCTGTGACAATTATGATTTCATAAGAAATTAGGAAACTGGAAGGTTGCTTTGACACAGAACTCATGCAACATGCAATATAACCTTAAAATTAAGGAGTGGAGTAACACAAAATGTTGAGGAACCACTGCTGAATGTTGTGAGGGGAGCTTGAGACTCCTACATCTCACAAATATTCATAGACCTTAGGCTGAATGCTCCCCAGCCCTCCTGAAGGATTGCGGGTGCCCCTGCGTAAGATTAGCAGCAGGGGCCTGTACTGGGCCCCTAAGCTCGAGTGTAAAGGATGCATGGTATATACGCAATTCTCTACAGGCAAGACTGCTATTTACGTGCATTTGAAATGCCACTTTTTTTTATATAGATTTTTATTAACATTGCTCACAGATTCACAAAAAAAATCGCAGTGCTCAATATTCTTGAAATCTTTAGCAGAACATTGTACAATCAAATGCAAATCATACATTATCGAGGCGTCATCAACCATATCACACCTCTCCCGCTTCCCCCCCTGCTCCCCGGTACTTCCGCCAAGGACCCCAGATCTTCCTCCATTTCCTCACACACCCCCTGGCCCTGTCCCCTCCGCCCTTTGACACCAGTCTAAATCTCGGTGCCACTGGTCCCATTGTGGTGCCTCCTGCTCCCCCCAGCTCCTGGCTACGTTCCTTTTGGCCACCCCTGCTGCTCAGCCAGCCAGATTTCGTAATACCTCGACCAGTCCGTCGGGCCTTTAATCATTAGAAAAAACCATCTTGGTTCAGCAGGGACTGACAAACCCACCACTATCTCCATAGTGCGAGCCGCCCTGGTCCAGAGAGGAACCACGTTGGGACAGTCCCAGAGAATGTGAAAGAACGTTCCCTCTTTCTGGCAACCCCTCGCACACAGAGGAGACTGGCTTCTTCCCCAAGCAAACAGGTGTGTGCATGGTTAGTAAACCCGGTGCAAGATTTTAAAACCAAACCAGCCTAAACCGGACCCGCACTGCTATTTCCCGTGGGCTCTGCAGGGCGTCCTGCCAATCTTCGTCTTCTAAGCTACCAATATCCACTTCCCATTTCGCCCGAACAGACAGCAGGGGATCAGGCATTTTATTAATCAATTTGCGGTAAATGGTTGCTGTGGGCTTCTACAAGATGGGGTCAAGCAGGAGCCTGTCTTCCATTGGTGAGTACTCTGAAATTGAAGTCACTAATAGGATGTGGGCGCGCAAAGCATGAGAACGACGCAGGTAATGGTAATGTTGTGAGTCATGCATATGGTATTCCTTTTTTAGGTACTCGAAGGATCTTAGGGATCCCCCCTTCCATATAGCCCCAAGGTATTCGATTCCAATCAACTTCCAGCCCTTGAAGCCAGTGAGCCTCTTCACCTCCCTCCACTGGTCCCCGAACCAGAGCGGGGTTCTGCCCGTTATAGTAACTGTCCATCCCAGGAAATTATTAGCCTTCCTCTAGCACTGCAGTACCACCCCTGTATGTGAAGGCAAGTCACTCCGATGCTTACGCGAATAGAGAACAGGTTCGCAATTGCCATCCGGCCTGGCGTACCTGTCCACCCTATAGGCTGGCTCCAAGGCCTCCATGTGGACTCAGTCGTTAATAACCTAGAGCTGGGACACCCAATAGTATAATCGCATGTTCGGCAGGGCCAGCCCTCCGTCATACACCCCCCTTGTGAGTTTACTAAGCGCAATTCTTGGGTTACGCCGTCCCACAGCAGTGGCCGTATGGCCTGGGATACACGCCTGGCACTGGGTATGGTGAGTTCTGTAGGATATAAAGGAGGTGCGGCAACGCCAGCATTTTGAAGACCGTGGCGCGCCCCATCAGTGTGAGTGGCAAGGAGCGCCAATGAGCAACATCCGATGCCAACTGAGCCAGGTGCGGCTCCAGATTTGACAAAGAATTCTGCCCTGTCTCTAGTGATATACACCCCGAGGTATCTAAATCCCTCAGTGACTACCAGGGCAGGGCTCCGCGACGGGACCCTCGGTGGGCCCCCCGAGAGAGGGTATATCAAGGATTTGGTCCAATTAATCCTATAGTCAGAGTAACTACCAAATAGCTCAATGAGGTGGAGAGCCTGCGCCATAGAATGGTAAGATCTGGCCATGTAGAGGACCATATCGTCGGCCTATAGGGATATACGCTCCTCCCAGTCATCCGTGAGCGCCAAACCCCAAAACGACTGATCTCTTCTAATCCAGTGGGCCAAGGGCGAATAGGAGAGGGGATAGGGGGCACCCCTGCCTTGTGCCGTGCCCCAGGGGAAACACCGAGACGTAACTCCGTTCACTCTCACCCTTGCCACAGGCCTCATACAACAGACGCACCCAACTACAGAAAACCGGCTCAAAGCCCAGTCGTTGCAGGACCTTGAACAGATACGGCCATTCAATGCTACCGAAGGCTATTGAGGCGTCCAGCACCATCAAGGCCATCTGGGTGCCTCCCACGTCTTTAGTCATGTACAACACCCCGTGGAGGCGCCTCAAGTTATTCCGCGTACTCCTATGGGGCATGAATCCGGACTGGTCGACATGTACCACATCATGCAGGAAAGCAAGTAAAAGCGTCGCCAATGCTTTGGCCAAGACTTTGGCCTCCACATTCATGAGTGAGATGGGACTGTATGAGGAACAAAGGTACGCCGGTTTCCCAGCCTGATGTATGACCACAATCGTGGCCTCCCGCTAATCCGGCCTGAGCACCCCCTCTTGCCTTGCCTCAGGGAACATGCATCTCATGTGATCTATCACGACGTTGGCCTGTGGTTTGTATATTTCTACTGGGAGCCCATTGGGCCCCTGCACCTTCCCAGCCTGGAGGCTTCACCCAGTTCCAGGACCGTGAGGTACGCCTCTAAGCTGTCAGCCTGCTCCTGAGACAGCGTGGGAAGCGCGAAGTCCCGAAGGAACTCCTCACAGTCTGATTCAGATCTGGTGCATACAGGAGTGTACATCGCCTCATAGTAGGACGCGAAGGACTCAGCTAAGTCAACGCCTGACAAAACCAGGTTTCCCGTCTCGTTCCTTACTTCCGCAACCCAGGAGCGCTCCCGATCTCTTTGTTCCAACCAGGCTAGCAATTTCATACTTTTATTCCCTGCATCGTAAATCCGGTGTTAGTCAGCCAGGGAGTAGGCCTGCGCCTCACCCTCCGCCAATGAACAAAGTTCTCGCTGTTTGAGGCACAGCTTGTGACTGTGGTTTACCGAAAGGGCCCCCCCACCTCTCGCTCCAAAGCCTCAACCTCCCTCTCCAACTGCGCCACTTGGAGCGCCTCTTCCTTCTTCTGGGCCCCTATCAGCGCCTGGACCTGGCACCTCAAGACGGCCTTGAAAGCTTCCCACAGGATGACCTGGGAATCAACCAAACCCGTTTTTCTTCAAAATACAACTGAGAGCCCTCTCTCAACTTGTCTACTATGGAATCGTCCTTGAGATACTATGGGTCTATCCACGGAAGGTCGCCCTCGTGGTGATATGCCACTTTTAATGCGTGAATGAGGATGTTTATGGTTGCTTATCATATAAACTAGAGAGAGGACCTTGCAGAATAACTATTTTTTTGAGTTAAGAAACGTTTTCTTCAAGCATAAGATCCTAATCAGGTTAGTATGGATTAGAATAAACTAGCAACTGCTAAACAGGCTTGAGAGTATTGGCTTACAGAGACATTCCTTATCCAACTCCTGCAATGTGTGGGGGAGTCCTATCCTTAATGCACTGCGTCACCCTTACGCCTGCCATGAGGCAGGCGTAAGGTTTTAGCACAATAGTGTCCTAGAAGTAGCGCACTAAAATCTTATAGATTTCAATGCGCCACTTCTACAAGGCTTTTATGCGGGGGAACGCCCACCCTGCATATATTATACCTGATGTAGGTATAATGTGGCGCAGGGGTTTACAAAGTGACACATCTGTCTCAGATACGTCACTTTGTAAATAAGGTGCAACAGGGTGCTTTTTTTATGCTGTCGGTGCGTCACAAAAAGTGACGCACCAGCGGAGTAGAAGTGTTGCAAGGGCTCATAAATAAGCCCCTGAATATATTGCATCCAATGCAGTGGTTTGACATACAAAAGTGTTTTGCAATTAAGCTGTACAGAAGGTAAATAATTGTTGTTGAATGAACCAACCCTACAGCAAGAACACGAGAGGAGGTGTAGGGGAGTAGGGTCTGCTTCCTACGGTTACCCCCACTTTTTGCTGTGATTCTCTGGTTTTTCTACTTTAGTATGGCTGTGGTCCTGATAATCAGGCCCACAGCCTAGCTGTTCTCTCTCTAAATTGATACCATGTACTTTAGGTACATACCAGATTGGTTACTGGGTCACCCTTGTGAGCCCCTGTATAGTGTACCATAGGTACCCAGGGTATAGGTGCACCCTAGGCCTACCAGGGGCTGCAGCATGTATTGTGCCCCCGTGGTTTGCCTTCTAATCTGACACCACAGGTCCGTTCTTACAGCCTGGGTAAGGTGGTGTAAACACCCCTTACTTAGATATAGTATACCTATATCTATATACATATATAGACACATATACACCTATAAGCCAGTCCTAAGGCAGACCTCGACAATCCTGGAGTTAGAGTGCTTGGTTTCATTTGAGAGGGTGCCCTAGCATGAGCTGAGCCCTTCTGCAGCTTTCAGAACCATCTCCTTATAGCTGTTCCATGATATAGCCATGCAATATACTCTTAAGTGCATTATAATCCTCGCAGTTAATGCTAACTTTGGTTTGGCTTTATCAAAACATGTCGTGTAAGGTGTCAAACACTTTGGAATACTACCCCTCCCCACCAGTTCTGGTGGCAGGGGTAGCATTCCACCCTTCTAGAGGGAGAAGACATGTAGTTACTGTTAAACCCAGTTAAAGTTAAACAGAGCCCCAGCATCACAAAATGGATGCTGCTGCCACAGACACGAGTCTGCCCTCCTGCTGCAGACGAAACTCCGGCAGGGGAGACCTGGACAATAGGTTTCCTGTCCAGGGAGGTGCCAGCACCTCCCCAGACAGGCTTTGGTGTATTGGGGCAGGGAGGGCTGCTGCATTCAGTGAATGCTTTCCAGACACTGCCTGGGGCACACAAGGTGCTCCATTCATTTCCCAGATGAAATTCGCGCTGTGCGCCTGTTTGTGAAGGAAACAAACAATAAAATGCAATTTTTAGAAGAAAAATGGTCCTCAATGGAGAGTAGGGTCTCTAATATGGAACAACATCTCTCGACTGTTCAAGCTGACAGTCAGTCACGTGTCACGTATTCGCTGAGCTGAGCTGTGCTGCGGAACGGAGCGGAGCTGTGCTGCGGCATTGTTTGCTGAGGACGAGAGCCTTTTCTATCCAGAGCGGGCGGGCGGAGTGTTTCTGCGTACCTGCGACATCTTGTTTGTGGACATAGCATGGAACCTGTGCCCGTGTCAGACCCCCTCCCCGACCAAGGGGACCGCGAGCTGCCGGCGGAGAGCGGCGTGCGGCTCAAGGCTAGTGGTGTGTGGTGGCGTGGGAGAGAGCCTCCAGTCTCCGGTCTCCAGGTGAGGTTTTGAGCGGAGCGGAGCTTGGAGCCCGGTGCCGCGGAGCTTAGAGGCGACTTGGCTTGGCTCTCCTTCATCGAGGCGGCTGTGGCGATTGCCTGCCTTGTAACTGTCTTTGAAAATCATCAGCCTGCAGCTTGTAGCCTGTACCTTGGAGGCGCGGCTTGAGTGAGCCTTTCGCCGCTCCCCTGCTCCCCTCCCCAATGAAAGCCAGTGCAAAGTGGTGACTTGGATGTAAGGTAAAAAAAAAGCAGCAGAAAGAGGTCCCTTGTGAGCAGCAGGCTGCTAATACTGGCACCGCCAGAGCTGAGACAGAGAGCAGAGAACAGCATGAGTCAAAACCTTTGTCTGCGGTTGCTGGTGGGCGGGTGACAGTTTTACAGCTGATACTCGTAGCAGGGGGTGCCACCGTTGACGAAGCTGGCTGACAAGGGAGCCCCTCTTTGCTTTGTTCACTGGAGTACTGATGTTCTGATATACCTGTAGTGGGTGCAGGCTGGTTGCTGGCTGTAAGGGCTCAAAGCCGGGCCATCTGGACCCCGTATTCTGCCGCTGCAAACAAGAGGGGTAAAAGGAGGGGTGAAATGAGGGGAGAGCTTCTATCAAATTGCTTGTGGCACTAGGCTCCGCTTACGGGGGCCCAGCTGCCGGATCTACGTAGGTAGCAAACCTAGAGAAATGAGATCGGGAAGGGTCAGACAGACCCCAACTCAGAAACCCAAGAGCGAAAAGCAGAATAAAAAGAAAAAACAAGGTGCAAAATCTGAAAGTTGTGATACTAAGCAAAAATGCCCCCTAATATCACCTATAATAACAATGTTCAGAAACGTAGAGGAAGGCACTAAAGGTAGGACAGCCGCGAGCGATAGATTGCTTTTCCTTAAAGATCCCAGAGCAGCCATTTATTCCACATCAGCGGAGATCCCAGGCCTTATGACACCCCTAGCACCACAGACCTTTTCTCCACCAAGGAACGGAAAATACAAGGTACAAAACAAAGTGGAGCAAAATTTAAACTACACAATCAAACAATGGCTCTTGAAAAAACCTAGCCAAAGTGAGGAAAAGTCTAGCCCGAACCCGGCAGTCAGGGAGGACTTGACTAATTGTACCAGCACAGGTATGACACACAAAAAGGACATACACATGAGCAAAGTTCTCCTCCAAGAGGACAGGACAAAAAAAGAGGGCATCATTTTCAACATCAATAAAGAAAATTTAGAACAAACAAGCAAATGAATCAAACAGTGGGTTCGCTGGACTCTGACGAAAGGGCACTAAGCTATAGGGAAAAATCCTATTCCCAACATCAAATTTAAAACATCTCAAGGGGACCATATATCTTCTACCCCAAAGCCAGCAACGAACAACGTAAGTACAACAAGGCTTCAGATAGCCGCTCAGGTTCACCGGGTGGACCAAGATGGCCAAGAAGGCACGGCCAACGCTTGGCGGACTAAAAGAGTGCCAGCAACAACTAAAGAATCATGCAAATATCAGCTTCTGAAATGATTGGCAGTAAGCACTATGTCAACCCTCTAAACAACACCAATTTACAAGAACTCAAAATCACTCAAAGAAACAACAACAACAACCCCTTTAGGGAGACCGACGATACTAGCTATCAGGTTGATCAAGATCAAGATCAAAAACTGACCCAAGAATTAAAATCGCAGCTCCAACAAGGAGAGACACTTACTAACCTAAGTGTTTTCTCTGAGATATCTAAATCCTTACTGAATACATTACAGACAACAATAATGGCGTTTAACATGCAAAGTGACAAAATGGATATTCAAATAGATCTTATGAACATTATAGCAATACAAATTGCAGGGATTAATACCAAACTGGAAAATGTGAACAATCTGATTTCAAGAATCCAGGCAAAATATTCAGTGTGCATGCAGCCCAATTATTGACAAATTAAGCCTTTTGCCCACACTCCTTGAACAGATAATACTAATTAATGAATCCACTTTGGGAGGGAAAGAAAAAAAAAAGAACCAATAAAAATTAAAGTAGAAAACAACCAAGTTCACTTATGCCCAGAACCTAGCAAAAATGATGAAACAAACAATCAGGAGAAAACAACCAATAAAGATCAAAAGTTGTCACGTAAACAAACAAAACACCACAGAAAAGCACGTAACAAAATGCTCTTACCTACAGAGCAGTTAACAACAAAGATTTATCCAATGTTCTGTTTACCAAAGATAGGCAATACAACACCAGTCTCGGCCATTTCTACAGACGACCTCTCGACTAGTATCATGAACCAAGAATCGCCAGATAAAGATATATCAGCAGAAAGAAAAGGAGACAATAAACAGGGGCCAAAGAAAAAGGTCACCCAAGCAGGGAATATAATCGGAAACCAACAAACAACGAAGATAAAGGACATTAAAAATCCACAGAACAAAAGCGGGCATCGCACAGACGACATCAAAGAAGACCCGATGAGCCACAAGCATCTAGGTCCTACAACTAGCAATTTAGCAGCTCACAATGCCTTTGTAGAAAAAGCACTGGAAAATAAAGCTGCAAATAACCAAGACCAACTAAAAAAGAAAACGGATCGTTGTACGAGGGAAAACTGTGACAACGACAAACAAGAAAACTCAAACCAGGGGATCCAAAAGTGCGGAGATAGCACGATAGAAGGCCTGAAAATTGTTTTCCCAAAGGTCCAAGTGTTCGGTCTTAGGGAAACCTATCCAATGGTGTAAAATCAAAGGATTCCTCAACTGAAACAGGAAGGTGAATCCTCCAGAAGGAATATGGACCAGGAAGTAGACACTACCTATAGATCAGGGCACTGGGCGGACAATATCCAGGTCTTACACTCCGCGGTGGGAGACAAGAACCAACACGTTACCATAAAAGTTGAAATAAAAGACGACAAAAAGCAAATCAAAGTTGAAAATAAGGCAGAAGACCCAATGCCTCAGTTAGGTCATAGTAATGCTCCACTGAAACGGCAATTATTGCTAATTCCAGAATATGATTCAAAAGGGCATCATGATATACTGAACAGGGGGAATATATCGAAACTAACAGCAAGCATCCGAGCTTTAAAATATTTGACCTCAGCGAATGTAAAGACAGTAGAATTCATAGGAATGGAATGCCAAAAAAATAAGGAGCAAACATTGACAACCTGGCTGACTGAAGAAGACGTTCAGCACATTATAAATTCTAAGGCTCAATTTGAAGCTTGGGGAATTAAATTTCTAAATCCAGCGATACCACGCTATCCTGGCCCTTTAAATAGCAATCTTAACCCCAGCAATAGTAGTGGACAAAGGCAAAAAGAAATCACGCCAATCATTCAATCTCTCCTCAAAGGCGCAATAGGTAGCAGCCTCTCAATAGCACAGAAAAGAGAGCTACAGAACGTCCAGGCACACGGAACGGCTAGGGCTAAGGACAACTGGGGCTGGTAGCCAGGAGTGCTAAATTCGAACCCACGCCATTGACCAAAGGAAAAGAATCTAGCAGTTCAAGACTTGAGCAATATACAAATGCTCTTGTGGAACATCGCCGGGGCAAAAAAATGGCTGGAGAACGGGACCCATCCAAACAAATGGGAAAATGATGACATAATAGCATTGCAGGAAACTTGGGCACTAGACGATCTCCCCTTGACAAACTACATACATTACACAGTTCCAGCCATTAAAACCCAAACTTTCGGCCAGCCAAAAGGGGGCCTGGCAGTCTACATATCTACTGAGCTAAAAGTTGACACCGAACAGATGGCCTCATTAGGACCTAACATTCAACTGATCAAACTAACCTCTGGGTCTCCTAGCAGAATAAAAACCATCCTGCTGATAAACACATACGCACAAGCCTTGGCCAAGAACAAATTTGCCCATAACAAACAACTAATTGCAACCATTACAAATATCAGGAGCACCTTTCCCTTATGGGATTTGATACTCACAGGGGACTTTAATTCCAACTTAATCCATACCCCGGATGAGGACGAATCTCTAGTATCGGACAACATATTTTGAGGGGTCCCACACCAATTTCAGCAAACGAGGCCAAAAATAGATCACGTAGGCCAAGGCTTGGTAAATGCCCTAGAGTTTCTCGGGCTAAGAATAATTAATGGCAGAACGCCAGACGATTTCCCACCTAAACATACATTTCATGGGAGAAAGATAAGATCAAGACTGGACTATAAAGCTATCTCAGCACCATTGATGCCATTCCTCTCCCACTTCTCGATAGAGTTAACAACCAGGAGCGATCACTCTTACCAGCTGATACATTTCAGGTTAAAAATCACCAAACATCAGGCAAATGTAACAGTTGAAGGAAACATATATACGTTTGACCTAAAACGCCTAGAATGGTCAAATGAAACAATTGAAACACTACAGTCAAAAATAAAAAAGAAGATAGCCTCAAGCAAAGCTGGGACCCAGACCAAAATTCAAGCTTTGGAAAACTTCACGGCGGACCTAACTACATTAATGTCATCTGGACAAAAGCAGATAAACAAATATGGCCAAATAAAAGACTTGGGTATAACAACAACGCCAGGGCTGCGAGTTTTGAAATGTAAACTCAAAAAATCTATAAGAAGGCTAAAAAGAACAGTTCTTGACACAGTGGCCTGGGACAGGGTAAGGCAGCAAAGGAAACGCTACAAAAAAGAGCTCTGGGAAGATAAAAGAAAGAGCAATGACAAATTCTGGGCCGAACTTATTTGTAGCTCTAAAAAATCTAATTCAGAACAGTTCTGGGTAATCATAAATAAATTGCACAGACCAGCAAACGTATTATCATCCAACATACAAGAATCCGAGTGGAACATTAATGGTTTGAGGGGGAAAATTCACAATGCACATATTGACTCTATAGTGGGGAACACAGACATCGTAGTGTTGCACAAGTTACTACTTGTGTAACGATATATCTGTAAGAGACATTAGTTAGTGATAGATTCCTTACCTTAGAACACGTTAGTGATAGATTCCTTACCTTAGAATATCCCCAGGCGTCAGACTGGATCCGGAAATTTTTGCATAGCAATACCCCTGCGCGTCGGTAGGCGTCGTCTGCGGCTCCGCGTTCATCGTCGGCGTCGTTAGCGCCGGAATGACGTCGTCGGAGTACTTAGACGACGCCCATGCACGCTGACGTCAGTTCTGATACACAGCTTTTCCGCGCCAGATGCGCAGAGCCATGATAGAATCAACACTGGTGCCATGAAACTAGGGCCCTGAAAGTGATGACCTTAACCCTAGATATCGGTTCGCAGAACGGGGAGGATGGGTGGGTCGGTAAGGAGTCTATCACTAACTAATGTCTCTTACAGATATATCTTTACACAAGTAGTATCTTGTGCATCTGAAAGAGACACGTTAGTGATAGATTCCTTACCTTAGAAAAGATACCCCAGCAATACCAAACCCGGTGGTGGGTCTGCGAACCATCTCACACCAGAAAGTCCTGGAGGACGGAACGGCCAAAGAAGCCATCCCTCCGGACTTGACTATCCAGGCAGTAGTGTCTTGCGAACGTGTGCAGCGAGGACCACGTAGCTGCCTGGCAAATGTCCTGTAAGGGGACTCCTCAGCCCAAGGCAGTTGTTGTCACCGTGGCTCGAGTGGAATGAGCCCGCAATCCAGCAGGGGGCTCCTTTTTGGCCATGGAGTAGTATGCCTGAATACACAAGATGATCCACAGCGAAATGGTCCTCTTGTGTACCGCCTTTCCCTTCTTCGCGCCCACGTAACCAACAAAGAGTTGGTCATCCACCCGGAACTGGTGTGTGCGATCTAGATAATAAGAGAGCGCACGTTTTGGGTCCAGACGGTGGAGCCTCTCTTCGTCCTTCGAGGGATGCGGAGGCGGAAAGGAAGTGGGCAAGGTAATGGACTGCCCGATGTGGAAGGTCGTGATAACCTTGGGCAGAAAGGAAGGTCGTGTACGCAATACCACCTTGTCCGGATGAACAGAGAGAAAAGGTGGAGTAGAAGAAAGAGCCTGGAGCTCACTCACTCTCCTGGCAGAGTTGATGGCAACCAGGAAAGCAGTCTTCAGGGTGAGAAGACGGAGAGGACAGTTATGTAGAGGCTCAAAGGGAGCACACATTAGATAAGTGAGTACAAGATTCAAGTCCCACTGGGGCATCATGAAGGGAACAGGAGGGAACATGTGTGTGATGCCCTTCAGAAATCTATTTACAATGGGGGACTTGAATAAGGAAGGCTGATCAGGTAGCTGTAAGAAGGCGGAAAGAGCAGAAAGGTACCCTTTAAGAGTGCCCAGAGCAGAGCCCTGCTGGGCAAGGGAAAGAAGGAAGAGTAGAACTTCAGAAAGGGGTGCAGAGAGAGGGTCCACAGCCTTTGCTGTGCACCATGCCACAAATCTGTTCCACCAGCAGGCGTATACCGACTTTGTGGAGGGACGCCTGGCTGCCAGAATGATATCACAGACTTCAGGAGGCAAGTCAAATGGCCTCAACTGTCGCCGCTCAATCTCCAAGCTTGTAGGTGGAGACTGGACAGGTTCGGGTGCAGGACCGTCCCCTGCTGCTGCGACAGAAGGTCCTCCCGAAGAGGCAGACGAATCAGGGGATTGACTGACATGCTGAGTAGCCTGGGATACCAGTATCTTCGTGCCCAGTCCGGAGCCACAAGGATAACCTGGGCCCGGTCGGGCCTGATCTTCTTCAGCACTCTGGGCAGAAGTGGTATAGGCGGAAAGGCGTACAATAGACCGCAACTCCACTCGCGACGAAAAGTGTCTCCGAGCGAGTGCCGCCTTGGAAATTCCAACGCGCAGAATTGATGACATTGCGCGTTCTCTTCTGTGGCGAATAGATCTAACCAAGGCTCTCCCCATTGCTGAAAGAGGCCTTGCGCCACATCCGAGTTCAGACGCCATTCGTGATCCATCATGCACCGACTGCTGAGTTTGTCCGCCCTGACATTCAGAGAGCCTGCCAGGTGTTGAACCACCAGGGTCACGCCCTGATGTTCCAGCCACTGCCAGAGACGCAGAGCCTCCTGGCAAAGGGTCCACGACCCCACCCCGCCTTGTTTGTTGCAGTACCACATGGCGGTGTTGTTGTCCGTGAACACCTGCACTACACTCCCCCGGACAGAGGGGAGGAATGCCTTCAGTGCTAGACGAATCGCCCGCAGCTCCAAAAGGTTGATATGGAGCCGGGACTCCGCCTGAGACCAGAGGCCTCTTATCTCTGCCTCTCCCATGTGGCCTCCCCAGCCCTGGAGGGACGCGTCCGTCACAACCACGTGCTCCGGGTGGGGTAGGGAGAGGGATCTGCCACTGACCCAGTCGCGGTCCGTGAGGCACCACTGCAGTTGTCTCGCAGTGCCCTCCGAGATCAAGACATGATCGGACAGGTTGCCCTGATGCTGGGCCCACTGAAACTTCAGGTCCCACTGCAGAGCCCGCATGCGCCACCGGGCGTGATGCACCAGAAGGATGCAGGAAGCCATCAGCCCCAGAAGCCACAGCTTCAACCTGACCGAGACTCGGGATAATGGCTGAAAGATGGGAATCTGAGCCTGTATATCCCGAACCCGCTGGTCGGGAGGGTAAACCCGAAACTGTGCCAAGTCGAGAACCGCTCCGATAAAGAGGAGCTTCTGAGAGGGACACCGGTGCGACTTCGGCACATTGATGGAGAACCCCAGCCAATGCAGGAGGTCGGCCCTAGTCTGGAGGTGGCTGATGACTGTCTGGGGCGAGCCCGCCTTCAACAACCAGTCGTCTAGGTAGGGGAAGACTGACACCCCTAACCTGCGCAGATGAGCTACGACCACAGCCATCACCTTTGTGAACACCCGTGGGGTGCTGGTCAGGCCGAAGGGGAGCACAGTAAACTGAAAGTGCTCTTGGCCTACCGTGAACCGCAGGTAACACCGGTGGACCGGCAGGACGGGGATGTGAAAATAAGCGTCCTGTAAGTCCAACGCTACCAGCCAGTCTTACGGGTCCAGGGCAGCTAAGACCTGAGCCAAAGTCAGCATCTTTAACTTCTCCTTCCGGAGGAAGCCGTCGACGTTCCGCAGGTCCAAGATAGGGCGTAGGCCCCCTTTGCCCTTCTTGGGTACCAGAAAGTAGTGGGAGTAACATCCACACCCTACTTCTGGCCCAGGAACGCGCTCGATGGCCCCCTTGGCAAAGAGGGCAGTGACTTCCTCTTGCAGAAGTTGCAAGTGATCCCCCGACACGCGGTGGCATGGATGGAGGGGTCGCCTCGAAGGGGAGGGAGTAGCCCCTTCGGACGATCTGCAGCACCCACCTGTCCGATGTGATAGTGCGCAAGTGGGAGAGGTGAAGGCGAACCCTGCCTCCCACAGGAGTCACATGGGCCTGAAAACTCGGACTAGGAAGGTTTTGAGGCGGGTGCTGTGGAGGGAGGTGACACAAAGCATATCACGAAGATATCAAACAATAAACATCAATATTACATCCAACAATCAATATAAATTGCAGTGCAACAATTTTGCAATATATTAGGTCAATTCAATGATCAAAATTCTTTACATAAAAAAGTTACTACATTCCAAGAGCAAATAGAAACATGTATCACTATTATCCTGAAAACACACTAGTTGTTGCAATTGGCTCTTGCTGGGGTAGCCGACGCGTTTCAAGTTCGGACCATGAGTGTCCAAACCATCATCAGGGCTGTGTATTATTCTGTGTGATACTATATAGTTTAGCCTTTGATCGCTTCTATCGCTGGACGCAATTCTTTTCTTCAACTATCCAGCGAGGCAACTTATTCCATAAAAAACAGTCCTTAAAGTCAGTGTTTCGGCCTATAGGACTGCGCGTGACTGGATTTTTTTGATAATTGCGATGTCCTCCTGGTTTCTCTTGTTCAAGCGGTCTCTTTAAATTAGCCAGCTCTTTCTGTCTGTAATCGGCCTCCCTGCTCCACTTGTGCCTCGTATAATTGTGATACAGTGTGAGGCACAAGTGGAGCAGGGAGGCCGATTACAGACAGAAAGAGCTGGCTAATTTAAAGAGACCGCTTGAACAAGAGAAACCAGGAGGACATCGCAATTATCAAAAAAATCCAGTCACGCGCAGTCCTATAGGCCGAAACACTGACTTTAAGGACTTTTTTTTGTGGAATAAGTTGCCTCGCTGGATAGTTGAAGAAAAGAATTGTGTCCAGCGATAGAAGCGATCAAAGGCTAAACTATATAGTATCACACAGAATAATACACAGCCCTGATGATGGTTTGGACACTCATGGTCTGAACTTGAAACGCGTCGGCTACCCCAGCAAGAGCCAATTGCAACAACTAGTGTGTTTTCAGGATAATAGTGATACATGTTTCTATTTGCTCTTGGAATGTAGTAACTTTTTTATGTAAAGAATTTTGATCATTGAATTGACCTAATATATTGCAAAATTGTTGCACTGCAATTTATATTGATTGTTGGATGTAATATTGATGTTTATTGTTTGATATCTTCGTGATATGCTTTGTGTCAATTGTCCATTTAATAGGTTTGTTAGTAAGTGCTTGCTCTGTGTATTCTCTTTCTGTCATTTGAAATAATTTTTGTATGAAAGAACATGATTGAAAGGTATAAATAAATATACCGGACCAGATTTAATGCAATAGTTTATTTGGTCCTCAATTTAAAATAACTTTAGAGGGGGGCAATCTCGTTCAATATATATAATTATAACACACAAAAGTGTGTTATAATTATATAGGGTCCAGCCCTCCTTCAGCCCCACCAAGGGCCTACCTCCTTTTTGTGTTGAACATTTTGCGGCGCGTGGCTGGCAGTACGTGTGGGGCGCCCCTTCCGTGGCCACGAAAGGAGCGAAAGGCACCCGTTTGCTGGCATAGGGCCGAGAGGCCCAAGGACTTGGCCATAGCCCTGGAGTCCTTAAAACGTTCCAGTGCATGGTCTGCCTTGTCACCGAAAAGGCGACGGACATCGAACGGCATGTCCAGAAGTGTGGCCTGGACATCGGCCGAGAAGTTGGCGGACCGCAACCAGGCGTGGTGTCGAACCGCCACCGTTGTTGCCATTGCCCTGCCCAGTGAGTCCGTTGTATCCAGTCCACACCGGATGGAATAACGTGCTGCATCTCGGCCCTCCACAAGGGTTTGGCCGAGTTTAGCCCGGACCTCTTCCGGGCATTGTGGCAGCACCTCCGCAACCGTGTCTCACAGGGTATGGGTGTAGCGGCCCAAGAGACAGGTGGTATTTACAGACCGCAGCCCTCAGCTTACAGACGAGAACACCTTCTTCCCGAACTGTTCGTATCTCTTG
Source organism: Lissotriton vulgaris (assembly GCF_964263255.1). Classification (NCBI taxonomy): domain Eukaryota; kingdom Metazoa; phylum Chordata; class Amphibia; order Caudata; family Salamandridae; genus Lissotriton; species Lissotriton vulgaris. Next base: position 1,354,999,590 of record NC_141689.1, on the reverse strand, counting down.
GATTCCCGGTCGGGCGGGCCCGACGGGAATGCGGTCTGGGAATTGGAGGCCTGGATGACCAGGCTCTCGGGGGTGGGATGGGTGGACAAAAAGCATGGGTCGCCCGAGGCCGGGCGGTAGCGTCTGGCCACGTTCCTATCCACAGGCGGGCCTGTGGCGGGCTTGGACCAAGTGCCCACAAGAACGTCACATAAGGCCTCATTGAACGGCAGCAGAGGTTCGCTGGAGCTTGACTGCGGTTTGAGGACCTTAGTGAGGAGGTTAGTCCTCACGGCCGCGACGGGGAGCTCAAGGTGTAAGGCCTTGGCTGCCTTCGTCAACACTACACTATATGTAGATCCCTCCTCCGAAGCCACAGTCAAATCCAGTGTCTGGCGATGTGTCAAAACAACTGGCCTCCCCAAGCTCATATGTCCAGTCCTGTTGAGACTGACACTTCAATGCCAGAGGGTCCTCAGACCTGTCCCAATCCTCCTCGTCTCCCGTTACCTGTAAAACAGGATTAGAAGACGGGGCCTCCTCGTGGAAATAAAAATCTCCAAAGGCCGTCGGAAGTGGCGCCCAGCGGCGCCGGACCATAGGGAACATTGGGGACGGCGTCCACAGCGGGCGCCAGGGGCGACACCCGTGGGGCCGAAGCACCCGGCGGCGTCGGGGCCGAAGCACCCGACCCGCTAGGGCCTCCAGCCGGGACCGTGGGCCCGGAGGCGCCACGGAATCCGACTGAGGAGGGAGGGACCTCATGGCCATGAGGTACCGCTCGATCTCCTCCGGCGTCGCGCCGTGCCCAGGGACCCGAAGATGTGGGGCAGGCGGCGACGCTTGCGACTCCCGCGGAGCTGCGTGGGCGGTGTCGCCCGAGCCCCCGGCCGCATCGTGCGAGCGTCGGGGTGGGTCGGAGGAACGATGACGTCTCTCCGACCTCTCATGCCTCTTACCTGAGGACTTGGAGCCTGACGACCGGTGTCCAGTCCCGGAGCTGCGATGACTCCGACCTCGTGACATGTCCTTCGACCTCCCGTGGGACCGGGACCGGGACCTTTAGTGGCGCGGGGCTGACTGCCGGAGCTCGAGCCGCTCGCGGGACCACTCCAGCCTAGCCTTCGACGTCAGGGCCCGGCAGTCAGAGCAGGTTCGATCGTCATGGTCGAGGCCTAGGCACTTCAGGCACCGGCGATGGGGGTCCGTGACCGACATCAGTCGGTCGCACTTCGAGCAGGGTTTGAACCCGGGCATCCCTACCGGCACCGATCGAGTTGAAGACTCGAAGAAAAAGAATGATCAAAAAGATCAAAAGTTTAGTCAAAAAATGACTAGGGGTAGAGCTTCTCCGGATCTGCGCTAGCTGGGGCGTAAAAAAGAAGAACTGACGTCAGCGCGCATGGGCGGCGTCTAAGTACTCCGACGGCGTCATTCCGGCGCTAACGACGCCGACGACGAACGCGGAGCCGCAGACGACGCCTACCGACGCGCAGGGGTATTGCTACGTAAACATTTCCGGATCCAGTCTGACGCCTGGGGATATTCTAAGGTAAGGAATCTATCACTAATGTGTTCTAAGGTAAGGAATCACTAACGTGTCTCTTTCATATGCAGGAAACATGGGAACTTAATCCATTTATGCTACACGGTTATGCCGGCTACTATGAAAACGCAAAAAAAGAGCAATGGTTCGGGCGAGCCAGTGGGGGGCAGGCAATATTCATATCTAATGCGTTGCACATCGACCACGAGCAAGTGGAGATAGATGATTCGAACATTCTGATGGTTAAACGTAGCTACAAAATAAACAATCAAAATCCTAGAACACTATATTTGATTACTGTTTATATACTGCCCACTAACAAGAGTAGGGAGACAATATGTGGAACCCTGAATAATGTTCTAATTGATAGAATGCTCGAGGATCCGATAGCAAATTTTCTGATTACCGGGGATTTCAACCTCACTCTAATGTCATCACACCCAAGAGATGAAACCACGCAACTTCAAAACCATCAATGGTTAATACCTGATCAAGATCTAGGGATTGATAATAACTGCAACAAAAACAAAACGGGACAGAAATTTGTAAAGGATATGGAAGCTATGGGTCTTTGAATACTGAATGGTAGAGTAAAAACGGATGTTCCACCAAGATATAGTTACTTCCAGGATTGATTACACCATGACAACATTATATATGTTCCATAACATCACCTCATACCAACTAATGAAAATAAACGAAAGTGATCATGCCCAGCAGTCAATACTAATGGATATTGGAATAACTATGAAAAAGACTTACCAGATGGTCCAAGGGCATTTTGGTACTATTAACTATAAAAAACTGATCTGGAACATTGGTAACAAAGATGTAATGAATGATCAAGTGGAAAAGATCTTGGAAAAATGCCTGCAAGATACTGCATCAAAAACAGCAATTGAACAATGGGAAAATCTGACTGGGATGTTGACTAAAACACAAGGGCAAACTAAAACAAAAAAGCTTAAATACGGGAGTGAACCTCAAAAGCAAAATGAAGCAAATTTAAACCTGCCGCATACAATAAGGACACTGAAGAAAAAACGAAATAGGATTATCAGACTAAGGAAGAAACCGGATGTAAAAGCAGAAAACCTTGGAAACCTAAAGTTATTAATCAGAATTTGAAAAAATTATTATCGGGTGAGAAAAACAAAGCGAAACAAGCTATCTGGGCAAAAATATTCCATGCCAGTAAACAGAAGAATTCAAGAGACTTCTGGTACATTATCAATAGCCTTGCTAGACCCAACAAGCAAGCAGTCTCATCACCTTTAACTGAGCAGGAATGGGACAAGTTCCTGAGGAGACACTTGAACCAAGACTCTATACACACATCTTCGCTGGAAATGCAACAGGGGCGTAAATCCGACAATGAGAATGGCATTTCCTATCAAGATAGTGATACGGATATGCAATTTCCTATAGAAAAAGAAGAGATAATTAAACTTATAAAACACCAGAAGAACGGTGCCCCGGGACCAAATGGGATTCAGTTTGCCCTCTTGAAAGAAAATTCAGAATTATGGGCAACAATCCTACAGAAATTGTATTTAGAAGTTGTGCTGACAGGAAAGGTACCCAAGTCATGGCGCGGGTCCCTAATAACTCCAATCTTTAAAAAAGGAAATTGGGCACTGCCACAAAACTACAGGTTGATCACACTGCAAGACTCTGATGCCAAGCTATTTGCCAGAATAATATTAACTAAACTAACTGACTGGGTGATGAAAGAAAAAAGAATGCCCTTAAATCAAACAGGCTTTATATGAGGATTAGGAACTACCACTAATACACTGGTTCTCGCCCTACTTATGAACAAATCGCTTAGATTAAAACAACCCTTCTATCTTTGTTTTATAGATTTTAAATCTGCTTTCGATTGCGTCAACCGAAAACTACTTTGGAAAAAGCTCGAAAAAATGAAAATTCCAGTTCCCCTACTTAAGCTAATTCGCCTTCTATACTCAGAGACATGGGTGAGGGTGAGGATGGGTGATGGGCACACACTTTCCAGGGAGATTCCGGCAAATGAAGGTTTGAAGCAGGGCTGCGTTTTAGCCCCTCTTCTTTTTTATTTGTTTCTTGCTGACCTACCAGGAATATTGGACAAAGAAAACGCACATCTGCCGAAACTAGCTGACAAGTAACTCACAAGCTTGATGTATGCAGACAACGTCATACTTATGAGCCACACAAAAGTGGGCCTCCAGCGCTTAATGAGAAGGACCTATACCTACTCAAAGGAGAATGGAATGGTTATAAACGAGACCAAAACTAAGATTATGGTAGTTGCCGAAAACGCTAAAATGAAACATAAAAGCAAATGGTTCATGGATAAAATTGAACTTGAACAAGTTGAGGTCTATAAATACCTAGGCGTATTATTCGATGCAAAGGGCAATTTCCATCTACAAAAAACTGACGCCCAAAGAAAAGGGAACGCACTAACTGCTGCATTTAGAACTGTGCAGAAGTCTCTTCCCAGCCTGACCTATGGTCCTCTCCTGAGCATTGTTGGTGCAAAACTCTTACCAACTATTACATATGGTAGTGAAGCTCTGATGGGTAAAGACAGTGATACTTTGAACAAAATCATAACCAGAGTATACCGAGCGCTTTTCCATCTCCCAGTGAACGCTTCCCCGGCGCAAGTAAGGTTGGAGTTTGGCCTAACAAATCAACAGTTCTCAAGGCAAGCCCATTTTAATAAAGTATGGAACCAGATAAAAAGTGACTACCAAAATGAGATATCGTTGCTCCTATGGAGAGAAATAAAGAAGGTCACTAACTCTAGTGCAGCTCTTTACCTTAGAGATGCAATTAATGAGTTTGGTGTCATGTCTATATGGGAAACGAATATAACCAAGTCAACATTTAAGAAAATCATTAATAAAACCGCAGACCACCTATCCATTTTAAAGGATAAGGCTACCCTTATCAAGAGAAAACATGCCTGGACAGTGCTAAATGGCTATAATAAGAAGGAGATACAACCATATCTGAAAACCCTGTGGACGGAAAAAAACAAGCAGGTGCTCCTTAAAGCGAGATTTGGATCCATGCCAGGGCTATGTCATCTCCCCCCATGGGAATTTCAAGAAACCCAAACGAAATGTAGACTATGTAATACGGGCGAGGAAGACATTCAACATCTTCTGTGTACATGCCCTGAACTCCTTCAAGAGAGGAAAACATTGCTTAAGGTTCCTCTCAAATCACGCGGCATACGGACATGCAGGCAAGCCGTGATTAGGTTATGGTCTCAAATGATATTGTTTTAAACGCTTTCTTTGTAAAGTTCCTACTGTTAGTTAAAAGGAAACTCGGAGACGTAATTATTGCAAATACTTAAATTGTTTGTAAAGGTCACAAAATGACATTTTATGTGATTTTATCTTGGAATATATGTTCGAATTTTGTTTCTTTTAGATGTGTAATGTTGTAAGATTTTAAATAATCATCACAATAAATTACTTTGACTTTGAGTGGGTGAACTTTCTAACAACGAGGTTCATAGAAACATCGACTCAATAAACATCCGGAGGAAACAACCACGATCATGCTGAGGAAAAAGGTAAGCCCAAAGGGGTCACTGAAACAACTAGCCCAGAAGACGCCATAACTCCTCATAAGAAAGACCAATCGGACGTGGGGACAAATCTAACGGAGGGAAATGTTTCCCCGATACCAGCGACAACTTATTCGTTCCTCTCAAGTGATGGAGTTAGATGCATAATCAAGAAAGGCAGAAACGATGGTTTACACGGCCCCAACGGAATCCCTCAAGCAATCTTTAAACACGACACTTCGTTTTGGGGTAATCATCTCTTTAATTTATATCAAGAAATAGAGTGCCTAAACAATATACCAGTAAATTGGCAAGGCTCGATTCTGACCCCTATATTTAAAGTAGGAGAAAGATCAAATCCTCCACACTACAGGTTGATAGCCCTGCTGGACGTAGAGGCCAAATACTATGCTACTCTGGTGCTAGAAGAGCTCAAGGCATGGTCTGATACTCTCAATCTTATCCCGGCCAACCAGACAGGCTTCAGGCAGGGTTTAGGGACGACAACGAATATTTTAGGTCTATCACTAATTGCAAATAAGAGTAAGCAGAGGAAGCAACATCTTTACCTCTGCTTTATAGACCTAAAAGCAGCTTTTGATAGTGTTGATCGTCACCTCCTGTGGAAAAAGCTGCAAGCATGGGACATTCCGGAAAGGCTATTAAAAGGCATGTTGCTATTTTATTCAAACACGTGGCTAAGAATCACGATAGGTGATGGGTCCAGATTATCAAGGACGCTGACAACTACTAGAGGCCTCAAACAAGGATGTGTTCTGGCTCTTCACCTCTTTAATTTGTTTTTGTCTGACCTCTCTCAAAGGCTGGACTGTACTAACTCCCACCCACCGAAACTTGGTAAATTGAGTCTTTCTCATCTTTCATACGCCGATGATGTGGTGTTAATGAGCCAAACAAAGATCGGCCTCCAAAGATGTTTGAACGAAATGTCATCTTATATTTCAGAAAACAATCTTGAAATAAACATATCCAAGACTTAAACAATGGTGATTGGGAGCCAACAGAGAAGCAAACAGACAATCTGGCTTAATGGTAACAAACTAGAGGAGGTAAAAAAATACAAGTACCTAGGACACTATATTGATAACACCGGCACCAAAAAGACTTTGACAACCCAGGAACAGACTTTGACCAAACACCTGACATCAAAACAGTCAATGTTCAGCTCAAAATTGAGGGACGCTCCAGCAGAAAGGAATTCGATGTTGAGATAGAGCATGGCCAAAGCTGAAAATGTCACCACAGTCACCGGATCAATCCACAGCACCGTAAATGCCTGAACAGGAGAGCCAGAGGAGTATTTGCCAAAAATCTCCACTTTCCAAAATGGCTTATTTAAAAGCCAAAAATATCTCAACTACTTTAGAAGAATTTTTTTAATTTATTTACGCGATGGTAAGAAGATCTATGATGCTCCTTGTGTTTTTTGTACTTCCGAAAACGTGAACAAATCCTATAGTTAAAATGTTCACAGATCTGAATTTGCACCTTATAGAGCCTACCACCAGCTTTGCCTGCCTCTCACAAATTGCCTTTGAGTGCGTCAGAATTCACAATGAGCAAGAGGCTGTGTACTTGGGATTATCCAGACATAACAATTAATATGAGTGCAGTTTTGTGAGCCACACCAGTCAAGAGGTTTTCGAGCAGAGTTTAAAGACTGCAGATTTCATTGAAACCAACCTCCAAACGCTCAAAAATTTTACAAAATCCTGAAATAAAAACAAGAAAACTCAGCCGTATCCAGATCCTTTAATTGGCAGAGGAGGAGAAGAAAGGGATCTGGTGTCATCAACTGCAGGCGTTCCAAACGGTAAGGTATACACAACGGCACACCTAATGGCAGGATTTACATACTTTTTTGGCAGAGTTGCAAGGATCCATCTAGGATATTATAGAATTATATCTAACATTGGCGATTTATAAACAGTAGAACCGTTTCTGGGCCCAGCCTAGCACCTGGGAACAGGTTCATGCAGGGAAGCTGTGGGAGCATATATCCATTAGAAGCAACTTTTAAAACTTGTAGTTTTTGCTGCCTGGAAGTAAACTGGAATTCGTTCTTTTTAACAAGCTGCTACCAATCCAGTCAATGTAATGAGCATTCCAGATTATGTTTGAACATTTGGCCTCTTAGAGGGCAATGCAGCTACATGTCGGGACAGGAAGACTTAAGCGGTATAAAAACGTAGCAGTGATGATTCACCAGGTGTGTACAGAAACAAGTTACAGCAGAAAAGACTGCCAGCTAATCAGCTTTGGGGGCACACAGAGAAGCACCGGACCTGTTTTGCCCTTCCCAGCACCCGGGGGGACTGCAACGAACGCACACACCAGTGCGTGGGCACAGGAACCACATCTTCCAGCAGCCCCAGTAGTCGCGGACTCCAACGTCACCGCGGCAGCGCCAGGAGGCGCCTTAAAACCGCGACAGGGCTCCTGTGGCGCGGGACGCCAGCTAATCAGCTTTGGGGCACACGGAGAAGCACCGGACCTGTTTTGCCCTTCCCAGTCCCGGGGGGACTGCAACGAACGCACACACCAGTACGTGCGCACAGGAACCACATCTCCCAGCAGCCCCAGTAGTCGCGGACTCCAACGTCACCGCAGCAGCGCCAGGAGGAGCTTTAAAACTGCGACAGGGCTCTCGCTGCGCTGGACGCGAGCGGGATAAGCCCGGGCCCGTCCTTGACCATCATAGCCCAGAAGAGGCTGAGCTGGGCCACATCATTTGCATTATATTATTTGGACATTGTGGGACAGCTACCACAAAGGTACTTTGATTGTGAGCAAATTTAGTGGCTCGAACGTTATTAATTATTTTCATTCTCTCTTTTTTTTTTCTTTAAATCCAACTTTTTATTGGATTAGGAGATCTGGTCAAAATGTTAATCTTGTATACAGTCTTTTTATAATCCAGTCTACTGGGTTCATTTTGTTAGTTTGGGGTCTACTAAATAAGTGTGTTGCTCTGTCTTTAGATATTGTGTCATCCTTGTTCTAATTTATTATAGTTTTTTTTTCTCACCTCCGTTGGGACCATATACATTTTTGTATTTATACACCCTGGTAAGGTGCCCACTGTATTCCTATTATAACAATGAGTAAAACGAAAGTAAACTTAGGAAACAGGGTGGTGGGAACATTAGATGCCTTTATCCTTACGGCAAATACGGAATACCAGATATAAATACAGAAGACAGAACAAAGGCTATCTTTGGACCTGCAACGCTCAATAGAAAGGCTCTCCTTAACCCCCACATTGCCTAATAGCCCGCGCATTACTATCGAGGAGGATCCCATAGATATTTTATCTCTACCTCAGACACCTTTAAATGTGGATACCGTAATACCTATTGAACCAATGGTAGTGATAACAAAAATGACTACGAGGGGGAATCAGTCTAAACCCAAACCTATAAGAGCGAATATTTCGACTAGCAAGGGCCCAAGGGAACAAAGAAAATTGGGACACAGGGACCCACAGAAGGTACACGTCCACAAGATCATATGCCAGATACTGATGAGGCAGACCCTATTTTATCTAGGTCCCAGATGTTGCCTGATGGACTATCTATGGGACAGGTGGACACGTCTCACTGGACGAAATTAGAAACAATGTTATCAAAATTATTGGATCCAATCCATAAGAAACTTAGTAATATTGAAGATAGGCTAACTCAACTGGAGGTTACAGTTGGGCATCATATTATCCCCAGCTTAGATATAATAACCACCAGTGAGCCAGCGATAACAGTGAATGGTATCACCAGGGACCCCAATGAGAAACAAAAGGGAGAGCACCCAAAATATCTAGGGAAGCTAAAGGGGCTCTAGGCCAATCTATAAGCAATGTTAGCTCATCCGCCGATCGCAGCACACCCTCGGATGTAACTGACACTAGAAAGCATCCTAGCAGTAATGGCAATGACAATCCTGTGAGAAGTGGGGAGGGGTCTGTTAGTGAGCACCACTTCCAGGAACCACAGATAGTTGATCTACCCCAAGAATCTTCCCAGTACACAGTAATATTAGGGAATGTTCCCCAACTTAAGGAACATGCTAAAGAGAAAGAGAATTATGATCAACTGAAGAATAAACGAAACCAGTGGTTCTCTAATAATCTCTATCGGGGCCAGGATGTCCTTAGGCATATAATAATGGCTCGCAGAGTTAAATGGATTGGCAATCGAACAAAAATGTGCAATGGTGATTGTATCATTGTTAATTTTAATAACCCTCGGACAGCGGAAAAAATTCTGAATGAGTCACAAAACCGTCCTCTGAGAAATGGTTCCAATGTAAATAATTTACCTCTGGGCTATTTTTATGTACAACACTCGAGTAGGAATCAACAGCACTTTCCCTGACCCTATCCCAGTATGGGTGAGGATAGATCTCACCAGCCATTAGAACTGGGTAATAGATTCTCTCCCTTATCTGGGCTTGAAAACTGCGATTGACTATGGGAGCAGGTGGAAAGGAGATCAGCTATAGTGAAACTTAAATATGCCATTGTCCAGTGTTGCACAGACGACCCCCACCAATAACTTTTTATCATGGAATATTTCGGGGCTCGCTAATAAATTTTGCGACCCTATTTGGCTAGCCTTTGTGAAACAGTTTAGGATAATTAGTCTACAGGAAACATGGGCGACCAATTGTAATTTCCATCTTGGTGGATATAAGGCCTATTGTGTCCCAGCCATCGCCTCGGCAAGTGGCAGGCCAAGGGGGGGACTGGTAACATACATCTCTGTTGGCATTAAGTGCCAGGTCAGGATGATTTCCCATTCATATCCAGGCATTCTGGCTTTAACTCTAAGTAGGGGGCGAACAAGGTGGGGTTTACTAAATGTTTATTAGTCCCCAGCTGCCTCTTCTGATGAGAGTAACATTATTGTCCAGGCCGATTTTATAAGAGAACATATGGGGAATAATCTTCACAGTATGATAATTTCGGGAGATTTTAATATACATCCCTGTGGAAAACCAACTACCACTAGCATTGCTGATTTAGGTTGCCCCCTAATATCGGGATTCCATTTTGAACATACGATCCAAGGGGAACATCTTAATAACATACTGATTGAATATGATATGGGACTTGCTATGTCCCTAACAAGTCCCCTGTCTACATTTATTATACCAACATTTAAAGGGAGGGGAAGTGGAACCTTTATTGATTATATATTATTTTTGGCATCCCTAGAATCAGCCCTAAGTGGATTTACCATAAGTGTTAATGAATATAGCGATCATAATCCGATATCAGTTCATATAGGTGGCTCTTTATTGGAAATTGCACGCAGTGATCCGGTAGTAGGCTCCCTGAGGACCACAGATGGTAAGCGCAGGTTAAGGTGGTCTCAAATTTCACCCAATATATTTTATAATAAGGTGAAGAATCACTGTAAGGGGGAAACAGCCACCTGCATAACACAAGGAGTTGACTCATGTAGTATCCTAGCGGCCTTTGCTGTTATGACCACAAAAATAGGGAATATGCTGACAAAAAAGGAAGGAAATAGAGCCAAACAGGGACCGAGATGGTTCGACACTAATTGTACTAAAGCAGCCAAAAGCCTAAGAGAAGCGTTGACAACTAATCCTAGAAATCAACTAGAGGTACGCTCCTGTAGAAATGATTACAAGCTGACCCTTGCTAACCGTAGGGATATTATGAAAGATGAAGCCTGGAAGGAGCTGATAGACTTTAGCACATTAAAAAATAGCTCAAGGTTTTGGCAAGCTGTAAACGGGCCTCTGTTTCAATCAGATGGAGGGGATGGTTTGGTGGCACATATAAGTGAAGGGGACTGGGTTCTTTATTTTAAAACAATGTTTGATAGCCCACTAATGCATATTAATGGGATACAAAGACATGATATTGACTCAGCTATTATGTTCACCCAAAACGAGATTTTAGATGGAATCGCAGGTTTAACTCCCAATAAAGCTCCTGGACCCGATGGGATTCCTCCTGATTTATTTAAATCTGATACCAAGTTTTGGGCACCCATTCTAGAGTCTGTGTTTAATGCTGCTATTAAAGAGGGATGCCCGGAATCTTGGGCATGTTCAACAATAGTGCATGTATTCAAGAAGGGTGATAGAAACAGCCCTTGTTGTTATCGACCTATATCCCTTATTGAATCGATAGTAAAGGTGGTGGGATGGGTTGTTTTGAAAAGACTAACTGACTGGACAAATAACAATGGTATACTATCTGATTGTCAGTATGGGTTTCGCGGCGGTGTTCGACCACCGCCCAGTGTCTTAACTTATATTTAATCCTTAATAAATATATGGTAGTGCATCCCGGTTCGATTCACCTTGCCTTCATGGACTTGTCTTCTGCGTTTGATTGTGTTAATAGAACTAAATTATGGCAGTCCATGGAGGCAAGGGGGGTTGATGTGGACCTATTGACGCGGGCTAATGTTAGGTACACTAAGGAGCTGGAGGTTACCCAGGACTTCCCTATTAAGAAAGGGGTACGCCAGGGCTGTATAATGGTACCGTTTTTATTTAATTTTTATATTAATGATTTAGAAAGCACCCTGGTGGCATCCAAAGCAGACTTCCCCTATATTGAGAAGCGGGGTATACCAGTTCTGCTCTATGCAGATGATGCTGTATTATTGGCACGGACAGAACTTGGTTTGCAAACTCTATTAAATGCTTTTAAGGATTTTATGAAAAAACTGGATTTAAATATAAATAGTACCAAATCATAAACTATGAGAATTGTGAAACGCTCTATAAGGGCATTTCAGTATAGATCTGGCGGAGACATAATTCTGAGTCCAAAGGTTATACCTCGGAGTTCTTTTTGATGACCAACTAAAATGGGACCCTTTGATCCAAAAAAAAAAGGGGGATATGGCTCGGGCAAATACGGCAATCTTTGATTTTACTTTAAAGGTGGGAAAATAACCTATAGGAGCCATGCTACAGGTTTATAGAGCCAAAAGTATAGCAATAGCAAGCTATGGTAGCGAGTTCTGGGGGCGAGGTTCTACCAAGCCATTACAGATTGAAGAAAATAAGTTCCTAAAGAGTCTACTATGTGTCCCTCAGGGCACGCCAAATTTAGTAGATCATGAGGAATTGGGGGTCCCTTATCTGTGTGATCTTGTGACAATGCACCCCCTGATCTTTTGGCTGCAATGCTGGCTCAATCGGTATATCCCCCTTACTCATGCAATACTTAAAGATTGCATGTCGCTCGACAATAAGGCCCGAATTTCCTGGTTCAGCTACTTAAAAAAGAGTTTTGATCAACTGGGAAGGGGCATTTTATTTACCAACCCAGAATCCATTTTGAAGAAGGATATTGTATTAATCAAGACTGCTTTTCTGACTCAGAAAAGACTAGATAGGGAGGCCGCAGAGTCTATGAAACCATGTGTCCGGGCCTATCTCCCCCTTATGACGTCTCTTTCTGTAGAACCCTATCTCTTGGGGACACTTACCTCACATGAAATGTTCTTATTAACGAGTCTACGGATGAACACCTTCAATCTTTTGCAGGCTAGACCAAAGGTGACTTCCAGAGGCCAGGTGTTAACCCCTTGTAGTTGTGATGGGAATTCCCCACAGGATCTGTTACATTTTATGTTTCTCTGCCCATTATATTCTGATCTTAGAAAACTCTTTTTGGTACCAATTTTAAAGAAAATGAATTTTAAACAAGTCAGACCTGCACTGATGTTTCTACAATTATTGCCCATTGAGTGTATATATTTTGTTAGCTTTTTAAAGTCCACTGTGAAATCAAGATATTTTATGGATATTTAGAGTACTTAATTGACTTGCTCTCCATTGTTATTGTAATTATAATATTAATCAGACATACCTTACCACTGCCGAATATTTGTCATATGTATGTGTGACTTTTATAGATTTATAACCTAAATCCGAATAAAGATATTTTGATTGACAACCACAGCAGCTCACCTTTTAAGTGGAAATCCCAAAAGGGAGATCAAGGTGGCAGTCAATCTGAGAGCCTTTTCATCCATTTGTTTGTGTTAACAGCAGGAGATAAAACATATTTCAGCAAAGGGGTGTTAATTCAAAATATCCTGAGCAGTGAACCTGAAAGTAAATTTTAGACTCTCACAAGGTTATGAATGGTAGGGTGCTCCTGAATGAGGGACTCGATAAAGGTTTGCAGTAAGTGGAGAAAGGAAGTCATGGAAAATATTATTGGCTTTCCATAGGATAGTCATCAGGATTAGGTGTGGGGAATTCTCCAAACACTGATTAATGCACAGGATAAGATTGGCACCATTCTCTGGAGAATTTCCTTCTGCCTGTGACTAACCTACCAGAGGTTGAGCATGGATTCACATAAAACTGCCTAATGCCCTACACTAATTGTGTGTAATTAAGTTGATAGGGGCATCCCCTTCCTAAAAGAAAAACCCAATTTATGACATGTGGCAAATATAAATGTTTGTGAAAGGATGAAGATACTTTTCAATCGTCCTTTGCTGAGTACATTGTTATGTTTTTACAGGTTTATGATGCCATCTTTGAGTTTTCTGAGAGTAATCGAAATTTGCCTAGCTTACGTAACGGTAAGTTTCAATTCTATTAAGGACACGGAGGCGAGGATTATGCTATATCTTCCTTCGCTTTATTAACATAAAGAAACCACAGCAGCTTAGGAAAAGATATAATAAGAACAAAAAATGCTTTAAACATAAAGCATTGACGTAATGTTCAACAAAAAATCAACAACAACTCCCAAGAGTCTCTTTGTTATAATCATAGTCCACAGTCCTTTGTCACTGTTCATCATCCCTATATAACCGGACTTCCCATCATCTTCCTCCTCTTTCTTCGCGCAGATCACGCTAAGCCTCATTGGTCCTGTTTAGCACCGTCGTTGCCTGCCAAAAAAGGAACAGCATCAGCGAGGTGGCCCAGGAAAAAGTTACAACAAGGCGAGGAGCATCAGTGAACAACACAGTACAGACAACGTAAAGGAAAACGCTTTACTTACTGCCATACGGGTGGGTAGAGACACCACCGTAGTCCGGGTGGGATAATCCTCGCCTCCGTGTCCTTAATAGAATTGAAACTTACCGTTACGTAAGCTAGGCAAATTTCGATTCTATGTCAGGACCGGAGGCTTCAGATTATGCTAGTTTAAAGCTTACTTACCACCAACTGAGCTAAATCCACCACTGGCTTAAAATAAAACCTCTTGAAGGTGGAATCCGAGGACCAGTCCGCCGCTCGCATAAGGTCCTCCAGACGAGCACCCACCGAGAATGCCTTAGAGGCCATGGCCCCCCTGGCGGAGTGTGCTCCAAAGAGAGAAGTATTGATGCCCGCTTCCTGCATGACCCAACGCACCCACCTAGCGATAGTGGGGGAGGAGACAGCTTTGTGTGGCTTCCGCAGGGCAATCAACAACTGACGCTCGCCCGGAGGGCGAAGATCCAATGTCAGGTCCTCATATGCTTTGAGGCATTGCACAACACACAACTTAGGAGTGTCAGTAAAGGCTGGATAAGAAATGGAACGCGACGACGTCTTAGTGCGTCGACCCACCGTAAAAGTAACCCCCTCCGGGGAAAAAATGCGTGCAGAAACATCCAGCGCGCGCACGTCCGAGACGCGCCTACAAGAGACCAGACATAACAACATGGCTAATTTCGCCGAAAGCTCCTTCAGAGACAGATAAGAATTCGCTGGCCACGATAGGAACAGGTTCAGGACCAAATTGACGTCCCAAAGGACGGAGTACCTGGGCTCTGGCGGCAGCGCGAGGCGAACCGCTCGCAGAAGCCGGCACACAAAAGGGTGTTCCCCTACCGGATGGCCATCGATGTTATCATGGCCCGCAGAAATCGCCGACCGGATAGCATTGATCGTTCTATACGCCAAACCCTTGTCGGCCAAATGAGCCAGGAAATTCAGCACGGGAACAAGGCCGGCGACCATGGGATCCAAATCCCTTCGTAAACACCAACGCATCCACTTAAGCCAAGCGGATCTGTAACGCTTCGTCGTACTATCGGCCCATGCCTTGGAGAGCAAGTGCTCAGCTGACCCCGAAAGGCCCGGGAGCGTCCAGCGTCTCCTGAGAGCCTCCACGCCACGAGGCGGAGAGTGTTCTGCATGACGAGAGGGTGAGGTTCCCGATCCGGGCTCGTCAGGAGCAGAGGAAACAGGGGGAGTAGGATTGGAAAATCCCAGGAAAGTTCCAGAAGAACCGGAAACCATACTTGAGACCTCCACAGCGGTGTAACCAACACCAGGTCCGCACCCTGGCGGCGTATTTGAGCCGCCGTTCGCATGATCATGGAGAACGGGGGAAACGCAAACGGCTGTTCCCGACTCCAATCCTGCAAGAACGCGTCCGTGGCCTCCGCCAGAGGGTCCGGCCTCCAGCTGTAAAACCGCGGCAGCTGGTGGTCGAGACGGGACGCGAAGAGGTCCACCGAGAAGGGGCCCCAAAGGGAGTGTAGCCACCGGAAGACCCCCGGATCCAGTTTCCACTGGCTGGCATCCCTGAGATGTCGAGAGTGCCAATCCGCTACCTGATTGGACTGGCCTGGCAGATACTCCGCCGTCACCGCAATGTGACGAGACAGGCAATAATCCCAGAAGTCCTTCGCTAAATCCGCCAAGGCGCGGGACCGAGGACCCCCCAGGTGGTTCACATATCGGACCGCCGAAACATTGTCCATCCGGAGCAGGACACAAGCCTTGACCGAATCTTTGGTCCAACAGCGAACCGCGAAGGAGCCCGCAAGGAGCTCCAAACAATTGATATGCAATTGTTGTTCTTCTGACGACCAGGCGCCGCCGGTGGAAAAATCCCCGCACCGGGCGCCCCAGCCCGACCTGCTGGCGTCGGACTCTATGATCAAGTCCGGAGCCGACCCGAAGATCGCTCGCCCATTCCATGCCTCCATGTGAGACAGCCACCATGACATCTCCTCCTTCACTTCGTCGGAGAGGGGAACCCACTGGTCGTAACACATCCCACGGCGCAAATGCTGTGCCTTCAGGCGCTGAAGAGCCCTGTAGTGCAGCGGGCCTGGGAAAATCGCCTGGATGGAGGACGATAGAAGGCCCACCACTTTGGCGACATGGCGCAGTGACGTACGATCCCTCGCGATCGTCTGCCGAAGCAGGTGTCGTATCTTTGCGACCTTCCGACCCGGTAGGCTCAAGACCGCCTGTACCGAGTCCACCACGAAACCTAAAAAGGTGATCTGCTGAGTGGGAACCAAGACCGACTTGGAGCCGTTTACAACGAACCCCAGTCTCTGAAGCAGGCCGACAGCTTGACGCAGCTGTCCCGCCAGCACCTCTGGGCACTGTCCCATGAGGAGGATGTCGTCTAGGTATACTATCATACGGACCCCCTGGCTTCTGAGAAACTCCACCACCGGGTGAAGGACCTTCGTGAAGCACCACGGGGCCGAAGAAAGACCGAACGGCAGGGCGGTGAATTCGAACACCTTGCCGTCCCACAGGAATTGTAGGAAACGACGATGAGGGGGGTGGATGGGAACGACCAAGTAGGCATCCTTGAGATCCAGTCGCACCATCCAATCCCGAGGGAGGAGCACGTCCCGAAGGAGGTGGATCCCCTCCATCTTGAAGTGACGGTAGACCAACCACCCATTGAATTCCTTGAGGTTGATCACAGGCCTCTTGCCCCCATCCGTCTTGTCTACCAAGAAGACGTTGCTGAGGAACCCATGCGGGTGGCGCGTTGATAGGCGGATGGCTCCCTTGCGCAGCAAGTCCGAGACCTCCCCGTCTATCAATCGCGCGTCGGAATCTGAGAAAACCATTGGGCGCGGGGGCCTCACCTGAGTTGGCTGGTCGTGAAACTCTATATGGAAACCTCTCACAGTTTGCAAAACCCAAGCATCGGCAGTGAGCAACTCCCACTCCCCGTAAAAGCTTGCCAGCCGCCCCCCAATCGGAACTTGATCCAAGCAAAGTACACTTACCGGGGGCATGTCCTTGTCCGGACTTCTTTTGGAATCCTCTTCCACCATAGCGTTGTCCCCTCGTGGGGTAGAAATTGGTGTAGTTGGCCGAGGTCTGGTACTGACCTCTTCCGGAGCCTTGTCCACGGTTGTTGGTCTGCTGACCACGGCCGATCGCGCGGCCCCTGCCGCGACCGGCCCCTCCAGAAAAACGCTGGTGGAACACCCTCTTGATGCTGGACTGGGCCTTGTCCAGCGACGTGAACGTGTTCACGAACTTTCCAAGCTCGCGGATGAAAGGTTCACCGAAGAGGCCACCCTGGGCCACTGCACCTGCCTCCGACGAGGCCAGGTCCCCCAGCTTCGGGTCCAGTTTAATAAGGAGCGACCGCCGCCGCTCCGTGGACAGGGCACAGTTGGCGTTGCCCAAGAAGACGATCACCCTCTGGGCCCAGTTGGAGAGCACCTCCGGTGAAATGGCGGTGCCATTCGCTCGAGCCTCCTCCGCCATATCGAGGATCTTCGTGGCGGGCCCGACCGCGTCCAACAGCTTGTCCTGGCAGGCCCGCCAGGACCGATCGATCCCCTTCCTGGGGTCCTTCATGAATTTCGCCAGGAAGGTGGCCATCTTGGGGTCCAATTCTGGGGTCATAGCCACCTTCCCCTCCAAAGTAGGCCGAGGGCATTCCCCGCGCAGGCAACCCCTCGCCTCCTTCTCCAGGGGCTTGCGCAGCCGGCCCGCGACAAACTTCGCCACCGTCTCCCCCGGGGCCCAGGCCGCGGATCGGGGGTGGACGATCTTGTCCGGGTCCAGCATGCCCGACTCATCTCGGGGCATCTCCTTTCCCGAAGGCGCCGGGAGCCAAGACCGGGTCGACTCCCCGTCGTCATCCGTGTCCGGAGAGTCGTAGATCGGGGAAGCGGGCGCCGTTGACAGACCGCCCGAAGTGCCAGGGTCCACCAAGGGCGTCGGAGGCACCGCCGTCGCCTTGGCCAGGAAGGCGTCACGAAGACGCTCGAAGGCGTCCTTATCCACGCCTTGGGCCTCCGATGAAGGCCCCTCACCCCGGGGTCTCTTCGGAGCGGGCGGCAACCCGCCGGACGTCCCCGGGAGCTCGGGGGGCGGCGGCACCTGCGCCGCTGCCAGCTTGGCACACTCCTCTACGATGCGGGCCGAAAGGCGGTCCTCCATGGGCCCTACCACCTCCGTCACACAACGATAGATGGAGCTGTCCACCGCCTGATAAAACTCATCATCCTGCAGATAGGGGCAGGCCTCCTCATCATACTCCCCTTCCATGTCGGAACCAAGGGCAAATGCGGGGCACCCAAGAGGGCGGCAACCGAGAAAGTTCTCGAATGTGGGCAGGCCCAGCGGCTGCGATCACGTTTTGGGCCAGCTGACGTGGCAGGTGGGCTGCACCAACCCCCAAGCGCGCAGACCCTCCTCGCCGGGACCGGGTCTACGTACCCCTCAAGCGCGCTAGGCCACACACTGTTAAAGAGGTGCACAGATCACGCCCGAAGGCGATTCACGCGGTCAAAACCGCTATACAGACCCCAGAGGGCGTCAAATTGTGAAAGTACAGACCCGGATCACCAGGTGTCAGAGGGGTACGCGAGGGTCGGCCCCTGCGCAAGCAGACCCCACGGCGCGGCTCCTCGTACTGTGGAGGCGCGCCGGAGGGTCGGCGAGGCGACAGGCCGCCCCCTTGCGGTCTATGTACACACCGCACACGAGTGGGAATAAAGTCGCGTAGGAACGATAGAACGTTCCCGCAACCAGGGACTCTGAAAGGGAATAAACCATACAAGGAGTCCCCAAAGACCGCAAGACAATCAAGCACAATAAAGAAGACAAAATAGAAAAGCACTTATCTGGCTGCGGGAGCAGCGAAGAAAGAGGAGGAAGATGATGGGAAGTCCGGTTATATAGGGATGATGAACAGTGACAAAGGACTGTGGACTATGATTATAACAAAGAGACTCTTGGGAGTTGTTGTTGATTTTTTGTTGAACATTACGTCAATGCTTTATGTTTAAAGCATTTTTTGTTCTTATTATATCTTTTCCTAAGCTGCTGTGGTTTCTTTATGTTAATAAAGCGAAGGAAGATATAGCATAATCTGAAGCCTCCGGTCCTGACATAGAATTAGGAATATTAGGAGTTTTCTGTCTGTATTCAAATATTCTTCCCAGAGAGACTGGACGAGGAACTGCATGGAAAGAAAGGCAGCTTGGAACTTTTAGTACTCTCTTTTGTAATAATGAATTTGTGTAAAGAGAAAAGTGCTCAATTGAGCTTTAAATGGTCAATACCTCTGCAGTACGGCATATCAAAAATGTAGGTTGTACATAGCCCCAAGGGTATTTAAATGGACAAAAAACGGTTGCATTGCTTTCTATATCACACTGTATTTCTCAATCAGACTATTTTCTAGAATTGGCAAAAGTAATAGTGCGCTAGAATTCATGCTATATTTGGGTTTCTAGTGAAACAATGATGATTTCAGAAATATTTCAGATTATTCAAGGAAAAACTGGCTCTTTTGAAATGTTTGCTTTATGTTTTACAACTCATCTTCTAAGATTCTATAGTTCAGAATTGGAGGTGCAAACAAAGAATAGTTTTCTCTAGGTGTTGATCACTAGTGAAAGGATGCACCTTTGTGTTTTATTTGATGCCAGGCCACTAAACTTGCCATTTTTGACTGGGCGTAATCAACCGCATCTACGCGACCTTGTCTGGTACTTTTTCTAAACACTCCATAGCTGACACATAGCCTCACTCTAGCTGCCACTTGTGTAGGAGGTGCCATTTGGTTGTCACGAAAAAGTAATCTGTTAATCTAATCCCTCTACACAATGCTATGCGCTTACTTTACTCTGTGCCACATTTACCAGGGTATGTTTACACTAGTTGTCATGACGATTAAACTTGACGTTACTAGCATGGCCCGTGCCCGGAGCACTTAGTCATTCCCTCTACGGTTTCCTCCACGTCACTAGCAAGGACCCCCCCCCCCCCCCACCCCCCCCGGAGCGCGAAGTCTTTTGTTTATGTTCATTTTCCCTGACAGACGCTACTCACTTACACCTGATTATCAGGGACAGACAGCTGTGCAACTACACCAATACTTGAACAGTCACATCTCCGAGATGCATTATCCACGGAGACCCGAGGCAGTAACAAAGGTGTTCAAGCAGGTCCTGAGCATTCAAGCAGGGAGTAGATCATCAGAGGCAGCTCCCGCCACGAACACGGTAAGACCTTTCCTTTTCATGTTTTTACGAAGGGCGATCATGCCCCCTCTCTTCTTTTCACCCCGTCACAGTGCCAGAACCTCTGCGGGAATCTCATGGGGCATTCATTTCTAATTACTAGTGTGAGAATACCCACCATTTTTCCTTACCATTCTCACTCAACATTTGCTTTACCACACACGATAGCGCATATCTCGATAATCTTCACTTCATTTTTATCACACCGTTTCCACCCTGTCGTTATTTTACCGGTTTTTCCACAAACGTCACAGCCATTACTTAATGATGTGATTATGCCATTGTGCCTAAACCTACTGACATCTGTGTGTTGTTTGTCTTTTTGTGTCTGTATGTACAGGTATTCTTTGAGAAGGAACTGCCTTCTCACATATAGAGCACCTTAGCGTGTGATACACATATCCCGATCTATACAAAACAGATAGTACAGATCGCACCCTTCACATTTCTAGGTCCTGAGGAAAGCAGTATATTTTAAAGGCCTGGCTGAAACATGTAGACCATTCACTGGATGCAGGAGTTTCTTAAATACCACTCCACCTTCATCTGTCGCCTTGTTTTTATTACTGCCAGAGGCCCAAATATTAAAGTTAATCCCTTTGGGAAATGGGACCACTGGACATTTTTTTACTTCACTCTCACGTTATCTTCACTGCACACTCAGTAATATACCAGCTCCGTTGTAATACAGGCGTTGTAGCACACCAGGGGCACACTCGGTGTCACCAGGTGGGCCCGATGATGAAGCATGCCACCAACTAGGGTGGTGGGTGAGTGCTTCATGAAAAAGAAAGATGTTCTTCTCTCTTTTTCTGTCAACAACACACGGGTCTGAGCCTCAAATCATGTTTTAACCCCAATTTTTACCTTGTGTCAGTATGTTTTGACTGTAGTTTGCTGGGATACTGCTAATCAGGACCCCAGCAACTGTGCTCTCTCTCCCAAAATGGCTTTGGTAAGTCATTTTGTACCTCCACAATTGGCTACTGGTGTACCCTTATAAGTCCCTAGTATATGGTACTAAGGTACCCAGGCCATAGGTACACCAGGGGCCTCCCATGGGCTGCAGCCCATGGGAGTCCACTTCAACTCTGACTACAGACCTGCCATTGCAGCCTGTGTCAGTTGGTACTTGCACCCCTCACAATAGATATACGTTGACCTGACCTGACCTGGTCAGTCCGGTCTCTCCTCCTGCCGCGTGGCCCACCCTGAGTGTGGCCGTTCTCTCCCGCTGCCGCCGCCGCTGCCAGGAGTAGTCTTGTGCCCCTGTTAGGTCTGGCCCCCTGCCCCTGACGTCCCTCTGTGCCTGCTTCGCTTTATAAAATGTAATCTGTATTGTTTCATCGCCGTTTTTTCTCTGGCCCCCTGCCCCTGACTTCGCCTCTGTGCCTGCTTCATTTTTAAATTGTACTCTGTATTGTCTCTTTGACGTTTTTTCTCACTCCTTCTCGTGTTGGTTTTTGCTGCCCCTTGTTGCCCAGTTCTCCCCTGCACCTCGGTGCCGCTGCCCTACCCCGCTCCCTGCCGCTGCTCCCCCGCGGCCCCACCCCCGCTCCCTCTAGCATCACCGCATCGTTCCCCCCACTCGCCACCCCGCTCCCGCCTCTCAGCTGCTCCTCCCTCGCCCCGCCCCCCCCCCACTCTCCATTTATGGCAGAGTGCATGCGTACGTGCAGCGTTGACGCGCAGCGGGCGCGCCAATTGTGCGCCGATGGCGCGCCAAAGGTAAGCCCGTCCGCGCCCAGCGCCAGAACCCCTGGCCCCCGCCGGACGTACGACGCCACCACCCTCAACGCACTCAACACCGGACGGATCCCCGGTTGCCACCGAGCCACCCCAGGACGCACCCACGGACCCTTCACCTGCCTATCCTGCAAGTTCTCCTGCATCCGGACCGGTACAGCACCCCTCAAGCCGACCCCCAGCAGCAACCACCTGAAGTGCATCCTGCTCAACACCCGCTCCGTCCACAGACACGCCGTGAAGCTCTGGAACCTCCTCGACTCCACATCCCCAGATGTCGCCTTCCTCACGGAAACATGGATGAACGCCTCCTCAGCGCCCGACATCGCCATCCCGGACGGATACAAGATCACCTGGAAGGACCACGTCAACCAGACCGGAGGAGGCATCGCCATCGTCCACAAGAGCACCATCCGCATCATGACCAACTCCGACGACACCCTCACAGCCGCCGAGCACCTGCACTTCCAGATACACACCGACCCCAAGACCACCCTCAGAGGCACCCTCATCTACAGACCCCCGGGACCGCGCACACAATTCAGCGAAGACATCGCCGACTTCATCAGCCCACACGCCCTCCCCTCCGCTGACTACATCCTCCTAGGGGACCTCAACTTCCACCTAGAGAACAACAACGACAGCAACACCACCACCCTGCTGGACAACCTCGCCAACCTCGGACTCAAGCAACTGGTGACCACCCCCACTCACTACGCCGGCCACACGTTTGACCCCGTCTTCTCCTCCAGCAAGGACATCACCTTCAGCCACGCCACCGGACTCCACTAGACAGACCACAGCTGCGTCCACTTCAGCTTCAGAAGGACCACGCTCCACCACCACCCCCAACAGGTTCCCCGCAGAAGCTGGAACAAGATCACCACCGACCAGCTCGCCACAGCCCTGAGCCAGAACCCTCCCGCCAGCTCAGTGAACCCCAACCAAGCCACCAACAACCTCACAAGATGGATCACCAACTGCGGAGACGACCTCGCTCCACTGAAGACCCCCCCTGTCAGACCCGGCAACAAGAAAGCATCCTGGTTCACCGAGGGACTCAAGAGCTCCAAGAAGAACTACCGTGCCTTCGAGAAAGCCTGGCGCAGAGACCCGACAACAGACAACATAATCGCCCTCAAACACGCCACCGAAAACACCACCAGCTGATCCACACCACCGAGAAAACCGCATTTAAGGAACGACTAGACAACAACTCCCACAACACCAAGGAACTCTTCAACATCGTCAAAGAGCTCTCGAACCCTAGCGCCGGAAACAACGACATCATCCCATCACAAGACCTCTGCAACTCGCTCGCCTCGTTCTTCCACAACAAGATCGCGGATATACACAACAGTTTCAGCACCCCACAACCGCACCAACGCGTCCCACCACCACCCTCCGCGCTTGGAGCCTGATCAACAACGAAGACACCATTCGCATGATGAACTCCATCCACTCCGGATCACCAACCGACCCCTGCCCGCACCACGTCTTCAACAAGGCCGACTCCATCATCGCACCCCATCTCCGGGACGGTATACACCCGTTACAACGCATCTTTTACTCCGCACTACCATTACAACGCGACTTTTACTCCGCATACCATTACAACGCATTGCGCTGGGGGGCGCTCTAGGATAGGGAATAAGTATAATTTACTATCCAACACCTTCCCTAGGGTCCACGGGGACTGGAGTTAGAATAGTAAATTATTCTTACCACTATCCAGCACCCCAAAGCGCTATGCGTTGTAATGGTATGCGTTGTAAAAGTCGCGTTGTAACGGTATGCGGAGTAAAAGTATGCGGAGTAACATGGTACATCCCTCCGGGACATCATCAACGCCTCCTTCGACACCGTCACCTTCCCAGAGAGCTGGAAGCACGCAGAACTCAGCGCCCTACTGAAGAAACCTTCAGCGGATCCCACCGAACTCAAAAACTACCGCCCCATCTCGCTTTTTCCTTTTCCTGCCAAAGTCATCAAGAAAACCGTCAACAGACAGCTGGCCGCCTTCCTCGAAACAAACTGATCCCTCGACCACTCGCAGTCCGGTTTCAGAGCCAACCACAGCACGGAGACCGCCCTCATCACAGCCACCGACGACATCCGAGCCCTGCTCGACAACGGGGAAACAGCGGCCCTCATCCTCCTGGACCTCTCCGCAGCGTTCGACATGGTCGGCAACCGCACCCTAGTGCAGCGCCTCAGCAACGTCGGAATTCAAGAGAAGGCTCTGGAGTGGAACATCTCCTTCCTCACCGGAAGAACACAGATAACCGCCTCCCCCCGTTCAGTTCAGAGGCCACCGAAGTCATCTGCAGCGTACCACAAGGATCATCGCTCAGCCCCACGCTGTTCAGCATCTACATGAGCCCCCTCGCGGCCATCGCACGCCAACACAACCTCAACATCATCTCCTACGCCGACGACACCCAGCTGATCCTCTCCCTCACCAACGACCCCGCCACCGCCAGAACCAACCTACACGAAGGGATGAAAGAAGAAGCCGAGTGGATGAAGAACAGCCGCCTGAAACTGAACTCAGATAAGACGGAAGTCCTCATTCTGGGATCATCACCTTCCGCCTGGGACGACTCCTGGTGGCCACCTGCCCTGCCCTGGACAGCGCACCCAAACCGACGGACCACGCACGCAACCTGGGCTTCATCCTGGACTCCTCCCTCTCGACGACCAGACAAGTCAACGCCACCTCCTCGTCATGCTTCAACATCCTACGCATGCTACGGAAGATCTTCCGGTGGATCCCCACCGAAACCAGGAAGACGGTCACCCAGGCTCTCGTCACCAGCCGACTGGACTACGGTAACGCCCTCTACGCCGGAACAACAGCCAAACTTCAGAAAAGGCTCCAACGCATTTAGAACGCTTCAGCACTACTCATCCTGGACATCCCCTGAAACAGCCACATCTCCGGACACCTGAGAGACCTGCACTGGCTCCCCGTCAGCAAGAGAATCACGTTCCGACTCCTCACCCATGCACACAAAGCTCTCCACAAACAAGGCCCCAGATACCTCAACGACCAACTTACCTTCTACACTCCAACTCGCCAGCTGCGATCGACCAGCCACGCCCTCGCCGCCGTTCCACGCATCCGAAGAGCCACCGCGGGAGGAAGATCCTTCTCCTACCTGGCTGCCAAAACGTGGAACTCCCTCCCCATCCACCTCCGCCTGACCCAAGACCACCTCTCCTTCAGGAAGCAACTCAAGACCTGGCTGTTCGAGCAGTAGCGGACCCCCCCCCCCCCCCCCCCCCAAGCGCCTTGAGACCCTCCGGGTGAGTAGCGCTTTACAAAATGATTGATTGATTGATTATACGTTCTTTATATCTGAGGGCACTACACTTAAAAGCTATGTCACTCATATGGAAGGCCCTTCAGTCCTGAGGGCAGGGTGCTTGGTTATGAGTGTGAGGTGCCCCTGCATGAGCAGGACACCCCTTCAAGCCCCGGTGTTGATTCTCCAGGATTTGCAAGTGCGGTCAGCCATTTTAAGCTATGTAGTCATCAGCCAGTACAAGATGTCTAACTATATAAGGGCTGAGCCAAACCTGGTCACGTTTGGCACACTTATTCCGGTGTTGGAGGTATGATCCCATGTATTGGGGGGCCCCTCAGCGTGGCGCCCTTTACTCCTGGTTACAGCCTTTCAGGGTCTACCAGCAAGCTAGTACTTCTGCAGACCACAAAAACAATTCTGCCCTCCTGCTGCTGAGCTGAGCTCAAGCAGGGGATAGGTTTCCTGTCACAGGGAGGTGTGACCACCTCTTGGACAGGACTTAGTGTATTAGGCTGGGGGGGGGGGGCGCTTTGAAGCACCACCAGACTGCAAGGAAGGGCAGATTTGGTGCCCTACTTGTATACTCCAGTTTGAGGCAGTTCAGGAACCCTTGGTTACCGCTCTGGCACAAACTGGACAAAGGACAGAGGAGTATTCTACCCTCAGTCTAGGCCATCCAGAGGGGCACACAAGCCTTTTCCTGGGGTATTTATGGGCTCCCCCATAGGGTGGTCCTCCTATTAGTCATGGAACAAGACTCACCTCTTAAACCAAGACATTCTTCGACCATCTCGACACTTGGATGTCGACTGGAACTGAGACTGCATCAAGGAAGTCTCTTGCTGCTCCTGGTCTTGCTGTTCTTCAAGTCTTCTGCCTTGGTTCTCCAGAAGACCAGTGGGCATCAAAGACATCCAAAGAAATCTCCCTTAGAGTGAAACAGTCACTTTCCTGCATCTGCAGGCACAGCAACAAAGCTGACCGGTCTGCTGCTCCTGTTGTCCTACGGACTTCCAGAGGCCCAGCAACACAGGTGGTGGTTCTGCAGCTCTCTAGAGGCCTGACCTGTCTTCCCTGCAATTTGGAGGACAGTATCCCTTATTGGAGCCGATGGGACCAAATCCCTGTGTAAAGCATCGACTTGCCGTTGTCAAGGCTTTTTTGTCTCTGCACTCCAGAGATCTTCCGGCTACAAGAAACTCCAAACTCCAGCATCTCAACCCTCAAAGATCAGCATCCTCACTGCATCCCTTGCACTGTTGGGGTACATCTTTAGTGAGCTGCCTGAGGTCCTCTAGCGACTCCAGTGCCTTCATGCTATGGGTCCTCTCGAAGGACTTCTCCTGCTTTGGTGGGTTCCCCTGCATGCTCGGGCCTACTTTACTCTCCTGAACTTGGTGAGTCCCTTGGACCTTGCTGGTCCCAACAATTACATCTTGGTTTCTTCCGAGCCAGTTGCGGTTACGAAGGCTTGTTGGGGCTCCTGCCAAACCCCAACCACCTAGACATCGACATCCGACCACCTGCGCATGGCTCCTGTTATTCCTCAGCATCACCTGGTACCCACAGCTGCAGCGACAAGGTCCTCGTCAACTCTCCTGCGTTACCTACCAAGGGTGGGCTTTGTGCTACCCTGCCTCCTGGTCACATCCTAGTGGCATAGACTCAGTCACCTCTGCTTGCACGTCCTACTCTTCCACATTCCGCACTTGGATTCCACTGAATATCTCACTGGATATCTTCACAAACTTCTCCAGAGGCCTGTTCTTCAAAGTCTTCCATTGTTGTCTACGGGAGGTTCCGATGTCACTCCACCCCAATGCAACCAACTTCCCTGGCGCAGGTAACCTGGTTCCTGGGGCAACAACAGGTGGGGTTGCTCTCCAGTCTTCCGTCCTCCTATGGGTTTTTTCAGGGTCCTCTGGGAAGGTTACTTCCTCTTTAAAACAACAACCGTGATTTCTCCATAGACGTCTATTGAAATGAAATGAAATGAAAAAAGATTTATAAAGCGCATGGCTTCCCGGGAGCGTCCCAGCGCTGTGGGTGCAGTGGAAGTCTGAGGGGAAACTCAGGGGGTTGACAGGTGAACTTATGGCTTTTGTGGGAAGAGGTGTGTCTTCAGGAGTTTACGAAACTTCAAGTAGGTCGGTTCGGATCGAAGAATAGTCGGCAAGGAATTCCACAAGGTTGCTGCAGTGACCGAAAAACGTCGCCCTCCAGTTCGGGCCTTCCTAACTCTGTGAACAGTGGCCAGGTTACCTTGGGAGGAACGCAGGGACTTGGTAGTTTTGTAGGGATAGAGCATTTTCCCAAGCATAGGGGGCCCTTTGCCCTGAAGGGATCTGTGGGTGATACACAGAGCCTTAAATTTGATCCTTTCCCGGATAGGCAACCAATGAAGAGCTCTGAGTGCTGGTTTAGCCGATGTTCTCCGGGAGGTGCCTGTCAGCAGCCTAGCTGCTGCGTTTTGGATACGCTGAAGGATATTAATGGTGGATTCTGGCGTGGCCATAAAAAAGGGCGTTATTGTAGTCTAATCTAGATAAGATAAGACCCTGAATGAGCAACTTTCGGGATTGTGTTGGAAGTAGGGGGAGAATCTTCCGGGCTGAGCGGAGTAGGCCCTCACAGGTGCCAGCAGTCTTTTTGGCCTGTGTCTTAAGGGAGAGGTCTTGCTCCAGCCATACCTCTAGGCTTTTGAGTTCTTTCTTTGGTGGCGGGAGATCCCCTAGACATATGGGCCATATGGAGGTGGGAAGGGATGTCATTCGCTGGCCCAGAAGCATGAGCTCTGTTTTTGTGACATTTAATTTAAGTCGTGAGTCGCACATCCAATTATAGATTTCTGAGAGGCAGTTATGCAGCTTTTTGAAGTTGTCCTTTTCCAGGGAGAGTGAGACGACCAGTTGGGTGTCGTCAGCGTATGTAACAACCTTAATCCCAAAGGGAGTGACAACATCCTCCAGGGGGGCCATATAAATGTTAAATAAGGTAGGGCTCAATGAAGAGCCCTGTGGTACCCCACACTGGAGGGGGAAAGGCTTGGAGCGCGCATTCCCTTCCCAAACCTGGAAGGTTCTGTCCTTCAGAAAGGATGTAAGCCATCGCAGTGCGGTGCCTCTTACCCCTAAGTTGAGAAGGCGCTGGACTAAGATCTTATGGTCTACGGTATCGAATGCTGCGCTTAGATCCAGGAGGATCAGCAAAGCCGATCCTCCCGAATCCAAGATGCACCTTGCTTCCTCGACCACTGTTAGGAGGGCGGTCTCAGTCCCCTGGCCCGGGCGGAACCAGGTTTGAGAGGAGTGGAGCAGTCTGTTGGTTTCTAAGAAGGCCGAGAGTTGTTGGTTTGCAATTTTCTCTGCGATCTTACTGAGCCCTGGAAGGTTCTGTCCTTCAGAAAGGATGTAAGCCATCGCAGTGCGGTGCCTCTTACCCCTAAGTTGAGAAGGCGCTGGACCAAGATCTTATGGTCTACGGTATCGAATGCTGCGCTTAGATCCAGGAGGATCAGCAAAGCCGATCCTCCCGAATCCAAGATGCACCTTGCTTCCTCGACCACTGTTAGGAGGGCGGTCTCAGTCCCCTGGCCCGGGCGGAACCAGGTTTGAGAGGAGCGGAGCAGTCTGTTGGTTTCTAAGAAGGCCGAGAGTTGTTGGTTTGCAATTTTCTCTGCGATCTTACTGAGCCCTGGCAAAAGAGAAATTGGTCGGAGGTTTGCAAAGTCATGGGGATCAAGTTCTGGTTTCTTTAGCAGTGCCTTTACTACTGCCTGTTTCCAACCAGGGGGAACCACCCCTTGATCAAACGATGCATTAATAAGGTCTGTGGTCAAAGGGGAGATGGTAGGTCCCACATGCTGAAGGATATACATGGGAGCCGGATCATTAGGGGATCCACTTTTCATGGCGGTCAGAGCAGTTTGAAAAGCTTCTTTGGATATCTGTGTAAAGGAGTCCAGAGTGGGGCCTGTGTTTGCGGCAGTAAAATCCGCAGGGGCAGAAATATGTGACTTTAGCGGTAGGGATTGTAGGATGTTTTTTATTTTGCTCTCAAAGAAGGCTGCTAATTGATTGCATCTGGTGTCCGAGGTGTCCTGTTGGGTATTTCGAGTAGCTCTTTTACTATTTTGTATGTCTCTCGAGACGAGAGGGGGCCGTTCTAATTTTCTCTTCGAAGAAGGAAGCTTGGGCTGTTTTCCGAGCTGATTTATAGTTCCTCATGGCTGCTTTATATTTCTCTTTATTGAGGGGGGCCCAGTCTTTTCTCCATCTACGCTCCAGGTTCTTGCAGATTTTTCTTAAGTCTCTAAGTTCTTGAGAGTACCATGGTGATTTAAAAACTTTGCTTTTTTTCTTCATATTTTTCCTGGGTGCTACCGAATCAAGGGTATTAGTCAGCCAATTGGTGAAATTCGTGTCAGCTTTCAGTGGGTCGGGGTCAGCGGGAGGGGCAGTGTGTTCTAATTCTAGGGTCCAGTTCTCAAAAGAGAGTTTGGACCATGTTCTCTCCTGAGTGCAAGGTACCTGAGCCTGAGGGTAGTCCAAATTAGTTTGCCATGCGAACGGGATGAGGAAGTGGTCCGACCAAGGTAATGGAGGGGGGGGCGATATTTCTATTTTGGCGATGTTAGAAAAAAACGGGTCGAGAAGATGTCCTTTTGTGTGTGTAGCCTCAGAGTTTTTAAGGAGGAGGTCGAACGCATTCAGCTCTGATTTAAGATCGCCTGCCATTTTATCGGAGAGATCATCGAAATGAAGGTTCAAGTCTCCTAGTAGAATAAAATTAGGTGTCGCGGCACAGGAGGTAATTGTGGTTTCTAGCAGTGAGCCTACGAATTGTCCTAGGCTTCCGGGGGGGGCGGTATATAAGAATACCGGATAAGGATTTGTTTGGCGTAATTTGTAGGTTAAAATAGACGCTTTCACAGTCCGAGATTCCTCCCTCTTGTATGCTGCAGGTAAATTTGGCCCTTGTAATGGCAGAGTTTTTGGCTCTATTTAGCAGTGATATATATCTTAGTCTTGCTCACATCTATTCTTATCTTGTGTTGGCCCTTTTAAGCCCTTTCTTCCAGACCTAGAAGAGGATAGCTGCTTAATATGATGATAGATCCCTTATTCTTGACTCTAACCTGTCTATTGCCTATTGGCTTTGACATACTTGACACATTGGTATGGTTTATGTAGGTATTCTGGCAGAGCTAAGGGGCATTTCATCCCTTTCAGGCCTACAGGCCTAGAACGAGAGGGACTCCATCTTGATGGAGCTGAGAGGCTTTTCAGGGTAAAGGTAAAGTTTATAGTTAAGGCTGTTGTGTGCTAGAGGAAAATCCAGTTAGGACTGCTTCTTATCCGAGGAATGTGTTTTTCTCTTGGGCCCAGACGTAACATGCAGATGCGCACTGCGGTTGCGTGGAAGCCTGGGAGCTGGCACAGGAATTCGGTAGGAGACAGCCCTCTGTTGGAAATTTCCATGAGGGGAGGGGAATCCATATTAGTGAGCTACAGGAGAGGAGGAGTGTTCAGTTCAGCTTGGAGGTCAGTTCAGCGTGGTGTTCATTCCAGCTTGTGTGCAGTTCAGCCTGGAGCTCAAAACAGCTTGGAGCTCAGAACAGCTGGGAGCTCAGTTCAGCTTGGAGTTCAGTTCAGCTTGGAGGTCAGTTCAGCGTGGTGTTCATTCCAGCTTGTGTGCAGTTCAGCCTGGAGCTCAAAACAGCTTGGAGCTCAGAACAGCTGGGAGCTCAGTTCAGCTTGGAGCTCAGTTCAGCTTGGAGAGAGAGAGAGGATATCTGCTGAAGCTGCAGAATAGAGTGCTGTTCTTGAATGGAGAAAGAAGGCAGACGATTGCTGAAGATGAGGAGAGAGAGAGCAGTGCAGAGGGCATCAAAGAAGGCTGTCAGCTGGAGCAACTGAACCAGAGGCGTGGTGATGTGGTGAAGGAGGGAGAGACAGAGAGAGCCCTAATCCCACCAGAGGCAGAGAGAGAGCCCTGATCCCACCAGAGTCAGAGAGAGAGAAATCTTCCTTCTAATAGGTGAGGTAGTCTGAACTAGTTACACTTACACTTACACTTTAATCTTGTTCTTATTCCCTAGGCTATTGTATGTCTAATCTTTTCCCTTTCAGCGGTGTGTTCCTGTTACCCCGCAAATAAATTGTATGTTTAATCCTTTTCTTTCAGCGGTGTGTTAAAGTTACTGCTAGTTATAGAGACCCCATAGTTTTGTATATGTATACTTTATTATTGTTACAATAAACATCCCCATTAATTAGTGAATTAGTGTGCATGAGTTTTTTTATGATAGAGCTAACCTGGCTTCTAGCCAGTTGGCGTTGAGCCACTGATGGCAGAAGGGAGTAGGAGCGCTTAAATCAAGAAATAACTCAATCACATAGTGTGTATATCTTTGTCCCCATACAGTGAGGGTAATCTTCTTTCCTTGTAGGTATTACTGTTTGAACAGATGCTACCCCTGATCAGGTAAGTAATAGTGAGGGAGAGAGGAGACCTGCAACTAAGGGACCACGGTAGTACACTCTCCCATAATCCTGTAAACAGCGTCTTCTGTTCCAAAGCATAGGTAACATTTTTCTCCTAGTCAGATGTTATAGCCAGAACAGATGCTGCCCCTGATCCGGTAAGTCTGAATGAATAGGGAGAACAGGGAGCCCTTGAGCTAGGGAATTGTTGACACTAAGTAATTCGGCCATCCCATAATATTATTGTAGTAGCAGATCCTTAGTGAATAGACAGAGAGCTGAAGGTGTTCATAGGAATGTGGTCGTCGTTGATATACGGCGTTAGTGAGAACGCTGGGGAGGATTACCAGCGTGGAGGGCTGCCGGATTGCGGCCCGTGTGTAAGTGAGAGCGTCAGGGGGGACGACTGGCGTGTAGGTTTGCCGGATTGCGAACCGTTTGGAAAAGAGAGCATTGGGTTCTGCAGGCCCATGTGTAGACGCACCGGATTGTGTGTCATGTCTGCCCTGGGGTAGATCAGTCTGGGTCTGAGTGGCCGCGAGACTAACTGATGTATGAGTGTGGTGTAGGGTATGGATATCCTTGGTAATTAGTGAGTATTCTTAGTATCCCTATAGATTTAGTGGTGTTTCTGATAATATGAGCTTGTATATTGCGAGTTCCCCATCCTCAGGTAGGTACCCAGGTGCCTGGATAGATGGTCCTGAGGAGGGATGTGGTTACGTTCTGTCTGGGTTGGAGGGGCCCCTAGGGGCTGATCCCATCTAATCAGAAAATCCAGCCATGACAGCCCTGTAAACTATGGCT
Source organism: Lissotriton vulgaris (assembly GCF_964263255.1). Classification (NCBI taxonomy): domain Eukaryota; kingdom Metazoa; phylum Chordata; class Amphibia; order Caudata; family Salamandridae; genus Lissotriton; species Lissotriton vulgaris. The sequence continues at coordinate 1,354,966,870 of NC_141689.1, read as the reverse complement.
AGCCCACCTCCCTTTCCCTGGTTTCTGTTATGAAACTGTATTAGGAATCCCTGGGGTAACATACTGACAATGCCAGCCTCAGAGTTAGAGGTCAGCCATGTTTCCGTGAGGAATAGTATGTCCACGTTGGTATCTTGAATTAGCAGATTGATTTCTATGCAGTGTTTGGGTATAGATCTGCAATTAAGCAGGGCCAGGCTTATGTGCTTCGGTATCTGGCGGTTGTCTTTCGAAGGTGGGTCACGCTGGTGAGATGATAGTGGTTCAGAGGGGGTGGTTTTAGTTCTTAGATGCAGGAGTTCATCTCGCGAGTATTTGATACGAAGTTCGGGAGAAATGGGCATAGTGTCTGGCCCTGAGCCCGGCCTGGCCCGCACGCTGCTTTGTTTCCACTCTGCATACAGCCTCCGGGGGGTTCTTGGGTACTTACCTTGGGTACTTCCTTGTGCTCCCAGCTCCTCTGAGCCTTCTAGTCTAAGTCCTGTTCTTCCTTGCAGTTCGCATTCCACTTTCTTAGTATATGGTTTGGTATCCCCCTGGAGACCAGTGTATATCTGTGCTACGTATCTGATTTCTTTTGAGTATGTTCATGCGTATTGTTGACATCTCGGGGTAGGAGATATACCAATGTGTTAGTGACTGTATTGTGTAATAAATAGCCTTATTTTTATAAACACGGTGTGGTTCTTTTTCATCTAATATACATTGTCGATTAAATATGATAAAACAAGCTGCTTTACACTCCTTTAAGATAAGTCTGAAGGCTGCTCTCCACAGCTACCAATTTGAGAGCTTTCTATGGTTATCAAAGTCCACTAAAATAATCATAATGGTAGCCTGGATTAGTGCAAGATGCATCACTTCTGTTGATGAGCACCATATACTAAGCCAGCCTCCTATGTTGGCGTGCAGCAATTGGGATTACAATCACTAGCTAGGCACATATAAAATTATTTATCTCTCTCTCCTTCCCTTTGCAGGCAAATTCACAGAGAGATTCATCAACGCCCAGCTGACCACATTCAGTGAAGAGACCGCCATCCTCGACTCCTCCAAATCTGGATTTCGCAGCAACCACAGCACCAAGACCACCCTCCTCGCCGCCACCGATGACATCCGCATGCTTCTCGACCAGGGCCACACTGCGGGCCTCATCCTACTAGACCTCTCCGCAGCCTTCAACACCGTCTCACACTGCACTCTCGCAGCCAGACTCCACGAAGCCTTTATACCAAGATTCGCCCTTGACTGGATCCGCTCCTTTCTTTCCGGCAGAACCCAAAGGATAAGACTCCCTCCCCTTCTCTCCGAACCTACAGAGATCAACTGTGGAGTTCCCCAAGGATCCTTGCTCAGCCCCATGCTTTTCAACATCTACATGGCCCCCCTCACCACCATTGTCAGACAGCATGTGCTCAGCATAGTATCTTATGCCAACGACACCTAGCTCATCCTCTCTCTCACGAAGAACCCCGAAGACACCAGACTGAGCTTCCAAGAAGGAATGCAAGAATTTGCAGCCTGGATGAGCGACAGTTGCCTAAAACTAAACTCAGAGAAGACAGAGGTCCTCGTCCTTGGACCCTCCCCCACTGCCCGGGACAGCTCCTTGTGGCCCCCGTCCTTTGGTAACCCACCCACCCCGGCGGACCATGCCTGGAACCTCGGCTTCATTCTAGACTCCTCCCTCACCATGACCGCCAGACCAACACAGTTGCCTCCACCTGCTTAAACTCCTTCTGCATCCTCTGCAAAACCTTCAAGTGGATCCCCCCGAATGCAGAAAGATTGTCAATCACACCCTTATAACCAGCAGGCTGAAGTACTGTAACACCCTCTATACCGAAATCAACAAAACCCTGCTACAAAAGCTCCAAACCATCCAGAACACCGCAGCCAGACTCGTACTCGGAACCCCACGACACAAGCACATGACCCAGAACCTAAGAGATCTCCCCTGGCTCCCCATCGAGAAGAGAGTAACATTCAAGCTAAGCACCCACGCTACAAATCCCTTCACAACATCGGACTCAAATACATCAACGAAAGAGTCTCCTTCCACGTACCCAAAAGGAACCTCCGCTCTGCCGACCTCACCCTGGCAGAGACCCCACGCATCGCAGAACCAGAGCAGGCGGAAGATCCTTCTCCTACGTCGCAGCAAAGACCTGGAACGTGCTCCTAGTCAACATTAGACACTCCCCCACTCTGCACATCGCCAGGAAGAACCTCAAGACCTGACTCTTCGACTGGTCGAGATCTGCACCCCCACCCCAGTGCCTTGAGACCCTCACAGGTGAGTAGCACGCTTTATAAACCCTTGATTGATTGATTGATTGATTGATTGATTGAAGTAAGTTCTACTGAATGTTTTGGATTGGTTATCCAGGGTCTTAGCATAACCCTTTCTCAAGTCTTTGGAATTTTAGGATCACTAGGGTAGGTAAGTGCACTACACCTAACTACACACAGGTCCATGTCTCATGTTTAAGAGTCCAGTGGGACTCAACCTTCTAGATATAGTGATCTTAAGTTCCAGGAACCTAGGACCTGAGCTGTGGCTAGAAAACTTAAGACTGGCAGCAACCCTACCAAAGACCAACTCTTGGAGATGCTCTGTCAGGATGAATTCCAAAATCTTGATAGGTCAGATGGGCCGGACAACTTGGGTAGGGGCGGTCATGTTCCAGAAGAGGCACCAGGGGTGTCCAACACCCATGACTCTGCTTCTGAGCATGTCCAGGAGGAGTCTGAAGACCCCTTACTGGAGAACTCTAGTCCCCAAAGTAATAGTTCTACTGAAACAGAGGGTAGTACTGGAGGTAGGACCCCCTTTATTCTTCTTGGGACGGTACAAGGAGTTCAGGGGAGGCCCAGGTCCTCCTCAGTTACTTCAACCGCATCTGCCACTTCAATAGGGGCCTCCATTTCTAGCATGAGGGAGGACTCCTTAGAAAGGGAATACCACCTACACAAACACGGGAGAGCCAAGCTCATGATCAAGAAAGAGAAGTTGGACCTAAATAAGGAGAACCTAGAAGTCTAGAGAGCTAGGAAGAATTTGGGATAAGAATCTCATGGTGGCAGCACTAGTGAACCTAGAGTTATAGAACACTCCTTTGACTCTAGGAACTTGAGCACAATAGTTCATCCTTACAAGGAAGGTAATGACATCCATAAGTGGATTACTGCTTTTAAGAGGGCTTGCAAAGTTCAAAAGGTTCCTCAGGGACAGTCAGAAGCAATCCCTTTGCTCTCCTTTGCTAATAAAGGTAGAGACAAACTCTTGACAGTGAGGGAAGACGATGCAGATAATTACAAAGTATTGAAGAGTGCATTCATAGATGGGCTTGGGTTAACCACTGAGCAATTCACGGTTAAGTTAAGACACACCCAGAAGGCATACACTTAAGACTGGGTAGATTTTACTGGTAGTGCTATTAAGGCTCTGGAAGGCTGGCTTCATGGGAGTAATGTGCATGAACATGAAGGACTGTACAATTTAATTAAGAGGGGGCACATCTTTAATAACTGTCATAATCAGCAACTGCACCAGTCTCAGATCAGACCTCTCCCCGAGAATTGGGAAAGTAGGCAGACAAATGGGTTCGCACCAGGGTGAAACAATCGTCTAATGGTGGTGGTGACCAGAAGAAGCAAGATTCTTCTAAGGCCCAAGAGAAAGGTGGGGGGGGGGGGTTCTAAAGAAAAGAAAGAGTCTTCTAAAGGGCCCAAAAAATCTTCCTCTGGGGTGCGTCCCAATCCTCTTGCTCCTCTGGCATGAAACCGTAGTGCAATTTTGTAAGGCAAAAGGCCATAAGGCAAAATATTCCAATTGCTCCAAGTCTAGCACCAATACTACTACTACTACTCCTAAACCTCCTAGTGCCTCGAGCAGTAGCACTGGTAGTACCAGTGCTCCCACAGGTTTAGCTGGGTTAACCGTGGGTACTGAAGTGGGTTCTGGCCTAGTCAGGGCACCCTCTAAGGCTGTCTTATTTTTTATTTTATTTTTTATTCTTAAGGTTTTATATAGCGCGAACCAGACTCTTGCGAGTATCAGAGCGCTTTACATGGCAAGTAGAAATATATACAGAATATAACACGCTATAGTGAATCACGTAATAAGGAAGTGCTAGAAAATTCAAGAACAGTAAAAAGGCAGTGCGATGCTAGTGTAAAATGGCAAAAATAAACAAAGGACGCATATAAGTGAAAAAACAAGTAATAAAGTACAGAGGATAGATAGAGTTCACGTGGTTTGAGCCATGAGGATAGCTTTGACTTCTCTTTTGAAGGAAGCCGAGGAAGGGTTCATTCTAGTTTCACTGGGCAGCGCATTCCATATCCTTGGAGCCATACCGGAGAAGGACCGGTTATACGTTTTTTTCTTGGCAAATCGTTGCGGTTGTAGGAGAAGAGTCTTGGCACTCCTGGAAGCTCTGCTGCCCGCTGAGAGCACCAGTTTCTGAGCTAGATAAAGTGGAGTGTTGTGGTAGAGAGCCTTGTTGTCAGGCAAGCGATTTTTAAATGAATTCTGGCTTCAAAAGGTAGCCAGTTGAGGGTTCTCAAGTCTGGAGATATGTGAGCATTTTTCTTAGAGCTTGTGATGAGTCTCGCCGCAGAGTTGATCGTGGCTCTTAGCGGGGCTGTCGATGACCTCGGGAGTCTGCAAAGGGTTACTGCTCCGTATTCCAAGCGAGGTATAACTAAGAGGCAAAGAAGGAGCAAATTCGTCACATGAGGGAGTAGCGAGAGGGTTGATGTTAAGGACCTTAGGTAGGCTCTTGGTTTGAGCTTTGATAAGATCGAAAAGTTTTTTGGGGAGGTTCTTGGCTAGGTCTAGTTGAGATCTGAAGAAATCGGTTTTAGATTTTCTGATTTTTCTAAAGTAAGAGTTCCTGGTGGTTCTGAGAAGTTTGAGGAGGTCGGTTGAGGGAGTAGCCTCCAGCGTCGTTCCGATTATTCTGAGAGAGCGTCTGACATCATTTAGACTCCCATCGTACTATGGTTGGGAATTTTTAGAGGAGGTTCTCTTCTGTTGTAGTGAGGCAATTTTGTCTAGGAGGTTGTTCATGGAGTGAAAGTAGTGATTAGTCAGCTCCTGAACATCAGCTAGGTCTTCCGGAGGACTAAGAGGGTTTGAGTTATCTAGGGCTGTGAGGTCAGATCTTACGTTTTTAAGGTTTCTCTTCCAGATTTTGGTTCTCATGGGTTGAGTAGGGAGTCGAGTAATGGTTTCTGAGATTTGGAAAGTAATGATGTGATGGTCAGACCAGTCGCAAGGGAGTATCGAGTCTAGTTGCGAGGAACCCGCTTTGGATATTATTAGGTCTAGAGTTGCACCCTTGTCATGTGTTGGGCTGTTGCATAGTTGGGTAAGATTGAGGTCTGTGAGGAAGGCTTTGAGGCTGTTTACCCCTGGGTCGTTGTGGTCGTCCCAGTGAAGGTTGAAATCCCCTAAGAATATTTGCTTCGATTTTTGGTTGTCATTTGAAGCTAGAATGTCCATGAGGTGTTCTATGAAAGTGAGGTTATCTGGGGGGCGTGGTTTCGGCGCCGACCGGGATGGCGGTGTGAGCGAGCAGCTCGCGCCGAGTCCCGATATTTATCCTGCAAATCCAGCCTGGGATAACTTTGAGGGCACAGATTCCCCTCACGGGGTATTTACTGGATGGAGGGCAGAGTTTGAGTCCCGGCGGGACCTCTGGGGACGTGTACAGACCCGGTCCAGGAGCCCGGAGGAGTCGGACGGAGAACAAAGAAAGATGCGGCGTGAAGGTTCGGGAGGTCCCGGAGACGGAGTGCCCCTGGCCTGTGCTGGCACGGCAAAGGCAGCCTGGCTGAGCAAGCGGAGTGAGGGTGTGACTGAGGGCGCCATCGGAGCCGAGCAAGGAGGGCGAAGACTTTGTAGCACCGGGTTCTGGTGAGTGCGGAGCCCCCTCCCCCCTTCACCCCCCCCTCCCTTCTCCCCGGGCAGGTGGATCGTGGATGGCGGGTTGAGCTTGAGCAGCGACGCCTGCAGCCGGCAGAGGACGAACACCCGAGGGCTCTGGCCCGGATCTCCTGGCAGGAGCTGCGCGAGAAAATAGTCCCGGCCGCCTGGGGAGGAGCGGGTGCAGGCGGTCTGTGGGTCCCGATGCAGCGGTGGAGACGGGATCGGTGCGCACTCCTTTGAGGACCCGGTCGCTGAGGAGCACACCAGCCCCCGAGTGCAGCTGAGGCCACAGAGCACCGTGCACGCTGCTGGGGACAACGGGGAACTAATGTAACCGACGGATATCACTCGCCTAGACTGGTAATGGTGTGGTGACTGTGGAAACGTGAAGCGAGGCTGGGTCAGCAGTATTGCTCTACTGCACAATATTGGTGTGGGCGACCGGAGCAATCGGCTTTGGGGGGCACCCGCCCACTTGACCAGGGCAACGCTATTGGATTGTGAGGAAGGCCTTATCGAGGACCCGGGTCCCGGGTGGTGAGCTGGGCACCCCATGTGGCGCTTGGAGGTGGCTCACCGGCGGCAACCAGTACCTGAGGGTTGGATCAGGGAGCACAGAACGCGAAAGGAAGGGGCCTGTGCAGTGTTTGAAGGTGTGTGGGACCCTGGTGCTCATGGACACAGTCTTCACTGGGAAGTGGCACTTGGCGGTCTGATTGCGGTGGGAACACTGTGGACTGGTGAGACCATAGGTGGTGGCCTGAGTGGAACGCCTACGGCAGTCAAGATGGCCGCTGACGGTGGTGTTTTGACCACACCACAGCTACAAGATGGCGCAACGGCCTTGATCCAAGATGGTGGAACCCGGGCCCCGCTGGAGGCCTCCACGCCAGAACAGAGGCTGAACCTGCGCCTTGATGCTATCCTGGAGGCGATTACCGCGACGAAGGAGTCGCTACACAACGACATAGCGCAGGTCGCCACGGGGCTGGGCTTTCTGAGAGCGGACCATGCCAAGCTCTCGGACAGAGTGAAAGAAAACGAACAATTGCTCCAGGAGCTGAAACCAGCGGTTGTAACGGCGGAACACAAACTGACGGATATTCTTGGTCGCTTGACGACTCTGGAGCGGCGGGCGGAAGATGCCGAAAGTCGTAACCGGAGGAACAACGTAAGGGTGGTGGGCCTTCCGGAAAAAATTGAAAGAAACAACGCTGTGGAATACATGGAGAACTGGTTTAAAACGGTCGTGGCACCGGAGGGTCTTTCTCCTTTCTTCTCCCTGGAAAAAGCACACAGGTTTCCGGCCAGACCTCCCCTAGAGGGTCGGCCACCTCGGCCGATGGTGGTGAAACTACTGCACTATAAGGATCGGGACTTACTGATACAGAGGGCGCGGTCTCAGGGCCCCTTCCAAGTGGACAATAGTAAAGTCACGATCTTTCCGGACTACACGCAGGAAGTGCAGAAAAGCAGAGCGTCCTTCTTATCCATTAAAAAAGAGCTGAGAGAAGAAGGGATTCAGTACTCCTTGTTATTCCCTGCCAAGTTACGGGTGATCATCGATGACAGGACGCACTTCTTCCAGACTCCGGACGAGGCATGGTCGTGGCTTGAACTGTATCGCGCCGGAACGGATCGCACTCACAAAAGCGGAAGGGAAAGGCCAGAGCCGGCTCGGATAAGGAAATCGCAACGCATCCGAACTCGGAACAAACTCTAGAGAGCCAAGCGAGAAGCCAAGATGGCGGATGATAAGAAGGGAGAGTTGGCTGCGACGGCGAGTATAACAGGATCACAGCAGGAAAGAACGTCGGGGGTTCGGACTCGGAGGTGGAGGGAGAGAACTCCGGTGAAGATGATTTGGAGACGGGGAGCATGAAGGGACCGGCAGTCACCCCACAGACTTCGGATGAACTATTCAACGGGTGATTTTTAGAGAACTGAAAGACTCCGGGGCACCTGTTGGGACTGAAGCTCCAGAATTTTGATGATATCTAAGGTATGGGGCTGTGAGGGTAGAATGGGACTGTGGGCGTGGGGTGGAAGCTCTATCCGCCCTAGGTCGGCGCTCTCTCACCCTCTTGTGGCCCTTAAGGCCTCCTGTGGTGACGACCACAGATTAGTACACAGTGTGTGGGTTTGATGGTTTGGAACGGGGCTGAAGCTGGGTTATTAGGTCCTGTCCTGGGGAATGGGGGTTTGGGAGTTTTGAGGGGTGTTTGGGAGGGGAGTCACAACTGCTGCGGTGCGGGGAACATCTGTTTGGTGGGGGTACTGTACAGACACGTCTATTATGGGGTCGTTACCTAATGTTAAATGCATCACATGGAATGTCCGTGGACTTCGAACTATGGTGAAGCGCTGCAAGGTGCATGCTTATTTGGTGAGGAGGGGGGTGCAGATTGCAATGCTTCAAGAAACCCATTTGACTAAGAAAGAATGCGGAGTCCTACAGAAGAGGTGGAGGGGTCAGGTGTTTGGCACGACTTACTCGGCATTTGCCAGAGGGACCCTTATATGGATTAGAGCAGGGACGCCGTTCCAAGTCACAAACCAGAGGATTGATCCTGAGGGTCGGTTTGTGACGGTGGAGGGGCGACTTTATGGCAGGGAGGTGGTCCTGTGTAGTGTTTATGCACACAACTCCGATCAGGCCCGGTTTTTTGATGGTTTAACAAACTCGGTGGCCTATTTCCTGGCTGGTCCTGTCTTATTGGGGGGCGATTTTAATTCGATCACTGATGTGGTGTTGGACAGGTCGCATCCGCCCCTGGTCGACTCCCCGGTGCGCAGGCTGGCAGCTCATAGGAAGGGTTGGCAGGAGAGATGGGGACTGATTGATGTATGGAGGGAGCAGCACCCTGAGGTTAGGGATTATTCCTACTTTTCTGCCATACACGAGCTACATGTTAGACTAGACTCGGTGCTGTGTAGCGGTCCCTTAGCAGCTGTAGTGACTCATTCTGAATATCTAACCAGGACCATTTCGGATCATAACCCCTTATTGGTATCAGTGAAGTGGCAGCAAGTGAGGTCAGCGGTACCGGCATGGCGGCTGAGGCCTGAAACATTGGAGGATCTGGTATATAGCGATACGGTTAAACAGGGCGTTGACCTCTATTTTGCGGAGAATGAGGGATCAGCTTCGTCATGAGCAATAGAGTGGGATGCGATGAAAGTGGTGGTGAGAGGCGTGTGCATGGGTAGATTCACGAATGCGAGGATGGCTGTCCTGAATGATCTGGAGAAAGCGGAAGGGGTGTTGCGGGGACTGGAGCGACAGAGGCCTGAGCAACCGGATCTACAGGGATGACTGGTAGAGGCTAAGGAAGTGGTGGCGACTGAGACTGAACGGTTGCGGTGCTATGACTATAAGTTGTACAATGTTAAGGTGCACGAGGAACGGGACAAAGTGGGTACTCTCCTTGCCAAGCTTGCCGATCCGGAGCCTAGGGGGTGCCCGATCATGAGCATAAGAGCGGAGGGGGGGGAGGTAGTTTACTCGCAGTCGGCAGTTCTGACGTGCTTCCAGTCTTATTATAAGAGATTATATGAATGCCACCTGGAGGCAGAGGGGTCTGAGATAGGCGACTACCTGGCCTTGATCCCGCTACCGGTGATGGACAGTGAGGATGCGAAGGAACTGGGAGGTCCTATAACGCTGGTGGAGATTAGAATGGCTATTAAACAGATGGCTCGTAATAAGACCCCGGGGGTGGATGGCCTACCGATTGAATTCTATGCCAAATATGTTGACACTCTAGCGCCCAAATTACTGGTGGTGTATTCGGAGGCGAAGCAATTAGGATGCCTCCCGGAATCAATGAGGGAGGCGCTAATAGTGCCACTCCTGAAGCCAGGCAGGGAGGCGTTGAATGTGACATCATACCGATCCCTGTCTATGCTGACGGTAGACTATAAGATCTTGAGTCGCATCCTAGCCACGAGGTTACTGCCGCACATGACCTCCCTAGTGCATAGAGACCAGGCGGGTTTTATTCCAACTAGGAATACTTCAATGAATATACGACGTCTGGTCCGGATTTTGGATGGTGCCGGGTCCTCAGCTCTTGACTCTGTGGTGTTAGCTGTGGATGTCGAAAAAGCTTTTGATAGCCTTGAGTGGGAATTTCTGGATGAGGTTTTACTGAAACTTCGAGTCGGGGAAGGATTCCGGAAGTGGACTAAGGTGCTGTACACGTCGGCAAGGGCGAGGGTGCGCTTAGGGCCGCTCATATCTTCGGCATACCCTGTCTGCAGAGGGACGAGACAGGGATGCTCACTGTCTCCTTTGCTGTTCGCATTGGCGATGGAGCCGCAGGCAGCACAAGCGAGGTCAGGCACCGTGTACGATGGGATAGCGCAGGGGACAGAGTCGCATTATATATCATTATATGCTGACGATCTGTTGTTGTACTTAGCGGACACTGGGCGATCCCTAGAGGGTGCGGTGGATATGCTAGCTAGGTTTGGCCGGCTGTCGGGCCTTAAAGTGAATTGGACCAAGACCTGCGTATTTCCATTGCGGGCGGGTATGGCGTGTCCCACACTGGCGAGGGAGGTGGTATGGGAACCCTCTGGCTTTACTTACTTGGGGGTGCGCATCTACCATGAAGCGGCGGACCTTTTGGAGGGAAACGTAGGGCGCTGCATTCGTGCACTGAAGGGCTGTATGGAATTCTGGGCCTCCCTCCCTCTGTCAGTGATGGGCCGGGTAGCATTGTTGAAGATGGTGGCGCTCCCGCGGCTGCTTTATTATTTCCGGACACTGCCGATATGGATCCCACAGCGGGTTTTTAAGGAACTGAAGATGCTGGTGACGGGCTTCCTTTGGGGCCATGGCTGGCGCAGGGTGGCGTTGGATACCCTGACTAGGCCCAAGTGTGAGGGGGGGATGGCGGTCCCCGACTTTGAATTATACTACCTAGCGGCACAATTACAGATCCTAGCGCAGAATGTTGCTAGGGAATTCAGGGGCCCGGAATGCGACCGTGGCACTGGCATCCAAAGGTGTATCCTATCATATATGATCATGCAACAGAAAATGGATACGAGGGATCTTACGGTGGAGGAAAGGACACTTAAATTGTGTTGGCAAAGGAGTCTGAAACGGGCGAAGAAGGACCGGCCGTATGCACCGGAGATACCGCTGGGGATGCTGACCGCGCTCCCACATGGGGGCGATTGGTCCCAGCTGTTGGAATGGGAGGAGTTGGGCCTACAGATGGTGGGGGATCTGTACGTTGATGGGGTGTTGGTTCCCTACCAGACGTTGCAGGAGCAGTTTGGTTTGCCGGACGGTACCATTCTATTACACGCGGCGGTGGTGGCGGCGATACAGAAGCATTGGGGGGGAGGGCTTGCTGAGCCGGAGGTGACCATGGCGTGCCAATACATGGTGATGGCCGCGGGCACCACCAAGGCGGTCACTTGCCTCCATGCTAGAATGTTGAATGAGGGCTTGGTACCTTTGCTGGCTCTAAAATCGCGATGGGAGGCTAGTATAGGCAGGCCTATACCGGACACGATCTGGAGTCTTGTCCTGAGGCGGACGTGGAAAGGCACGAGAAACGCGAGATTTCAGCAGGTTCATTTCTTTATTGTACATAGGGCATACCTGACCCCGGCGAGGATAAAGAGATACTTCAAGGTGCCTGACGCAAAATGCCAAAGATGTTTGGCGCCCGAGGTTGATTTGGATCACATGTTGTGGGGGTGTTCGAAATTGGGGGCGTACTGGCCAGAGGTGGGGGAACTTTTGAATGCGGTAACAGATAGGGAGGTGGATTTTGATATGGCAGCGTGTCTGCTGCTCTGGTTTCCTCATACCAAGAAAACGAAAATCACGAGTAAATTTATTGATCTGGGACTCATATTGGCACAGTGAGAGGTGACTTGGCATTGGAAGTCTAAAGAAGGCCCGTCAGTGAGGAGGTGGATGAATGAGCTGCTGAAATGGTCGGGCTGTGAAAGCATCATCAATGCGACAGGCTACTAGATTGGGCAAGGAGAACTGCCTGGAAATGGCGAGAGCTTGGGAGCTGGTAGTCCAGGCGTTGCGTGACTATATGACAGGCGATGAAGAGGAGGAGGAGCAGTGATCGTAGGGGATTCCATGTTACATTAGTGATTGTATACATCTCCTGATGAGTGACGAGCTCCAGAGTTAGTACAGATTTCGGGTACCCGCATTGGCAGCAGTGTGGGAGGGGGGGAGTTCCGAGGGGGGGTAGTTTAGCATAGAGACTCGGAGTAGCATTGGTGGATGTAATCAGGAATGATCCTGGGAGTGGGAGGCTCCTGAGGCAGTAGGCAGGCTCCCGGGCAGCACAACTAAGGGGATCCGGGAGGAAGACCCTGGAGTGATATGGGCGAGGATTGCCTCTAAACGGGTAGGAGATGCTAACGGTGTCTTTATGAAACTCTGTATTGGTTAGTCGGGGCACGATGGGGGGAGTTTTAGGGGGGTAAAAGCAGATACTTAACGGTGAAGCTGACCTAATACCCGGGAACGGAGTACACTGGGATATTTTCTTGAAGAAGATCGACTTGATGCGCCGCCCAGCCTCCGGGATGTGGGCTGAATGGCTGTGTACAATACTCTTGTCATTTGCGGGTCTGGGATGTTATAAGTGTACTGGTTGGCCAATTCTGAGGTCTTGTTTCTAATTCTGCAATAAAAAAAATAAAAAAATTTTAAAAAAATGAAAGTGAGGTTATCTCCCGGTGGATGGTAGAAGGCGTGAAGGGAGCAGATTTGTTTGTTGTTGCTGTCAATGTTTAGGCAAAGGTATTTGAAGGATGAAATAGCAGGGGCATTAGAATTGGTCACAGTTAAGCCAATCTGGTGTATGCAGGCTATCCCACCAACTATCCTGTCAGCTCTTTCAAGTCTGGTTATGTTGTAGTGGGGGGTAGCAAGATGTCCATAATGGGAGTAGAAGTTTCCCTGATCCAGGTTTCAGTAAGGATCATAATGTCTGGTTTGTTTGAGATAAGTAGGTCAGCTATATTGGCTGCATGTTTAGAGGCGGACCTGCAGTTAAGGAGGATACAGTTTATCTGTGGATGGGAGAAGATTGTGGTGGGTTCGGCAGTGATGGGGATTCTGGTGAGGTTATTTCCTACAATGCCTCTGGGAATGAGTCTGGAGGCTCTATGCCTGTTGAGCAAAATGGTAGGTATTCTGTGGTCTGTCGGTGGGCTCTCTGGACTGACTAACAGTCCCGCGTTCTGAGGAGGTTGAGGCTGCTCATAAGATCGGAGGAGGGCCCCTAGGTCTAATTCAGATAAAGGGTTGGACCACCTGATAGGACGGGAAGTTGAGTTCGGGAGAGGGATAGTGCTCCAGGGTGGAGAGCCGTGGGCTTGGGATATAGTAGGAAGACGAAGGAAGCGTCTATAGATCTTGGGGGAAGGGAGCGGATTGAGTTCTTGTTTAATGCAGGAGAACTTGGATTGTTGTAAGATAAGGTTGTGAAGGGATTGGATGTCAGATTTGACTTGCTGAAGGGCTGATAGTATCATGTTAAGTTTGGAGTCGGACGGGATAGTTTCATTATGAGCAGGGTGGACGGAAGGAGTGGAATGAGTAATGACTTCAATGGATGCTTGAATGTCCAGATTGGGGGTCTGGTCAAGTTTGAAGAGAGGCGTGAGAGTTTCAATGTTGGGAGGGTGGACAGGGGGGTAGACTGAGTAGAGGTATCTGTATATACGGGAGTGTCTAGGGTAGTGGGGTTGCCGCGGGAGGAGCTGAGAGTGGAGGGGATGCGGGAGGGTGATAAATGAGGAGAGGGGTGAATGGTTCGGGCGGTGACCATGTTGGGAACCAGAGGGGAGTTGGAGGGGGAGTGAAGCTGATGGGAGGAGATGGAAGAGAAGGGGGAGGTAAGGAGAGAAGGAGATAGATAAAGTGTATGTTGAGGAAGGAGGGTAGAGGTAAGGAGAGAGGGAGGGGTGAAAGTGTATGTTGAGGAGGGGAGGTGAGGTCTAGTATGGGATTCGCGGGGCTGATGGGTAGGAGGGGGGATCTAAGAGAAGAGGAGATGGGGGATGAGGGTGGTGAGTGTGCCGGGTAGGGAGGGAAAGTGGGTGGATTGGTAGTGTGATTGCGTGAGAGGGTTGAGGGGTGGAGAGGGTAGATGGTAGGATTGCCTATGAGGTCCGGACATGTTGTTGGGGGGAAGGGGTCGGGGAGTTCAGATTTACTACTGGATCGGGATGGGAGTTGCGGGTATCAGCGTGCGAGGAAGGAGAGGAGGGGCATGTTAGCGTGACTCTCTCTTTAATGAGTGGGAAAATGTGATCAATCAAGTTGAGATTGAGGTTGTTGGATTGGATTAGGATGATACCATTATGAAAGATATTCACTGTGGCAGCTGCGTTGAAGAATAGGGAGGGGAGGATAGATAAGGCGAAGCCGTGGGCTGTTTTCTTCATGTTAGAGATCTTAAATAGAGCGAGAAAGGCTTTTCTCCATTGAGCTCTTCTTTTAGTATAGAATATGATGTCGCTCCTAATGAGCCCATTGTTCATTGAGAAGTAAGGGTCGGATATAGGGGTTTCCGGGTGGGATTTTAATAGGTTGTGTTTGAAGTCTTTGGCTGCTTTTTTTGAGAGGTGCGTAGGATATGTGATAGAGTAGGTGCATTTGCCGGAGCGCTCCATTGTGTGGATGTCACTGAATCTTTTTAGTAGTCCCCTTTCTATTTAGGAAAGATATGGAGCGGTAGCCCTTTTTTCAGAGATACTTGGTAGCGGCCATATAGGGTGCTCACTGGAGGAGGTGATGAAGTCTTCTTTCTATTAGAAGTAGAGCAATGATGCAAGGGACAAAGTCCTATTTCGATTTTAAGAGATCAGAAGCGGCCATTTTGAGGTGCAAAGAGAATCCGGTGAGGAAATGGCCAAAATCTATGTTGTTCCAAGATTGATGATGTCCAAATATTAAGAGAGGTGACTTTAGCTGTAAAGCAAGCACAGGAGAGGTCCACTGATCTCTCCCTCCCCTCCAGACACAATAAAAGGCCTTGCTGTAGTACTGCAGTGCGAGCCCCTGCCCTCATCCCCCGGGTGTGATAGATGGACGGGGGAAAAAGTGGGTGGTGGGGGGAGGAAGTCCTGAGGAGCTCACTCAATGCAGGGGAGGAGTAGGGGGTCAGATCGTTACCTTGCTGAAGATGATTGCTGGTCCCGCTCCTTCCTGGTAGCTGATCCGGAGTCCGAGCTGCAGTATTTCACATTCCATGACCCTCGGAACTCCAGAATGCAGGCAGCGGCACAGAACAGGCAGGAGCTCCCTCGCTCACTCAAAGAGGGGAATTGGGACATCCAGAAGCTCCGGGGGCGGTCCCTGCCAGTCCTCGGTCCGGGGGAGATGCCCCGTGCTCAGGCTCGGTTTAGCTAAGGAACAGGCAGCGACGTGGGAGGCAACAATAACAAAACCAATGGTGGATCGTCCTCCGCCCGAGAGAGTGCCCCACAATAGCTCCGCCGCTCCGCGTGCAGACCCAGCCAGCCGTCAGCAGAAGGGAGAGGCGCCCCGAATATAGACGCGGTCCTGCCGAAGATCCGGGGGGCAACAACAACAACAATGGCGAATCTTCCTTCGCCCGAGAGAGTGCCCCACAATTGCTCCATTGTTGCGCGTGCAGACCCAGCAGGCCCCAGCAAAAGGGAGAGGCGTCGCATACACAGATGCGGTCCTGACAAGGATCAGGCAGCAACACGGGGGGCAACAACAACAATGGCGGATCCACCTCCGCACGAGAGCGTTCCCCACAATTGCTTTGTTGCTCCGCGGGCAGATCCCGTCAGCCCTCGCCAAAAGAAGGGAGAGGCGACCCGTGCTCAGGCGAGGTTCTGCCCAGGAACCGGCAGCGCGGGCAGGGCTGTAATCGACTCGTTCTCCACCTGAAATTGCTCCTCCTTTGTTCCTGGTTCTCCGAGGGCAGCAGTCCGAGTCTGCAGTCACCTGTGGGGTTTCCAGGCAGCACGGAGGTAAGAAAATGCTCCAGTTACTTTCCAGGTTCGGCTAAATTACGAATGGATGTGAAGATGGAGCTAATAGCAGGGATAAAAGTGAGAGAATCCCTCAGCTAGCGGAGCCCTCCAAGTGTATTTGCCCACTAACTTGGGCAAATACAGACAACAGCCTCTCATCAAAGGTCAAGAAAATGTAGCTTACAGGGGAAAGTGTCACTACTGTGACAGGGAAACTTGTGTCTACTGAGCAGATTCTCCTTGGTCAGATTTATCAAGTGACCAATGCTAACACTATCAGGACAGATCATCCCATGGCAGTTGGGGAGTGGTAACTGGCCCAAAGAGAGTTGTGGTATCCTCAGACCTACCTGTGGACTGTCTGCAGGGTAATGATTTGGAAACTTCAGCCTGGTCTGAAGTGGAGTTTAGGACCTAGGCAGAAATGAAAGAAATTTCAGCCAGTGTCTTTGCTGTTACTAGGGTTCAGGGCACGAAATTAGGTACTGAGGGAGCCCTGGATCCTGAAACAATACACCTGCCAGTTCCCAAGAGAAGGAGAAGGAAGGGTAAAGATGTATCTTCCTTTCAGACTCCTACTCAGAATCAGTTTCCTGAGGGAGATGATCTCAGTACCTGTGAAGGAACTGTCCCAGAGGAGCTTGGGCCAGAAACGGCAGAGCTGCTAGGGGCTGGGA
This sequence comes from Lissotriton vulgaris, assembly GCF_964263255.1. Taxonomy (NCBI): domain Eukaryota; kingdom Metazoa; phylum Chordata; class Amphibia; order Caudata; family Salamandridae; genus Lissotriton; species Lissotriton vulgaris. Next base: position 1,354,950,247 of record NC_141689.1, on the reverse strand, counting down.
GACCTTCAAGGGAAAGACTAGAGTCTGGAGCAGAAGGTCTGCCCCTCTCTTGAACAACTCAGACAGCAGGCTGCTGCTGAGGAAGCAGAAATTGCCAGTGGGTCCCATAGGACTTATTGGAAAGATGGGCTCCTGTACTCTGAGAGTAGAGACCCTAAGTCTGGTGCCACCAGGAGATTGGTCATACCTCACAAGTACAGAGGATTCTTATTGACCCTTGCAAACAACATTCCACTTGCAGGACATCTTAGGCAAAGGAAGACTTGGGACGGACTTGTCCCTCACTTTCTGTAGCCCCACATGTCTGAAGATATGAAGGAGTTTTGTCACTCCTGTGTCACCTGCCAAGCCAGTGGTAATCCAGGTGGCCCTACAAATGCCCCCTTAATCCCACTACCGGTGGTTAGGGTTCCTTTTGAGAGGGTAGGGATAGACACTGTAGGTCCCTTAAACCCTCAAACAGCATCTGGGCATAGTTTTATCCTAATGGTGGGGGACCATGCAACTAGATATCCAAATGGCTAATCCCTTAAGGTCCAGTACTACAACTCCTGTAGTGGCCACGGCCCTCCTGGGAATCTATTTCAAAGTTGATTTCCCTAAGGAAGTCTCGTCAGAAAGAGGTACTGAATTCATGTCTAGCTAAATAACAGCTATGTCGCAAGAGTATGATGTTAACTATACGCTTACCACACCCTACCATCTACTGAGGTCCAAAAGATGCTGAAGTTGGGAGTCATTTAGCCTTCCGATAGCCCTTCGGCTAGTCCTGTAGTCCTTGTGCCAAAACCTCACACCTAAAAAGGTAAGAGAGAGATGGGGATCTGTGTGGACTGCCGAGGCCTCAATGCAGTCACTAGGGCTGATGACCATCCAATTCCAAGGGCAGATGAACAGATTTATACTCTGGCCTCTGCCAAGTATCTCAATACGTTTGACCTGACTGATGGTTTTTGGAAAATCAGACTCTCCGATGATGCCAAACCAAAAACAGCATCTTCAAGCCTCAGTGGGCATTATCAATTCATTGTGATGCCTTTTGGTTTGAAAAATACATCTGTCACATTTCAGAGGCTGGTGAACTAAGTCCTAACTGGTCTAGATGCCTATAATGCAGCATATCTAGATTATATAGCTGTCTTTTGCTCCACCTGGGAGGATCACCTAGTCCACCTCAGAAATGTATTTGAGGCCCTGCAAAAGGCAGACTTCACTATGAAGGCCAGTAAGTGCCAGATAGGGCAGAGCAAGGTTGTGTACTTGGGCCACCTTGTACGGGAGGCCAAGTTAACCCATTGGAGACCAAAATTCCACCATCATGGACAGGATTGCTCCCCTACCCAGACTCAGGTCAGAGCTTTCTTGGGCCCTACTGGGTACTACTGAAGATGTGTTAATGCTTATGGGTCCAGATTGACACCCCTTAATGTGTATTCCCGGTTACAGCCTTTTCGGGTCGGCCAATAAGCTAGTGCTGCTGCCAACCACAGAAACAATTCTGCCCTCCTGCTGCTGAGCTGAGCTTGAGCAGGGGAAGGTAGAACAATAGGTTTCCTGTCACAGGTAGGTGTGACTACCTCCCAGACAGGACTGAGCATTTTGGGCAGGGGTGGGGTTGCTTTTCAGCCCCACCAGAATGTATTAAAGGGCACATCTGGTGCCCTCCTTACATACTCTGATTTGAGCCATTCAGAAACCCTTGGTTGCTACTCTGGCATGAAATTCGACAAAGGACAAGGGATTATCCTCCCCTCTGTCCAGGCCATCCTCTGGGAGGGACCCCTGAGTCGTTCCAACCCTTTTCCAGGGGTATTAAAGAGCTAGCCCATGGGTGGCTTCTCAGATTCATGGTGGAACAAGACTCACCTCTGGAATCGAAATGCTCTTCGACCACCTGTACACTTGGACTTTGTTGAACTTCGACTAGAACTGAGACTGCATCAAGAAAGACTCTTGCTGCTAATGGTCCCACTGTACTTCAAGTCTTCTGCCTCGTCTGTGTCTGTGCTTTGCTCAGGTTCTCTAGAAGACCTGTGGGCATCATGCATCAAGGCCATCCGAAGAAATCTCAGTTGGAGTGAAGGAGTCCCTCCCCTTCCATCTGCAGGCACCGCAACAAAGTTGATGTCAGTCGCTCCTGTCGTCCTCTCTTGGGGTCCGTGCCAAGGCTGGGTATTGTGCTGCCATGCCTCCTGGTCACCTCAGAGTGGCACAGAGTTTGTCCCCTTGCTTGTAGGTTCGCCTCTTCCTGAATCCACCTTTGGATCCACCATATATCTTCACAAACTTCTCCAGAGACCTTTTCTCCAAAGTCGTTTTTTGTTGTCAATAGGAAGTTCCGATGTAATTTCATCCCTATGCTCCAGGCTTCCCTTGTGCAGGTAAACTGGTTTCTGTGGCATCCACGGGCGGGGTGACTCTCCAGACTTCCGTCCTCCAAAGGGTTTTTTTCTGGGTCCTCTGGAAAAGGTCCTTCCTCTTTAAAACTGCAACCACGACTTCTACATAGACGTCCATTGGGCACGTGGCTATGTTTCCACTCTGTGGGGTTCTTGGGTACTCACCTAGGTTAGTTCTGTGTGCTCCCAGCTCCTCTGAGTCTTCTGGTCCAGGTCCCATTCTTCCTTGCAGTTCACATTCCACTTTTCTAGCATATAGATTGGTCTCCCTCTGTAGACCAGTGCATATTTGTTCTATTTGTTATATACCAATGTGTTAGTGATTGTGTTGTGTAATAAGTAGACTTATTTTTATAAACACTGTGTGGTTCTTTTTATTCTAATCTACACTGTAGATTAATGTGGTAAAACAAGCTGATTTACACTCCTTCAAGATAAGCTTGATGGCTGCTCTCCACAGCTACCACTTTGAGAGCATTCTATGAATATCAAAGACCACTAAAATCACCATAAGGGTTGCCTCGATTAGTGCAATGTGCATCACTCCTGCGAGTGCGCACAATATGCTAAGCCTACCTACTACAATTGGTCATGATCCAAGTTTTGCAGCACATTTCTAGGCTTAGCATGGCAATGGACTGTCACAGCCTTTGAGGCGTGGGGATGAGCAGACTACTTTGGGATGCTGAACTTTCCACAAACGGATGCTGCTGGAGATTCAAGGGGTAATTTTCAGTTTAGCGAAGCAAGAATATTGATGCAAATCATTGGTGCTCCAGCCCAGCCAACCTCCGGATTCTATTTAGAGACAGAGGTAAACCCTAGGTTCATACAGGCAGAGAGTCTTAGTCAACTCTAGCTGCATAAGCCCTTGATCTGGCGGTGCATCTGGCACAAGACTTCCAGGTCTCAGAGATGCCAGGAAAGGGCTGGCATTACGGGTTAAGATTGCTGGATTGCTGGATTTTTCTTCTTTTTAAACAGCATCTGTACCGTCACCGAGGCTGTGCGGTTGGGTAGCTAGGGTTTGCATGGCAACTGATGTCTGACCACTTGAGCCACATGGAAAACAGTGTGTTTAAATTCAATTAAATAGGGCCTTTCTTAAAAACAATGATATCTTTATTCTATGACCCCAGACACTAAATAACTGTCTTGATGAAGTATGGCTGCCAAGTGACATCATTATTTGTGTGGCAGCTTCAATCAACCCTGGGCTTTCTGCCAACATCACAATCAACTTCCAGACTTTTGGTTTCGCGTTTACTTATAGATATACTTAGAAGGCTCAATGTGCAAAGCACTGCTGGCTGAAGAAGATCGCAGTTGTCCGGTGGTATTTAACTGTGATTTGAAACACAATATATTGCAGAGTTGCAACCTGTTCTACCCATGTCATCATGCGCACCTTAGGCCAGTGTAATAGTTTCAGTCACGAAAGCGTACCATTCCGGGACTTGGAGGCCTATACTGGATAATATGAAACTACAAATCCCATAATCCCTACTGCTATTGATTAATACGCTGGGACTGGCTAGCTCTGTTCCAGTTGGCACATTGGCATTGCTGCTCAGACATTGAGGGAAGGGAACCACTGTACAAAAGTTATCTGGTGCTGAAACTGAAGTCTCTATGGAATTAGTATCTCCTTATCGAGGTGGTTTGAAGGGCAGGCAGATGATTGTCGGGGCCAACGTAATACAAAAGAGAGGTTGAGTAAAGAGGCAGAGAATGTAAGCAACATTTGCCTTCTAGTACTTGTTTTGTGTGTAAACGCAGTTAGAATTTCAGACATCTTGTTACACCACCGTGTGCTGCAGAGCGCTCACCTGCATGTCAGATGTCTATTAGACTGGAAGCAGCTTCTGTAACGTCACCGCAGGCCGCGGGTGCTGGGACAGTAGGGTGTGCACTGCAGCTGATGGTCGAATGATTGGGTTGAGGAAGTCAGTCCGGGTTAGTGATCCTCTGCAGGAAGGCCAGCAGGTCAGTTGTATGGACCCAATAGGTTGAGTAGTTGAAGGCACCAGGATAGCTTACCTGGCCATGAGTCAACATATAGCATCCGTGTCGCTTATCAGACTCTTGCGACACAGTCTATAAGGTGTGTGAGAGAGCAACTAATTTCAGTGAGGAGCAACACCTGGATGTGCCCAGCTAGGCTTCGCACTCTTTGTGCGTTGTTATGATTGTGCATCTGACCAAGCGGTGCTGTGACAGTTTTGCGTTGGCAGATTGTGCATGCATGCGCTGTTTGTGTTTGAGGCCAAACCGGCATTTGTTTTCTTTACAGTAATTGTGCTTTACAGAGTATGTATGCAGCGCCAGCACTACATATCGAATGTCAGTTGCAGCACCAATACCTTGCAACTGTTGTCTGTGTGCGCTGACAGACTTCTGCATCTTGAGTTTTTGCTGCGGCTATAGTCCATATAAACACTCAACGTACCAGAACATACGTCTGCAGGGCAAAGTTTGTACATTGCCGTCGTTTTTCGTTTGCTCGTGTACTCTGTGGGGACAAATCTGTACTACAGAAGCTGCGTAGGTACTACCTTTGTACGTTACAAAGCTGTTCATCTTTGCTCTGTCTCTGCAGTTCCTGTTATTAACATCTGCAAAGTTTTCAGACGATTAGATGAGTTGTTTGCTACTGTCTTCTTGCCATGCTGTGTTTACTTGTCTGTGCGCATCACAAGTATTTTGTTGTATGGTGTGATTGAAGTTCACATTGTGAGGATGCCATGCAGACCACTGTTGTTGGTGTGCTCTTTCAGAGCAGTGTGTATCTGGTGTGCTCTGTGTTTCAACTTCTTTTTTTTTTAGCTGCAATACAATGCAAATGCTGCCACTACAATGTTTATTTGCTTCCCGCAGTCTCTCAGCACTGCGGTCTTCATTCGGTGCAGATGCACTATTTTTATACTTTAATGCTGTCATCATATGTTTTACCTGAATGCAGAAATGACTGCTGCGTTATGTGAAACAAGGGTAGAAGGATGAATAGATTTACTGATGTATTGCAAGAGTTTTTTTCACAGTGTTGTATGTCTACACATATTATCGACGTAAGCTACTCAAGAGTACTGTATTAGTCAAACTCAGTGTTGTACTCCTATAGGTTGACATATGAGGGATATGTATTTTTAGGTTGAAAATTTGCAATGCAATAGGTGTCACATTTACGAGAGTTTAAGCTATTGGCATTGTAAATGCCAATAGGTCAAACTCTTGTAAATGCGAGACCTGTTGCATTGCAAATGCTTGTTTCTTTTTTACTCCCATTCTCCCTCCCCCAGGGTTTAATTCTGCTATTCATGCTCACTCACGCACAGGTGGATCTACATTCTAGGGCCTGGGGTGGAGTCTCTTCAAGACTTCTTCAGTTCCTCTAAAAGTACTAAAGGTTTATTGGGCGGCCACCCAAAGTGAACTTTGTTTTGAAAAACAAATATCTAATGACCTCCACCTGAGTATGTGGGTAATTATTTGTCTTTATACTGTTCAGCTCTGCCAAGTTTGGGAGCACTCAGTGAGGTAAGACTTCGATTGGCAGAGCCAACAAAGTCACCGCCAACAGAAAACTGACGATCTGCCCAACTCTAAATAGGGGAGGTGGACTGACAGTTTGATTGACAAGGTACTCCATCACATCTGTCTCTAAACCCGTAACTCTTCTATAGATACCACAGTGGAACTATTTTACCGTGAAGTGTATCTTTTGTACAGTAGCATTTTGTTCTGTAAATGGACGTACCCAAGGGTTACATATTATTACGGTGGTGAAATCACAATCACACATTTTCTAAGCTTATAATAACTTTTTTGCTGTGTAGCCTCTATGGGGTGATTAAAACAGTCCTCTACAACAAAACATGATTGAGCCTTCAAACTACGCCATCAGAATTAGAAAAATATGTGTTAGTGCTGGGCTGAGTGCTGACTTGTAGCTATAGAGAAAGGGGATAGGAAAACATACCACTGCATTGGTATTATCACAATATATGCAATTAACAGTTTACCTAATTGGATAAAAATAGGTGTGGATAGTATGCTTTCCTTAATTCCTTTGAAACTCAAAAGGCTATCTTCCAAATCACAACAAATGTGCCATAAGGTCACTGAAAGCCATGGAACATCAGGTTTGGCTGGACGTGCCTGAAAAAGAAAAAATAATTATTCGTATAATCTTGACAATTCACATTTTGACAATTTTAGTTTGAAAGTTGAACAAAACCTGAAAACACAAACAATAAATAATTACTTACCATCGTACCTCTGATATTATTAGGAGGTAGACTCCATCATTTTACCAACTTGAGGGGACCTCAGTGTAGGAGGCTGGCTCAGTTTGTGGTGTACACCTATTGTTGGGGCACTGTGTACTGAGTCCAGGCACATCTTAGTGATACTAGTACTGATCCCGGTTAACCAAAGCTCTCAAGGGTTAGCTGAGGAGAGCAGCTAAGGCTTATTCAGGAGGGTGTAAAGCAGGTACATTGCCACATAGTCAGTCAGTGAAGCTTACAAAAAAGAAAGAACCACACCAAAAGACGTCTGTATTTACTAAACACAACATTAATAGCTAGACCCCCAGATGTCCGGGTGCAGAGGTGTTACACCGGGTCAAACATTCAAAGGACCCAGAGGAAACCAGTTGCATCAAGGAAGGTTGGACAGTCTCCCCACCCATGATAACTATGGAACCAGGATACCTACATCAGGGAGCCCAAGTGCATAGGTAAAATTTGGTGTCGGAACCTCCCGTTAACATCTGTGGAGCATCTTGGAAGTCCGGTGACTACAGCGTTTCGTGGACCAGGTCGGTGGAGACCAAACATGTACTCTGGTCGAGAAGTGCCTAAAACAGAGGGGACAGAGTCCAAACCACCCAGAGGTGTCCAGGAGGAGCAGGAACATGATGTCACCCCTTATTAGAGGTATTTGCTGTAGTATGCAGTTCTTGATGTTGCAGCTGTGGAGCCCAGGTGAAGATGCAGGAGCACAAGAGCCATCCAAGAGCTGACCCATGACGGTCAAAAAATGCATGATGGTCAGTGGCCGGCAGGCCCACCGACAAGACTTGGTAAACACAACAGTCGGGGTGCAGGAAATAATGCTTTGTTGCAGACCAGCAAGGTCTTTGGGACTAACCCAGAAAGGGTAAGTCCGGGCCGGCCTCAGCACGCAAGAGAGCCAGCAGGAAAAGAATGAGACCCCAGAATGACCCTCTGGTAGCATGCACAGGGAGTCACAAAGATGACTCAGCAGCACATAGAAGGTGGATGCCCACGTTGCAGGAGACAGGGAGGACGACACCCTTGGAGCAGTGTGATGCTTGAGGTTGGAGTTTCTTGGCGCTCGAAGATGTTCAGTCAGGTGAGTTGACAAGCCTTGGCAACGACAAACAGACACAGTGCACAGGGATGTGGATCAGGTCGGCTGGAGAGAGATTGCAGTCTCCCAAGTTGCAGGGAAGACTAGTCAGACCTCTGGGGCGCCAAGAAACCGCCACCTCTGTTGCAGAGCTGGGAGTTGTCCATGGGACAGCAGGATCAGCAGATCAGTTGTCAACAATGTTGAGGTGCCTGCGGGTGCAGAGGAGTGACGCCAATACAGAAAGATTCCTTCTTGTTTGTATGAATGTACAGTTATGGGAGTCTTAGGAGGAGGCACGGCCATATAGCTGCTGAAAAATGGAAGAGCATGGAGACAAAGTTGCAGCAAGAATCTTCCTACCAGGAGCACTCTAGTCTTGGTTCTTGGCTCGTTCCAGCAGCAGAGTCCAGTGTCCAACAGCAAAAGTGTCTTCAGACATGTATTGACGAACAAGTTACTTACCTTTGGTAACGCTATATCTGTAAGAAACATTAGTTAGTTGTAGATTCCTTACCTTAGAATTTTCCCCAGGCGTCTGACTGCATCTGGAAAGTTTTTTCATGAGCAGTCCCTCTGCGCATCGGAAGGTGGCGTCAGTCAGCTCCTTGTCCGTCGTTGGCATCGTGGTTGCTGGGATGACATCGCGGTAGCTACTTAGATGCCGCCCTCGCGTGCTGACGTCAGTTACGTACATGACTTTCCGCGCCAGAAACGCAGAGCCATGCAAGACACTGACCACTGGTGCAAAAAACTAGGGACCTGAAAGGATATCCTTAACCCTAGAAATCCGTTAACAGAAATGGGAGGATGGGTGCAGCGGTAAGGAATTTATAACTAATGTTTCTTAGAGATATATCGTTACCGAAGATAAGCAACTTGTTCATCTGAAAAAAACACATTATTTATAGATTCCTTACCTTAGAATAGATACCCCAGCAATACCCACCCCAGTGGTGGATCTGCAAACCTAGATCACACCAGAAATTTCTAGTGAACAGAACAGCCAAAGAAGCCGTCTCTCCGGACTTGGCTGTCCAGACAGTAGTGTTTCGTAAACATGTGCAGTGATGCCCAGGTAGCTGCCTGACACATGTCATGTAGAGGAACTCCTCTTCCCAAGGCAGTAGTGGCTGCTGTCGCCCTGGTGGAATGGGCACGTAGCCCCACTTGAGGCTCCTTTTTGGCCAGAGAATAGCATGCTTTTATACCCAAAACGACCCATTGAGAAATGGTTCGGTGGGTACAGCCCGAACTTTCTTGGCACCCACGTAGCCAACAAAGAGTTGGTCATCCCCCGGAACTGTTTTGTGCGATCCAGATCGAAAGAAAGCGCATGTTTTGGGTCCAGATGGTGGAGCCTCTCTTCCTCTTTCAAAGGATGCAGAGGCGGAAAGAAGTTTGGGCAACCCCTAGCGTTGGTGAAGGCGGTGGTTGGCGAGGGGCTTGCGCAGATACAAAGTAGCAGTGTACAGGCAGCTCTCAGTGAAAAGCGGAAGAGGGTGTCATTGGGCAGCGGTACATAAGCATTAAGGTAGGTAGGAACTCTCCCAGCATACTACAGGGGGGCAGACATTATGGATCAGCAAATACTACGCATGAAATCCCTCTGCAACGTACGGCAGAACGGGTGGGGCTCGATGGCATTCGCAGCTCTGCACAGAAACAGATTGGTCCCACTCCGCAGTGACTATTGGGCGCGCGTTGCAGCAGATGATCGGAGCAGGGACGCTGCTCTCGCATCTTGCTTATGCCGGGTTATAAAATGCTCAAGTTGTGCACTGGAAGCAACAAGTTATCGGTCTGCCTGCGAGTGCCGTAGTGGAGGTTTGCCGGGCCTCCCTGCCCTCCACCGGCAGCTGCCGGGACAGTGTGTGCACTGAGAAAGATACGCACAACATGCCCATTGGTATACTTGGACCTTATGCCTTACCTCCGCCATAGTTGTCGTGCCAAGGGTCACATTGCGGGTCACCGGGAGAGCCCGGATGCACAGAAAACAGCACAACAGAAACAGCGTGAGTGACTGCGAAAGCGGGAACCAGGCCCGATCGTCTGTGCCCCTTAGCAGCCAATGGGAAAGTCCCGGAGGTAGACTGGAAGATACTCACAGCCAATGGAAACACGAGAGGGGACGGAACAAATTTAGTGTGAGCCAACGGTAGTGCCAAACAGGAGGTGAAAAACCGCTGGGCCAATAGAAGCAGGGATACAAACATTTCACAACCAATGGCAGACAAGAAAAGAAATGAAAACAGAAGCAGAGAAGACAGAAGGGGAAGACAGCGAAGCGAGAACGGGAAAGAACACAGGGGCAGAAGAAAACTTACCTGGAGTGGCAGTGAGGATGTTCCGGGCAACAATGGCGTCCGCAAACATCAGAAATTTTGTGTCGGATGACGTCACAGGGTGAAAGAACGCAAAAAACACGCCCCGAATCTGAAAGAGACGGGGCTTGAATGGAGGGATGCCCTTCTCCTCCAATGGCTGGCCTCCGTTTAGGAAGCCAGCCAATGGAGGAGAGGGGCGGGTTCAAGCCCCCCTAACCTGAAAACATAATTTCTTCGGACTCTGCACACTGCTTCGCAGTGCGCGGTCCTCGACCTAAAAACGGGGCTTAGGAGTGGTGGCGACCTCACACTCACTACAGGCTGCAGGTGCTTCTGTTGCACTTCTGGAGATGGTCGTAACACAAATTAGCAATTAGTTGTCTTGCTTTCCTATTACATTTACATCACAGGGTGCATGCATGATAAATCTTGCAAATCGAGGTTGTGGATCTCTGGTGCCACCCTCTATGGGATTAAGAGCTTCATAAATGCACGCCATAACATTATAGGGACTTAAGCATCTAATTCCTACCAGAAAAAGCCAAAAGAATAGGCTGGCATCCGGTCCCATTGATTGATGGTGCTGACCAAGAAGCGAAAAAGTAATCTCCCTTTCACCCTGGGAGACGCAAATTGCATAATCAAAGAGGAAAAGCCACCACAGGAAAAAGTGCAGCGTGGGAGGCATGCAGACCTGAGTTCGAACCCTACTGCAGTGCTGATTTCCTCCACAGAAACTCGGGCTTGCTTTTTTTATATGTACCCATTTAGTATACACAACTGAGCTACACAGTGCTTGACTTTCTTGACTTCCCTAAAGTAGCTCTCATGGTTAGGGCTTTGGCTGTCAAATGGAGGAATGGAATCACCCTCTGCCGATTCGCCCTCCCACTAGCCTGCTACTATACTGAGCATGAGAGTCATTGTGGGCCCCACAATTTGTAGAGGACACTAATAATATTAATGGTGACATAAGGTCAATTTTCTTGTGTTGTTTCTATATCTACATCTATGTGTTGCCTAGACACATTCATCATAAAGCAGGTTACGGAGTTAATCAAAGCAATACTTGTAACATGCAGATTTCAGATTTCCATTTTGTGTAGATCACTCAGTAGGTTGCGTGTTTTGTCACAGAGATCCCTTTGTTACTTTCAGTTAGTAAGTCACAATCCTTCTGGCATGCTACAGTGAACTATGAGCCGGAATCAAGGAGCTACACGCAAACTACAAGGCATCCATTTAGAACTTTATGTTTTTGCATAATCTTTTTTTATTCCAAGGTTGGTAAAAATTAATAATAGGAATAGGCAGAAAACAACTACATAACATTCTAAATCCTGACTTTGTTTCTCTAGACTCAGTGCTATTAAAACAAAATCTACCAGTAGGGTGATATGTGACTGTGACTGCCACACCTTATAACCCTCATTGGCTGAAGAACAAAATACTTGCCTTTGGTAACGAGGAGAGACATAGGGCCCGATTCACAGGACTAACTTAAGACAAAATCCTAAACTTACTACCATTTTGGTATTCACAGAAGGCACTTACTCATTTTGGTATTCACAGAAGGCACTTACTCATTTTGGTATTCACAGAAGGCAGTTACTCATGTTGGTATTCACAGAAGGCACTTACTCATTGATGAGTTAGTGCCTTCTGTGAATACCAAAATGAGTAACTTACTCCTTTTGAGTAACTTACTCATTTTGGTATTCACAGAAGGCACTTACTAATTGATGAGTGTCTTCTGTGAATACCAAAATGAGAAAGTGCCTTCTGTAAATACCAAAATGAGTAAGTGCCTTCAGTGAATACCAAAATGGTAGTAAGGTTTGGATTTTGTCTTAAGTTAGTTCTGTGAATCGGGCCCATAGATTAGTTATGGAGTCCTCACCTTGGAATTACCCCCAGGTATCAGACTGGATCCAGAGAATTTTTCTTCAGCACTGCCCATGCGCGTTAGTCGACTCCACATTCGTCATTGGCGTCGTAGCTGCTTGAATGACATTGCAGTATCTACTTAGACACCGCCTGCCAACGTCAGTACTTTACACAACATTCCATGCAAGAAGCGCAGAGCCATGCAAGGCACTGACAATTGGTGCACAAAACTAGGGCCCTGAAGGGAAGTCCCTTACCCTAGAAGTCAGTTTGCAGAATGGGGAGGATGGGTGGGGTGGTGAGGAATCCATAACTAATCTATGTCTCTTAAAGATATATCATTACCCAAGGTAAGTAACTTGTTCATCTGAAAGAGACAATTAGTTATGGATTCCTCACCTTAGAATAGATACCCCAGCAATACCAACCCAAAAGGTGTGTCTGCGAACTAAGTTCACACCAGGAAGTCCTGGAGAACTAAACAGCCAAAGTAGCCGTCTCTCCGGACTTGGCTGTTCAGGTAGTAGTGTTTAGTAAACGCGTGCAGGGAAGCCCACTTAGCTGCCTGGCAGATGTCATGAAGGGGGACCCCACATCCTAAAGCAGTAGTGGCTGCCTTCGCCCTGGTGGAATGGGCATGCAACCCTACTGGACGTTCCTCTTTCGTTAAGGAATAGCAGATTTTGATGTAAAGAACGACCCATCTAATTCTAATGAATCCGGAGACTTCATTGGTTGCCAGTAAGGCAACGAGTGCAATTTAAATCTCTATGTCTAGTTTTTAAATCACTTCATAATCAAGGACCACGCTACCTGCAGAAACAATTTCAATGGTACACCCCTTCTAGACCGCTATGTTCATCGGCTCAAAAACTGCTTAAAGTCCCACCTGTAAAAAGAGTTCGCTGGGGTGGGAAAAGTTTTGTAGTAGGTGCTGCAAAGGTGTGGAACCAGCTTCCCTTTTTTCTGAGGAACAGCACCGATTTGCTGTTGTTCCGGAAAATGCTTAAGACCTGGCTGTTCTAGTCTCCTCCTCAGTCGCTCCCCTCCTCAGGACAGCATTAGCGCCAGGACATCCAAGGGTAACAGTCGCGCTTAATAAAATAATTAGCATAACATAACATCGGGAGATGGTTCTTTTTTGCAAAGCCTGAACCTTTCTTGATGCCACATATCCATCAAAGAGCTGGTCATCGATCCAAATTGTTTTTTGCGATCTGGATAGAATGAAAGTGCACATTTTCGAACCAGACGGTGGAGCCTCTTTTCCTCCTTGGAAAGATGCAGATGGAAAGAAGGTAGGCAAAGTGATGGTCTGTCCTATGTGGAAAGAGGTAACCAATTTGGGAAGGAAAGAAGGCCTAGTGCGAAGGACAACCTTGTCTGGATAAACAGCCAGGAAAGGAGGTTTAGAAGATAGAGCCTGAAGCTCACTCACCCTGCGAGCAGAGGTGATTGCAACCAGAAAGGCAGTTCTAAGAGTCAGAAGTCTGAAAGGACAGTTATGTAGCGGCTCGAAAGGAGCACACATAAGATAGGTCAGAACTAGGTTGAAGTCCCACTGGGGCATTACAAAAGGAACTGGAGGAAACAAGTGAGTATTGCCCTTAAGGAAGCAATTCACAATAGGACACTTGAAAAGAGAAGGCTGGTGAGGAAGCCGAAGGGATACCGCAATGGCCGAAACATAGCCTTTTAGAGTGGCCAGAGAAGAGCCCTGCTGGGTCAAAGTAAGAATGAAGAGGAGACCCTCTGAAAGGGGGGCAGAAAGGGGATCCGCAGACTTTGCTGCACACACCATGCCACAAATTTGTTCCATATACAGGCGTACACCATTTTGGTGGAGGAATGCCTGGTTGCCAAGATAACGTTACAGGCTCCAGGAGGAAGGTCAAAAACTTTAAACTGCCACCGCTCAATCTCCAGGCATGGAGGTGCACAGGTGACAGGTTTGGGTGGAGAACCCTCCCCTGCTGCTGTGACATAAGATCCTCCCAAAGGGGCAGTCTGATGGGAGGATCGACACTCATGCTTAGAAGCTGGACAGGTTCGGTTGGAGGACCGTTCCCTGCTACTGCGACAGAAGACCCTTCCGAAGGAGCAGTCTGATTGAAGGATCAATGGTCATGTGCAAGAGCGCAGGATACCAGATTCTTTGTGCCCAGTCCGGGGCCACAAGAATGACTTGGGCCCGGTCGCGCTTGGTCTTCTTCAGCAGTCTGGGTAGAAGTGGTATAGACGGAAAGGCGCATAGAAGACCGCAACTCCATTTGCGAAGAAAAGCGTCGCTAAGCAAGTGCCGCATTGGAAATTCCAACGTGCAGGACTGCTGACATTGCACGTTCTTTTCGGTGCCCAATATATCTAACCAAGGCTCTTCCCAACGCTGAAAGAGACCTTGCACCACCTTCAAATAAAGACGCCATTCGTGATCCATCATGCATCAGCGGCTGAGTTCTTCCACCTTGATGTTCAGAGATCCTGCCAGGTGTTGTACCACCAGGGACATGCCCTGATGTTCCAGCCACTTTCCAGAGACAAAGTGTCTCCTGACATAGGGTCCATGAACCCACCCCGACCTGTTTGTTGCAGTACCACATGGCAGTGGTGTTGTCCGTGAACACCTGCACTACTCTCCCCTTGACAGAAGGAAGGAATGCCTTCAGTGCAAGACGGATCGCCTGCAGCTCCAGAAGGTTGTTGTGGATCCCGGACTCCGCCAGGGAGACCAGAGGCCTAAATCTCCGCCTCTCGCATATGGCCACCCCACACTAGAAGCCATGCATCTGTCACCACTGTGATCTCTGGCTGGGGAAGGGAGAGGGACCTGCTATTGACCCAATCCTGGTTTGTTCACCACCACTGCAATTGGTGTGCAGTGCCCTCCGAGATCTGGACGCCATCGGAAAGATTCCCCTGATGCTGTGCCCACTGGAACTTCAGGTCCCACTGCAGAGCCCACATATGCCACCTGGCATAGTCCACCAGCAGAAGGCCATGAGGCCCAGTAGACTCAGGGTAATTCTGATCGAAACCTGGGATAGAGGCTGAAAGATCAGAATCATAGACCGAATATCCAGGAGTCGTTGTTCGGGAGGATACGCCCAAAACTGCGCTGTGTCCAGAACCGTTCCGATGAAAAGGAGCTTCTGAGAGGGATTCTGGTGTGACTTCGGCACGTTGATGGTGAACCCCAGTGAATGCAGGAGGTCAGCCGTAGTCTGGAGGTGGTAGAGGACAGCCTGGGGCTAACTCGCCTTCAACAGCTAGTCAGTCAAATATCTTTATTTCGGTTAATAAAAACCATAAAAGCAATGCAAAATTCATTATTATACATACATACATTATACATATTAAAATTTACAAATATACAGATATACACATGATTACAGTTCATTCATGGATAAAACAGTTAAAATCTTTGATACAAAAGCAAATATAAAAACAGTCATGATCCAAAGAACCCACCCCTGTTTCCCACTGTTCTCGATACATTATGTGCTAAAAAATAATTGTCAACAGCTAGTCGTCAAGATAGGGGAAGACTGAAACTGCAGATGAGCTGCGACTACTGCCATCACTTTTGTGAACACCCGAGGGCACTGGTATGGCCAAATGGGAGCACAGTAAACTGAAAATGCTCCTGGCCTACCGTGAACCGTAGGCAATGCCGATGGGTTGGCAGGACGGGGATGTGAAAATAAACGTCCTGCAAAGGCCAACGCTAACATCCAATCTCCAGGGTCGAGGGCAAAAAGGACCTGAGCCAGTGTCAACATTTTAAACTTCTCCTTCCGGAGGAAACGGTTGATATTCCTGAGATCCAAGATAGGACGCAGGCCTTTTTCCTTCCTGGGCACCAGAAAATAGTGGGAATAACAATCACAACATACTTCTGGGGCAGGCTCCCTTGGCCATAGAGATACATAACTTCCTGTTAGAGTAGGGCCAAGTGATCCTCCGACATTCGATGGAATTGAGGTGGCATGGATGGAGGGGAAGTCTTGAAGGGGAGGGAGTAGCCCCTTCGGACTACCTGCAAAACCCACCTGTCTGAGGTGATGTTGAGCCAATGGGGGAGGTGTTGGCGGATCCTGGCGAATGGTGGCCCTGAAAGGTCGGAGTAGGAGGGTTTGGAGGCTGCTACAGAGGGGGTGCTGGTGGACTGGCCAGCCCGCTGTCCCCCAGACCCATGACCGTGGGATCCACGTGCCCGCCGCGCAGAGGCTGGATAGCTTGCGCAGGCCTCTGGCTCTGGGCGAAAAATGGAAAGCACCCCTTCTGTAGCCACGAAAGGGACAAAAAGCAGACTGCAGTGAGTGGGAGGTGGAAGCGAGGCCCAAGTATCTGGCTGTAGCCCTGGAGCCTTAAAGAGCTTGAGCACGTTGTCTGCCTTGTCGCCAAACAAGCGACAGCCATCAAAGGGCATGTCCAAAAGCGTAGCTTGGACATCACCTGAAAAGCCAGTGGACCTCAACCAGGCATAGAGTCTCAGTGCTACTGACGTTGACGTCGTCCTGTCTAATGAGTCGGTGGTGTCCAGCCACATCTTATGGTGAACTTCACTGCATCTCTCCCTTAGTCAACTGCGTAGGAGAGCACGGCCCGGGCCCCATCCCAGCACTGTGGCAGCCCCTGCATGATTGAATCCCATACCCAGTGGAAGTAACGGCCCAAGAGACATGCAGTGTTCACCGACTGCAGTCCTAAGCTGGAGGAAGAAAACATCTTCTTCCCAAGGTGGTCCAGCTTCTTGGATTCCCTATCAGGTGGTGCGGTAGGGAGTCCGTCCTTGGAATTCGATGCTTGGATGACAAAGCTCTCAGGGCTTCGGTGTTACAGAGGAAAACTGGTTCGCCCGGGGACAGGCGATGGCGTTCGGCAATCATCCTATCTACCGAAGCCCCTGTGTTAGGCTTGTACCAAATGCCCAAAACGATGTCCGTGAGGGCCTCATTTAATGGCAGCAGGGGCTCCGAGGAGGCCACTGCTGGCTGAAGCACCTCAGTCAGGAGGTTAGTCCTGACTGCCACCGTAGGAAGCTCGAGGCTTAAGGCCTCAGCCGCCTTACACAACACCACTGCGTATGAAGCACCCTCCTCTGTTCCCACGGTAGGGGGAGATAGCATGGCAAGGTCTGGGGAGGCGTCCAGACCACTGGCCTCACCCAACTCCTCTCTCCAGTCCGGTTCTTCTAACTGGTCTGCCGGAGGGTCCACAGACCCCTCCCAGTCCTCCTCACCCTCCTCTGGTAGCCACTCAGGGCTATAGAGAGAGGTGTGGCTCACTGGTTAGAGGCGGCAGACCCAGAGGCTGAGAACGGCCCGGGACCAGGGTTCGATTCCCGACGCGGCAGGGTCGAGGACCAGGGTCAGCGGACTGATAATTCTCGCCTCGGTGCCCACTTTGGGCAGTGATCACACTCGGTAACTCTGGGCATTAAGCTTGCCTCATCTCTACAACGGCCCCCCACAGACGCCGGGGATGCCTGGCTTCACCTTGGAGATACCCAGCATGGGACCATCTCACAGGGAAAGCCAGGACGGGTTCCCCAGCGGTCATTCGCGCCAGGATACTCCGGTAGTAATTGAGCGCGCTACAAAACACCTTACATTTACATTTACATTTATAGGGAACACCAGGGGAGAACAGTGGTACAAAAGTACAGGTTGGTTCCGGTTCCAACGTTGGTCCGGCTCCATGTCCACATCGAGGGGGAGGCTGGGGTCAACATTGGCTGGGAACACAACCAATGTCGGAGGAGGCGGAGGTGTCGCCACTGGATTAAGAGCCGGAGGAGGTGTCACAAGGTTGACCCACGCCGATCCGGATCCAGGCAGGGATCTCTGGGGGCCCTGTGGTGCCGAAGCTGAAGCTGCCGGCAGCCAAGGCCTAGAGCCCCCAGCTGAGTTTGCGGGGCCCGATGGTGCGTGGGCAGGATCGGGCTGCCAAAAGATCGAATGGAGGGCTTCTTTAAAACTACGAAGTTGAGCAGGGGTCTTCCCGGCGTCTGGGAAGGGAGGGAGGCTCAGAGTCGACCCAACAGGCTCTGCGTGCGGAGCCGGATGATGAACCTCCTCAACCCACGTCGCATCGGCTGACGGACAAGAAAAATGGGAAGAGTGACGGTGCTTCTTTGCCTTCTTTTTGTGCTTTGACTTACCCGAAGACAAAGTTTTTGATGAGGAATGGTGGTGATGACTCCGCGACCGGTCCCGCGACCTCCCTCTCGACCGGAACCTCGAGCGGCACAGGTCTTGGTCGCGCTCCAAACACCAAAGGCGCCCAAGATGAGTGGCCATTACCGACACCAATCTGCAACAGGATTTGCAAGCCGGTTTGAGGACGGGACATCCCTGCGTGCACCAGGAGTCGAACAACTCGAAAAGTTGTCGACAAAAAGTTGCAAATAGAGAGTCAAGAAGTGACTTGAGGTATTGCTCTCTCCAGATCTGCGCTGGCTGGCGGGAAAGAAAAAAAGAACTGACGTCAGCGCGCGTAGTAGGTACTGTGATGTCATTTCGGCAACCACAACGGGGTACTGCTGAAGAAAAATTCTCCGGAACCAGTCTGACACCTTGGGGTAATTCTAAGGTGAGGAATCTATAACTAATTGTCTCTTTCAGATGTATCATTTACAGTTCATTGATTTAATGATGCATTGTCTCATGTAAATGTGTCTGTGATGTAAAGTGATCTGACACCCTACATTAGGAACAAAAAAACTATAAAAGAAATTAAATAAAAAATAAATGCATTCAATTCAAGAAACTTTATTCACAAGCGATGAGCATCCATAAAAGCAACACACATTACAAAACAGGCATAAAATATATACAATTCATAAAAATTTGAAATAAGATATATACATGAAACAGATTAAATTGTAAATAACAGTAACATTTTATGACAACATGGACCTACGCGCAAGTACAACAGATTTTAACAAGCATTTGCAAGGCAATAGATCTCACATTTAAGCAAGTTTAAGCTATCGACATTGTAAAATATGCCTTTTATTTATGTTTTAAAAACAAACACATAAATAAAAGGCAGTATTTACAATGCCAATAGCTCAAAATCACTTAAATGCGAGACCTATTGCATTGCAAATGCTTGTTGGACATGCAAGCATTATGAATTCAAATTAGAAATACATATGTTTCCTCCTAGGAAGTTATTATGGAGGTTTCTAAGTTGATGACTTGTATGTAGCTAACTTGGTTGTAACGTACTTCTGCGCTGCTTGAACTTCATGTAGCGCCTGTAGTCTGTATGCCACACCAGTAAAATGGAAAGGGAACTTCCATCTTGGCAATCAGGGACGTTTCAGAAAATAAAGAAACTACAGAAGGGTAGCAACCTTTAAAAGTAAGCATTGGTCAAGCCAAAAACTCCGAGCTCTAAAAAGCAAAGTTATTGTATCAGTCAATATTTTTGACTGCTATTAGCATGTATCAAGATCTATGTTAACCAGATCATGGAAGAGCAAACTACTAAGGTTTATGCACTAACAAGCTTCTGAGCCTGGTTCTTGAAATAAAAAGAAACTTCTTCTGGGGTCACTGTTACTGTTTTTTTTTTCTTTTAACATTTTTAAAATGCAGGCCTGGTGGCAACAATTTACATGAGCAGCAATACCCCAGGGTTCTGTGAGTGGGTTTAGGCCTGCAACCCTGTAAGTGCTGGGGTTGCTGAACTTCTCAGCAAGACTCGGGAGCTCCTTGGGGCGTGGCTTGGACGCCGATGGCGATGGTCGCCTGAGAGCTCGGCTCCGGGACTGCAGATCAGGGACCGCGGGGCACCCCGACCCCCACAAACCGAAGATCGGGTCAGAGGGGACCTGCTGGGACACCCGGAGACACTCGAAAACCGGTTGTTCCGACGAAAAAGCGAAGTTGCGAGGAACGCGGAGCGGAGCCTAAGATGGCGCCCGGACCTTCTCGATGGCTTTGCCGAGACCCCAGACCCGTGGACGCCTAGCAGAGCTCCATGCATCTTCTCCGCATCCTATCCCCCCGAGAAACGATTGTCCGGTTGATGGTTTGGAAGGATCTGGGCACTGTGGCCATCCCTAGACGGGTTGTTGGTCGAATCTTCGGCGAGGGCAACTCAGGGATGAACGGAGGCCCTGAGTGGAACGACGATGCCGCGAGAAACGCCCGGCTGCCCCCCACTGCGTGCCTGTACCTGCCAGAGCCCCGAGCACTTCATGGGCAGCACGGCGACCTGGCGCCATAGAGTTTCCGGCAGCACTGGTGATTCTCATTCGAGGTCTTCCTCGACCCGACGGGCCTACCCGGACTGGCGCCGATCGCCCCCGCCTCCCCCTCGTTGTCCGGTGACACGGCGGTGGCACGGCCCGAAGAGTCGGAGGAGTGGTAGGCCTTGGCGAAGACGATCGGCGGCCCTCTGCACAACGGCCACGTACCAGGAGTGCCGTAGTCGACGCCCACGCTTGGTAGTGACTCTGCTGAACTTTCCTCCACGAGATTCAGCCGCCATGGGGAAACCAAGGGGGCCCAAAGGGGCCACCCCGGCTGCCTCGGACCCGGAGAGCTCTGGTGGTCCCCGCCTACAACAACAATTCGACCGGGTCCTGGAGGCGATCGCAAACACGCGATCAGCTCTACAGCAAGACATCGCCCAGGTTGCGACGAGCTTGGGCCTCCTCAGGGCGGACCACGGCAAGCTCTCGGACAGAGTTAAGGAGGTGGAGAACTCAGTGAAGGTTCTGGAGCCAGCACAGAAGACTGTGGCCGCGACAATGAAGGATGCCCTGTCCCGGATCGATGCCTTGGAAAAACGGGCGGAGGACGCTGAAGGGCGTAACAGACGGAACAATATTCGGGTGGTGGGCCTGCCGGAAAAGATCGAAGATGGCGACATGGTGGCCTACTTGGAAGCTTGGCTCCGGGACACGGTAGCTCCAGAGGGTCTGTCCTCCTTCTACACCCTGGAACGGGCACATAGGGTGCCGGCGAGGCCGCCGCAACAGGGTCGCGCCCCACGTCCGGTGGTGGCGCGTTTATTGCATTTTCGGGACAGGGACCTGCTCCTCAACGCCGCCAGGCATAATGGCCCTTATCAGGTGGAGAATAGCCAGGTGAACATTTTCCCGGACTATACGTATGAGACCCAACGAAAACAGACCTCTTTCCTGGCGGTCAAGCGCGAGCTCCGGAGCGAGGGTATCCAGTACTCACTCCTCTTCCCTGCAAGGCTCCGTATTATCATTGACGACAAGACCCAGTTCTTTGATACCCCGGAGGAAGTCTGTAATTGGCTCGAACTATATAGGGCTGGCAAAGATGGTTTCGGCTCGTCATCCCAGTTGGCTATGGAACCTGGACAATAACGTCGTTCCAAGACCAGGCAAGCCTTCGACTGTGGAGACAATGGCGGAGCGGCGAGGAGTACTGGAGATGGTATCTAATCTGTCTGGTTCACAAAGCGGCCCCATTGTTGAAGAATCGGAACCCGGTGGTGAGGGGGCGCAGACGGACACAGAGGAGTCAGAGACCGATAGTGTTCACTTGCCAGTGGTTGCTCCAGACTCGGCTGAGGGCATGCTGGACGGGCAGGGATGACTGGGTGAGCTACTTCCATTTGGGTGGGGGTTTGCAGCGGGGGTTGTAGGGGAGGCGATTGATGCCATGATCCGCTGGGGGGGTTGGGGGGCCCCGATCGAGCTGACGCTTTTTTGACTTAGGGCTCGAATTAGTCTCGGTAGTCCGAGACTCGAAGGCCCATTACTGGCGCCCGGCCCGCACCTAGCCCTTAAGGCTCCCCTGCGGTGGCGACCGCAGGATTAGTCGGGGATCGGGGGGTTGTTGGGGACACGGTTTGGATGGGAACTAGATGGAGCTATTTGGGTCCTGTTCTGGGGTGGGTGGGAGGGGGTTTGTTTCAGATGGGTGTTGGGTCTTTGTTGGGGAAGATGGCCGCCATCAGTGTTGACTTGACTGTCGCTTGTTTTTTGTTTGAGCTTTGGTGGGAAAGCCCGGGACAGACAATGTGGGACAATGGCTGAAATCGCTAATGTGAAATGCATCACTTGGAATGTACGAGGGCTTCACACTATGTCTAGACGTCACAAGGTTCACGCTTATCTAGTGCGTAGAGGGGTGCAGATAGCGCTGCTGCAGGAGACTCATCTCACCAAGGCGGAAGGGGCGGCGCTGCAGCGTAGATGGAGAGGGCAGGTCTTCTACACTTCATACTCAGCTTACGCGAGGGGGGCGCTAATATGGATCAGGGCTGGGGTTCCCTTTCAGGTTACAAAATCGGTGGTGGATCCGGAGGGTCGATATGTGGCTATCTCAGGCACACTGGGGGGTAGGGACCTGAATATTTGTTGTATTTATGCACCTAATGTGGACCAGCTTGCCTTCCTCTCCGGGTTATCGGGCTCATTGGCCCACTTTCTCACGGGAACCCTCTTGTTAGGTGGTGATTTTAATTCAGTAGTAGACGTGGAGGCCGACCGCTCACACCGTCCCCTCGCGGACTCTCCAGTCCGCCGAGTGGCTAAAGGGAGGAAGGAATGGCAGACGCACTGGGGGCTCACGGACATCTGGAGAGCACAGCACCCCGACTCTAGAGACTATTCCTATGTTTCAGGCCTACATGAATTGCAAGTGCGACTGGATGGGTTTCTGGGATCGGCGGAGTTGGTGTCCGCAGCGGTCTGCTCTGAATATTTGACTAGGACCATCTCGGACCACAACCCCCTCCTATCGGACTTCCGTTGGTTTCCCGGGGTCCCTAGTGTGCCCACCTGGAAATTGCGCCCGGAGATCTTAGAGGACATAGTCTTTAGGGCGAACCTGGAGGACAAAATCTCTGATTATTTTGCGACCAATGGGGGCACCGCTGGATCGAGAGCGTCAGAATGGGACGCGTTTAAGGTAGTGGTCAGGGGCTATTGTATTTCTAAGAAGGTGGGCATGAGACGTGTCATCTTTGATGACCTGACCACGGCTGATCGGAAGCTCCGTGAGATGGAACTTCGCCGCCCCGGTCATCCTGAACTCCAGGAGCGTACGGCGGCGGCGAGGGAGCCGGTGGCGGCGGAAGTCGAAAAACTGCGCTGCTTCGATTATAAGGCCTACACCACTGGGTCGCTCACGGAGGGGGATAAGTCGGGCGCGCTGCTAGCATGGCTGGCCAATCCCACGCGCCGGACCTCTCTGACGACGTCCATGCGCACGGCGGAGGGGATTGAGGTGCACACCCAGCCGGAGATATTAGGCTGCTACCAGCGCTACTATGAACGGCTATATCGCAGTAACCCGACCAGAGACCCCGCCCTGATTGATGAGTATTTGCAACCCTTAGAGATGCCAGCGCTGGAGCCCGATGTGGCGAAGGCCCTGGGCTCCGACATCGAACTAGGAGAAATCCGTAGTGCCATTAAAGGGATGGCGAGGAATAAGACCCCGGGCCTGGATGGACTTCCGGTCGAATTCTACTCCACCTACGTTGACCTATTGGCGCCCCGACTGTTGATAGTCTACAGAGAGGCTAAGCGTTTGGGTCGTCTCCCCGGCTCGATGTGTGAGGCCTTAGTAGTTCCCCTCCTCAAACCTGGTAGAGAGTCAACTGACCCGGCGTCTTACCGACCGTTATCAATGTTGACGGTCGATTATAAAATCCTAAGCAGCATATTGGCATTGAGGCTGCTAGGGCACATGCGCTCTTTAGTGCACGAGGACCAGGCAGGATTCATTCCCAAGCGTAACACGACCATGAATATTCGCAGGTTGTTTCGCTTGTTGGGGGAACAGCACACAGAAGCCCCGTGCCCGGTGGTCCTTTCGGTTGATCTGGAAAAGGCCTTCGATAGTTTGGAATGGGATTACCTGCGCAGAGTGTTGCTACGCTTTGGTCTAGGGGAGGGCTTTGTCAGGTGGACCACGGTGCTTCATGCCTCGGCGTCGGCCAGGGTGAGAGCGGGCCCGCTGATTTCCCAACAATATCCAGTAGAACGAGGCACGAGACAGGGTTGCTCTCTGTCCCCATTACTCTTCGCGCTAGCGGTGGAGCCACTGGCGCTGTTGATCCGATCCGGGGTCTCTTTCGGCGGTTTGCGGACCTTATCTGGCCTGCATTATATCTCGCTGTATGCTGATGACCTGCTGCTCTTCCTCGAGGACTCGAATGCCGCTTTGAATGGGGCTGCTGCGGCACTGACGTCTTTCGGGGAGGTCTCGGACCTTCGTGTGAATTGGGCCAAGACTTGTCTGTTCCCGGTTCGCAGGGGAACGCCCAGACCTGACATCAGCAGAGAAATTAGGTGGGAACCCAGCTGCCTCAAGTACCTGGGGGTATACATATACCACGACCCCACCGACCTCCTGGATGGCAACATAGCCCGCTGTACTCGCGTGTTGCGTGGTAGTATGGAATTTTGGGCTACCCTGCCGCTTTCGGTGGCAGGGCGGATTGCTCTATTGAAAATGGTGGCACTTCCCCGGTTGCTCTACTACTTTCGAGCGCTTCCGATTTGGATCCCGCCGGCCACCTTTCGGCTATTGCGATTCATGGTGGTGGGGTTCCTCTGGGGTTCGGGCCGCCGGAGAGTGGCTCTCAAGACCCTGATGAGACCAAAGTCAGAGGGAGGCCTTGCGGTGCCGGATTTTGAGAAACATTACCTGGCGGCGCAATTGCAGACCTTCAACCAGGAGGTCGCGAGGGAGTTTCGTGGCCCGGAGATTGGGAGGGGTACGGGGATGCCTAGGCATGTTATCTCCTTCATCGCACTGCGCCAGCGTTTGGCCCTGCAGGACCTGACGCTCGAAGAAAAGACCATTAGATTATGCTGGAATCGCGCCCACGCCCGGGGACAGCTAAGGCTTCCGTATGCACCAGAAATACCGCTGGGGATGCTGATGGCCCTGCCTCACGGGGGAGACTGGTCACGCCTAGGACAGTGGGAAGACGCGGGATTGCAATTGGTGGGGGACCTTTATGAGGACGGGGTGTTACTGCCCTTCCAAGAGATTCTGGACCGTTTCGATGTTCCCCGAGGCGACTTCCTCTTGCACACGGCTCTGGTCCGAGCGATTCAGACGCACTGGAAAAGTGGGCTAGAGGAACCGCCTACGTCTCCGGTGTGCCAGTACGTTATGATGTCCGCGGGGACGGTCAAGGCAGTCACGTGCCTGTATAACAGATTGATTAACGAGGGCTTGCCCCCCCTCACCACCCTGCAGAATCGTTGGGAGGCCGACATAGGGAAAGAGATACCGGAGACGACCTGGTCACAACTCATGCGCCGAGCCTTGAAGGGAGTACGCCATGCCCGATTCCAACTAGTCCATTTTTACATACTCCACAGAGCCTATTTGACCCCGGCGAAGATTCAGCAGTACTTCGCCACGGATTCAGCAGATTGCCCCAGATGCCGAGCGCCTGAGGCGGACCTCCTTCATATGTTGTGGTCCTGCCCGGCGCTGTCCTCATATTGGCTTTTGATAGAGGATACTCTAAATAGGGTAAAGGGGAGAACTTTGTCGGTCGACGCGGCGGTGGGGCTCTTACACTGGTTCCCGCATACCCCTAAAAATAAAATTTCGAGTAAATTTATTGATTTGGGGCTTGTCCTCGCTAAACGGGAGATAACCAGGAATTGGAAGGCAAGAGTTGGTCCGACGGGGGCTAAATGGCACAGCAAACTTCTGAAGTGGGCTGCGGGGGAGAGCACTATGCGATACCAACTGGCGAGGCGGCAGCACAATGAGAGAGCGCTAGAATCAGCTCTGGAATGGGAGACGTTAGTGCAGGCCCTTAGAGATTATTGCGCTTCCAGCGATTCCGAGGGTGAAGATGCAGCACAACCTGAGTCCCGATAAACATCCACGATACGGATATGAATACAGTCATCTGGGGTTTTTCCCATAGGCTCTTCCTACACATACTGCTACACACTGATGGCGGGGTTGGGTGGGGGGAGGGAGTTGAATCATTGGGCTGTTGGGGGGGAGGTTTTTTTTTTTTTTTTTTTTTTCTGTTAGGTTGATCTAGAAAAGCAGATGAAGCCCGTGGGATTATCCGGATCAGCTTCGACGTTCTACCAGATCCCACCCTGTGTTCTCTATAAGAAGACGCCGCCCGACCCTTGGGTTGTGGGCTGAATGGCTGTGTACCCATGACATTTTCTCACGGGGGATCGGCTGTATCTACTCTTTTATTCCTGCAAATGTATTGCTGATCCGACATGTAATTTTGGCTACTTCCTGCAATAAAAATATATTTAAGGAAAAAAAAAAGACTCGGGAGCTCCTTAAGGAACCCCAGGAGTAATCAATGCAAGTCAAAAGGGAAAATCTGGCAATTAAAATCCAGCTTATAAAACAGAGATATTTTAGCACCTACTCTGGAAATCAAGGCAAACCAAGCATAAATGATGACTAAATAAAAACTAAGGAAAAATAGTCAAATTGTGTCGTAGTGGACATTGTTGTTCTTAATTGTTGACGTAATTGTTGATCCATTGATCAACCAGCTCAATCCAGAGCTTCGGAGGTACTCAAGAGACTGCATTGGCTCCCAGTCTCTAAGAGAATTACATACAAGGTCCTGACCCTTGCCTTTAAGGCCCTCCATTCGATTGGCCCAAAATACATCGGGAAGCGTATGGCCTTCTATGCCCCCAGGAGGACTTTAAGGTCAGCTTTGCTGGCTAAAGCCGTTGTCCCTACCATCAGACGTGCCCGCATTGGAGGTCGTTCCTTCCGTTACCTGGCACCTCGATGCTGGAATGAGCTTCCCTTTTCCTTAATTAAGGAAAGCCAACAGTTTGCTCTCTTTCAGAAAGGAACTGAAGACCTGGCTTTTCTCCCAGTTCTCTGAAGGCCCGCGGTCGGTGTTGTGTTGTGCACTTTTTCTTTCAGTTCTCTTTGCCAAAGCGCCGGGACACTCCATGGAGTAGCCGTGCGCTATAGAAGAGACCTTTATAACATAACATTGTGATCTAATTTAGTCATGGAGTCGCCAAAATGTGTCCCAACAATAATGAAGTAAAGTATGGAAATGCAGAGGGGTATTCAGAAAGGGAGAGTAGGCCGAATTTGTACAGAGCAACTGAACGAATACTTCTATCCGTTTTCAAACAGTGAAGAAGTGCACGGTCTCCGTTTCTGTTCGTGACCGATGTAAATAACATGCAAAGGAGCAAAACTCTTAAACTGGAGTGCTAAACTTGTTACCAATTTCTGCAAATCTGACTGACGAAAGATACAACCAGATACCATATGCTTACTTGTCATAAGATCATTCAATACAAACCTTATCCATACCAGCAACACCCCGGAGAAAAAAATTCCACTCTGGTTCTGTGATTTCTTGTTTTTGCCGCATAATGTCCACACAGAGCATAAAGCTGTAGATCAGTTTGTGTTTTTCGAAAAGGCCCCTTGAAACATTGGTATAGGCTGTCAGTAGAGTTTGTCTCAACAGTGTTGCCAGCCGAACTTCTAAGACATCACTTTTTTCAGAAGTATCAATAGTTGTGTTGAATAGCTGTGAAGAAAAAAAGCAAGTGTCAAAGCGTTTTGGCGTGCGTATCTCATTCACTACTGCTGCATTCGCTCCAGGTGATTTGTCACGCCAGTAGATGAGAAAATGTATTACAGTAAATTGTATATACAAACACACTAACATTAATACAGCACGGGATTGCAATTACCGAATTTAACAATAGGCTTTTATAGCATGGCTGCACTCAAGTGAATATTTAGTTTTAACTTTTTTTTCTATCACCGTCATATATTCCTAATACCTGTGCTCGCCATTTATGCTCATTATAGGTGAACGTCATACCTAATCATCAGTTATGAACCTTCCACAAGTTCGTCTAAAATGGCCCCCACACTTGTTGGTCACATATGTTCTTCACACCTGCTAAGCGCAATCGTCCATCACACATTTCTTTCCCGTATGTTCGCCGGAGTGCCATACCACACTCATCCCGAAGTGTCAGTTTATGCAGATATCAAGCTCGCTCCTCATGTTTGATCATCAACGTTCTCCTCACATATACTTATCACAATAACTATTCCCATACACTGAGCCCAAAGGAAAGGAGGGCCACAGATCTAGAACAATGGCTAACACCAAGTTAATCAGTGTGTGACGCCAGAATACATGTCATGTGCAATGAATGACATTTGTGCAATAGTGTCATACCCTAGAAATGCATACCTGAATGCACTTATAACTTTATTTCTACAACCAACATGAAGAAGAGACCAATGAACCTTGATGATTCGTTTCTGGTGATGACTCAAATCAGTAAGATAGACGGACGGATACGATATTTAAACACCACATTCTTTATATGAATATACAGATTGAATATGAAGGGATTTTAATGCAATTATAAAAGTGTATTTCATAAAATAGTGTTGGTCAGCAAAAATATTTGAAAAATAGAAAATGATCTGCCAACAACATACAAAATTGTGGATCCATCAAAAGTAGAGGTTAGCAAAAACTATATTTTGATTAATAGGATTTTACTTTATTACACAAACGAAAAGGGAAAACTAGCCTCAATTTATGAAAATATGCGATTTATTATATAGAGTCTAATTGAGTATTTAAAAACAAGAATCGTGCGAGTGAGTTGTAGCATGTACAGTGTTATCCTACTGGACTTGGAGAGAAGCATTGCCATCACAAAACAGACAGCACACAACACATCAAATACAGACACAAAAACGCACACATACAGCTATGGTATACAGACAGAGGATTTTGGATAACCCACTCCAGCCACTGGTTTAGCCCACTTAAACCATTCAACAGCTGCATTTAGGGATTGGCTAACAGGGCAGTCCACCAGTGTTGGTATTAGCCAATGGCCTTTCGGAGATATAAACATCCTAAAAATTGAGTTCCATATACTTTCACTGGCATCAAATTATTTTTCTGTTCCCAAGTCTCCTGTCCATGACACTTTCTCTCTCCGCTCACCTCACCAGTTGATCCCTGGTCCGCCCCTCCCCACACATCATCGTCTTGTGCCACTGCTTTTAAATGATGTTAATTTTTTTCAAGTGTTACTAGGCTGTTCGTCACTATTTTTCACACTCCAGCATACTTTATTTTTATATTTGGTTTATTTCATACAAATGTTGTAATACATGAGTCTGTAATTGGAGGAATGTGGTTTTGGGAAAGCATGAATGATGTGGTAATCCTATCAAGACTGGAAACAAGCATTGAAAATGCAACAGGTCTCGCCTTTGGTTAAGTTAAAGCCATTTGCTTTGCTAATGGTATTGTATAGCAAAGCAAATGGCTTTAACTTAATAAAAGGCAAGAGCTATTGCATTTTTAATGCTTGTTTTTTATAGGTGTACGTAACTACCCATTTCATTTCCACCTCTATTCATGGTCTGAAAATTCCCTGCTACCAGCTTCAGTTTTTTAGTTCTCTTGACACCAATCACATGATCAAAAGGATCAAATTATGGACGGAATGCTGAACAATGCAAACATTCACCCCCAGTCTCAAGGATCTGGGTTTAATCCACTTGGGTGGTGCGGTGAGCAAAAGAACGATGCATTAAACCCAGACCTTTATGACTGGGGGTGAATGTTTGCATTGTTCAGATTTGAAGCACTTCACAGTGAGTAGCATGCTACTCCGGAATTCAAGGTTAGAGGTTACTTTAGTAGTATATGTTTTCAGGTGAATGGCTGGTGAGCTAGATAGGCTGGCAGAGATTAGGCAATGTTAGATTACACGGATATGGTTTTATAGAAGAGTGTATGATCTATGAAGTGACAATAATTACAATATTAAGCATTATGGTAGACATGTATGAGACTGAAAGGAGGCTATACTCATAAATAGAAGGTATGCAGAGGAAGGAATGTAAGGAGAGAGTAATTCTGAAGTAAGAAAGGAGAGGAATCAAGCAGAAGTAAATAAAGGGAGACTTTTCACACAGGGCTTTAAGAATATAGTGGGAAAAGCCGTAATGAGATAGCAACTTGTGTGCAAAATATAGTAAAATGTTCTGAATAGTTCAAATGTACTCTTGTGGAAAGGGGCACCAGTACTACCCAACAACGAGAAGTTTGCAACTTCTTATTACTTTGGCGACTTTCTCGACCAGTGCAGTAGGGGTGCTGGCATTAAGACAACGTGGCACTTTAATCTTGCTCCATCAAGATGATGGCATAGCTAATCAGGCCATTAGCCACAACCTTCACAACGCTAAGTCACTCTGCAGTCAGATGATCCAAGAGGACCTGCATCATGAGGGAGGGGTAAACACGGATGCAGAGGTTTGACACCTGAGGTCTCCTCAAGGGACCGAGAATGTACCCAGCTTTACAGTTTTCAATCACCTTCTTTTGGTTAACACCAACTCATGGTTATACTAAACTGCCTAGATACCCAACTCATCTCCACTGCATGCTTGAAAAATTTTACCTTAATTAAGCATGAATGTCAATCAGATTCCAAACATTTCGATGAAAAGGTAAAGAATTGGTTTGCCATGGCAGCACAAGTGTAATGGGGCCCCCTAAATAGGACTTCTGCTTTCCTGAAGTATTTAAAATCATCAACAAGAATTGGCTAGGTCAAAAGGCTTACATAATCACTATAGCAGCGACCAAAACAATAAAATAACTCCGCTGCAGTGAATAATATTGTTTAAAAAAATTGGTTATTCACCCAGTGCGTTTATAACGTATGGATGAGAAATAATTAAATGTGCGTTTATAGCACATTTTTCAGATGTACAAACAGCTTTTTATGCATTTGTAAGGAGGCCCAGCAATAGAGAACAGGAACTGGCTAAGGAACTAAAGCTCTATTAAAAGAGCTAGCTATAAACAGACTTAAAGCAGAGGGTGATCACAGTTGAAGTGTGCGGATCCTCGATCTTGCGGATTTATAGACTAACTCCCTAAGTGCTACATGGACATCTGCCGTCTAGTGACATTGAAAGGGTGGTCAACTTGTACCTACATATTATTCGGCTGATGAGTGGGTGTGTTACAAATCAATAAAAAGAATCATGGCAACTGCAGCATAGAAGTTTGCAAAAAAACTTAATCGTTCATCTATTATGCTTTGCCACAATGTGGAGCCCTTTTTAAACAATACTAAAAGCACAACACAGAAGAACCCGTAGCACTAACGAATGTGCATATGCTCCTTTTGTGCAGTATTCTAAAAAACTGATACGTCCAGCTGCATTATGCTCCCACGCAGAAACCAATTAATGAACTGACAATAACAAGTGCCATCCCATGAATGATCTACGTGGTCAGTCATTTTGGTGCAAGAAAAAAAATAGGTAGATGAACTGAAGATGCAGTAAGATCAGTGGTTACATGGCTTTAGTTTGGATTCTGGAAGGAACATAAAAACAAATAAAAAAATTACCTATAATACATTTATCCTTGGTCGCAAATCCCTAAAATGTCCTCATTCGCTCTTCGCCACAGAACCAACGTCAATGAACTTCTAGGAGCGCTTGAAGGTCATCCACTTAACTGAAAACGCTGTATTCCTACCGACTCAACTGCAACATAAGTAGTCAAAGCTTTGGTGAAGCCACACATTAGGTCCTGCACACAACACCTAAACACAGGAGGTAAAGCGGCGAGGAATTCTCGGAATGCAGGGGCCATTTTCTTTCCAGAGGGACTCTAAACTTCGCGGATCTCAGTCAGAGGCCGCTCGGGGAGAATTGAATCTTCAAAGAAACCGGATGACCGCAATAGCTTACCATTTCTCCTTAAAATCGATCGCAGGCATTCGAGCTATTGGGGGCGAGGGATCAATGCGCACGTCCCCAGCTGTCCGCATTTGATTCTCTTCACCCGCCTCCCGAAGAGTCACAGGCAATAGAGAAAAGAGGCAAAGGCTGCGACAGGAAGAGTCCCCTGCAGACGGTTGTCAGCCAACTCTTCACCATCTTCCTTTGTCTTTCACTTGACCCCTGTTCGGTGCCGCGGAGGGAGCCAAGCACGCAGGACACAGTATGTGAAAGGAGAGGAGCCCTGCAGCCTGCTTCCACTTTAACAGCCCAAGGCCAGCAACCTAGCCTGCTGCCCGGCACCGCCCCCGTGGCCCACTCATTGGTCCACGCCAACCAACCCCTGGAGCCATTGGCCGCCATCAACCGCAGCCTTTCCCTTCCAAACACTTCCTGTTTGGAAGTTACCTTGAGCCATGCGCAGGGGTCAGGGCTTCCAGCTGGAAAGAGGTCTATGCACTAGGGAAATCTGATTTTTCCACTGCAAAAGCAAAGGGTTAGTGGAGACGGTCTCTTATGTACCTGCCAACATCGGGAGCACTTAAACATGATGATACGCTGACATTATCTTAATAACAAGCAGTGAGTGTTTAAAAGAACGGAGAACAACACAAGTATTTACGTCGCAGACGCCATGACGTACACTTTTTTCTCTTTACTTCCTGCTGGCGTAAAATGTTTATTATCTTCTTTAGGGGGCCATCTGTTTCGCCCCATAAAGAAGATGAGAAACCTTTTACACCAGCAGTAAGTCGGGGAAGTCCATCCGAATGGGACGGACTAGAAAGAGAAAGCTGTACGTCAGAGGACGCTCTTTTCCAATGGCTGGCCACCGTTTACCCTAAACGGGGACGCCAGTCAATGGAAAAGAGGGTCGGGGCTTAACCTTGCTAGTGAAATCTATCCTAAAACATAAGATCTCGCAAGCGAGACTGCGCATGCGCAGCCTACGCTAGCTAAGACTTAAAAATGCAGATTAAGAGGTGAGGAAACTCTGCCATGCTAACTCAGCCAAATCTGCAATCGTTCACACCAGTAGGCAGAGGTAAATTAACTGAGAAGGCTGGAGGTGAACCAGTCATATCTAGAATGAAGTATCCCACAAAACCTCCACAGATTAACCTCTGAAAATCTCTACCAGGAAAAGAGGACGAAACAATACAGTAAGGTAAGCACAAGAAAATGACATGCAAGGAAACCACCACAGCATGTCCACAGGATGAAAAATGTGGGTATTCACAAAGTACCTCCTCATCAGATGTACAATCCAAACATTTCAATGTCTACCCATGTGGATGGAAATTCTGCTGTAGACAACCATAATTTCTGGAAAATCTGCTAGTATATATGCAGGACAAACTCAATAATAGGGAAGAAAACTATTGAATCAGGAAGCAGACGACTGAGATTAACAACAAAGACATAATTTCAGGACAAAGGGACTAATTCAAAGCTCACTCTTAAGTATACGTTATTCATAAAAAACAATAGGTCCACCCATAGTCGCCAAAGCTGTTCATAGCAGAACCGTAAAAAATTAAAGTTGTTCTTGGACATTAGCAAAACTGGGCTCCTTTATGGCAGAAGTTTCCACAAAGGACCCCTCACTCCAAGTGGGTTAACCTGGGTGATCTCATAGAGTTAAGCTAAAAAGTCAGTGTACTGATGCTACATCTTAAAAACCCAACACGGATGACTTTCACACTGCGATATGGTCCAGTCATCTCTAAACAGGGGCAGTCATAGAAATATTCGTTATAATGAAACTCATTGAATGCCTTGTATATATAATTCATTTAATTTTTAGTCTTTTCTTTTGACTTAATTGTATAGTGTTATGTATTTTGATAGCACAGACATAGCCGGACAGTGTTTAACTCAAAAGCTTTCCAACTTAAATAGAAAACATGTTTCATAAAATAGACACCCAAAAAAGTACCTAATGAAAAATACTGTTATGTATGTTGTTCCCAAGCGTAAGTCAATATTTTAAAAAGCTAATCAAAGAGAGCCAGGAAATCAATATTTTGCACTGCACATAGTTTTTATGAGGGGTTACCCTTTTCAACTGTGAAACAAGCATTTGCAATGCAATAGGTCTAGCATTTGCGAGAGTTTGTGCTGTTGGCACTGTAAATGACAATGCCTTTTATTTAGGTGTTGGTTTTCAAAACAGTTAAATAAAAGGCATTGTCATTTACAATGCCAATTACTTAAACTCTCGCAAATGCTGGTTTGCAAAAGCAGCTCATGCCACGCGTTTTTACTTTAATGGCGGCTACGCCCCTTTCTTTATATGTGGCTCTTGTAAAGAATTGTAAAAAGAAAGCGAGGTATGGGGTGCTTTTACCCCTAAAAAATGATTTGTTTATCAAGCTGACAAACATATCGGGTTCTTTTTATTTGTAAAACCGCCCCATTCTGCGCTTTCACTTTAATAGCGGCGGTACACCTTTCTACAGACAAGTCGCGTCTAAAGAAAGGGGCGCGGCTGGCATTAAAATAAAAATCAAAAGGAAAGTTGTAAGCGCTCCAATGGTCCAACATTTCCTGGATCAAAATCACAGTGAAATGGATTTTAAATGGACTGTACTTTGGACAATAGCGCCAAGCGGCAATAAGGGCCCAATTGATATCGAAGAAACACTCCTCAGGAAAGAAGCATATCTCATTCTAAAATTTAATAGCACGCAAAATGGACTAAATTCACTTTCTGAAGTGTCCAGGCTATAATGTCATAATTGCGTGGGGCTCCACGGGGTTTGTTATGGCCCCCTTGACTGAAGGGTAGAACACCAGGCAAGTTAGAATAATGCTTCTGTTGCACTCAGCGCATTTCGAGTGAACTACATAACCCAGAACGCCTATGGTCCCAGATTAGCCTTTTAGTTACCTAGCAACCAGGCCGCCGCCTTCCATAGCGAGCGGAGTCTGAGTGGGAGTAAGACGCTGGAAACGAGGTGAGCTGAACTAAAGGGTGTTAGATACAACCGTTGCCCGCTACAGGGACATAAACTAATTCCCTCGTCCTTTTAAACAGTGCGCAACTAGAAGCAACACGGGAACACACACGGGACCCGTACAAAGAGAAACCGATCGAAATCAGCTGATAACGGAGCCAGCGGCTCCCGAAGCGCGCGGTGCACGCAAAAAAGGTAGGAATCATTCTCATAATGCTCCTTGCCCATTGAGAGTACTACAGAAGCGCAATGATAGTAAATCTATCCCCGCCTTTCCCCTAGGTCAAAAAACTTCACCGTGCGTAGGGATGGCCCCCATACGGACCCATAAACACTGAAAGGTACGTTCAGCAGTGCTTTGACATGAGGTCACAGCAGAGCTAGCTAGCATAGAACGATGCTTGAAATTGATTTTTTTAATTTAACTTCCTTCAGACGACAGTCCCATTGATGCACAAAATCCTATATGAGAACTACAGCGACAAATAAGGTACTATCACTTTTGAATGTGGTACATCACTAGCAGTGTGAAATAAGGAGGCTACATACTGACATTCACATACTGTTACCTTTCTTTCACACACATACAGACAGAAAGCAACCAGGCCCTGAAGAGAACCCAAAACTATTGTTTGGAGTTCGAAACGCGTCGGCATGAAAGGAGACGTAATTTTTGATCACTGAGAGTTTGTAGAATTACAACATTTGTGTAATGTGACATCTCCTTGTTAATGTGAATCTGTCGAATATTGTTCAAAAACTTTGTTCATTTATGGTCATTGAGGCTTGCATATTTATCTTGCACCTTTTTTTGAACATCCTGAAATTGGTACAGTTGTTTTGTATGATTCACTTTGTGATTTTGTTCACGTTGTAAATACTGTATTGTTGTTAATGTATTTATTTGTTATATGTGTAGTGTTCCTTCTCTGCCATGAGAAGTTATGATTTTTTGATGAAAAGATTTGAAAACAAAGGTAAATAAAATACCTAACATATCCGACTGAAGCTGATGTGTTGCCTATAATCAAGGGCTAATGGAATGAGCGGGGTGGCAAATTTTGTTGTATAAAGCTCTAATCATTGAGCCACACTTCTCCAGTGCTTTAAGACAAAATAGTTAACAAGCGTGGGGACGCCAAACGCTGGCACCTCACCCCAGCAGTAGAGTGCGAGGCCGAGCAGGAGGGCTGGTATTGGTGTGTGGTCACATAAATTAATTAAAAAATATCAAGCAGGGTGACTGGCAATGAAGTAGCATAGCATGTGCAGAAGTGCTGTGCTATGCAAAGGTAAAGAAAGGTATCTTTCACAAAAAAAGCGCAGCGTCCATGTTTGGGCGGCGCGCTGCCAGGAAAACAGGGTGGGTTAGGGAAGAGCCTATTGTGCCGGCAACAGCAGCTAAAACACAGACATTAAAGAAAATAGCGCTCACAGACTGTAGATAATACAGACCGTGTAACTAACAAGTAAGAAGTCCAGTCCTCATGGGAGGTTACAAATGCAGACAAGGCGTTACTGTGGAGGGACTACTAAGCCAATTCATGAATCAAAATCAACCATTTATAACGGACAGTAACAGGAGCCAATTGAAAAGATGGGAGTGGAGTGGTGTGGCTCACTGGTTAGAGGCGGCAGACCCAAGAGCAGAGGACGGCCCGGGACCAGGGTTCAATTCCCGACACGGCAGGGTCGTGGACCAGGGTCAGCGGACTCGATAATTCTCATCTCGGTGCCTACTCTAACCAGGGATCACACTCGGCAACTCTGGGCATTAGCTTGCCTCATCTCCACAACGACCCCCCACATACGACGGGGATGCCTGGTTTCACCTTGGAGATACCCAGTAGGGACCATCTCACAGGGAAAGCCAGGACGGGTTCCCCAGCAGTCTACTGCGCAGAGATACTCCTTCGGGAGTCGATTCTAGCGCATTACAAACCCACAATTAATGGGAGGAAAAGGAACGGAGCTTCAAGTCAATACCTGAATACAGCATGCCTCGCAGAGCAGCACATGTGCTGCCCAGGCTCGACCTAAAAAAGAAGCAAATAGCAGACCAAGCAAGTGCCAAGCTAAATCTGAACACCTACAGCATGACTAGCTATCCCCATGGCAACAAACTGCATAGTAGCAAAGAAAGGCAGACTAAATCAAATGCCTAAAGCAAGAGCTCCTTTTGACAGTATGGCCCAAAGAAACGTGGGTTGCAGCAGCGGAGTCCACCAACACAGCACCACAAAATGATACCATGGATGAGAATAAGCGATTGAGAACTCATTCCAACCTTGAATTACCAGAGATCAGTCTCTGCAATAGCTCATGGAAGGAAGCGGAGACAGGCAATCCTGTTGTATTCAGGTGCAAATAATTATTTGGATTTGCAAGCAAACTTTGGTTGGCAGGGGCGAACTTTGGCTAGCTACTAACTGGTAGCTGGGGGCAAACAGGAAAGGTCAAACTCTTGAAGTAAGGCAGTTGACTGCATAGGATTCAAGAGAAACATATGAGATTCAAGTATGGATAAGTCTGATCTTTAGAAGAAGCTTAAAACATGCATCAATTGAGTTAGGCTTATAGATTTTAGATGACAATCTCAGTTTAAAGGGGTGACACAGAAGAACAGGATGTAATCCTTTACTTCAAACTGGTTAGATATCTATTGGTCTGGCTTGAATATAGGGTAGGTTCCAGAGTGTAACCTTGTTAATTAAGAGTTAAAATATTTTACCGTGTACCAAAATGGCAGTCTTGGTACAGCATGTTTTAGGTCACCAGCAGAATACTGGGTTGGATCAAGTGAACGTCTTGGATCAGCTGAGTTCTTTACATATTCAGCGAAAGGATCTCTCCAAATAGGGGGTAGACGTAGCTGGAAAGGAAAGCAAGAATGCAAGAGGCTATAATAGAAAACAGTGCCACAATCTTTGATATTGACTTTGCAAGTGTAACAGGCAGGGCTTCTAAGTCAAAGAGAAGCGCTCTTGAGCAGCCTGGGAGGGGAGAGAGGGAGCAAGAGGGAGGGAGGGAGGGAGAGAGAGAGAGGGAAAACCTACTGACCCACAGGACACAGCGTAATATAAATCAAGTTTCAGGGCTCAGGTAGATAGTCAGGCATGTCTTGTGCAGCTTCTTATGTGCTAAAATACAAAATTACAAAATTATTTTGGGCTAGCTACTATTCCAATGTCATTTTCCAGATAAGCAATCCACAGTACCACTAGACTAGGTCTTCAAGGTGCATTGATTTCTGTGCTGACATCAGTGTAATTGAGGCTGCAGGTCAAAGATGCATCTCTCTGCATAATTTGGTTTTACCAATGAAAATATATACTTGTATGTTTTTTATATGATGCTTCCAGATGCCAGGCTGCCCCAGGGATACGTCTACAAACTAGGCAGCTCAGCTCTAGATTCTTGCTGGGGTGGTGGAAGGGGTAGGGTTGGAGTAGGGAGGGCAAGGCACTTAAACTGCCCCTACTGAAAATCAAGGAACAGTAGAGTAATATCACTTACTTTATTATGGGAAGATTACCTGGTTAGTGGCGTTTTAAGGTAAGAGTACAGAGGTAAAATTCAGGCAGTCCCCCTTGTCTGAACATTTCTGCCCAGTGCATAAGTTTGGGTTAATTTATGCATGGCATCACTACTCAATTAACCAAGTGTGACGCGGGGGACCCCGACGAGGGCCCCCCTGGTCTGCCTAGTAATGTGTCTACTTTCTCTCCACAGAACACCGAGGCCTGGAATACACCTGACATTGTCCGGAGACACCCTGCAGCCGTGAGCTTACAGGACTACACCTTTAAGGGGGCGGAGACGGATTGGCGCCACGCCCGTCCCGACGACCTAAAACCCATTCCGGAGTCCAGCCAGGGGTGCGAGACACCCGGAGGCGGAGTTGGAGGTTGGTGGAGAGAGGAGAGAGAGAGCGGAGTCGAGTGGACGGAGGAGGAGGAAGATCGAGAGCGGAGGTCGGAGGAAGATCGAGAGCGGAGGTCGGAGGAAGATCCAGAGCGGAGTTCGGAGGAAGATCAAGAGCGGAGGTCGGAGGAAGATCAAGATCAGAGGTCGGAGGACAAGGAGAGCGGAGAGAAAGCAGGAAGGTGGAGCCGGACGGAGTCGGAGACGAGTCTGGGTTACGGGACGATTCCAAGGAGGAAGCCGGCGGCGGGACCAGTTTACAGACCTGAGGTGGAGTACCGCGAGGAGCCAGGGGGCTCTGCGGGACGCGCATCGCCCAGCCACACTAACACGGAAGTGTGGCTCACCCAGGTACGGTCCGACCCCAGAGGGTGGGAAACGAGTAGCCGAGGGAAACCCGCATAAAGAAAAACCCCCCCTTCACACCCTTGGGGCTTTCTCAAGGGTTCACGTCCCACAGTCAGATTTGGGTCTTGCACGTGTGATTCCCCTCACTCCCTTACCCGTGGAACGTTTGGCTCAGCACTAGTACTGAAGCGTACTTTGTTTTCTTTCTTTCCTTTCTGGGATACCGGAGCCCAAAGGCCAGCAGGACGGCAGGGAAAAGGCCTACAACGCCCAGAAGACCTTGGGACTGGCGAGGAATAGGAGGCCGGGCCAGAACGGAAGAGGCGGACTCACCCCTACCCTTTTACAGAGTGCCTATTCGCAAACGACGCTTGTATAAACCAATAAAGCCTGCACTACCCAGTGCCCCAGTGTGTGCGAATCTTTTTGAGAACCCCGCAATACTGTCGCAACCCCTGTCCGAAGTCCCACAAGTGGTGGAGAATGCGGGCATCGTAACTGGGAGCAGCATCGAGGACACAACGATGGATGCGATCCTGCAAGCCCTCGTGAAGGGCCAAGAACAGCTGGCATGGGCAGTGGAGCAACAGCTAGCGGCAGCCCAATTAGACCGGGATACGTTCCGGAGTTCCGTAGTACAACAATTGGAAGGAATGAGAGTAACGGGAGACCCGGCCACGGTCCCTGTACGTGAGACCAGAGCTAACCCCACGCCCGCAGGCATATCCCTGCAAAAATATGTCCCGGGCGAGGACCCAGACGCATTTCTGACTAATTTTGAAAGGGTGGCCCTTGCTTGTGGATGGACTGTGGACAAGTGGCCGTTTTTCCTGGCCCCGTTGTTGAGTGGGGAGGCCCAAGCAGCCTACCAGGTCGCGAACAACAACGGTACTACCCCGTATGCCCAAATCAAAACTGTGATTTTGGATCACCTAGGCTTAGATGCCGAAGCCTATAGGGTCAGGTTCCGTAAGGAGAGGGGACAAGCTGGAGACAACCCCAAGACCTTGTTCTTTCGTTTAAAAACCGCGGCCGACAAGTGGCTCACCCCATCCACAAGTACCAAGGAGCAAATCATGGACAGAATCTACCTTGAACAGTATTTAGAAGCCCTTCCATATGGGACACAGCGGTGGCTACGCCAGCACTCGAACTTGAACACGGCTCAAGCCATGGAGATGGCCACCACCTACGCCCGGGCCCAACCCCGTCTACATAATGTGGAACCAGAGAAGCCAAGCAAAGGACCGACAAGACCTGAGCGAAGACCAAGGGCATCGTCGGGACCCCTCCCTCCTCCACCCCGACCCCCGGCTGGCGATCATCCCCCTTTCCGGGGCCCACAGTGTTTCGATTGTGGCCAGTGGGGCCACATAGCCCGTCTGTGCCCCCTGAAAAGAGCGCATGAAGAACCAATGGACGTTAACTATCTGCCAAAATCAGTGTTGTACTCGGCTGAGCTAGGAGGATCCTTTCATGTGAGTGTTTCTGTTAATGGGGTGATGGTTAGGGCCCTTCTTGATTCCGGCTGCAAACAATCCGTCATACAAGGGATATATGTGACTCCAGAACAGTTAGTACCAGAGAACAGTGTGTACATCAAATGCGTACATGGGGACGTAAAGGAGTATCCAGTGGCTAACATTCCGCTAGGTCTAGAGGGGATGGAACAGATGGTAGTGAAAGTGGGGGTCATGGATGCCCTACCCGAACCATTGATCTTGGGCACCGATAACCCGAACTTCCTGAACCTCTTCAAACGCCGGCTGGGCCGAGACAAGGATCAGGGAGAGTCTCTACCCAACTTGCTGTCCACGGGTCCCTGGGAAGGAGATAGATCTTTCCGGTTTGCCCAGGCTAATGACGAGACCCTCATCAATGCTTGGGAACAGGCCCATGCTAGCTTAACTAATCCTAGTCTCTCCTACCCCCACTTTCTGATAAAAGAAGAACTTTTGTATAGAGTACCCTCTAAGGATGACCCGATGCAACTGCTGGTACCGGTCTGTTTCCGCGACCAGATAATGTACTATGCCCATACCCACTTACTGGCGGGACACATCGGGAGCGAAAAAACGACCCAGAATGTCCTCCGGAACTTCTACTGGCCGGGTATCTACAGCGACATAAAAAAACACTGTCAAACCTGTGACCTATGTCAACGGAAGAA
Source organism: Lissotriton vulgaris (assembly GCF_964263255.1). Classification (NCBI taxonomy): domain Eukaryota; kingdom Metazoa; phylum Chordata; class Amphibia; order Caudata; family Salamandridae; genus Lissotriton; species Lissotriton vulgaris. The sequence goes on along the minus strand of NC_141689.1, from coordinate 1,354,909,063 downwards.
TGCCCAACGTCCGGTGGCGGTGCCCTTACAACCTCTGCCAGTCATTGGGACCCCATTCGAGAGAGTGGGGATGGATCTAATAGGCCCTTTGACAACCACAAAAAAAGGGTTTAGATATGCACTCGTTATCGTGGACTACGCCACTAGATTTCCTGAGGCATTTCCTCTAAAGACCCCCACCTCCAGGAACATTGCCGACAAATTCCTCGAGTTGTTTTCTCGAGTCGGATTCCCTAAAGAAATCCTCACGGACCAGGGGACCCCATTCATGTCCAAAGTTATGCAGGAGGTATGTCAGTTGTTGGGCTTACACCAGATCAAGACGTCCGTGTACCACCCACAAACGGATGGGCTGGTTGAACGTTACAACAGGACCTTGAAAACGGTCCTGAAGAAAATGGTCGAGGTAAACCACTCCGACTGGGACTCCCTGTTGCCCTTAGCCCTATATGTGATCAGGGGCCAGCGACAAAGCAGCTTGGGGTGTTCCTCTTTCGAGATGCTGTATGGGAGACAGCCGCGAAGCCTTCTGGATATGACAAAGGATATGTGGGAAAAGGAACAAGGCGGTGAAGTAAGAAGTCTTCTAGAATACAGCTCGAATCTGAGGAACAAATTAGGAAAGATCAGGGAACTCGCGTTTACACACTTGGAGGACAGTCAGAAGCACCAACAGACCCATTATAACAAGGGGAAAAAGTGGAGGTCGCTAAAAGTAGGTGACTGGGCCCTGGTGTTGCTGCCATCACTGTCCAAAAAGTTTAGTAACGAGTGGCAAGGCCCCTATGAGGTCATTGAGACGATCGGTAAAACGACATATCGGCTCCGTCTCACCAGCAGAAAGACTCAGATTTTTCACATAAATCTCCTAAAAAAATGGCTGGGAACCCCACCCAGGGCGGCCCATCTGGTCCTGAATCCCGCCAAGCCCCTCGGCTCCACGATGGAGGACTTGGTTGTCAGCGAGGAATTGTTTGAGGCCGAGCAGAAGGGCCTCCGTCCGGTACTGAGGAAACACGCATCCATCTTCTCGGACCTTCCGGGAAAAACCTCTTTGGCTGAGCACCGAATCGAGACGCCGCCTGGTACCGTGGTCAAGCAACGACCGTATAGAATCCCTGAGGCTAAGCGGGAAGCCATAGCAAAAGAGGTGGCAGAAATGCTCAGGTTAGGGGTGATACGGCCTTCCCGGAGTGAGTGGTCGTCGCCCATAGTCATGGTGCCCAAACCAGACGGCAGCAGCCGTTTTTGCATGGACTTCCGGGCATTAAACGAAGTGTCGGCTTGTGATTCCTACCCCATACCCCGGATCGATGAGCTCATCGAGAAACTCGGGGAGGCAAAATATATCAGTACTCTGGACCTGACGAAGGGGTACTGGCAGGTGCCCCTGCGCGAAGAGGACAGGAAAAAGACGGCCTTTTCCACCTCGGAGGGGCTGTTCGAGTTTACGGTTTTGCCCTTCGGTCTACATGGGGCGCCCGCCACGTTCCAGAGACTCATGAACACGGTTCTAAGGGGGCATCATCAATATTGCTCCGCTTATCTTGATGACATCATCATCTTCAGTCCCTCCTGGGAGACACACTTGCAACATCTGGATACCGTGTTCAGTTTGCTCGAATCGGCGGGTCTACATGTCAATTCCAGGAAGTCCAGGATCGGGTACCATAAAGTGAAATATTTGGGGTACCTTCTAGGTCACGGACTCATTGAACCTCAGGAAGAAAAGGTTCGGGCTATCGCGGAAACCCCGTTTCCGAAGACTCTTAAGGACATGCGTGCCTTTTTGGGTTTGGTTGGGTATTACCGGCGTTTTATTCCCTCCTTTTCTGAGGTCGCGGCGCCCCTGACCAATACCCTCAGGAAAACCCAGGCCCGCCTGGACTTCCACAACCCGTCGCCGGCCATGTGGACTGCCTTCCAGACCCTTAAAAAAGCCATCACCACCAGGCCGGTTCTTACTTCGCCCAACTTTAACAAGCCCTTTGTATTGCATACGGATGCCTCTGACTTTGGTATCGGGGCGGTGTTGTCCCAGGATTCTGGGGAGGGGGGTCTCCGCCCCATTCTCTACATCAGTCGGAAGCTGTTTCCGAGGGAGGTTAGGTACCCGACTATTGAAAAGGAGTGCCTGGCCATCAGGTGGGCGGTGGACAAGCTGCGCTACTACCTTGAAGGGCGCTCTTTCCTGTTATACACGGACCATGCCCCTCTCATATGGATGGCTCGGAACATTTCAAACAACCCTCGCGTCATGCGCTGGTTCCTGGCCTTGCAGCCCTTTCGGTTTCAGGTCCGACACCAGAAGGGGGCCGAGAACGTCCATGCGGACTTCCTGTCTCGTTACCCTCTCCCCGATCGGGAGAATCCTAGGGGGGGGATGTGTGACGCGGGGGACCCCGACGAGGGCCCCCCTGGTCTGCCTAGTAATGTGTCTACTTTCTCTCCACAGAACACCGAGGCCTGGAATACACCTGACATTGTCCGGAGACACCCTGCAGCCGTGAGCTTACAGGACTACACCTTTAAGGGGGCGGAGACGGATTGGCGCCACGCCCGTCCCGACGACCTAAAACCCATTCCGGAGTCCAGCCAGGGGTGCGAGACACCCGGAGGCGGAGTTGGAGGTTGGTGGAGAGAGGAGAGAGAGAGCGGAGTCGAGTGGACGGAGGAGGAGGAAGATCGAGAGCGGAGGTCGGAGGAAGATCGAGAGCGGAGGTCGGAGGAAGATCCAGAGCGGAGTTCGGAGGAAGATCAAGAGCGGAGGTCGGAGGAAGATCAAGATCAGAGGTCGGAGGACAAGGAGAGCGGAGAGAAAGCAGGAAGGTGGAGCCGGACGGAGTCGGAGACGAGTCTGGGTTACGGGACGATTCCAAGGAGGAAGCCGGCGGCGGGACCAGTTTACAGACCTGAGGTGGAGTACCGCGAGGAGCCAGGGGGCTCTGCGGGACGCGCATCGCCCAGCCACACTAACACGGAAGTGTGGCTCACCCAGGTACGGTCCGACCCCAGAGGGTGGGAAACGAGTAGCCGAGGGAAACCCGCATAAAGAAAAACCCCCCCTTCACACCCTTGGGGCTTTCTCAAGGGTTCACGTCCCACAGTCAGATTTGGGTCTTGCACGTGTGATTCCCCTCACTCCCTTACCCGTGGAACGTTTGGCTCAGCACTAGTACTGAAGCGTACTTTGTTTTCTTTCTTTCCTTTCTGGGATACCGGAGCCCAAAGGCCAGCAGGACGGCAGGGAAAAGGCCTACAACGCCCAGAAGACCTTGGGACTGGCGAGGAATAGGAGGCCGGGCCAGAACGGAAGAGGCGGACTCACCCCTACCCTTTTACAGAGTGCCTATTCGCAAACGACGCTTGTATAAACCAATAAAGCCTGCACTACCCAGTGCCCCAGTGTGTGCGAATCTTTTTGAGAACCCCGCAATACTGTCGCAACCCCTGTCCGAAGTCCCACACCAAGCTTTGTAAGAGAGACCCCTAGCAAGATAGCCAACCCTATGCAAGTAACTCGGTTCCCACACTGAGCTACTGCTAGCATCTACTTTAATTACTATATATCAAAGATGATGTAACAGGTTGCCATGCGTGTTCATTTGTAAAAATGGATTACGTCTACCTCAAATACAGACAAAGGCTGTTGTTACTGCCATCTTTCAGACCAGTCTGTCATGCAATGGATCATGGTGTCCAGAACAGGCGGAAACCTTCATCCCTTCTCTTCTATTCAGTGTTTATCTAGCCCCTTGACAGACCTGATCAAATACTTCAATGTGGCATGCTACTGTAATGCAGGCGACACAGACATCCTGAACACAGACAATCTGGAATACCACCAATAAATACTTAAGGACTGCCTCAACACCATATATACATGAATGATGGACAACTATCTAAAAATCTAGAGCACAAAAACTGAGTTCCTGACCTGCAGCAGTGGCACAAGCACAAACCTACAACCATATAGCCCAAAGAACTGATGTCCTGCAAGTCACGTCAAGAGAAGTGGGGGACCTGAGGGTAACTGACCTCAGACTATCCCTGATCCCACGTCAGCAGAATCACTATGAAAATGAAAAAGTGCATATTCCCATACTTTGGGTAACACAAACAGCTTCAAGCTATTCTTACCCTCCCTGATCTTCAAGGTGAACTATGCTAATAGCCTATATCTAGAGGCCTTTTTTCCTTGTACACAAACTCCAATGAACCCAGTGTGTTGGTTGCAAAATGACTTCTCCTGTGCCTTCAGCCCAAGGAACACACAGCACGAGTCATACAAGCCATTCACTGGGTTGTCAGTGTTCAAGGCACTATGCACTGTTCACATAGCCTCCCAGGCAAAAGGACCAACATAACTGAAGGTAAAGTTTAAACAGTACTCACAAAAAATGTCACTACATTTCAGATTATCACCGCAGATCATTCCAGATCCTTACAAACAGAAATACAAAGGAGGCACCACATTTTTAGTTCAAGCAGTTTAAACTGTGGAACTTGTTGTATAGCAAAATACATACTACCCAGTAGCACATGCATTTCAGACAGAGATGGCTACCTGTCTTTTTTTAGATACCCCTAGACTACTGGCCCTGGCAAAACATCAGAACTTAAATCCCCACTAACACATGCCTCACACCAGCTAACATTGGCTGACGACATGATGAGAGCTACAGGTAAACAATCTGGTCTGGCCTGAGGCCTCTTGTCCCCAGTCACCCTAACTTTCAAGTAGCTAAAACAGCTCACCACTTCCTACTATGCATCATCCATATGATTGGAAATATCTGGCCAGTCCACTATAACTACCCGCCCGGTACTAAGGCAGGAATGCTCTAGCTAGAAAGCTCTGCCATATGCAGATTGCACATTTGTGGACACCGGGGGCTCTAATGTAGTTCCATCACCAGGTACAAACTTCCTATATATTCTGACCATTAATTTGTATCTTGTAGTTGAGAACCTACTATAACATCCATATCGGATGACTGTAAGCCAGTCCATTATTGATGGACCTCTTTCTCTTGCATCGTTCACTGTACTTCTACTTCCCCCAGATCCTTAAGATTTCAGGCTGTGAGACCTCTTGCCACATTCACCATATAAATTTGGACTACCAACTAATCAAACATGTCTCCGGGATCAGCAGCTGGCAGCTTCTGGGACCTGACAATGAAATACTTTGCTACCGTCATGGCTAAAACCATTTTTCTAAACATAATTCAATTGATTTTCTTAAGTGTATATAAACAGTCCAGTGCAATGCCACATATCGTACATAGTCATGTACATGTTATGAATCTAGCATATATAACAATATCTGTACTGTTAATAATGTACCTGCTAGTGATCTTATATAATTTACCCTGCTCCAAATAGTGCTGTCAACATATATATTCCATGAAAGCAGTAGCAATAGTAGTGTAAATGACAGTAGTACTGCCCAGTATCATATCCATACGCGGAGGCAAGTATCTTTTCTAGGACTGCTAGCATAATCAGTGAGCTACAAATCTCATTCCCAACTCCTGCCACCCCATCCCTCCGGTCCCATGTACATTTAGAAAACGCATAAATACAGTATTACCGACAATGTAGGCTCTGTGATAGTTATACAGTTATATACAATGCTATTCCATAGTATGCATCATTCGGGGAGTATTCGTCTTACTGAGTGGACAGATGTGTGAGGGTTGACTGATCCGATGTCTACTGATTTGAGGGCTTCTAGCATAACATCCCATTCCAATGCTATTGGGGTCTTGCATAAGCCTCTAAGTTCCTCTCTGCGCAAGGCAGCACTCTCTGCACTGCCCCACCACTGCAACTCGCTGTGCCAGGTGAATACAGTAGGGGGTTTCCGCAACTTCCACCGCATAGTGATGGTATGTATCACTAAAATAAGCGCCAGGTCTATGAACCGGTATTGTACTTTGTGTTTCGACACCTGTTTATGTAGGCCTAATATACATTCCTCCACGGTGTCCTGAGGTTCACGGTGTGCGAACCCTCCAATTATGTGCCTAACATTGTCCCAGAATCCCCGCACTTTCGGGCATGCCCATAGCATATGAAGAAAGTCCGCTCCCTCCAATAAACATCTTGGACAGCAATGCAGCGTCTGTGGGAACATTTTATCCAGTTTATGGGGAGTAAGATAGGCCCGGTGGAGGACCATGGTCTGAATAAATGTGAACTTCGCATTCCTGAAGTCTTTTTTAATGTGTTCAAGTACACTCGCCCATTCTTTATCTTCAAATTCCCTGTCTATGTCCCCATTCCATGCCGCCCTTAATGAATCCAGAGCAATCATTGTATGGGAGCGCAAACCAATATAGAGCCACTTAATAAGATGTCTGCCTCTGCCCATATGATGTCTGCCTCTGCCCAACTTGACCAGGTCATGAGTGGGGGGTTCCTGCCTCTCTGGGGCCGAGTGCATTTTAATATATTGGAATAGGACAGCATGTAATAGATATAAGTGCGCGGGACACCTGTTTCATTGACAAAAGTGTTGTGATCCAGTAGCATCCCATCCCCAAACATATCCGCCACCGTACTAATCCCTGCATCCAACCACAGTGTTATTCTACGCTTAGTGAGTCGGCCACCCATCAGTGTATGTATGTATGTACAGTGTATCAGTGGGATGGCCAGTAATGGATTGTTACCTGCGTATGCCGGGGCGCATGTGTGTATTTCAGTGCTGCTTTCCAGCACTGAAGCGCCGTGCCCAGCAGAGGGGGGAGACCTTTTGGGATGCTACCATCAGGCAGTAACAGGGAATGTAGGATACCACGATCTATGTCCGCTTCCTTATACCCAATCTCTTGCAAGTTACGCCCTGCCGTCCAATATGACAGCCATTGTAATTGGCATGTGTAGTAGAATGCGAGCAGGTCTGGAATGCCTAGGCCCCCCTGCACGTGTCCAATTGCAATTTCTTAAGGCTAAAACGTTTCCTCCCAGAACCCCAGATCAGCCACTGAGTAGGATGTCCATCTGTTTAAAAGTAGTGTGTGGTAACATGAGTGGTAAGTTAGTGAAATAATATATCAGTCTCGCTAGGATTACTATTTTTTCCAGGGCCGCCCTACCCATGACGGACAGTGGCAGCATAGTCCAGAATGCGATACTGGATCGTATGGCTCTAAGCGCTCTGTTCAGGTTTCCGTCCAGCATATCCGCATGAGTCCTATACAGCTGTATACCTAGATATTTGAATGTATGCTGAGCTACCTGAAGTCTGGTATCCCCAAATTCAATGTCTGTGATCTCTGCGTGGTCGGTAAAGAAAAAAACATGCAACTTTGTAACATTATTGGCTAGGCCTGACACTGCTTCAAAGCGGTGAAATACCTTGTAGATCGGGTCCAGGGGCAATCGGAGATCTCGAAGGTAAAGCACAAGTTACTTACCTTGGGTAAAGATATATCTGTAAGAAACAGTAGTTAGTGTTAGATTCCTTACCTTAGAATATCCCCAGGCGTCAGACTGGATCTGGAAAGTTTTGCGTAGCAGTACCCCTGCACGTCGGTAGGCGTCGTCTGCGGCTCCGCGTCCGTCGTCGTGGTCGCCGGAATGATGTCGTCGGAGTACTGACGTCAGTTCTTGTACATAGATTTCCACGCCAGGAACGCAGAGCCATGCCAGAGACCGACACTGGTGCCATGAAACTAGGGCCCTCAAAGGGAAATACCTTAACCCTAGATGTCAGTCTGCAGAACGGGGAGGATGGGTGGGGCGGTAAGGAATCTAACACGAACTACTGTTTCTTACAGATATATCGTTACCGAAGATAAGTAACTTGTGCATCTGAAAGAAACAGTTTAGTGTTAGATTCCTTACCTTAGAATAGATACCCCAGCAATACCAACCCCGGTGGTGGGTCTGGGAACCAAGATCACACCAGAAAGCCCTAGAGTACAGAACCACCAAAAAAGCCATCTCTCCGGACTTGGCTGTCCAGGAACTAGTGCTTAGCAAACGTGTGCAGCGAGGTCCACGTAGCTGCCTGGCAGATGTCCTGCAAGGGGACCCCCCGACCCAGGGCAGTAGTAGCCGCCGTGGCCCGAGTGGAATGGGCCATCAGCCCAACAGGAGGCTCTTTTTTCACCAAGGAGTAACAGACCTTGATGCACAACACGACCGACCGAGAGATGGTCCGCTTATGCAACGCCCGTCCCTTCTTAGCGCCCATGTAACCAACAAAGAGCTGGTCGTCCACCCGGAACTGGTGTGTGTGGTCTAGATAGAGCGAGAGCGCACGTTTTGGGTCCAGACGGCGGAGCATCTCTTCCTCTTTCGAGGGATGCGGAGGCAGAAAGAAGGTGGGCAGGGCGATGGACTGCCCGATATGAAAGGCAGGAAAGGACGAGCTCTCGAGACAACTTTGTCCGGATAGACAGAGAGGAAAGGAGGCTTAGAAGATAGAGCCTAGAGCTCACTCACTCTCCTGGCAGAGGTGATGGCAACCAGGGATGCAGTCTTAAGAGTCAGAAGATGAAGAGGGCAATTGTGAAGTGACTCGAAAGGAGCGCACATCAAAAAGGTTAGAACCAGGTTCAAGTCCCACTGAGGCATCACAAAAGGAACATGTGTGTGCAGGCGTATATACCGATTTTGTGGAGGGACGCCTGGCTGCCAGAATCACATCACAGACTTCAGGAGGCAAGTCAAATGGCCTCTACTGTCGCCGCTCAATCTCCACGCATGAAGGTGGAGACTGGACAGGTTTGGGTGGAGGACCGATCCCTGCTGCTGCGACAGAAGGGCTTCCTGAAGAGGCAGACAAATCGGAGGATCGACTGACATGCTGAGTAGCTCGGGATACCAGTATCTTCGTGCCCAGTCAGGAGCCACAAGGAAGACTTGGGCCGGGTCGCGCCTGATCTTCTTCAGCACTCTGGGCAGAAGTGGTATAGGCGGAAAGGCGTACAACAGACCGCAGCTCCACTTGCGACGAAAAGCGTCTCCGAGCCAGTGCTGCTTTGGAAATTCCAACACGCAAAACTGATGACATTGAGCGTTTTCTTCTGTGGCGAATAGATCTAACCAAGGCTATCCCCACTGCTGAAAGAGGCCTTGCGCCACGTCCGAGTTAAGATGCCATTCGTGATCCATCATGCACCGGCAGCTGATTTTGTCCGCCCTGGCGTTCAGGGAACCTGCCAGGTGTTGAACCACTAGGGTCACGCCCTGGTTTTCCAGCCATTGCCAGAGGCGCAGAGCCTCCTGACAAAGGGTCCATGACCCCACCCGCCCTGTTTGTTGGAGTACCACATGGCGGTGGTGTTGTCCTTGAACACCTGCACTACACTCTCCCGGACAGAGGGGAGGAATGCTTTCAGTGCAAGTCGGATCGCCCGCAGCTCCAGAAGGTTGATAAGGAGCCAGGACTCCGCCAGAGACCAGAGGCCTCTGATCTCCGTCTCTCCCATGTGGCCCCCCCAGCCCTGGAGGGACGCGTCTGTTACAACTACGTGCTACGGTTGGGGTAGGGAGAGGGATCTGCTGCTGACCCAATCGTAGTCCGTGAGCCACCACTGCAACTGTCTCGCAGTGCCCTCTGAGATCAAGACGTGGTCGGACAGGTTGCCCTGATGCTGGGCCCACTGAAACTTCAGGTCCCACTGCATAGCCCACTACCTTCACCGAGAGTGATGCACAAGAAGGATGCAGGAGGCCATCAGCCCCAGAAGTCGCAACGTCAACCTGACCGAGACTCGGGATAAAGGCTGAAAGATCAGAATCAGAGCCTGAATATCCCAAACCTGCTGTTCGGGAATATAAACCCGAATCTGCGCAGAGTCCAGAACCGCTCCGATGAAGAGGAGCTTCTGAGAGGGACATAGGTGTGACTTTGGCACATTGATGGAGAACCCCAGCAGTTGCAGGAGGTCGGCCGTAGTCTGGAGGTGGCTGACGACTGTCTGGGGCGAGCCCGCCTTCAACAAACGGTCGTCGAGATAGGGGAAGACTGGAACCCCTGATCTGCGAAGATGAGCAGCGACAACCGCCATCACTTTCGTGAACACCCGAGGGGCGTTGGTAAGGCCAAAGGGGAGCACGGTAAACTGAAAGTGCTCGTGGCCTACCGTGAACCGCAGGTAACGCCGGTGGGCCGGCAGGACGGGGATAGGGAAATATGCGTCCTGCAAGTCCAACGCTACCATCCAGTCTCCAGGGTCCAGGGCAGCGAGGACCTAAGCTAAAGTCAGCATCTTGAACTTCTCCTTCCGGAGGAAGCCGTTGATGCTCCAGAGGTCCAAGATAGGGGGTAGGCCTCCTTTGCCCTTCTTGGGTACCAGAAAGTAGTGGGAGTAGCAACCACGTACTACTTCTGGCCCAGGAACGTGCTCGATGGCCCCCTTGGCTAAGAGGGGGCCTTCCTCCTCCAGAAGTTGCAAGTGATCCCCCGACATGGGGTGGTTTTCTGGTGGCATGGCTTGAGGGGTCGCCTCGAAGGGGAGGGAGTAGCCCCTTCGGACGATTTGCAGCACCCACCTGTCCGATGTGATGGAGCGCCAGTGGAGGAGGTGATGGCGAACCCTGCCACCCACTGGCCTCGAAAGGGCCTGAAAGCTCGGACTAGGAGGGCTTGTTGTTTGGAGTATCCTTCTGCCTTCTACGAAGTGCTTTCATTGTAATGCATGAGGTACTATATTACATCTCAAAAGTACACTGAAACGTCATACATTAAATCATTTGTCATAACTGCATGTATACAGTAGGCTTTTTAAGGGTTTAGGCGGGACTTAAAATGCACACCAAATCTATTATAGTTTCCAATGCTTCATTTACAACCTAGATTTAAGTAGTTACGAATTGGCCAGATCTTGATGGCAACCACCATGATTTAAATTCAGCATTTCCTGCAGCAGAGAATATCCAAAGAGAGGAAAAAATGTTTGCTCCCTGAGGGCCGAGCTGGCCAGCAAGCGCGATGGCTGCCTGAAACCGTTGGTCCGCCGGGCACATTGCAATTATCCTGATTTAATACCGTTTAGAGCGACGATCATCTCCCGATTCCTGCTTCCCCAGATTGCTGAAGGCGAGGTGCACAGCAGTGATCTTTGAAGCGGCGAAAGTGCGCACCACAGACTGAGAAACGACCCGACTGTGCCCCGGTGGAGGTAGGCCGTCAGCCTGAGCCCTCCTGTGCATTCTGAGCCTGGGCGATGTAACACGACGTGCGGCTGCTGACTGAGGTGTGTCCCGGAACTTTGCTGTACCGCGCACCCAGCGTGCGCAGAGAGCTACATATTGAAGAGACGCTGTGCAGCACCAATATCCGTAGCAGCACCCCCCCCCCCGGGGTAGATAATGCGCTGATAGAGTGCTACTTCATACCGCTTCCGAAGGCTGAGGCTGCGGCGACTGCCTGACACGCGGAGGTGGACCAGAGTGCTTGAAGCTGCCCGAGGCCGGGTCTCGCCACGGTACCGCCGCCTACCCACTGTAATAGCTGGTGACACTCGGCCGTCAATGAGGCTGTAGCAGGACGCCCAGCACCCACGCCGCCATTTTGTGGAGCTACAACAGCGGACAAGACGGCCTAGTGTTTGTTCAGCCCCTTCCTATGGTGTTTCTGTGTTGACTCTCTGGGGTGCGAAGGCTCCTTGCATCTCCTCTACGAAGTCCCCGCCAGTAACAGACTGGCACAAACGGATGCCCCTGTGAAGCCGAGTGCGCGTAAGCCCTAGCTTGCACCGCATCAACACCGCAGTAGCGCTCGGGCTCTGTCACCCGACGACTATCCCACGGGGTGAAGACGCACCGAGGACCAGTCGAACTGCGCCCATAACGATACTTTCACATTGCACGCAAAGCATAGCTAATCTCTCTCGGTGGCAGGGTCTCCTCTACTACGCCGGACAGCCCACTTGCCCTCCCGGACCAGGTGCGGCCCACGAGATGGGCAAAGGAGACCGTACTCAAAGCAGGCTGCCCTTTGCACAAAAACGATTGCTACAACAGAGCCCACAGACGGACGACGGTACAGCGTTGAGATCTGATGAAGCTCAGGGCACGAACCTGGACATTAAAGCCATGCTGCTATCCATGGAGCAAAGTCTACAAACTAGCATCTCAGCTCTGGGCACTAAAATGGACGCCATGTCTTATAGGATGGACCGCATGGCGGAACGGATAGACAAGCATGCAGAGCGCCATGACATGGCGGAAAGACGAATGACCGAAGTGGAGGAGGCGCAAACAGACCTGGACACGGCGAATAAAAGGATGGAGAGGTTGATGCAAGCCCTACAGGACAAGACTGAGGATTTGGAGGCGCGTTCGAGGCGATGCAACCTACGCATTATGGGCCTTCCGGAGAGTACAAACACGGGCCCCATGGAACTCTTCGTTGAAAAACTACTGACAACCCTGCTGGGAGACGAAGTTTTTTCTAGCATGTTTATGGTGGAGAGGGCACACAGGACACTGGCTCCACGTCCGAAGCCCGGGGCCCCCCCGGCCCATTATAGCAAAGTTGCTAAACTACCGCGACAGAGACGTGGCGCTAAAGCTGGCCAAGGCCAAACAACAGCTGCAGTATGAGGGGTCAGCCATATCTCTGTACCCGGACTTCACAGCGAAGGTACAGGAAGAGCGAAAGCAATTTATCCCCCACAAAAAACGCCTCTGGAAAATGGGGCTAGACTATGCCCTGTTATACCCAGCTAAACTACGAGTCAATCGACGCGGACATTCGCACATATTCACGGACCCCAAGGCATTGCAACAGGCCATGAAACGCTGGTCGAGGGAACAAGACTCGAACAATGAAGAGACTCCGGAGGCGGAGGGGGGAGGCAGCCGTATGGACGACCAGGACTGAATTTGCTCTGAGAGTGGCGACTTGATGTGGGACTCTGGTGCAGCACCTAGAACTCGAGGCCCATGAGAACCCTCTTTTTGAAGAAGCCATGAGTAAAGAAGTTTCGGACTGAGTTGCGGGCGGAATATACAGATAAGTGTACTGGAGAGCGGGAGCGGGGAGGCGTACTTTGGACAATGCACATCCTTCCCTCTGGGTACTCCTTTAACCTGTCCTGCATTGGTGCAATTGAACGGGCTTACTTTCATACACAGGGAGGGCTCCAAGGACTACTTATGACGGGATCTGGAACATGGGAACGTTGCTCTAATCCAACACTTTGTGCACATCGGGGGCGGGTGGAAGGCTACACGAGTGTTCTGAGAGTTTTGACAGAGTTAATGTCCCTAGGCTGCCTCTGCCCCCACGCACTACGCACAGTTGTGAGATTGGTATGTTCGGTTGAAGTGTTGGGGGGATGTAATGACCAGATTTTCAGACCAGATAGAACCAGCTCACAAGAGCAACACCAACCTGGCCAAAACGTAACCACCTCCCTCCTCAGGACCCATCTATCCAGGCACCTGGGTACCTACCTGAGGATGGGGAACTCGCAATATACAAGCTCATATCATTAGAAACACCACTAAATCTATAGGGTTACTAGGAATACTCACTGATTACTAAGGACATCCATGCCCTACACCACACTCATACCTCATAGTCTCGCGACCACATGGGTCCAGACTAATCAACCCTGGGGCAGTTCTGATTATGTACCATTACACACTGATTACCATCAGTGCTCACTCGACACACAATCTGGCGTGCCATACACACTGCTCACCCTCAGTGCTCACTCGACACGCAATCCGGCATGCCATACACACACTGGGCTGCAGTCCCAGTGCTCTCTTTTTATCCGGTCCACAATCCGGCGGACCTACACACTGACCCCAATCAGTGCTCACTCAAGCCCATCTATCTTTAGAGTCCCGTAAGACTGTTCTTTTTACACAAGCCACAATCCTGTGGGTATAAGCACCAGTCTCCCACCTGGTGTTCTCATTAACGCCACTTACCAATGACGACCACTTTCCTATGAATACCTTCAGCTCTCTCTCTATGTTGGGAAGTCTCTCTCACTATTCACTAAGGGTTCGCTACTACAATAATATTATGGGATGGCCGAATCACTTAGTGTCAATAATTCCCTACCTCAAGGGCTCCTCTCTCTCCCTAATTATTCAGTGGCTACTTACCGGATCAGGAGCAGCATCTGTTCTGGCTGTAACACCTGACTAGAAGGAAAGGTTACCTGTGCTTTAAGAACAATAGACACACACTGTATGATTACCTGATTAAAACGCTCTCTATCATAAGAACAACACATGCACACTAGTTCACTAAGAACTGGGGTATCTTTATTACAATAACAATAGAATAATAGAATACACATACACAGATCTGCAGGGTCTCTATAACTAACAGACTTTAACACACCGCTGAAAGAAAAGGATTAGACATACAATATAACAGGGACAATGTTATCTGCAGAGTCTCTGTGACTAACAGGAACTTTTAACACACTGCTGAAAGAAAAGGGATTAGACATATAATAGCCTAGGGAATGAAAGCACTAATATCTAATATAACAAAACCGATATCACCTGATTAGTATGAAGTCTTGCTCTAGCTGTCATCTGGGCTCCTATCTCGTCTGTGCCTTAGCTCGTCTTAGATTCTCTCCTACACTCTTGGACACACATCTGCGCTGATCAATTTGCACTGGACTCCTCTCCCCCACGGACTCTCTCTCCACCTTCCAACTTCAATCTAATGGTTTCTGCCGCTCTGATAATCGTTCGTTCCACTAGCTTTTTCACTCTGTTTAAATGTCTCTGTGCCAAAGTCCAATTAACTCCAGCTGCTCCCACAGATTAATCCACAATATAACTTCAGTCTCTTCTAAAAGGCATTACTTCAGACTCCAGCTATTCACGACTCCTCCTGATAAGTAACTGCTTCTGACTGCTTCCTTCAGTTCCAGCTCACTGACTGTCTGTCTTCTCTCTGTTCCAAGCATCTTCTGTCTCTTCTCCTCCTGCAACTCCACTCCTCTCCTCTGCTCCAATTCAACATAAACTCTTTCTGATTCTCCACTCCTTCTGCAACTCCACTCCTCTCCTCTGCTTCAATCCAACTCCACCGCTTTCAGCTCAAACTCTTTCCGCTCCTCCAACTCAACTGCTTCTACCACTCCAGCTCAACTCAACTAACTGACTCCGCCTCTGCACTTCACTATTATGGAATGCTGTTTCCTCATGGAAAGTTCCAGCCATCAGCCCGCCGCCCATCAGATCCCTGCACCACTCCGCGTCAAGGACACACACCCAGCCGGCCGGCCTTTTGTTGTGTCTTCCACACAGAGAATAATACAGCCTACCGATAAGGGCTGGCCCAAACTGATTCTCTCCAAGTGAACAACAGCTTTAACTATAAACATTACCTTTCCCCTTCAAGCATCTCAGCTCTGCAGGGATAGAAAGCAAAATGGAGTCTCTCTAGTTCTGGGCCTTGTAGGCCTGAGAAGGATGAAATAACCCGTAGCTCTGTCAGAGTACCCACACAAACCATACCAATGTGTAATATAAAGTCAGGACCACAGGATCCACCCTCTACTATAGGCAAAACAATGAAAGAACACATAACTATGCTAAAGCCAATAGGCAATAGATGGATTAGAGTCAAGAATAAGGGATCTATCATCATATAAAGCAGCTATCCTCTAGTTTATGCTTCTAGGTCTGGCAAAAAGGCTTTAAAAGACCAACACAAAGTAAGAATACAGATTATAGATTTTAGCAAGCTTAAAGTCATCATCACTCAGAAATAGAGCCAGAAAACCATGTCAGTACGGGGGGGAGGGGTGGGTAGCAGGAAACTGTCGGACCAGGTTGGGGAGGGTCTGCTGAGGGTGGGCAGGGAGGGGGAAGGGTACAGTTCGCAGAATGTTCGCTGGCTCATCCAGATTACCTAATGAATGCTCGTGCTCTTGTGGTTCCGTACTACTGTATTGACTTCCATTGCCTCAGATGTCTAGTGCCCCGATGATGGATTCAGAAAATCCTGTAAACACCCTTCGAGTTTTGACCTGGAATGTCAGAGGCTTGAATGACCATAGGAAATTGAGGAAAGTGCTCCATTACTTACAGAGACACCACATAGACCTGGCTCTCATACAGGAAACCCATTTACCACTCACGAGCACAATGCTGCAACACAGAGGTCTGGTGGGGAACACCACTGTGGCAGGGTTCACCACACACTCTAGGGGAGCTCTGACATGGGTTAATCCACGTTCTAATCTAGATTTACGACTGGTTCGGGCTGATACTGAGGGACGTTTTTTAATATCAAGATGCATAGGGAAGGGCCATGACTTGATTGTAGTTAATGTGTGCGGCCCGAATTACGACTTACGGAGAAGTAGAAACGCTGGCAGGGGGGGTACACTCACTACTCGTTATTTCACAGCATACACACCAGGATCGACTACTGGTTGGCCTCATATACCATCACTAGCCAAATCTTGTCATGTACTGTACTTGCGCGCACCTTGTCTGATCATTCACCAATACTGCTGGTTATGGAGACGCCGACACGTAGGATCCCCCCGTTTACATGGCGCTTCCCCCGTATGCGCTGTTAGATGATGCTTTTAGAGGGGACCTGGCAGAAGAAATTGATCTCTTTTTTGAGAAAAATATAGGCTCTGTGGATACCTTCCACACGGTTTGGGAGGCGTTTAAGGTCTTCATCCGGGGGATTGCTATGACCAAACATTCTAGTGTCTTGAAGGCCATACGACAGCGGCTGCGCTCCCTGGAGTCTCAATTGCCGACCTGGAGAAACAACACTTGACTAATCCAGACCCCTCTGTGGCAGGTAGCATTCGATCCCTTATCTCGGAATTCAACGAGGAGGCGGATAGGGAGGTATGTTATATGGGGAAATATGCCACGGCAAGAACCTATGGCGAGAGCGAGCGTCCTAGCTCACTATTAGCCAGAATATTGCGCAACACCAGGAGAGCCCCTAAATTGACTGAACTTGTTACCTCGGGAGGGAGCATTGTCACGACAGATGAGGAGATCATGGCGGAATTCCGTGACTACTACTCCAATTTATACACTACAAAAACGGAAAACCTAGAATCGGATATGGACGACTACCTGGAGCACATACAGATGCTGTTCTTGGCCCAGTCAGACAGGGAGTTCCTAATGTCCCCTATACAGGCCGACGAGATTTCTGATGCATTGGCTAGCATGCGTGTACATAGCGCCCCTGGGATAGACGGTTTGACGGTGGGGTTCTATAAGGCATTTAAGGATAAACTTATTCTCCACCTGTCTTCCTTATTCAATGAGATATGCGAGAAGGGCAGCATGCCACACACTATGAGAGAGGCCTTATTGGTTACCATCTTGAAACCTGGCAGACCCTCTAATGTCTGCAGCTCGTATAGACCGCTATCCCTATTGAACGTGGACGCCAAACTCTATGCCAAAGTTTTGGCCACTCGACTATCTCTTATCGCCCCTGAAGTAGTGGCCCCGGAACAGTCTGGCTTTGTGCCTGGAAGGAACTTAACCTATAACATACGCACAGTGTTGGGCACCTTGCAACATGTGAGGCAGGACGCGAAGGCTGTCGCCATCTTTTTAGATTTGGAGAAGGCCTTTGACTCCCTAGAGTGGCCGTTCATGCTGAGGGTCCTGCGCAGGCTGGGATTGGGGGAGCCATTCCTGCAGATGGTTGGAGCTCTGTACTGGAGACCTACGGCTAGGGTGCGCCTAGGAGACCGCGTTTCAGATCCTTTTACCATCAGTAGAGGCACCAGGCAGGGCTGCCCCCTGTCCCCGTTGCTTTACGCCCTGATCGCTGAGCCACTGGCGTGCGCGTTACGAGAATATCACTGGCATCGGGGGGTCAGTTTCCCGACATACAAAATAGTCATCTCGACATACGTGGATGACACGCTTCTCTATGTGCGGAACCCGGAGACGAACCTATCCCCAGTTCTACGGGAGGTGGTGCGTTCCGGGGCTCTCTCTGGCCTCAAGATCAATTGGGAGAAATCAATGGTGTTCCCGTTGACTCCGGTGACTGACCACTTTGACATGGAATATCCTTTGCACTGGTCGACGGACCCGGTGCGATACCTCGGCATCATGATCCATACGGATGCGGAGGTACTGTTCCGCGGGAACTATGGTGTGGCATTCAGTAAATGTGAGGACGATGTGGAAAAGTGGTGTAAACTCCCACTCACCCTGATGGGCCGAATAGCCATTATGAAGATTGTGATTCTGCCGCGATTCCTCTTCCTGTTCAATACTCTGCCCATTATACTCTCGAAAGCCTTCTTCGGGAACTTAACAAAACTTATAGTTCGATTGGCCTGGGGTGGTAAGCAGCCAAGGGTTAAGTGGAGCACGCTCACGCTTCCGTATGAGCTAGGTGGCCTTGGCGCGCCTGATCTTGAGCGATACTATAGGGTGGCTCAGGCTGCCCACTTGCATACGTGGATTAATGGCGAGAGGAACATCCCACATGTGCGGATGGAACAACTCTTTGCAGAACCTCTTCCACTCCCCGCCATGGTCTGCACTCCTGCAGACCGCAGAATCGGAGTGCTGGACTCAATTACGGCTACAAGGCATGCCTGGAACTCGTTGCTGAAGGCCAGGGGAGGCGAGTTGATCTATTCCCCCTTAATGGCGGTGGAGTGGATGCAGTGGCTAACACCTATCGAAGAAAAGGGTGTTGTCCAGGCCATGCACCGGCTGGGGATTAAGACTGCGGGTGCGCTGTTAGCGGAAGGGAAAGTTAAAACACGGGACCAGATAGCCCAGGGAGTGGATAGTCCGACGCTGCTACAGCGGTTCCAGTTTCACAGAGTCCGAAGTGCCTTGAAGGACGTACTGGGCCCGCACTTGGATGAGCCGCCAGACCTCCCGGAACTTTCCCATGTCATAGACACTGAATCATCGCGACATATGACAGCGCACCTGTACAAGGCCATTGTCTCACATAGGGCGCAGGAACCCTCTAAGGCCTGTCTTGCCTGGCAGAGTGACCTGGAGATCACAATAGATTACTCTATGTGGAAATATTGCTGCGTTAACACCAGGAAGCTGTCCCTGAATGGACGCCACAGGTTGATCCATTTTAAATTCTTGCAGAGGGTGTACTACACCCCAGAGCGGCTACACCGTTACGGCCTTCGGCAATCCCCTGAGTGCGAGCGTTGCCATGCACCTGTGGCTGATTTCCTCCACCTGGCGTGGGGATGCCGCAGGATATATGAGTTCTGGGTAGCAGTAATAGCGGAGCTGAGCGAGATACTAAACTATGAACTTCCTGTCGACCCGGCCCTAGCACTGCTGGGCTATTCAAAGGCATTACCGGTGGCATACAGGCGATTGACAGACATGGGCCTATTATTGGCAAGACGTACAGTAGCGCAGTGCTAGATGAGGGGCCCGACGCCAACCAAGAAGCGATGGGCCAGAGACATGGTATACTGCTGCACACAAACAGAACACTACAGTGAGCTTCTTCCCCCCACCAGTCGCCCAAAAAACTTCTGGGGTCTATATAACACCTTTAGGCACACTAGAGAAGACATTGCCGATACGCAGCAGGAAGGGGTGGAGGGAGCGCAGTAACTTACACATTGGCGAAGGATCTCCATGGCGATATAGTGAGAGGCGTTAGATGGTGACCTGTAGGGGTCAGCGGTGGCCGGGTGGAGTATTGATACTTGGACACACCGTAGTACGATGTCAGCTGTGGCACACACAGGACACTTACCTGGGGGGGCACTGGGCGCACACAGGACATTCCGGTGCGATTATACTCGGCCGGGGGGTTACGAGCACTGGAGCGCCACGTAGCGTGGCATTTTTGCAGCATGAAGGTCAGCGAACAGGTTGCATAGTTGGGGGGGGGTTTCAGGGGTCCATGTATATAGGGGGGGGGGGGGAGTTTACCTCAGGAGGGGGGGAGGTTTTCTTTCAATATAAAATGCACCTTCATTTCTTAATTCTGAGGATAAGGCCTAAACGGACCTTCTGTATCATTAATGTGGACTTTTGCATGATGCTCTGCCACGGTTCCAACTGTTCATTGCGGTTAAAATATCTTCCCGTAGGAACCCTCGCGCCGCCGTACCCCAGGGTTGACGGCACATGGCTGTGTATTGATAGACACATGATTACTGAACACGTATGTTCCGCTGCATTGCCGGCCCGGTGGGGTTGTAGGCAGCAAGCCGTGTATGTACCTAAAACGCCAATGGCTGCCAGTTCCTGGTGGCGCGTTTTGAAGTGAAGTCTAGACACTAGACGCTGAACTCGGGCTAGACGCTGAACTCGTGCTGCCACTTTATCCGAACCCGCAGTTTACTCGATTGCGAGACTTGATTATTCCCTGACGAGGGGATAGACAGCTTTATACTTGGAGTGTTAACTTTACGTGGTTTCCATGTTGAATATTGATTTTGCTTCGGGGCGCGCCGTTGGGAGCTGGTGGTTATTGGTGTTACCAGTATCTCACTACATGTGTTGCCCTGATGAAGTTTGTATGCATATACTGCTAAATAGACGAAACACGTGTTGGCTAGGTCATAAGGATGCTGTTTTGAACATTAAAGAAGATACCACTCAAAAAAAAAAATGTTTGTTCCCTGAGAAAGAGATGAGTAATTGTGGGATGCTGTATGTCAGGATACCCTCCAGGCTTCAAAATCTACTAGCCGTCGCAATATGAGAAGTAACTTTTTATTAGTCCGAGCTACTTTCGGGCCTTTTGGTCTGTTCTGGCAAGAGTTTTCGAGCTGGCAAGGAACAGGCGTTGCTTGTGCTCATTCAGAAAGTGGATGAGCTATGAAGATGTCTTAAAATTGTGTTTTTAATCTGTATCTATTTGCTGTCTATTCAAAGACAGAGGTCAAATGTCAGGTTAAATCTTCTTACAAATTGCTGCTTATTTTATCATGGAGACTGGTGTTTCAAGTGGCATCATGGCAGACAATAACACTAAGTTAATCGCTGCATTGTATGCAAAACGGAAGTGCTGAGGTTCCTGTCTCGAAATATTTGTTGCACGGTCATATCTTCATTGTCCAGACAGTCAAAACAGAAAAAGTGAGAACGAGGCAATATACAATTAAATCCCAGGCAATGCTTATTGGACGCTATTGACTCTAATTAATATCACAATGCACAGGCCTAGCGGGTACTGAGGTTGATGGAGCTGGGATTCGCATGTAAGCGCCCTGCTCTCATACAAAACCCTTGCCTAAACCGTATAATCATATTAACACCATTGTTCGTCATTTATTAAGTGTTTTCCCAAACACGCGGGTGTCCCCAGGATGCTTGCTTGTATGTCTTTTCTCATACTAACGAAGCTTGCATTAAACACGGCTGCTTCGCTGAAATTCAGTCTGCGCATGCGTCGGTCATACCCATGTGATGTGACGCACTCGCATTCTGGAGGGAATTTGTGCTCATGCGCACTGTTGCAAACATGGCCGCTTGTCTCTCACCACGCTTTCTGCTTGCTACTGCTGCTTTAGCCTATCTGTTTTTTCGCACTAAAACAATAATGCTATAGTCATTATAAAGTAAGGGTTGGTTAGAACTTTATCATGGTATACAGTGTGATCAATTTTTTATGATTTTAATTTGTTCTCGCTTACTTTTCATGTACCGCGTCTCTGGGGCTGGGAAATCGGGAGCGGAGCCATACTTGAAGCTCTGCTGGGCACCGTCACATGACCGGAGAGAAAACTCCATTGCGCAGAAGCTGAAACAAGCCAGCTGGCTCCTGAAGCACAATGCGCCTGAGAACTTCTCTGGGAAAGCAAAATCTTACCTTGGACGATGCAACTCTGTTGCTACCTATTGTGAACTTTATTATGCTGTTGTATTCTATGCATGGGAACGTGAACCCAAGGGGCGGGTAGGAAAATTTTAATATTTGGGATGAGAAAGTTGAATTCTAGGAGGTGGTAATGACCGCACCACCTCTCCTGACCAATCATAATGTGGGAAACTGTCACTTGCAACATTAGAGGGTGTTCTAAGGGCCCCCAAAACAGTATAATTGCCCTAGTCTAGCTTAGGAAAATTGTCCGACTTGTCCGAGTAGCAGACCTGTCACTGACCCTACGAACTCTATAGGTGCTCAATCTGAAGTGCTGCGGAGCACTCTGTCCATACTTTCCACAAACTCCTAAGGGGTGGAAATAATCCTAAGTGCTGGCGAAGCACTTTGCTGGGAAATTCGAAAAACCCAATCGGGGTTACTGGCGGATTACTTGCAGAGAGGGGTAACGCTGGCGTTGCTTCTGAAGCTGTGGGTGTTGGTCGTACCTCGGTGAGCCCAGTCCTGATCCCAAATCCTGAGGGGTATCCTGTCCTTACTGTCCGTGAGCTGTACCTGCTCGCATTCTGGCATTCCTTCCTGAGGGTCCTTGTCCCCGTCCTTCCAACTGACCCGTGGCCAGGGTTAGTCTTCTTTCAGAACTAGGTAAATATCAACCTGTGGGTTTACGTCTCTCTCTCTCTCTCGTCTTCTCTCTCTATTTTTCTTAATAAAGCACTCTTGCCTGTGATATTGCTCTAACACCTTGAAAGCAAGTTATATGCAATTGTTTTTAGAATTGTTCCACTTCTCTCCCCTCCCTTAGAAAATTGCCAAACTGTTATATTTTATTAGTATGTTCCAACTTTTCCCTTTTTCCTTTAGTATGGTTGCGGTGAACTTAGTAAAATAGTTTAAAGCACTTAGGTTAAGTACATGTTCTAGGTCCCATCCATATCCTATGTCTTAGTATAAAGTTGCAGTGACTAGCTCTGTTCTAAAAGTCCTACCTTTTAGTCTTCCCATATACTCAATGGTCCTAGTGTTAATCTATAGCTATTTTATGGTGTTAATTTTGATGTTTGATGCATTACTCTGTCTATCACTTATTGCCTTGTCGTACTCTCTTTGAACTTTATATAAAGCTTTGAACATCCTCAGGTGTCTGTGGTCATTTTACAGAAATTGTGGATAAGTATTGTACGGATTATAAAGAGTATTTGATCTCAGGCCTGTCTGCTGTTTCCCTGATAGCTCCAGATCTGTCATAAGAATTGTGCCTGTGGTAAGTCAGGTGCATGGTAAGCAGAGGTAAACCCAAACCTTAATTACTCATAGCAGCGTGCAGGAGGAGAAACCAAGTAATCCTCACCCGGTTCACCCAAATTGGTAGTGTGGTATTGAAAATTTGCACGCCAGGGCCCAGTGCGTGTAAAGAATTGGTAACCTCGGTGACCCGGGAGAACTGCGCGCTCTATCAGTAATTTTCTGGTAACCAGAGGATGGTTTGGACTAGTTAGATTAGGTAGACAGGATAGGTCATAAACAAACCGTGAAAATAAAATGTGCTGCTGATTTTCTACTGTATTGGTTCAAATATTTTGAAATGTTTTAAGGATTTATATGTAAATGTATATGATTTTTGCATTGCTGCTATAAATGTTATATTAACCATTGTTTGTGAATGTTCAGTGTAGTCCGAATCCCCGGGGAAGTATTTAGCTAACGGTGAGCAGAATCCGGTTAGCTGTTGAAGTCACTAGGTTTGAGGTATTAGTGCAGGGTTGAGGATAACTGGAAGCACTAATTAGGACCTTTGTTTTCTGGAGTGAATGATAGCTACGAGTCCCGTATAAAACTTTCATTGCGATATCACCTAGTAAAGGTCGCATACGGAAGGAGTAGTAGGGTCTCCGAGGCTTGTCTGGTAAGTAAGATAGTTCGCTGGTGAAATCCTGGCTCAGTACATATCCCCGACTAAGGTGGATGAGTCAGAAGAATAACGGGTTCTATGTTACTAGTGTGAAGGGACAGGCAAAGAAGTCTATCCAGAGTGAATGAAAAGTAGACAGAAGTGGTTTACTAGTAGTGAAAGAAAATTCTTTTATCTCTTTAGAACACTCAGACATAGTGGCAAACGTTGTGTGTTGTTGACTAAGACTTGCATTTGCACTTTAGAGAGAGTAAAAAGTTTCCGTTACCTTGTGAAGGAGGGAGTCAGTCGGAGAGCTGCTCTGACGTCACTCCGTGCCGCGCTGGTATTGGTCAAGACAGCGGGTGTGTAGTGGAGCTGAATTTGTAAAGGAGGGGTGAGTGCCGAAGCGTGAGACTCTGTCTTGCGAAAAGGCCGCGCACCCATTGGTTAAGGGTGTTTGTATTCTCTGACCTGATTGGGTAGTGCGAAATATAAGTCACGCTAGCATTGGAAGCACAAAGGTAAACAAAATTAATCAAGCCGAGTTAGAAGCGAGTCTGGAGAGTTGCATGTGGTATCCAGATTTCATACCGAATCCAAAGTACCTAGGATTTCATAAGGATCAGCTTATACGAGGTAGACCGCACATGATGTATGGAGTAAAGAGGAAACTGTCATTCTCTGATAAAATAAAGAATTTTTTCAAAACTGACAAGCCCATTAGAACGAGGGAAGGCGTGCTCATTCCCCCGCCAAATACCCCTGCCTCTTTCATGCTGTTTGATAAAGGGTACCACACTTGTGTCTGGTTAGAAAATTGGGCAAAGTATACTGCAGATGACGGAGTCCTAGCATTTCCTGTTGAAGGTACATTTAATGGTCGGATTCTGTTTAACTTAAGGACCCGCATGAATGAATTACACCCTAGACCTAGGTTGACACAGTACGAAGCCCTGGAGGAATGGGAGATTGAGGCTGCAGAGCGAGATAAACCCCGGATGGATAAGGGAGTGAGTAAATGGTATCCGAGGGTTCAAGCGCAGACCAAAGAGCAGAAAATGAAACAGTGGAGGCAATCTATGTTGACTGAAGGACTATTTCCTATGATGGGGGTATTAGAAGAGAGAAAAGGAAAATGTAAGGAAAAGGCCCATCACCTAATGCCTGTAGGGGACTCAGAAGATGAGCACCTGGAAGATTTGTTAATGAAAAATCCACCTCCCTATGTTGCAGAGTCAGAGCCTGTGCATTCTCCAAATCCCTTTGCAAAATATCCCAGATGTGGGAGGGATAGTGATACAGATGGAACGGGTACAGACAGTAAAACCAGTGAGGGGGATGGGTTTTGCAGACCTAGATCCACGGTCCCAAATTATCAGCCGTTCGGAGAAGGGCCACCCCGATTGGTCACACCGACTGCTCCAAGTATTTATCCTCCCTTGGTACCTCAGGTATTGCATGACAATTCTGCAGAAAGAGTGTTGCGGGAAAAAGAGAAAGAAGCCCTGGCTAGACAGCGAGAGGATTTAGTTCGAACCATTGCCCAGATACATCCCCATCCTGACTCCCTGACTATTCCAGTAACTATTGGCCCAGCTATTCCACTGTATAGAAATGACCTGGCTAGTCCCCATCCTCCTGTTATCACCCCAATACTGCCTACTCCTAGCATCCCGTCCCCGAGGAAGGAAGTATTCATAGATGAGGATCAAGAGAGTGAGTGTGAATCTGTGGTTCTGATGGATTTGCCCATTAGAGAGCCTAGGACTAGTACATCGGGGGCAAGAAGTCAGACTAGACCAAAGGAGGTGTTGATTGAAGGTGCATCTGGGGTTAGGAGTGCCACCGTAGTTTCCCCAGAAGAATTGGACAGATGGACAAAGGAGCTGGAGAAGGAGACCACTCCCCAACCTAAAGCATTGGAAATATATAAATTAAGAATAGAAATAGAAGAAATGATGGCTGGAAATGTAGGAGTTGAGCGCCTAAGCTCGTATAATGAAGAAGAATTACTGTTTATCAGCAAAAATCTTACCCGGAGTGCTAGGTTGCTCCATGAAAGAATAATGGATACAGCCACAGAAATGGGAATTGATGTTAGTCGCTCCAAAATTCTTCAGAAACCCTACAGAGTAGATTTTTCAGACAAAGATTTAGAAAGCTTGAATGTGATGGGAAAACAGATCCAAGTAAAGGAATTATTGAAACTTTTGCAGAAATGGGGCGAGGTGGGAAAATGGCGAACCCGGTGGGCAAAGAAAAAGGAAGACAGCAGGGCTAAGTCACAGGCTTCAGAATTCGTGTTAAAGGAAGTAACACCAACAGAAAAATTGTGCCCCATGAGAGAGGTCCCGGGAGGGAAGTATGTCCATGTCCCTTGGTCTCGACAGGATATTGTGTCATTTACAAATGACTTCCCGAAATTGCGGGAGAAGCCTGTTGATTGGTACAGGCAGGTAGAACGCTTCATAAAAGTTCAGAAGTGTCTGCTGAAAGACCTGGATGGGTTTTTCGACATTGTGGTCCCTGTAGATTTGTGGACCGACTGTAAAATTGAAATTGATTGGCCCAGTGAGGAATTCCCCAGAGATGAGAAAACAGGAGCTCCCGCACCTGAAGTAATGAGGAAGTATGAGCAAGTCATACAATACCTCAAGAAAAAGGTGCCCGCAAAGGAGACAGATTGGACCCGAATAGATAGAACCACCCAGGAACGTGATGAAACGGTGCATTCATTTTATGAAAGGTTACTGCAGGTATTTAAAACTTACAGTGGTATTGATAACGTAGACATGAAAGACATGACCCATTTCAGTTACAGATTTGTGCTAGGATTAAGGCCTGAAATCTCACAATGGATTCGAGATAATAAAATCAGTTGGCAGGGAAAGCCCATAGATGATGTCCTGAAATATGCAAAATACTGCGAAGATGAAATCGAAAATAAAAAGAAAGCCCTCAAGGAGAAAGTAATGTGGGCACAGGTGAAATTAGCTGAACAGCAAGAAAAACAGTTAAGTAAATTGACTTCTAGTAATAATGCTCAGAATGCCACTGCTGGGGGGGGAGGCAAGCCCCGAGCTAAAATGAGTCGGGAAGAAGCCATGAAGAAGTTTCCGTGCCATGGGTGCGGCCAGATAGGGCATTGGCGAGACGAGTTTCCACACCTGCAGGCCGGTAATGCCCCTGTAAATGGTTTAAATCCACAGGTGCCGAAAGAGGGGACAAGAAAGAACCAGCAACAGGTAAAATTACCTCCCGTACCTCGCGCTCCTAGACAGAATTTTAAGAGTCAGGGTCAGCAGAATGAGAGGGCGGAAGTATGGGAAGTCGAGAGTGAAAGAAACCCAATCATTCCACAGTATTTGTTAAATGATACCTTCCTCTGTGAAGATCAAGATTGACGGGGCCTGAGAGGGGAGGATGAGGAGTGCGTGCTTGGCGCCTCCTTACCGGTAGACCAGACTGGACCATACATTGAAGGAAAGGTTGAGGGAAAAGACGTCACCTTTCTGTTGGACACTAGTGCTACCAGATCTACTGTAAGAACAGTGGATGTTCCTAACCTACCCCTCTCGGGAGAAGCGATCCAAGTAGTGGGCGTCTCAAATCAAATAATAAGTACTCCAGTAACTGAACCAATGGAAGTTTCTATAGGAAATTTCAAAGAAATGCACAGATTTGTGGTCTGTGATTCCAGTCCTGTGAACCTGCTAGGACGTGATTTGTTGTGCAAGATGCATTGTACCATCTATTGCACACCGAAAGGCGTCGAAATTCAGACACCCGATGAAGATGGTTTGTACAAGCTGATGTTAGTCAGACAAGATTCTGATATCAAACCTTTAACAGTTGAGGATCTACCTGAAGAACTCCAGTTAAGAGTAGTTCCAGAAGTGTGGGATTTCACAGGAAAGGATGTAGGTTTAATGGTAAATGTAGACCCAGTTAAAATAGCAATAAAAACAAATGCTGTATACCCCAAAACCAGACAGTACAAAATGAGTGCAGAAGTAAAGGCTGGAGTAGCGACTGAGATTACCCGGCTGCTCGAAGCAGAAATAATAGAGGAAGTGATGAGCAGTCCCTGTAATTCGCCAATCATTGGGATCAAAAAGCCTAGTGGAAAGTACCGGGTGGTGCAAGATTTACGCAAGGTAAACCAAATTGTTGTGCCTTGCTGTCCTGTTGTGCCCAACCCTGCCGTGATACTATATCAGATTCCCTGGAATGCAGAATGGTTCACTGTCATCGACCTGTGCCATGCATTCTTTTCCATCCCATTGCATCCAGAAAGCAAGTTCCTTTTCAGTTTTGAATTTGACAGTCATATCTATGTCTGGAATCGTGTCCCCCAGGGGTACACCGAAAGTCCATCAATTTTCAACCAGATACTGAAAAAGTGCCTTGAAACCCTAGTATTGCCAAGAGAGTCTGTTTTGGTGCAGTGCATAGATGACCTGTTGGTGGCATCCAAAACACAGACTGACTGTGTCACTGACACAATTGCCTTGCTGAATCACCTAGGAAAGGGAGGACATAAAGTGTCACCTGACAAGTTACAATTTTGTAAAAACTCAGTGAAGTATCTGGGGCACCAGATAGAAAAAGGAATCAGGAAAGTTACTACCGAAAGAATTAAAATAATTAAAGCAATGGAACTGCCCAGAACTCAGAAAGAGGTGAGAATGTTCTTGGGAGTTGTGGGTTACTGCAGACAATGGATTGTAGGATTTGCAGCTCTAGCCAGACCCTTAATAAAAATGACAAAGAAAGGAGTAGAAGACCCCGTCAGTTGGGACAGTGAAAGCATGAACGCTTGGGTAACTTTGAGAAACTGTCTATGTACCGCTCCTGCATTGGGTATGCCTGACTACACCAAGCCCTTTGAGCTATTCTGTGACACAAGAGAAAATTGTGCTCTTTCAGTCCTGACCCAGGAGCACGGACTAATTAGAAGACCAGTGGCCTATTTTTCGGCCACCCTAGATCCGGTGGCTGCTGGATTACCTGGATGCTTGAAAGCAGTTGCTGCTACTTGCGTCAGTCTGGAACAGAGTGAGAACATTGTCATGGGACATCACGTCACTGTATATGTTCCTCATTCTGTTGTCATCCTACTGACTAGAACTAAGACCCAGTACCTCACACCTAGTCGGCTGACTAAGTATGAGAGAATTTTGATTGGTGCTGAAAATGTAACTATTTCCCGGTGCAATGTCCTAAACCCTGCGACACTGTTACCTATCCCTCTGGATGTAGAAGTTGAAGAGGAAGGGGAACATAATTGCATCGATCTAACTGAGTTCAGTACAAAGCCCCGTCCGGACATCCGTGAAATAGCGTTACTTGAGGGGGATAAAACAATGTTCGTGGATGGCTCGTGTTTAAGACATGAGAGTGGGAGTCTGAGTGCTGCCTATGCTGTGGTTACGTTGACAGAAACCATAGAAGCATCTTACCTGAGCGAGGTGAAATCTGCACAAGTGGCAGAGCTCATCGCGTTAACCAGAGCATGTAAGAGGGGTAAGAACAAGAGAATAACTGTTTACACAGACAGCCAGTACTGTTTCGGGGTTGTTCATGACTTCGGCCAATTGTGGCTGCAAAGAGAATTCATGACGTCCTCAGGCACCCCTATCAGAAATGGAAAGGTGGTGCATAACTTACTGGAAGCTATCCAATTGCCCAAAGAATTGGCTGTGGTCAAGTGTGCGGCCCACAAATCTGGAAATGATGACGTGACTGCCGGTAATAGGTACGCTGACCAAATTGCACAATTTTGTGCCCGATACCATATGTCACTCCAAATTGCATTGTGGGACGGAACCAGCTGCCAACTTATGTTGTTTGAGAATGTGTCAACATGGGAGGAATTAAAGGATTTGCAACAGGCAACAGACCGGCAGGAGAAAGGAAGGTGGGCAGCAGAGGGATGTAAATTGAGAGATGATGGTGTGGTGGTAGACTCGACTGGGGTGCCTGTACTGCCTGATAGCTTGATTGACCCCATGATCAGAATGATACATGAACCAACACATATGGGAAGAGACGCAATGTGTCGGGTGTTTGACAAGGTGTTCTGTAATTCAAAGTTCAGGAACCAGGCGGAAAAGCTTTGCCAGAGGTGCCTAGTGTGTCAGCAATTCAATGCAGGAAAGAGGACTGTAGTGGAACAGAGTAATGTCGGAAAAGCAGTAGGTCCCTTTGTCAGGATGCAGGCAGACTTCATAACAATGCCTAGGTGTAAAGGGTATAGATATATCTTAGTCATAGTTTGCCTATTCTCCAGGTGGGTGGAAGCATATCCAGCAAAGAAAAATGATGCCCTCACCACAGCCAAATTATTGCTCAGGGAGTTGATACCTAGGTACGGCATTCCCGAGACAATCGAAACGGACCAAGGTGGGCATTTTGCCAACGATGTCCTAGAAGAACTCTGTAAAGCATTCAAAATGAAGCAAAGACTGCATTGTGCCTACCGCCCAGAGGCTTCTGGGGTAGTGGAACAAATAAATGGCACCCTGAAATCCAGATTGGCCAAAATGTGTGATTCCACAAAGATGAACTGGATAGAGGCTTTACCCCTTGTGCTGATGAGTTTGAGAAGTATCCCGAACAGAAAAACTGGCCTAAGCCCCCATGAAGTGTTAATGGGAAGAGTGATGCGACAGGCATGGGTACCCGGACACAAACTGCTAAGCATTTCTGATGATATGGTATTAGAATACTGCAAGCAGCTGGGTGACCAAGTGCGTTCTCTCTCTCAGCAGATTGGAGAGACAGAAGACGAGTGGCCAAAGACTCCAGCACATAAACTGCAACCAGGAGATTGGGTGGTGTTAAAGAAACACACCCGGAGCAGTTGCCTGAAACCAAGGTGGGGAAAGCCATGACAAGTGATCCTCGTCACTACAACTGCTGTAAAGTGTGCTGGTGTACCGAAGTGGATCCATGCCAGCCACACGAAGCGGGTAACTGGAGAAAACGCGACTGGAGCTGAAGGCAGCGCAGCTGAAGAAGCTTCCGAGGAAGAGAGTCCGGAGCTAGCTGACATCGAACTGCCAAGCACAAGTCGAGACGTTGAATGGTACCCCGCCGACGACCAGGTTCATGACCCAATACGAACCAGGAAATATTCCTACTTAGACAGTGAGTGGGATAGTCCAGGTGAGTTAGAAATAGAGGAAGAAGGTCAGGTCAACGAAAATAACAACACACCTGATCAGGAAGTAGGCCAAGTAGGGTCAGATCAAGACATCGAAACTCCTCCTGAAACTCCAGAAATTGGAGAGGGACAGTTAGAAATTAGAGCTGACGTTCATGCAGAAGAAAGCGAAGAGATCGAAGAGCATGAACAGGAACAGATAGAATTAGATCAAAGTGCTCAGACAACGGAAACAACAGTAACCAGAAATAAAAAGCAAGTACGATTTGAATCTGAGCAGGGACAGATTAGGGACCAGGCAGAAGAAATAGACGAAAGACCTGGAACAAGTCAGACAGGCAGGGACACAGAGGTGCCACATCAAAAAGTAAAAAGAGTGCACGAAGACGGCCAAGTTTCCTCAACGACTGGGAGGCACGGAGGCAGAAGTGCACCCCGATACGTCAAGAGACTGAGGCTCAGACTAAAGACAGTCGAGGAAAAACTGAAAGACAGAAAAAGGGCTGAAAGTGAAAGAAAGGCAGCCCAAGGCAAATCGCTAAGAAAGAGCGACAGACTAAAGAAACAGAACCGACTGTATCGGAGCCCTGAGTGGACTTACTTTGTGTTGGAGGAAATAGACGAACCACACAACAGTGGCAACAGTGACGAAGAGTCCATCGCTGATCGGAGTTCTGACGAAGACCCTCCTTGAGAAAGCCCCGAAGTGAGCCTTTGGTGCAAAGAAACGAAGAGGGGTAGCAAAAGCCACCTGTAAGCTAAAAATGTCTGATCCAAATGTCTCTGGAAGATCCCGGTGTGGGTGTCTTAAAACCTGTTGTAAAATATGCTTGTGTAGTATAGCAATGCTAATAGTAATGTGGATAGGACTAACAGTTTTTCTACCTTTTATGATAAGTAAAAATCCTAACTTTTCCCCTACTGAACCAGAAGCAGTAGACGTAGGGGTTGTACAGACTGCAGAAACACCACGAAGCCTAGAAAGACGCGACAAACGAGTAGGACTGACACACACACGACCTAATTTAGAAGCATCAGATGAGGATGGACTACACTTTCACAAAATGAGAAACAAGACGCATCTAAATGTTTTTGCTAACTTGTTAGTGCATTATGTAGAAGCTATGGAGATAGAGGACTGTTATGTCTGCATGAAGCTGCCAACCTCAGTGGCTGAAGGCGTGACATACCACCATTTACCTTTAACCTATGGAATCTCCTGTAGTATATTAGCTAGCTTGTTTTATAGAAGCACTTTACAGTATTATTATTCAAATGCTGACGTAGTATTTTCTGAACTACCTATTAGAGGACACTTGAACCTTGTACATACTAAAAGTGACGTGACCCGTTATATGGGAGAATATTTTCTGACTATAGGCAACATAGATTTAGATGAAGCCAGACAAGCTAATCTGACCTGTTCTCTGCAAGAGCAGGGAAAGATGTTCATAAAGATGGCAGACAGAAGGAGAGAAAAGTTTCAGAAGAAAGCAAATGACGAAAAGGATAGAGTCCCTAGGTGGGCTGAGCACATGGATAACACCTCGCCAGGCGAAGCTAGTCCTGCCTTGTTGCTGGATTTTGAACGAAAGGGGAAACTTGGTATCCATAGGGAAAAGACAGAGTACTATAACAATGTATTCATCGGTTCCAGCGAGTGTGAACATAATTACAAGGTAATTGGAGGTTGGGGTTTCAAAAATGGGTCAGAACCTGTGTTTCCCGGAATATATTATATATGTGGGAACAAGGCTTATTTCAAATTGCCGGATCACTGGTATGGAAGCTGCTACTTTGGCATTGTTTTCCCGAAAATATACCATGTGAACAATGCAGCTGGAAGCGATGAAGAAACTAATGGCTTAGTGCGTAGCAGACGTGAAAGTGTAGGTGAAATTATAGGTGATATTTTTAGTGCACTGATACCTGGAATGGGGGTGGTTCTGAACACTCATAGAATCTGCAAATTGTCTACAGTAGTGGACCGGTTATCAACGGACACTGCTGCTGGATTCCTGATGGTCAATACTGAAATGGTTGCGATCAGATCAATGGTTTTGCAAAACCGTCTTGCCCTTGACACCCTATTAGCAAAAGAGGGCGGAGTCTGTAAAATGCTGAAAGCGCAACATTGTTGCACTTACATTCCTGATAAAAGTATCGAACTAAAACAATATGTGAAAAACATAACTAATTTGGAAAAAGAACTCAAACCATTGGAGGTTGACAGTGCCTGGACGAGACTGACTGGAGGTCTCTCCTCTATAGGTAGTTGGTTTACTAACCTAGGTAGAAATCTTTTGTGGAAAATACTGATGCCAATAGTTGTAATATGTGTAGTTGTATTGATCATTTTTATCTGTTGCAAATGCCAGAAGTGCAAAAAGAAATATACTGCGAATAAGAGGGGGGTGAAAAGAAATATTGATGATCTAGAATTAGAGGAGTTAAAGAGTGAAATTTTCAAAAAGGTGAAAAATCACCACTCTCATAGAGAAGCTGAAAGAAAACTCAACAATAAATTTGTTGAAATTCAAATGAGTGATGTGGATGAATGAGAAAAGTTGGCATCTGTTTCCTTCTATGTGGTGATGATAGTAAATATCATCAAAGAGGGGATTGATGGAGCTGGGATTCGCATGTAAGCGCCCTGCTCTCATACAAAACCCTTGCCTAAACCGTATAATCATATTAACACCATTGTTCGTCATTTATTAAGTGTTTTCCCAAACACGCGGGTGTCCCCAGGATGCTTGCTTGTATGTCTTTTCTCATACTAACGAAGCTTGCACTAAACACGGCTGCTTCGCTGAAATTCAGTCTGCGCATGCGTCGGTCATACCCATGTGATGTGACGCACTCGCATTCTGGAGGGAATTTGTGCTCATGCGCACTGTTGCAAACATGGCCGCTTGTCTCTCACCACGCTTTCTGCTTGCTACTGCTGCTTTAGCCTATCTGTCTTTTCGCACTAAAACAATAATGCTATAGTCATTATAAAGTAAGGGTTGGTTAGAACTTTATCATGGTATACAGTGTGATCAATTTTTTATGATTTTAATTTGTTCTCGCTTACTTTTCATGTACCGCGTCTCTGGGGCTGGGAAATCGGGAGCGGAGCCATACTTGAAGCTCTGCTGGGCACCGTCACATGACCGGAGAGAAAACTCCATTGCGCAGAAGCTGAAACAAGCCAGCTGGCTCCGGAAGCACAATGCGCCTGAGAACTTCTCTGGGAAAGCAAAATCTTACCTTGGACGATGCAACTCTGTTGCTACCTATTGTGAACTTTATTATGCTGTTGTATTCTATGCATGGGAACGTGAACCCAAGGGGCGGGTAGGAAAATTTTAATATTTGGGATGAGAAAGTTGAATTCTAGGAGGTGGTAATGACCGCACCACCTCTCCTGACCAATCATAATGTGGGAAACTGTCACTTGCAACATTAGAGGGTGGTCTAAGGGCCCCCAAAACAGTATAATTGCCCTAGTCTAGCTTAGGAAAATTGTCCGACTTGTCCGAGTAGCAGACCTGTCACTGACCCTACGAACTCTATAGGTGCTCAATCTGAAGTGCTGCGGAGCACTCTGTCCATACTTTCCACAAACTCCTAAGGGGTGGAAATAATCCTAAGTGCTGGCGAAGCACTTTGCTGGGAAATTCGAAAAACCCAATCGGGGTTACTGGCGGATTACTTGCAGAGAGGGGTAACGCTGGCGTTGCTTCTGAAGCTGTGGGTGTTGGTCGTACCTCGGTGAGCCCAGTCCTGATCCCAAATCCTGAGGGGTATCCTGTCCTTACTGTCCGTGAGCTGTACCTGCTCGCATTCTGGCATTCCTTCCTGAGGGTCTTTGTCCCCGTCCTTCCAACTGACCCGTGGCCAGGGTTAGTCTTCTTTCAGAACTAGGTAAATATCAACCTGTGGGTTTACGTCTCTCTCTCTCTCTCGTCTTCTCTCTCTATTTTTCTTAATAAAGCACTCTTGCCTGTGATATTGCTCTAACACCTTGAAAGCAAGTTATATGCAATTGTTTTTAGAATTGTTCCACTTCTCTGCCCTCCCTTAGAAAATTGCCAAACTGTTATATTTTATTAGTATGTTCCAACATTTCCCTTTTTCCTTTAGTATGGTTGCGGTGAACTTAGTAAAATAGTTTAAAGCACTTAGGTTAAGTACATGTTCTAGGTCCCATCCATATCCTATGTCTTAGTATAAAGTTGCAGTGACTAGCTCTGTTCTAAAAGTCCTACCTTTTAGTCTTCCCATATACTCAATGGTCCTAGTGTTAATCTATAGCTATTTTATGGTGTTAATTTTGATGTTTGATGCATTACTCTGTCTATCACTTATTGCCTTGTCGTACTCTCTTTGAACTTTATATAAAGCTTTGAACATCCTCAGGTGTCTGTGGTCATTTTACAGAAATTGTGGATAAGTATTGTACGGATTATAAAGAGTATTTGATCTCAGGCCTGTCTGCTGTTTCCCTGATAGCTCCAGATCTGTCATAAGAATTGTGCCTGTGGTAAGTCAGGTGCATGGTAAGCAGAGGTAAACCCAAACCTTAATTACTCATAGCAGCGTGCAGGAGGAGAAACCAAGTAATCCTCACCCGGTTCACCCAAATTGGTAGTGTGGTATTGAAAATTTGCACGCCAGGGCCCAGTGCGTGTAAAGAATTGGTAACCTCGGTGACCCGGGAGAACTGCGCGCTCTATCAAGGTGAGCGAGCACGTCACTTCCAGCCCACTAATGACCTATTTGACATTAAAGGTGATCAGAAGCACAACGCTGCACGTCACACGTTACAACACTAGATTAAAACATGCACCAATGAATTATGAAATCAGAAGCGAAATCAAGGGTCTTCCTCCTGGGAAGGATGTCGTAAACCATTCTGCTATCTTGCTGGAGTTCAGATGGGGTTGTCAGTGGCTGCTGTCATGTACGCCAAGAAGGGTGCCAGATTCAAGGTCTGCAGGTAACAAAAATGTAATCAATATAGCCTCACCCTATTGCTGTATAGAATGCTTCATTCCTCCTCAGCTAGGTTGACGCTATAGCAGTTCCAAAACACATATTTTTGAGAGATTTTCTCAGAAAGGGTCAATGTTTCTTAAAACAAGCTAGTTCCGATATCCTTCGGGATCAAGTTCGCGCTATATAAAACTTTATAAATAAATAAATAAATATTCACTCATAATCTTGCATTTGTGTTTAAAGCAATCATTAGGCACGCGGCCGCACTCCTCCTTTAGTGTTTACCCTCCACGCCCTTCCTGGAGAGCAGCGACCAAGTACAATTTCCCTGAGCTGATTACCATTCTACCATGTCTTACTGGAACTTCTTTTTTGTTTTTTGGTGTTTGCAAAGGTTTCATTGGATCGCTTGTGTTTCTTTGCTTGTTTCTTCTTTTGAGGTTGTGTTTTCAAAATGTTTATTTTCTTTTGAGTTTGCCTTCCTGCCTTTTATCAATCTATTTTTAGAAGCAGCCTTTTCTGTGTGTTTATATTGGAATCGCAGCATATTGCTTTGTTAGTTTTATTACGTTTGCTGGAAGGTACATTTTTTTTGTGTTTGATTTCGCGGTTGTGCGCAAATCAGCGTTAACAAATGTCTGCTTTCTTTGCACACATGCAGCTCCAGGGTTCAAAGTAAACTCCTCTCAGCAGTACCCCTTTCAAATCTGCTCTCACCCATCGTGAGTTCCCCTGATCTGCTTCGCAAATAGAGTCCCTGACATTGCCCAAAACACGCTTCGGTTGCAATATAAATGCACAAAAAGGGAATTTTTTATTGAATTCATTATGTGCGCAGCGTTTCAATGAGATGAAAGGTAGTCCTCATTCTTATTTATGTTTTCACATTTTTACAACTGCTTTGCTGATATCTGAAAAACAATGTAGCTTTTAAGTTCATTTGATGCCACATAGCAACAATCCACATAAATACACTCCACATCATGCCATATAATTCCAATGAACACACTATTGATGGACGGAATGCAGAACAAATCAAAACATTCACCCGCAGTCAAGAGATCTGGGATAAATCCATCATTATTTTGCTCACCATACCACCCCAGTTCAGACCTGGCTATATGCAAAGTAGTCTTGACCCCTGCCTCATGGGAACTCCACAACATAGCACTAAACAACACAAAATACAATTTCACATATTAACACTCCGTGACACACAGTCCCACTCCATATAACTCCAATACACTCAAAACCACATAATTACTATCCACTTGATTCCACTGCACACCATGCCATATAATTCCACTACACACATCCACTTCACACCACACAATTATACGCCACACAATTCCACAACTAACAATTCCAATCCAACCCACATAATTCCACTCCACATCACATACATCCACTCCACCGCACTCCATAACACATGGGTAAAAGATATTGGGCCAGATGTACAACTGTTTTTGCATGCGCAAACGGGTTTGCGAACCCGTTTGTGCATGCAGAAACAGCATGGGCCATGGACACAGCCTGATCAGCGAGTCACAATTTATTTGTGACTCTCTAAATAGGTTTTGTGATTTGCAATTAGGAAGGGGCTTTCCCTTCCTAATCATGCGCAAGCACATTTTTGAATGCTTTGCGTCTGCAATTGCGGGCGCAAAACACTTGCAAATTACCACCCTCTTCAAGAGAGTGATAATGCACTCGCAAAAGGGGGCCTCTTTCCCTTTGCAAATGAATGGAAAAATATTTTTAAGGGCAGGCAGTGGTCCCAGGGACTACTACCTGCCCCTAAAAAAATGAAACAAAAAAGTTTCATTTTTTCTTTTTTAAATGCATCCCGTTTTCCTGCATTTTTTTAAAAAACTGGTTTATTTAAAAGCAGTCCCAGACATGGTGGTCTGTTGAGCCCAGCAGGCCACTATACTTGGGAGGGCCTGCCATTCCCAATGGGGTAACCAATTGCGAGAGGCTCATTTATATTCATGAGCCTCTCTATTTACGACCCCGTTGGGAATCGCTGTTTGTCTCCAAAATAGCGCCTCGCAAATTGCAAGTCGCAAAAAACTTGCAACTTGCTAGGCACTATGTAATTTCCAATGCCAATAGGTCTCATTCTAACTTTCGCAAATGCGGGAGCTATAGACATTGCCAATGCTTGTTTCCTCTGCTGTGAAAACATTTTCCCTGCGTAGAAAGCCCTTCCCCTACAACACGAGTACATCTGGGTGAGATATGTTTTCTGTTCTGAAAAGGGAGATAATCTCCAACCATTTCAGCCAGAAAGGGTTCTTTGAGAATTTCGAGAATGTCCAGAAATGTAGACATTTCCAAGTAAACCACTCCTCGGAACACCCACGTCAAGCCCCTTGAGTGGGTTTATTCCTGCAGATTTCACGCTGTTCGCAGTGGATAAATCACAACTATGCTACAGTAGCACCAATACATATGAATGATCATGTCCACAATCACTAATAGGAAAGAAACCAGTACAAACGTTGAAATGTGATTTTCACGGAATGAAAAGCTCTTTTGCATGTATGAATGACTCACCTGCTCACCCTTTCGTGTTTCAGTCCTTTATCAGTCAAAAACTCTTCCTAAAGAAATTATGTTTATATTGCCCGAGTTATCTGAACGATGTGGATAAACTTCATATATCCATACAAACCAAAGTAGCTGCAAAACAAGTAAAATAAAAAAACACAAACCTGTTTAAAGTACTTCAGGGAGTATTGATACATCGGATCTATTTCTGAAAGACTGGCGATGACATAGTAAATGACAGATCCTTGAGTAGCCACCAGGCGATACTTTTCTCGGGCTGCATTTATTTTCTCTTCAGTGGCTTCGGCCTCTTGCAACCTTGTTTTTATTGCACCCGAGGTGATCTGTGGGAGACATATTGTAAGAGACAGAAGTTGGTCAAGCGAACTCTGGCAGTGTGGCTACTTGTGAGATGAGTGTCGACCTCCCCCTTACTATTTTCAGCACTTTCAATCCACGGATAATCTACGTGCATTACCACAACTGTATTTTTCTTTCTTCAGTAAAGGCAAATTAGAAAAAGCGTACATAACCTGATAAATTGTGAAGTTTGCAAACTACGTATATTTGCTTCTTGCAGAGAACCACAAGAAACATTTCACTTTTAAAACTTAGGAAGCTATACGTTTACGAAAATCCCTATTTAATGTCAACTTCTTTGGCTGACATTTCAGTTCACCAGAGTGTTGTGTTATCAACAATGCTAAAGTAGCCGTTAACCCCTTCGCAGCTAGGCTCCCCCCCATCCCGTGCTAAGCCTTTTTTTGGAAATTTGGGGTAGTTCGCGCTTATGCCCCTGGAAATTATTGACCACTTAAGGTATCCACGCCAAATTTGCGTTCTTTTCTTCCAATATCATGGGGATTCTAAAGGTACCCAGGGTTTGTGGATTTCGCTGGAGGGGACCCAGAAATTAGCCAAAATATAACTACATTTTGGTTTGTTTTTTGAAAAATTGGAAAACAGGGCTACAGTTGAAAGCGTCTAGTTTTTTCCCTGCAAATTGTATCAACAAGGTGTTGTGGGCCTGAAATCACAATTTTCCCAGCTTTCAGGGACAAGCAGACCTTTGTCAGAAAACCAACAATTTTTACAAAGTTTTGGCATTTTTCTGGGACATAGCCTATTTTTGCTATTTTTGGTGCTTTCAACCTCCTTCCAGTTAATGGTAGAAATGGTTATGAAAGCAATAAAGGGTCCTGGAAAGCTATACATTTTAGAAAAGTAGACAATTCTGAATTCAGCAAGAGTCATTGGTGTAGATCCTTCAAGGTTTCTCTATAGAAACTAACAGTTGAATATAGGAAAAATTGAAAATTAGTTGAAAAAAACAGCCATTTGTGTCAACGTTTTCACCTGTAACCTCTTCTAAATAGGACTACTGTTTGAAAGCAATATACTGTTACATCTGCTGTACCTTTCTGGTTGTGGGGATATATAGGACTTTTAGGTTCATCAAGAACCCGACGAACCCAGAGCCAATAACTGAGCAGTGTCTTGCAATGTTTTTTTATTTTTTATGGGGAATATAGCAAAATAATATGGTAATATATACATGGAAAAATCGGTATGAATGACACCAATCTATTTCTGAAATTGGAACAAAATATAGAGTTTAGAAACAGTAGATACTTGCACATTTCCGAAAGAACAAGTTAATTACCTTCGGTAACGCTTTTTCTGGTGGATACAGTATCTGGAAAATACTAAGTTTCAGAGGAGGGTCAAGGGTAAGTAGTTTAAAGACCATCGAAGCCTCCTCTTCGGCTCAGGTCTTTGCCGAGGGGTACCGACGGAGAGAGCGGGGCCTCATCACTCTGAGTCGTTGCCGAGTGAGGTGAGGCTATACTCCCACAACTTGCTGGGGACGGTATCCTCTACTTACTATAGAATTTACAAGGATACGGTAGGATCGTCCAATTGACGATACCAGTTATTATATATAATTTTTCTCTTTAATGTACTTTACACTTCAAGTATGAGTATAACTTTGCAGTAGTAGTATCACAGCTGTGGCCCTGAAGAATGCCGGTGGACTTTTCACCTTAAGGCAGAAACATGTTGGCCTGTTTGACCAATTAGCAAAGAATACAGTGATTTTTTCACACTGTTCTCTCACTCGTTTTTACTTGACGTCTAGGTGAATACCTAATAAAATATTTTTTTGCCTCGATAGTCATTTTAATATCACTCACTATATTCACTGCACTGCACTGTACCAGCACCGCCAGGGGCGAGGACACTATCACTCAATGAACCTTTGGCACATGTCATCCCGCCAATACATCAAGGCACGGAGACACCAACCAGGTTTTTATATATCCTAAATGAAGATGCTCCGCCACGAGGGTGGGCTGATAGGACTTTGTTTACATCACTAGTGTCTCTTGACTACTGTAAGGCTGGTTCAGGGCATGTCCAGTTCTGTTTTTTTTCGGTGAGAATACTTTAGACTCAGCTCAATTGTAGACCGTCAAGTTTTTTGTTGTTTCTAGGATACAGTATCTGCCTGTGGATTCCTCACCTTGTGAATATCCCCTGCGCAACAGCCATATGGAAATGTTTTGTAGCTCTCTACGCCCACGAGGTCATGGACAACGTCACAGAGGGTACGACTCCGCTTGTGACCCCGCTGACGTCACAGTTCCGCCCCTTTATTCCGTGCCCCCGAGGCACGCGGACAGACCGACATAAACAAGTATAGTATACAAAATACACAGAATTTGAACCAACACACATAGGGGCAGATTATGATAGCGGGTTTTCCACATCCTCCGGGCTGGCGGAAGCCACCGCCGGCCCGGAGGATGCGGAAAAACGCTGCAGAGCTTTCAAAGACCCACCGCCAAATTAGGATGGCTGGTGGGTCTGGAATTCCGTCCGCAGCTTTTCCGCCGCAGTCGCCTTCCGACCGCGGCGGAAAAACTCTAACATGGCTGGCGATGTCTATCAGACACCGCCAGCCATATTAGGATGGTGGTGAATACATGCTTTTCCGCGGCGGATTTTCCGCCGTGGAAAAGCATACAGACTTTCACTTCGGGGGCCCGTTGCGGGCCCCCTGGGTGAAGGGGGGGTGCACATGGGGGGTACCTATGGTACCCCCCTGCATTTGCGTGCACAAAGCAGCAGGCACTGCGTAGTGCCTGCTGCTTTGTGCATGCAAATGCGATGCATGCATTTTTAACCTTGCGGCGGATGCAGCTTGAAGCTGCACCCGCGGCAATGTTAAAGGTTGAGGATGTGACCGCCACCCTTGCGGTCACATCCTAATCTACTCGGAGGGAACGCCGCAACCCCTGAGGACGTTCCCTCCTCCTCAGGGGTCGCGGACGGACTCAAATCCGTCCGCGATCCTAATGACCCCCATAGTGTGAAAATAATTTAAAAGGTAAAAACAATTACAATTTTCCATTGTAAAATACAACATAAATATTTACAGGTATGGACAACGGGGAGGCGGGCGGGCATGTGAGAAATCTACAGGCAGATACTGTATCCACCAGATAAAGCATTACCAAAGGTAAGTAACTTGTTCTTCTGATGGATACATCTGCCAACGGATTCCTCACCTTGAGAATAGAATCCCACAGCAGTCCCCACTCCCGGAGGAGGGTGTCCACTCCTCTATAGCAAAAAATCTTAAAGG
The DNA here is from genome assembly GCF_964263255.1 of Lissotriton vulgaris. Lineage (NCBI taxonomy): Eukaryota > Metazoa > Chordata > Amphibia > Caudata > Salamandridae > Lissotriton > Lissotriton vulgaris. The sequence goes on along the minus strand of NC_141689.1, from coordinate 1,354,867,023 downwards.
ACAGAACGTACAAAGTGGCCGTCCCTCCTCACTTCAGAATCTAACCAGTAATGCTTCGCAAAATTGTGGAGGGAGGCACAAGTTGCCGCTCTGCAAATGTCCTCTACAGGTACACCCCTAGACAAAGCAGATGATGAAGACTTTGCCCTGGTAGAGTGAGCTCTTATACCCTCTGGAGCTTCCTTACCAGCCAGGTCATAGCAGATCTTAATGCACAAGATAATCCATCTTGAAAGTGTGCGCTTGTGCAGCGCTCTTCCTTTCTTGCAGCCAGCAAATACCACAAAGAGCTGGTCGTCCACACTATAGTCTTTAGTTCTATCGATATAAAAGCCCATCGCCCTCTTAGGGTCCAGACGGTGAAGCCGCTCCTCCTCCTTGGAAGGGTGAGGGGGAGGATAGAAGGTAGGAATGGTAATGAACTGCCCCAGATGGAAGGAAGTTCCACCTTAGGCAGAAAAGCAGCCCTGGTCCTGAGTACCATTCTTTCAGCATGAATGGTCAAGAATGGGGGTTTTGAACAAAGAGCTTGAAGCTCACTTACCCTCCTTGCTGAGGATATTGCTACAAGAAAAACAGTCTTAAAAGACAATAGCCTCATGGGACACTTGTACAATGGTTCAAAAGGCGAACCCATCAAGTAGTTTAAGACAAGATTTAAGTCCCATTGAGGCACAATAAAAGGAGTAGGAGGGAATTTGTTGGTAAGTCCCTTCATGAAACGCAACACCACAGGTGACTTAAACAAATATGGCTGGTCCGGCAAACAAAGGAATGCTGACAATGCCGAAAGATAACCTTTTATCGTAGCCACAGCAAAACTCTGCTGGACCAGAGATAAAGCAAACTGAAGAATGTTGGATAAACGAGCCTTTAAAGGGTCAATAGACTTTTCCCCACACCAATGGACACTTTTAGACCACCTATAGGAATAGATAGATTTGGTGGAGAGACGTCTGGCAGACAAAATAATGTTCACCACATCGGGGGGAAGGGAAAAAGAATTCAGGTTGCCCCGTTCAATCTCCAGGCATGAAGGTGTAAGCTCTGGAGGTGGGGGTGTAGAACTTGCCCCTGCGACTGCGAGAGGAGGTCTGCCCTGAGAGGGAGACGGAGCGGAGGGCACAAGGAGAGGTGGAGAAGATCTGTGTACCACACACTTCTTGGCCTATCCGGGGCGATCAATATGACTTCGGACCGGTCTTGGCGAATCTTCCTCAGAAACCGAGGAATCAAGGGTATGGGAGGAAACATGTAAAGGAGTTGTGAGTCCCAACTCAACTGAAACGCATCCCCCAAAGCTCCCTGCATCGTATACTGGAGACTGCAGAATGACGGGCAGTGAGCATTCTCGTGAGTGGCAAACAGGTCTACCCTAGGTGTTCCCCACATCCGAAAGACGTGATGAACCACCTCCGGATGAAGCCTCCACTCGTGGTCGGCCGAGAACTGCCGACTGAGACTGTCTGCACGTACGTTCAGAACTCCGGCCAGATGATTTGCCATCGGACAAATCTGATGGTCCTGAACCCAGGACCAGAGACGCAGAACCTCTCTGCTGAGACACTGCAACCCCACTCCTCCCTGCTTGTTGACATACCACATCGCAGTAGTGTTGTCCGTTAGGACTTAAATCGACTGACCGCGAAGGGAAGGGAGGAAGGACTTGAGCGCCAAACGTATCGCCAGTAACTCTAGAAGGTTGATGTGAAGCAACCTTTCCTCTGGAGACCAAAGACCCTTGATCTCCAGATCCCCCAGATGAGCACCCCACCCTAGTGTGGATGCATCCGTTATCACTGTTGCAACCGATGGAGGCAGATGGAAGGGCTTTCCTTGAGACAGATTGCCCTCCACGCTCCACCAAGACAGATCCGCTGCAGCTTCTCTGGAGACCCTAAGTGACCCCCTGAGATCTCCATTGTGCTGATACCACTGCCTGCGGAGGCACCACTGGAGCGCCCTTATGTGCCAGCGTGCATGGTTGACCAGCAGAATGCAGGAAGCAAACAGACCGAGCAGACAAAGGACCTTCAAGACTGGAACAACCGCTCCGTTGAAAAACAAAGGAATAATGTCCTGAATGTCGAGAATCCTTTGAGGAGGAGGGAATGCCCGACACACAGTAGTGTCCAGTACTGCCCCTATGAACAGGTTGCGCTGTGAGGGCACCAGGTGAGACTTGGGTATATTTAACGAAAACCCAATTTGAACAACAGCTGTGTTGTCACCTGCAAATGATGAAGCACCTACTCTCCAGACTCTGCTTTGAGAAGCCAGTCATCCAGATAGGGGAAACTGGAATCCCCAATCTTCTGACATGGGCTGCCACCACTGCCATCAACTTGGTGAAGACTCGAGGTACAGTAGTAAGTCCAAACAGGAGAACCGCAAACTGATAGTGCTGCGTACCCACCATGAAACTGAAATACTTCCTCTGCGACTTCAGGATAGGAATGTGAAAGTACGCATCCTGCAAGTCGATCGACACCATCCAGTCCTCTTGCTGCAGCGCCTGAAGGGAGAAATGCATCGAAAGTCAATAGGTAATAACAGTTGCTCTACAATTCTGAGTTACCTAAGTCTCCCGATAAAAATGGTACCTCACATATGTGGGTAGGCCTCGTGCCCGCGACAGGAAACGGCTCAAAATGCAACATCGACACACTTTATTTTTACAGTGAAAGCTGACCCTATTTTGCAAAGTGCTTAGCTGTAGATTTTGAACCCTAGATGTTGAAAATATCGATGTTAAAAATATCGTTTTTTTTCTGTAAAAATATAAATGTAAAATAAAGTAAATAACACTAATAAATAAAATAAACATAATTAAAAATATCTAATAATGTTTAAAATTAATAAATAATACATATATAATAATACATGAATTAAACATATACATAAAATATATAATATATACATACTTAATACATTGCAATAATTATTTTAATAATTTATAAATTAATAAAAAATATTATAAATTACAAATATATTTACAAACAAAACAAAAACATAAATAAAAAGTAAAGAATTACGTTTAATAAATTAAAAAAATTAAATATACCTTTAATATTTTTAAAATTAATGATATACTACATTATCTAAATTTATACAAAACAAATAAATAACTAAATAAATAAAAATACCATTCAAAATCCATACGTGAAAAAATACAGTAATAAAAATGTTGGATAGCATAGAACTTAAAATTACCATTCCCACTCCAGAGAGCGCAACAGTAGAGAAACCGCTGTATAGCGTGGAGGTAAAAATTACTACTCCAACTCCAGAGAGTGCAACAGTAGGGAAAACATTGGATAGCGTAGGGGTAAAAATTACAATTCCAACTCAACTCGAGAGAGTGCAACAGTAGGGAAAGCGTTGGATAGGGTTGGGGTAAAAATTACTATTTTAACTCCAGAGAGTGCAACAGTAGGGAAAACATTGGATAACGTAGGGGTAAAAATTACTATTCCAACTCCAAAAAGTACAACAGTAGGGAAAGCGTTGGATAGCGTAGGGGTAAAAATTACTATTCCAACTCCAGAGACTGCAACAGTAGGGAAAGCGTTGGATAGCGTAGGGGTAAAAATTACTATTCCAACTCCAGAGACTGCAACAGTAGGGAAAGCGTTGGATAGCGTAGGGGTAAAAATTACTATTTTAACTCCAAAGAGTGCAACAGTAGGGAAAACATTGGATAGCGTAGGGGTAAAAATTACTATTCCAACTCCAGAGAGTGCAACAGTAGGGAAAGCGTTGGATAGTGTAGGGGTAAAAATGATTATTCCCACTCCAGAGACTGCAACAGTAGAGAAAACATTGGATAGCGTAGGGGTAAAAATTACTATTCCAACTCCAGAGAGTGCAACAGTAGGTTGCAGAGCACAATATTTAAGGGAGAAGATGGCTTCTCTACACATATCATTGAAGTCTAAATACGAGATAGTTTGGTGAAATTACCATACCAAAGATGTCGAGAGTGAAGCACATAAAACTGCTCTCACACTTCCAGAGAGCTGATGTGCAATTGGAGAAGAATTACTCCTGACTGGAAAATATCTATCCTTATCCCATCTCCAGGCAAGTGTAAGCATTGATTAATAGGTGCGTACTACGCAGGCAGAGTGCTCAGCCCTCACAGTAATCAAAATAACACAACACTCTGGATCACAACTTGAGTAAAACTGAACTGTAAACTGTAATAGTACTAAACAAGCATCTGCCCAATAGAATAAAACATTTTTTAAAACAGACTGCATCACATAACGCACCTCTTTGCTCTATTTGGCATATCTTTGTGTAATAAAAGCATTTTATAGTGTATTTTTCATACACTAGAGCATGAGGCGCTGTACTGTATTGTAATTGCATATGCAGCGGTTCACCAGCATCTACATTCAATAACCAGAGGATAAACCGCTGAATGTATAACACCTCTATGATATGGATACATCTTTGCGACATGGCCCCACAGTACAGTCCCATTGTGCATTATTTATCATTGTTACTACGGCTTACAGAGCCCATGCTGACTGATTCTAATTAGTGACAGGACCACTGACTCATTGTCAGTGAAATTGCTCTCCCACCCTCGCAGCTCCACCATTAAGTGAGGTGCCCCTGCCCCTGCACTCTTCAGTGTTGGTGATCGAGGCCCTCCTCCAACCACAGGTTTCCCTGCGCCTCATCCCTGGTGGTCCAGTGGACCTCTGTCTCCTTTCTTTCTTTCTGCTCCTTCACTCGTTTTTCTCCCCTTTCTATCTTTCACCTTTCTGCACCTCTGCTCTTTTGCGCCTTATTTCTGCCCATTCTCCCTTTCTCTCCCTCTGCTCCTTCACTCGTTTTCACTCGTTTTCTTCCCCTTTCTATCTTTCACCTTTCTGCACCTCTGCTCTTTTGTGCCTTATTTCTGCCCATTTTCCCTTTCTCTCCCTCTGCTCCTTCGCTCGTTTTCACTCGTTTTTTTACCCTTTCTATCTTTCACCTTTCTGCTCTTTTCTGCATCTCTGCTCTTGTGTCCCTTATTTCTGCTTATTTTCCCTTTTCTTTATCCCTTCTTTCCTCCCTTTACCTTTCCCCGCCACTGCTGCCCCCGCGGCCCCCCCCCCCCCCAGCACGACCGGCCCAATCCAGCTCCCCTCCCCGCCTCCCAGCTGTCCAGCCCTCCCCGACCCCTACTTAATGGCGGCCGCTGGTGCACCAAAGGCGCGTCAAAGGCAAGCACGTCTGCGACCCGTCCGCAACCAGCACCAGGAACCGTGGACCTCCGCCCCGCCAACGCTACGACCCAGCAGCACTCCACGCACTCAACCCAGGCTGCAACAACAACTGCAAGCTAGCATCACCAGCCGACACCCATGGACCCTTCAGCTGTCACCGCTGCCGGCACACCTGCAGCACCGCCAAGAACACGGATCCAGCACAACCCGCCCACAAGAACACAACCGAACCGAAGACCCTGCAATGCATCCTCCTCAACGTCCGATCCCTCCACAAACACGCAACAGAAATCTGGGACCTCCTCGACAGCACCACCCCAGACGTAGCATTCTTCACCGAAACCTGGACCAACACCACCTCGGGACCGGACATCGCCATCGCCATCCCCCAAGGATACAAGATCTCCAGGAACGACCGCCCCAGCCACCCAGGAGGAGGAATCGCCATCGTCTACAAATCCAGCCTCCGCCTGAGCACACTACCTGACGAGTCCACAGAACTGATGGAACACCTTCACTTCAAGATACTGGCCAGCCCCACCGCCGCCCTCCGAGGAACCCTCATCTACCGACCCCCTGGACCCCGCGGACCCTTCGCCAACTCCATCACGGACATTATCTCCCCGCAGGCCATTGCATCCACCAACTAAACCCTGCTGGGAGACCTCAACTTCCACCTCGACAATCAACTGGACCCCAACACCACATCCCTCCTGGACAACCTCCACAACATTGGACTCCGCCAGATCGTGACTGTGCCCACGCACTCAGCAGGACACACCCTCGACCCCCTCTTCACTACAGGAAACTCCATCACCTTCAGCCACACCACCAAACTCCCATGGACCAACCATTGTTGCGTCCACTTCACCTTCAGAACACCCACCATCCACAGACACCAGCACCTGCTTCCACAAAGATACTGGACCAAAATCACAGATGACCAGCTCACCTCCTCACTCAACAACTTCACCCCAACCATCGCGGAAAACGACGACCCCAACACCGCAGCCCGAACCCTGCATAGATGGATCTCGGACAGAACCAACACCATAGCCCCCCTCAAGAAAAACAATACCCGTGCCAAGAAAGCCAGATGGTTTACCACCGAACTTCGAGAGTCCAGGCGCACATGCCGCCGCCTTGAAAAGGCCTGGAGAAACACCAAATCCACAGAAGCCCACAACAACTTCAGAGCCGCCACCAACGCCCACCATCAACTCATCAGAGAAACGAGGAAAAAAGAGATTGAAGACAGAATCTCCACCCACGCACACAACAGCAAGGAGTTCGCCCAACCCACCAGCGAGTCTACCGACATCCCTCCCTCACAAGACCTCTGCGACAAACTCAGCATCTTTTTCCACCACAAAATCAAGAGCATCTACGACAACTTCGACGAAGACAACCAACACACTGAACCCTCACCAACCACCCCGACACCTGGAAACCAGCAATTGATGACTGGACAGCCCTCACCACTGAAGACACACTGAAGACAATGAAGTCAATCCACTCAGGGGCCCCCACGGACCCCTGCCCCCACCACATCTTCAACTGAGCCGCCAACACCATCGCACCCATGCTCCGCCAAACCATCAACCGCTCCCTGGCAATCGCCTCGTTCCCCGACGACTGGAAACACGCCGAGGTCAATCCCCTCCTAAAGAAACCCTCAGCGGACCGCACCGACCTCAAAAACTACAGACCCATCTCCCTGCTCCCGTTCCCAGCGAAAGTCATAGAGAAAGCCATCAACAGCCAACTCGCCACATTCATTGAAGAACACAACATCCTCAACTCCTCCCAATCAGGCTTCAGAAAAAACCACAGTACGGAAACCGCCCTCCTCGCCGCAACAGACGACTTGCGCACCCTACTGGACAAAGGAGAAACAGTAGCCCTCATCCTCCTCGACCTATCAGCGGCATTCGACACAGTCTCCCACCGCACCCTAATACTCAGACTCTACGATGCAGGAATCCAGGACAAGGCCCTCGACTGGATCTGCTCCTTCCTCTCCGGCAGGACGCAGCAGGTCAGACTCCCCCCTTTCCTCTCGGACCCCACACCGATCACCTGCGGAGTTCCCCAGGGCTCCTCCCTCAGCCCGACGCTCTTCAACGTCTACATGGCTCCACTTGCCACCATCGTCAGAACCTACGGACTCAACATCGTGTCATATGCAGACGACACCCAGCTCATCCTCTCCCTATCCAACGAGCCCAACACCGCCAAACGCAACTTTCAAGAAGGCATGGAAGCCGTCGCCAAATGGATGAAAAAAGGCTGCCTTCAACTAAACACCAACAAAATAGAAGTACTCATCATGGGCCCAAACCCCGACGCCTGGAGCGACACCTGGTGGCCCACCACCCTCGGAAACCCGCCAACCCCCACAGACCACGCACGCAACCTGGGAATCATCCTGGACTCCGAGCTCAAAATGGACCGCCAGATCAACTCTGTCTCATCTTCCTGCTTCCACACCCTCCGCCTCCTTCGTAAGACCTTCAAATGGATCCCCCTCGAACACCGAAAGACAGTCACTCACACCCTGGTCACCAGCAGACTCAACTACGGCAACACACTCTACGCCGGAATACACAAAAACCTCATCCGCAAGCTACAGAACATCCAGAACGCCGCCGCAAGACTGGTCCTCAACCTGCCAAAAAACTGCCACATCTCCCAGCACCTGCGCACACTCCACTGGCTCCCTGTCGAGGCGAGAATCACCTTTAAGATGCTCACCCACGCACACAAGGCCCTCCACGGCACCGGACCAGCATACCTGAACAGCCGACTCAAATTCCACGCACCCCAAAGGACCCTACGATCAGCCCAGCTTTCCTACGCCGTGGTCCCCCGCACCAGAAAGACCAGATCGGGAGGCCGCTCCTTCTCCTTCCTCGCGGCCAAAGCATGGAACGCCCTTCCGCTCCACCTCAGACAGACAACATCGCTCCCCATCTTCGCAAGAAACCTCAAAACCTGGCTCTTCGACAGACCCCCTCCTTGATGGAATGGAACCTGCACCCCCCCCCCCCCCACCCCACCCCTAGCGCCTTGAGACCCTTACGGGAGCACAAAAAATCGGCTCTCCTATTGATTATGTCACATGCATGCACTGCACTCATTTCAGCCATGCATATTACAGGATTGATAGCATGGACAGGCACATTTGCATGCTCGCTATTGGGAGACCAGCCATTGGTCTTCATGGGCACACTGAAGCCTTAAAGCATGGGGGATCGTGAAAAATGTGTGCATGGTCGCTACCAACTGATAGCGAGCTTTCTCCTTGAAAAAGATGGAGGTAGGTTTGCAAATTCTGGTTTAAAATGATTTTCAAGGTTGCATGAATTTGACAAAAGAAATTAAGGAAAACATTTGCAAGTGTATTGTTATGCATCCCAATGTAAGTGAATGAAAAACATAGTCTGGTTATTAAATTAACTGTTGAATACAGTCTGCAAAAAATATATCTGACAGTCTTAAATACTATATAGCATATTAACGGGTTGTAGCCTTGCTGTGATTGCACTGGAAAAGCAGGAGAAAAGACAGGGAACACAATTGCAGTGTCGCGCACACTGTAAAAAAAAAAGAACTGCCGCGGATTTAGAAAGTGGGAGGATTGAGAGGAGTGCGACCGGGAATCAACAAAGCGTTTCCCTTGCGGGAGCGAGCCAGGGGCACCATGTGTTTGCAAGTTAATTACAAACATATGGTGTCAAAGCTCGCTCCCGCAAGGGAATCGCCAAACGTGCACGAGTTGCCATTGAAAGCAATGCAACGTGTGCACGTTTTTAAGGCGAAAAGTGAATCGATTCCAAAAGGTCTTTTTCCTATGCAGCGCATGCGCGCTGCGTAGGCGAGACCTAAAAACAGGACAATATAATGCGACAACCATTTTATAGTAATCATGATCTAGGTCATGAACATTTTCGATTTAATAAGCAAGTTACTTACCTTCAGTAACGTATTATCTGGTTGAGACAATATCTAGCTGCAGATTCCTTATCTTTGAATTTCCCAGGCATCAGACTGGATACAGAAACGTTTGTGAGAGCAGTACCCCTGAGTGACGTTGCGTGGCTCAGTTTGGTTCTGTGTGGTGTCATCAGCATCGTTGGCACCGGATGTGAAGAACAAGTAACTTACCTTCGGTAACGCTTTTTCTGGTAGATACTATATCTGCCTGTGGATTCCTCACCTTGTGAATATCCCCCTTGCGTCAGCAACATTCGGAAATTCTTTTTGTAGCCTCGCGCCGATGTGGACTTGGACGTCATAGAGACACGGCATCGCACGCGACTCCGCTGACGTCACCAACGCCTACAATAGGCCCACGCCGGCGTGATGACATCAGTTCCGCCCTTTTTTCTGTGCCATCGAGGCACACGGACGGACCAATGACAGTAGAAATATACATAGTATACACAATACACAATAGCCAAGGAGAAACACACATAGTGTGAAGCAAGTGCAAGAAAGTAATGGAAACAGCTCGTTAACATTACAATATATAAACAATACATTGCAGTAACTCTGGTAAAGAAGAGTGGACAACGGGAAGGCGGGTGGGTCAGTGAGGAACCCACAGGCAGATATAGTATCTACCAGAAAAAGCGTTACAGAAGGTAAGTAACTTGTTCTTCTGATATATACATCTGCCGTGTGGATTCCTCACCTTGTGAATAGAGTCCCACAGCAGTCCCCACTCCCGGAGGAGGGTGTCCACTCTTCTAAACCAGGAAATCCTGAAGGACAGAGCGCGCAAAGTGGCCGTCCCTCCTCACCTCAGTATCCAAGCAGTAATGCTTCGCGAAAGTGTGGGGCGCTTCGAGGTCACGTAAGAAGCATAAGAAGAGGAGACATGAGTCTCAACGTCATTCGGGTGATGAGTCTGGCTCGAGGTCGAGATCACCCAAGAAGGTTAGATCTAAAGTAATTCCTCCACAAGAGGTTTCGGATCAAGAGGGCGAGGCCTCGCCTTCAGAGTCGCAAGTTTATTCTCCGACTCAGGCACCCGATCCGACTCCGGCACCGTCTCCGGCTCAAGAAGAGGTCGATGAAGTTCCTGTGGAGGTTGAGGGATCGACTCCTGTTGTTGAGACAGATTCGAATCTACCTCGAGGTCGACCTGAGCATCCACCTTTTCCAGCTCCAGGTCAGGATCCTTCAGCGTTTCTCAACGCTATGTATGATGTTTTCTCAAGGTCTTGGTACCCCTCTGGAGCGCCTTCGGGTCCCATGGGTCCAATGGCATTTAATTTGGGGGTGCCTCATTCATATGCCTCGGCACCTTTCATGCCGTTTATGCCGGCTCCGACCCCGCTATGGCAGTACCAGGCTCCACCGAGGTCGACGCCGATCTCGACGCCGGCTCGTCCAAAGTCGACGACTCCAGCACCGGTGTCGCCCGCTCCAAGCAGATCTCTGGAACATCCTTCTAGGCCTTCAGTTTCCATTCCGACGTCTGCGCCGTCGGAGTCGACAGTGGATCCGGCTGCACTCCGTGTTAAGCAGAGATCTAGGAGAGAGGCTCAACGTCTACTGGAAGAGCAGAGGTATTGTGAGTCTCATTCTGACTTGGAAGAAGGTGAGCTGGATGAAAATTATTTCGAGGATCTAGCAGAGGCTAGTGGTCTTGAGTTTTCTCCAGAGTGGGTCTTGCCATCAGGTTCTGATGTACTGTCTAAAGATGTTCAGCCATATCATGTGGTGATGAAAAAAGCAGCGGGACTTTTAGGTTTAAAATTGCCAACTGTGGAATTTAAATCGAATCTGCTTACTAAGGTTCTTCATTCTCCGAGCTCAGCTGTGGAGCCATTGCTCCCTTTTAATGATGCTCTGACTGATCCCATTATGGAGGTGTGGAAGAAGCCTCTTTCTGCTCCTGCGGTCTCGAAAGGTGTGGCTCGGAGGTATAGAGTGGCTCCTGAGGACCCTGCCTTTTTGTCGTCTCACCCTTCTCCTGAAAGTTTGGTGATTCAGGCGGCATGTTCTAAGAAGTCAGTAGGTGCTTTTCCCCAAGTTCCTGGTGAAAAGGAAGCTAAAAAGCAGGATCAAGAGGCCAAGAAAACGTTCTCTTTCTCAGTTTGGTTCTGTGTGGTGTCATCAGTATCGTTGGCACCGGATGTGAAGTCGCAGTCACCTATATAGGCACCACCTAGGAAGGCAGACTTTAGTTACTTTTCACGACTTTCCACGCCAGAAGCGCTAAGCCATGATGTTCACTGACTAGTGGGAGTCCTGAAAAGGAAGCAACCATAGTAGTATAAATATGTCCGCAGAGCGGGGACGCATTGGTGGGTCTGTAAGGAACCTGCAGCTAGATATGTTCTCTACTAGAAAATGCATTACCAAAGGTAAGTAACTTATTCATCTGATAGACTTCAACTTGCAGATTCCTTACCCTTGAATAGATACCCGATCCATACCATCCTGGTGATGAACAAATTACTATACTGAAAAGTCCTGCTGAACTGAACAGGGGAAATGCCCATCCCTGTGGACATGACTGTCTAGGCATTAGTATTTAGCAAATGTGTGCAGGGAAGTCCACATTGCTGCCTGACAGATGTTGAGGACTGACACCCATGGCTGGCAGCCTTCCCTCTGGTAGAATGTGCCCATAAGCCCTCAGGAGGCTGCTTTTTAGCTAAGGCATAGTAGATCTTTATACAGAGAATGACCCAGCATGAAATGGACTGCTTTTGTACTGTCTGACGTTTTTTAGCTCACACATAGCCCACAAAGAGTTGGTGGGCCCCCTGAACTCTTTTGCATGGTCAAGTTAGAACAACATCGCTTTTCTGGGTCCAGTGGTGAAATCATTCCTCCTCTTTAGAGGGATGTGGAGTAGTATAAAAGGTGGGAAGTTTGACCAATTGACCGAAATGGAATGGGGTCACCACTTTAGGTAGAAAAGAGGTCCGGGTGCAAAGCACCACCTTATCCAGAAATATCTTAAGGTACAGAGGCTTGGATGATAAAGCTGGTAGCTCACTTACCCTCCGAGCAGATGGTACTACCACTAGAAATGCTGTCTTGATGGTATGCAACTGGAAGGGACAATTATGTAGCGGCTCAAAGTGAGCCCACATGAAGTAAATAAAAACCAGGTTCAGATCCCACTGAGGCATAATGAAGGGCGTAGGGGGAAGCATATGCACACGCCCTTTCAGGAACCTATTTACAATAGGGGACTTTGATAAATAGGGTTGGTCAGGCAGTTACAGGAAAGGGGACAGAGCAGAAAGATAACCCTTGAAAGTGCCCAGACCAGAGCCCTGTTGGGCAGGGTTAAGAATAAAGAGAAGAATATCAGAAGGAGGGTCTATAGACTATTCTGCACAATATTTTAGAAATGTTTTCCAATGGCAGGCGTATATCATTTTGGTGGAAGGCCGCCTGGCCGCCAGAATAAATATACAAACTTCTGGCGACAGGTTAAAAGCTATCAACTGTCGTCACTCAATCTCCACGTAAGGATGCGGAAAGTTGACAGGTTCGGATTGAGAACACTCCCCTGCTGCGACAGAATATCCTCCTTAAGGTGCAGCTTGATCGGGGGATCGATGCTCATTGTGAGGAGCTCAGGATACCAAATTCTCTGCGCCTAATCCGGAGCCACAAGAGTGAGTTAGACACTGACACTCCTGATCTTCTTGAGATCTCTGGGCAGGGGTGGTATGGAAAGGAAGGTGAACATCATAAAATAAAATGATGGACGGAGTGTTGGGACCTTTCCAACACTCACCCCGTCCATCACTTTATTTTGTGCTGTTACGATGGGTGGAAAGGCGTGCATGAGTCCTGATCTCTACTAGCAACAAAAAGTATCGCCAAGCGATAGCTGCCTTGGAAACTCAAACAAGCAATACTTCTGACATTGCACATTCTCTTTGGCGGTGAACAGATCTAACCAAGGCTTTTCCATGGCTAAAATAAACCTTGCGCTACATCCAGCTAGAGATACCATTCATGATCCGCTAGGCTGAGTTAATCTGCCCTGGCATTCAGAGAACTTGCCACGTTTTGAACCACCAAGGTTATGCCCTGCTGTTCCAGCCATGTCCAGAGACACAAGGCCTCTTGATAAAGAGTCCATGACCCTTACCCTGCCCTGCTTGTTGCAGTACCACAAGGTGGTAGTGTTGTCCATGAACACCTGCACTAACTTCCCCTTGACAGAGGTAAGTAATGCTTTCAATGCTAGTCGGATCACCCAGAGCACCAACAAGTTGATGTGGATCCCCGATTCCACCAGAGACCAAAGTCCTCTGATCTGTACCTCCCTCAAATGGCTGCCCCACCCCAGGAGTGACGCATCTGTCACTACTGTGAGATGTGTTTGGGCAAGGAAATGGGTCTGCCTCTGACCCAATCAAGCCACCACTGCAAGTCCTTTGCAGTTTCTTTCGAGATCCACCGTAGTCTGTAGGTGGGAAACAACAGTATGGGGTAAAGACACATTCAACAACCAGTCATCGAAGTACGGGAAGACAGAAACCCCTCATCTGTGCAGTTGAGCTGCAACCACCACCATCACCTTGGTGAACACCTGAGGGGTGCTGGTAAGGCCAAAGGGTAGCACAATGAACTGAAAGTGCACATGGCCTACCTTGTACTGCAGGTAATGCCCGTGGGCAGGCAGGATTGGGATGTGAAAATACGCATCCTAAAAGTCCAAAGCTACCACGAGTCTCCTTGGTCTAGGCCAGACAAGACCTGAGCCAACATGAACATCTTCAATTTCTCCTTTTTGAGTAAGAGATTGACGGTTCAGAGGTCTAGAATAGGACGAAGTCCTTTTTTCTTTTTGAGTATCAGAAAGAAGTGAGAATAATAACCAGTGCCTACCTATGCTATTGGAACCCTTTCAACATCCCCCTTTGCCAGGAGAGCTGTAACTTCCTCTTGGAGCAAGAGAAGATGATCCTCCGCCAACTGTTCTTGAGATGGCAGTAAAGGGGAGGGAAGGACTGGAAAGGGAGAGAGGAAGTAGCACCACCGAATGATCTGCACGACCCACTTGCCCGATGTTTGACCCACTCGCCCGCTGTTATTGACTGACAGTAGAGATGATGTTGGATTCTCCCTCAAACTGGACACCCATGGTCTTGCAGAACCAAAATAGGAGGACTTAGAGTCCAGCCGCCGGGGATCGTTGGCGGACGACTTCTAACTACCATTCCCAAAAGGTCAGAATGCACTGTGTCCATCTCTTCACACAATTTGGGAAGTCTGTGCAGGATGGTGGCTGGTAATGGTTGCCGTAGTTGAAATCCACTTCCATTGCCAGGAAAGGGGTAAAAGGTAGACTAGGGGCAAGGTGTAACCAAGAGGCTAAAGGACCTGGCTGTAGCCTAAGGGTCCTTGAAGCACTTCAACGCTGAGTCTGCCTTCTCTCCGAAAGACGAGTTCCATCGAAGGGCATGTCCATGATGTTGGCCTGGACATCCTCTGCGAAACCAGTTGTTCTCAGCCAGGTGTGGTGCTGCAAGGCCATTGTCAATGAAACCGCTCTGTCCAGCAAGTTAGTCGTATCCAGACCACACCTAAGGGTGAACTTTGCTGCCTCCCTCCTATCTCTCACTGCTTGGGAGAGCACAGCCCTGCCCTCCTCTGGGACCTGTGGCAGCACTTGTGCAATCGTTTTTCATAAGGAATGTGAGAAATGGCCCAGAAGGCATGTGGTGATCACCAACCGCAATGCTAGGATGGCGGAAGAAAACATCTGCTTCCCAAGTGCTTCCAGCCTCTTGGATTCCCTCTCCAGGGGAGCAAAAGGGAACATGCCATTGGATATTGAGGCTTGAACTACCAAGCTCTCAGGGGTAGATGCTAGCTGAGGAAACTTGGATCCCCTGGGGCAGGGCACAGGCGGCATGCTATTGTCCTGTTCACAAGAGCCCCTGAGCTAGGCTTGGACCAAGTGCCTAGAAGGACACCCGCCAGTGGTTGAAGGGCAAAAGGGGTTCGGATGAGGAAGCCCCAGGCTGAAGCCCTTCAGTCAAGAATTTAGTCTTGACCTGCACCGAGGGCAGCTCCAAGTCAAGGATCTCCGCTGCCCTCTTCACTACCATAGCATAAGACGCTCCATCCTCCATAGCCACAGGAGATGGAGAGAGCATACAAGCATCTGGAGGGGTATCCAGACCACTGATTTTCACCAGCTCCTCATACCAGCCCAATTCCTCACCAGGAGTGTCTAACTAGTGTTCTGTTCTATAGGGTCTAGTGACCCCTCCCACTCTTCTCCCATTCCTGTAATCTCCTCGAAATGTTCAGGCAATGACCTAGAGCCCCTGGGCTCTGTTGGTGCCGTAATCGATCAGCGTCGATCCTGATCCAGGATCAGATCCATGAGTCCCGAGCAGAGCAGAGGCTGGAGCTTCTGGCGCAGAACCTAATGCCCCATGCTCAGCCTCCTCCGACCCTGCGGAGCCTGGAGCCACACCGGATGGGTCAGTCCTCTCAAATATTCAGCGCATGGCCTGGTAAATCTCTATTATTTGAGAGGGGATCGCTCAAGCTCCTGGAAACTGAGGGAGGTGCGAAGTCGGATCTGGCAATTGCTCCACAGAACAGTTTCTGAAATGTCAAAGGTCCACACTCGACTCGTCAATGCTCAACGGACGAGGCGAAGTCCGTCTAGATTTCTTCTTCTTATGCTTCTTCCCAGACTGTCACAAGAATGTTGAGTGCGATAAAGAAGACTTGGGGCTACTGAAGTGATCTATTGACCTCTTCTTCGATCGGGGCTAAGATCTCCCAGGAGTTGCTCTAGATGGTGTTGACTTCTAGGCCACCAGCAGCTTTAGGGACCGCTCCCTCAAAGCCTTCGGTGCCAACGCCCGCAGTCAAAGCATTATTTTGAGCTGTATTCGCACTCGAGACACCAAAAGCACAGAAGTTGCAGGTCGGTAACTGACATGGCACAGTGACAGGAGCCAAACGGTTTAAACCCTACCTTTCGAGAGGTCATCTCTCAACACACAAGAAAAAACACTTCAACAAAACGTCGAAGAAAGTCTGTCAAAAAAAGACAGAGGGGTAGCTCTTCTCCAGATCAGGACTAACTGTTGCGGAAATAAAAAAACGGACGTCCAGGCACCTGGGTGGTGCTCTATAGGTGGCTGAGACGTCACATCTGGTGCCGGCGATGCCATGTGGAACCGAACGGAGCAACCCGACGGCGTAAAGGGGTACGACTCCCGCAAAAGCTCCAAATCTAGTGTGACGCCCAGGAAATTCAAAGGTAAGGAATCTGCAGCTAGAAATCTCTTTCAGATATGAATCGTCATGAACATATAATTCAATAATGAAAACAATGTAAATACATTAAAAGGAAGGCATCTTCATAATCATCAACAATACTTCAAAACAAACCAACAATGAAGAAAACTTAATATAATTTAAGCAGCAGCTAACTTAATTTCCTGCAGATTGTGATTGTGATACTTTTTTGCATATAACCGAGGAACCTCACTCCAAAATTTAAAACTGACCTAATTCAAGCTGTAAATGTATAGGGTGCAGCCAAAAGCTGTTCTCTTTAGGTAAATTTGGCCAAGAACATGAAAAGCAACATTTATCTTAGAGCATTTTTCCCCACTTCTTAGGTGGGGGTGTGGGGGAAACTGTGTAGCTTATCCTTACTGCCAGGTAATTTTAATATGAACACTCGTCAGCATACAACTGCCCATTGGCCAGTTACCCCGTCGCTTCTAGCTTTTAACAAAGATCTTAATTGTCATTTGTCTCATAACACAATGTTTCGTACTAAGATATATGTACTTTCCTATCCATTTATGACGGTAAAGGTTTGTACAAAAATATGTAATAAAATATTGTAATTGGATAAATGTTCATTTTTGCCAGTCACATTATATGGTTTTCATACACTACTTTATGTATGTTAAAAAAGAAAAAAGGCACAGCTTGCACAAACCTTTGATTCTTGTAGCGTGTTGATTAACTCTTCGTTGTCCAAAATATTCCCCTCCGAAGCAAAAAGGAGCTTTAGAATCCTGTCCTCTATTGCTTTCAGTTGATTTTTATCAGAATTTATTCTTATAATCAGCTGGTTTCGTTGTTCCTCTAAATCAGGTCTTTCTAAGCGTACCACATCACTAGAAATGAAATGAAAATAATAGATACAAAATAAATATATTAAAAAAATATAAATGAATGCCTACTTTGTTCTTACCACTGAATTGATGATGATTACTTGCAATATGATCAAAGATGCAATAGAAACAAAGCAACATTAGTGAAATTAAATCTAAAATACTAATAGGGAAATATAAATGCTCACAAAGGTGTTCTTTATGTAGTTGTGTCATGCTCCCTTTTGAGACGTGAGTTACACTGAGATCTATAGACGTAATTGACAAAGCATTTTCTTTGAGTAGTTTTGATAAGCCAGTATGTCTTGCTAAGGGTTACTCACAAGTAATTCACCTCTAAACCTGGATTAAGACACACTTACTCCTAGGAACAGCCATGTCAACCATGGCTTAATATTCAGGTGTAACTCACGCCTAAACCTGGAGTAAACCTTAAGTAAATAGGTGCCTGGGCTTCGTCCCCACCTATCTGAGTGATGATTTTGTTACATGGATTGAACTAGCCCAGTTCTCCCGGAAGATACAATTGCCCTTTTTCTTTACAGACAACAAGGAAGCTGGTGACCATATAAGAGATACCAACACATGTCTGAGGAACAAATCGACCTTCAACCCACCTCATATATTTAGTCCCACCAGAAGTGGCTACTTTTGAGAAAGCTTTGATCAAAGAATTCAAAAGACTGTCGGTGAAGATGCCCTACTTCAATTGGTCCAAAGTCGAGCTGCACAGTCTCCAACAACTGGGTTCAGATAGTGAGATAGTGATAAAACTGTCAGACAAAAGAGGTGCCACAGTCAATATGGACAGCCAGAGGTACCAAGACGAGTGCCAATGCCAACTTAATGACGCTAGAGTCTAACGTCGCCTACGGCTGGATCCCAGCCCTAGACTCCGGTCTACCATAAGAACATTGGTGGAGAAAGGGAAAATGCAGATTGGATCACAAAGGACTGAATCAGAATTTGCGGTACAGAAACAGCCAAGAACACCATACTTTTATATCTTACCCAAAATACACACATCTACCAGACCCCCACCAGGACAACCTATTGTTTCTGGCATCGGATCACTGCTTGAACCACTTTCCCAAGAAAATTTCTTCCAATTCCAGGTACAATTATACTGGCAGGATAAGTGTGCTTCGATGGGCAGTAACGTTGCCCCGAGCATGGCTAACCTCAATGACATCCTGGTGATATGGGAAGCTTCAGATCACTTATTACAAACCTTTGCCGCTTGGCTTAAATCCAGGAACCCCAATCTGAGGTTCACGTGTAAATTCAGTAAGAATTCCCTTTCCTTTATCAAGCTACGGCTATATCCTAAGGACGGTGGCATTTGTTCAGAGCTATATAGAAAACTGATGGCTCACAACTCCCTCTTGAGTTACACTAGCTTCCACCTACATGCTATCAGGAACAACCTCCCTGTTGGACAGTTCCTAAGGATATGCAGAAACTGCACTGAAGTCACGAAATACAGAGAACATGCTGACACACTCAGCACCCATTTATCAGAACGATCTTACCCTACTAACTCGTACAGAAAGCATTCAAAAGGGCTAGACATAACAATTGCAAAGCCCTGCGTGAAACATACACCAAAATCCCCATGGACTGCATTATCTGCGTTAGAACTTATAGTCACCTGACCAATATTGTCAAGCGATCAACAGGAACTGGTCCATTCTCAATACCGTGGCAAATCAACTACCAAAACCCATTTTTGCCCTTAAACGCAGCAAGAATATTGGGGATATTCTGGTACACACACGACCAATAGCACCATCTCCCACAATGAGAGTCTTGACAAAACACCTTATGGTCTACCTTGCCTGCAAAAGGACATCAACCTTGTTGTTCATGCTCTATCTACCCCTACACCACCTCTATGTCACAGATAGATCTAAGTCTGTCCACTCCCTGGGAATTACGCACCCTCACCAACTGCAATAAAGAAGAGGTTATTTACATTATACGCTGCCCCTACATTTTGATCTATGTGGTGAGGACCACATTCAAGGTGAGACAGAGAATAGTGGAACATTGGGAGTTCAATACGTTGTAAGAAAGACAACACAAAACTTACAAGACAATATCTAAATACAGGACACACTGAGCAAGACATCCTCTGGGCTATTATAGACAACCCCAACTATTTTCACACTGGGTAACCATGAAACAGTCTTATTCAGCAGGGAGCAAAGATGGATTTTCAGGCTCCGCTGCGACAGACAAGGCCTAAAAGATGACATCATTTGGATGAGTCTAGGATGATGGATATCCCTCTCACAGAGTACATATTAAGTAGGCGGTATGACGATTCACCACACGTAAATCATTAGGTCCTAGTATTTGACCATTCCTGAAGTTTACTTACTGCTTGACCTCCCCATTTTCAACTCCAAACGGCCTGCGACAGGGGTGTCTCTTAGCCCCCCTATTATTCTCTTTATATTTGAGCGATCTACCAGAAACTCTTAATCAGGTCAATAACTTTCCGCCGAAGATTGCTTCCACCAAAATTCACTGCATGATGTATGCCGATGATGTAGTAATCTTGGACCTGACTCCCTTCGGTCTCCAACGAAACCTCACGGCACTCACCAGATATACAGATGAAAACTATTTAACCCCAAATACCACTAAAACAAAAATTCTACCATTTACAGGAAAGAAGACTCATTGCAAATATAACTGGTTACTAGGAGGTAAACCATTGGAAATTGTTAAAGAATATATATATCTTGGGTGAACCTTTACTCAGACTTTGCGCAACCAGTCTCATCTGCAAAAAATGGGACATAAAGCAGATGCCCATACAGGGGCTCTCCAAAGACTTTATTCATACACTGGCCGAAGACAATCCTCCTCCTTGCTCCAGGTTTATAATGCAAAAATTCCAGCAATTTTATCATTTGCAATAGAACATATCCCAACAAAAGAATGGTCTCAAATAGATATCAAAGAAGGGAAAATCCTGCGGAAGTTAATCAGGATGCCGCAAGCAGTGCGGTTCAAGCTCTCAGACTAGAACTATTGTTAGTAAGTTCCTATGCCAGAGGGATCATAAACATAATTAGATGGGCATATAACCTGGCTCATGCCGATCCAGGAACACTTAGAGCACTGTTAAAAATAGAGTCACTGGAGCAAGACTATCCAAAATAAATATATATATATATTTGGAAAAAATGTAAGTAATGCTTTTAAATTAACATCAGTCTCCCTAGAAATGTTCATATCTTGGACACCAGCCCAGCTGAAACTCTGCTTGAAGCACCTAACACCAAGGCTAAGCATGGAACTGGATATTCAACACTGATCCAGGCTCTCAATGTACAAACAGTACGCGGACACAATAGTTTTTAAAAAAACGCAACCATATATCTTTTTTAATATAAATCATGGAGTAAGGCGAACTATTCTTCAAGTACGGCTAGGAATATTACCGCTGAAATCATACACTTTTAAGTGGTCATCAAATCAAGGAGAGACGAATCTCTGTGACTTATGGGGTGCAAGATCTAGAACATGTTCTGTTTGTATGTCCAAGCGAGATTGTTGTAGCAGCCAGGAACAGATACATTACCCCGATCAAAACAAAATGTAATATAAATTCGGTTGAGATGTTGATTTCCCTCTCCAATGGTCCACCCAATGAATTTGTGTGTATTAACTTGTATAACTTTTTTAAGTCTTTTTTAAAATTATATTAATGTGATGATCTCTTTGAGTTAAAATTGAAACTTTTATTGTGTATAAATTTGTTGTTCTCGTAAGAGAACTGAATCAAATAAATTATTATTATATTATTACTGCTTGACCTATTTGCAGTCATCCTACACTGACTGTGCTAGCTACATTGCTACTCGATACCATGTGACCCAGTTTATCCTATAAATTATTTTCAGAGTCCCATGATCCCCCCAACATTATCTTTATATCTATTTTTATTTTTATTGTTGGTTTCTACCATTTCCAGTTCTATATGTTTATTTGTGTTCTCGCCAGGACATGCATATCGCTCTGTAATTGCTGCAACACTTTACAGTCCCTTTTTTTTAAAAACATAATCTATGCTCTAGCCCTCTTTTTGAAACAGGTTTCTTGTCTAATACTCATGCCTACGGACCTAGGAACTGCACTTCCCACGGTCCTCTGAGCCACGCCACGCTAGGCGAGCTAACCATGTCATTTCGGGCACACTCCTCTTGATCCCCAGCGTCCCGCCGGTGCTTCCCTGTCAGAAACTCGATAGCTAGTGCCCTCATCTGCCTACCAAGTTGGAAAAAGCCTAAATTTGCCTCTTATTCAAGGTTGTGGAGGCCGCGCCCCCACCTGTGGCTGCTCTTGCAAAAACTGCTGCTTTTGATTGCTCAGACTGCTTTTGAGACTATCCACGATGGCGGCCGCCATTTAATCAAACAAATGCAGGGCGCTCGAGCCATAGTGGACCTCTTGCACGAGCTCCCTGTGAGCCGCACACTTTAACACCTTGGCTGCTAGGCGTTTTCCCCCTCCTGTGCGGATATTTTATCACTCCCATTGTTCATGACGAGCTCAGCTCGTCATCAGCACAGCTCAACTGTGCATCATGACGAGCTGAGCTCGTCATGAGCATCGAAAGGGTTAACTGTCAACCTGGATGGAGAGCAGTGTTTTGCCCTTTGCGCCTGCTTTGAGGTGAAAGTTTAGCTACAGGAACACTCCGGTTTCTGTCCCTCCTTTCGCAGAAGGGTGTGCACACCAGGGGAACGCCCACTAGTGGTATTTTGTTGAATTATTCCTTTCTTTCCTGAGAAAACATAACTTGTCAAGACTCAAGTTGAACATCGTCGTGGACAGCGAGATAAAGTAAGTCAGAAGCTTCTAAGTTTTGTAGAACTGACTAAGACAACTCAGAGACAGAAACACATTCAGTCAGTCCTTTGTGAATGAACCTTTGTTAAAACTAATTCAGTCTTCAACAGAGAATTTCAATAGCATCTAAGGACAATTCTTGGTTCAGCGCTTTAAGTATCATTCTACACATTTAAGAAAGAGGCTAGCCTGTCTAATGATTCAGGTAGCTAATCCATATTCTGTGAGAGTTATCTAGTGTGGGTTTAGGGAGGTGTTTTAAAGATATACGGTCTGTTCTTTTCGTCCTTCTGCAGGTTCTGTCAGAACACTTTCCTTGGGCTAAGAAGAAAGACATACACTTCATACAGCATAGAAGATACCCAGAAAAGAGAAGGTCTGACAGCTTCTGAACACTCAGGCAGTCTCTCTTTCTATTCCCATTCTCCTCCCCCGTGGGTGCTAGTTCAACTTCTAGGTTTGTACTGGCACCGCGGCGAGGACTTGGGAGCTAGTCACCTGCTCCTGTCTGGCACTTAGGTAAGAGTTCTGACAGATTGAAGTGCCGACCAATTCCAGGGATTAGATGTTAACGCTCTAGCAATCCTAATAGAAAAATGGAAAAACAATTTACTCTTACTCTAGAGGAAAATAAAGAATTAAAGGAAGGAATAAAAAGATATCAGGCAGAGAATCAACAACTAATACAAAAACTAAAGTTTCTTACCACAGGTCCCTCATCTCACGCTAGAGGATCTGAAGGAAAAGAATTCCCTGCTTCCAATTCAGAGAAAACTACACAAGTCATACATTCCATTTCCTCAATCATTCCTCTGCCCCCCCAAGCACTTTAATGGGGGCCCCATAAGGCGCAAATATTCTTAACTCAATGCTCGTTACACTACCTTTGTAGACTAGTCATTTTTCTGATGATCAGTCAAAAACAGCTTTTGTATTGTCTTACTTGAGTGGTGACGCTGCCTCTTGGTCCATGCCTATAGTTTCCCATAATGACCCTGTGTTGTATAACTTTGAAAATTGCAAGACAGAATTTCTCAGGATCTCCGACCGTCAAGCAATATCACAAGCTACAGACAACGAGTTATTCGATTTAAAACAAGGGAATCAAGATCTAATTTCATATGTGGCCCAATTTAATACATTAATTGTTGAAACAGAATGGCCAGAAGCAAAAAAGCAGCAATTTTCTACAGAGGTTTAAGAGAAGAATTGAATGACGCCCTGGCTCAAATCTCAGATAGACCCACTGATGTATCCAAATTAATCGATTTGGTGTTGCAAATTGACCAAAGGTTATTAGAAAGAAGATCAGAACGTAAACGAGAGTTTTGACCCATCCCTCCACAATTAGATCGGAGTAAGACAGAAAATACCAAGAACTCAGATTTGCATCCTACAGAAGAACCCATGCAGATAGGCATTGTTAGAGGACCCCTATCTAAGGAGGAAAAAGAGAAAAGGAGATCAGGAAATCTGTGCTTGTATTGTGGACAGTCTGGACATTTTGTGAAGGAACGTCCTAAGAAGCTCAAGGTAAACTATCTGGTAAAATAGAAACCCTATCAGTGAAAAGGGTTGCCCTGATGGATGATCAGCTAAAGCGAAACCTCAGACTTCAACACTTGGCTAACACACTGCAGTCAGCATCTCCACATTTAACTGTATCTTTTGATTTAAGATTTGGAACAAATGAATTGAAGGACGTTTCTGTTGTGATCGATTCTGGGGCGACTGGAAATTTTGCGACATAAAATATGCCAAATGAATTGGAATGAACTTTGCGCTTTGGATGGCACAAACTTGTCCTTTGGCCCTATGTTAGAGCAATCCTTCAGCGGCTATTGGAGAATAATGTGTATGTGAAACTTGAGAAATGTGCCTTTCATGTCAAGAAAGTGGAATTCTTGGGATTTGTTTTGTCAGAAGAAGGAATTTCCACTGAAACCACTAAGATTCGGGCAATTTTGGATTGGCCCTCTCCCAAGAATGTTAAGGAGGTGCAAAGTTTCATTGGCTCTGCCAACTTTTACAGACGCTTCACCAAAGAGTTTTCTAAGAAAGTAACTCCTATTACCAAACTTCTATGGAAAGGAGTAAATTTCTATGGTCCAGTGAAGTTGAGTAAGCCTTCAAGTTGCTCAAAGACTCCTTTACTTCCGCACCGATTCTCCTTCACCCAGAAACAGAAGAACCTTTCTACGTGGAAGCAGATGCCACGGATCAGACCATTAGTGGCATCTTCTCCCAAAGACACAAAGAGACCGGCCCACATCACCCAGTGGCCTTTCAATCTAGGAAGCTGACCCCGCCGCAAATCAATTACTCAATTGGAGAGAAGGAGCTGCTGGCAGTGAAGAATGCTTTCCAAGAATGGCGTCATTATTTTCTGGGATCCCGCCACGTGGTCACAATATTTACCGATCACAACAATCTACAATTCCTGATGTCGGCTAAAACCCTCACGGCCAGGCAATTGCGATGGTCACTCTTTTTCGCTGATTTCAACTTCACTATTACTTATCGCCCTGGTTCTGCCAATGGGAAGGTTGATGCTTTATCAAGACTGGGAACCGCCACTAAAATGGAATAATCCAAAGAAACCCCAATAATACCCATTGAAAAATTCATTTGTCATTACAATTCTCAGAAATTAAAAAGAACATTCAAGAATCTCTGTCTGACGAAGAAATCCAGAATTGGGCTAAAGAAGGTGAGGCGAGAAAAGTGATCGAAAACCTTCCATATGTCAAAGAGGCCTTGTATTTGCCCACAGAAGAAATGCATGAGTCTGCCTTACACACCTGTCACAATGATCCTTTAGCTGGGCACAAGAGAGAATTAAAAAACACAGATTTGTTGAATAAATACTTTTGGTGGCCCGTTATGATCCCTCAACTGAGACAAAACATCCGCTCTTGTGATAAATCTATAAGGGGAAAGACCGATACAGTACCTACTTCTATACCTTCTAGACCAAGATAGAGAATGGCCAGACCTCATCTGGACTGCAGAATTTGCATATAACAATGCAGTTCAAGCTTCCCCAGGGTTTTCTCCATTTTATGTGAATACTGATAGGCACCCGAACATTATAGTAGGAAGGTCAGATGGAAAGGTTCCCGCTGTAGATAATCTTAGCGAGAAAATCTAAGAAACATACCAATCAGCCAGAAAAGACTTGACTCAAGCAAAAGACTCTTACAAGAAGTACGTTTTTCCGGGGGCAGAGTCAGCACAAGAAGAGATTGCTAACACACGCGGCTCTGTGTCCAGTGCTTTCCCCGATGCAAGCGAGTGCCTTCCGGTTGTAAGAAACTGGAGGAGCCTTTATCCCTGGAATTTATACAGGTTACTACTACAACACAAATAGTGTGAGTAAAAAGTCCATTGTCTGTTTATGTGTTAGTCCTGACGAAAGCTCTATAGACCCCTAGGGCCGACAGAGCTGAAACATGTCGACGTTTGTGTAGATTTACAACTACTTTGATCCAGTAACCCAATCAATCTAGTAGTACCGATATTATTTTAACCACACCTGGAAATCACACCAAAAATAAAAATCTTTTAGGGTGATTTTTCCAGTTTTTTAAACCTTTTTTCCTTTTTTCGAGAATTTTTGCACACTTTTTCTCACTTCTCTGGACACTGCACTATAGACCAGAGGTGCCTCGGGCTGAGGCTGGCAACATCACTACTTTGGAGTAATCAATGATAACTGCCAACAACCCATATGCGGGGCGGATGAACCAGATATACCGCACAAGCACATCAGCATAGGGTTTTTGAGGTTACTCTAAAAACTTTCCTTACCAATGGTCTGATGTGTAACAAGTGTCTGTTTCTCCTTAATTACCTACTTACCCTGGGGAATGAAACAGATATTCCAATCCCTAATCCCCCCTGTTGATTATTTCTTACAAGAAGTATGCTGATCAAAAGAGAAGATCCAATCCCAATTATTCTAAGGGAGACTCGGTCTGGTTGTCTACTAGACATTTGCATCTCAAGAGAAAGAAAAAATGTCAACCCAGATTCTTGGGCCCCTTTAAAATAAACAAAATTGTAAATCCCATCACAGTAAAGCTCAACTTGCCCCTTCAGAAGAATGCTCACCCGGTATTTCATGTGTCTCCACTTAAAAAGAATCTTCCCATTGTGATATTAACTACCCCACCAAATCCAATCACTATAGATTGACACTCAGAGTACGAAGTCGACAGAATTCTAGACTCAAGACTTAAGAGAAGGAGGTTACATTATCTAATTGATTGGAAGGGTTACGGTAAAGAGGAAAGATCTTGGGAACCGTTGGAGATGGTGCATGCTCCCAGATTAGTAAGAATTTTTTTTATACCACTCACCCTAAGAAGCCCAAGTTGGGAGGACGTTCTTTGGAGGGAGGTACTGTCAGGAACTCGATAGCTAGTGCCCTCATCTGCCTACCAAGACAGAAAAAGTCTAAATTTTCCTGATATTCGAGGTTGTGGAGACCGCGCCCCCACCTGTGCTGCTCTTGCGAAAACTGCTGCCTTTGATTACTCAGACTGGTTTCAAGACTATCCAAGATGGCGGCCACCATTTAATCAAAAAAATGTGCTCTAGTCTTTCTGCAGGGCGCTCGAGCCGTAGTGGCCCCTTGAGCGAGCTCCCTGTGAGCCATGCACTTCAACTGTCAACCTGGATGGAGAGCAGTGTTTTGCCCTTCCCGCCTGCTCTGAGAAGAAAGTTTAGCTACAGGAACACTCCGGTTTTATGTGCCGCCTTTCGCTAAAGGGTGTGCACATCAGGGGAACTCACCCTAGTGGTATTTTGTTGAATTATTCCTTTCTTTCCTGAGAAAACATAACTGGTCAAGACTCAAGTTGAACTTCATGTGGACAGTGAGATAAAGTAAGGTAGAAGCTTCTAAGATTTGACTAAGGGCAACTCTGACACAGACACACCTTTAGTCAGTCCTTTGTAAATTAACCTTTGTTAAAACTAATTCAGTCTTCAACAGAGAATTTTAATAGCATCTAAGAACAATTCCTGGTTCAGCGCTTTAAGTATCATTCTACACATTTAAGAGAGAGGCAAGCCTGTCTAATGATTCAGGTAGCTAATCTATATTCTGTTAGAGTGATCTATGTGGGTTTAGGGTGGTGTTTTAGAGAAATAAGGTCTGTTCTTTTTGTCCTTCTGCAGGTTCTGTCAGAACACTTTCCTGGGGCTAAGAAGAAAGAAGTACACTTTATAAAGCATAGAAGATACCCAGATAAGAGAAGGTCCGACAGATTCTGAACATGCAGGCAGGCTCTGTTTCTATTCCCATTCCCCTTTCCCTTCGCGGGTGTTAGTTCAACTTCTAGGTTTGTACTGGCACCGCGGCGGGGACTTGGTAGCTAGTCATCTGCTCCTGTGGAAAGTCTGGCACTTAGGTAAGAGTTCTGACATTCCCCTTCTAGCCTTGACCTCCACATCCTGCAGGGCACAGACTGCTGCAAAGGTAAGTTGGACAGCACTCTTAGTGCTCCCTTTGCATGGCCATATGACTGGTAGATCAGCAGTCTCCTGGTCAGCTATGTTTAATATCCAGTTACCCACTGGCCCTTTAATGTATATGACATGTTGCATGAAGGCTGGCCTTGTCTCCTTCATTGTTCTTCATTTTTGCATGTGCTAAACTTCTGGTTCAAAACCATTCCAAGAGATTGTATCACTGCTATTCTGAAGTTAGGGACACATTCCCCTGTAGATAAGATCTATACCATGGATGACACACTTTGCTTTCTAGCTGTATGAGCAAGCTCCCCAGGTTTATTATGGACTTTGTGGATTACTTAAATGCCCTTTTCTAACATTGTGTGCAACCCCTGTCTATCAAAACACTATTTCTAAAGGGATTGCATGTTTTTGTGTCACCTCCTCTGAATGGTTTTGAAGGAGGTGTTGACGGTGCATCGTAGTTCCGGTGTGATGGCAGTGGCGGCTCTGTGGAAGGTCCGTGGGTGCTCCTGAGTGGATGCCTTTCATGGTTGAATCTGTGTCTTCTGTGGTGGCTGGGGTCCAGGCGGAGATGGTGGGTTGACTGGTGTAGCTGGGGGAATGTGTGGTTTTGCCGTCCAGTGTTAGTTCGTTGAAGATGTCGTAGAGGGACTTGATGTTAAGATGGAAGTAGGCGCTGAGCTTGTTACAGAGGTCCTGGGAGGGGGTGATGTCCGTGACTTCGCTGAGGGGTTTAGTGAATTCTAGGATGATACTGAAGAGTTCCTTCGAGTTGCTATAGTTGGCGGTGATCTTGTTCTTGATGAAGGTTCTTTTGGTTGATCTGATGAGTTGGTAGTGTTCTGTCATGGCATGTGTTGTGCGGTCTTCTGAAGATTTGATGTTCCTCTTCTAAACGTCTGCAGGTGGGTCTAGGTTCCTGGAGGTCAGTGGTGAACCAGGTGGTCTTCCTTGGGCGCTGTCTGTAGGGTTTGCGGAGGGGTGCAAGTTCGTCTGCGCAGTTGGTGATCCATCTGTGCAGTTCTTTGGTGGTGATGTTGGCGTTGGTCGTGGTGGAGGGGGCATCACGGTTGAGGTTTGGAGTAGGGGTGCTCCTCAGTGACCTTGCTCCTGTTCCGTGGTGGTGGTCGGGGTGTAGGTTTGGGGGTGGTGGGTTTTTGACATGGAAGGGGATGCAGTGGTGGTCCGTCCAGAGGGTCTGTGAGGTGTGCCTGAAGTGGACGTTGTTACCTCCTGCGAAGACAGGGTCAAGGGTGTGTCCTGCCTTGTGGGTGGGGGTGGTGACGAGCTGTCGTAGTCCATAGTCTTAGTTTGGCGAGGTTGTCCAGGAGGGTGGAGGAGTTGGGGTCGTTGATGTTGTCAAGGTGAAAGTTGAGATCTCCGATGAGCATGTAGTCCGTGGAGGTGATGATGTGGGGTGCGACGAAGCCAGCGATGGTAGTGGTGAATGCTGTTCGAGGTCCGTGGGGCCTGTAGGGAAGTGTGCCACATTGGGTGGTTCTAGGGCTGGTGCAGATAAGTGAAGGTGTTCGGTCGTGGTGGAGGTGTCGTTCATGGTGGAGGTGGAAAGTCAGAGGGAGTTCTTGTGTGCAATGGCGAGTCCTCCTCCTGGGCGGTTGGAGCAGTCCTTCCTCTGGATCTTGTATCCGTCAGGGATGGCGGTAATGATGTCGGAGGCGTTGGTCCAGGTTTTCGTGAAGAAGGCGACGTCTGGCAAGAGGGTGTCGAGGAGATCCCAGATCTAAACGGCATATCTGTGCAGGGAGTGCACGTTGAGGAGGTTGCACTTCAGGGCTTCGTGGTGTTGGCGTCCGGCGTGGGGGCAGTGGCCATGTTGGTGCGGAGGGTGGTGAAGGTTCGGTGGCAGAGGCAGCAGAAGAACTGGCCGTGGATGGTGTTTCGCATGGACAACTTGCAGCTGTTGTTTCTCACGGGGTTGAGTGCGAGGAGGGCAGCTGAGTCATAGCGGTGGGAGGTCGGAGATCCAGGGTCTCTGGCGCTGGTCGCGGTCGGGTTGCAGACATGCTTGCTTTTGGCACGTGGCTGCAGTAGGGGGAAGGTGGTAGAGGGAATAACCGGGGGGAGGGGTCGTGGAGGCAGCAGCAGCAGGAAAAGGGCAGTGAAAACGGGCACAGCGGACCAAGATGAAGAGCACAGGCACAACAACAAGGAGGAGTGGCAGCACAAAAAGGGACAAAACAGAGTCACATAAAAAAAATACAATATGATCACAGCAAATAGACAGGAAATAGACCAACAACAGGCTTGAACACCTACCAGTGAGAAGTAGGTGGCAGTAGCACAGCAGCTGTGCTGCAGGGGCAGAGAGCAGGGACCGATCCCTCAAATCTTTCAGATCCATGACCCAGCAAATGGAGCTCGACTTTGTGTCATGGTTGCGCTCCAGGCACCAGAGACACACTAAGTGGGGGTCTGTGATGGACATGCCACGGTAACAGGCACCACACGGCTTGAACCCCGAGATCTTCTTGCTAGACATCCCTAGCATATCAAGGAGTTGACAAAAAGTAGAAAATAAAAAGTCTGTCTAAATATGACAGGGGGTAAGCTCTCTTCAACGGATCTGCACAGGCTGGCGTGGAAAGAAAAGAACTGATATCAGCATGTCGGAGTGGCGGTTATATTGACGACGCGAACGCCACGACGATGATGAACAAAACACGTGGAGTCGACCAACGCCGCCTACCGGCACGCGGGGGTACTGCAAAAAATAAAATCTTTCAGATCCAGCGGACGCCTGGTAGTACAAAGCTAAGGAATCTGTGGCTAGATGTCCCTATCAGATCTTTAAATTTGACGGACACAAAGAAGACACAGACAAAGAGCTGCTGACCTGGGAATAGAAGAGTTGCTGCAAAATTTTAACACAAAACCCTGCCTTCTGCTTCCAGGACTTGACAATCATGGTGTGCTATCTCACCCTGCTGCTGTGAGGACTCCAAGAAACCCGGAGCAACACCAGACCTTAGCCAGTCGCCAGAGAACTCCCTCAGGGTAGAGAAACTACTCCCCTGCAACAAACCCGCAGAGTCTGGTTTACAGACTTGCTACACCACGGCGATTCTGACGTAGCATCCAAGCAAAAAGAAGTATATCAGCTCCGGAGTTTGGTGCCACTCCAATACCTGGGGTACAGAGCCCCCTTGCAACGTACATTGAGATGAAGAGTCCATTCCATACTCCAACTGCCCAAGAAGCAAGCGCCCATTGAGGTACATCGAGACCCCTGAGACCCACTTCGTGAGTGACCAAGTTGTCCTGGAATCGCCTCTCAACCGTCAGCCCCTTACCGCCAGGACATCTTGAAGCGCAGCGCACAGGCTGACATATCCGCTCTGCACCCAGCCCGCCCGGCCTGGGTTCCGTTGAACCTGCTGTGGTTCCGTGGTCCTGTGGCCCTTGCAACATACTCCCTTGAGTGGGAATTACCTTTAAGACCTCTTGTGCAGTGTCTTTTCAGGTGGCCCCCTTCTTAATAGAGCACCAGCTACCAACGACCTCGGCACTCTGCTCCCGGCCATATCCAGGACGCTCCAGAGAATCCGCTGGTGGAACATTGGACCTGACCTTGCTACTTATCTAAATCCCAAAGGTAACCCTAGAAATTCAAATGTAAGATTGTATATGCATTTTTCTATTTTCACCCATTAACTTCAATGGTGTGTAATTTTGCACAATAGTGATTTTTTTCTAAATTGAAAAATTCATATCTCAAAAAGTACTTGTAGAATGAAGTTGTTTGTCTAAAAAAAGTTATATAAAAATCAGTGTTATTTTTGTAAATTGTTCTCAGATTTATTCTTGAGTGTGTGTATCATTTATTACCTCTGTGAGTACATGTGCTCAGCACTGCTCTCTGATAAGCCTAACCGCTCTCCCACACTAACAGAAATAGAGTGTTAGTATTGTCTGCTTTTGCCTCTGGACACCGATCTGGGTCTCACTGGACTCTCTGCACAGTGTACTTCAAATTAGTGCACTATATAGAGAGCCAGCTTCCTACAGTGATGAGGAGAGGAATAATTATAGAATGCATTTGATAGAACTGAGGTTTCTGGTTGGCAGAGGTATGCACCCTGCCCTCGCAGGAACCACAGCTCTAGTCAGAGTCCTGGAGATACACATTAAAAGATTACCTGTGCCTACCCTCTGGTAGCTTGGCGCAGAGCAGGAAGGCTTATCAAAAGAGGCAATGTGTAAAGTATTTGTGCAACAAACACACACAGTAACACAATGAGTACACCATAAAAATACTCCACATAGGTTTAGAAAATTATATTATATTTTTATGAATAAAACAAGAAGAAAAACGACAAAAATACAATGAGTAGAACCGGAATTATAGATTTGTAAACAAATAAATCAAACGGTAGTGCTTAGAAGCAAATAGTGCTTAGAGATCATTCGAGGTCGTGCTGGCCTGGGGTAAATCCAAAGTTCCGGCGGACCGCATGCAGGGCAGGCCGGCTGCAGGATTCACACAGGTCTCACAGAAAAAGTGCCTTGAATGGAACAATCGTCGACGTTGAATTCCAGTTGGTCAGTTCCAATCTGCGCAGGCGAATTAGGATTTAGTCAACAAACCCCTTTATGATGCAGGCGTTGTGCGTCATCAAGCACCACTGTCCATCATCATGGAGCCGTGTAGTCCATCCAAGTGATGTCATCCATCGGCTCCGGCATCCATCGGCTCCGGCATCCATCGGCATCAAAGCGAAATGCGTTGGTGCTAATAAGTGCAAAGTCGTCACATCGTAGATTTTGATAATTCTGGACAGCAGAAATCACCCTATCCAGTGATAGCCATCTGTGAGTCCTGCCCTGCCAAGTTATGCCAATCCAGTCCTGGGCCCTGGATTGGCATAAGTTAGCAGGGCTGGACTCACAGATGGCAGAGTCCAAGTGCTGTTGCAGGGATGAAGTAAGTCTTTGATGGCCCGAGGCTTAAAAACAGGGGGCACGCCACCAAGCTCTTGAGTCACTCTGGGTTGAAGTGAAATGGGTCCAGTCCTTCTCCTCAGCAGGGCAGAGATAAGCAGGCAGCAGGGCAGCACAGCACAGCAGCAAAGTAGTTCTTTCAGAGCAGCAGTCAAGCAGAGTGGCAATCCTTGTAGCGCAGCAGTCTTTACTCTAGGCAGAGTTCTTCACAGGTCCAGTAGTGTACTGTCTTGGAAGGGTCAGAGCCCCAGTACTTATACCTAGTTGTGATTTTGAGGTGGGGTGACATCAAATCAGGCCCTTGAAGTGCAAAGGTTCCTCTTTCATCCCAAGTCTGGCTCCAGGCTATCAGTAGGGGGTAATCGCCCCTTTGTGTTCAGAACAGGGCACTGCCAATTCAGGTGTGTCAGCTCCCTCACTATTCTTGCCCAGCAACAGCTATCAGAATGCAGATGATTGCATTTGAGTTCTCTGTCACACTTCCTGTGTGTGTGGCTGTCTAGACAGAATGCACAAAGTTTAGCTGTTATCCACCCCAGATGTGTATTGCAGGCACACAGATAAGTAAGAGAAGAGAAATGTAGAAATGTCCACTTTCTAAAAGTGGCAGTTCTAAAACAGTAATGTTAAATCCAACCTTCCTGTAAAGAGGATTTAGCATTACCATTCCAAGGACATATTAACTGATGCAGCTACTCATTTCTAATCAGGAATTACATCTTAAAAGTGTATTAAGGAGTTCCCAATTCTAACCTATGAGAGGAGTAGGCCTCACAGTAGTAAAAAACAAATTTGGGTGTTTGTAACTACTCAGACATGCAAAACCTACCAGCGCATGTCCAACTTGCACAGCACCCTGCCCTTTTGGCTACTTAGTGCCTACATTAGGGGTGACCTAAGTGTAATAAAAGACGTGTTTAAGGCCGAGGTTTCTAAATGCCAAGTCAAAGTGGCAGTAAACTGCACAGTCAGGCCCTGCAATGCAGGCTTGAGACAAGTTTGAAAGGCTACTTGTGTGGGTGGCACAATCAGTGCTGCAGGCCCACCAATAGCATTTAATTAACAGGCCCTGGGCATTTTGTATACCACGTTAGAAGGGACTTACAAGTAAACTAAATATATCAATTGTGTATACACCAATGTTTTGGTGGAGAAGCGCATGCACATTAGCCTTGGTCGGCAGTGGTAAAGTGCTCAGAGTACTCCACATAGGTTTAGAAAATTATATTATATTTTTATGAATAAAACAAGAAGAAAAACGACAAAAATACAATGAGTAGAACCGGAATTATAGATTTGTAAACAAATAAATCAAACGGTAGTGCTTAGAAGCAAATAGTGCTTAGAGATCACTTGAGGTCGTGCTGGCCTGGGGTAAATCCAAAGTTCCGGCGGACCGCATGCAGGGCAGGCCGGCTGCAGGATTCACACAGGTCCCACAGAAAAAGTGCCTTGAATGGAACAATCGTCGACGTTGAATTCCAGTTGGTCAGTTCCAATCTGCGCAGGCGAATTAGGATTTAGTCAACAAACCTTTTTATGATGCAGGCGTTGTGCGTCATCAAGCACCACTGTCCATCATCATGGAGCCGTGTAGTCCATCCAAGTGATGTCATTGATCAGCTCCGGCATCCATCGGCATCAAAGTGAAATGCGTTGGTGCTAATAAGTGCAAAGTCGTCACATCGTAGATTTTGATAATTCTGGACAGCAGAAATCACCCTATCCAGTGATAGCCATCTGTGAGTCCTGCCCTGCCAAGTTATGCCAATCCAGTCCTGGGCCCTGGATTGGCATAAGTTAGCAGGGCTGGACTCACAGATGGCAGAGTCCAAGTGCTGTTGCAGGGATGAAGTAAGTCTTTGATGGCCCGAGGCTTAAAAACAGGGGGCACGCCACCAAGCTCTTGAGTCACTCTGGGTTGAAGTGAAATGGGTCCAGTCCTTCTCCCCAGCAGGGCAGAGATAAGCAGGCAGCAGGGCAGCACAGCACAGCACAGCACAGCAGCAAAGTAGTTCTTTCAGAGCAGCAGTCAAGCAAAGTGGCAATCCTTGTAGCGCAGCAGTCTTTACTCTAGGCAGAGTTCTTCACAGGTCCAGTAGTGTACCGTCTTGGAAGGGTCAGAGCCCCAGTACTTATACCTAGTTGTGATTTTGAGGTGGGGTGACATCAAATCAGGCCCTTGAAGTGCAAAGGTTCCTCTTTCTTCCCAGGTCTGGCTCTAGGCTATCAGTAGGGGGTAATCGCCCCTTTGTGTTCAGAACAGGGCACTGCCAATTCAGGTGTGTCAACTCCCTCACTATTCTTGCCCAGCAACAGCTATCAGAATGCAGATGATTGCATTTGAGTTCTCTGCCACACTTCCTGTGTGTGTGGCTGTCTAGACAGAATGCACAAAGTTTAGCTGTTATCCACCCCAGATGTGTATTGCAGGCACACAGAAAAGTAAGAGAAGAGAAATGTAGAAATGTCCACTTTCTAAAAGTGGCAGTTCTAAAACAGTAATGTTAAATCCAACCTTCCTGTAAAGAGGATTTAGCATTACCATTCCAAGGACATATTAACTGATGCAGCTACTCAATTCTAATCAGGAATTACATCTTAAAAGTGTATTAAGGAGCTCCCAATTCTAACCTATGAGAGGAGTAGGCCTCACAGTAGTAAAAAACAAATTTGGGTGTTTGTAACTACTCGGACATGCAAAACCTACCAGTGCATGTCCAACTTGCACAGCACCCTGCCCTTTTGGCTACTTAGTGCCTACATTAAGGGTGACCTAAGTGTAATAAAAGACGTGTTTAAGGCCGAGGTTTCTAAATGCCAAGTCAAAGTGGCAGTAAACTGCACAGTCAGGCCCTGCAATGGCAGGCTTGAGACAGGTTTGAAAGGCTACTTGTGTGGGTGGCACAATCAGTGCTGCAGGCCCACCAATAGCATTTAATTAACAGGCCCTGGGCATTTTGTATACCAGGTTAGAAGGGACTTACAAGTAAACTAAATATATCAATTGTGTATACACCAATGTTTTGGTGGAGAAGCGCATGCACATTAGCCTTGGTCGGCAGTGGTAAAGTGCTCAGAGTACTCCACATAGGTTTAGAAAATTATATTATATTTTTATGAATAAAACAAGAAGAAAAACGACAAAAATATAATGAGTAGAACCGGAATTATAGATTTGTAAACAAATAAATCAAACGGTAGTGCTTAGAAGCAAATAGTGCTTAGAGATCACTTGAGGTCGTGCTGACCTGGGGTAAATCCAAAGTTCCGGCGGACCGCATGCAGGGCAGGCCGGCTGCAGGATTCACACAGGTCCCACAGAAAAAGTGCCTTGAATGGAACAATCGTCGACGTTGAATTCCAGTTGGTCAGTTCCAATCTGCGCAGGCGAATTAGGATTTAGTCAACAAACCTTTTAATGATGCAGGCGTTGTGCGTCATCAAGCACCACTGTCCATCATCATGGAGCCGTGTAGTCCATCCAAGTGATGTCATTGATCGGCTCCGGCATCCATCGGCATCAAAGCGAAATGCGTTGGTGCTAATAAGTGCAAAGTCGTCACATCGTAGATTTTGATAATTCTGGACAGCAGAAATCACCCTATCCAGTGATAGCCATCTGTGAGTCCTGCCCTGCCAAGTTATGCCAATCCAGTCCTGGGCCCTGGATTGGCATAAGTTAGCAGGGCTGGACTCACAGATGGCAGAGTCCAAGTGCTGTTGCAGGGATGAAGTAAGTCTTTGATGGCCCGAGGCTTAAAAACAGGGGGCACGCCACCAAGCTCTTGAGTCACTCTGGGTTGAAGTGAAATGGGTCCAGTCCTTCTCCTCAGCAGGGCAGAGATAAGCAGGCAGCAGGGCAGCACAGCACAGCACAGCACAGCAGCAAAGTAGTTCTTTCAGAGCAGCAGTCAAGCAGAGTGGCAATCCTTGTAGCGCAGCAGTCTTTACTCTAGGCAGAGTTCTTCACAGGTCCAGTAGTGTACCGTCTTGGAAGGGTCAGAGCCCCAGTACTTATACCTAGTTGTGATTTTGAGGTGGGGTGACATCAAATCAGGCCCTTGAAGTACAAAGGTTCCTCTTTCTTCCCAGGTCTGGCTCTAGGCTATCAGTAGGGGGTAATCGCCCCTTTGTGTTCAGAACAGGGCACTGACAATTCAGGTGTGTCAACTCCCTCACTATTCTTGCCCAGCAACAGCTATCAGAATGCAGATGATTGCATTTGAGTTCTCTGCCACACTTCCTGTGTGTGTGGCTGTCTAGACAGAATGCACAAAGTTTAGCTGTTATCCACCCCAGATGTGTATTGCAGGCACACAGAAAAGTAAGAGAAGAGAAATGTAGAAATGTCCACTTTCTAAAAGTGGCAGTTCTAAAACAGTAATGTTAAATCCAACCTTCCTGTAAAGAGGATTTAGCATTACCATTCCAAGGACATATTAACTGATGCAGCTACTCAATTCTAATCAGGAATTACATCTTAAAAGTGTATTAAGGAGTTCCCAATTCTAACCTATGAGAGGAGTAGGCCTCACAGTAGTAAAAAACAAATTTGGGTGTTTGTAACTACTCGGACATGCAAAACCTACCAGTGCATGTCCAACTTGCACAGCACCCTGCCCTTTTGGCTACTTAGTGCCTACATTAGGGGTGACCTAAGTGTAATAAAAGACGTGTTTAAGGCTGAGGTTTCTAAATGCCAAGTCAAAGTGGCAGTAAACTGCACAGTCAGGCCCTGCAATGGCAGGCTTGAGACAGGTTTGAAAGGCTACTTGTGTGGGTGGCACAATCAGTGCGGCAGGCCCACCAATAGCATTTAATTAAAAGGCCCTGGGCATTTTGTATACCATGTTAGAAGGGACTTACAAGTAAACTAAATATGTCAATTGTGTATACACCAATGTTTTGGTGGAGAAGCGCATGCACATTAGCCTTGGTCGGCAGTGGTAAAGTGCTCAGAGTCCTAAGGTCAACAAAAAAAATAAGAAAAAAGAGGAGGTAAGCAGGAAAAAAGTTTGGGGGTAGCCCACACCAAGGATGACACGTTTAACAGCTATGATATTCTTTTTGCACTGCAATCTTTGCATTAGCAGCATTCTTTAATTCGATGTTAAGGAGCATCAAAAAATATGTTCAAATAAACCCCTTCATAACAACCCCAATCTAACAGTGTCCACACAGGTAAAAAATAGAGATCGAGTATGAAGAGTCAGCAGTTCAATTAGTTGGGCCCGCTGTGTGCCTGTGTTCTGAGAAGAATAGGTAGCTTCAAGTTTCCCCAAAGGACAACTGGGCTCTAACACGACTTCTCTGTGTATGCTAGTCTTAGATAAACATCAACAGCACCAGAGGGTCAAAAGGTGGTAAGAAGCAGTGGAGATAAAAATCATTACTGAGGTAGTCTTGTTGTTGACTGATGCCTCTGAGAACCAACCGTACCAAAGGTATACAACGTTCACAACGAAGTTTGTACCACGCACTACCACTACAACGCAGGCATTACCACGCATACCATTACAACGCATTGCGCTGGGGGCGCTCTAGGATAGGGAATAAGTATAATTTTATATCCAACACCTTCCCTAGTGTCCACGGGGACTGGAGTTGGAATATAAAATTATACTTACCACTATCCAGCACCTCTAAGCGCTATGCGTTGTAACGGTATGCGTTGTAAATACCGCGTTGTAATGGTATGCGTGGTAAAAGTATGCGTTGTAACGTCATACATCCGTACCAAATGATATGAGATATAATATAAAAATACGAAGTGGAGTCACGAAAGACTAGCAACCGAAAAACAAAGATTTGGGCCATACAGAGCATTAACTTTTATGGTAGCCACGAAGGACAATTTACATGCTCCAAAAGGATAAGACTTAAAGTGTGACCTTGTACATACTACAAAAAAAATGATTTCAGAGTGAGACATGGGGAAAGTGTCATACACTGAATGACAACAATGACATCCCAAAAAGAAGGATTTCATGACCAGAACCATTTACAGGGAATGAAGCAAATGATCAGAACTGCAAACCATGTTTAGACTAGTTGGTAAATGGATGGAGAATGCCATTTCTGCACCGTCCTTAGGACCTGTGGCTATATTTTCAGAATAAATTACTACTTCTCAAAATTAATTTCAGGTAAATAAAAGTAAAAATAATTTTACCTTAGAAGCTGATCTTCCAGTCCAGATTTTGTTACAGTGAAGTTGATGATTGTAACTTTAATACAGACCTGAAAATAAAAAGAAATACAGGGATTTGTTTTGGATAACACATGATCTAATAATACCACTTAAAATACACACGTGAACATGGTGTTGAAGCTATTACACTACTCTGTGCTGGTGTACCTAACTGCCCAAGTAAGCTGTTTGAGAGATTACCGTTTTTTGGAGATAAGTCGGATGGGAGAGAAAAGCTTCTGTTTCAAGCAGCAACTGATGGTAATAATTTTGACAACCTCCTTTGCTGCTACCATCCATGTGGCCAACAGTGCTCTGTCCTGTAACTCCTACTGGGCCCAAAAATATGCATGGTGGTGTAAAACATCAGAAGCACATCAACCTACAAAGAGCGCTATTCACATCACCAATTGGTTGACAGACTGACGGTGGATGGACACAGGATAAGACTTCTTGATTTGAACAAAAATCAAGCAAGGTCTTATCAAGAATAAAAGGAGCAACACTTCTTGGGTGTAGCACATGCAATATACTTTACATTTGTGCACAGGGAGTACCTTTCAAATGTAACTCTTTTGATCTATTTGGAATGAAGTGTGCATTGGCGGGTGGTATTAACGAATGAAGCGGACGCTGCTCAACCAGTATCAGGGAAGAAACAAAAGGGAGAGAATGAACACCAAGGAGCAGCTTTAAAAGAAGTGCTCACTGCTTGGTGCTCCCTGTGAAATGAATTAAAATCATTTTTGTGCTCAAAGTCTTCCTGTGCATGTGCTAGCAGGGTGAGGACCATTGCTTGCCCTCAAGGCACAAGTGAGGAGGACGACATCAGCCTTGTGGGAGTAGCCACATAAAGCGGCTTTGCATGGATTTCAAATGGGACACTTAGGAAGTGGAAGTAAGTCCAATTGGATTTAGGACAAACGCACTCCTATGTGGTAGAAAACTGTTTTGCCTGTATTCTTTATATTCGTTGGTGTTAGTTTGTAAGCCCCCCCCCCTCGAGTCTGAGGGTGAATGAATCAATTAACAAGCGCCATCTCTTGTAAGAGTAGCGTCCTCAAGTTAGGAACTGGCCCAGGGATCGCTTAGTAGGACGTCATTCACAATAATTGGAAGGGGCAAGGCTGCCGCACAGTGCAGGAGGTGGTAACAATTACAGCACTACATTCGCCACAGTAAATCAAGCTTCCTAATTGGACAAGGGAAGCTTGGGGGAATGGGCTATGCATGAGTTTGGCAGCTCCTATTTCCGGGACGCTACATGTACCAGTTGTTGGGGGGGGGACGCTTGCAGCCGTTGTACCAAACGAACACATAGCAGGTTTGTTTATTCAAGTTACCAAGAGCTGAATTGGGATTCAGGGGCTACCATTAATTTTAACTAGCATGCTGAGTATTCCTGATTGCCATATTCTATATGTGCTTATAAATCAACCATGGCCCATTCAGGCGACAGAGTGTTATATAGCCACACAGAATTCACCCTGCGATGATGCCTGGTGTTTGGGGCGAATAAAACATAACAGCAGCGCGCAGGGTGTTATTGTCGTCCGACCATGGTTAATGCAAAGGTAGTTTGAATGCAGGCGTGTCACACATTACATTTACCCTCTACCACTTTCAAAAGTCACAGACCACCGCTGGAAATGTGAAGTCTAGTGAAATTATTTTACAGTTTTCCATCTTGAGAGGGTGTGCCAGTGATTAATTCAGTGACCTGGAACTTTATGTGAGAAACACTTCATAGTGGATCGTATAGGAAACTTACAATCAGGACATCCACAAAAACAGAAAACATATATCACCTATGGGGAGTTAATAAGACATAAGCATAACTGTAGTGAGGTGAATGATTATCATGAACAGGAAATGGAGACTGCATCTAGATTTACTGAAGAACAAGTTACTTACCTTCGGTAACGATATATCTGTAAGAAACATTAGTTAGTGTTAGATTCCTTACCTTAGAATATCCCCAGGCGTCAGTCTGGATCCGGAAACTTTTGCGTAGCAGTACCCCTGCGCGTCGGTAGGCGTCGTCTGCAGGCGTCCCCTGCGGCTCCGCGTCCGTCGTCGGCGTCGTGCGCCGTGATGACGTCGCTGGAGTATATAGACGCCGCCTCCGCGCGCTGACGTCAGTTCTTTGCACACAGCTTTTCCGCGCCAGAAAACGCAGAGCCATGAGAGAACTAACACTGGTGCCATGTAAAACTAGGGCCCTGAAAGGGATGTCCTTAACCCTAGGTATCAGTTCGCAGAACGGGGAGGATGGGTGGGTTCGGTAAGGAATCTAACACTAACTAATGTTTCTTACAGATATATCGTTACCGAAGGTAAGTAACTTGTTCATCTGAAAGAAACACGTTAGTGTTAGATTCCTTACCTTAGAATAGATACCCCAGCAATACCAACCCCGGTGGTGGGTCTGCGAACCAATACATTCCTACACCAGAAAGTCCTGGAGGACAGAACGGCCAAAGAAGCCATCCCTCCGGACTTGACTGTCCAGGCAGTAGTGCCTCGCAAAGGTGTGCAGCGAGGCCCACGTAGCCGCCTGGCAAATGTCCTGCAAGGGGACTCCCCGGCCCAGGGCAGTAGTAGCAGCCGTGGCCCGAGTGGAATGGGCCCTCAGCCCAACAGGAGGCTCCTTCCGAGCCAAAGAGTAGCACGCTTTGATGCACAGAACGACCCACGAGAGATGGTTCGTTTCACACCGCCCGTCCCTTCTTCGCACCCACGTAGCCAACAAACAGTTGGTCATCCACCCGGAATTGGCGTGTGCGATCCATATAAAATGAAAGCGCACGTTTTGGGTCCAGACGATGGAGCCGCTCTTCATCCTTTGAAGGATGCGGAGGCGGGAAGAAGGAGGGGAGGGTGATGGACTGCCCAATGTGAAAAGCAGAAACTACTTTGGGCAGGAAAGAAGGTCTAGTCCTTAGAACCACCTTGTCAGGATGAATGGACAGGAAAGGAGGTTGGACAGAAAGAGCCTGGAGCTCACTCACTCTCCTGGCAGAGGTGATGGCAACCAGGAAAGCCGTCTTCAAGGTCAGGAAACGAAGAGGACAAGAATGAAGGGGCTCAAAGGGAGCACACATCAGAAAGGTAAGAACCAGGTTCAAGTCCCACTGAGGCATCACAAATGGAACAGGTGGATACATGTGTGTGATGCCCTTCAAGAATCTCGTTACGATCGGGGACTTGAACAAAGAAGGCTGATCAGGAAGCCTTAGAAAGGCTGAAAGGGCAGAAAGGTAGCCCTTGATAGTGCCCAGAGCAGAGCCCTGCTGGGCAAGAGAAAGAAGAAACAGAAGAACCTCGGAAAGAGGGTCCACAGCCTTTGCTGTGCACCATGCCACAAATCTGTTCCACCGACAGGCGTATACCGACTTAGTGGAGGGACGCCTGGCTGCCAGAAT
This sequence comes from Lissotriton vulgaris, assembly GCF_964263255.1. NCBI lineage: Eukaryota > Metazoa > Chordata > Amphibia > Caudata > Salamandridae > Lissotriton > Lissotriton vulgaris. The sequence continues at coordinate 1,354,824,728 of NC_141689.1, read as the reverse complement.
AACATCACAGACTTCAGGAGGCAAGTCAAATGGCCTCAACTGCCGCCGCTCAATCTCCAAGCATGGAGGTGGAGACTGGACAGGTTCGGGTGGAGGACCGTCCCCTGCTGCTGCGACAGAAGGTCCTCCTGAAGGGGCAGGCGGATCGGGGGACCGACTGACATGCTGAGTAGCTCGGGATACCAGTACCTTCGAGCCCAGTCCGGAGCCACAAGGATAACTTGGGCCCGGTCGCGCCTGATCTTCTTCAGCACTCTGGGCAGAAGTGGTATAGGCGGAAAGGCGTATAACAGACCGCAACTCCACTCGCGCCGAAAGGCGTCACCGTGCGAGTGCCGTCTTGGAAACTCCAACGCGCAGAACTGATGACATTGCGCGTTCTCTTCTGTGGCGAATAGATCTAACCAAGGCTCTCCCCATTGCAGAAAGATGCCTTGCGCCACGTCCGAGTTCAGACGCCATTCGTGATCCATCGAGCACTGACGGCTGAGTTCGTCCGCCCTGGCGTTCAGAGAGCCTGCCAGGTGTTGAACCGTCAAGGTCACGCCCTGACGTTCCAGCCACTGCCAGAGGCGCAGAGCCTCCTGGCAAAGGGTCCACGACCCCACTCCGCCCTGTTTGTTGCAGTACCACAATGGCGGTGGTGTTGTCGGTGAACACCTGCACTACACTCCCGTTGACAAAGGGGAGGAATGCCTTCAGTGCTAGACGAATCGCCCGCAGCTCCAACAGGTTGATATGGAGCCAGGACTCCGCCGGAGACCAGATGCCTCTGATCTCTGCCTCTCCCAAGTGGCCACCCCAGCCCTGGAGGGACGCGTCCGTCACGACAACGTGCTCCGGTTGGGGAAGGGAGAGGGATCTGCCTCTGACCCAATCGCGGTCCGTAAACCACCACTGCAGTTGTCTCGCAGTGCCCTCCGAGATCAAGACGTGGTCGGACAAGTTGCCCTGATGCTGGGCCCACTGAAACTTCAGGTCCCACTGCAGAGCCCGCATCCGCCACTGGGCGTGATGCACCAGAAGGATGCAGGAAGCCATCAGCCCCAGCAGCCGCAGCGTCAACCTGACCGAAACCCGGGATAGCGGCTGAAAGATGGGAATCAAAGCCTGTATATCCCGGACCCGCCGTTCTGGAGGATAAACCCGAAACTGCGCCGAGTCCAGAACCGCTCCGATGAAAAGGAGCTTTTGAGAGGGACACAGGTGTGATTTCGGCACATTGATGAAGAACCCCAGGTCGTGCAAGAGGTCTGCCGTCATCTGAAGGTGGTGGACGACTGTCAGGGGCGAGCCCGCCTTCAACAACCAGTCGTCTAGGTAGGGGAAGACTGAAACCCCCAACCTGCGCAGATGGGCTGCGACCACCGCCATCACCTTTGTGAACACCCGTGGGGCGCTGGTAAGGCCGAAGGGAAGCACGATAAACTGAAAGTGCTCCTGGCCTACCGTGAACCGCAGGTAACGCCAGTGGGCCGGCAGGACGGGGATGTGAAAATAGGCATCCTGCAAGTCCAACGCTACCATCCAGTCTTGTGGGTCTAGAGCAGGCAAGACCTGAGCTAACGTCAACATCTTGAACTTCTCCTTCAGGAGGAAGCCGTTGACGTTCCTTAGATCCAAAATAGGACGTAGGCCCCCCTTGTCCTTCTTGGGTACCAGAAAGTAGTGGGAATAGCAACCACGCCCTACTTCTGGCCCAGGAACGCGCTCGATGGCCCCCTTGGCCAAGAGGGCCGTAACTTCCTCCTGCAGAAGTGTCAGGTGGTCCCCCGACACACGGTGGTTCTGCGGTGGCATGGCTGGAGGAGTGGTCTCGAAGGGGAGGGAGTAGCCCCTTCAGACGAGTTGCAGCACCCACCTGTCCGACGTGATTGTGCGCCAGTGAGCGTGGTGATGGCGAACCCTGCCACCCACTGGCGTCACATGGGGCCGAAAGCACGGACTAGGAGGATTTGGAGGCAGATGCTGCGGGGGGAGGTGTGACCTGACCCCGCCGTTGACCCCGACCGCCGCCACGGCGGTTTCCACGGCCGCCACCGCGTTGAAAGGACCGTTGCGGCGCGTGGCTGGCAGCACGTGTGGGGACGCCCCTTCCTTAGCCACGAAAGGAGCGAAACGAACCCGTTTGCTGGCACTGGGTCGAAAGACCCAAGGACTTGGCCGTGACCCTGGAGTCCTTGAGCGTTCCAGCGCGTGGTCGGCCTTGTCACCAAAGAGGCGACAGCCATCGAACGGCATGTCCATCAAGGCATTTTGGACATCGGCCGAAAAGTTGGCGGATCTCAGCCAGGCGTGCGACGAATCGCCACCGTCGTTGACATAGCTCTGCCCAGCGAGTCGGTCGTATCAAGACCACACCGTATTGAATATTTAGCTGCGTCTCGGCCCTCAGCCACAGCCTTGCCGAGCTTCGCCCGCACCTCCATGGGGCATTCTGGCAGCACTTCCGCGACCGTGTCCCACACAGAGTGGGTGTAGCGGCCCAAGAGGCATGCGGTGTTGCAAGACCGCAGTCCCAGACTCAGGGACGAGAAGACCTTCTTGCCATATTGGTCATACCTCTTGGATTCCCGATCGGGCGGGGCCGACGGGAATGCGGACTGGGAGGTAGAGGCCTGGATCACCAGACTCTCGGGAGTGGGATGGGCGGACAGGAATTTGGGGTCGTCCGGACAAGGACGGTGGCGTCTGGCCACGTTCCGATCAACAGGCGAACCTGAAGCGGGCCTGGACCACGTGCCCAACAGAACGTCTGACAAGGCTTCGTTAAACGGCAGCAGAGGCTCCTGTGGGCATGACTGCGGTTTGAAGACCTCAGTGAGGATGTTAGGCCTCACGGCCGCGACGGGGAGCTCAAGGTGTAAGGCCTTGGCAGCCCTCATCAGCACCACTGAATATGCAGCTCCCTCCACCGACTCCACAGAAGGAGGAGAGATAAAACCAGGGTTAGGAGAATCGTCCAGACCACTGGAATCCCCCAAATCACCTATCCAGTCCGGGTCATACTGGCACTCACGTGACAGAGGGTCCTCAGACCCCTACCAACCTTCCCCGTATTCTTCATCATCTCCATACTCGGAGTCAACGATGTAGACCGGCTCCTCGGGGTTCACAGGCCGACACAGGAGAACCGGCGCCGCGCGGGGGCGGCGTCGGGGGTAACCCCGATGGAATCGGCGCCGAACCAGCCGGCAGGCCAGCCGGCATCGACCCCGAAGGCCCTTGCGGCGCCGGGGTCGGAGCCGTCGGCGGCACCGGGCCCGGAGCACCCGATGGCGTCGAGCCAGGAACACCCGACCCGCCAGGGCCCTCAGACGGTAGCACTGTGCCCGAAGGCGCCGTAGGCCCCGTCGGAGAACTGAGCGCTCTCATGGCCATGAGGAACGCCTCAATCTCCTCAGGCGTCGCACCGTGCCCAGGGACCGGAGGGTATAGGGCAGGCCGCGCCGGCGACTCACGCGGAGCCGCGGAGTTGGGGTCACCCGAGCCCCCGGCCGCGTTGCGACGCGAGCGTCGGGGGGAGTCGGGGGTACGATGACGACGCCCCGACTTCTTGTGTTTCTTACCTGATGAGCCCGACGAATGGTGACGACTTCCGGAGCGCTCGGCGCGGCTCCGCGACCGCTCCCTCGAACGCTCCCTGGACCTCCGGCCGGACCGAGACCGTTCCCGACGCGGGGCCGACACCCGGAGATCAAGCAGCTTGCGGGACCGCTCCCGTCTAGCCTTGTTAGTGAGGGCCCGGCAGTCGACGCAGGCGTCCACGTCGTGGTCGGGGCCCAGGCACCGGAGACAGAGTCGGTGATGGTCCGTGACCGACATCGTGCGGTCACACCCGTCACAATTCTTGAAACCGGGCATCCTACCAGGCACAAAAAGAGTAATAGAGTTGAACAAAGTTGGTCAAAAGACCGGAGTACTGCTCTTCGGATCTGCGCTTGCTGGCGTGGAAAAAAGAAGAACTGACGTCAGCGCGCGGAGGCGGCGTCTATATACTCCAGCGACGTCATCACGGCGCACGACGACAGACGCGGAGCCGCAGGGGACGCCTGCAGACGACGCCTACCGACGCGCAGGGGTACTGCTACGCAAAAGTTTCCGGATCCAGACTGACGCCTGGGGATATTCTACGGTAAGGAATCTAACACTAACGTGTTTCTTTCAGATCGAGGATATTCGGAGAAGGGTTTGAATATGGCGGTCACTATGTCTTGTAATATTGATTGTGTAGTTTTACTAAAGGAGAAAGTGAAACACAGAAACGAACCTCATCATATAAGTAAGGTGAGGTTTGTAACAAAATGTTGCAGAGAAAATCAAAAAATATACAACGTTTTAAGGAAACATTGGGCTATTTTATCACTGGATATACCACAAAAATCCATTGATTACATATAAGAAAAATGACACACTTAAAAAGTTACTGAGTCCAAGTGATACTTTTAATTTACACAGAAGAACTCCCTGAATTGGATAAGGTAAAGCTCGTGGATATTTCAAATGTAATAACTGTGTTTGTTGTAAATTTATAAAAGACAAAACATCAACATTTGCCAACTATGATTGCACTAAGAATTTTAAAATTAAGGAATTGATTAGTTGTAATTCCACATATTGTGCTTACATCATTGAATGTATTTGTTTTTTGCAATATGTAGGATCTCCTATTTGGCCATTGAATGAGAGATGGATTGAGCATCTGATTTCATAAGAAATAAGGGCAATAGATCTCCAATTAGTAGACATGTCTTTGAAAAACATAGAGTTGTGGAAATTAGCCATTTTTCGCTATTAGGGTTTGATCATGTTCAGGAACATAATAGAGGAGGAGATCAAGAACATAGTCTACATTGTAAAGAGACCTGGTGGATGGACACTCTGAGGACTGTGGAGTAAGGCCTCAATACAGATAAGGAATTTCATACATTTTTATGCAGCAGATGACTTAGACCTGTGCAAATATTCATCAGGTTGAATACTTAAATATTTTCATGGACTAGTTTGGTATTTTCGATAGGACTAAATGGATTGTTAGTCATTTTTATCTATGCATAATGTGAATTTGGTATGTCGCTGTGAAACTGGCTCCGTGTGGCAATATAGTGCGCACTGAGGCACATTAAGTACAATGAAAGGGCTTTGAGTTTGCAGTAGATTTTGCAAAGTAATAGGAGTGTATTTGGCACATTTACCTGACTATATAAATGTTATTTCTTTATCATGATGCAGCTTATTTTTCATAGGAAGTTAGGTACAGTAGAAAATTAATTAATTTTGTGATGATGTGAGGTAATTAAAATTATGTTGTGACTGTAGGCACTAGGAAGGGATGTACTTTACAATACTTATGTCAGTATAAAGTAATTGACTCCGACCAGTATTGGTATCGGCCAGATTCAACAATTAAATATTTTTGTGGATAACTTTGATATTTCACATAGTGTAAATCTTCTATTTTTCTTTTACGTATAACTAGCAGCCCGTCCCGACGTTGTCCGGGTATGAATTGCTGCCGGCCAGTAGTATATTGTTTTGTAGGATTTTGTTTAGATATAATTTCTTATCTGTGACAGGCCTGTGAAACGCTCCGATTCACAGTGCACTGCTGATGCACTTAAGAGTGCGCGTTCAGTAGTGTGTGAACTCGAGTTTCCCTACTTTATTTTTCCTTGCAATATTATATAGCGCGAACTCGACAACATTGCATGAGCACAATTTACATTACAGAGGAACACATTAATTTGTAGTAGGCACGGGGAGACAAAGCGATTTGCCTGGAATCACAGGGTGTTGAGCTGATGCCGAGATTCAAACGTAGCTCCCCAGCTCTAAAGTTCGCAATTCTAGAACTTGTGGCGGAAGGTGTGTCTAAAAGTGTATGTCGGTGCTGGCTATCAATGAGAGAGACCTGTGCATTTTTCAAATGGGTGGTGAAAAAATATGAGTATGTTGGTGGAGATGTGGGCCGCCATGCCACAAATGTACTTACCGGGGGAGGGTAAACACCCATTATTCCGCAACTTTCTTTCCGCATACCATCACTCCGCATACTTTCATTACGAAAGTACCATGACTCCGCAATGCCATTATAACGCATGGCATTACATTTTATATGCTTTTACCACGCATACATTTACAACGAAATTCGTTGCAAATGCGTGAATGGTAAAAGCATGTTTTTTTAAAATGTTTGGATAAGGTCAGTATGGGTATAGGGGTATATGTTTTGGGGTACTGAGGTATATGTTTTGGGGTGTTTGGGTATTTTAAGGGTTCAGATATCGTTTTGGTTTATGGGGTACAGGGGTAGTTTTAGGGTTTAGGGATAGGTATGGGTTTTGGGGTACAGGGGTATTTTTAGAGTTCATGGCTAGGTTTGGGTTTTGGGGTACAGGGGTATTTTTAGGGTTCAGGGGTAGGTTTGGGTTTTGGGGTACAGGGGTATTTTCAGGGTTTAGGGCTAGGTTTGGGTTTTGGGGTACAGGGGTATTTTTAGGGTTCAGGGCTAGGTTTGGATTTTGGGGTAGAGGGGTATTTTAGGGTTCCGGGGTAGGTTTGGGTTTTGGGGTATAGGGTTATTTTTTAGGGTTCAGGGCTAGGTTTGGATTTTGGGGTGCAGGGGTATTTTTAGGGTTCAGGGGTAGGTTTGGGTTTTGGGGTGCAGGAGTATTTTAAGGGTTCAGGGCTAGGTTTGGGTTTTGGGGTACAGGGGTATTTTAGGCTTCAGATGAAGGTTTGGGTTTGGGGGACAGTGGTATTTTTAGGGTTCAGGGGTAGGTTTGGATCTGAGGTACAGGGGTATTTAGAGGTTTCAGGGCTAGGTTTGGGTTTTGGGGTACAGGGGTATTTTTAGGGTTTAGGGATAGGTTTGGGTTTTGGAGTACAGGGTATATTTACAGGGTTAAGATGGGTTAGTGTTTAAGGGTGTTGGGGTATTTTAAGGAGTAAGGGTGGGTTATGATTATGGAGTGCAGGGGTATTTAAAGAGAGCAGGGTGGGATTAGCACACGATATGAGACATGGCATGAAGGGTGGAACGTACCACACGCCCCCAGAGTTTGTCACGCCCACAGCACAACGCAGACAAGCCCACAAGGGACTACTTTGCTGACAGTGCTCTTTTACCTTTTAAATGTATATGGTGGGCGTCTGCACAGCCTATGTCCTTCTGCTGCAACTGCCCTTTCCAACGCTGTATTGGGTGTTGTGATTGGTGCTGTGGTTCCTGAGATTACCCGCCTCAAAGGTTTGGGCTTTCTCTTTATTATATTAGTATGGGTGTGATTTTGGGGTGTTGTAAAACTAGCTCTCTGTGGCAAAATAGTTTGACCTAAAGCATATCAAACTGATGACTGGGGTTCAGGACTGCATTGTCACAATGGAATAACAGTGTTTTTGAAAAGTCTGATTATTCGTTGATGACTTTGATATAATTTGCTGTGGTGGTTGGTATTAACGAGCAAAGCGGGCAACAAAAATGCCCTATCAGCATCGGGGAGGAGACAAAAGGAAGAGAATGAACACCATGGAGAAGCTTTAAAAGAAGTGCTCACTGCTTGGTGCTCCCCGTGAAACAATCTAAAATCTTTTTTTGTGCTCAAAGTCTTCCTGTACAAGTGCTAGCTGGGAAAGGACTATTCCTCGCCCTCGAGACACAAGCGAGGAGGGTGACATCGGCCTTGTGGGAGTGGCTGCATAAAGCGGTAGATAATGGATTTCAAATGGGGCGCTTAGGGAGTGGCCCAGGGCGCGGTCAGTAGAGCATTATTCAAAATAATGGGAAGGGGCAGGGCTTGTGCACATCTCAGGGGGTGGTAACAATTGCAGAACTCTTTTTGCCTCCGTGAATGAGGTTTTCTAATTGGATAAGGCAAGCTTGGGGGTGGGGGCTATGCATGAGTTTGGCAGCTCCTATTTTCGGGAGACTACACGTACCAGTTGTTGGAAAAAGAAAGGCCCCTGTAGCTGTGGTATCAAACGAGCGCACAGTAGGTTTATTTTTTCAAGTTAAAAAGTGCTGAATTGGGGGGTCGGGCTGCCATTAACTAAACGAACTGCTGAGTCTTCCTGCTTCCTGTAATTCTATATGTACTTAAAGACCAACCATGGCCCATTCAGGCGACAGAGCGTAATACAGGCACACATTATTCACCCTGTGATGAGGCTTGGTGCAGAAGAACAAGTTACTTACCTTCGGTAACGCATTATCTGGTAGAGACTCTATCTAGCTGTAGATTCCTTACCATTGAATTCCCCAGGCGTCAGGCTGGATCTGGAAACTTCTACTGAGCAACAACCTTTGTGCCCGACGTCGGATGGCTCCATTCAGCTCTGCGTGACATCGTTGGTGTTAGATCTGGGGGTCTCTAGTTGGCAATGGTATCCATCTTTGTCCAAATAGGGACCCTTACTTCTAAGTCAGGATAAGGGGATTACACTCCTTAATAACCCCTGCTCACCCCCTTGGTAGCTTGGCACAAGCAGACAGGCTTATCTCAGAGGCAGTGTGTTAAGCATTTGTGAATATACAGAGTAATACAGCCCGTTTTCTTTGCCACTCCAAACTGCTGTGCCAAAAACTTTAGGGGATACCTGCCACTGGATGCTGCCCCGAGCAGAGCGCTGCCACCACCACCACCTGGATGCTGCAACCGTGTCCCTCTGAGTGCCGCCATCACTATCTCACGCCAGGGGACTACATCCCCCAGCATCCTTTGCGGCAGCTTCGCCGCGCATCGCACTGCAAGAGTGAGCACCAGGAGGTGCTCATAAGGGGGCCAGGGCTCCCGCGGGGAAGGAGACAGTTTTCTTTGCCACTCCAAATTGCTGTGCCAAAATCTTTAGGGGATACCTGCCACTGGATGCTGCCCCGAGCAGAGCGCTGCCACCACCGCCATCTTGACGCTGCAACCGTGTCCCTCTGAGCGCCGCCATCACCATCTCACGCCAGGGGACTACATCCCCCAGCATCCCTTGCGGCAGCTTCGCCGCGCATCGCACCGTGAGAGTGAGCACCAGGAGGTGCTCATAAGTGGGACAGGGCTCCCTCAGCGAGGGACGCGTGCGGGCGTGCCGGGGCCAAGGGCGAGCCCATCTGCGCCCTTTAGTGGCCGGAAGAGGCCGGGCTGGGCCAGCTCTTTAACATCTTGACTGGAACCCAAGTAAGCTGGACACAGGGGGGGGCTTTTCCATCTTTGCTACAAGTGACTGTTTGGGGGGCAGGGCCGAGTTTAACGTAAATCATTTATCTTGCATCCACATATGCGGTATGAGCAAAGCTATACGCAAGGGGGGGGGCAGGACCAGGAGTAGTGGGGACTCTCGATGCCTTCCTCCTATGGGCCGAATCCGTGCTAATGCACAAGATCGAACTTACAGAACGGAGGCTGTCATTAGATCCATCTCACCCATTTGCAGGACATGCCCCAGTGCAAGAGGTATCAGCCAACTCAGCCTTGAGTCCCCAGTCTACTACAGGGATAGCAGCTAGTCCACAGCTGGGTATTCTTCACCCTTCCCCAGTGGCCAATATGTCTTGTTTGACCTCACCCCCCACTTCTAATATGCGCACTAGGCAGCAAAAGTTGTCACAAGCCCCTAAAGGAAGTGACCAACCTAAGAAAAGGAAAGCTCGAAGTGCCCCTAAAGCTAGCCATCAAGTTTCAAAGCAGGCAAAGAGTAGTAAAAATGTATCATCTGGGACGAGCGGGTCCAAAGTTCCCCCGATCGAAACTGATCATACTAAGGGGGGTACTGCTAGCTCTGCACAATCTACACTGGTGATCGGACATTCTGATCCCCTGAAGGCTGATGATGACGTTCTTCTAAAACAACTGGTAGGAACGCTTTCAGCACTAATCAGTCCGGTTATGTCCAAACTTGAAGCTATTGATCAGAGACTGATTTAGATTGAACAGTATATATTAAAAGATCAATCTGCTTGTTCTGGGAGTAGACAGACTAAGGATACAATTATTGGTCAGGAGAGGAATACACCTAGATCTTTAATTCACAATATGTCCCTCCTATCCACTTCCAATGTAATTCCCTTAAACCAATCCACATCACACGCACCGATTGTTAGGGAAGGGCCAAAGGGTCCAGTAGAGAGATTACAGGGTTTGGGAGGGGCCTTGCCGGTGGATGTTTCCTTACACGTCCCACTAGAGGCAACACCACATACCAAGAACTTTGGTCCTCAATAAAGAACGAGACCCTCCATTTTTTGAATACTGAAACAGGGCTTGGGAATCATATTTTTGAAGAATTTAAGATGGTGAGAAGGGTGGCATAGGTAGGTCACTCTGACAAAGGTTCAGATGGCGACTGCGTAGTCTTAAGCTTCAGGTCACCTAAAATGGTCTAGTGTATTTTGGATCAGGCAGCTTCTTTTAGAGTTAGCCCAGAGGTCATTAGTGTTCTTCCGTTGGGATATTTCTATCAACCCGGTACAAACTTCAGGGTAGCAATGCAAATGTCCTCCTCGAATACGCATGTGTTTAGTAACCATGTTGTATCGACCTCTAACAGATTTGAGGCACTTAGCACATTGGAGGAAAACGATTGAAAGTTCACAAAAACTAGTATTACTACCCATGGGGAATTGGCAACTAAGGGTGCAGGAGACCATAGATTTATAACAGAGAGCCAGAGCCAAGTGGGCCTTCTGACAATAACAACAAATCAGAGGGCTTAAACAACTGGGAAGATCAATCAGGGAGGGATGATAGTTTACGTGAGGCTACAACCAATGCTGAGTGTTTAGTGCCGGTCAAACCTGTTTCCAGTGCAATACTCGGTGATTACCGGCTTCATCACAGTAGTATTCATAGTTTAAATCCCCCACAATTGTCTTTGGTCTCATGGAACATCGCTGGGTTAAAAAGTAAACTATCATCACTCGATTGGCAATCCTTTATTGATAAAAATGATGTCTTAATCATCCAGGAATCTTGGTCTGTGGACCCGGTGTTTAGGCAAGGCTATCTAAACTTCTCAAAGCCTGCCACTCCTGGCAAGCGGGGTAGACCGATGGGTGGGCCTATCCATCTGGGTGAGGGAGGACGACAGATATAACGTTAAACAGATGGATTCTGAGAGCAGTGATATTTTAATAATCAAAATTCAAATCCTGGGGAACAAGGACCTCTTTATTTTTAACATCCATGAAAGAGGGAAGCCTGGTGGCAAAGCTTTGGATATTGTTGCCCTGCATGACTCTTACCTTGATATTGTTGCCCTGCATGACTCTTACCGGATCAGTGAATGTATTAGTAGCAGGAGATTTCAATTTCTGCTTTGAACCTCTAGATAGCAATGAGGAAGAACTTGCTCTAGAGGAAGGTCTTTCTTGGGACATTCCCCAATTATCCCTATCTCCTATTAAAAAGTGGACTGAGGCTGCGTTGCAGCTCAAAGTACTATGCCTAGAACATGAGTTAAGGGCAGTGAATGGGAGAACGAAATCTGATAAGCAGGGTGCTCCCACTTTTAACAACGGAATGTGTAGTAGTCGCATAGACTACATACTTTTAAATAAGAAACACTGGTCCCTTCTCAAGGATATGGCTGTCATGTAAAGGGTGGAAAGTGACCATAATCCTCTTGTATTTTCTCTTTATCTGTTAGGAAGTTATGCCCCAGAAGTCTGTCCTGTAGGTACCGAAATACAGCTCGCCAACGATACCAGGAGAGTAAAATGTTCGAACTGCCTTAATAAGGAGGTCCAATTAGTTGCCATAAATAAGTAAGCTTGTTTCTGAGGCAACAGTTGATCTCCAAAATTGTCTCACGCAGCAGGGAAGGGTGTCTAAAGCTACTTATATCCACACTAAACTTTTTATTAAGCTTAAGGGCTTTTTTACAACTAATGTGCAGAATTTTAAGAACCACGCCAAACCAGGGGTGGAAACATGGTATGGGAAATCCTGCAGGGAAGCATACAAAGAATTAGCTAGGGCAATAAGAACTAAAAACAGGGATAGGATCAAAGAGGTGAGGGTGAAATACAAGAAGGTGCAATACAAGGCAAAAAGAGCATGGGACGAGCAGTATTAGTCTGAGTTGTACCATGCTAGTAAAGACAGGAATATGGTTGGATTTTGGAATTTGGTTAAATGGGGCAAGGAGGTGCCCAGTGAACCACCTTCCAATCATGTAGCTCCTGAGTCGTGGGTAACATACTTCTCGACCCAATTTGCCTTCCCCCCTCGAGATTTTGAGCTGTCTGTTGGTCTTCCTAATATTCCTGTAGACACTCCACCCTTATACTTCACTAAGCAGGAGGTTGAAATTGCACTTAACACGTTCCCGAGTGGTAGAGCGCCCGGGTTAGACTGTGTACCAGCCGACCTGTTCCTACACGATAAGGAAGTATGGGTGACTTACATTCAGTCCCTGGCGAATGCCATTGCAAAAGGCTCCCCTTTACCTGATTCATGGAAGGGTGTCGAGTTTATCCCGATTTTTAAAAAGGGGGATCGCTCAGATCCCGGTAACTACAGGCCCATAAGTTTAATTGATTGTATCCAGAAGGTGACTGTGAGGCTCGTGTTAAGCAGGATCCAAGGCTGGATCGACGAGGTCGATATTCTGTATCCATTACAGGCCGGGTTCCGCTCTCACACGATCACTATTGATCAGGTTTTTAGATTTGTTTAAATTTACTGGCGTGTGGTAATCCTTAGAGGTGGGACATTGTATGCCGCTTTTGTAGATCTTAAGTCGGCATTCAACCTAGTGCCACGTGCCAAGATGTGGGTGTTTTTGCGGAACAGAGTATGCCACTTGACCTATTGGCCTTCTTAATTAAACTTCACGAGGCAAATTTTGCACAAGTCCATTGGAGCCAGCAAGGGAGAGTAACCAAGAGGTTTCCGATTGCCAGAGGGGTCCGTCAAGGGTGTGTACTCACACCAACACGCTTTTCTTTGTACATCAACAGGGCGATCCAGTATTTTGTGAATCACCCTACTGACGCCCCCACACTTGATGGTAGGGAGATCCCTCTGCTAATGTTTGCAGATGACACCCTGTTAATCTCTAAAACGCAACAAGGTCTCCAGAGGACGATCGCGAGATTTGAGGTGTTCTGCAAGGACCATGGCATCATTGTCAATGTGAACAAGACAAAGTTCATGGTGTTACATAAACATAAGTCTGTAAGAGGAAGGGTGGTTATGAACGAAGCCACGTTAGAGCAGACCCAAGTTTTTTCCTACCTCGGTATAACCCTAGGTTCCAAAATAGACTGGAAACCTCATACGGACTACCTGGCCCTTAAACATTCACAATTAGCTGGCGCCTTACTTAAAGAACAGCGCCACTCACTCACAAAACCAATTTCCCCTGTGCTTAAAATCTACAACACAAAAATTAGGACGTCGGTCCTGTATGGGGCCAAACTTTGGGGGTTTAGTAATCTAGAGGCACTGACGATTTCCCAAAACAAGTTTATGAGGGGATTAACTGGCCTCCCCCAACCTATGCCACTACTGCCCCTCTACTATGATCTAGGATGTCAACACATAGAGGATGTGGCACGTTTTTGACCTGTGGCCTACTGGAGGAGGCTGTGGGTCATCCCCGAGCTCTCCCAGTACGCCCAGGCCTTTCTTGAGGTTAGAGATGCCGATAGTGCGTGCAAAATTCCATGGTTTAAAGAGGTTAAGGCTACCTACAATGCAATGGGTCTACTTTCTCTCTGGCAAAACCCCGCAGCCAATGTCTTTCCCCCGAGGAAGATGCTTAAAGAGCTATACTGGAACATGGTCTCTATGAAACGTTTCAGGATTTTAACCAGTCCTTCACTATCAAGAGATTTCCTGGAGACAAAACAGGATAATGTTTATGAAGTGAACTGGGATTTTATTACGCTTCCTTGTGATAGGAGACGGTACAACCAATTTAGGGTGGGTACGCTCCCAGTAAATTCATTTACCAGTAAATGGTGCGCCATGGCTAGCACGAGTTGTCCATTCTGTCCGTCTCAGCCGGAGACTATAGCACACATCTTATTTATTTGCCCAGTGTACAAAATTGCTAGGCACACATGGCTGAAGCCTATTTGCTTGTTGAATGGTATCAAAACGGGCAAAGAGGCGTTAAGGATATTAAAAACCGACTGTAGGCTTTTTAATGTAATTATAAACCTAGTCATCTTATTTCTGTGGTACAAATGGTTTTATGGGTCTGGGGTTTTCTTTTAGCTTTTATAAATAGTTCTTATCTTTGTCTCTTAACCTACATTATTGTGTACATGGATGAAGTGACTTGCGAATTAATTCTCCTACTGTGTGGCTTTGATAATATTAAGAGAAAGGAGCGATCATTTTTTTAATGTATTGTCTTTTATAATATGTGTATCGAAATAAAGACTTTTATGATAAAAACACTTCAGATGGACACAACACAGGTTTTATAAAAATAAGTATTCTTTATATAGACTTAACACAAGACCACAAACCACAAAAATCCACAATAGTACACTTAAGATTGCTTAAAAGATGATTAAAGTTGCATAGTTCAAGTTGATGCTAGATGCGACAAAGTACTCAACAAAGTGCCTGGATGCTTAACGCAAAGTAAACAAAAAGGCTCGCAGAAGGGGAGATGCGTCGGTTCCTTTACCCGGGGGAACGGTTGCGTCCTTCCTCAATACTTGAGCAGAGTGGGGGACTCGTCGTGAGCCTTACCGGTGCGGAGGTGATGCGTAGATTCTCGGCCTGCGGGCCCGTTGCGGTGCACAAGATGGCGCCTTGATGCGATGCGATGATCCGGTTGCGATGCGAGACGATGGCGCCCTTGATGCGGCGATGCGATGATGATGCAATGACACCCTGGCAGCCTTGCGACGACTCTGTACTTTGGAGCTGCGACAGGCCCTGCGACACGCTTCTCCAGTGATGCGATAGCCACTCTCTTGATGGCATCATGCTTCTCCTGTGATGCAACAACAGGCAGCTTAGATGAACACACGCTTCCAGGGAGATGGGGCGAAGGCTCGCTTCTCCGGCGATGTGACGATTTCAGCTGCGGTGGCGACACGCTTCTTCTTGATGCGTCGCGCTTCCCGCTCCCAGTGGCACGCAAGTGTCTGGAATCAGAATTCCCAGCAAGGAAATTCAGGGGAAGCTGGAGTCTTTGTCCCTGAGACTTCACACTTCAGCAGGAGGCATGCACAGTTCAAGCTTTGGAGAATATTCTGTAGATGAAAGTCTTTTACAAAGTTCCTTCTCCTTTCCCTTGGCAATGAAACAACCACTGCAGGCCAACCCAGCAAACAGCACACTGGCGGAGGGGTAGTCCAACTCCTGCAGCTACTTTGGTTCTTCTCCTTGGCAGAAAGGTTTCTTGTTCCAGAAGTGATCTAATTTCTTGGGATCAGGGTCCCAATATTTATACCCCAAAATCCTTTGTTCTCTCAAGGCAGAGAGGCATCTGCCTAATCCAAACCAGTTCCTGAGCACTTTGTTTACATGACTCTCTTCTTCCTTTCAATGTGCAGTGCAGAGACATCAGCCACCCCATATGAGGTGTAGCCAGCACAGGGGAGGGAAGATACAGCTCTGGAGCACTCTGTTGACATGATTCCTCCTCTCCTTTCACAGTGCAGGGCAGAGACATCAGACAAGCCACAGGGAGTGGAGCCAGCATTGTAGAGGGAAGGTCCAGCCCTATTCTGGTCCCAGGTGCAACTCCTCCCTCCCATCTAGATGCAGATCTCTCTATTCACCACTGGGCTGCCCCAGCCTGTCTCCTGGAATCCCCCAGCCCTGTCACTCACAAACCCAGTCAAGGAATACACAAGCCAGCAGAGGCAGGCCTGGATAGTTAGGCAAGAAAATACCTACTTTCTAAAAGTGGAATTTTCAAACACAGAATATTAAAACCAACTTTACCAAAAGATGTATTTTATTATTCTGAGTTCAGGCATACTAAATTCGAATTTCTACCATGTTCCCCGAGTCAGTTAGGATTATAAGAATGTAATAATCTAACTGCCCATTATGGCATATGGAGAACAGATAGCCTCCAATAGTGAAAAACGAAAATGGCTGTAATTCACTATTAGGACATGCAACACACATCAGAGCATGTCCTACCTTATACTTACAATGCACCCTGCCCTTGGGCCTACCATAGGGATGTCTAATATGAAGCAAAGGGAAGGTTTAGGGACTGGCACGTGGGTGCACTTGGCCAAGTCAGTGCTAGACTGCAAACAGGCCTTGCAATGGCAGGCCTGAGACACATTTTACAAGCTGCTTCTGTGGGTGGCACAACCAGTGCTGGACGCTAACCAGCAGCATTTGATTTACAAGCCCTGGGCACATATGGTGCACTGTACTAGGAGCTGACAGTAAATCAAATAACCCAATCATGGAATAACCAATCAATGCATCAATTTAACAAAGGGAGCACTTGCACTGTGGCACTGATTAGCAGTGGCACAGTGCCCAAAACATATAACCAGCAAAAATATATCAAAACAGAGGAGGCAATCCATCAAAAATGGGAGGGAGACTCTAACAGTTGGCATCAGTAGCGTCGGTTATGACATCGCAGTGCTTACATTGGCGCCACCCAGGCGCACGGACATCAGTACTTTTTCCACGCCAGAAGCGCAGACCCACGAAGTGACTGACGAAAACGTGTGCAAAACTAGGGCCCTGAAAGGAGAGAAACCCTAGACCTACAGCATCAGTCTGCATAGTGGGGAAGCATGGGTGGGGCTGTAAGGAATCTGCAGCTAGATAGTGTCTCTACCAGATAATGCGTTACTGAAGGTAAGTAACTTGTTCATCTGATAGGGACTTCTAGCTGCAGATTCCTTACCTTTGAATCAGATACCCAAGCCCTACCGTCCCGGCGGTGGGTTGCCGACTCATGAGCTAGACTAAAAAGTCTTGAAGAACTGAGGTGGCACAGTGCCCCTCCCTGCGCTCTTGACCATCAAGGCAATAATGTTTTGCGAAGGTGTGCAATGATGCCCATGTCGCTGCCTGACAGATGTCTTGAACTGGGCCACCCCATGCCAAGGCCGTAGTTGCAGCCTTTTCCCTGGTGGAATGGGCCCTCAATCCCTCAGGGGGCTGCCTCTTTGCCAAGGCATAGCAGATTTTATTGCAGAAAACAACCCAGCAAGAGATGGTTCTTTTCTGCACTGCCTTTCCCGTCTTTGCTCCCACATACCCCACAAAGAGTTGGTCGTGCACCCGGAACTCTTTTGTGCGGTCACGGTAGAACAACACGCTCTTTTTCGGTCAAGTCGGTGGAGACATTCCTCCTATTTAGAGGGATGTGGAGAAGCAAAGAAGGTGGGCAAAGTGATGGACTGACCCAGATGGAATGGGGTCAGAACCTTTGTTCACCCCCGTGCCAGGACACTCCAGAGTATTTGTGCAAGCTCGTTACAAGCTCTTTATAACATAACATACAAGCTCTTTATAACAAAATGATACCCTGGTGCAAAGCACCACCTTGTCCGGAAAAGACATGAGATAAGAAGGCGAGCTGAATAACGCCTGCAATTCACTCACCCTCCGAGCTGAAGTAATCGCTACTAAGAAGGCTGTTTTGATGATCAACAGCTGTAGGGGACACTTGTGCAAAGGCTGGAAAGGAGCACACATCAGATAAGTGTAGACCAACTTAAGGTCCCATTGTGGCATAACAAAGGATAAAGGTGGAAATAAATGGACCAACCCTTTCAGAAATCTGATGTAGCAGCCACAAAAAAGCAGACGGAGAAGAAAGGTAACCCTTGAGAATTCCCAAAGCAGAGCCCTACTGGGCAAGGGTTAGAATGGACAAAAGGACAGTAGAAAGAGGATCAGAAAGAGGGTCAAAAGAACTTTCTGTACAGTATAATACAAATTTCCGCCAACGGCAGGTGTATACCGACTTATTGGAGGGCCGACTGGCTGCCAGAATAACATTGCAGACTTCGGGAGGAAGGTCAAAGGCCATCAACTGCCGCCGCTCAATCTCCATGCACGGAGAAGCAGAGTTGACAGGTTCGGGTGGAGAACCCTGGCCTGCTGCTGCAACAGAAGATCCTCCCGAAGGGGCAGCCTGATTGGAGGATCAAAACTCATGCTCAGAAACTCTGGATACCAGACTCTCCTTGCCCAGTCCGGCACCACAAGGATGACTTGGGCCCGGTCACTCCTGATCTTCTTCAAAACTCTGGGCAGGAGTGGTATGGGCGGGAAGACGTGCAACAGGCCTGTGCTCCACTCGCGACAAAACGCGTCACTGAGCAAAAGCCACCTTGAAACTCCAGCAGGCAGTACAGCTGACATTGCAGGTTCTATCCGGTGGCGACCATATCTAACCAAGGTTACGCGTTGACCATGTCTAAACTGGCTGTAACGAACCCTGTAATGTTTGGTTTCAAACATGTTGGAATCATACCTCCCACTCCCTTTTGATTCCATGCACTGTAAAGCTCCTCCGGGAGGCCCTCAGTGCTCCTGGTACCAGTTTTCCAGAACCAGACAGAAAGCTAGGGCTGCTGCCGACCAGAGTCATGTTTCGCCCTGCTGATGCTAAGCCAAGCTCGAGCAGGGGAAGGCAGAACAATAGAAATCCTGTCAAAGGGAGGTGTGACCATCTCCTAGACAGGGTTTAGTGTAAGGGGGCAGGATGGTAGCACTTGCCAGCACCACTGAGACTGTTTGAAGGGCACTCTTGGAGTCCTCCTTGCATACTCCAGTTCAAACCAGCTTAGGAAGCCATTGGCTCCCGCTCTGGCGCGAAACTAGACAGAGGACATGGAAATATCCTCCCCACTCTCCGGCCCCTCCTCTGGGAAGGACCCCTAAATTGTCCCAACGCTTTATTTAGGGTATTTAAGGGCTTACCTGTGGGTGGGTCTCTAGATTCGTCGTGGGACAAGATTCAGATCAGACACCTGACATCTGACATCTTCGACCGTCGGGCACTCTGGACTTCGCTGGACTTTGCGCTGGGCACCGAGACTGCAACTGGGAAGACTCCAGCTGATCCTGGTCTTGTTGTCCTGCTCGTCTACTGAAACGTCTGTGTCTGTGCTCCATACAGAATCCTTCTAAGACCTGTGGACATCCAAGACACCTGAAGGAATCTCCCTTGAAGTAAAGGAGTCACTTCCCTGTATATGCAGGCACCGCAAGAAAGCTGACTGGTCTGCTGATCCTAGGCTCCCACAGACTCCGTAAGGCTCAGCAACACAGGTGGGGATTCAACTGCATCTTCTCACCGAGTTTGATGCCAGTATCCCTCGTCAGAAACGCAGGAACCGAACCCCTGTGCATCAAATTGACTTGCCGTTGCCAAGGCTTGTTGGCTCTCTTCACCAGAGATCTTCGGGCTCCAAGAAGTTCCAGCCACAAGCACCTCTCTCGACCAAGAACTTAATCCTTACCGCATCTCTTGCACCGTGAGCCTGCATCTTTGGTGTGCTAATCGAGGTACTCTTCGGACTCCTGTTCCTATGGCCTGTGGGTTCTCTTGAGGGTCTTCCTTGACTCCAGTGGGTTCCCCTGACTGCTCGGGCCTACTCTGACTCCCCTGCTTGTGATGAGTCACTCAGACCTTACTGGTATCGAAACTGCACCTTTTTTGCTTGCCACGTTCTTTGCAGTTGCCAAAGCAAGGGAGCCCCCAGTACATGAGATCATACTTCCAACGGATGTATGACCTTACAACGCATGCTTTTACCACGCATGCTGTTACAACGCAAGTATTACAACGAAAACCTTTACAACGCATTACACTTGGGGGTGCTGGATAGTGAATAGTTTAATTTACTATTCCAACTCCAGTCCCCGTGGACACTAGGGAAGGTGTTGGATAGTAAAATAAAACTATTCATTATCCTAGAGTGCCCCCCAGTGTAATGCGTTGTAATGGTTTTCGTTGTAATACATGCGTTGTAACAGCACTGCGTGGTAAAAGTTGCGTTGTAAAGGTTGCAAATTCTTCCAACACTGGAATCAATGTTGGGGTATGATTACAACATGTCGTTTTCCTTGGTGTCTGTATCCTGGTTCTTGGGGTATCCATGGGTGGGGTGACTCTCCAACCTTCTGTCTTCCACAGAGTTTCTTTAAGGTCCACTGGGAGGGTCCTTTTTCTTAAAAACTGCAACCACGACTTGCCTGTTGACTTCTAGTGGACACGAAGCTCTATTTCCACTCTGCACACAGCCTCCATGGGGTTTCTGGGTACTTACCTTTGGTGGTTCCTGGTGTTCGTAGCTCCTCTGACTCTCTTGGTCCAAGTTCCGACTTTTGTTGCAGTTCACATTCCATTTTTTCAGTATACGATTTGGTCTCTCCCCGGAGACCACTGTATTTTGTGCTTACTTACCTATTGGAATTGAAGCATTATTGTGTATATGTGTTTATATCTCCAGGTAGGAGAGATACCAATGTGTTTGTGAGCTCAGGGGCCTGGCCACGTCAATTGGACCTTGAAACTAAAATGCTTGCCTGCAAGACAGTAAAGACAAGAGAACCCAACGGAAGCAGGGATGGTTTTTGCCAACTTTATTATACATCCATATGTGCAGGAGAATGGGAAAATGGTTGCTCAGGGAATGATTTTGCATCTGTGGTGGATTGTCACTCTTTTTTTTAGGTCATGACGTCCTTTACCTGATGAAGTGCGCTGATGCCACAAAAGCTGGTGTTGTTTAGTAGGTCGCTTTCACTTTTGCCCTGCAGCATGGCTGTGGCATATTCCAGGAAGCCAGCTGCGCAAGCTGGCAGGAATTTGGCAGCCCCATTGAAGCAAACCACCCGGGACTCAATATGGAGAATGGGGGGGGCGTGGAAAAAGTTAACACGGACAACAGAAGGGGCGGGAACAAAGTTAACATGGACAACGGGAGGGGGGCAGTGAAAAAGTTAACGGACAACTGGAGGGGTGGAAAAAAGTTAACACGGACAATGGGAGGGGGCGGGAACAAAGTTAACACGGACGACGGAAGGGGGCAGGAAAAAAGTTAACACGGACAATGGTAGGGGGAGGGAAAAAAGGTAATATGGACAAGGAGGGGGAGGGAACAAAGTTAACATGGACAATGGGAGGGGACGGGAACAAAGTTAACACGGACAACGGGAGGGGGCGGGAACAAAGTTAACACAGCAACAAAGTAAGTTAACACTGACAACGGATGTGGGACTAAAGGCAACACAATCTACGGCGGGAGGGGGGTGGCAACAAAGTCAACACAGATGGCCTCCATCATAGCAGCAGATGCTCAGAACAGGAAAGAAGAGGCAAAAGAAAACAAGCATTTGCAATGCAATAGGACTCGCATTTACACAAGATCTATTGCATTGGAAACGGGATTGCGGGTGGGAGAGAATACACGAACGGCAGTGTGGGGGGCGTGGGGGGCGAGAAGTCCAGGACTGCGGGAGGGGGGGGAGGCATGGGAAGAAAATTGTTTTTGCAGTAAAGGGGCCAGTAGCCATGGAAGGATACAAATGACAACATGGCCGTTATGAGGAGGGACTAACAAGCCTAAACCTAATCAGAAGGCAACATTTTGGACCTAAGCCAATGAAAAAGATGGACGGAGAGTGGGCGGAACTTCCACCCATACTGAATACTGCATGCCTCGCAAAGCAAACAACGCATGCGCGCTGCCGCTATAGGCTCGACCTAACAATGGTGGTGGTGATGACCAGAAGAAGCATTGTTCCCTAAATTTTCCTCTAGTGGTGGGTCCACAAACTCCCCTCGTAAAAGACCTTGGTGATACCTTTGTAAGGTGAAAGGTCACAGAGCCCAGGATGCCAATTGCTCTAAAGCTAGCACCAATGAAACTACTACTGCTGCCCCTAAGGCAAATAGTGCCCCTACCACCAGTACAAGTGGTAGTATGAACACAATGCCAGGGGGAGACCAAACCATATACTAAAATAGTGGGGTGCGAACAACGACTCAAGTCAAGACTCTACCCAGAAGATACAGAAGTGCTGGGGACCCAAGGAGCCACCCGAGCTAAGTACCCAGGTACCCCAAGGAGGCTGTGTAAATAGTAGAAATATGGCTGCATGCTCAATTCAAGTAAATGGGTAAGTGGCGGTTGCAATTTTAGAATCAATCATTTTTATTATGTGGCATGAAATCGAAGTTACGGCTCAACTGCCTAAATCCACCGGCCGGCAGAGCATAGTGACATGGCCAGCACACAGCGTACAGGTCTACAACCCGGAGGGCGACCCCGCTTGGAGACGTTTCAGACCATAGCTTTCATGGCAGGCAACTACAAAGATACCACTTTTAAAAGAAAAGAGAACAAGGAAACAGACAAACACCCACACACTCCACCCCCCAAAACCGCCCCCCTCCAACCGCCTCCGCATCAGTCTCCACATTTCTATCCTACTCTCCCATGGCCACTCGTCCTCTCACACATTCCTTCAGGCCACAGGTGTGGCCCCTATAGGCTCCAGCCGTATAAGCCGTAGAATTTGCAGATATTTTGGGCAAGTGATCTCTCTCATTTCCTTGGAAAGGAGCCGCAGAAATGGACCCCACAACTTAACATAGTCAGCCCCCTACCCATCCATGTTAAGTGAGAGGTGTTCCATTGTGAGGATATGCCAAAGTCTCCGAATCCAATCGCGGGCATCGGGTACAGCCCGAGAGCCCTCCTGCGCTTAAAGCAAAGCCAAGGCAATCTGTTTACCTCTCAGGGAGCGCAGCGGGAAGTATTTGGAATGGGGGAGTCCTAACAGTGTGTGCTCAGGGGATCGGGCAGTGTAGTTTGGAATGCGTCAGCAATATCATCAAGAACTTCAACCCAATATCGCTCAAATTTTGGGCAACACCACAACAAATGCATCAGAGTGTAAGGAAGGCCACACCCCTGCCAGCAGAGGCCTGACTTTGTACAATTCCAGGATTTGATGCGCGCTGACGTATAGCACCAATAAGCGACTACCTTATAGGCAGGTTCCGTCCCGCAGTATTAGAGGCCATGTGATTAGCACAATAGAAAATATGTTCCCATTCTTTAGCCGTCGAAGGCCGACCCAGTTCAGTCTCCCAGTGAACCTGCGCCTTCGAACGCTGCTTCGTGGGGTGTTTCAAAATCATCGCGTACAGTTCAGATATGAGCTTACGGTCATCCTTCTTGCAAACCAGCCATTTTTTGAAAGAGGTTAAGGGGCGGTACATCAGGGCAAAATTGCTGGGCTGCGTTACCCTATGCGCCAGTTCCGATAATATTGGAAAGCATCTGACTCCGGTAAGTTAAAATATTCCATGCGTAGTTGGGGGAAGGGGACCAAGCCATCTAGATCAAAGTGGGAACCCACTCTCTTACAACCTTCCTTGCTCCAGCGATGGAAGACGGGGGATGCACATCCCGGTGGAAACTCGGGATTATCTACGATAGGGGTCATAGGGGAGGGAAACGTGCTCCAGCCCCTGTATAACGCTAATTAGTCCCATGCCTTGAGATTTGGCGAACGCGAGTAGAGAACCCATGCCCTGTGCTTGCGCGGAAGCCACAGTTCCCGCCAAATATTGCAGCCAGCCACTGTCTGATCCATAAAGTTCTAGTGCTTGCTGGACAAGGGCCTATTCCACTCCGTGACATATCGAAGGCAAGTCGCTTGATAATAAGCACTCAATAGGGGGAAGCCCAAACCCTCCCATCGCCTTCGGCGCCGTAATAAGAGTCAGCGCGAGCCTCGGACTCTTGTTGCTCCACAGGAATTTATTAAGGAGCCCTTGCAGCTTCCGGAGGACACCCGGGGAGGACTCCGCGGGAGCATCTGGAACAGAGAGAGGATGCGTGGCAGCACAGTCATCTTCACCGCCGCCAACCTCCCATACCAAGCCAAGTTAAGGCGGGATCAATCGGAGAGCGCTTTAGTAGTTTGGTCCACTAATAGTCTATAATTGAGGGAGACCGTTTTTGTAATAGAGTAAGTCAACCGAATACCCAGGTCTGTAATGTCGGAGTGCACCCACTGAAAGGCAAAATCCTTCTGGATATCCCGGACTTCAGCTTCAGGGATTCGAATATTCAGATTTTGCGATTTCGAGAAATTCACCTAAAACCCAGCCACCCTCCCAAATTCAAGAAGTTCTGGCGCAAGGTAACGTAAAGTGGAGTGGGGTTGAGTCAGCGAGAGAATAACTTCGTCTGTATAAAGACTGATTTTGTGGGTGTCAGCTCCAAATTTAATTCCCGTTATATCCGGGTTGGAACAAATGCGCTGGGCAAAAGACTCCATATAGAGCGCAAAGAGTAACGGAGACAAGGGACACCCTTGCCTCGTCCCTCTGGAAATGGGGGAAAGGGTAGATCTACACCCGTTCACCCTCACCACCGCTTTAGGAGCCGCGTAGAGACATTGTACCCAGAGAACAAAGTTATCTCCGACACTATAGGCCCGCAAAAACCTTGAATAGATAGTCTCAGTCTACCCGGTCAAAGGCCTATTCTGCGTCGATGGAGAGAAGAAAGGCCTGAGCTCGAGAACGGTGTACCAGGTCTATAAGGTGAAGGATCCGTTTAGTGTTGTCCCCTCCCTGCCGCGTCGGGATAAATCCAGATTGGTCTGGATCAATGATATTGTCCATCAGAGGGCTAAGCCACGCAGCTAAAATGCTTGCGAAAATCGGCCGATAGGAACTACAGTCTTTCCCTGGCTTAAGGATGACCATAATTAAGTCAAGAAAGGAGTTGAAGAGGCGCGTTGAAAGAGGAGCCAGCTCCACACATTAAGTTTTAAAAAACAGCACTGAGAAGCCGCCCGGTCCCGGAGATTTGGCAAGCTTTAATTGCGCTATCACTGAAATGACCTCCTCTATGCGTATGGCAGCGTCCTAAGCGTCTATGGACGCCTGAACCAGCGGCTTCATATTACGGGAGTCAAGGTACTCTATCTTCCCTCCCGGGCTTGACGTCTCCCCACAATACAGGCACCGATAGAAGTGGTGGAAAGAATCTACGATAAGGGCATCCATAGAGTGCTCAACCACCTGCAAATCCCTAATAGACTGGACAGCTGCGAGTAGTGCCCGTGCCCGCAGTCTATGGGCCAATATCCGTCCCCCTTTGTCCCCACTAAGATAGAATTTATGCCGTAAGCGCAAGAGGGCATGTTCCGCTCTGTCTACGTCCAAGTGCTTTAGCATGCGCCGCTTTGTTTCCAGCTCCCTCCAAACTCGCGGGCCCCCTTCCGCTTGTGCACTGCCTTCAAGGCTCCCACCTCCCTTTCTAATTCCGCGCACTTCGCTTTGTGCAGTCACGCAAACAATGCCGCCACCGCAATGAACTCTCCCCTCACCACTAACTTCAAGGCTTCCCATACCGCTGCCAAGTGTGTATCCCCCTGGTCATTTTCTGCAAGATAATTAGTGATCGTATCCCGTATCCGGGACACAACCAATTCCGAATGGAGCAGGGAATCCCGGAGACGCCAGCCAGGGGACGGTGGGCGTCCACCACAGAAGGAAAGCTTCAACGAGATAAGGGCATGGTCTGAGAGGGAGCGCGGCGTAATCTGAGCCTCAGATAAGTAGGACATGAGAGGGGTCATAGCTAAAAATTGGTCAAGTCGGGCATAGGTTTTGTGCGCTGCAGAGTAGTAGGTGTAGTCGCACTCAGTAGGGTATTGGACACGCCACACATCATACAATCCACCATCAGTCAGCCATAGCCTATCTCCCTGCGACAGCGCCCCCGACTGGTGCGATCGCTGTTCAGACCTGTCCATATCAGAATCCATCACCACATTTAGGTCTCCACCCACAAGGATCGAGGCGTCCGGAGATGCCAGACCCTCGGAAAGAGCCACCCGCAGGAAGGATTCTTGTTGCTCGTTCGGGCATATAATGACCCTGGGGTAAGCTGCGCATCCCCCCACTGGACCCTGACCGCCAGAAACCTACCCTTAATATCAGCCACTTGGGAAAGCACTTAACAATGTGCATTTTCACTAAAAAGGATTTCCACTCCATGCTTCTTAGCCGGACCTGAGGACCAAAGTTGCAAGGGGAAGCCCTTGTCCCTCATCCGCTTCGTATCTTTAGAAAGAAGATGAGTCTCCTGCAGCAGACACACATCGCCCCCCACATTCTCCAGGAGAGAGAGAATGGCTGCCCGCTTGACTGGGCTATTCAATCCCCTGGCATTCCAACTCACAATCTTTAGATCCCTACCCATAGTGCCAACGGAGTGAGTAGCATGAAAAGAGACATAACGCTGCCACCATAAACCATACAACTGCCATGTCCGGCCGAAGACTGATGCAGAGCCCCAGAAATAACCCCCAAACCCCAACAAAGACCCCTTCCCTAAATCATAGTGCAATATAACAGAATGAGAAATGGAAATCACAAGTACTGTCCAAGGACAACAGTCTGTCAAGAACATCAAACGAGAAGGAGAACAAGGCACCATTCAGGGAACGTACCGCACCTCATACAGGGCAACTCCACGATACAAGGGTTGGGGGATGGTACCACTTTTCAAGCGAACATTTCCCACCTCCGGCGCCGAGAAACAGACCACCTGATGCCATTCGAATTTTACTCATGGGACGTCATTATTTTCAGTCACCTGCGCCACAGGGATAACAGCTGCTTCTCTTTCCATCAGGCTGGCAGACAAATCCGGTCTCGACTGTTGGGGATATCTTCCAACCCTCTGCCAGTCAGTATAGCGTCGGCGCTGCCTCGGAGGGGACGCCGCAGGCCCCGGCTGAGGGGAGGGCCGCTCCAATCCCAAGACATCATATGCGACGGACAGAGAACAGATCTGGTGGAGCTTGCTCTGGTGTTTAAAGATAAGACGAAAGGGGTGGCCCCATGAGTAGGGGATACCCTTCTCTTGTAGTTGGTTGGTAATGAGCTTGAATTCTCTGCGCTTGGCAAGGGTGGAGGCCACTAGGTCCCGGAAGAGTGCTGGATGATGACCCCGGAACTGCACAGGGTGAAGGTCGCGGGCTTTGCAAAGGATACGTTCCTTAGGCTGGAAATCATGCACACACACTTAAATGTCCGGTGGGGGTGCCTTAGGGCCCCTTGGTAAGCCGAAGCGATGTACCCGGTCCAACTGTATGTCCAATCCCTCTCCTCCTCCAGGATTTGCCGGAAAAGTTTGCAGATGTATTCACGAAGGTCATCTCCCTCACCCCTCCATGGCACCGCTCGAATCCTTATGTTATTACGCCGAGACCAATTCTCTAAGTCTTCAGCGTGGGCTTGGAGGTCTAGGTTTTGCTCCGTGAGGCGAATGACATCCTGCTGAAGTTGATGAAGATCATCCTCCCTACCCAGGTCATGCTCCTTCACCCCCTCGCCCATGGCATCCACATCGCGCCGTACTTCTCGTAGGTCGGAGGAGAGCTGAGAACGGATCTCCAAGATGTCTTCTTTAATAGCTGAGAACAACTCCAGCATGAAGGCTTTGGTCGCCGGTACCTCGTTGTCCTCCGATGGCAACGATTTGGCGTCTGCATGAGAAGTGGATTGACCCACTGTTTTCTGCAGTAGATCTTTCAGAGGCTTGTCCTTCCGGGTCCTGGAAGAAGACATGTTGATGAAGGCGCAGATCTATCCTCCAAGGAGCACAGCTCAGACACACGCGGTGTCTGTACGTCGAAGAACTCTAGGAATGCCCTGCCTGACGGGGCCCAAACCCAAGGCAAGGACCGCACAGAAAACACCAGAGCTCAAGATTGGCTGGCCCACGTGAATATTGAGGTGCAAATGAGTCCCGGCCGGACGTATGCTGTAAGGCAAAGAGTCAGGACATGGGAGGCACCCCGCCCTCCTCTCCCCCAAGGCTCTCCCTCTCAAGGCCCGCCACGTGCTCGGCCCCAGTAGCTTCACTTGGGAGGGGCAGCACTCACAGAACCCGGGGAATCAGGTTCCTAGTCAGACAGAAGGCCAGAGCAGCGCCCCCTCGCAACTCCTCAGGCAACAAAATGAACAGATCAGGCCCAAACCCTCCAGATCATCTATGCACAGGTCATGAGTGGGCCCCTGTCCCCAGCAGAACAAGTCTTGTAGGCCCCAGGTCCACCAGTAAGGGCCAAAAAGCACATCGCCGCAAGAGTCTCTTCCAGTATAGGCCCCACTCTTGCTCTCAGTCACTGCTGTAAGGGTAGGGGCAGAGGCCGCCACGAACCACAGCCACAGTCTAGCGAAGCTCCAGCTCCAGCCGCCCGCCCCGCAGCACACCACCACTCCTCACTCCACCAACGTGCGACCCGCTCTACATCTCCGGGGGGCAAGTCACTAGTCCGCCAGGCCTCGCCCAGGCCAGCACACAGGAGCGAGCGCCACCCCAAGCAGCCAAGGCAGGTATCACAACTCTGGGCCAGTACAGAGGGGCTCTTCCCGCTGATGCACGTGCCAACAGCAGACCCAGCCCCACTCGCAATGCAGTCTCCAGTGCCCCCAGCAAAGTTCCGCAAAGCGTACCTAGTGGGCACACATTGGGGGGGAGGGCATCCACACCCACCGCACCGCACCACACAGTCACACTGTCAGCGGCCCTCACACCAGTCTACCCCCACAGGCACCGCCAGTCGTTCAGCCACCGGCCCCTCCAGTCAAATCTGTAGGGCTCGGGGATTGCAGCAGGCGTCCGGACGCCGACCCAACACCCCCAGCACGGGGTCCCTATCTCCCCCACAGCACCGGAGCACGCCATCCGTCGATGTACGGACCGAGTCCCGCAACCCAAGGTCCGCTGCCCCCTCTCACCTTGGCGTACTATGCTAAGGCTTTCCTTTCTTCTCCACACCGCTGCTCCGCACCCATACCCAGTCGCACCACACAGATACGGGCACAGGCAAGCCGCCGCTCGCCAGGGAGGCCCGCTCGCACCACTCTCGTCGTAAGGGGGTTATCAGCGGCACATACCGCCAGGCCCCAGTCGCCCTCAGCTTCAGCAGGCACGGATCGCTCACCCACGCGGGCCTCACAAGATGGCCGCCAGGGGGCAGGCCCTTGCTCTCCGCAGTCCAGGCCGCTCCGCAAGTCGGGTCCATAGCTCGCACACCCCTCTGCTGGTCATGAGAAGCTGCCAACTCTCCACAACCCGTTCAGAAGTGCTGCAGCGCTAGGAACCCCGCCTTCAGTGTCTCACCAGCCGGCTCGCCGGGCCGCAGCAAGGCCGGGGCCGGATGGCTCAAGTCAGCAACGGGCACCGCCGTCGATCGCCAAAATACACCCTCCACTGGGACGGGAGGGGCAACGGAGGCATCCACGCTCGCTGTCCAGAGAGGATGGGCACCAGGAGAGCAGATATACAACGCTAATTACAGCCGGCGCCGGAGGGACAAAGAAACGCGTCCTACTCCGCCGCCATCTTCGCCACGCCCCGCCACTGCAATTTTAAAGAAGAAAGACCCTTCCCAGTGGAGGCTTAAGATATCCTGTGGAAGACAGAAGGTTGGAGAGCCACCCCACCCATGGATATCCTGGAAACCAGGTACCAACACCAGTGAAGCCGGGTGCATAGGTGCGAAGTGGCGTTGGAAACTGCAGTCAAACTCAATGGAGAACTCAAAGGAAGATGCCTCTGATGAAAGTGAAAGTGTCCGATGGTACCCAAATGTGGACTCAAGAAGAAAAGTATCTGCAAGCAGAGTGGACAGAGTCTATGCCACTCAGGAGTGACCAGGAGGCATGGAAGACGAAGGCCCAAGATGTCGGGTGATGCAGGAGAGTTGACGATGACCTTGGAGCTGCAACTGTGTGGACCAGGCAAAGCTGTGGAAGACCTGGAGCTATTCACAAGCGGTCCCACGTTGAATGTCAACAGTTGAGGGGTCAGTGTCTGCCATTTTATTACTTATAGTGGATATCAGTCATTATGAGATGTCTAACTATATAGTGGCTGCACCTAACTTGGTCATGTTTGGTATCAAACATGTTAGAGTCGTACCCCAACACGGATTCCAGTGTGTGACGTATGATCCCATGTACTGGGGAGCTCCCTTGGGGCACTCCCTCATACTCCTGGTAACAGCCTTTCAGAGTCAGTTTGCAAGCTAGTGCCGCTACCGACAGTAGACACGATTCTGCCCTCCAATAGGTTTCCTGTTCCAGGGAGGTGTGACCACTTCCCAGACACAAGTTAGTGTAGTGGGCTGGGGTGAGGGCACTTGCCTGCCACACCAGACAGCTTTGAGGGGCTCATTTGGTGCCCTCCTTGCATATTCCAGTTTGAGCCAGATCAGGGAGCCCTTGGCTCCTGCTCTGGCACAAAACTGGACAAAGGACACGGAAGTATCCTCCCTTCTGTACAGAAACTCCTCTGGGAGTGACCCATGAGCTGATCCAACCCTTCGCTTAGGGTACCTAAGGACTTTCCTGTAGGTGGGTCCTCAGATTCGTCTGGGGACAAGACTAAACCCACATCATTCTTTGACCGTCTGGACACTTGGACTTTGATGAACTTTGCACAGAACCGAGACTAAATCAAAGAAGATTCCTGCTGCTCTTTGTCTTGCTCTTCTGCAATTCTTCTGTGTCATCTGTGTCTGCTCTTCATCCAGGTTCTTTGACAGACCTGTGGGCATCAAGGACACCAGAAGTAATCTCCCTTGGAGTGAAGGATTCACTCCCCTGCATCTGCAGGCTCCACAACCAAGCTAACCGGTCTGCTGCTCCTGTGGCCCCACAGATTTCCCGAGAGGCCCAGCAACACAGTTGGTGGTTCTGCAACTCCACCAAGGCCTGACCTGTCCTCTCTGCAATAATGAGGCCAGTATTCCATGTCAGAACTGAATCCCTTGCATTGCGTGGACTTGTCACTGCCAAGGCTTGCTGGCTCTGCACTACAGAGATCTTCGGGCTACTAGAAGCTCCAGCATCTCTTCCTCCAAGCTCAGCATCCTCACGCCATCCTCTGCACCGTGGGCCAGCCTTCTTGGTGAGCTGTTTGAGGTCATCTTGCCACTCTTGTGTCTTCGGCCTGTGGGTCCTCCAGAGGATCTTCTCCTGCTCCAGTGGGATCCTCTACTTGCTCTGGCCGGCTCTGAATCTCCTGCTGTTGGTGAGACCTTGCTGGTCCCAATATAGCTCCTTCATTGTCCACCCCAGTTGCGGCTTCCAAGGCTTGATGGTGCTCTGGCCGGACACCGACCACCTAGTCACCGACATCCGACGTGGGACAGCTCATGCACAGCTCTTTGTCTTCCTCAGCAATGTCTGGTCCTCACAGCTGCAGCAACAAGGACACCTTCAATTCTTTTGAACCATTCGACATCAGTAGGCATTTTTCTCCCGTGCCTCCTGATCACGCCTAAGTGGCATAGACTCTGTCCCCTTTGCTTGCAGGTTCTTCACTTCCAGAATCCACACTTGGATTCCACTGGACTTCTTCACCTTCTTCTCCGGAGTCTTCCTTCTCCAAGTCTTCCACAGTCGTCTATGTAGGTTTGCGATGTCTCTTCACCCCTATACACCTGGCTTCCCTCGTGTAGATAACCTGGTCTTCTGGGTATCCATGGATGGGGTGGCTCTCCAACCTTCCGTCCTTCAAGGGAATCATTCAGGGTCCTCTAGGAAGGGTCCTTTTTCTGCAAAGCTGCCACCGCGACTTCTCTACCGACTTCCATTAGTGACACAGCTGTGTTCCCACTCTGCACACAGACTCCTTAGGGTACTTACCTTGGGTGGTTCCTTGTGTTCCCAGTTCCTCTGGTCCAAGTCCCGTCCTATTCTGCAGTTTGCATTCCACTTTCTTAGTATATGGTTTGGTCTCCCCTGGCGAAAACTGTATTTTGTGCTACTTACCTTATTGCATTTGAAGCATTAGTGTGTATTTGTGTTGATATCTCGGGTTAGGAGATATACCAATGTGTTAGTGAGTGTTGTGTAATAAATAGAAGTATTTTTATATATACACTGTGTGGTTCTCTTTCATTTACCTTACATCCTGAGGTTAAACTGATATAAATCAAGCTGCTTAACACTACTTCAAGATTAGCCTGAATGCTGCTCTCCACAGCTACCACTTTGAGAGCTTTGTATGGTTATCAAAGACCACTAAAATCATCATATGGGTTTCCTGGATTAGTGCAAGGTGCAACATTTCAAAAGTGTGGACCATATACTAAGCCAGCCTCCTACAACTTCCACCAATGCCACCAGTGTCAACGTCGGCTGATCAAGGATGGATGCCAAAGGTGGAGACCACTAAGGGCTGTGCACTGGCGACAAAACAATATAGGCCAACACCAACCGTCACCAACCCAATAACTCCGACAACCCAACCTACACTGAGGGTGAACCCACTGGTGTGGCTCCTCTCACCTCGGTGGGGCCAGACGGCGCTCCAGAGGAAGGTGGGGGCCCAAAGATAAGATGCAAAGAAGAGTAGTACTCTCTCATTTAGGCAATCAACACCCCATCTTCCGGAAAGATAGGGAGGCGCAGGGCGGTGTCGTGTATGGCCTCCTCAACCGGCAAGCAGAAAAGTCATGAAAGACGGAGTCTCCATGCAATGAAGTCGGGGGTGCCGTGAATTCAAACACCTGCACTTACCTTGGGACGTCGATGGACAGCGACATCCCTGTGAACGGCTCCGACTCTTGGATTGGCCCTGTGAACATCCCTCTGGACTAGAAGAAGGCGACCTAGACCAATGTGAAGTCTTTCCTAGAGTGCCTTTGGCTTTAGCTTCTGGCAGTAGCCACAGTCTTCGTAGTCTTAGTGTTCTAAACACCACAGGCAAACGGAGTGTGGGTCTCTAACCGATATTTTTCAAGTACAAGACCCACAAGGCATAAAGCCTGAAGGCATAAGAAATGTACACAGCTTCCAATCGACAACTGTCGAGGTAGGCACAAAAAACAGCCTGAGGAACCGCTTCTCTGGATCCGCGTTACAGCGTGGAAAAGTAGAAACTTAAGTCCGTGCACCGGAGGGAACTTATCTGACGCCACTAATGTCACAACCGGAGTCAACATCATCATGGAGTCATACAACACCATCCCCTGGTGTGCAGAGGTACTGCTGAAAAGTTTCCAGATACAGTCTAATGCCTGGGGAGAATTCAAAAGTTGAGGATTCTGCAGCTAGATGTCTCTATCAGATGGGAGCAAACTACTGCAAAGATCAGAATGGGGG
Source organism: Lissotriton vulgaris (assembly GCF_964263255.1). Classification (NCBI taxonomy): domain Eukaryota; kingdom Metazoa; phylum Chordata; class Amphibia; order Caudata; family Salamandridae; genus Lissotriton; species Lissotriton vulgaris. Next base: position 1,354,791,614 of record NC_141689.1, on the reverse strand, counting down.
GGGGGCACCCTGCCTCGCATCCCAGCACAGTTCGCCCCTCAAAGAGAGCAGTACAAGGTCTTTAATGGGATGCCATTTGAGTCCGCCGACCCACTTACATCAGGGGAGCCTGTGTTACCTGTGTTACCTGTGTTAAGCATGTCCACAATGCCTTTAATTTTGCTATAAAAACAATCTGATAGCTGTGAATACAACTTAGGGGGTGCATACAGCAGCTGTTGGAGAGCTTCAGGGTGGGTGAATCTTCTGACATTCTTAAAGTTGTTACTCGATTTGTTGCTAAATTCAGAAAATTGAATGGCTGACGCAAGGGGGATATTCACAAGGTGAGGAATCCACACGGCAGATGTATCTATCAGAAAAAGTCTGCCTGTGCTTTCTCGATCGATTGATGGTAATTATTTAAGGCTTTTTTGCATGGTTTAGCATTTCCAATGCACTACCTATTTCTCAGCCTATACTTTGCTCAATATATCTTCTAGCCCAACCTGCTGACTCATCTCAAACTTCTTTCTACTACTCTTTCCAATGCACTACCCTATCTCTCATCCTATACATCTAACAATATATCCTCGACTTCCACTCTCTCATTTACTCCGAACCCCTTACCACTACTATGATCCCCAAAATAACCCCTTCTAGACTCTCTCCTACTCTACCTCTCCTTGCATCATCTGACACCTCTTTTACTATGCCGAGCCCCTTAAACAAACCTTTCTAAACACTTCCCTCTTTTCTATCCCTCCCCAAACCTTCTCAATCTAAATAACTGACTAAAATATCCACCACTAAAATTACTTTCATGTTTCACCATACTAATTCGACACTAATCCTGAGGGTTCGAAAGTAGTGTGCTACTTGTGCTTCAAAACCCCATCAGGGGTAGCAAGCGCTATATAAAGAAAAATCTCTTTCCCTCTTCTATCCCGCCAACTACCCTTCTCTACCCAAATAACTGAATAATATATCCACTACTTAAATTACTTCATATTTTGCTATACTAATTTTCAACACTAATCCTTTATGGGTTCCGGAGTGGCGTGCTACTCGACAGAAAAGCGCTTCAACACCCATCAGAGGTAACAAGTGCTATATGAATGCAAACCTTTCTTCCCCTTTTATCCCTCCACTATCCTTCTCACTCCAAATAACTGACTAATATCCACTACTGAAATTACTTCATATTTCACCATATTAATTCACCACTCATCGTTTATGGGCTTCCTGAATAACGTGCATCAACACTCCATCAGGGGTAACAAGCGCTATGTAAATACAAACCTTTTTCCTCCTCTATCCTTCTGTTATCACTCCAAATCCAAATAACTGACTAACCTATCCACCAATGTACTTGCATGTTTCACTATACTAATTCAACACTAATCCTCTATGGGTCCCAGAGTAGCGTGCTACTCGCCGAAAAAGCGTTTTGACGCCTCGTCAAAAGTTCCATATCCTGAGGCAGGTAATTGTTTCTCCAGCCTCTTTCCAATTGTTTTCAACACTTATGCAGCTTCTTCAAATCTTCCTTAAACCAAGGGGCAGAATATAGTCAGCTTTCGAAAACAAAACAGCTCTCTCCTTGATAGGGGCAAAAATATTAGCCATCTGCAACAAACAAGCATTTACCGCCAGAGAATCAGACTCAATATCACTGCTCATGGGCGAGACATACTCCTCAAGAGTGGAAGCGAATTCCAAGCTAGAGACTATAGGCCCAATTCCTATAGGGTAGGGGAGGACTAATCCTTCGACCCACCATTCACAATGAATGAAAGCATGATCTGTCTACTTACTGTTTTTGATATCCGATACAACAACCTGGCAATTTGAAAAGATAGGATCGATGACATAGGTGGGCTGGTTGACGAATTGCCTCATATTCCATGATGCCATATTTTCAAGTAATAATAGGTCATGTTGGTCTGAGACCTGACCCAGATGTAGATTTTAGTTCGCTGGGACCCTACAATTTGGATATTTCAACAAGTATTTGGCTAGGCAAACATCCAAAGAAGATATAAACTCTCCTGCATGGCCAGTGGGTCGATATACTAATACCCCAGTCAAGGATTTATTGGCTGATAGTGTTAGGCAAAAAGTGAGTAATTCTGCCACCTGGAGCTCCGTTAGATCAAATGAGACACAGATGCACAAGTTACTTACCTTCGGTAACGATATATCTGAAAGAAACAGAACTTTGTGTTAGATTCCTTACCTTAGAATATCCCCAGGCATCAGACTGAATCCGGAAAGTTTTGCGTTGCAGTGCCCCTGCGCGTCGGCAGGCGTCGTCTGCGGCTCCGCGTCCGTCGTTGGCGCCGGGATGACGTCAGATTACTTAGATGCCGCCCTTGCGCGCTGACGTCAGTTCTTATACATAGCTTTTCCGCGACAGGAACGCAGAGCCATGATAAAAACTAACACTGGTGCCATGAAAACTAGGGCCCTCAAAGGAATATACCTTAACCCTAGATATCGGTTCGGAGAACGGGGAGGATGGGTGGGGTGGTAAGGAATCTAACACTAACTACTGTTTCTTACAGATATATCGTTACCGAAGGTAAGTAGCTTGTGCATCTGAAAGAAACAGGTTAGTGTTAGATTCCTTACCTTAGAATAGATACCCCAGCAATACCAACCCCGTTGGTGGGTCTGCGAACCAAGATCACACTAGAAAGTCCTGGAGAACGGAAAGGCCAAAAAAGCCATCTCTCCGGACTTGGCTGTCCAGGCAGTAGTGTCATGCGAACGTGTGCAGCGAGGCCCACGTACCTGCCTGACAGATGTCCCGCAAGGGGACTCCCTGGCCCAGGGCAGTAGTAGCAGCCGTGGCCCGAGTAGAATGGACTTTCAGCCCAACAGGAGGCTCCTTTTTAGCCAAAGAGTAACAGACCTTGATGCACAACACAACCCACTGAGAGATGGTCTGTTTGTGCACCGCCCGTCCCTTCTTCGCGCCCACGTAACCAACAAAGAGCTGGTCGTCCACCCGGAACTGGTGAGAAGGAGAGCGCACGTTTTGGGTCCAGACGGTGGAGCCTCTCTTCCTCTTTCGAGGGATGTGGAGGCGGAAAGAAGGTGGGCAAGGTGATGGACTGCCCGATGAGAAGGCTGTAACCACCTTGGGCAGGAAAGAAGGGCGAGTCCTCAAGACAACCTTGTCCGGATGGACAGAGAGGAAAGGAGGTTTTGAAGATAAAGCCTGGAGCTCACTCACTCTCCTGGCAGAGGTGATGGCAACCAGGAATTCACTCTTAAGATTTAGAAGACAAAGAGGGCAATTGTGAAGTGGCTCGAAAGGAGCGCACATCAAATAGGTTAAAACAAGGTTCAAGTCCCACTGGGGCATCACGAAAGGAACAGGAGGAAACATGTGAGTGATGCCTTTCAAGAATCTATTTACAAAAGGGGACTTGAAAAGAGAAGGCTGATCAGGAAGCCTTAAAAAGGTGGAAATGGCAGAGAGGTAGCCTTTGATAGTGTCCAGAGCAGAGCCCTGCTGGGCAAGAGAAAGAAGAAAGAGGAGAACCTCTGAAAGGGGGCAGAGAGTGGATCCACAGCCTTTGCTGTGCACCAAGCCACAAATTTGTTCCACCTGCAGGCGTATACCGATTTTGTGGAGGGACGCCTGGCTGCCAGAATCACATAACAGACTTCAGGAGGCTAGTCAAATGGCCTCAACTATCGCCATTCAATCTCCACGCATGTAGGTGGAGACTGGACAGGTTCGGGTGGAGGACCATCCCCTGCTCCTGCGACAGAAGGTCCTCCAGAAGAGGCAGACAAATCCAGGGATCGACTGACATGCAGAGTAGCTCGGGATACCAGTATCTTCGTGCCCAGTCTGGAGCCGCAAGGATGACTTGGGCCCGGTCGCGCCTTATCTTCTTCAGCACTGTGTGCAGAAGTGGTATAGGAGGAAAGGAGTAAGACAGACCGCAGCTCCACTCGCGACAAAAAGCGTCTCCGAGCGAGTGCCGCCTTGGAAATTCCAACGCGCAGAACTGATGACATTGCATGTTCTCTTCGGTGGCAAATAGATCTAACCAAGGCTCTCCCCACTGCTGAAAGAGGCCTTGCGCCACGCTATTCGTGATCCATTATGCACTGAGGCTGAGTTCATCCGCCCTGGCGTTCAGGGAACTTGCCAGCTGTTGAACCACCAGGGTGACGTCCTGGTGTTCCAGCCATTGCCAGAGGCACAGAGCCTCCTGACAAAGGGTCCACGGCCCCACCCGCCCTGATTGTTGCAGTACCATATGGCAGTGGTGTTGTCTGTGAACACCTGCACCACAGTTCCCCGGACAGAGGGAAGGAATGCCTTCAGTTCAAGCTGGATCGCCCGCAGCTCCAGAAGGTTGATATGGACCCGAGACTCCGCCGGAGACCAGAGGCCTCTGAGCTCTGCCTCTCCCATGTGGCCCCCCCCAGCCCAGGAGGGACGCATCTGTCACCACTACGTGCTCCGGTTGGGGTAGGGAGAGGTATCTGCCGCTGACCCAATTGCGGTTCATGAACCACCAATGCCAATGTCTCGCAGTGCCCTCAGAGATCAAGACGTGGTCGGACAGATTGCCCTGATGCTGGGCCCACTGAAACTTCAGGTCCCACTGCAGAGCCCGCATCCGCCACCTTGCGTGATGCACCAGAAGGATGCAGGAGGCCATCTGCCCCAGAAGATGTAGCGTCAACCTGACTGAGACTCGGGATAAAGGCTGAAAGATCGGAATCAGAGCCTGAATATCCCGAACCCGCTGTTCGGGAGGATAAACCCGAAACTGCAACGAGTCCAGAACCGCTCCGATGAAGAGGAGCTTCTGAGAGGGGCACAGGTGTGACTTCGCCACATTGATGGAGAACCCCATCAGGTGCAGGAGGTCGGCCTTAGTCTGGAGGTTGCTGACGACTGTCTGGGGCGAGCCCGCCTTCAACAGCCAGTCGTCGAGATAGGGGAAGACGGAGACCCCTGATCTGCGCAAATGAGCTGCGACCACCGCCATCACTTTCGTGAACACCCAAGGGGCGCTGGTAAGGCCAAAGGGGAGCACTGTATATTGAAAGTGCTTGTGGCCTACCGTGAACCGAAGGGAACGCTGGTGGGCCGACAGGACGGGGATATGAAAATTTGCGTCCTGCAAGTCCAACGCTACCATCCAGTCTCCAGGGCCTAGGACAGCTAGGACCTGAGCTAAAGTCAGCATCTTGAACTTTTCCTTCCGGAGGAAGCCGTTGACGCTCCGGAGGTCAAAGATAGGGCGTAGGCCTCCTATGTCCTTCTTGAGTTCCAGAAAGTAGTGGGAGTGGCAACCATGTCCTACTTCTGGCCCAGGAACGCGCTCGATGGCCCCGTTGGCCAAGAGGACCATAACTTCCTCCCGCAGAAGTTGCAAGTGATCCCCCAACATGCGGTGGTACTGCGGTGGCATGGCTGGGTGGCTCGCCTCGAAGGGGAGGGAGTAGCCCCTTTGGACGATTTGCAGCAGCCACCAGTCCGAAGTGATGGTGCGCCAATGGAGGAGGTGATGGCAAACACTGCCCCCCACTGGTGTCGAGTGGGCCTAAAAGCACGGACTAGGAGGGCTTTGAGGCAGATGCTGCGGGGTGGATGTGGACAGGCCTTGCCGTTGTCCCCTGGCACCGCCACAGCGGTACCCACGTCCGCCACCGCGCTGAGGTTGGTTTTGCGGCCTGTGGCTGGCAGGATGTGTGGATTAAACCCAGATCTGTTGTCGGGGTGTGAGTGTTTGATTGGTTCAGATGCTCCGTTCATCACCACCCCCTTTTGTACCACTTTGTTTGCCATAAGTTAGCAGGGTATGCACAGACGTGAGTCCCTTGCTCACTTTGCCACTGGATTCAAGCAATCCTGGCTGAAGACGGCAGAAATGCCAGAAACCGGTCCTAGGAAGCTTGTTTCCGGTCCAGGGAAGGCATGGCTTGGGAGTTCGGGCTGGACTGTTCCCATGAGGCACAGAGTCAGACTGATTTGCATATGGCCATGTCTGAACATGGTTGGCAGAGTGGGCTAAAGAAGGGTGATGGATTAAACCCAGATCTGTTGACTGGGTGTGAGTGTTTGATTGGTTGAGATGCTCCGTCCATCACCACCCCCTTTTGTACCACTTTGTTTGCCATAAGTTGGCAGGGTATGCTCAGACGCGAGTCCCTTGCTCACTTTGCCACTGGATTTAAGCAAGCCTGGCTGAAGACGGCTGAAATGCCAGAAACCGGTCCTAGGAAGCTTGTTTCCGGTCTAGGGAAGGCATGGCTTGGCAGTTCGGGCTGGACTGTTCCCATGAGGCACAGGGTCGTACTGATTTGCATATGGCCATGTCTGAACTGGGGTGGCAGAGTGGGCTAAAGAACGGTGATGGATTAAACCCAGATCTGTTGACTGGGTGTGAGTGTTTGATTGGTTCAGATGCTCCGTCCATCACCACCCCCTTTTGTACCACTTTGGCAGGACGTGTGGGGGTGCCCCTTCCTTGGCCACGAAAGGGGCGAAAGGCAGAAGATTGCTGGCGTTGGCGCGACAAGCCCAAGGACTTGGCCGTAGCCATGGAGTCCTTGAAGCGCTCAAGCGCACTATCTGCCTGCCTTGTTGCCAAAAAGGCGACGGCCATCAAACGGCATGTTCAAGAGCGTAGCCTGGACATCAGCCGAAAAGTTGGCGGACCTGAGCCAGGCGTGGCGACGAACCGCCACCGTCGTGGAAATCGCTCTACCTAGCGAGTCCGTGGTATCCAGTCCACATCAAATGGAGTAACGCGCTGCATCCCGCCCTTCCGCAAGGGCTTGGGCGAGCTTCACCCTGGCCTCCTCCGGGCACTGCGGCAACCGTATCCCACAGAGAGTGGGTGTAACGGCCCAAAAGGCAAGCAGTGTTGCCAGACCACAGCCCCAAACTAAGTGAGGAGAATTTCTTCTTACCAAACTGGTCATACCTTTTGGATTTCTGATCTGGTGGGGCAGTCGGGAATGCGGTCTGGCAATTAGAGGCCTGGATAACCAGACTCTCAGGGGTGGGTGGACAGAAAGCAAGGGTCGCCCAGAGCCGGGCGGTGGCGTCGGGCCACATTCCGATCTACAGGAAGGCCAGTAGCTGGCGTGGACCAGGTGCCCATCAGAACGTCAGAGAGGGCCTCGTTAAACGGCAGGAGAGGCTCCGTGGAGCTTGCCTGCGGTTTGAGCACTTCAGTGAGGAGGTTAGTCCTCACGGCCGCGACAGGGAGTCAAGAGCCAAGGCCTTGGCCACCCTTGTCAACACCACGCTGTAAGCAGCCCCCTCCTCCGTAGCCACGGTAGGAGGGAAGACAAATCCAGTGTCGGGTGAAGTGTCCAGACCACTGGCCTCCCCTAGCTCAACTGTCCAGTCATGATTCGCCTGGCACTTCTGTGCCAGAGGGTCCTCAGACCCCTCCCAGTCCGCCTCGTCATCCATCTCCTGATAGTCAGGGTAAAATGATGAAGCCGGATCATAGATGAATTGCTCATCTCTCGGCGTCGAAGCCGGCGCCGGGTGGTGCCGGTCCGACGCCGGATTCGGACCGGGGCTAGGACCGGGGACGACGACGTCCGGAGACGGCGTCGTGGGCGACACCCTCGGGGTCGGCACCAGTGGAGAGGCAGTAAGGTCGATTGGCGACGACCCTGATCCAGGCCTGGATCCTGTGGAGTCCTGCGGCTTCGGGACCGGAGTCGTCCACGGCGCCAGGCCCGAAGCACCTGACTACGCTAGAGCCGGAGCCGCCGGCCTGCAAGGACTCCAAGACGGACCCGCGGGGCCCGAAGGCGCCTCGGCAGGGTCCGGCAGGGGGAAGCGACTCCTCATGGCAGCGAGGAAGGCGCTGATCTCCTCCGGCGTCGCGTGCAGCCCAGGGACCGGTAAGTGTGGAGCTGGACGCGGCGCTTGCGGCTTCGGCGGAGCCACCCGAACCCCCGGCCGCGTCGTGCGAGTGTCGGGGGAGTCAGAAGAGCGATGACGCCTCTTCGACTTCTTTTTAGAGTGCCTCCACTTACCTGAGGACTTGGAGCCCGACGAGTGGGGGTGACTCGTCGAGCGGTGACAACTACGGCCCCGCGACTGGTCCCTCGACCTTGGACTGCTCCCGTCTAGCCTTCGAGGTCAAGACACCGCAATCGGGGCACGACTTGTTGTCATGGTCGGCCCGAGGCAATAAAGGCACAGACGGTGGGGGTCGGTGGTAATCGTCACATGACTTGAAACCGGGCATCCCTACCGGCACAGGAGTCAAAGGTCGACTCGAAAAGATCCAAAACAGATCAAAAAAGTTAGTAAAAAATTGACTAGGGGTACTGCTCTTCCCAGACCAGCGCTTGCTGGCGCGGAAAAAAGAAGAACTGACGTCAGCACGCGAGGGAGCGTCTAAGTACTCCGACATCATCCCGGCACCAACGACGCTGACGACGAACGCGGAGCCGCAGACGACGCCTACCGACGCGCACGGGTACTGCTGCACAAAACTTTCCGGATCCAGTCTGACGCCTGGGGATATTCTAAGGTAAGGAATCTAACACTAACCTGTTTCTTTCAGATATAAGATTTTTTTGAACAAGTTCTACATCTCTTTTTCCAAGTCTGTCACAATGTAGCATAGAGTATTCTTCGGGGATTGCTAATACTACGTCAAGGACAAAGTTATTAGACATCCAAGTTTCAGTAATAAAAAGAATATCTAGTTGGTCATCACTGAATAAGGCATGGACGTGCAAGGCATTTTTGTGAAAAAAGTGCACATTTACAGAGCGTCTCAGATCTTAATGAACAGAATTCCGAAGAGGGCTAGACTAAGGTCTGGCCAAGAGCAGTGTGAAATCGGGCTGCATGGTTGGCGCTGATCATTCATGGGCCGAGCGAGGATGGGCACAGACTTAAGCGCATTCGCGCGCTTGCTAAATTTAAATAATGTGGGAAATCTCCTTGCCCCAACGAACTAGACAGCTGACTGGCTTAAAGATGGCGGCAGGAGTGGCAACAGGGAATGTCACAAACCCGCTCCTCTCACCCTCACTAAAACTGCAAGTGCAATACAAACGGCGGGACCCCACAATAAGAGCATAGGTCCCGCCACACACCAAATACAAAATTAAAAACCAACAAACACATTGGGCATAAAAATCAGAAAGAACCTACATATGTGTAGCTCATCTGGGGGAGGTGCAGCACTACTACAGTTAGCTTATAATGTGTTGCTTATTATAGTTCTAATCAGGAACAAGGACCTTCCTTAACAAAACCACTTCCTACCATGGGCAAACAGACACATATATAACAGAGGTTCCATGCGTGAATTCAATGTGCGTGAAGTCAATGTTAAAAAGCAACAAGAACTCTATGAAGCAGGAAATGTTTTGCACTTGCAAAGTTTGTCTGTTTTTTATTTCTCTGATGTATAATTGATGCTAATTAATGGGTGCTTAAATTCATTTCTCTACCTCACGGAACCTCTATTCTATATGTGCTTATTAATAGTTGACATCTAGGCTAGTCCCGTTGTAACATCAGTTGGTGCCATTTTATACATACTGGAGGGTTGATATCAAGAGCAAAACTTGGGGATAATACAACAGGGGGAATTTCTCAGACACATGCCTAAAATATCTGCTGGTCAGGCTGGTTGTCTCACACTTTGGAAACATCTTCCATTTATTTAAACACTTGACCCTGATTATGCAATTTTTAAGTATCTCTCTAGCATTTTTGTCAGTTGGTGTACTCCATTCCGTTGTTTTCCGACTTTTTAAACATTTTTCTGATGACCTAAAGTCAATCTCCCTCTCTAACACATCAACATTGTCTTCCTCTCTATTGCTTACATATTCTTATTCTCACTCTTTCTCTCGTCAACCCTCTCTCACTTTCTTTTATTTCCAATTCAACTATTTCACTCTCACATATTGCAACAATATATCTTACCTCGGGAAGATAGTGTGGATTTGGTAATTTTGTTGTCATGTAGAACTTAAAGTTTTTATCATAATCAATGTCAGAGTCTCCAAGACGAATGAGCATCCTTCCTCCAGTTACAAATGTCTGTTTTAATAGAACAGGCTCTAAAGAAGGGTCCAATGTTTCTTTGAGCTTTGGAAAAAAGAGAAAATGTAAATGGCATTTAAGGTGGTGCTAGACAGAACAACAATACAGAAATGGTCAATGGATTGTTGGATTTCAATATCTAGATTTAAAGCTCGGCTAGCTATAACTTCCCATATCCCTTAGAAGTCAAGAGCCCCAGAATTGAACTAACTGTGTTACATTCAATGAAGTTCACCACACAGCTAACTTAAGACTTTGTTAAAAACTTGCTAAAAGGTATAGAACCTCCATTTATGTTAATATAAAGATATTGAATAGAAAAACTAGGAGATACATAGAATAGAGTAAAGTGGTGTTGGGAAGGCGAAGAAAAAAAAAAAAAAAAAAAGAAGAGAAAAGAGAGAGAAAAAAAAAAGAGGTGGAATGCCTTCACACCGGTTAGCACATTCCTGATAAACCTGGTGACAGGATTTACATTCACTTAAGGCTCTTACTGTAGGGCTTAATCTCACTTAATCTCACTTAGTTTTCTTTCTTTCTTTTCCCCCAAATTTGGCTGTTGGTTGGTAGTGGCAGGTGTCCATAGCGGTGTGCTATCTTTCTGGGAGTCCAGATAGATAGAGTGGGGGTTTCCCGTGGGTGGGGGGTTTGGAGTGGGAGGGGGGTTGGGGGGAAGTAAAAATTGTCCTCTTAAACGTCCTTTAAAACACTTTCTAGAGGGGAAAGACAGGAGTCAGCTAATACATAGCTCATCTACCAGAGTATGGCAGAATTGGTCTTCGGTTCTTGTAATTTTTTTCCAGTATAATGCATAATCTTCGCATTTTGTCCTGGAACACTAATGGTCTTCGGACTTGTCCAAGAAGAAATAATATTATGCAATATCTACGAGATTCTGCTGCGCAAATATTAGTGCTCCAGGAGACACATTTAGCAGAAACCGAAATGCTAAACTTGTTGGGTAAGAATAGATGGATAGATTTCGGGGTTGTCACATCACAAACTTCACATATTAGGGGGGTGGCCATCCTTTTTAAAAAATCTATTAGGGCAAGGCTTGTCACTAAACAGGTAGACCCTTATGGCCGATGGGCAATAGCTTCAGTTATTATTTTGGGTTCACCACTTACGATAGTAGGATACTATGGCCCAAACCAGGACGATCCATCAGTCTTGGCCACACTTTTTTCACAACTATATCTATTCCCAGAGCCGGTTATTTTGGCAGGCGATTACAACATAGTCTTGGATCCAATATTGGATAAGTCACCTTCCAATAGGGCTATAACTCTATCTAAGACTTGGATGTTTCTGTTAAACAACATGAAAGCATTAAATTATAATGATATCTGGAGGACACTTCATGGGTCTCAAAGGGGGGTCACATTTAAGAACTATAAATTTCACCACCAGTCTCGGATTGAATTCATTTTGATTAGCCACATTTTGGTTAAACAGGTTAAATCAGTCTCTCATTTACCTTTTCATCTTTCTGACCATACAGCTATCCTTCTTGAGCTTGAGGTTGTATCAAGGCCCTCTCTAAGAAACTGGTCTTTTGACAGATCAATACTCGCTCTTCCGATATCATAGAGGCATTAAATCATGAAGTTAAGTCTTTCTGGGAGATTAATCAGGGGACTGCCCCACCTGGGATTACCTGGGATGCATTCAAAGCTACATTAAGGGGTTATCTAACCAATATATCTGCATATAAAAACAAGACCTACAGGGATGCAGTAGCCTCTCTTGAATTGGAGATAGCAGGAGTTCAAGAAGAGATTGACAGGAACCCAGCATCATCAGGGTCCCCATTAGAGGAGTTGCAGGACAGACTAACAGTGTTAAAAGGAGATCTTTCCTCTGTTTTGAGCGCACGGGTTTTAGAGAGATGGGAGGCTAGTAAACTGGCCCATTTTGAATATGGGGAAGGTGCCGGCAAGCTCCTGGCCTGGAAGTCGAAGACAGATAGGGTCCGAAACAATATTAGTTCTATTAACAAGGATGGAGTAATACACTCTACAGATGAGGGAATTAGTGGAGCTTTTAGAAGCTTCTTCAGCGAAATATATCACGAGGACAAGAATATACAACCCAACCAAGCAAGGGACTGGTTATCTGGGATTTCTCTTCCTGCCCTAAATTTAGAACAAAGGAAAGCCTTGGACGGCCCTATTACTCTGGAGGAAGTACGTTCTGCTATCTTTAAAAGCAAAAAGGGCAAGGCTGCAGGACCCGATGGGTTACCTTCCGAAATATATAAAGTAATTTGTCCAACAACTCTTCCTCACTTAACAGACTTGTTTAATAGTATCCTACTGGATGGTGTCTTACCTCCCGCCTTTTGGGACAGGGCCTCTATACCTTTGATTTTAAAACCGGGCAAACCAGCAACTAACTGTGGGTCATATAGACCAATTTCAATTCTTAGCACAGACTATAAAATCTTTGCGTCGGTGCTTGCAAATAGATTGGGAGGGGTAGCAAACAACATCCTGCATTTGGACCAGAAGGGATTGGTAAAAGAAAGGCAACTTTATGAACTAACTTACGACCTCATTGGCGCAATAGATATGGCCACATTAGCATCGCTTCCCTTAGCAGTTTTCACTCTTGATGCTACAATAGGATAGGGTAAATTGGATGTATTTTGGATGTATTGGATGTATTTAGCGGAAGTGTTGAAAAAGATTAATCTAGGTGATAATTTTAGGCGAGCTGTAAAACTACTATACAAAAACCCTTCTGCTTCATTATTGGTCAACCGGGAACTCACTGAGCCATTTAGCATTACGCGAGGAACCCGTCAAGGGTGTCCCCTCTCCCCACTTTTGTTTGATTTATATATAGAACCTTTTGCCCAACTCATCCGTGACAACATTAATATAAAACCTTTTATTTTTGAAGGCTGGGAGCAGAAAGTCGCACTATATGCGGATGACGTTCTTATCTTTTCATCCGAGTTGAGCTCGGCGTTTCCTTCTGTAATATCCATTGCAGAAGAGTTTGCTGCAATATCCAGCTACAAAGTTAATGCAGCTAAGACCGATATTATGGTCTGGAATCATCCTGCACCGGTCGTGGGGGTACAGCCTAGTTCTACTCTCAGGTATCTCGGTTTAAATATCTATACGGATAGTAATAAGATCGTCCCTTTAAATTTTGCTCTTGTGGCTAAGGAGGCTCACAGATTGATGAGAACATGGTCTGCTCTTCCTATTTCCCTGATAGGCAGGTCTAACCTGGTTAAAATGACTATTCTACGTAAGATTATGTTTTTGTTTAATACTATCCCTCTCTTTTTTGATCCATCTTTAACTGCCAAACTTCAAACCGAAATAAATAGATTTATATGGAATAGTCATACGCCCAGATTATCTTGGAAGAAGATAAGACGTCGTCGAGAAAAAGGGGGCCTTGCAGCACCTTTCAACTTTCTCACATCAGGATGCTTTTAAAGACCCCTAATAACGCCGGGTGTGGGAAACTATTTTCAGCACTTCTTAAGGGGGGAAAAATCAGGCCGACGAACTTTTTGTTAAAATTTGGTGCCCTAAGTACTTTAAGAAGGTTAAGCTAAAGGTTTTGAGGGATCTTGCTAGAACATGGGGTAATTTTAGACGTACACTCAAACTGGACTACTATCATAGTAGGGCCCAATTGTGGGACTCTCCGGGCGCGCCGTCTTGGCTTTTGGATAGTCTAGCTCTCTCAGTCAGAGAGGCCGGACTTACATCATGGGGGGACCTGTTTGTTGAAGGAGTTCTACTTTCATGGGAGACTCTGAGTTCAATAATAGGAATTCGTTATAGTCAAGGTAGGGGTAGGTATAAAAAAGGCGCTGAGAGTAATCTAGTAACCCATCTGACTGACAAACCACCTTTCAAAAAAGAGATTACATTTTGGTACAACCTCATGTTAGACGAGACTGATGGCGAATTCTTGCTCCCCCACTCGCTCTGGGAAACATATATCACCAACACTGATGTGGAGGGTTTGGGGCTAAAATCATTTAAGATTCTGGGGGAGACGGTGAAACCTTCCTGGCTTCGTCGTAACCACTTGTTTACATTGCACAGGGTGTACTATTCTCCACTACGTTTATCAAAGTTCCCCAATAATGCTCTGGTGGCCTGCCCTAGATGCGGTCTGGTAGCCGCATCAGATGTTCATATGTTTTTTTGAGTGTTCATTCTTAACACTATTTTGGAATGAAATCTGCGCTTCCCTCTCGTTAGCGATAGGTTCGCAAGTCAGTCCTTGCCCTATGTTAGTCTTTTTTGGTATCATACCAGAGCTTGATGGCATAAGTAAAAAACTGGTCTTCTATGGCTGTTTGTTGGCTAGAAGAGAAATATGTAGATGTTAGAAAGATAAGGCACCTCCTCTCTTTACCGATTGGCGTGCATCTATGTTACAGATGTCTAAATTGGACATGGTTAGAGCAGGTAACCAACATAAGAGGAGACTTTGGCTACTTTTGAACTGGTAATCATGGATCAGAACATCACGGGTTTTTTCTTTTTTCTTTTTTTTTTCCCCCCATGTCCTATGATTTTGCTGCTTGGAAGGGTCGTGTTATTTGATCCCCTTTTGCTATATACACCCTACATGGGCGACTTCGGTTACGTAATGGGTTGTATACAGCAGTATGCTAGCCCTGTTGGTACCATGTGATGATGATTAAGTAGCAGATGCTTTGCACTGCGGGATACCCCGGTAGGAATCATTAAAATCCCCCCCAGTAAATCCGGGTCAGTGTTCCTGTCATCTTCTCTAATTGTTCGTTACTATATGGTCACCAAGGGCGAATATGAGGACACAAAAAAAAAAAAAAGAAGTTCACCACACAGCTTCTAAACAATTGTTACAACTCGGAAGCAAGGTGATGGAATTGTCAAACCTAATTGGATGCCTCTCCATTCATAGCAGCTACTGTATGGGCAAAATTGAATTTACCTGGTGTTGGGGGGAGGGGGGATTTTAACCTGCTAGATCCTGGTGTCTTGAAATTTGTAATGGAATGTTATGAGCGTACATTAAAACATACTCTACAGGCCACTGTTCTCTAGCATGAAATGATGCTGAAAGTTAAATAGCCTGACCTTAGTTGAAATAAGTGTTCTCCTAAATTTATATCAATACCAACATACAAATGATAACATTAGTCTCTAATATTGAGTCATCAATTATCAGTAGTTTTTACAAAAGTAAAAGTGAAATGAATAATTATTTATAATTAGTTATGTGGGAA
The DNA here is from genome assembly GCF_964263255.1 of Lissotriton vulgaris. Lineage (NCBI taxonomy): Eukaryota > Metazoa > Chordata > Amphibia > Caudata > Salamandridae > Lissotriton > Lissotriton vulgaris. The sequence goes on along the minus strand of NC_141689.1, from coordinate 1,354,776,300 downwards.
ACTACTGCATACCCATTTTAGTGTTCACAAAAGTTAAAGAGAAATGATTTATTAATTATAATTAGTTAGGAAATTACTGCATACCCATTTGCACCTTAATCTTTTCCAGATCTCCAATAATCCCCGAAACATAATCAGTGTTCCTGCTCCTCACTTCTGTTTCTCTGGGACCATTCCTTCTTTCAAGCCAGATCACTTTATGTTGTCCTGTGTACCTGGCGGAAGAGTTACTTACCTTCGGTAACGATATATCTGGTAGAGACACAGTCTAGACGCAGATTCCTTAACTTAGAATATCTCCCCAGGCGTCAGACTGGATACGGAAAATCTTTTTTCCCCAGCAATACCTCTGCACGCCAGGAGTCGGCATCGCCCGGCTCCGTCCTGACGCTTTCCACGGAAGTGAAGACAATGTTGGCATATATGCCTCTCCCGGCGTGCTGATGTCAGTGTTCTAAAGGAAACTTTTCCGCGCCACAACGAGGAGCCATGCAAAAACTGAGAAGCATAGGAACAGTGTGTGTTAAAAAAAAGAGCAAAATCGTTGAAACAACAACGAGTAACATAAAAAAGAGAAACAATAAGGAAGTTGAAAAAGCACCCAGTACCAGGAGGCACTAAGGGAGTACCCATTACCCGGAGGGACTAAGGGAGCACACAGAGCACTTGCTGCAAGCAAGGGCCCAACAAATTGTCAAGCCGTGCCCCACCTCGAGGGGGTAACGGCCACGGCATAAAAGATATGACAAGCCAGGCACAGCTTGTCACAACAGGAGGGAAATTAAAAGAACCACCATATTGAAGAAACATGTTGCAAGACAAGTGACTAGAAGTGCACGACCACCAGAAAGTTCACTACACACACCCTCCATAGATTGAAGGACTGTAGCACCAAAGAGAACCCAACCCAACCGACTGCCGTAGAAAGAAGAAGGCACAGGCGTGGGTGGTGGGTGGGAATTAAAAACAGAACAACTCCACGCAGGAGGAACACAGGTGGAGCAACATGAGAAGGCATCGAAAAGTATAGACCTCAACCACCCACAAAAGTGGACCTCAACCACCTAAAAGCACCTAAAAAAACGTGAACGGAGTGGAGAGCCAAAGGGGTCGAAACCAACCAAGCACTAGGATGGCGAGGAGGCCTACCCCAGTGTAAGGTGCAAGAGCACACCTCTGGAAGACCAAGGCCACCAGGAACGGTGGAGCTAGGTGGAAAAACACCATATAAAAAGGCCTTTGTAGAGCGGGAAAGATTGGGGGCGTTAAGGAATCTGCAGCTAGACTGTGTCTCTACCAGATATATCTTTACCGAAAGTAAGTAACTCTTCCATCTGATAGAGACATCTAGTCACAGATTCCTTAACTTAGAATAGATACCAAAGCCATACCCCATAGGAGGAGGGTCTGCAAAACAACCACAAAATCCAGGAGAACATATTTGTCAAACGGTGGATGAAACATGGTAGGAACCGCAATGACAGGGCAACTGAGATTAGACCCAGAAACCTCCGTAAGGAACATAACAACGGTAGACAATACGGCCTGAACATACTCCACAGCAATTGCCAAAATGATACAGGGGACAGTCTAAAGACTGTTCGGCCAAGACCTGAAGCCGCAACAGGAGGCCCTTGCATGGAAGAAAAAACACACATCAAATGTGTACCCCCTAGGACATGCAACAACAGTGTCAGGGTCGAAACCAGAGTCTTGTGCCATCAGAGACAAAAGAGTCACCCTCGAGCAAAAGCTCAGTAGGTAGGCATGCAGCCAAACGTACCAAAAGGTACCACTGTGAGGGGACAACCTGCAAAGCCAGTAACACATAAGGGACTCTATATTGAAGGAGAGAGTGAGCAAGAAGGCCTGAGACTAGGGCAAAAAGAACTTAGTATGCGAGCACCCCCATGGTGTGTAGGACTTACGACATATACACAAAGAGACAGGAATGTTGCCACACATACGTGAATCAACAAAACCCTCAACAGAGGAGTCTCTCAATTGGTGCCACTGTACCGGTGTGCAGCATAACAGTCACAGAACGCAGAAAAAAACAACAGTACCCGGAGGGGGAAGAAACATGGTCTCTGGTGAGGCAGGCGGGAACATAGACCACAATACTGCCATTAAAAAATTAAGAAAAGGCACAGGCAGAAGCCTGTCACCAAAAAGCATACACCGCCATTGACCGACACAGTCTACCAACTAGGAGAATGTCAAGAAGACATGCACAGTAATGCCACCTAAAGTATCAATTGTGCCAGAAATGAGCGTAAGAACTCGCCCCCAGAAAAATAGCTGGTGGGGAGTTTAACACCAGTGCTACAAATGTGAGTAAGAACCGACACCCTGAGAAAGAGCTGGGGTGGAGCACAGATCCGGTGGCAGAAAGTCATTGACAAGAGCCACACCTTGAAGAACTAAGAAATATGCACAGGGAAGGAGTGGAAAAACCGAACCCCCTGCCCTGCAAGAAGCAAGGGACCGGAGACTCCGCTAGGGAAGTGGAGTAGGGGGCAACCCACAGCCGAGACAGAGCCGGCGGGAACACCCCTTGCTATAGGCAAGAACCCCGACAGAGCTTGAGACACAAGAAAAGACATAGAGCACAACCTGTGTGCACCAATACAGCGAGTGTTCACCGAATACAGAAGAGACTGTTCCGGAACGGAACAGAGGGACCCGCCTTTCAGGGGCGCAAGTCAACAGGCAAGACAGAAACAGTGAGGCTGCAAGAACACGCCAGGAAAAAACTGGCGTGACAAAAACCCAAAGGAAACAGCAGGGAAGGATGCCCCTAATGAGGCGGGGATGTACTACGGACCAACCGTAGACGATCCATTATAACACCTGGAGGGAAACCAACCCTCTGGATATCACCAGAGGAGACATCCTACAATAGTTGGAAGAGTCAACTTGTGGCAAAACTTCCCAGGTAAGGAAGAGTATTAATAAATATCACTTCCAACAACTACCCCATATAGGGTAAGGCACAAACCTACAAAAGAAGGGTTCCTCTTGAGACAAGCTTGTGGACAGAGGCTCAGAAGAAAGGTCAACACAGCTATACCAGCTGTACCAGAATAAGTAAATGACATGGCTGACAAGCCACACAGCTCAGAACAGCTGTAACCGACAACAGGTAACAGAGAAGAAAGTGACGGCACAGTCACGAAACGAAAAAACCTTCATGAGGATTAAAACCTTGGAAGACAACCAAACATAGACAGGAGGCGCCTGACCGCCAAATCAGCATGGGCATCAAAAAGAGTGACTGAATCAAATGGTAGATTTCGAAGCCGCTCTTGAACATGCTCTGGGAAAATGTCATTTTGCAACCACGCATGGCGTCACATGACAACTGACCTGGCCATAGCCCGACCCACGGAGTCAGTGGTGGTCATGGCAGACCGAATCGAAAAGTGAGCTATATCATGACCATCACAGATTATGCGGGCTAGATCGGCACAAGAGCTCTCCGGCAAGGAGGGGAGGAGCTGCTCAACAGAGTCCCAAAGGGCATTTGTAGCACGAGCAAACACACACGTGTTTAGGGACCGGAGACCCGCGCTGGCGGATGCAAACACATTGCGGCCACATGACTCCAACCACCCAAACTCCAGAGTGGGAGGATGCAACGGAACAGGAGTAGTAGAGAGAGCTGCCTGAATCACAAATCTTCTAGCCACAGGATGGAGGGTCAAACAGGCAGGGTCATCGGGAGCCGGGCAATGGCGATGTGCCACAGCACGGTCCACAGGGTCCCCCGAAGAGGGCCCCGCCCACGCCCCGAGAAGAAAGTCAAATAATGACTCCTCAAATGGTAACAAAGGCTCCATGTCCCCAGCACCCTGGTGTAGAAGATCCAGCAAGGACACCGAAGGCCTAGAGACTGAGGGTGGCTGCATCTTCAAAATGGCTGCAGCCCAGCAAACAGCCCTGATAAACGTCCCACTAGCCTCCGTGGCCCCACGAGGCGGTGACTGCAAGTCTTTAGTAAGTGACAGACGCAAGCTAATTCGGTCACATAACAGAGGCTCAGCAGAAGGATGAGTAGGCCAATGCCCACTGGTGCCTGCTCCGGAGAGAGTTGAAAAGACTCAGGGGGTGGGGAATCCACTGGGACCACATCCTCCACCAATAAAGCTGGAGATGGTACCGGCTTCGAACGGCGTCAAGGCGACGTCAACTTGGAGCCGGCTACCTCCAAAAAGGCCTCGACCAGCCGAGTCGAGCCGGCATCGGCGACCTCTGAAATGGCCTCGACTGTCCGGGCCGGTGTCGATGACCTCCGAACAGGCCTCGCCCGGCCAGAGTCGGGCCGGCGATGACTCAACATCTCCCGAAGCGGAAACTTGCGGGGAGAGAGTGTGCCGAAGCAATGCTGTGCACCGCACCGCAGTCATCTCCAGCCTTGCAGCAGGGAACCTCGGAAGGCTGTGTGACGGCACTGTGGAAAGGCTAGATATCGTGGGATGCCCCTCCGGGCAGTGTCCTGACGTTGAGGCGACTCTGGAGTCGGAGTAAGGGCACTCGGTCGGTGCCGAGGGTTATCCTGCCGGCAGAGTCCCGACCTGAGTCCTTACCCCCACTGTGGGGCCTGAAGGTGCACCAGGGAGGGGGCAAATCAAGAAAGGACTGCAGGGCCCTGCAGTGGTCCTCCATCTGAGGTCGAGTCACTCCAGCACCCGTACACGGGGGATATGTGGGGCCCGACTCCTGGGGGCCCGAGTCTGGCAAAGACCAGGAGGTGCGGGCCCGTCATGATGTCGACGCGAAGCCAACACCTTCTGCGACTTCCGTTTGTGCTTACCTGAAGCAGGCAAATAACAGCAACGTTCCTGGGACCTGTCCCAAACCGGAACATCCTCCTGTGAGGACCGGTGCCGTATGGACGTCTCCGCTGGAAAATGAGACCGGTGTCGCAAGGTGTCCGTTCGGGAAATCCGGGCAGACAGCAGCGTCATGCGGCGCTCGCACAGGGATTTTAGCCGCAGCTAGCGGCAGGCGTCATACTCCACGAAGTCTTGGTGCTTTTCCAAGCACCACATACAGATTGCATTAGGGTCCATCGCTGACATCTGTCGCAAGCAGGACCGGCATGGCTTAAAGCCCACAGGCATCGAACACACTGTTCCTTGAGGCAAAAAGGGCTTCGAGAAGGACTGAAGATGAGAAAAACAGGCCAGAGGTATCACTTTCCCGGATCCGCGTTAGGATGTGGAAAAGAAGAAAAATTATGTCAGCACGCCGGGTGGGGCATATATGGCTCCATTGACATCACTTCCATGGACGACGTCAGGACGGAACCGGGCGACGCCCCCTCCCGACGTGCAGAGGTATTACTGGGGAAATAAAGATTTTCCGGATCCAGTCTGACGCCTGGGGAAATATTCTAAGTTAAGGAATCTGTGGCTGGATGTAGTTATCAGCTACAAATGTTTTCCCTCCTCCCTTCCTTGACTAGAGCCATTCCCATTCTCACTCTATGATCTCCTCTGGCACCGATGCCTCACACTTTCCCATTAGTTTTCGCATATTCTAGCAGCTGGCCAAATCTCAGGACCTGACTCACAAAGGGCATCTTCACTTGTGACAGAAGCCCCGCAGGCATGGGGAAGCCCCCACATTCAGGGCAGAATCTCCGCAGTGAGAATTCTCATTACGGAGATTCCGCCCCAAGTGTGGGAACTCCCCCATGACTGCGGGGCCTCGCCACGAGTGTAGAGGCCCTTTGTGAATCAGGCCCTCTATTTACTACCTCTTAGGTGAATATGCCAAATGAGTGCTTTAAACATTTTTTTTTTGTAGAATGCCTTTAAAAAAGTGGCTATTTAATTTGCCCGCACTTTGTGTTCCCAGTTAGATAGTGATTTATTTCGGGTGTCATTTTTAAAGTTGTTTTTATAAAATGATTAAGTGACACTGTACGTAGTAGGAGCGTGCAATTTTAGTGTTTGGTTGGATGATTTTTTCTAGCTGCCTTCACAAAACAACAATAGTAATATACATGGCATATGTTTGTTGTTGGAAAAAACAACTTTGGTAGCAAAGAACAAGTTACTCACCATCAGTAACACTTTTTCTGGTGGATACAGTATCCGCCTGTGGATTCTCACCTTTTGAAATACCCCATGCACAGCATTCCACAGAAACTTTTTTCATAGCTCTCCCACATCAAAGAGGACATCACAATGGCATGGGTCCGCTCGTGACTCTGTGTGATGTCATCAGAGCCATAAGACCTAATCGGCGTGCTGACATCAGTTCCACCCATTGTGTCCGCGCCTTTGAGGCAAACGGGTGAACCAACAACATACACAGTATACAAAATATCTACATACCCTTCCAGAAGGAAGGAAATAGGAAATTCTAAAACAAAGACATTTCCTAGTGACAAGCATCAACGACAATAAATACAAGACTGTCAAACCCAAAATTATTTTCGGTATAAGTGGGTAGAAGACGGGGAGGCGGGTGGGTCAGTGAGGAATCCACAGGCAGATAACATATCAACCAGAAAAAGCATTACCGAAGGTAAGTAACTTGTTCTTCTGATGGATACACCGGATACACCTTAGGCAGGAAAGCAGCTCTGGTCCTGAGAACCATCTTATCTGCATGGATAGTGGTGAAAGGAGGTTTAGAACTTAGAGCATGTAGCTCACTAACCCTCCTGGAAGAGGTAATCGCAATCATAAAAATTGTTTTGAATGATAGAAGCCTCAAAGAACAACTATGAAGAGGCTCGAAAGGAGACCCCATTAGGAAAGTAAGAATTTAATTTAAATCCCACTGAGGCATAATAAAAGGAGTGGAAGGAAATCTTATAGCGAGACACATACTGAATCTCATGACTATGGGAGACTTAAACAATGATGGTTGGTCTGGCAAACAAAGAAAGGCTGACAAGGCCGATGACTAGCCCTCAACAGTTGCTACAGCACAACCCTGCTGAGCCAAAGAAAGAGAAAAACTAAGAACATTAGGCAAGTGGGCCTTCAAATGATCAATTGAACTCTCCGCACCATTTAACAAATCTGGCCCACCCTACTGGAATAGACAGATTTGGTGGAGTGTCTTCTGACCGATAATATAACATCCACCACATCCGGTAGGAGAGAGAAAGAATTAGGTTGCCCCGTTCGATCTCCAGGCATGAAGGTGCACGCTCTGGAGGTGAGGTGGGGTGGGGGGGGTGTAGAGCCTGCCCCTGCGATTGCAAGAGGAGGTCTCCCCTGAGAGGGAGACGGAGCGGAGGTTGCAATGACAGGTGAAGAAGGTCTGTGTGCCACACCCTTCTTGGCCAATCCGGGGCAATCAAAGTGACTTGGGCGTGGTCTTGGCAAATCTTCCTTAGAACCCAAGTACATCTGTAAGTCTACTGCCTTCACATGTTATGCCTTTTAATTGCAGAATGCTTATTCCCTGTTTTTAAGTGGTTTTATATACGCTGTCACTTGCTTTATAGTAAAGTAGTTTTTAGCTGAAGGGGGGCTCTTTGAAAGCTGATTTAGTCATTTTTAATCTCGTATTTTTATGTCTTTATGTGGGTTTCCCTTACTTTATATCTGTGAGGCACTGTACTTTCTCAGTGGTTCTCCAATCAGCCGAAGGTGCTTCCGCTCTGTTCCACTGCTCTTGGGCCGTTTGAGCGGAGGGTGTGTAGCAACATCTTCTCAGGCCCTTTTTCACTCCCGGTTGGAGTGCGTACAGTGCTGATGGGGGCGGTCTAGTTCTCCCAGTCTACATACTACTTAAAGACATGCAAAAGCAGGTGCGCAGTGGACGCATGCAGCGGGCATGCTGCTGGTGTGCCAAAGGCGCACCAAAGGCAAGCTCATCTGTGCCCTTCGCGCCCGGACGGTGCCAGGGGCCAGGACCCCTGGGTGTTCCTCAGAAGAGATTGTGGCTCTGAGCGAAACAGACGACAACGACTGCCTCTACTCCATCCTAGTAGGTACAGGAATGAATGGAAGTGGGAAATGCAATTTTTTGTTTAAGCCAGCTACAGAGGGAAGGCAGAGGGAGGGGGTCTTGGAGCCCACCAACAACTCCCTACTTTGCCTGTCATTGAATTGCAGTTCACTATGTAAACACAGCCATAACATTTGTGATTTATTAATGCATCAAAAGCCAGTAGGGATGTTTTTAGTTGAAACCTGCCTCCATGAACAATCAGCATCGGACATTTTGGAAGCACTGACAGAAGGATACACTATTTTAAGAGTAGATAGACCCAAGTAGAAAGGTGGGGGCTTGGGGTCATTTTTAAAAAAAGAATACCAGGTAAAAATGACCAAACTGCCAATGTCAGGGTGCAAAGTTGTGCTCTTTACCATGTCTCCCAGCAAGGATTGGGAAGTTGAGGGTCTCCTTATTTATAGACCCCTGGGCCCAGCTAGATCATTTATAATGAGTTAGCTGAAACAGTGCCTCCTTAGCTATCTGAGCCCCAAATGTTGTAATCCTGGAGGACCTGAATTTATATTTGGATAACAAAGAAAATCAAGAAATGTGTGAGCTGACAATAGGACTACAGGCATTGGGACTAGAACAGTTAGACCGCACTTCTACGCATATCAGGGGCCATATATTAGATAATATATTTTCTAATAGTATTCTGGTGGAAGCTTTGCCACCTGTGCTTATAGTATGGTCTAATCATTCGACCCTCCCTTTCAAGATTAAAAATCCTAGGAGCCTTTAGCAAACTGAGACAGCGGTCGGAGACTATATTTACTCAGAATTGGTCTTTACTTAACCCTGACTCTTTTAACCCCTTCACTGCGGGGATAATTCCCCCGCGGTGCGGGGGGTGGAGGGGACACGAGCTGCGCCGCAGTGCTTGTGATGAGCCCAGCTCGTCATGAGGCAGAGTGGAGCTGTGCTCATGACGAGTCCGCCCACTCAATGATCCTCCCGCACAGACGGGGAATCGATTTTGCAAGGGTGGGCCGCGGCCGTTATGACGAGCCCAGCTCGTCATGAGCACAGCTCCACTCTGCCTCATAACGAGCTGGGCACGTCATAAGCACGCAAAGGGGTTAAGGACAAACTGGCTTTGAGCGCACCGGAATTAACGGCCGCCACACAGATAGCAGACAAACAAGTCTCTGCTTGGATTAAGGAGGCAGTGGACTCTTTTACACCTCTGAAACACTGCCAGATTGCCCACTTAAACTCTTCAGTGGGATATTGGTATTAGAGGAATTAGCATTGCTTAAAAAAGAGTGTAAACATCTTGAACATTGTTGGAAGGCGAACTATCCGACTGGGGACAAGATGAAATATCTAGAAGCGCTTACATTTTATCACAAACAAATTAGGAGAAAGTGCAGGGACTTTTATACCTATAAAATTGAATCTGCAAAAAACACCCCCAAAAATATTTTCAGTATTGTGAAACAACTCACTTCCTTGGAGCGCGTTACAACAGTACTGCCAGCATCGGCAGACTACTCTGACAAAGTAGGAAGTTTCTTCCTGGAAAAAATAGAGAAGATTTATGCTACCTTCCCTGAAACCAGTAGGAATTATATTTGGGCTCCACCTAAGAGTGAAACACTATGGGGTCTATTATAATGGCGTGCAAATCTCCACCGCCCGTACGGTGGTGGCGATGCGCCCGCCGATATCCACCGACTGCATGCAATTTACCCCACGCCTGATTATGTTGGCGGGGGTACCACAGCAGACGGGAAGACCGTCCGCCGCTTTTCTGCCCAGTCGATGAGTCAACTTGCCGAAAAGGTCTGAATATGGTGGCGGTGTCTTTTAGACACCGCCATCCATATTACTATGCATGCGGAGATCAGCCTCTCCGTGGCGTTGCTGCCAAGGAAACGCATGGGGATTTCACAGTTTAGGGCCTGCTGTGGGCCCCCAGGATGTTGGAGAGGTGGGGGGGCACATGGGGAGTTACCCATGGTACCCTCCTGCATGTGCATGGATGACGTGCCAGGGACCGCGCGGTGCCTGCCACATTGAGCATGCAAATGCACACATGCCTTTTTAGGTCTCGCCTATGCAGCGCCTGACAAGTTGTGCATGCAAATGCACACATGCCTTTTTAGGTCTCGCCTACGCAGCGCGCATGTGATGCATAGGAGAGAGGCCTAATGCGCTTTGGGAGCAAAAATGTGCACGAGTTGCATTGCTTGCAATCTCGCCGCATGCACGTCTGGCGATTTCCTTGCGGGACCGCGCTGCGTCATATGGTGGCGCCATATGGTCGGAATCATCGCGCCTTGTTGCACCCTCCTGCAAAGGAATCGCGCAGGAGGTATTGGAGGTAAGGGGGAGCAGCCTCTGTGCAATATGGAATTATGCCTCCCAGTACAAGAGGTGTGTGATTGTTTTACATTTATATGCATGTGTTTAAAAGCAATATATTAATTTTGTTTACAGTACACCTCACAAGTTGATTAGAGGATTGGTCTTGAATAGTAATTCATTGCATTGTCTAAACTTAAACATGCCCGCTAGTTATTGCGCAGCCACATGTGTGTTTCTGGCCTCTGACTGCCCGCTAGTTTCTGTGCAGTCACGCCCGTCATTGTGGTGTCTGCCTGCCCCGGAGTTTTTGTGCAGTTACGTGTGTCTTTGTGTCGTAGGCCTGACACCTAAATGCTGCGCAGTCTCGTGTGTCGTTGTGTCGTCTTCCTCACTCATAGTTTTTGTGCTGCCACGTGTGTCGTCTTGTCTGCTTTCCCCCTAGTTTATGTGCAGCCACGTGCGTCTTTGTGTCGTCTGCCTGCCTCGTCCCTAATTGTTGTGCATCGACAGGTGTATTTGTGCCGTCTGTCTTCTTCCTAATAGTGGTGCAGTGGCAACTGTTGTTGTATCCTCTGTCAGCAGTCACGTGTCTTTGTGCTGTCTGCCTGCTCACTGGTTGTCATGCAGTCACAGGTGTCTTTGTGTCCTCTGCCTGCTCTTTGGTTGTCATGCAGTCAAATATGTCTTTGTGTCATCTGTCTGGACAGGTTGCTAGAAACCCTCCATCATAACAGATCCACTGCAGTATCTGTGTAGATTCCGACCACTTCCCTGAGATCCCTGTTGTGTTGAAACCACTGCCTGCGGAGACTCCACTGGAGTTCCCTCTTGTGCCAGCCTGCATGGTTGACCATCAGTATGCAAGAAGTGAACAGTCTTAGCAGGCGCATAACATTCAAGACTGGAAGAGCCTCTCCATCTTGAAACATTGGGATCATAGCTTGGATGTCTAGCCCCTTCTGTGCTCATGACGAGCTGAGCTCGTCATGAACACACCCATTTCTATTATGATCCAGCACAGCAGACAAATATCTCAAGCAGCCAAGGTGCTAGAATCTTCTGAGGAGGGGGGAAAACACAACTCAGAGTAGTATCCAGTACTGCCCCTATGAACAGGTTGTGCTGAGACGGCACCAGGTGAGATTTGGGTACTTTTATCGAAAAACCCAAGGAGAACAACAGTTGAGTTGTTACTTGCAGATGATGCAGCTCCATCTCTGGTGACTTTGCTTTGAGCAGCCAGTCGTTCCGATATGCGCTGCTATCACTGCCATCACCTTCGTGAAGACCCGTGTAGCGGATGTAGGACCGAACGGAAGGACTGCAAAGTGATAATGTTGAGAACCCACAGTAAAACGGAGATACTTCCGATGAGACTTCAGGAAGAGAATGTGGAAATATGCATCCTGTAAATCGATCGACACCATCCAGTCTTTCTGTTGCAGAGTCAGAAGATCCTGAGCTAGGCTCAACATCTTGTACTTTTGCTGCTTGAGGTAAAAATTCAAGATCCTAAGGTCTAGGATCAGCCTCAATTGCCCATCTTTTTTGGGGATCAGGAAATACCAGGAGTAGCATCCCCGAATCCTTTCTTGCTCCGGAACAACCTCTATTGCACCTTTCTGTAACAAGGACAGGCCCTCTTGTTGCAGAAGCAACTGATGGTCCTCCGAACACCAGCCCTGGTGAAGAGGGTAAGGAGGAGGAAACTCCTGGAAAGGAAGGGCATACCCATTTTCTATAAGAATAAAAACCCCAAGATCTGATGTAATTTTGTAGAAAAGGGGACAACCGGCCTCCTACAGGTCCAACATGCTCCAAGATGGGGGATCTGGAGTTGCTTCCCTGCTGAACCAGTGAGGGGGAGAGGGGAGGAGGAAAAGGAAGAGACCTGCTGACGAGCGCCCCCCCCCCCCGCAGACGACCTCTTCCCTTTCAGTGCTGCTGCTGCTGTCAGCCTTAAAAAGGAGCCGCCTTCCCAAAGCCCCAAAATCTTCAGAAACCAAAACCCCTAGGCGATCTAGCAGTAGCTCTGCTATCCTTGAATTGTTGTAAAACTGAGCCAGCCTTGGTCCCAAAGAGTCTTGAGCCCTCAAAGGGAAGGTCCAACAGCGTGACCTGGATGTCGGGAGAGAATCCAGACCCTCTCAACCAGGCATGCTTCTTAGTCAGCACCGAAAAGCCCATTACCCTAGCAACGGAGTCAGCCATATCGAGGCCGAACTAGATCACCTGACGGGCTGCAGCCTGTGTCTCCGACAGTACCTCAGCGAAGTGACCCTGGACATCCTCTGGCAACTTAGGTATTACCTCCGTGGCAGAATCCATCAATGCATGGATATAACGCCCCAGCAAGCACATGGCATTAGTTGAATTCAAGACCATGCTGGCCGACAAAAAAGCTGTTTTCACAGATTGTTCCAACTCCTTGGAGTCCCTATCCCCCAGAGCGGAAGGGAAGGAACCCGCAGAATATCTTGAGGAACAACTGCGCCAGGACGCTCCTTGGCTGGAGTATCTGTGCGCACAATAAATAGTCGTAACATAACATAACAAGACGCTTGAACCACCAGGCTCTCAGGCGAAGGGTGTGACGATAAAAAAACGATATCCCAGGGGCAATTTTATAGCGCCTTGCCACCGTTCTTGACACAGCAGGGGCAAACATTGGCTTCTGCCATACTTCCAAAATCAAATCTGTCAGAGTCTCGTTAAATGGAAGCAAAGGTTCCACCGCAGAAGGAGAGTGTAGTACCTCTGTTAAAATGTTAGATATGGCCTCTGCCATTGGCATCTGTAAGTCCAAAAGCTTAGCAGCCTTTCTTATTACCAAAAAGTATGAAGCCACATCCTGAGAGGAAAGGGCTTTTGGAGAGGAGAGCTCCCACTGCGGGGATGTGTCAAGCCCACTGGCTTCTTGCAGCCCTGTAAAATCATCCATAGTGTATAGTATCGCCCCTTCATCAGCCTGCTCCTGTTGCTCCTGAAATTCCTCCCCTTCTAGAAGCCTCTGAGCCTCACTCCTCAATCGCATCTTCGGAGTCAGCAGCACCAGATGCAGTGCTGAGACCTCGGAGCCTGTGTCAATGGAAGACCTTCGGAAGTGGGCAGCAGGTGCCAACCGAAGGCGAGATGGCACCAGACCGGAGCTCAATGACGCTGGTGAGTAGTCCATCCTTTCCTCCTGAGGCAGAATTGACGTTGAGAACCTCGGCGTCGGGGAGGCCAAGAAGGAGTCCTTGGCATGAATGGCGCCTGGGCATAATGCAGCGGATGGGTTAACTGCTCTGGCAAGCATGCCATACATCGGATTATGAAAATGTGAGAGACCCTCACCTGGAGCTGGTAAAAGTGGGTATGGATCCAGAACCGCCTGACCTGAGATAGATTGAGGTCATATTACGGGCTCTGGTTGCGGCACTGGAGACCACAGATCTGAGATCAGAGAATCTATCAGTGCAAGAGACTCTCCTCTGGGCGCTGGAGAGTCCCTCGGCGTCGGAGATTCCCTCAGCGTTGGAGAGTGCACAGGAGACACCTGAGGTGAAGGAGAAAGGGAGACTTCATTCTTCCTATGACAACGCCGGACTGGGGTCACCGTCTTTGATGACTTACCCTTCGAAAAGCGATGCTTGGATCCATGTTGCCTATTTTTCTTGTGTTTTTTGGACGACCTCGAGGTGTGTGGAGTCGGCGACTTCAACCTCGACTTGGTTCTCTTGCAACCTCTCTTCTCCTTCTTCGCCCGGGCCATAAACAACTTTGCTTGCCTTTCCATAAGTGCCTTCGGATTTATCTGACAGCATGAGGAACATTCTTTGACGCCGTGGTACGACAATAAACACCAAAGGCATTCTTTGAAGGGGTCTGTAACCAACATATGGCCCCCACATTCCCTACAGGGTTTAAAACCAGGCCTTTTCTGATTCGCTCCTCTCCCTCGAGCAGGGTGGTCGCTCCCAGTGTCCCCTGGAGACTTATGGTATCGCTTTTTGCTGCCTTGCTTCATACTGCTTAAAAACGGCTGAATCGCCTTGCCTGCTGTCTGCCTGTGTGTCGCCCAGCTTGATTAGCAATTGAAATTTGAAATTACCGCTGTTTTCACTGTGCTTAGCGCGTTTTCCTCCAGCGCTTCATACTGCTTAAAAACTGCTGAATTCGCTTTGCCTGCTGTCTGCCTGTGTGTCGCCCAGCTTGATTAGCAATTGAAATTAGAAATTACCGCTGTTTTCACTGTGTTTAGCGCGTTTTCCTCCAGCGCTCGGCTGTGCTCCCCCCCGCCTCCATTTTGTTTGTTATTGTAGCCCTCGTGAGCCCGACCCGCCTCCCAGCTGAAGCGCCCTCCCACTGACCGTAAACAGCTCTCCCCTCCTGAAATCGGCGTGACTCGCTCCTCTCCCTCGAGCAGGGTGGTCGCTCCCAGTGTCCCCTGGAGACTTATGGTATCGCTTTTTGCTGCCTTGCTTCATACTGCTTAAAAACGGCTGAATCGCCTTGCCTGCTGTCTGCCTGTGTGTCGCCCAGCTTGATTAGCAATTGAAATTTGAAATTACCGCTGTTTTCACTGTGCTTAGCGCGTTTTCCTCCAGCGCTTCATACTGCTTAAAAACTGCTGAATTCGCTTTGCCTGCTGTCTGCCTGTGTGTCGCCCAGCTTGATTAGCAATTGAAATTAGAAATTACCGCTGTTTTCACTGTGTTTAGCGCGTTTTCCTCCAGCGCTCGGCTGTGCTCCCCCCCCGCCTCCATTTTGTTTGTTATTGTAGCCCTCGTGAGCCCGACCCGCCTCCCAGCTGAAGCGCCCTCGCCCCTCCCCCTCCACCATCCATTTATGGTCAATGGTCCCACGCGCAGCGTCCACGCGCTACGGACACGCCGAAGGTGCGCCAAAGGTAAGCCCGTCTACGCCCGTCCGCGCCTGGACCGCGCCCAGCGCCAGACCCCCTGCCCCTCGCTCTACCCAGCCCCCCCGCGTTACCTACGATGCTGCCACCATCCTAGCCCTTAATCCAGGTCGCGCCCCCAACTGCGTCCTAGCCGCCCCCGGACGCACCCATGGACCGTTCTCTTGCTACTCCTGCAAATTCATCGGCACTGACCACATCTCCGCTACGACCACACCACAGATTCCCGACCCCAACCACCTACAATGCATCCTTCTCAACACCCGCTCGGTCCACAGACACGCCATTGACCTATGGAATCTACTAGACACCATCTCTCCAGACGTCGCCTTCCTAACGGAAACATGGATGAACGCTTCCTCCGCACCTGACATCGCCATCGCTATCCCTGATGACTATAAGATCACACGCAAGGACCGCACCGACCATACAGGAGGAGGAATCGCTATCGTCCATAAGAAATCCATCCGCATCTCCACCAGCTCCGACGCCAACCTCACTAACTCCGAACACCTTCACTTCCAGATCCACATCGATCCCAAGACAACTCTTAGAGGCACTCTCCTCTACAGACCACCAGGACCCCGCGCAAAATTCAGTGAAGACATCACAGATTTCATCACCCCACACGCACTCCCCTCCAAAGACTACATCCTTCTGGGAGACCTCAACTTTCACCTTGAAAAGCTCCACGACCGCAACACCGCCACCCTCTTAGACAACCTCGCCAACCTCGGACTTAAACAACTGGTCACTTCCCCCACCCACATCGCAGGTCACACACTCGACCCCATCTTCACCTCCAGCAACCATATCTCCTTCAGCCACACTACGGATCTCCTCTGGACTGACCACAGCTGCGTTTACTTCACCTACAACAAGCCGAAACCCATCATCCACACCCAACCAACTCTACAAAGAAACTGGAACAAAATCACCACGGATCAGATCTCCACATCGCTCCTTCGAACCTCCCCAGCCCTCTCTTCTAACGCCAACGAAGCCGCCTCCAACCTCTCCATTTGGTTATCCAACACCGCCGACACCTTAGCACCACTGAAAAAACGTCAACACAAACTTGGAAACAAGACGGCCTCATGGTTCAACTAGGATCTCAAGAAGTCCAAGAAACTGTGCCGCTCCCTTGAAAAGGCCTGGAAAAAAGACCCATCCGCCAGCAACAAGAACGCCTTCAAAAGCGCCACCCGTACTCACCACCAACTTATCCGTAAAGCCAAGAAAACGGCATTCAAGGATCGACTTGACAACAACGCCCACAACAGCAAGGAACTTTTCAACATCGTCAAGGAATTCTCCAACCCCTCGGCCAACTCCAACGACATCACCCCCTCTCAAATCCTCTGCGACTCCCTAGCCTCTTTTTTCCACAACAAGATTGCTGACATCCACAACAGCTTCGACAACCAATCCGGAAGCCACCCTACCACCCTACCATCTGCTGACCATCTTCCCCCCGCAAACATCCTTAACGCCTGGAACCCAATCTCCACTGAGGACACCATCCGCCTGATGAACTCCATCCACTCTGGATCCCCCACAGACCCATGCCCTCATCACATCTTCAACAAAGCAGACTCCGTTATAGCTCCACACCTCCGAGACGTCATCAACTGCTCCTTCAACTCCGCTACCTTCCCTGAAGACTGGAAACACGCTGAACTCACCGCCCTTCTGAAAAAACCAACAGCAGACCCCACCGAACTCAAAAACTACCGTCCCATCTCGCTTCTTCCATTCCCGGCCAAAGTCATCGAGAAAGCCGTCAACAACCAGCTCGCCGCCTTCCTCGAAGCCAACAAATCACTCGACCCCTCACAATCTGGCTTCCGAGCCAAACACAGCACCGAGACCGCCCTCATCGCAGCAACAGACGACATTCGAACTCTACTAGACAATGGAGACACAGTCGCCCTCATCCTCCTCGACCTCTCTGCAGCCTTCGACACAGTATGCCACAGCACCCTTTTACAACGCCTCAGAAACATCGGAATCCAAGGAAAAGCATTGGAATGGATCACCTCGTTCCTCACCGGAAGAACCCAGAAAGTCCGCCTCCCACCATTCAAGTCAGAGGCCACTGAAGTCATCTGCGGTGTACCTCAAGGATCCTCACTCAGTCCCACCCTCTTCAACGTATACATGAGCCCCCTCGCGGCCATTGCCCGCCAACACAACCTCAACATCATCTCTTACGCGGATGACACTCAACTGATCCTCTCCCTCACCAAGGACCCCAGCACCGCCAAAACTAACTTACACGAAGGAATGAAAGAAGTCGCCGAATGGATGAAACAAAGCCGTCTGAAACTGAACTCAGACAAAACAGAAGTCCTCATATTAGGTACATCCCCCTCTGCATGGGACGACTCTTGGTGGCCGGAAGCCCTTGGAAAAGCACCCATCCCGACAGATCACGCACGGAACCTTGGCGTCATCCTGGACTCTTCACTCTCAATGAACAGACAAGTCAACGCCGTATCCTCTTCCTGCTTTAACATTCTTCGCATGCTCAGAAAAACATTTCGCTGGATCCCCACCGAAACAAGGAAAACAGTCACCCACGCTCTAGTCACGAGCCGACTGGATTACGGAAACACCCTCTACGCAGGTACCACCGCTAAACTCCAGAAGAAACTACAACGAATCCAAAACGCCTCAGCCAGGCTCATATTAGACATCCCACGCAACGAACACATCTCTGGTCACCTTAAAGACCTCCACTGGCTACCCGTCAATAAGAGAATCACTTTCCGACTGCTCACCCACGCACACAAATCACTCTACGACATTGGACCAGATAGCCTCAACTCCCGACTGTCCTTCTACACCCCCTCCCGCCAACTTCGCTCTTCCAACCAAGCCCTCGCCACGGTACCTCGCATCAACAAGAATACCATGGGAGGCAGATCCTTCTCATACCTGGCTGCCAAAACATGGAACTCACTCCCCGCTTACCTTCGCCTCACCCAGAATCACCTAGCATTTAGAAAGCAGCTTAAAACGTGGATATTTGACAATTGATCCTCCTCCCCTCCTAAGCGCCTTGAAACCCTCTGGGTATGTAGTGCGCTATACAAATCTTGTGACTTGACTTGACATTAGCCACTATGCAGACACACTTTAAGGACAACTGCAAAAAAGTAGACTACAAAGAAATGGAGAGAACTAGAAAAACCATTATGCATCAACAGCGGTGAAAAAAAGGGAACTGAAGTCTACACATCTACGAGGTCTTCTTACGGGGTCCGATGATGTCACGCAGAGTTGCATGCAGAGCTGTGCCATTGTGAAGTCCTCGTCAAAGTGGGAGAGCTAGGAAAAATCTTTCAGTGGAATGCTGCACAAGGAGTAATTCAAAAGGTGAGGAAATCACAGGCAGGTATATCAATCAGAAAAATATCCTTAAGTGAATGATTTTTTTTATTGACATTTTATATCATATGGTGGCCAGATTTAGGTGGCAGCAAGTTATTTTTTTCCCTTTTTCCTTTTGTCCCATTTTTGTGCTAATAAAAGAAATATTTAAAAAAATAACACTGGCATGAATCTTAATAGACCAGGCGTATCAGCTGTGAGAAGTTGGCCTGATATGTGACCAGCTATCCTAGTGCCTCTGCACTCTTTATGAGTTTAGAGCTCGAGATACAGCACAAGTTACTCAATAAGCATACTATAAGTTGCACAAATACAATTCTGCCCTAGGGGCCTCACAAACCATATACTATGTAAGTGGTATAAGAGCCACTTCAGGAAAGGTGAGTAGGCCTAGGGCCTAGGAAATCGTTGGGGCTACACTGAATAACCCAAGTTAAGGAAGCAGAAGTCCCACAGGATGCGTGTGCAGTGTCTAAACACACAAGCGGGTTACCATTAACTTTCAATGGGAACGTAAAAGTTACAAAGTAGTTGATTTCGGACACTTCCCGGTGGACTACGGGGAAACCCAGTTAAACTAGGACACTTGGATAGTTGTTACCCACGGGAGCACCGGAGTACTCGAGTTACCTCACCCAGGGA
The DNA here is from genome assembly GCF_964263255.1 of Lissotriton vulgaris. Classification (NCBI taxonomy): domain Eukaryota; kingdom Metazoa; phylum Chordata; class Amphibia; order Caudata; family Salamandridae; genus Lissotriton; species Lissotriton vulgaris. The sequence goes on along the minus strand of NC_141689.1, from coordinate 1,354,757,078 downwards.
AGCCGGGTGCATAGGTGTTCTTTCGTGTCGGGTTTCGTCGTCGAATCCTATGGAGAGCTGCAAAAAAACGCTGCAGGTGACCAGGAGGAAGATGTCCAGGTGGATCCAAGGGTGGATCGGAGAAGTGAAGAACCTGAAAGCAGAGGGGACAGAGTCTGGGTCACTAGCCAGTGACCAGGAAGGAACCAGGAAGGAACCAGGCGATGTTGAGATGCAATCAGGTGATGAGGTGAAGCTTGTCTCTGCAGCCACGTGGACCAGGAGGCATCGACGACAACCAGGAGCTGGATACGGACTGTCCCACGAAAAATCTAGCTGTTGGCGGTGTCGGTATCCGGATTGGACCCAACAAGCCTTGGCAAAAGAAATCCACGCAGGAAGAGAAGATCGACTTCTGTTCAGACCAGCAAGGTCTGGGGAGCTTCCCCTTTAAAGGAAAGCAGGAGCAAGCCCGGAGCAACCAGGCAAGCGGTGTTGTTTAAAAAGGGTGTCTTCAGGAGGGCCACTAGCCAACGGGCTAGCAACCGTGAAGACACGTCTAGGAGAAATGCAGGTGCAGGCCCCACACGACAATTGTGGAGTGTGGAGGGCTGAGCTTCGGTGCACCTACTGCTCGGGGTTGGGGCTTCTCAAACACCAATGCACAACTTCGAGGACGCCTCAGAAGCTGCACAGTTCCTAGTGACAGCATTGAGACCTCTGTAGTCCACACAAAACCTCATCTCTCTCTTACCATCTTGGGTGTGAGGCTTTGGCACCACGACTACAGGACAGGCCCAGGGGCTCTCTGAGGGCTCAATAACTCCCAGTTCAAACCTCTTTTGGACCTATGTCCTTATACAGTCCCTGACATGGTCAGGTTGCCTGTAGATTTTACTCTTCACAAGTAGACTGTCACCAGTGTCCACCTCGTGGGTGCACCAGTTTCTCTGACTTGGGGTCAGGGAAAACATATGTCTATAGGCCTGTAGAACGTGTCTGCCAAGGCCACTCCATCAACTGAACCATCATCAGGGTTCTGAGAAAGCAGGTCTGGGAGAGGGTCACTCTCCTCCTCCTGTCCCTCACCTGTAGCCATGAGCAAGCCCATGTCTGCCCTGTCAACATATGCCTTCAGTCTGTTGACATGAAGCACCCTGTGGGGGCTTCTGGGAGTCCCAAGATCAACCAAATAGGTTATCTCTCCCTTTTGCTCAACAATAATGTGGGGTTCAGACCATTTGTCTTGGAGTGCTGCTGGGGCCACTGGCTCCAACACCCAAACTTTCTGTCCTGGCTGGTACACAGTCAGCACAGCCTTTTGGTCATGCCAGGCTTTCTGAAGTTCCTGGTTAGCCTCAAGGTTTTTAGAAGCCTTTTTCATGTATTCGGCCATCCTGGAGCGAAGACCAAGTACATAGTCCACTATGTCTTGCTTAGGCTTTTTGAGAGGTAACTCCTATCCTTCCTTCACAAGACACAGGGGTCCTCTTACAGGATGCCCAAACAAAAGTTCAAAAGGGCTGTAGCCAACTCCCTTTTGTGGGACCTCTCTGTAGGCGAACAAAAGGCAGGGCAGAAGGATGTCCCATCTTCGCCTAAGCTTTTCTGGTAAACCCTTGATCATGCCCTTTAAGGTCTTGTTGAATCTCTCCACAAGGCCTTTGCATTGTGGATGATAGGGTGTGGTGAACTTGTAGGTCACACCACACTCCTTCCACATAGCAGTTAGGTACCCAGACATGAAGTTTGCACCTCTATCTGAGACAACCTCCTTCGGAAAACTCACTCTTGAGAAAACTCCCAGGAGGGCTCTTGCCACAACAGGTGCTGTTGTGGTCCTTAGCGGAATAGCTTCTGGGTATCTGGTGGCATGATCCACTACCACCAGAATACACCTGTGCCCAGAGGCTGTTTGGGGATCCATTGGTCCAACAATGTCTATCCCAACTCTCTCAAAGGGGACCCCCACCACAGGTAGTGGTATTAGGGGGGCCTTTGTGGTGCCACCTGATTTGCCACTGGCTTGGCAGGTGTCACAGGAACGACAAAACTCCTTGGTATCTTCTGACATATGGGGCCAGTGAAAGCGAGGGACAAGCCTGTCCCAAGTCTTGTTCAGGCCAAGATGTCCTGCTAAGGGAATATCATCGGCTAAGGTAAGAAGGAAGACCCTGAATGCCAAAGGTATGACCAAACTCCTGGAAGCACCAGGCTTGGGGTCTCTAGCCTCTGAATAAAGGAGCCCTTCATCCCAAGATACTTTATGGGTACCTGTAGCATTCCCAGCAGCCTCAGCAGCAGCTTGCTGTCTGAGGGGTTCAAGTGAGGGGCAATCTAATTGTGCCTGCCCCAGGTCTGCTCTGGAAGGTCCCCCTGTCCCAAGAAACTCAACCTGATCAGGTTCAAGGTCTTCTAGGACAGTTCCTTCTTGGGTCTCACACTCAGCTTCTTGGGAAGACTGATCCTCAACCTGAGGCAAGGGGGAAGACACTGCCTTAACCCTTTTGCTCTCTCTCTTGGAAGGCGACTGGTCCATAGTTTCAGGATCCAGTGCCTTCTCAGTTTGGCACTTTTTGGCCTGTGACCTGGTCACAGCAAGGATATGTGCTGATGTGCCCAGCATCTCTTCATGAGTCCTATACTCCACTTCAGACCAGACTGAAGTTTCTAATTCATTGCCCAACAAACATTCTACAGGGAGGTCTGAACTTACAAAAACTCTTTTGAGGCCAGTTACCCCTCCCCAGGAGAAGTTAACAATTGCCATACTATGGGTGGTAGTGGCATTGCTAGCATTGGTCACTAGGTAATTCTCACCTAGTATGATCTGTCCAGGGTCCACAAAGTTAGGCACCACCATGGTGACACTGGCACATGTGTCCCTGTTGGCTTCAGCCACTTTATTATTAATTAAAGGTGTCTGTCCATACTTGCTCAGGTTCCTGAGGCTCACAGTAGAGGACATAGCCATGTCCACATCAAAGACAAGAACAGCTGGAGTTGGTACTCTGACTAGGCCAGAGTCCATCTCAGTGCCCATGGTTAAACCTACTACACCCTTCTGTTGAGAACCAACACTATTAGCTGCACTAGGGGGAACAGTTGCCTTAGGGGCAATGGTGGCTGGCGCTGTCTCCTTTTTGGTGCAATCACTGGTCCAGTGAGTATTACTTTTACAGATATTGCACCAGGGTTTTCTTTGACCTTCTTTCTTCTTGGATTTCTTGGAACCCCCCTCATTAGAAGCTTTTTGGGGACCTGGTGAAGACTTCTGGTCTTTTACTTTCTGATCCCCACCCTTTTGGTCTTGCTTCTTGTGATCACCACCTTGGTTCTGGACCTTCTGCCTCACCCTGGTTCTGACCCATTTGTCTGCCTTCTTTCCCAATTCTTGGGGAGAGGTCAGATCAGAGTCCACCAGGTGCTGATGCAATAACTGGTTTTGACAGTTGTTAAGTATTTGCTCTCTCATGATCAAATTATACAATCCTGCATAGTCATTAACTTTACTGCCCAGCAACCAGCCTTCCAGAGCCTTAGTGGCACAATCAACAAAGTCAGTCCAGTCCTGAGTCTGTGTCTTCTGGGTGTCTCTGAACAGCAACCTATACTGCTCATTGGTTAAGCCAAACCCATCAATCGGAGCACTCTTCAGGGCTGTGTAGTTGTTAGCATCCTTATCACTAACTGTAAGGAGCGTATCTCTACCTTTTTCAGACAAGGAGAGCCAGAGTATAGCTGCCCACTGACTCTGGGGTACCTGCTGTACTTTGCAGGCCCTCTCCAAAGCAGTTATCCATTTGTGGATGTCATGTCCACTCTTGTAGGTAGGGACAATTTTAATTAGGTTTTTATGTTCATGTGACCCTTCTCTATTCCTAGGGGTATTGCTGCCACCAGTGGAGTCTGTTCCACTCAACTGTTGCTCTCTTGTGAAAATCAGGGTCTCTTTGGTCAGGGCAAGTTCTTGCCTCTGGATCCTAAGCTTCACTTCTCTCATCCTTGTTTGATGCTCTAGTCTCTCAGGTGAAGTCATTCTCCTGAGGGAACCTCAGCACTCTTCTTACACTATTGAGTCACCAGAGTGCTGAGGTTCCCTGGAAAGGGATCTCCTCCTTCTGTGCTCAGTGTTAAGCCTGCTTGGGGATCTGTATGGGGCTATGCCCCATCCAGCCCCTTGTAGGCTTAGGTTGGCCTGGCTAAGTACTCCCACTTGGACCTGGCCATTATCGTCCTCGGAATCCTCTTCTACCTCACTTTCATCAATTAGATTGTGATCAGGGGAATCTTCTGCTGATGGCTGACCCTCTTCTGCATTGCCCGAAGGACCTGTGTTAGAGGCTTTCTTAGCATCATACTCTTATATGATTTCTATCAGGTGCTTGAGGGTAGGGTTTGAACCTTGTTTTAACTTCCTATGTGTACACAAGTGTCTCAACTCATGGAAGGTAAGGGTATCATATCTGGAAGGTATCCTGAAAGGATCTACCTCCACTGGGAGAGATCCACTTGGTTCTGCTCTCAGAGACATGATCTAGTGAGGTGTGGTGTGTGCACCTACCTACAATAAGTGTTATCTACTAAACCTCTCTAGGAGTGCTAGGCCCTTTGCTCTACAACAACAAAGTTCAGTAGAACTTAAGTATTTAAGACTTGTTTTATATGTACCTCTAGGTACCTTAATGTGATCTTACAAATGATATCTCAAGATATTATGGTAAAACAATCAGCACGCTCTTATCCCAACGGCTGCACACCAATGTGAGAAGTTGGCCTGATATGTGATGTCCACTATTCTAGTGGGCACCCTGTATCAGTTCAAACAACCCTTATGGTGATGGTTGTAAAGTCAACCTTATAGACCAGCTATCCTAGTGGTAGTATGGACAAAGCAGTCATAGGCTAATACTTCAGAGAGCACGTGAAGCCAATTGTTTTACCAACAATATTCCCTTGAATAACAAATAAAAGGACACCACACAAGGTATATATAAAATATATATGAATGTATTACTAACACAACCCCTATGCACTCTTTATGAGTTCAGAGCTCGAGATACAGCACAAGTTACTCAATAAGCATACTATAAGTTGCACAAATACAATTCTGCCCTAGGGGCCTCACAAACCATATACTAAGTAAGTGGAATAAGAGCCACTTCAGGAAAGGTGAGTAGGCCTAGGGCCTAGGAAATCGTTGGGGCTACACTGAATAACCCAAGGTTAGGAAGCAGGAGTCCCACAGGATGCGTGTGCAGTGTCTAAACACACACGCGGGTTACCATAGACTTTCAATGGGAACGTAAAAGTTACAAAGTAGTTCATTTAGGGTGGACTACGGGGAAACCCAGTTAAACTAGGACACTTGGATAGTTGTTACCCACGGGAGCACCAGAGTACTCGAGTTACCTCACCCAGGGAAGCCGGGTGCATAGGTGTTCTTTCGTGTCGGGTTTCATCGTCAAATCCTATGGAGAGCTGCAAGAAAATGCTGCAGGCGACCAGGAGGAAGATGTCCGGGTGGATCCAAGGGTGGATCGTAGAAGTGAAGAACCTGAAAGTAGAGGGGACAGAGTCTGGTTCACTAGCCAGTACCCAGGAAGGAACCAGGCGATGTCGAGATGCAATCAGGTGATGAGTTGAAGCTTGTCTCTGCAGCCACGTGGAACAGGAGGCGTCGACAACGACCAGGAGCTGGATACGGACTGTCCCACGAAGGATCTAGCTGTTGGCGGTGTCGGTATCCGGATTTGAACCCAACAAGCCTTGGCAAAGGCAATCCATGCAGGAAGGGAAGATCGGCTTCTGTTCAGACCAGCAAGGTCTGGGGAACTTCCCCTTTACAACCAGGCAAGCAGTGTTGTTTCAAAAGGGTGTCTTCAGAAGGACCACTAGCCAACGGGCTATCAACTGCAAAGACGCGTCGAGGAGAAATGCAGGCGCAGGCCCCACGCGGCACTCGTGGAGTGTGGAGGGCTGAGCTTTTGTACACTCACTGCTCGGGGTTGGGGCTTCTCAAACCCCAATGCACAACTTCAAGGACGCCTCAGAAGCTGCACAGTTAGCAAAAAGCAGGTACTGCAGGAGGTCCGATCCCACATCTCTCGTGTCCGCCACAGGTCTTAGCTGTGCTGTGGATGTGGGTCGGAGTCAGAGAAGCCTGGAAGTCCAGAGGCTGCGTCGCTAAGTCTTCGGGTTCTGGCTGGAGCGTCGACAAAGCAAATTGGCAAGTCACTGATGGTGCCTGTTTGCACAGGGTGGTCACTCCTTGACCACAAGGGCAATGTCTTCAGTCTTCCAGCAACTGGTTTGAACTGGGCTATGCATGGAGCACCTTGTGTGCCCCAGGCAGTGTCTCATTTCTCAGCCCTCCCTGCCCCAATACACTAAAAGTCTGTCTGGGGAGTTGCTCGCACCTCCCAAGGCAGGAAACCTATTGTCCAGGCCTCCCCTGCCGGAGTTTCATCCACCAGCAGGAGGTCAGACTCGTGTCTGTGGCAGCAGCATCCATTTTGTGATGCTGAGGTTCTGTTTAACTTTAACCGGGTAAAGCTTCAACTACATGTCTTCTCCCTCTAGAAGGATGGAATGCTACCCCCACCGCCAGAATTGGGGGGGGGGGGGGGGGGGGAGTATTCCAAAGTGTTTGACACCTTACACAACATGTTTCGATAAAGCCAAACCAAAGTTAGAATTAACCGCAAGGATTATAATGCACTTAAGAGTATATGGTATGGCTATATTATAGAACAGCTTAAGGACATGGTTCCGAAAGCTGCAGACAGGCTCAGCTCATGCTAGAGCACATTCTCACATATAACCAAGCACTCTGCCTTCAGGATTGTCAAGGCCTGCCATAGGAGTGACTTATAGGTATATATGTGTCTATATATAATGGTAGGAATAGTATACGTAAGCAAGGGGTGATTACACTACCTTGCCCCAGCTGAGTGATCAGCCGGTGGTGTCAGTTTGGATGGCCAACCAGGGGTGGCATAATTCATGCTGCAGCCCCTGGTAGGCTTGGATGCACCTATGCCCTGGGTACCTATGGTACACTATACAGGGACTCACAAAGGTGACCCAATACCCAATTTGGTATGTACCTGAAGTACATGGTATGAATTTAGAGAGAGCACAGCTGGGCTGTGGGTCTGATTAGCAGGCCCACAGCCACACTAGAGTCGAAAAAAACAGTGAATCACAGCAAAAAGTGGGGGTGACCATAGGAAGCAGACCCTACTCTCCTACATCGGCTTTCCCTGTTCTTGTTATATTTGCCCAGCACCTGAAGGAATCCGTTTGAAGTGCTCATACCGAGAGTGGTATAAATTATAAGAACAATTCTGTTCACTGCTTTCCAGGACATTGGTACTCTCTGAGGCAAACTGAATCAGCAACCTACTTTCTCTGAAATGTCGTCTTTTGAGGTCCTGGTGAGACGGGTATCACTTTCCTATTCATTTAGTGATTAGGTATGTCAGCAATTATGTCATATTGCTTTTGTTACCGATTTAGAAATGTGTAGGGCTTTTGCGCACGGTCAGAGACAAAAAACTAGGAGTTAAAGAAAAAGCAACAAAAACAAAGGCAACAGTGTTGAGGCTTATGTTTCACTAATACGCTATTCAGGTTTTAATAGGGCACTGAAAATAAACAACATATTTGTTGTGTTTAATAATTGGATTTCAGCCTGCCTGGTAGAAATTGAAAATGTTTGATCACACATGTGTACGCTTTCCTGTGACTTCCCAGATTCAAATACAACCTCAAAGAGAGGGTGCAAGAGATATATATCTTACTGAGTTGCTTGCTAGTAGAATAATTCCAATGCTTTTAGAGGAACAGGCTAATGGTATCTAAAATGTGCAATGTACTGGAAGCAAATTATCTTTCGTTTCCAGTGTATTGAGCTTTTTTTCTCCTTCAAATCAGGTAGAGGATATGCTTCTTTAAAAGGTACAGATCAGGCCCCCGCCTCGCCTTCTGCTTTTGGTAAATGCACACAATGCACTTATGATGGCAGGATTGGAATGGCAAACCTACACATAAATTACTGGGCATTTGAAAACCGAAAGATTGGCTCAGTGAAAGGTGGCAAGACCCTGCATTTTGAGCGGAAGCTGAGATAATTGTCAAGGATAATATAAAGGGGCTGATGTTTGGCTCCCCATTCCGCGGTCACTCCCAGAGGGCACTAAGGTAGAACTTGTGACTTTTAGGTGGGCTTTGCACTGGCTTGGTTGAGACCGACCTATTACCCTAGAGACTTCACTGTGGTGTGATACCCGGCTCGACCACAGTGCATGACTTGAACGATTTGGTAGAAGGGACCTGATTGAGAACTCAAGGCTAGGAGATTGTTGTAAATAAAACAGCGATAATGTTAAGCATTCGCTGAAGACATGCTATTATGCCTTCATTATAGTTTTCCCGCTCATACTTGGAAGTACGGCCGGACTCCATTTTGTTTTCCGGCGTCCATCTTATAGGCTACATTCCACCATGTGCTCGCCACGAGGCAAGTCCTACCTCACTGATTGTCACCCCTGGAGTTTGCCCAGCAACAGGCTATAAATAGTTCCAGCTTATCTAGCGCATGCCCAGTACGTGTAACATCTGTTTCTGCTTAGAGAGGATTGGAATGTGCATTCGAGGGGTTCCACGAACCGTTAACTCCACCCATGTATCGATCATGCTTGAGAAATGTCCTTATATGGTTGTAAATCACACTTTTGAGCTGTAACCACCCACTTATGAGCCCCTTCTTTGTGTATAAAAGGGGACCGCATGTCCGAGTTCTTTGTGCTACCTTGTACAATACTGTAGAGTGTTGTGTGGGCTGTAGTACCCCCTTTAAAGGTTTATTAAACTATGTTTTTGTATTTCCAGTTTCCGTGCCAATTTCTTATGTAGTCTGAGGACTTTGCGTACAGAAGGGCGAACCCTTTCGCACTCACGGGCCTTGCTGAGGCCTGTACTCATCAATTGGCGCCGTCACGTTGGGCTCATCGACGACTCGGATGCTCGAAGGACTGGTCGTGACTAAGGATTGGAACCTTGCCGGGGACGTGATCACTGCCAGCGGCGCCTTTAGTCCTGGCATCCTGAGGTATTCTTCCTTCCCTTCCGATCTGACCATCTGGGTGGCGCCGGTCATCGACTGAGACCTCTTCTGTTGGTTTGTCGCGTAGTGGCCGTTTGGGCAAATTCGGAACTTGGCAGTTGGAATCTGGACGCTCTTGATTGGTAAGAATCGTTGTACGATGCTTGCTCCGAGCCTTTGATAGTCTTGTTTGGCAAGGTAGTTTTATACGCTTGCCCAACTAATTTGATTGATTGTTTGGTAATGACTAGTCATATTATTGATCCTGTGAGAGTCACATATGAGTTGCAACCCATATAGGCAGGCAATGTGGGGAAATTTCTCCTGACCTGTGAATTTGAGCGGCGCAACGTTTTAAGGGCCATGTTTAGTATAATATTGCATATTCTGTTTTATTTTTAGACATGCCTGTTTTTAGAGCACTCCGTAAGTGGTGCTGCTGTTTTGGAAATGACCGGTTGGTACTTGAAGAATCACAACCGGCTCCCCCAGAGGGGACGCCGAATAGAGATATGTATGTCAAATTTGGTCTTTCCCCCATAATGTACAGCACGTTGTGGAGGAAATATACAAAGAAGGATCCTGAGTTGCGATGGCCTATGTATGGATCGTTTGATTTAAGGAAGATTGAGTATGTGGAACAATGTATGTGTAAGCGGCGAGTGAGGCAAGATATGTTTGAATGTACACGAATGTGGGTGAAAGAAGTGCGGGAGCGGGAGAAGCATGAGCAAGCATTGATTGAGAAAGAGCAACGAAAGAGTGAGCGTGAGAAGGCGCATGAGGCGAAAAAACGTGAGGCGAAAGAATTAGAAGAGAAGCAGGAGAAAGAACGTCGGTTGCAAATATCTGGCCAGTACCCTGTTCGTCAACCTCTTTATCCTGTCCTTAATAAATCGGATGATGATTTTTCGTTATTAGATCGCTCACCGCCCCCGTACGCTGGTCCGTCTGCCCCGAGTGGAGGAGATCAAGATCCTAGACCGCCCGAACAGAAAGTGGATACACGGTCTATGTTATCGACCGACCGTATGACCGAACTTCGTAAGATTGCTCATCGGGTTAACAAGGATTCTATTACTCTCGCTGATTTGTTGACAGAGCTAGAGTCATGGGAAGATAGGGAGAAATTATACTTTACTGATTATCTTTCTAATGAAATAGTATCAGCTTTTCGGAAATATTCCGATGTTCTAGAACCAGCGGATGTGATAGCTGATGCAAAGGAATTGCGTAAAGGTCTTTTTCTTTCTCCCCAGGTACCCGATGCCATCCGACGGTTATTTGCGTTACGGGATGAAATGTTTCGGCTACGGGACGACGCACGGAAACGGAAAGCTGGGGAAGAGCAGTTGAATCCGAGTGGCGGCGGGAAGCAGTCATCCATCTTTTATTCAGATAAGATCGATGCAGTGCATGCTAAACCAATGCGGGAGGCAGCGCCTTTGTATGTTCCTCCTAAAGGAGCGGGTACTAGTTCGGATAAAGGGTCTCCTGATGCTCAAGGGTATTTTATCTATAACTGGGTTTATACTCCTTGGAATTGGGCCGATGTTATGGCATTAAAGGCAGCATTACCTGATCCCCGAAAGAATCCTGCAGCCTTCTACGAGGAAGTTGAGGGAGCTTTGAATTCCTGCACTATGACTCTGTCTGATATTGATTTATTCTTTGGCCTTATATTACCCCCAGATATGTGGAGATCAATACGAAAGATTGATGATCTTCAGGCATTTAAAGCTCGATGGAGGGATCTCGAAGATGAGGACAGGGAGAGGACACCAGCACAGAAACCACCCCAGTCGATTTTAGACCTTCCGGCTGCTATTGTAGCTAAATTGAAAACGCTTATCCCCCCTAAAAAGATTGATTGGACTATGTTAGCATCATGTAAGCAGAAGGTAGATGAATCAGTTTCAGATTTCTTTACTCGGTTTCAGGAAACTTTTCATGATTTTAATGGGCAGTCGCTTACGGACGACACGGGCCGACACCTTTTTGTTGATAAATATGTTTCAAATTTATTGCCAAGTATAGCAGCTCGATTAAAAGCGAGTGAAAGTTCTTGGACAACTTCAACACCAGCATCCCTCCTGACGATGGCTCAGTATTACGAGCGTCAGGAATTAGAAGCGAAGGGTAGTGAGGAAAAGAAATCTAAAGATCTAAAAACGAAGGTTATGTTAGCACAAGTATATGGGCCGCCTCGTAGAGGTAATGATCGGGGCGGCAGGAATTTTCCTAACTCTCCTTCGGGCCGTACTGATTTGGCCCGGGATCAATGTGCGTATTGTAGACAGAGGGGCCATTGGGCAAATGAGTGTCCGCTGTTGCGCGCTCAGCAACAGGAACGTGGGCAAGGGTCTAGGAGGGGTAGAGGAAACTTTCCAGGCCCTAGAAACAACACGAATGACCGAGCTAGATTTGATTCTAATGTACGATCCCGATATGGGTCCAATGTTTTTGATCGACGGAATCAGTATCGAATGTCTGACTATGCACCTCCCGAACAGCATGATTCACAGTATGCATAGGATTGCGTAGGATGGGGTAAGGAACCAGTTGAAGTGCCAGTAGATCAGAGGGGTCCTTATGTTACAGCACATGTTTTGGGCTCAACTGATAGGTTCCTGGTTGACACAGGGGCTACTCGTAGCGCTTTGTCCAAAAAATTGGTTCCGAGGGCTCCCCTGTCTGGCTCAACGATTACGTCAATAGGGTTTAATGGAACGCCTTCTGTTAGCCCACTGTCACAACCTCTTGCCCTCTATGTAGATCAGTTTGCTGCACCATGCCCATTCCTACTTTCCCCGAACACTCCTGATAATATCGTCGGCTAGGATATGCTCAAATATTTTTGGGCCACGATACGGTGCTCCCCTGAGGGAGTACGTGTTATTTTAAATGACACTTATCCACCAATGGAGAGGGTGTACATGATTACCGTAGAGGCTGCATTGGCCTCTTTGCCTGAATCTTTGTGGGCCACGTCCGATACAGACGTGGGACAGATGATTATCCCTCCGGTACACATTAGTGTAAAGGAGGGAGCTGTGCTGCCACGCCTGCCTCAGTATCGGATTTCACAGGAGGGGGAGGAGGCGCTCATACAGATAGTGCAGGATTTGATTAAAGTTGGGGTGGTTGAAGAAGTTCAATACAATGAGTGTAACAGTCCAATCCTACCGATTTTGAAGAAAGACACTGACACCAGGATTTACAGATTAGGTTAATAAGATAGTGATACCTCAATACCCAGTAGTTTCTGACATTACGACACTCCTTACTTTGGTCCCGCCAACTGCAACAACGTTCTCTGTTATATACTTGAAGAACGCTTTCTTTTCGATCCCTATTCATCCTGACAGCCGATACCTTTTCGGTTTCACGTTGAATAATAGATCGTACAGATTCTGTAGGGTTCCTCAAGGATATACTGAGAGCCCTAGCATTTATAGTCAGGCATTGAAACGACAATTGGATTCCTTTGTCTTACCGGACGGTGTGGCGCTTATACAATATGTCGATGACATCTTGTTGGCCGCTGACACCCCTGAGCAATGTGAAGAGTGCACTTTGTCATTACTTACCTTTTTGGCATCTCACAACCACAAAGTCTCGAAGAAGAAACTGCAATATTGTAGACCAAAGGTAACCTACTTAGGTCACCTTTTGTCTAAGGAGGAGCGTGCACTCACACCAGATTGTATTCAAGCTATTTTAGACACACCAGTACCATCCATGCAGAAAGAAGTTCGAGCCTTTCTGGGTCTTAAATCCTTTTGTAGACAGTGGATATTGGGGTTTTCTTACATAGTTAAACCACTGTTAGGTTTGTTGACAAAGGATACCCCAGTTCCCCTTCCATGGACGGATGAATGTGAGAGTGCTTTTCACCAATTACGTCAGGCCCTTTGTTCAGCACCCGTATTAGGCACTCCTGATTACACAAAGCCCTTTACATTGTATGTGCATGAGAGAGATGGATGCGCGTTATCAGTGTTAGTGCAGATGCACGGCGATAAGCAGCGCCCTTGTGCATACTTCTCGGCAGTACTTGATCCTGTTGCCCGAGCGTTGCCTGGGTGTTTTCGCTCAGTTGCGGCGACAGCTGTGTCAATACGCCAGAGTGAAGGGATAGTCTTATCTCATAAGCTGTTGGTGTTGGTCCCCCATGCTGTTGCTGCCCTTTTGAATCAGACGAAGACGCAGCATTTAACTAGTGCTCGTCTGACAGGATACGAGCTGACATTGTTGCCTCCTCACATAACGTTGAAGAGATGTGCAACACGGAATCCAGCTACGTTGTTGCCCTTTCCAGTGACTCAGCCCTACGGCGCAAGAGACGCATGACTGTGTCTTTGTGACAGAGGAACAGACAAAGGGTCGTATTAATTTACAAGATACGCCCTTTACAGATGTGGATGGAGAGCTGTAGGTGGATGGGTCCTGTTTAAAGTTACCAGATGGAACCACTTCCGCAGCATATGCAATTACCACATTACACACGATAGTGGAGACAGCACGCATACCACAGAAATCAGCTCAGGCAGCAGAACTGATAGCGTTGATACGAGCTTGTGAGCTTAGTGCAGGATTATGTGTGAATGTCTACACAGATAGCCGCTATGCTTTCGGAGTAGCGCATGATTTCGGCCTGCTCTGGAAGGAAAGGGGCTTTTTGACATCACATGGAACTCAGATAATGTATGGAGAATTAGTACAACAACTTTTGACCGCACTGACGCTCCCTAAGAAGATAGCTATAGTGAAATGTAGTGCACACAAGAAAGTGACAGGCAAAGTGGGACAAGGAAATGCTTTTGTAGATCGGGTGGCACGTGAAACTGCGATGCAGCCTGGCTCCACTTCAATGTATGTTGTGAAGTCACAAGCTGAACGGTGGCATGATGCTAGGGAGAAGGTACTAGAAATGCGAAAGACTGCTACTGAGAAAGAACGAGAGCAATGGGCCAAAGATGGAGAATTTGATGATGAAGGTTGTTGGAGGAATAAGCAGATGGATAGGTGGAAGTTACCCACAGCCTTCGTACAACCTATGGTTCAGATGGCACATGGGCTAGCACATGTTGGAGCTTCGGCAACTGTGAAATTGCTTACGCGAGTATGGGAGCATCCAGAAATTGCTAGCTCAGCTAAAAGAGTGGTACAGGCCTGCATGATTTGCCTTAAATACAATCCGGGAAAAGGGACACGAACTCCAGCAGGAGGATTTGCAACACCCACTGCACCTTTTGAAGTATTGCAAATGGATAATATTCAGCTGGAACGCTGCAATAATCTAAAGTACGTCCTGGTTGTGGTTTGTGCATTCAGTAAATGGATTGAAGCAAACCCTACTAAGGACAATACTGCAATGACTACTGCTAAGGTGCTTCTGAAGGAATTCTTTCCTCGTTTTGGTGTTTGTAGATTGTTGTGGAGTGATAACGTGCCCCATTTTGTGGCGGATGTTATTAAGTATGTCCTGAAGGGATTAGGCATTGTGCAAAAGTTCCACGCAGTATTTCACCCTCAATCAGCAGGGTTGGTGGAAAAGTATAATGGCACGCTCAAACTAAAGATTGGGAAAATTCAGGCCTTCACTTCTCTGACTTGGCCAGATGCTCTGCCTTTGGCGTTGTTGTCTATCAGATCGGTACCACACTCTCGGACGGGCTTAACGCCCTATGAGGTAGTTTTTGGGCGCCCCATGAATATATGGGGGGTGCCCAAACCAAGTTCAGTGTATGATGTACCTTGTGTTTTAATGAATGACTATTTGGCACAATTAACTGATAGCTTGGTTTCCATTCATCAACAGGTTCGAGAAGCACTCCCTGATCGGTCCACAGGAGAAGGTCATAATCTCCGGCCTGGTGACTTCGTCCTCGTGAAATCGTTTGAGAGTTCGAACAGTCTGGAACCGAGATGGTGTGGCCTTGAACAAGTCCTCCTAGCCACGAGAACAGCAGTACGGGTGACGAATCGCAAAAACTGGATTCATTCGATACACTGCCGGAAAGTGCAACCTGATCTGGTGGAACCTGCTGTACTGACTGACCATCGAGATATCCTGACTACGGAGAGAGGCTGTGCTGTGGTACCTGACGATTCTGAGGAGTTCTTCCCGGACCAGACAACGCCTGCATCAAGAAGATACGATCTGCGTCCAAGGAAAGAAGCTGCAATTGTATGAGAAGTTGTCAGGACGGTCCCTAGGTTTGTGAAACGGAGAGCCAATGAGGCAAAGGGGTGGGGGGGGATCTGCCATGCATTAGAGTAGTGACACCCGTCTTGGCCCGATGGTGAAGAAAACAACGGCTACCTCAGGGGTAAGAGTTCTGACAACACTTTAGTTTCAGGAAGATACTGTGCACATTTTCTGCTCGAGATGGATAAAAGGAAGATTTTTGGTTCTGTAGGATTCATTTTCGTTATAGCAGTCATTGCTACAGTCATGTGGTTTGTTGAGGAGAAGGCTCCTGCCCGTGAACTGTATGTTGTTTCTACTCCAGTCCCTGATGAGCACTTTTTCTATACACTCCCATATCAAGAGCTGAAACATCGACAATCATATTTGAATAGCACTTTCATTCAGATGTTGCATCATACCCACGTTGCTACAAATGCCACAGACTGTTGGATATGTGGGATGATGCCAGCACATCAAAAGAAAGGGGGAACGCCGTTCATACCACTTCCCTTTTCTCACAACGGCTCTTGTAGAGCGTGGTACACTTTGCTTTTTGCCACAAGAAAGCCCACAGTTGGACGGCTGATTTTCAAACTGAATAAAGAATGTCATCAAGATAAAGACGGCTATCCACAAGTTAACGGAACTATATGGGAGTGGGAAGAGTATCGACCGGACAATGAATCGACCCCTTATATCTTCACGAACACTGAAGACACTGTTGGACAAGAGAAGTTTGTGATTTCTGTGGCCCAAGCACAAGGTGATTTATGTGTATAAAGTGTAGGCCATATTCCTGTAGGTGTTAGTGATTGTATTGTTGTATCGAACATTGATGGCCTGAACAACAGTACTTTCCTTGCTTCACATAACACCTATTTTGTAAGTGGGAATAAGGGTTATTATCGATTACCAGCCGGTTGGTCTGGAGTATGTTATGTATCGTTTTTATTGCCACCTGTATTTTTGGCACCTGCATCATATCATAAAGACTTGAAGTTGTTGAATAATGTAACAGTGAACAGATTCAAACAGACTTTATCCATAGATGATGTTGATCAGACGGACACTAGTCTGCAACAGTACATAGATTTCAACCTGGGATTGCTTTTCTTTGGGGGAGCTGCTCTGAATAGCAGAAAGATACGGCGATTGACAAGAGTAGTGGAAGCTGTTACTAATCAAACTGCTGCAGCTCTTGGGAATCTTACTGAAGAGCTACAAATTACTAGGATTGTTGCGTTGCAGAACCGAATGGTTCTCAACGTTATGTTAGCAGATAGGGGTGGAGCTTGTAGAATTATCGGAAGTAGCTGCTGTGTTTTCATACCTGACCATACTCCCTCTGTGTATAAAGCCATTAACAAATTACACAAAATTGCAGCTGATATACACCAAGAAAATTGGTCTTGAACTTTCTCTGGGTGGTTCTGGACCGTAATTTCTACATGGGGTTGGAAGGTCCTCACTGGACTATGTATAATTGTTGCCTTATTATTAACCTGCTGTGTATGCATCCAATGTAGCCCTATGATATGTTCGTTATGTGTTTCACTTTGTGTACCCAATAAACAAGCTGTTGCGGATGCTGCCCATAAGAAAACCATAACTAGAGAGATAGCGGATATGATGAGCATCGATATAAACGATGAGTATTTAGATTATCCAAGAAAACCGAATGTCTTCAGCAAATGCTGAAAGGGTCGTCTGATGTAAATAAAACAGCGATAATGTTAAGCATTCGCTGAAGACATGCTATTATGCCTTCGTTATAGTTTTCCCGCTCATACTTGGAAGTACGCCCGGACTCCATTTTGTTTTCCGGCGTCCATCTTATAGGCTACATTCCGCCATGTGCTCGCCACGAGGCAAGTCCTACCTCACTGATTGTCACCCCTGGAGTTTGCCCAGCAACATGCTATAAATAGTTCCAGCTTATCTAGCGCATGCCCAGTACGTGTAACATCTGTTTCTGCTTAGAGAGGATTGGAATGTGCATTCGAGGGGTTCCATGAACCGTTAACTCCATCCATGTATCGATCATGCTTGAGAAATGTCCTTATATGGTTGTAAATCACACTTTTGAGCTGTAACCACCCACTTATGAGCCCCTTCTTTGTGCATAAAAGGGGACCGCATGTCTGAGTTCTTTGTGCTACCTTGTACAATACTGTAGAGTGTTGTGTGGGCTGTAGTACCACCTTTAAAGGTTTATTAAACTATGTTTTTGTATTTCCAGTTTCCGTGCCAATTTCTTATGTAGTCTGAGGACTTTGCGTACAGAAGGGCGAACCCTTTCGCAATCACGGGCCTTGCTGAGGCCTGTACTCATCAAGATGTATGGCAGGGGAAGCATCCCTTACAATGCAGGCATTACAATGCAATGCCATTACAACACAGTCAATACAATGCAGGATCCATTACATTGCATGCCATTACAACGCATGTCATTACAACACATATTCCCCACTGACCAGCACCTTTCCTGAGGTAAGCACCCGGCGTTGTTAGAATAGTAATTTTCATTGTAATGGAGTATGCGGTATAATGGCTTGCGTTGTAATTTCATGTGTTGTAATGGAAGGTGTGTTATATTGACTGCGTTGTAAAGGTATGTGTTGTAATAGTTTGCGTGGTGATGTCATACATTCGTATGGGAGTTAAAGTATATGTAATCCTTCCAAGAATTTCAATTGGAGTATAGACTCCACAAATATCAGTTTTGAAAATAACTACAACTCCACAATGCCTTATTGTATCACTCCACTTCTTGGATCGAGGACATGAGATAAGTCCACTGGAGGCCAAAGTCTTGACAGCCCTCTTGGGAAAGGTGGGAGTGCCTGCATATGCTGGTGCCTTTTAAATCCTACTGTTTTGCTGGCCAGTTACAACGGTTCCCTTGTTGTCTGGTCGGGACCCATCTGCAAGAAATTAGCTACCAGGAGTTGTGCTTCCCACAGAGCTCCCTCTACTGCTTAATAAGGCTATCACATACTGGAGGAATGCACTCCGTTACATACATACCCCTACAAACTATCCCCTTAATATCCCCTTGCATGGCTGGCCTACTCCATTGGGCATACTTACAACCATCAGACTATTACCTTGGGAGAACATGGGGATCACTACTGTGGGAGATTTGTTCAGTAATGGACACTGATGACCCATCAGGACTTCATGCTGCTGCATGGGCTCCCTGGTTCTCTCTTTCTCCTGCATGTAAATATACTACGCTATGTCCAGAAACATTTGTTACCAACAGGCTCTGAACCTGATACACATACACTGGTTCAGGCTGTCCATGAAATGGGCACCGGCAGATACCTGATCAAATGGCTCTACAAGGGTCTGCCTGCCCACTTACACACCTCACTAATTCTGTTGAGAACACAATGGGAACCGGACCTCAACCGCACTTTTAATGATAAAGAATGGCATTTTCTAATTGAGTACCCCAGCATGCATCCCGGAATATACATTTTAAATGTATCCAGTTCTCGCTATTGAGTAGGGCATATTTAACATCGTCAAAACGCGATCAAATATTCCCCATAGCTTCAGCTTCCTGCCATAGATGCCAGCCTGATGACAGATACTTACTACATATGCTGTGGTCGTGACCTACATTATTATCTCACTGACAGGACATCAGAGAATCATTCACATCACTCAAGTGGACCACATACTGGGATACGGCTGAATACTAACTTCTGGGACAATAGCCTAAGACCTCTAACACTGAGGCCCGCTTTGATGATCTTGCTCTTCTCCTAGCCAAACTGCAGCTCTAACACAGCTGGAAATCCCCTACCGCACCCCTTGCGGTGGGTTGGCGAGAATAGGTCTGGTCCTGGGGTTCAGCTGAAAGTCATGCACTAGCTAGATAGGCATATCGTGGATTGCGCAACAACCCATGGGGTGGGACGACCTACTGGGACAATTTAAAACCCAGGATGAGGATACCACCTGGCCTTGTTACACATGATGGACCTAGCACTCTCATGTCCCTACCTCTGGTCATTTCCCACTACTAATTTCACTTGATGTCTGTTAACCCTTCTGATTCCTTACAGGGATGGTTAACCCATTATGATTTGTGCTGCTTCTTCAACAGATCTGAACTTTGTTCTGTGGTCAACATTGGGGGGTGGGAGGGTGGTTGATTCACAGTTAAACTTTTTTGGTCCTTTCCTTTTTCCTCCTGGAGCTGGGTGTATCATTATGATTTCATGTATTTCATATTGCCTGTTATAGGGTATACATCCAGTATGTTTATTGATATATATGTCTGGTTGTTGCCACTCTGTTAGATCATAACAGTGTACAACAATAATTATTGCAATGCTGTTTTGTTTATGGTTCTCAAAAAGCAATAAACTATGTTAAACAAATGCAAGTCTCTTATCATCCACTCTCATGATCTCCTTGTAGCAAAAAGGCCAAAGTGGGAAGGATGGGCTAGCCCTCTGGAGGACATGGAATGGAGAGAGGCAAGAATGGGCACTTGCGAGATAGTCATATCCTCCTGACTTCAGTGCATTCAACTTAAATATTTACATATCACTTACCTCACTCCATCCCAACTTTTGTGGGGTAAAAGATCCCCTCACCTACATGCTTCCATTACTTGGAGCTGGGAGGGAACTTCTTTCATATGGTGTGGGGCTGACCGTCCATAAAGGTATGATGGATGACCATCTTTAACACCCTATCGTGCATAATTGAGAAATGGGTGGAGCTTTAGCTTTCACTCCATAGTGCACTGCCAGGTATTATGGAGGATATGGGAAGTACTGGGGCGGGGGGGATTGTTGGGGGTTGGTGTTCAATGCATGCTGGAGGCCGCTGGTTGCATGATCGCCAAGAGAGACATTGGAAGTATACACCTTCACCCCCTTTTGCAGCATAGCGCACAGCCGTGGACTGGTGTTCGGAACTAGAAGAACCCATATATGTTGCAATAGGATGCCCTCACATAAACACTATAGAAAAAGGGAGAAATTATGGGAATATTATGAACTGATGAGTTGAGGTGATGCCAGGAGAATAAACCAATGCATGATATATGTGAACAGGATGTATTTCTCTTTTTAAAATTCAAGGTATTTATTAATATGTTTTACAAAAAGTCAAAATAATCTGATTAAATTAAAAAAAAGATTCAGACAAGTGGTTGGCTAAACTGTCTGAAAGTATCTATGCACCCTACGGGCACACTTATGAAGCCCCTCATTTAAATTAGATTTGAATGTACATTTTATTCAACAGAAATTGCTTTATAGTTGATACTGGAGGTGATCCCAGTCTACAAGAAGGGTGACTGATCATCACCTTCCAACTACAGGCCTATCAGTCTCATTGACTGTGTCCAAAATGTGTTTGCCCGCGCACTTCTTATGAAGATACAGGCCTGTATACGCATTTTCAACATCCTGTCCTCTTTCCAAGCTGGATTAAGTAAAAAAAACTATAACTATCAATCATGCCTTTTGCTTCCTTCTATTGACATGGAAGATGGTGGTAATCGGCCAGGGAAGCCTTTATGTAGCTGGTCCCAAGGCACAAGCTTTGGTGCGTTCTAAAAGAGATGGGCCTCCCTTCCGAAGTCTTAGTTTTAGCTATTCGCCTCCACGAGGCAAATTTTGCAAGGGTTCCCTGGGGCAGCCAAGGCCAGCTGACAGACCAGATCAAAGTCAATAAGGTGGTCCGGCAGGGTTGTGTACTGACTCCCACACTCTTTTTGCTTTTTGTAAATGGAGTCGTCCAGTACCTTTCAGACATTTCCGCCGATGCACCCACTTTGGGGGGGCATAAAAGTGGTAACACTGTTGTTAGCTGACAATACGCTGTTAGTGTCCAAAATTCCTAGAGGGCAACAGCTGCCACTGGATCGCTTCAAGGCTTTCTGTACCATGCGAGGGCTAGAGGTCAATAGAAGTGAAGTAGTGTGGCTCACTGGTTAGAGGCGGCAGACCCGAGAGCAGAGGACGGCCCGGGACCAGGGTTCGATTCCCGGCGCGGCAGGTTTCTGGACCAGGGTCAGCGGACTCAATAATTCTCTCGCCTCGGTGCTCACTCTGATCAGCGATCACACTCGGCAACTCTGGGCATTAGCTTGCCTCATCTTCACTAACGGCCCCACCAGACCGCCGGGGATGCCTGGTCTCACCCTGGAGATACCCATTAAGGGACCATCTCTCAGGGAAGCCAGGAAGGGTTTTGCAGCGGTCGAAGCGCCTTGGGACCCTCCGGGTAAGTAGTGCGCTATATAAATGCCTATACATACATACTGGAAAACAAAACTTTTAATGTTGAACCCCCACAAATCATACAATGGCACGCTTACACTGGGCGGGGTTCCCTTGGAGAGAGTGAATACCTTTGACAATCTGGGGTTCACTCTCTCCGAGGATATGTCATGGAAGCCCCATGCATTGAAGCAGATTCTTCAACACAGACAGATTACCAGGGCTTTGATCAAAGATCATAGGACCTCTATTAGCAGACGAGTAGCAGCCCCACTCCATATATATGAATGCAAGCAAGGCAGTGGGCTCAGCACTGTACGGTGCGGAAATGTGAGGAATTACAAATTTGGATGGCCTTTTGATTACAGAGAACACATTTCTGAGAGCACTGGTCTCAGTTCCACAGAGCACCCATCTCCATCCACTTAGGCTGCAAATGGGCAGAACCACATTTACAGAGAATGCCAAGTTACGCCCCCTCCTGTTCTGGTTGCGTTTAAGAACAACCCCTAAGTTGATCCTATACGCTGTTGCCCTCTCTGAAGTAATTGCACTTGATCGCTTTAAGAAATTTGAATGGCTCTACAAAGTGAAATCCCTGCTTACTGCAATAGGGTTAGAGGGATTGTATGACGCTAAGGACCCAGCATTGCTGCCCAGCAAGGACCTGGGCAAAAAACATTACTGGAACTGGATGGCTCAGTCTTCATGAACTTATCCTTCCTGGGGCTGCCTTACAATGGAGTTCAAACTGTCACGTAAATATGAGCAATATCTGGAGGCTGTAAGGGGCCCACAGGACAGGAAGCTCAATATGCAATTTAGACTTGGCTCTCTCCCAGTGAACTCTTTCACAGCTTCCTGGCGAAAGTCTGTTACTCCACCACAGTCCAGCCCAGGATGTCTCTTAGCTGTTGAGTCAATAGGTCATATACTTTTTGCTTGTTCGATGTACCGGTCCCAAAGAGCCAAATGCCTTACCTCTGTTTGCAGGCGTTATGGAACCTGTTGCCATCGTGAAGCGCTGCACCTTTTAAAATCTAACACCAATCTGTTGATAGTCTGTGCAGTTGCTAAGTTCCGTGGTAAAATGTGGGCCATTAGAAGATCTGTGATGAAAATTTAATTTGACTGCACATCTTATTGAGTTAGCATTTTTATGTATTTTTAAGGTGTTTTTATAAATGCTACACAGTTCAAGTGCAATACATGATGTATATTTAAGTCCCGATCATAGCACCAACCTTAACACTGAGACAGCATGGCGGGCCATGCGGCTGATTCCTGGTTCCGCAAAGGCTTTTGTTGACTTAGTTTGTTGGCGTTATATATGATCATTTTTAATCTTCCTAAAACATTTTTTAGACTAACTTCTAGAGTTTTTCTTTTAATTTAATTGAATTGAATTTGAACGTATCACTGTATGTACCTTAACTCCTGTTCGTACTGTATGCATCTGCACTTATATGGTCTGAGGACGAAATTAAGTTTATGAACTGAACCTTGGTGCAGTGGAATTTTGAGGACAATGCTTTTGGACATGGAGTTATTCTTGACCACATAGTTGCAACAGAGTTTTTGGAGCTTGATTAAGTCACAACAAAAAATACTCTGCTTCTAGGTGATTTGTGCATTTTCCTTGGACCATGTCCAGATGGAACAAATCACAAGTGTAGACTGTCTTTTGAACAAGTACTGTTGCAGTCAATATCTTATCCATAACACATACCCAACAACCGTGATTGTTGAACTTTAGAGACAGAATACATGCTATGACAAGAGGAGGGTTGAGTAAAAATTATACTTCAGCCAGGGTGTCAAATATCTTTTAACAGCCTTTGCCCTTATTATTGTCAAAATGATTGGCTCTAATTGCATTGGACAAACCTATCACGCCCATTTTACATTTATTTACAAATGACAATTAGAAAAAGTGAGAGAGAAAAACAGCACATGTGCTAGCTTGTCAGGTCAAATATTGTTTCCTGCAAAATAAGTACCCACCTCTTCCAATAAAACAGGCATTCCAAGTCGAATTGCATTTTCAAGTGTTCTCAGGAAACCAGAATCTGTTAACTTGATCACCTTCAAACCATTTTTACTTTCTTTGTTTCTTATCCATCGATTTGCCTATGCAAGAAAGAGCACATTCAACTTGGTTAATCAAGTAATCTAATTAATTATAATATCGATGGGCGCTCATTCAGAGTGAAAAGCTTCAACTTTTCAATTCTCCCTGTAGGAAAGGTTTTTTAAATTCCAAGATCAACGAAGTCTAGAACAGGCGGCTATTTCCTCACTTAGCTGAGATAACAATTATGGATATCGATGATGATTGATACTTTATTCGATATTGTCATATCATAAAAGTACATTGATCATAAAAAGATTGGGATTAAAAAGTATGGATATCTCTCCAGCAACTATTTGTTTGTGCATATGTTTATTAGGATTTTAAAACTGCAAACAAGTTTTCACCATTACAAATACAGTCAAGAAACATGTCAACGTTGAATTCCAAGCTACTTTCTCATCTAAATGAGGTTGCAATCCATAAAGTAATATCACAGTACTTTCTACACATTCTACATTTGCAATGTATTGCTGTTTCATTCACCGGCACCCTGCTACCCATCCTTGTTGTTAATGCTTCACTACTGTTCCAAAGGGCTAACCACATGCCATGTTCAAGTCTCATACTGCTTAACAGAGTAAGATTAGGTGATCGAAATTGTTCTCAATTAGTAATCTGCAAGGAGCCAGCATCACTAACCTGTTTACCAAGCAGTACATCGACCATGCTATCGTCAGGGCAGGGGCCAACTGTCCTAGTCTGTAGGAAGTCCTTTAAGGAATGCTTCACATGCTTAAGCTAGGTTGGGTCTCTCACCATCTTCCCTTAAGGCCCGTGTTCTGAGACAAAAGGCCTACTTCCAGGACCTTGCGCTTGGCTAGCATAGGAGTCAGGTGTGCAGAACGATATTCTTGCTTAGCTCACTCAAGGCGATCACATAGATTAAGTAGGCATAATAAGACTTAGAATATTGTCTCCCTGTGCTGTCAGTGAGCCATTCACTGCCAGAAATCCTGAACAGGACATCCCCATGGGGAAAATCCACCTTCGCTGTTAAACATCTGGGACAGTATAGTGGGTGAATAATGTAAATTCTATGGAGATAGAATGGTGTAAGTATCTGAATTCTACCATAGGATTTCGTTTTTAGGGAGACTTTGCACCTTGACTCATTAGTGTCACCCACTCATCATTAATGAAGTACCTCCCTACATCTCTTTACTAAAACTTCCTTAATACCCATTAGTGAGGGTTTACTCAATTCACACATGCCTGTGCCTAATTTGGAGTCTGCCTTTCTCCCTGTCCCATGGGTCAGAAGGCTCTGCATCACCTTATCCACCTCTGGTGACTGTGCCCCACTGCCTCAGGGCAGTTGAGTTTAAAGAGTGTGCAGCCATAAGCCAATGATGTACCAATTGGAATGCCTTAACTCATCGTGGTCTCTGTACAGAGTGGCATGGAAGGGAAAAAATTATTGTGAGAGGCTGGCCTGGTATATGATGTACACTTATGGAAGTGGACACCGTGCACCAGTCCAGGCAACCCTTATGGTGATTTAGGAGGTCTTAGACAACCATAGACGTTCTCTAAGTGGTAGCTGTGGAGAGCAGCCTTCAGGCTTAGTCCAGAAGGAGTGTAAAGCAGCTTGTTTTTCCATAATGCAATCTTATAGGTATAGATTAAATGAAAAAGAACTACACAAGTTACTATAAAAATATGTATTTATTATATAGTACTCACTAACACGTTTATATATCTCCTACCCGGAGATATGCACAATGCACACAACACTTTGCATAGAAATCATGTAAACAGCACATAATACACAGTGAACCCCAGGGGGAATCAAACCATATATTAAGAAAATGGTAGAACCACTACTTGTGTCAAGATAATGTCCAGAGGATGTGGAATTCTCGGGGACCAAAGGAACCACCCAAGATGAGTAACTAGGAACCCCACGGAGTTCATGTGCAGTGTGGGAACACGTTGGCGTTCTCCATACAAATCAACGTGTAAGTCACGGTTGCAGTTTTAAAGAAAAGGGACCCTTCTCAGTGGACCCTGAGGAAACCCCATGGAGGACAGAAGGTTGGAGAGCCACCCACCTTTGGATACCCTAGTACCCACGTTACTCCAGTATTGGAGCTTTCATAGATTCACATGCCTGAATCATTCCCCGTCGTCGAGACGGGAGTCTCCGGTACATAAAAAAGCAATGTTTAGCAGTATAGCAAACTGAATGAGGCCTAGGCCCATTTCCCTTTTGCAATCCATAACCCTTGTTATGTAAAAAGACCAAACTTTTCCCTGAACCAATCAGAGCTCCTCATCATGTAGAACCCTCCTGAGAGAACCTCCTGCTCCACTGATTTTCTACTGCACGTTGTGTTAGGGAGTCTCTTTTGAGCTCTGCTCAAACTCTTACAATTCTACTCATTTGACTGGGATTTGAGGTTGTCTCATTTTCCAGATAGGTTTATTTGAAGTTCCTTCTTCTTCTATCTTGGCTGACAAGGAGAAAAAAGGATTATTTAGAGCTTGTGCCACCTGCTCTAAGAAAAGACTCTATACAGATGATCCTCATAAAGATTGCAGCTACTGCCTTTATCCAGAACATCAGGCGAAGGATTATAAGGTATGTCGTACCTTCTCTAATAAAACCTTGAAGGATCATGAAGGAAGACTATTAATTTGGCTTCAGAAGGTGAAAGCCAGGAGGGAGATCATCTCAAGTGATAGCGAGGAGGAGTCATCTTCGTCTAGGAGATCTCAAAAAAGGAACAGATCTCCTCAGACTCATACCTCAGGTGAGAAACCTGAGAAGGCCCCTAAAAAGACCACATCAGGGTCTTCAGTGCGCAGTCCCTCAAAATCTCCTTCAGGCAAAGCTAAGGAGAAGAAGGGTCATGCTTCAGAGGCCTTCGACGAAGAAGGCGTTGACGACTACCATAGCTACAATCACATCATCGACGGGATCGTCGACCACGGGACCACAACGGTGACTACAACGTCGACAATAGCGTCGATGATGATATCGTCAACGGCGGCGACTACGATCTCGTCGATGAGGGAAAAAACCCCAGAAAAGCATTTTTTGGCCTGGAAAAGAACAATCACACCAGAAATTACATCTCCAAGTAAGGTGTCTCCATTAGTTCCTTTGCACCTTCTGGAGGAGGAGGATTCGGAGGACGAAGATGATGGTGGTCCTTTTGAATATGCTAGTAGCCCATCTCAATTACGGGTGAAATACCAAGAGGAGGACTAACAGGATGAGTATGAAGAATGTCAGAATCGTCTCCAACAACAGCAACAATACCACCAGGAACATCACAAGGAGATGACAAGTGTGCCATCTTCTTTATTGAAGGATCTACAATTCATGTTAGAGGGTTAAAGGAGTAGATATCCTGCACCTCAGACCTCTAAAGAAATTCCTGAGGTTACGCCTAAACCACGCTCTGTACCAGGTACACCAGTGTGTATGGGGGAGGTCGTGCCAGAGCCTCTTCCTAGATCTCCACCACCAAGATCTCAGCAGGATCCAGATACCACAGATGATGACCATGAAGAAGGAGAGATTACGGACCCTAGTAGAGAGTGGGATGTTTCTCTCATTCTGTCACCTTCGTCTCTTTCACCGAAACCTGTGGATTCTCCACTAGAGGACATTGGTGGGTTTCATAACCTGATGG
Organism: Lissotriton vulgaris; assembly: GCF_964263255.1. Classification (NCBI taxonomy): domain Eukaryota; kingdom Metazoa; phylum Chordata; class Amphibia; order Caudata; family Salamandridae; genus Lissotriton; species Lissotriton vulgaris. The sequence continues at coordinate 1,354,729,768 of NC_141689.1, read as the reverse complement.
AGAGAGCCACTAAGAGATTTGCACTTAGCATCACAGAGGATAAAGCTGAATGTTTCTTATATGACTTCAAGGAACCCCATTGTAGATCTGTTCGGTCCTTGCCGATTGGAAGTCATATTTGGGAGGAAGGACTAAAGGTCATGGAGACACCAGCTACAGTGACTCCGGTGCTCGCCAGACTGGACAAAAAATATAAAGCGCCTGTAGATGCTCCGGCTTGTCTTTTAGGTCATCCAAAACCGGACTTGGTTATTACACAAGCGGCGCAACAAAAGTCGAGAAATCCGTCAGCTCCGATTACAGCACCCCAGACAGAGAAGGTAGGAGGCTGGACAACGCAGGAAAGAGATTTTCCTCTATGTCGGCTCTACTGGTAAAGGCTGCAAATGCCCTGGCCATTCTGGGAAGATACGACAGGCAAATGTGGTGCGAGCTTTCGCCATATATTGACCATGTGCCAGAAGCGGAGAGACAAAAGGCCAGGAAAATTCTTCAGGAGGGGGAGAGGACTTCGTCAGAAGTCATAGATTGCGCTATGGATATAGCGACTACGGCACTCAGGTCTCTGGGAGGAGCAGCAGTACTGCACAGACAAGGATGGTTAGGAGTAACGGCATTTAGACCGGAGGTCCAGAATAAGATCTTGGACCTTCCCTTTAACGGTGAAGATTTATTTGGTAAGCATGTAGCTAATACAATACAGAGTATCAAAAAAGATACTGATACGACTAAAGCATTAGGAATTCTACAATGCTGAAAGGTTTTTTTTCGAGGCTCTATCGGTAAGAGCCAATCGTCTTACAGAGGAGGATATCAGCAAGGGAGATACTCCTCTTACTCCACCTCATCTCAACCCTACCGTCAGCAGTTTACACAACGACAATCAGGAGGTTATACCAAGCCCACTCCAAGAGGTAAAGGTGGTCGTCAGGGTAAAGTAAACACCCGACGACAATGACAGCCTTCAAGTTACGGCTATAGGCACTCTACTGAGATCACATGTTCCCCTGGGTGGAAAGATTGCTCATTATTCTCAAAATTGGCAGCAAATAACTACGGAGCAAGGGGTCCCCAACATTATTCAATTCGGCCACTCTCTAGAATTTCTACAGATGCCCCCTCGTACGCCGCTGATGCATCAGAAGGTCAATCATTTGCATCAAATCCGAAAGGAGATTCGGACAATGCTCCGTAAGGGAGCAACCGGTCCCGAACTCCCAAAGGGGAAGGGGGTTTTACTCCGGATTTTTTTCAGGTAAAGAAAAACATCCTCCAATGGCGTCCTATTCTGGATCTCAGGTCCCTAAACACCTATCTCGAAAAACAGTCTTTCAGGATGGTTTCTCTTCAGGATATCCTTCTACTGGATATCCTTCTACTATTAACCTCATCACTGCGGCGTGAATTCCGCCGCAGTGCTGAGCCTTCCGATCGCGGGCGTGGTCATGACGGCTTCCGGCCGTCATCAGCACACGCCCACCATGACTCATAACGGCTGGGAGCCATCATCAGCGTCGGAGAGATTAAACCCGGGAGATCATATGACCACATTAGACCTACAGAATGCGTACTTTCACGTACCCATCCATCCTTCACACAGGCAGTACCTTCGGTTCATGTAGCCGGGGAACATTACCAATTCAAGGAACTGCCTTTCGGCCTGAAATCAGCTCCAAGAGTGTTCACAAAATGCCTAGCTCCAGTGGCAGCTGTTTTACGGAAACAAAAACACCAAGTAATTCCTTACCTCGACGACTGGCTAGTCAAGGCACCATCAGCAGCGCTGGTCCCAGCATCAACAAAGGCTTGCATGGACTTGTTTGCCAAACTGGGTCTAATCTACACAAGGAAAAATCATCCCTTCAACCAACTAAACATATCACCTTTTTAGGAGAAATTCTAGATACAGAGAGAAGCAAGGCTTTTCCCTTCAAAGAAAGACAGCTGAAAATAAATGATGTCTCTCTTCCAAGACTTTATAAAAAGAAAGTGTCTTTCAGTACGCAAGTACAAGTCATTACTGAGAACAATGTAATCTTGCATTCCCCTCGTGCCTCACTGCAGGTTAAGAATGAGACCGCTGCAAGAGCAGCTGGAACTACAGTGGCGTCAAGCGGAGGGATCCTTCGAGGATGTAGTCCACGTAACACCGGTCATGGTTAAGGCAGCAACATGGTGGACACAAGAACGGAATGTCTCACAGGGTCTTTCATTCCTTACAACACCAGGTCCATTGGTAGTGACTACAGATGCGTCCCTAGAAGGGTGGGGAGCATTTCTTCAAGACCTTCAAGTCAGCGGTCGTTGGAAGTTACACGAGCAGCAGTTACACATAAACTTGCCAGAACTCAGGGCTGTCCGTTTCGCACTACTAACTTTCCTACCCAGGATAAGAGGGTCATCAGTGTTGCTAAGAACGGACAACACGACTGCGATGCACTACTTAAAGAAACAAGGAGGAACAAGATCTCTCTCCCTTTCTCAAGAAGCCCAGGACATATGGGAATGGGCGCTACAGCAAGGGAGATCCATGACAGCGGTACATCTCCCAGGGGATCAAAACATCAAGGCGGATACTCTCAGCAGGCTCAAGTCATCCTGCCACGAGTGGGAGTTGGACCAAGGGGTCCTGAACAAAATTTGTCGAAGATGGGAAAAACCAACAGTGGACCTCTTCGCAACACGGAAGAATAAGAAATGCCGGTTCTTCGCAAGCTGGCTTCCCCCGAAGGGGTCTTGGGGGAATGCGTTTTCGATGGCATGGTCCGGTAGTCTTTGCCTACGCTTTTCCTCTGATTCCCCTCCTACCGCGAGTGCTGGTGGCCCAGACAACACTGGTTCACAGAGCTTCTGCTGCTATCGGAGGTTCATCCGATTCGCCTCCAACCAATTCCATCGCTTCTAACGATGTCCCAGGGACAAGTGCTCTATCCGTACCCGAAATCCTTTCGCTTAGCTTCTTTTCTCCTGAGCACTGTGAGGTTCAACATCTAAATATCTCAGAAGAATTTAAAAACATCCTCTGAAAGGCTAGAGCGGATATTACAAGTAAAACCTACAGAATGAAGTGGAAGAGATTCTGTCTCTGGTGTCATAAAAGTAAAATTCATCCTTTGACTTCAGCACCTCATGAAATTATCCCACACATCTTACATTTAGCCAAGTCTGGTTTGGCTCACGCATCTTTAAAGGTGCATTTAGCTGCAATATCCCGCTACAGAAGGTCTGCCTCTGGTCCATTCTTATGGTCGACAAGGATCATCAAGCAATTTATGAAGGGATTGTTCCGAGTTTTTCCCCCGATAAAGCCTCCACCACCGCTTTGGTGTCTGAATATAGTCCTGTCACAATTAATGAAGCAGCCTTTCGAATCTATACATAGGGCAGATCTTAAATTCCTATATTGGAAAGTGGCGCTTCTCATCACTTTAATTTCAGCGAGACGAGTAGGGGAGCTACAGGCTCTCACAATTCAAGACCCTTTTTTACAATTTAAAGAGGACAGGATGATTCTGAGGACTAATCCAAAAGGTATTCCTAAAGTATCAACTGACTTTCATTTGAATGAGCCATTGGTTTTAAAACGCTTCTTTCCTCAACCAACAACAGCGGCGGAAAGAGTTTTGCATTCACTGGACGTCCAACGATGTCTCCAATTCTATTTACAAGAGAGTAAGAGCTTTCGCAAGTCTTCACAACTTTTCGTTGCTTTCAGCGCACCCAGAAAAGGTTTCCTTTTATCAAAACGTGGGATTGCCAGGTGGATTTCCAGTGCAATTGTCTACTGTCACCAAGCTGCTGGAAAACCTCTGAACCCACGAGTTTGTGCCCATTCAACGAGAGCAGTGTCCACATCCACTGCATTATTTGCAGGAGTGCCGTTCCAGGATATATGCAGGGCAGCAACCTGGATCTCTGCGCACACCTTCACCAGGTACTACTGCTTGGAAGCAGCTGCAGAGACAGGTGTGGCGGTGGGAGAAGCGATATTGAGAAACATCATCCAATAACGGTGAGCCTCTTTACATCCCTCTGTCCTTTTCTCTTGTTTACAAATGCACATTTTTCTTTTACTATGTAGAGTGTTATTCATGCTATATTACATGATCATGGAACAAAGAGGAAAAATTTGTAATGTTATATCACTGCTCACTATTCTGATTCAGGCATGTGAACCTATGAAAGGTCCAATAATGGAGTAAGAAATCAAGTTACTTACCTGTAACTGTAGTTCTCCAGTATTGGAATCTGTCATAGTTTCACATGTGACCCATCCTCCTCTCCTGAGAGGCTCACCTTGGATTTAGCAAGGGAAGTGTTTTATGCACAAGTGTGCGAAAATCTGAGGAGCAGGAGGGTCTCTCAGGAGGGTTCTAGAGGGTGAGGAGCTCTGAGTGATTCAGGGAAAAGTTTGGTCCTTTTTACATAACAAGGGTTATGGGTTGCAAAACGGAAATGGGCCTAGGCCTTTTTCAGTTTGCTATACTGCTAAGTATTGCTTTTTTGGGTACCGGAGACTTCCGTCTCGACGACGGGGAATGATTAAGGCATGTGAATCTATGAAAGCTTCCAATACTGGAGAACTACAGTTACAGGTAAGTAACTTGTTTTCTCATCTACGCCAGGGAAGCTGAGTGCATAGGTGCGACGTGGTGTCGGAAACCGCTGCCGTTCACAATAGAGGACTTCAGGAAAGTGCCTCTGCGGGAGAAGGAGAAAGTGTCCAGTGGTATCTGAAGGTTGGTTCTAATTGAGACGTACCTGCAAGCAGAGGGGACAGAGTTTATGTCACTCAGGAGTGGCCAGGAGACCTGGAAGACGAATGCCCACTGATGTTGGGTGCTGCAGGAGAGTGGACGGTGACCTGACTCTACAGCTGTGAGGACCAGGCGATGCTGAGGGAGACCAGGAGCCATGCACAAGCTGTCCCGCGTCAGATGTCGAGAGCTGAGGAGTCGGTGTCCGTCGGAGGCACCAACAAGCCTTGGCAACTGCAAACAATGTGGATGTCGAAGAAGGTGCAATGTCGGGACCAGCAAGGTCCAGGGGGCTCACCAGAAGCAGGGGGAGTCAGGGCAGGCCCAAACAAGCAGGGGAGCCCAACAGAAACAAAGATGACCCTCAACAGGACCCACAGATCGGAGGCACTGGAGTCGCAAGAGGGCCTCGAGCAGCTCACCAAAAGATGCAGGCCACGATGCAAACAATGCAGTGTAGACAAAGATTCTGGTCACTGGAGATGCTCGAGGTTTGGGCTACTTGGAGCCCAAAGATCTTGATGGAAGGAAGCCAACAAACCTTCGCAAATGTAAGTTGATGCGGTGCACTGGTGTTTGGTTCCTGCAGCTCCTACGAGGGATACTGGCCTCAAACTTGGTTCGAGGGCGGGGCAGGCCTTGAGAGCTGTGGAGAACCACCAACTGTGTTGTTGAACCTTTCGGAGTCCAAAGGAGCTCTGGATCAGCAAACTGGTCATCTTATTTGCCGTGCCTGCAGATGCAGGGGAGTGACTGCTTCACTTCAAGGGAGATTCATTCAGGTGTCTTTGATGCCCAAAGGCCGTGGAAGGTTCCTGTTTGGTGAACAGGCATAGACGATGCAGCAGACTGGAAGGGGGATAAAGTCGAGTCCAAACGAAGTCAAGCAAAGTCCAAAGTGCCCAGACGGTAGAAGTTAAAGTGGTGTCTGAATTGAATTGTGACCCACAACGAATCTATTGACTCACCCGCAGGTAAGCCCTTAAGTACAATTAGGAAAGGGTTGGGATGATTCAGGGGACCCTCCCAGGGGAGGGTCTGGACAGTGGGGAGGCTACTCTCATGTTCTTTATCCAGTTTCACGCCAGAGCGGGAGTCAAGGGCTCCCAGAGCTTGTTTGAACTGGACTACGGCTACGGACGCGCCGAAGGTGCGCCAAAGGTAAGCCCGTCTACGCCCGACCGCGCCCAGCGCCAGACCCCCTGGTCCCCGCATCTCCCACCCCTCTCGCATCACATATGACCCATCCACCCTCCTAACACTTAACCCCGGCCGACTCCCTAATTGTGCCCAGGCCGCACCGGGACACACCCACGGACCCTTCACCTGTCACTCCTGCAACTACAACTCCTTCGAGACCCACACCAAACCCACCAACACCAAACAGAGATCCAACACAAACCACCTCATATGCATCCTTCTCAATACCCGCTCGGTTCACAAACACGCCATCGACCTTTGGAACCTACTCAACACCATCTCCCCGGACGTCGCCTTCCTAACAGAAACCTGGATGAATGCCTCATCTGCTCCAGACATCGCCATTGCCATCCCGGACGGCTACAAGATCATCTGCAAGGACCGTACCAAGCAAACAGGTGGAGGCATCGCCATCGTCCATAAGAACACCATCCGCGTCTCAACCAGCTCAGAAAACAACCTCGCTATCGCCGAACACCTCCACTTCCAGATCCACACCGACCCCAAGACCACTCTCAGAGGCACCCTCCTCTACAGGCCCCCAGGACCCGTACTCAATTCAGCGAAGACATCACTGACTTCATCACCCCACACGCCCTACCCTCAGAAGAATACATTCTTCTGGGAGACCTCAATTTCCATCTGGAAAAGAGCAACAACAGGAACACTACAACCCTCCTGGACAATCTCGCCAATCTCGGACTCAAACAACTTGTTAACACCCCCACCCACTATGCAGGACACACACTCAACCCTATCTTCACCTCCAGCAAGCATATCTCATTCACTCACTCCACAACCCTCCACTGGACGGATCACAGTTGCCTCCACTTCATTTACAGTAAGACCACGATCCACAACCACCCTCAGCCAACACTGCGAAGAAATTGGAACAAAACCACAATCGACCAAATCTCCACATCACTTCTTCAGAACCCCCCTGCCTATTCAACGAACCCTAGCCAAGCCGCCACCAACTTCACACAATGGTTAACCCAAACCGCCGACAAACTAGCACCCCTGAAAAAACATCAAATCAAGCAAGGAAGCAAGAACGCCCCATGGTTTAATGATGACCTCAAGAAATCCAAGAAACTCTGCCACTCCCTTGAAAAAATCTGGAAAAAAGACCTAAACACTATCACCCAAGCCGCCTTCAAAAACGCCACCCGCAAACACCACCAACTAATCCGGACAGCCAAGAAATCAGCACTCACAGACCGACTAGACAACAACGCCCACAACAGCAAGGAACTTTTCAACATCATCAAAGAATTCACCAACCCCACCGCCAGCTCCAATGACATCACCCCCTCTCAAGTCCTCTGCGACTCCCTCGCCTCTTTCTTCCATGACAAAATCGCCGACATTCATAACAGCTTTGACAACCAACCCGTAACCCAGTCAACCCCTCTCACCTCCGAACCTGTACCTCCCCTGAATAACCTTCTCAACTGGAACCCAATCACCACAGAAGACACCATCCGCCTAATGAACTCCATCCACTCCGGATCCCCCACAGACCCTTGCCCCCATCACATCTTCAACAAAGCAGACTCCATCATCGACCCCATCTCCGAGACGTCATCAACTGCTCCCTCAAATCCAGCACATTCCCAGAAAAATGGAAACACGCCGAACTCCGCGCCCTTCTGAAGAAACCCACTGTTGACCCCACCAAACGAAAAATTACCGCCCCATCTCGCTGCTCCCCTTCGCTGCCAAAGTCATTGAGAAAGTCGTCAACAATCAGCTCACCGCCTTCCTCGAAACCAACAAATCACTCGACTCCTCACAGTCTGGCTTCCGAGCCAACACAGTACCGAGACTGCCCTCATCGCAGCAACAGACGACATTCGAACACTACTGGACAATGGAGACACAGTCGCCCTCATCCTCCTTGACCTCTCCGCAGCCTTCGACACAGTCTGTCATAGTACCCTAATACAACGCCTTAACAACATCGGAATTCAAGGAAAAGCATTAGACTGGATCATCTCGTTCCTCGCTGGAAGAACTCAGAGTCCGGCTCCCCCCTTTCAAATCAGAGGCCACCGAAGTCATCTGCGGCGTACCGCAGGGATCTTCTCTCAGCCCTACCCACTTCAACGTCTACATGAGCCCCCTCGCAACCATCGCACGTCAACACAACCTCAACATCATCTCCTACGCTGACGACACGCAACTGATCCTCTCACTCACCAAAGACCCAACCATCGCCAAAACCAACCTCCATGAAGGGATGAAAGAAGTAGCCGAGTGGATGAAGCACAGCCGTCTGAAACTGAACTCGGACAAAACGGAAGTCCTCATCTTAGGTACATCCCCTTCCGCCTGGGACGACTCTTGGTGGCCAACGGCCCTAGGAAAATCTCCCATACCGACGGACCACGCACGCAACCTGGGCATCATCCTGGACTCCACTTTTTCGATGACCAGACAAATCAACGCTGTCTTCTCGCCATGCTTCAACATCCTATGCATGCTCAAAAAAACATTTCGCTGGATCCCCACCAAAACAAGAAAAACGGTCACCCACGCACTGGTTACAAGCCGTCTGGACTACGGAAACACCCTTTACGCCGGCACCACCGCAATACTGCTGAAAAAACTCCAACGTATCCAAAACGCCTCAGCCAGACTCATACTAGACATCCCCCGCACAGACCACATCTCCTGCCACCTGAAAGACCTTCACTGGCTCCCCGTCAACAAAAGGATAACGTTCTGCCTCCTCACCCATGCACACAAAGCCCTTTACGAACTTGGACCTGATTGCCTCAACACACGCCTTTCCTTCTACACTCCCACCTGCCAACTGCGTTCGTCCAACCAAGCCCTCGCCGCTTTACCGCGCATCCACAAAGCAACCATGGGAGGAAGATCCTTCTCCTACTTAGCGGCCAAAACCTGGAACTCCCTTCCCATCCACCTCCGCATTACCCAAAACCACCTAGCCTTCAGAAAACAGCTTAAAACCTGGATATTCGATAGTGAAACCTCCCCCCTCCCTCAAGCGCCTTGAGACCCTCTGGGTATGTAGTGCGCTATATAAGTTCTGACTTCACTTCACTTCACTTGACTATGCAAGGTGGCATGAAATGTACCCCTTATGCAGACTGAGTGGCACTGGCAAGTGCACCCACCCAGCCCCAATCTACTAAATCCTGTCTGGGATGTGGTCACATCTCCCTGTGACAGGATACCTATTGTTCTGCCTTCCCCTGCTCGAGCTTGGCTCAGAAGCGGAGAGGGCAGAATCGTGTCTCTGGTAGGCAGCAGCCATGTTGTACTGTCCGGGTCTAGTTGACTGGTACTGGGAGCATGGAGAGCCTAACGGAGGGCTCTTCCAGTGCTTGGACTCATACCTCCCACACCATTTACGGTGTTGGGGTATGATTTCAACATATTTGATACCAAACATGACAGGGTTAGTTGCAGCCCCTGTATATGGTATATGGGTGTCCTGCTCATACACGTGCACCCTCAAACTGCCTTCAGGATTGTAAAGGCCTGCTTATAGGTTTTAAGTGCAGTGACCCTAGATATATGAAACCTATATCTTTCGTAAGTGGTGCTAGCACCAGCTTACATAGGCTGAGTGGTCTCCCATGTGTGGCATAATACATGCTTCAGCCCCTGGAGGACCTCTGGGGTACCTATGCCCTGGGTACCTTAGGACCATATACTAAGAACTGATAAGGGTACCTCAGTACCCAATCTGGGATGTCCCTAAGTACTGAACATAACAATTTAGGGGAGAAAGCAGAGAGACTAGGGTACTGATTAGTGGGATCACAGTCAGACTAGTCAAAAACAGCTTAGTACCAGGCAAAACGTGGGGATAATCATGCAGAAGGTTACTACTTTTCTACAATGATGCAGTGGAATTGGGCCCCATGCAGTCACAAGTGGCTGAGATAAAATCACAATTCTTTCCATCACAGCCTCTGAGAGTCTCTTTGGTCAACGTTCCCATTCTAGGAACTCCACTTTATCATTACACTTCTGAGCCATCCATTGTGTTATGTGCTGTAACTGTGTAGCTAAATAATATGGCTTAAAATCTGAGATACCCATTCTGCCCTTACCCATTTTACCCAGAGTTGACTTCCTGCTGCCATCTTTCCCAGTACTAGGCAATTGAGTTCCCAAAAGAGAGTTAGGTCAAGAGCTACCATGATATTTACAAATTGGCATAGTGAACATGATAGCAACACAATCTTAATCAGATCCAATGCATCCAGTCAGAGATAAAGATTGTTCTGTACATTTTTCCAGAGAGTAGACCTGTATCAATGTGATACATTCATACTCCTAAAAAGTTAAATGTAAAAAGGTTCCCAGTAGTTGTCTTCGATGTAAACCATCAATTCTAGATACGAGAGCTGTACTGAAACTGAAAACACTCAACTTTCCCCAGATGACAGTAGTTTGGATAGGAGACCAAAATCATTCACCATCTACATCACCAGGTTGAGATGTAACTCAGGGTCCTTAATCTACAGAAGATTATCATCTGCAAATAATTAAATAGCATGTTGATTCCCCCTATTCCCCAATATTAAACCCTCTGGCAAATTCCTCCTGTCAGAACTAGTATCCCGGTGATTCCATGGCTGAGGCTAATGAACAAGTTACTTACCTTTGGTAACGATCAGGTGTTTGTTAAGCGGGACTACTCGCCCTGAAGGCGCTAGGGGTGTGGGGGGGTGCAGGTTCCATTCCATTAAGGAGGGGGTCTGTCGAAGAGCCAGGTTTTGAGGTTTCTTGCGAAGATGGGGGGCGATGTTATCTGTCTGAAGTGGGGCGGAAGGTGGTTCAGGCTCTTGCCGCGCGGAAGGAGATGGAGCGGCCAACCCATCTGGTCTTTCTGGTGCGGGGGACCACGGCGTAGAAGAGCTGGGCTGATCGTAGGGTCCTTTGGGGTGCGTGGAATTTGAGTTAGCTGGTTAGGTATGCTGGTCCGGTGTCGTGGAGGGCCTTGTGAGCGTGGGTTAACATCTTGAAGGTGACTCTAGCTTCGATGGGTAGCCAGTGGAGTGTGCGCAGGTGCTGGGAGATGTGGCAGTGTCTTGGCAGGTTAAGGACCAGTCTTGCGGCAGCATTTTGGATGTTCTATAGCTTGTGATTGAGGTTTTTGTTTATTCCAGCATAGAGTGCGTTCTCGTAGTCGAGCCTGCTGGTGACCAGGGCGTGAGTGACAGTCTTTCTGTGTTCGAGGCAAATCTATTTGAAGTTCTTACGTAGGAGGCAGAGGGTGTGGAAGCAGGTGGACGAGAAGGAGTTGATCTGGCAGTCCATTTTGAGCTCTGAGTCCCGGATGATTTCCAGGTTGCGTGCGTGGTCTGTGTGGGTGGGCGGGCTTCTGAGGGCGAGGGGCCACCAGGTGTCATTCCAGGCGCTGGGGTTGGGTCAATGATGAGTTCTTCCGTTTTGTTGGTGTTTAGTTGTAGGCAGCTGTTTTTCATCCATTTAGCGACGGCTTCCATGCCTTCTCGAAAGTGGTGTCTGGCGGTGTTGGGTTCGTTGGATAGGGAGAGGATGAGTTGGGTGTCATCTGCGTATGACACAATGTTGAGTCCATAGGTTCTGACTATGGGGGTGAGCGGAGCCATGTAGACGTTGAAGAGTGTAGGGCTGAGGGAGGACCCCTGGGGAACTCTGCAGGTGGTAGTTGTAGGGTCCAAGAGGAAAGAGGGGACCAGCGGCGTTATGCCATGGAGGAAGGAGCGGATCCAGTCGAGGGCCTTGTCTTGGATCCCTGCATCGTGGAGTCTGCGTATTAGGGTGCGGTGAGAGACTGTTGAACGCCGCTGAGAGGTCGAGGAGGATTAGGGCTGCTGTGTCTCCTTTGTCCAGTAAGGTACGGATGCCGTCTGTTGCGGCGAGGAGGGCGGTTTCCGTATTGTGTTTTTTTCTGAAGCCAGATTGGGAGGAGTTGAGGATGTTGTGCTCTTCGATTAATGTGGCGAATCGGCTGTTGATGACTTTCGCTGGGAACGGGAGCAGGGAGATGGGTCTGTAGTTTTTGAGGCCTGTGGGGTCCGCCAAGGGTTTCTTCAGGAGGTAATTGATCTCAGCATGTTTCCAGTCGTTAGGGAACGAGGCGGTTACCAGGGAGTGGTTAATGGTGTGGAAGAGCATGGGTGCGATGGTGTCGGCGGCTTAGTTGAAAATGTGGTGGGGGCAGGGCCCGTGGGGGCCCCGGAGTGGATTAACTTCATCATCTTCAGTGTGTCTTCGGTGGTGAGGGCTGTCCAGTTGTCAAACGCTGGCTTCAGGGTGTTGGGGGTGGTTGGTGATGTTTCAGTGTATTGGTTGTCTTTGTCAAAGTTGTCATAGATGCTCTTGATTTTGTGGTGGAAAAAGGTACTGAGTTTGTCGCAGAGGTCTTGTGAGGGAGGAATTTCGGTGAACTCGCTGGTGGGTTGGGCAAACTCATTGATTATGTTGAAGAGTTCTTTGCTGTTGTATGCATGAGTAGAAATTCTGTCTTCAATCGCTTTTTCCCTTGTTTTTCTGTTGAGTTGGTGGTGGACGTTGGTGGCGGCTCTGGAATTGTTGTGGGCTTCTGTGGATTTGGTGTTCCTCCAGGCCTTTTCGAGGTGGCAGCAAGTGCATCTGGACTCTCGAAGTTTGGTGGTGAACCATCTAGCTTTCTTGGCGATATATCTGTAAGAAACATAGGTTAGTTATAGATTCCTTACCTTAGAATTACCCCCAGGCGTCAGACTGGATCCGGAAAGTATTTCATCAGCAGTACCTTTCCGCATCGGAAGGTGGTGTCGGTCGACTCCACATTTGTCGTCAGCGGGGAGGTATGATTCCAAGGTGTTTGACACCAAACACAACATGTTTCTAAGCAGCCGTTGTAAAGTTAGCATTTACCGCAAGGTTATAATGCACTAAGTATATATGGGTTGGCTGCATCACAGACAACCCCGGAGAATAGATTCCAAAGGCTGCAGAGGGGCCCTACTCATGCAGGGGCACCCTCTCAATCAAAGCCCAGGACCGTGTCTTCAGGATTGGTAAGGCCTGCCATAGGGGTGGCTGATAGGTTTATATGTGTAGTGATTTAGAATAGATATAGGGAACCTATATCTATGTAAGGGGTGCATACACCTCCTTGCACAGGCTGCAGTATCAGACCTGTGGTGTAATTTTGAATGGTCTCTCAGGGGTTGCACAATACATGCTTCAGCCCCTGAGAGGCCTCTGGGGTACCTATGGCCCTCATTACATGGTGTACCATATACTAGGGACTTATTAGGGTACCCCAGAATCCAATCTGGAGTGTACCTAAAGTACATGCAATCAATTTATAGGATAAGGCAGATAGACTGGGGTCTTGAATAGCAGGATCTCAGTCAGTCTAAGTCGAAAACAGTGATACATCAGCAAAACGTGGAGGTAACCATAAGAGGCAGATCCTACTCTTCTACAGTCGCCGGGATGACATTTTAAACAACAGTCCTTGGCATATGCGTTATTCACAAACTGCCATGCACTTTATGTTTTTATGCACATTTTATGTCTCATATAATTGTATTTCCCATTCCAGTACCTAAAGCTCAAAATTTTGCCCAGTGTAGACCTGCTTTTCTTTTTCTGCAATTATTGGATAATCTTTTGGTGTGCATGTGTGTCAACAGCTTTCTGTTGGCCCTATTAGGATCAGGAATAAGATCGAATCATGAATTCCAAATACTCATTTTTGTATGTCAGCTTGTTACACTATAATTTATTTTTTATACTTATTTTATGTCTTTGCTAATGTATTTTATTATATCTAATATGTTACCTGCTTGCATTGTTTTTTATTAACCATAGTAAGTTGAAAGTATGAATTACTGTCTGATTCACAATAGGCCTTTCAGTGGATTCCTACACCTTGTTCATACCAGCTCTGAAAGTCTAGCTTTTCCTATGTATCCCAGCATCTCTATCAAGGAGCATGTAATAAATAAAATCCCACTGGTGTGGCAGCAGATCGGCCTCCTGTGCAAAACTGAACACTTTCTATTCTAATATACCATCCATTCAGTCATCCAGTCCCATGCACTTGTTCACATATTCTTAAGTCAAGTTCTGCTCCTGACTTAATCATCCCACTATCACACCCTTCAAAGGCATTGTCCACTGTGTTGCATACCTAGAGAATGGGCAACACAAATATTATCACAGTTGCTGTACTACACACAGGAGTATATTCACAAGAGCGTGTGATAAGTACCGCAAGAGTAGAGTAACGCAACTTTCAACATCGCAGCCTATCGTGGGAAAATAACCCTGTGTCAACGTGGAATTCACAACAAGGCGGTAGCATGCGATAGCCACCAGATAACACGGCAAATGTCCATGTGAAAATCCACGCCGTAAAAATGCGATGCGGGAACACAAAAAAACATGCGATGAGAACAACCACGGCACAAAAAGTAGCGAAAACCAGCCACAGGCCTGCAAATCCCATGCGTCTGGCGGGACAATGCATCATAAAAACCCCGGCAAAAAATTACCAGAAACAAGCCAAAGCACATAGCAACACAGATGCACCCTGACCCAGCGCAGAGGCCAACTAGAACCCCATAACCCCCACAGACTACCAGCAAGGAACAAAGGAGAAGAGGGAGAGGAAGACCACAGGAAAACAAGACCAGCGTCACGGAGAATGACAGAACACTAACAGCAACTGGCCTACTAGCAGACCACCTGGAATGCCAATAGTTGACGTGACTAACTAAACCAGGCACCAACTCGCTGCCAACAGGAAGGCAGCAACGGCAACAGGAGGTGGCCGTCCAGCGCCACCAGAGGAGCTGGAGGAAACCCAGCCCACAGTCATCAGTGTGGAGATGGAGCAAGGAGTAGGGAGTATGGACACAGCTCGAGAGGACCTGACACAACACCAACAGGGAGTGCAACGAACAGGGCCTGGGGGGACGGGGGGAGATGTGCACAATGGCAAACATGCACAACGAGGCGTAGCACACTACACACCCACAAACACCCAGGCTCATGTCCCAGATCGCCCGGCACACTGCAGCACACACACATTGCACGGACAGCACTCCCACATTGACGACAACGTGTAACTATGCGCATAGTCGACACTGCAGAACAGAGAACACAACTGGCTCCGCATATGCACCAAAACATTCCCACTACAGCTGACAGAGACTGGAACAGTGAAATGGAAATGTACGTGTACGACCTCACATTCATCATGTAGTCCCAATGTACACTTACCCGCAGAAGAATCCAGCACCCCCCAAACAGTCACAATGTACACGCCCTACAACAGCACATGGATATCCCACGCAACCCCCCACCAGGACCCGGACAGCCAAGCTACTCAGGGGAGAACAACGAGCCTGCAACAGACTACACAGCAGCATGCACCCGCAAGCACAGCTGGCTCACAACACTTCACCCACCCACACATGGCACCCCAATGGCATGTGTCAGCAGGCCAAAAGGAGGTGGCTCAACAGGTGTGGGTGGGGCCGAACCCATGGAATGTGAACCAGGACACATACGTAGTGGTCTTTCACCTTTCAGGGCCCACCCACACCCCACTAAAGGAGGCCCAAACTGCATTAGAGACAAATGCAGATGCACATTCACAGCACAGAACCACACCCAGCGTGCCAACAGCAGTCACACACCCATGCTGGCTGTGCGTACGATGGCCCTGGCCACTCCCCTCACTAATTGAGGGGGTGATGACAAAGCTACGTGTCCAAGACCCAACCCGCTGCCTCTGATGATATGCCTGCATGATGTACACTTATTATAAGAAACAACAGTGGCTCCAGTGGGAAGATACTTAAATGCTGATTCAAGAATTGGCGAAAGGTTCATGTATATATGCAGGGATTGGGGTGAGATGTCAGATAGAGAAAGACACATAGACACACTGTCTCCCTCTAACAGAACTGGGATTGCCCTAGTAAGTATTTTACTTCACCTGGACACGGTTGATCACATGCACAACATTTACTCTAGCCAATTCGAAATCAGGTATTCATCCTGCCCCTTACCATTAAAAACCACACCACAGATTCAATTTTGGACAGCATATCTAAATATATACCCTTATTTCCCAAGATGTCCCCCACACTGTAGGTCCTGAAGAGACCCTACGGCCATACTAGGGTCGAAACGCCGGCGTCAATTGAGAAAAAGCTAACCATTGCAACTGGCATTCTATCATCATATAGATGTTATGTACTTGAAAAATGAAAAAAGATAGTGGTCGCTTTTTGTAAACCACAAAGTGTATCTGAAACTTCACATATATTGTTATATAAATGTTTTTTTGGTTCATAATTTCACTTGGGACACACTACACAACTGTAAATATTTCTTGTAAATCGTTAAAAATTGATTTTCTCTGAAAAATTCATTTTCAATACAAACATTGAAGAACCGAATCAGTGTGTCTACGTGTCTTTCTCTATCTGACAACTCACCCCAATCCCTGCATATATACGCGAACCTTTTGCCAATTCTTGAATCCGCATTTAAGTATCTTCCCACTGGAGCCACTGTTGTTTCTTATAATACTTAATCACCCAGGCTCCCTTGTGAGTAGGGTTCCCTTGTTTTTACTTTACGACTATGCATGATGTACACAGCACAATGTAAAGTCGTAGGGCCCAGGGCCCACATGCATACTACAAGACCACAGGGACACAAGCAGAGATCATGTTGAACAGGCTACGGGCACATGCGCCTGGCCCCTTTGTTGGCAGGGCCACATGTACAATGACACCTGTGCTGGATGCGTGTTGGGTGAGTGTAAGCCAACATACACAGAATGTCTGGTGTTGGCAACCACTTGGACAGTGGACACCAGTGCAACGGAAACAGAAGCAATACAGAGTCAACTGCTGAGCAACATGGGGTGTGCCGGATAAAGTCCAGAGGACAGCCAACATGCAAACAGAAGTGTCGTGAGTTTCAGTGCACTGGGCTGTGGACAATAGAGATGAGCGGGCTCGTGTGCAGAAAAAGTCTCAGATTGTGTCTCTTCGATACCTTCCAGATGCAGATGCAGTGGGGTGTGTCAGACCTGCATCATCTTCCCCATCAACGTCTCAGGGCCTCAACACTGTTTGAGGGGACATACCTTCGCAACAGCTCCACAGCACAAAACACAATCAGCAACGGACACTGGCCTGCGGTGCACTGAGTCACTGGCACCTGGAGTGCTGAGCAGGGTGTCAGGCCATTGATGGCATCCATGACAGGTCTGAGCAACTCCGTAAGTCTGTCAGGACTACTGTTTTGACTCTAGCAGATGGCATTTGGAGGTGGTCCTTGCGGTGGTGGCGTGTGCCTTCTGCAGTGATGCATCGTCCCGGCCGGTCTGGATTTGCTTTGGTGTGTGAGCCCTGGTGGGACGCATTTGGGCCCAGAGGCTACGTACAGCAAAAGGCCACAGAGTCATGTCATTGATGACCCCAAGGCCTACGCCTCAGGGGCCAGCCTATGTCTCCGGAGAAGGGGTCCCGGACAGGACCTGCACAGATTTAGTGGTCCCGTATGCACTGCGGCCAGCACAGGCACCCAGCCACGGGACGGTGACTTGCAGTGCAGTCAGATGGGCCATGCGACCTGAGCGGGTAACCATTATTGTCCGAGATGTATGTTTCAGAGTGTTTCGGGAGGAAGTGGAAGGTGTCCTCCAGGGCAAGACACCGAAAGATTTGATTTTATCCAGAAGCAGCAAATGGAGGAGTGGAATGCGACAGCCCGTTGCCGCCACCAATTCCATATCAGTTACATGGGGGTGAAAACTGCCCCCTAGTCCATAGGCTCAGACGCCACCACTGTTCGAACAGAGAGTGTCCATGAATGTCGGGAAACAGACTTGGTGGAACCGGGGCTGAGTGGGGATGTAGACTGCGATGATGCCGGTACACTGATATGGACTCCGCCATTGCTGAATCATGACTCTGTGACCTACTGGACTGCAGTATAGGTTGTAGGAAGCGATCAGCAGTGGCCCACAGCCACGTATCTTTGGCTCGCGATACACAGTGCTAGTGACACCAGGGTAGTTGTCGGTAGTGTACGAACAACTCCGTAACGATGATCCTTTTCTCTCTGCCAAGATGCAAGGCGACATATTTACAACAAGGGGTTGTGAGGGACAGAGTCTCTGAATTAAACAGAATACTCTCACCCAGTCAAGAGATCAGGGCTAGATCCAACACCGTTTTTTAGCTCACTGCACCATCCCAGTTTCAGAACCTGGCTGTATGCAAATTAGTCTGTTACTGTCCCAGTGCATGATGGGAACAGGGCAAACCAAACTACAAAAGCCAATTCTTACACTGGGAAGGAAACAAGCTACCGGGGACCGGTTTCTGGCATTTCAGCCGTCTTCGGCCCGGCTTGCTTGAATCCTGATGGTGCAATGAGCAAGGGACTCACATCTGAGTATACCCTTCCACGCTTAGGGTGGACAAAATATTTACAACAAGGGGTGGTGAGGGACAGAGTCTCTGAATTAAACAGAATACTCTCACCCAGTCAAGAGATCAGGGCTAGATCCAACACCGTTTTTTAGCTCACTGCACCATCCCAGTTTCAGAACCTGGCTGTATGCAAATTAGTCTGTTACTGTCCCAGTGCATGATGGGAACAGGGCAAACCAAACTACAAAAGCCAATTCTTACACTGGGAAGGAAACAAGCTACCGGGGACCGGTTTCTGGCATTTCAGCCGTCTTCGGCCCGGCTTGCTTGAATCCTGATGGTGCAATGAGCAAGGGACTCACATCTGAGTATACCCTTCCACGCTTAGGGTGGACAAAATATTTACAACAAGGGGTGGTGAGGGACAGAGTCTCTGAATTAAACAGAATACTCTCACCCAGTCAAGAGATCAGGGCTAGATCCAACACCGTTTTTTAGCTCACTGCACCATCCCAGTTTCAGAACCTGGCTGTATGCAAATTAGTCTGTTACTGTCCCAGTGCATGATGGGAACAGGGCAAACCAAACTACAAAAGCCAATTCTTACACTGGGAAGGAAACAAGCTACCGGGGACCAGTTTCTGGCATTTCAGCCGTCTTCGGCCCGGCTTGCTTGAATCCTGATGGTGCAATGAGCAAGGGACTCACATCTGAGTATACCCTTCCACGCTTAGGGTGGACAAAATATTTACAACAAGGGGTGGTGAGGGACAGAGTCTCTGAATTAAACAGAATACTCTCACCCAGTCAAGAGATCAGGGCTAGATCCAACACAGTTTTTTAGCTCACTGCACCATCCCAGTTTCAGAACCTGGCTGTATGCAAATTAGTCTGTTACTGTCCCAGTGCAAGATGCAAGGCGACATCCTCTTAGGCCTCTCCTTGCGTGCAATGATGTGTAATCTGCCTTTGCATACTAGATGTTAAGTTCCAAATCTGTGACCTACTCGAGCACAGCCCAGGCCAAGAGCAGTGTAGGCCAGAGGCAGCGATCAGCACCGGCCATTCACCGAGGGTCGCTGGCATAGGTTGGTGGCCCCACCGGCCCGCGTACTTCAGGTTCAGTGGCACCACGTGTCCTGTCACCTCTGTGACCCGGCTTTCGTTCAAACAAACAAGTTACTTACCTTTGGTAACGCTTTTTCTGGTGGATACCGTATCTGCCTGTGGATTCCTCACCTTGTGACTATCCCCCTGGGTCAGCAACATTCGGAATTTTTTTTGTAGCTCCTCATGCCGACGTGGACGACGTCACAGAAGCACGGCATCCCGCACGGCTCTGCTGGCGTCACTGAATCCATAATAAGGCAGCGTCGGCGTGATGACATCAGTTACGCCCTTTTTTCCGTGCCCTCGAGGCACACGGACGGACCGACAACAGTAGATATATATACACAGTATACACAGTACAAAATAAACACGGTAACATACACAGTGTGTAGAAAATGCATTGAAAGCAGATAGAAGAATACACTTCCTTTGAAAGTAACATATAAACATTACCACAATTGCAGGTATACAAGGGTGGACAACGGTGAGGCGGGTGGGCTAGTGAGGAATCCACAAGCAGATACTGTATCCACCAGAAAAAGCGTTACCGAAGGTAAGTAACTTGTTCTTCTGATGGAAACATCTGCCAGTGGATTCCTCACCTTGTGAATAGATCGCCACAGCAGTCCCACTCCCGGAGGAGGGTGTCCACCCTTCTATACCAAGAAATCCTGAAGGACGGAACGAGCAAAGTGTCCGTCCCTCCTCACCTCTGCATCCAGACAATAATGTTTTGCGAAAGTGTGGAGGGAGGCCCAAGTTGCCGCCCTGCAAATGTTCTCCACAGGAACACCCCTAGACAAAGCAGATGTAGATGACTTTGCCCTAGTAGAATGAGCTCTCAAACCTTCAGGAGGTTCCTTACCGGCCAGGGAGTAGCAAATCTTGATACACAAGACCATCCATCTAGACAGCGTGCGCTTGTGCACTGCTCTGCCTTTCCTGCAGCCAACAAAACCCACAAAGAGCTGGTCATCAATTCGGAACTCCCTAGTTCTGTCAATGTAGAAGCTCACCACCCTCTAAGGGTCCAAGCGGTGAAGCCGCTCCTCCTCCTTGGAAGGGTGAGGGGGAGGATAGAAGGTAGGGAGGGTAATGGACTGCCCCAGATGGAAGGGAGTTACCACCTTCGGCAGAAAGGCAGCCCTGGTCCTGAGTACCCTTCTTTCAGCATGAATGGCCAACAACAGGGGTTTTGAGCTTAGAGCTTGAAGCACACTTACCATCCTTGCTGAGGTAATGGTAATCAGAAAGACCATTTTACAAGATAAAAACCTCAAGGGACATCTGTGCAAAGGATCGAAGGGTGAACCCATTAAGAAATTAAGGACAAGATTCAAGTCCCATTGAGGCACAATAAAAGGAGTGGGAGGACATTTATTCGTAAGGCCCTTTAAGAACCTTAAACCAACAGGTGACTTGAATAAGGACGGCTGGTCCGGCAGGCAAAGGAATGCCGACAAGGCCGAAAGATAACCCTTCACTGTCGCTTCAGCAAATCCTTGCTGAGCCAAAGAGAGTGCAAACTGAAGAATATCAGACAAGCGAGCCTTCAAGGACTTCTCTCCACACCATGAAACAAACTTGGACCACCTATAAGAATAGATAGACTTGGTAGAATGCCGCCTGGCTGACAAAATAACATCCACCACGTCAGGTGGGAGAGAAAAATAACTCAGGTTGCCCCGTTCAATCTTTAGGCATGTAGGTGTAAGGTCTGGAGGTGGGGGTGTATAACCTGCGACTGCGAGAGGAGGTCTGCCCTGAACGGGAGACGGAGTGGAGGGCACGAGAAGAGGTGGAGAAGATCTGTGTACCACACCCTTCTTGGCCAATCCAGTGCGATCAATATGACTTGGGCCCGGTCTTGGCAAATCTTCCTCAGAACCCGAGGAATCAAGGGTATGGGAGGAAACGCATAAAGGAGTTGCGAGTCCCAACTCATCTGAAACGAGTCCCCCGAAGCTTCCTGCATCGGATACTGGAGACTGCAGAATGACGGGCAGTGAGCATTCTCGTGAGTGGCAAACAAGTCCACCCGAGGAGTTCCCCACGTCCGCAAGACGTAACAAACCACCCCCGGATGAAGCCTCCACTCGTGGTCGGCTGAGAATTGTCGACTGAGACTATTTGCACGCATGTTCAGAACCCCGGCAAGATGATTCGCCATCAGACAAATCTGATGGTCCTGAACCCAGGACCAAAGTCGCAAGGCCTCTCTGCAGAGACAATGCGACCCTACTCCTCCCTGCTTGTTAACATACCACATCGCGGTAGTGTTGTCCGTCAGGACTTGCACCGACTCACCACGAAGGGAAGGGAGGAAGGCCTTGAGTGACAAACGTATCGCCCGTAATTCTAGAAGGTTGATGTGAAGCAACCTTTCCTCTGGAGACCAAATACCCTTGATCTCCAGATCCCCCAGATGAGCACCCCACCCTAGAGTGGATGCATCCGTTATCACTGTGGCCACCGATGGAGGCAGATGGAAAGGCTTTCCTTGAGACAGATTGCCCTCCACGCTCCACCAAGACAGATCCGCTGCAGCTTCTCTGGAGATCCCCACACTTTACCTGAGATATCTGTTGTGCTGATACCACTGCCTCCGGATGCACCACTGGAGCGCCCTCATGTGCCAGCATACATGGTTGACCAACAGAATGCAGGAAGCAAACAGACCGAGCAGGCGAAGGACCTTCAGGACTGGAACAACCGCTCCATTGTAAAACAAGGGAATCATTTCCTGAATGTTGAGAATCCTTTGTGGAGGAGGGAATGCCCGACACACAGTGGTATCCAGCACCACACCTATGAACAGGTTGCACTGAGAAGGCACCAGGTGAGATTTAGGCACGTTTATCGAGAAACCCAATCTGTACAACAACTGAGTTGTAATTTGTAGATGATGGAGCACCTTCTCTGGCAACTCTGCTTTGATCAGCCAGTCGTCCAGATAAGGGAATACCAGAATCCCCAACCTTCTGAGATGGGCTGCCACCACTGCCATCACCTTGGTGAAGACTCGAGGTGCAGTAGTAAGAACAAACGGAAGACTCGCAAACTGGTAATGTTGCGATCCCACCGTAAGACGGAGATACTTTCTGTGCGACTTCAGGATTGGGATGTGGAAATACGCATCCTGTAAGTCGATCAACACCATCCAGTCTTCTTGCTGCAGCGCTTAAAGAACCTTAGCAAGGGTGAGCATTGATTGGACGAAATCTGCCATCCTTCTTGGGTATCAGGAAATACTGGGAGTAGCATCCCTGACCCCTTTCCTGCTCCGGAACCACCTCTATCGCACCTTTTCTCAGTAACATCAGGACTTCCTCCTGCAGGAGAAGCAGGTGGTCCTCCGTGAAAAATCCTTGGCAAGGAGAGTAATTTGGGGGGAAATTCCCGAAAGGGAAGAGCATACCCATTCTCTACAAGATTGAGAACCCAAAGGTCTGATGTGACCGATTCCCAATCCTGCAGAAAATGAGTAAGCCGACCCCCCACAGGACCGACATGATCCAGAATGGTGGATCTAGGGCTGCTTTGCTGTGGCAGGAGGGGGGTGGGAAGTGGAAGAGGAGGAGCAGAGGCTTTACGACCTAAAGCACGGCTCCTGTTTCTGCCCCTGTAGGATTTACACAGGGAATTCTGCTGCTGCTGCTGCTGCTGTGGCTGTCTGTAAGAGCAAAAGGAAGACCTTCCAAATCCTCTGAATCTCTTATTTGAAGATCCTCTGGTTTGTAGGCCTAGAGACCCCGCCGTCGCCTTACTATCCTTGAACCTTTCCAAGGCCGCGTCTGCTTCCTTGCCAAACAGACCCGAACCATCAAAAGGAAGATCTATCAAAGACTCCTGCACGTCAGGAGAAAACTCTGAAGATTTCAGCCAAGCAGCTCTCCTAGTGGCAACAGATGACCCCATGACCCTTGCCACAGAGTCCGCCGTATCCAATCCTCTCTGGATTACCTGGTGAGCGGCAGCCTGTGAATCTGCTAGAACCTGACTGAAGTTCTGCCTGTCCTCTACAGGTATGTTTGGAACCAACAGCTTTGCGGAGTTCATAAGAGCGTGAATATAACGCCCTATAAGGCATGTCACATTCGTAGATTTTAATGCCATGCTGGCCGATGGAAAACCTTTTTCGCTGATTGGTCCAGTTTCTTTGACTCCCTATCACTTGGTACTTAAGGGAAGGCTCCTGTAGACTGCTTGGAGCAAGCTGCCTGAACCACCAGACTCTCAGGAGATGGATGTGAAGACGAAAAGTCCGGATCACCAAGTGCAACCCTATACCTTCTTGCCAAAGTCTTTGATACTGCAGGAGAAGAAAAGGGCTTACGCCACTCCGTAATAGCCTCATTAAATGGAAGCATTGGCTCTACAACCGAAGAGGGAGAATGAAGCACCTCCGTTAAGATATTAGATTTAAACTCTGCAGTAGGCAAATTCAAATCCAATAGCTCAGCCGCTTTTTTAATGACTGTATGGCACGGTGCAACATCCTTTGATGGGACATCAGGAGCTGAAGAAAGCTCCCACTCTGGAGATAACTCCAGGCCACTTGCCTATTTGAGCTCTTCAAACAGGTCTTCAGATTACTGCAGCTCTCCCTCCTCCATCTCCTCTGCTGGATACCTTTGCTCCTCCAGTAGTCTTTGAGCCTCCCGCCTAGACCTCATCCTCTGGATCGGCGTCGATGGAGCCACAACCGACTCTGATGGAGTCGTGCTCGGATCCGGGGGTACAGCCTGGAACGGACAAAGTCGAGACGGAATCAGAGCCGGAGAAGATGGTACCTGCGTCAATGACTTTGGCACCGGGAAGTTCCAGGAAGGCGCCGTCGGCATAAAAGGCATAAACAGTGCCTGTGCATAAGCCTGCAGGACACCCATGTTTCTAGGCCAATGGACCTATGGGACCAGAGGGTGCACTAGAGGGGTACATGGCTCTTGAGAAGATGCTGTACATCGCATTCAAATAATGCGTCGGGTCTTGTCCCGGACCTGGAAAGGGCGGGTATGGACCCATAGGCTGCTCCTATTGTGGAACAATCGGAGTCTGGATCACCGGACCCGAAGGCGGATCCATTGGCGTCGAACACACTTCAGGCAATGGAGCTTCAACCTCCCCTCGAGATGGAGAGTGTGACAGCGCCGGAGAAGGATTCGAAGCCGGCGCAGGGGAATGCTCCGGGGAAGGCACTGGAGAAGGTTCACCTTGCGACTCCGGATTCGAAGGAACAGGAGAAGAGAGAGAAATAGTCCTTCCGATATCGATGACTCGGAGACCTCGACTTCGGATCTGTCTCTCTTCCAGAGTGACGTCGAGATCCATGCTTCTTCTTCTTGTGCTTCTTCTTAAAACCCGAAGCATGACCCGAATTCAACCTCAAAGCCGACCTCGACCTCGAGCGGGATCTCGAACGCCTTCTACCTTTCTTCCCCTTCATTTTTCGCCACAAGCAGCATTGCTTCTCTCTCTCGCAGCGCCTTTGGGTTCATTTTATTACAGCTGGAGCATCCTTGGACGTCGTGGTCAGATGAAAGGCACCAAACGCAATCCTCATGCTCCACATGGCTTGAACCCTGATTTCCTCGAAGACATGTCAAAAGGAAACAAAATTTAACTTGCAACAAGTAACAGTAACAAAGTATTACACAAGCTACTGCAGATCCCAAGAAAAACCGTTAGTGTAGACTACGTGGAAAAAAGGAACTGATATCATCGCGCCAACGCTGTCCTATTATGGATTCAGTGACGTCAGCGGAGCCGCGCGCAATGCTGTGCTTCTTTGACGTCGTACACGTCGTCGTGAGGAGCTACAAAAGAATTTCTGAATGTTGCTGACGCAGGGGTATATTCACAAGGCGAGGAATCCCCTGGCAGATGTATCCATCAGAATGAGCCACATCTTCCTTTTACTCCTCTCCGTGTGACCACTGGTGTGGACTCAGCCATTCGTGATTCGCTACTAGGTGCTGGATGTGAGACCTACTAGTCCGCAGGGTAGTCCTGGTCCCTCATCCATGTTTCACCGGCTAGCATTGAACAGGGTTAGTGGCACCACGAGAAGCGGGCTGGCATTGGACAGGGTTTTTGGCAGCACGGCTTGCCGGATGGCGTTGGACAGGGTTTGTGGCAGCACGGCTCACCGGATGGCGTTGGACAGGGTTTGTGTCAGCACGGCTCGCCGGATGGTGTTGAACAAGGTTTGTGGCAGCACGGCTCGCCGGATGGAGTTGGACCGGGTTTGTGGCAGCATGTGTCGCAAGATTCACATATGGCACTATGCCTCATGGATCGAAGGGGGTCTGGTGCTGTGGCCGCTCTCCCGGGTTTGGGGTCACTGCCATTCAGGAGCCAGGACACAGTCTCACATATGGGGCCCACTTGGTCGCAGAGGTTGCCGGTAGAATATGTAAACGAGAAAGGAGCAATGTGGGCCAACGTCGGGGGACAGCGGTGGTCTGAAAGGCTGGCCGGGTCGCGGGCCTCAGCCTTGGAGCTTACACTGGAATCTAGTGGGCCCTCCATGACACACGCCGGTGTCAGGATGCTGATTAGTGCGGCCTGGCTGCGTAAGGTCGGACCTGACAGGCTTGTGGTCCAGCGGGCCGGGGTATGGCAGGCGCACAGGATCTCAGGCAACTCCGCTACCGAGGACGGCTTCGGCCTCATGGCGGGGTAGGAGGCACCGCCCTGGCAGAGACGGTGGGCTTTCCGGAAGAGGACAACACCCAGGGTTTTTTATTCACATCCCTACGCTGGCCTGGCATACACTGGCCTATCCCACTTTGCTCACACTTACGGGGGCGTAACAGGCAACATATCCGCAAGGATCCCCACTGGCTGGGGTGACATGGTTGCGTCCACTGTCCACTACACTCCATTCACCAGAGGTGTATGTCACCGTGGATATAGGTGTGTTCTGCATACTGCGGTACGTTCAGCACTTTGCCGCCACTCTTGGTATTGTGTACTTTCCCAATCATGGTTCTACTGCATCCTTCACACATGCCTGGTTGCCTCCTCTCCCCACATTCGTCTATTGTGTGGCTGAGGTGCCATGCCGTTGATTGGTCATGTTCACGGCTTGCCCAGGTTACCATTGTGAGTTGTTCTATTGTGTCTGGTGAGTAGGCATGTTGTTGTCCATGTTGGTTCTGGACTTGGAACGTGTGCATTGCCAGAGTTTTGGATTGCATGGTAGTGGAGTTGAGGTGAGTGGGGTGTTAATTGGGAAGTTGCCAAGGGGCTGTGCATTTCCCTTGGTGCCATCCTGGGCCGGCTGGTTGCTGTTGGACTGTCGGAGGGTGAAGGGATCATGCACACTGGCTGTGTATTTGGATGCAATATTGGTGAAGGTCCCACAGTGTTCTGATGTTGCGTGCACATAGATGTGTGAGGTGTGCTTCCTGTTGCACTGATTGTGTGCTGTGTCACCAGGGGGCACAGGTGGGACATGGGTGCAGTGGATTGCCCCCAACATGTGCGTGCATCCGGCTATGGCGTATGGTCCTTGCTTGGTCTCCAGCGGTTCCTGCGCATTCTGTTGGCTGTACGGGGACTGAGGTGCCAGGATGATGGTGATGTCCAGGACAGGTGTGGGGTTATTATTATTATTATTAGCGGGTTTATATCGCGCTAGGATCATCTCCCGGAGGAGTATCTCCGCGCCTTTGAGAAACCTTTCAGCTTGTAACAATAGGTAGGCAGATGGTAGTAATTAATTAGGAAATAAAAAGGTTTTTAACTGTTTCCTAAATAGGGGATACTCCTGACAGAGTCTCAAAGAGAGAGGAAGGCTGTTCCACAATCTTGGTCCGGCAATGGACAAAGCTCTTCCACCTTGTCTGGTCTTTCTGGCTCTTGGAACTTGTAAAAGACCTTGTTCACTGGATCTCAAGGATCGAGCGGGCCTATAGAGAGAGAATCTATTGTTTAGATACTCTGGGCCTTTGTTCTGGAGACTTTTATGTATAGTGCATCCTATCTTGTATTTCACCCTTTGTTTGATAGGCAGCCAATGTAGGGTGTTCAGAAGAGGCTTCGATGGTGTGCGGGGAGGCTGATTTAGGACAAGACGGGCCGCCGTATTCTGGACTACCTGCAATCTCGCGATAACTCCCTCGTTGACTGACAGGAGCAGCCCGTTGCAGTAGTCCAGTCGACTCAGTATAAGGGCCTGCACTAACGTTCTCCTAGTTGTGTCAGGGAGCAAGGGGAAGACTTTCCTCAGCATGGCGATCACATGGAAGCATGAACCCACTACTTGATTGCTGTTTTGTTTTAAAGAGAGTTCCTGGTCCAGTCGTACACCGAGATTTTTTACCACCTGCTTTGGCTCTGGGACTGGGCCAAGGTCTTGCGGCCACCAGTCTGGTGACCATAGGAGCTTTGCCTCACCGAACAGCATCACTTCCGTTTTTGCCACATTGCATTGCAGGAAGTTTGATGCCATCCAGTGGGCTACTGCCTTCATCCCCAAGGAAAAAGAGTTCCTGACCGTATCCGTAAGATGTTTAAACGGGAAGAGGAGTTGAGTGTCATCCGCGTATGACATAGGGATGAACCCATGGGATCTCATGATGTTAGCCAGGGGGGCCACATAGATATTAAACAGGGTCGGGCTTAAGCAAGACCCCTGTGGCACCCCCTTTGAGATCCCCAACTCCTCTGACCGGTAAGCACCCAAGGTGACAGTCTGGGTGCGGTCGGTCAGGAAACTCCTCAGCCATGCCAGAGCTACACCTTCCAGACCGATGTTAACAAGTCTGGTGGTCATGATGTCATGAGACACGGTGTCGAACGCCGCAGACAGATCCAGCAGAACCAGGATGACGGAATAACCCCCATCCTGGTACATACGTAGATCGTCTGCGACTGACAGCAAGGTGGTCTCGGTGCTATGTCTCGGCCTGAAGCCCGACTGAGAGGGATCCAGTCCATGTGTCTCCTCAACAAATCTGGACAGATGTCCATTAACGAACTTCTCCATCATCTTGCCCATAAAGGGGAGGAGAGAAATGGGTCGCAGGTTGGCAAGATCCGTCCAAGGAATGGTGGTATTTTTCCTTAGCGGTCTTACCAATGCCCGTTTCCAATCTCTCGGGACTTCTCCCGTGCTTAAAGACAGATTGATCAGTTTCTGTATATCTGGACCAAGAATATCAGCCAGCATAGGCATGATCCGGGCGGGAACAGTATCCTGCGGACTACCGCTCTTAATTACTTTAATAAGGGAGGTGACTTCTTCCAAAGAAATAGGGGGAAAGTTTTTTAAACGATTGGCCAGTGTGTTCTGCTGAATACTGTTATGAGGGAGGTTGTTAGGATCGGCCACTTCCATAGATTTAGTGGCTAATATCTTAGCATAAATCGTGTCAATTTTATTCATAAAAAAGGAAGAAATCCTATCACATAGTTCTTGGGAAGCAATCTCCGCCGTTTCGCATGCTACAGGCTTGGTAAAAGTTTGCAGGATTTGAAAAAGAACTTTAGAGTCCTTCCCAGCCTCTGCAAGTTGCATCGCAATGTGGCTTTTCCGAGCCAACCTTATTGCCTTATAATAGGATCTAAGGGATGATAGGTAGCATTGTTTATCCTCCGGCTTCCGAGAATGTCTCCACACTTTTTCAAGCTTCCTGGTCTTTTGTTTCATGTGTCTCAGGTCTTCGGAGTACCAGACTTCTTGTCTGGCTGCTTGGCGGGGTTTATACGTTTTAAGTGGTATGGTACCATCAATTGCTTCATTTATGGCATTTGTAAAGCGATAGAGCTCAGTTGGCATTATTCCCTCATGCTCATTAATTATAGGGGCTTGATAAGCCTCTCGAAAGGTGTCCTGTGTAAGTTTGTGCCATGGTCTTCTTTTGGTCGGCAAGGCAGTCGGTACACTTGATTTACACATGGGCTTAGTATAAAACTTTAAAATATAATGATCAGTCCATTCTGCTTGAATGGGGGATGGGCACATATTTAAAAATGAGTTGGAGAACACCAAGTCCAACGTATGGCCTGCCTCATGTGTAGGTCCCTGATTCATTTTTTTCAGACCTAAATGTTCCATATCAGTGAGAAGTGTTCTGGCCTCCATGCAGGTCTCCAGTTCACTGTGGAAGTTGAAATCCCCAACTAATAGGAAAATCTGATTGTTTGAGATGAATGGAGATGGGTTCTTGGATGTGTTTGGCTGTGAGAACCCGCCGACTCTGGCGGGTGTTTGTTGGGGTGTGCCAGGGGCGAACAGGTGCAGCAGAGCCAGCAGCTTGGTGTGGGGTGGGATGTTGGTTGTCCGCTGTGTTGGTGCAGTTGGCCTGTTGGGCAATGACGGCCGGGATGGCTCGGATATCAAGCCTGTACTGGACAGTGACGTTGTCAGGTGTTGTGCCTGTGAGGCAGGTGTGTTTCATGGGGGACCGTTGTCTTTGTCTGCACTGCCTCTGTGGTGGTCCGGCGGGGGGGGGGCGTGCCAGATGGATGTTGTGGCCCTCTTGGGTGTCCGTGCTGCATGTTGAGTTGCTCCATGACGCCCTGGGCAGGGCTCCCTTTTGTGGTGCAGGCTGCCGTCCGACTTTACACCAGGTCAGAGCAGGTGTAAAATTCCTGGTGCTAACGCGCCTTATCGCGTGTTTTGCGTTCTTCTGGCCGATCTGTCTGGTCGTAGTGAATGTTGAGGTGTGGTGTTGTCGCGGGTTTTGGCACGGGAACGCCGTATTTCGTTAGCGATAGTTGCAGGGGTCCTCTGTGGTGATGTTTTTTGAGGCTGCTATCGCGGGAAAACTGGTGCTGTGGGCTGTTAGCACCTGCTTATGAATGGTGGGGTACATTTATCACAACTTTGGCTGCGATAAAGATCAGTTAATTCCGCGATAGCTCCTTGTGAATATGCCCCAAAGACTCTTCTACCTCCTTCTGCTCAGGAAAGTACTTAAGGCCCTTCACCAGTCACCTTAATCTCCCACCCTATATGCTAACTTCTGATCAACATATGTCTACTCCTCTTGTCCAAAGTCTGTAACCTGTAGGGATTGGGCTTTATACTTGCTTTCTGTAAAGTATTCCTCTGCCCAATTGCCTAGGTTAATTCTCTACAAATAGCACTATAAAAAAAGCGCAGAAGAAAATATGAACCATGAACTGCACAAATATCAGCTGCAAAAATGTTTGCATTTTCAGGAAGAAGAGTGTATGCTGCACATGGTTTCTGAGACGACACAAACTAATATTGTTACCCAGTGATGGGGTAAAAATAAAAACTGTGGCCTGTCACTCAGATGGGAGATAGAAGCTGCTCCCTGATGGGACAAAAGCTTAAAGAAGAATCAGTATTGACGCCGATGTGAAGTAGGCTGTGACAGACTTGTGTAATGGTTAATGCAGATGAAAGCGGTAGTGTCAGAGGATCGCTTTGTCAATAAGGGGATATGCTACTTCTAAAGCATAACAAACACCCGTCTGAGATTCTAGATTAAAATAATGCGGCCCATTGACTGGAAATGTAAGAAAAACGCACACCTTTGAGAAGCAGTATCTGTGCAATCCCTTCTAATGGTGATAAAAGTATTCAAAAAAGTTCAGTGAACATTAGC
Organism: Lissotriton vulgaris; assembly: GCF_964263255.1. Taxonomy (NCBI): domain Eukaryota; kingdom Metazoa; phylum Chordata; class Amphibia; order Caudata; family Salamandridae; genus Lissotriton; species Lissotriton vulgaris. The sequence goes on along the minus strand of NC_141689.1, from coordinate 1,354,698,682 downwards.
ATTTTATAATACACAAGGGAACCGTCTTGGAGTACTGACCTAACCTACTGATGCCAAAAAGCTGCCAAGCGCTCTGATATCAAAACTTTATAAATAAATAAACCCCAAAGTATTTATGTATAATTAACCTATATTGTGAAAGCTTCTTAGTATGAGAATCTACTGAAGATCTAAATGTACAATAGGAAAATGTGCTCATATATGGCTATATATATCACTGTTTCCTGTAATAACATAAGTAACAAGGGCATAAAACAACTTTGCCAAAAAATGGGAAAGTACAATATCGACCAAAGTAAATTCGGAGAACACTCCTTTGGCTGTAGGTTGGATATGAAGTATTTAACATTCAATTAAATAAACTGTTTCTGCAGTCGAGACAGTCTCCTGGGTCCTCGATTCAGTGGCGTAGCTAAGGGGGGAATCCAGGGGGCAGCCTCCCATCACCCCTACCTGCCGTCTAGGGCCGGCAATCCCTCCAAACGCCCCCTCTACATTTCGGCCGGCGCAGGGTGACCTTCCCCACTCACTTTATTTTGGCCGTCGCAGGCGGCATTCGCCCAACCCTCCGCTCTACATTACGGCCGTCGAGGGCGGCATTCCCGACCTGCTCTACAGTTCGCCCGTAACGGGGCTGCAATCGCAGCCGAATCTCTCCATTACCTTCATCTTCAATGGGGTCGAAGCAGGGCGGCAAAAGGAGGGACTGCCATGGACGGCCACAAGGCTAGCTACGCCACTGCCTTGATTATATCAGGCATCGGCATGTATGAACCTATGGTCATATATAATTACACAACAAGAACAAGTGCATCAAAAGCCGCTGCCAATCCAGATCATGACAATGTGAACTGCTTTTAGCTGATTAAGTCTTCTGAAGGGTTACACTACATAACTGGCAGCACCGTAACAGTTTTATACTATTATTCCAGACGCTTCTCTTCCCCACAGCACAGAGACATGAAAATCAATTTGCTAAAAAGTACAACGTATAATTACAGATCTGGTTACAAACGGTTCTCACCTGATCTTGCGGATCTATCATCAGGGGCCAACGCCGACCTCGAGTCACAAGGATACCATTTTCTGTTGACACAAGGTCACGCGGCAAGCCATCGGTATTCCATTGACGGATTTCATAGGCGTCTCCTAAAATATTTATGAGACTGAATTTGGGGTCGATGGGAATCTCGAGCTTCTGACATTCCTTAATCCACAACTCGATCAACTGAGAATAAGAAAAGGAGACCAGTGAGTGCTACAGTGTCAATACCAATTTTAGAAGGCTCTATTCAAATGCCCATAAGATTAACTTACCCCATATGAAGAAAAGTGGGCCATTACATTTAGTATGGCCCTAGAGAGAAACACTGTGAGCTACAAGTTGGGAGAAATGTAATTCTAATCCAATCTTTCTTTATTTCGGTCCGTGAACCATAAAAGAGCATTGCCAAAAATAAAAACAAATTTAACAAGCATTGGCATAGCCAATGGGTCTCGCCTTTGGGACCTTATAAGTGTTTAGCCATGATGTTGTTGCACCAAGGAAAATGTGCTGCATAACTAAATACTTATAAGGTCCCAAAAGCGAGACCTATTGGCTATGCCAATGCGTGTTCTCAGTGGCATCGGAAGGATATTAGCACAGAGCTTTGCAGGCCCCTGAGTCCTCCACACCGTTGGTAGCATTGGAAGGACCTTGGCACACAGCTTTGCACACACCCTCGTCAAGGGGTGAAAATTCAAACATGCACAGTGTTGCTTGCTACAAAGACAGGACCGCCTGAAGGAGTCTCCCATGACACACGTTCACCAAGATGAGATTTATTTTTTCAATGTGGACTACGCTATTTTCAATACATTTACTGCATGAACCACATGAGAATCAAAGATAAACGCTACCCACCTTTTAAATGTAAGTGCCTCTTTCATTCACATTATGCAAGCTGACAATGGTATTATCAAGAGTGAGTGTGCATGAGAGATCAAGTGTATATGACAGTGTGGGTATGTGAGTGAGTGTACGATTGGTACTCATATACTGGAGGTAATTCTGGGCTTACGGGAGATGGCACCCACAGTATATTTCGGAGGAAGGGGAGGTTGATTTTACCAAGGCACAATGAAGAAATGAAGGCCCTGGCATACTTGGTGTATTTCTCAGCATATGGGGGTGTACGTAGCAATATGCTAGTGCCGACATATTGGAGGTAGTTCCTGTCATAAGAGAGCACCAGGGTATGTGGACACCGGTGGCAAAATGTTGGTCCTTGCACGCAGGAGGTAAATTCTGACCTGTGGGGAAGCCATGGTTCATGTTCTATATTTAGGGGAAAGTTTTGACAACAACGTTTTGTATATTATTCTTGCTATTACCCTTGGCAAAATGCCCTTGTAATACTTGAGGAAATTCTTAAAATATGTGACATAACCTTGGTGAAATTCTGCAAGTGGCCTAGTGGAGGTAACTCCTGACATACAGGGTGAACTTATGGGAATTGTCTTGCTTCAGTGGCGCACTGTGAAAATACTAGAATATTTGGTAAGTGCCCTTCCAGACCCTATCGCTTCGCAACAAACTTGTGCGTTTAAATGCATTATTTGATACATGTTTTCTAAATGGGTAATAGGGTGGAAAAATCCGTCCCTCTAATCTCTCAAACCCAGCTTGAACATATGTGGCTTCCTCACAAGTGGATAAGCCTGCTACACTCCTGTCCTAGTTCTTTTTAATTGAAGTTCAAAAACGGGTAATGTGACCCAGGCTGCTAATAATTTTGTGAACCTAATTCCCATTCCCATGAAGGCGATGTCTTTCGTGCTGTATTGTGTAGTATAATTGACAGACTACAGGGGCTGTCCAACCACCCTGAACCAGGGACAATCAATTATGAAACCTAACAGTTGGTTCAGGTAAAAACACAAAAATCACATACATAGAATAAGAAGAGAATTAAGAAAAAGAAGACTATACATACATAAAAACAGTTTTAAAAAAAACAGTTATCATTTATTGAAGTTATAATATCTTAAGAAATTCCACAAAAGAACAATAACGCTCAAGTGAAATGTTGGCAAAAACTAGAACAAACAATTCACAGGCCAAACAAGTGGCTAACAGACAAACATTATATATACAAAAAGAACAACAAAAACAAAATAATGCGTCCTTCATGAATTGGGGCCACAAAGGTGTCGACGGTGTTTAGACCGCTAGGTTATTGTGCAATCATCATCAGGACCAAAAGGTTGCTTGAGCGTGCAATTGCTTCGTCTAAGGCAGAGGTCTTCAAACCTTTGGAAGCCGAGACCCCCCTGTCAACATTTTGAGGTGTAAGGACCCCCTCCTGACAACAATTTCTAAACCTGTAGGCAGGGCTACTGGAATTATGAGGCAGTTGAGGACCAAATTACGCAACAGGCTTGACTAAATTGTGTGGGAAGAAAATGTAAATGATGTTACGTGACGCAGCGTATTTTGGGATAGTATTGCTTCATTATTTTGAAATTAATTTTTTACACACAATAACACTGAGGAAAGATTTCACCCCATCAGTACCTGTTTATAACCAAAATACAGAAATTAACATCAGAAAGATTTCTAGTCAACCTTTGTGAAGGGCCCTTCACTCCGCAGGAGTGCATGCTGCCACATTAGAAGCTCACCTGGCCCTGGCCGGGAGAATCAGGGGTCCCTTAAAACCCTGGTGGTTTTCTGCAGAGTTAAGCAGTTTACCCATGCAGTTTTCCCCTCACTCCCTCCCTTCCATCCCTCTCTCCTCTCCCAACCCTGGAACCCTCTCTCACTTTGCAGGCCATTTTCTTTCACCCCTTTTTACAACTTCTGAACTCTCCCCATTCAACCTCTCACTTCACCTTTAATCACCTCTTGCCATTCTGTCTTTTTACTGCCCTCATCTCTAACAGTCTCTCGCATTTATCTCATGGCCTCTCTGGCCCGTCACCACCCGTTCTCCTCAGCACTTCTCATTCACCTCGTCTCTCCATTCAACTTATTGTCTATTTGTATCTTACACCTCTCCGGTCCCCGTATTAATCTTTCACATCTCCCCTTTGTTCTAACAGAAGCCCTCACCTTTGGCTCACACTCACTTCTAGCGTGTTCACACTACTCTTTTGAAATTTACATTTCTCCTCATCCCTGACCTCTTCAATCAAATTCACTCACTCCCTTGCTGTCCTCTCTCATCCTCTCATCTCTCCTCACCAAGCATACGGGTCCGACCTGTATGCTCCTCTCAGCCTGTGACACTCTGCTTATTGTTCCCCAATTCAAAAAGGCATGAGTTGTCTATCCGCTGTTTTGGTGCAGGCCGCGCAGTTATGGGACTTGCACCCTCCTTTGTTTCAATTCACCATGAATCGATTATCCTTTAGGAAGATATAACAATCTTTCTCTATGCTCTGTAGGTTACCCCATTTGGCTGGTTATCCATCTCCTTCTGTGTGTTTCTCATTTGCCTTCAGGCAGCAGATGGTTATTAGCCCCAGGGCTTCTTTTGGTAACAGTAGCACAGTACAAATGTAAATAATAATAACCTGCAGAAGCAGGGGAGCCACTAGACCAGAACTTCTGGGGGAGAGGTACTAACACTCCCAGCCAGGGCTGGCCCTAACACTGGTTGCACCTGGTGCAACAGTCTTTTTTGGTGCCCCACCCCAGTTTCCTCCTTCTCCATGAATTCCCTCACTACCACTCACCAACAATGCACCTCATCTCTCTATAACACCTTTCTGACAAACATTTAATTTTTTATAGCACTACTCATAGTTTACTCACACTCATTTCTGTAATCTGCATTGTACATATTGTTTGTAGCAGGCACATTAACCCTCTGCGCTGTGTGGTTGGCAGGAGTGCCCATGTGAGTGCACGGTGAGCGATGCAACAGTGTGAGAGTAGGGTGAGAGGAGTGACTGCAGGGTGGGCGTACAAATTTGGGTGCGGATGCAAGTTCAGAATGGGATGAATGAATGTATGATTACTGCTGGGATTGTTTGAGTTAGTTGTATATTCAGCAGTGAAGGGGACAGGTGAGTGAAGTGTCACATGAGTGCAGGATGAGTAGTGTGCTTGTGTGACTGCAGGGTGAGGTATAGGGTGAACAGCGCAAGTGCATTGTGAGTGCAGAGTAATCATTGTGAGTGCAGGGTGAGCAGGTGAATGGTGTGAGTGCATGGTGATCAGTGTGAGTGCATTGTGATCGCTATGAGGACAGGATGAGCATGAAAGTGAAGGGCGTGAAGGAGGAGTGATTTGTATGAATGTAGGGTCCATTCCCAGACACTTGAAGTAACCCAGCATGTTATTGACGGCGGCGTAGGGTTTAAGATCTAAGTTAAACTATTGCTATTATGGCAGGGTGGAGTAAATAAATAATGTGCTGATCCTGCAACAAACTTCCAGTCTTATGGATACGGTTGTGTAACGGGCGCGGGAGAAATGGGCAGGAGGCGAGTTCTCGTTAAAGAGGGTTTTTTTGATGCAAACAAGAAATTGGTGCAAGTCTTCCTGGAAGGGACTGTTCGTCGAGGGGACCGGCTTCTATCAGACCTTCGGCTTATGGGCTTGACCGTCTCGCTTCTCCGATATTCTTCGGAGCTTCTTCGGGGTGGAGCCTCGTTGATGTCCGTCTTGCCTCTCGGTGGAAACAAACAAGACAATTTGTCAGGGAAGTGCCCGTACTATATACAAGTGTCAAGGGGAAGGGAGTGAGGAAGCAAAACCCGTGTCACACACTCTGGACGTCCGTCTAGTGAAGGGAATCGGTGAAACGGGATACGGTTTCCTGGGATAAGGAATACCAAGGATTACGCGGTAGACCCGCCCTTTCTTCCAACCCAGTCCCTGATCTTGCTTCGTACCTGGGCTAGCCACACACCTCCCCCGGGTGTGTGGCAGGGCGGCTCGTGGGGACGTTGGCCTCCAGGCGTACCCTCCGTCTCAGGCGCCGCTTCTCCTCTGATCTCTGCTTCCTCCGTTCGTCTTCCTGACTCCACCAAACTCCTCCCGCTGCTCCGCTCCTCTTCCGTCTCTCTCCACACACCAACACTCCGGGTGAACAAGCACACCTGATTCTGCGCTTCTTCCGTATTTGACGTCGAAGCATCCTCTGTTAGGCCCGCCCACACTTCATTTGACTGAGAGTTAAAGGGCCAGTGTATTCCATCCTCGTCCGGCAATCCTATTCCGTAGTCCACCTCAGGAATGTCATTCTGTGGAGGGCAGAGAAGAGGGGGGGGGGGGGGGGTTGAAAACCCCTTGAGGGTCCCAAAGTCCCGTTTCAGGGGGGTCCGCCGTTCTGCCTCGTTACAGGTTGCCAGTAGATTATTTTGATGGCCAGTTGGTACAAAAATAAGAAGTCAATTAAAGCTGTATTTTAAGCACTTATATGTGCATACTTCAAACAGCAAATATAAAAAGAAAGCACTTTTAATTGTGTTCTAGGACTGCCTTTATGATCCATGACTGATAATTAAAAAGAATAAACACAGAAAAGTCACGTAATGAATGAATACATACTTTTTTATTTATAAATCTATTTAGTGTCAAGAGGAGGTCTCTGCAGGCTCTTTAAACAACACAGACAGGCATTTTACTTTTGGAAATCCTACTTTATATTCCTTTTCATGAAATGCATTCTCACACTACATCAGTAAATGTAAAACACAAATGTAAGGAATAGGCAGAGTGGGACCCAGGGGGTACTGGAATCAGGAACACTAAGCCTCTGTAACCAGTTTACAAAGGCATGTAAATATGTTCCAATATCGTTGTGGTGTTATAGTCAGTTCAATGAGGTTGAAAAAATGAAAAAACAAATGTACTTTATGTAATCCATGGTTTTATATATCTATATATATATATATATATTTTTATATATATATATATATATCTCTATCTATCTATCTATCTATATATACATGGGACTATGTTCACTAGTTCACAAGAATTTATCCAAACCACCGGGCAGGCCTATAATATCAGCCAGGCAGGGTACATTTGAGAATGCCTCCCGAGATATTGATCATTTCCTGCAGGAACATGTGAGAGCTCTTCCCTCGTACATCAGAGATACTGGTGATTTTTTGAATAAGATTAGACCAATTGTGTGGCAGGAAGATTACTTATTGTTAACGCTTGATGTAACTTCTTTGTACACCAGTATAAATCATGATGATGGCTTGAGGGTGGTAAAACACTTTTTGCAGCGCAGGCCTGCCTGCATGCTACAACACAACAACATGATCAGTGAGATGACAGAGATCTGCCTCAAAAGCAACTTCTTCCTGTTTCAAAAGCAGATATTTCAACAACTGAGGGGAGTTGCGATGGGGGCCTGCTTCTCCCCAAGCTACGCGTGCTTGCACATGGGGCTTTGGGAGGAGCAGGTCCTTGGGGGAACCTATGAAAGTACCATGGCTAGTAATATCATAGCCTGGTACAGGTTCATTGATGACCTCTTCATTATTTGGAGGGGGTCAGAGGAGGAGGCATCTAGGTTCATTTTGAATATTAACACAAACGACTTGAACTTAAGATTCACTGGTCAGATCAGTAGCTCAAAAGTTACCTTCTTGGATGTGGAGGTTAGCATTGCTAACGGAAGAATGGTAACGGACCTGCACCGTAAGGAGACAGCAGGCAACACGGTGTTGCACGCCACTAGCCACCACCCAGCCCACCTGATTCGGAGCATTCCCTACGGGGAAATGCTAAGGATCAGGAGGATATGTGGTCCAGGTGAAAATTGTACTAGAGCCCAAAATGCAAGCAGGGAAAGGTTCATTGAGAGAGGGTATTCCAGAGAAATGGTGGAGGGTGCCATGAAGCGCGCCAACAAAACCTCTGGGCATGATTTGACTATGGGTGCTGTACCTACACAGGCACGAGATGATAAGGAGTCTGGTCAACCTAGATTGATAACAGCTTACAGCCGACAGCACAAACAAATACACAACATAATTCGCAAGAACTGGCAGGTCATCAAGGGAGATCCGGTTATTGGAGGGATCCTAGATGATAGACCAGCTATAACATACAGTCGGGCCTGATCTATGAGCGATATGTTGGTGAGCAGTAGTCCTGAAGTGGCTGATGACAACTGGCTTGGAAAGAGTAAGGGCTTCATCAAATGTGCTGTCTGTAAGGCGTGTAGGATAGGGAGGAGTCGTACTTCCTATACCACGCCCTTTAGTAGTGAGGTGATAGCAATCAAGAAGAAAATCACCTGCAAATCAGACTGTGTAGTGTACGTGTTGGAATGCGCTTGTGGCCTGCGATACATGGGCAGCACGAAGTTGCAGGTTCACAAGCGCATTTTACAGCATCTAAGGGCAATAAGTAACAGGGATGAGACTTACCCTGTTGCTAGACACGTGAATTCATGCCATGGGGTCATGTAGGGTGTCTACAGTACTACGCTATAGACATGGTCCCGCCCCTTCGAAGAGGGGGTGATAGAGAGGCCCGGCTGCGAATATTGGAGACTCGGTATATCTTAGAGCTCAATTCTAAAACCCCCAATGGTCTGAATCAAACTGAAGACTTACACTCATGTTTGTATTGAGGATATAAATAATATCAGGGTTTTTTTTTCAAGCAGCAAAGAAATTTAGTACTGTAGGGGAGCTTAAGTGGATTGTTAATCAATGAAACTAAGTCGAACATGAAGTTGGCCTTTTTAACTCAATTTGATGGTGATGGGTATAGTGTTATTTTAACCACCAGGGAATGTTTTTTGTTTATTTAAACAATGATTTAGTTAAATTTGTTTAAAGTGCATTAGCTTTCCACCAGTGTACAGCAGTGTGGACGCAGTGGTTCCAGGAGTTGATATGCCCACTTGGACTCAATTTTGAAAAGTGGTCCACCTTAACATGAGTTCCTCTGAAAGACAAGGATGTTTTGTTTCCATTTGCGTAATTTGCACACAATAGAGCGAATTTGCACAGAATGTATGAATTGTATATTTTTAAAGTCATGATTTTAACATGAAATATACGAACTCATTTTATTCTTTTAATTGATTGTACACTTTAATCAATTCAATTAATGGGAACAAACATGAGAGGGATAGGAGGACAGAGAGTTTAATAAATATATATATATATATATATATATATATATATATATATATATATATATATATATATATATATATATATATATATATATATATATATATATTACCTACTGGCGGTCGCCAGTAGGTATATATAGTTAGGACCTAGTTTCCATAGGAAATCCGCAACATTCTATTGGGAATAACTTTGGCGCCGGTTGATCAATCTATGTGAATTTCTCAAAGAAGATGGCGCGTTACGCTCCGCTCCTTCCCTGAAAGTTTCGGGGGTATTCGTGAAGCGGGGGCCGAGAAAAAAGGTGGGTCCCAAAACGTGTTTTCCCCATGCAATTTTCCATAGGACCTTTAGACACGGCTACAGCCCGAACGGCTGAACGGAATTACAAGAAATTTGGCAAAATGGTAGAGTCTGATTCGCAGATCACGCTTTTGCTTAAATGGTGTAAATCCCTCCAGTAGTTGCTGAGAAAATTCAAGTTGAAATCAATTATATATCTATAAGCGCGCACAGTGCGAGCACCGTGCGCGCACCGTGCGAGCACCCCGCGATTTTCCCCCCTAAAAAAATAATAATTTTTAGGGGCCTTGGGGGTCCTTGTGGGACCCCCTGAGCAGGCCTAGAGGGTCAGGGTGCTTCTACCCTGCCCCTTTTTTGAGTTCTACACATTTGTTTTCCTGCTTTCCTGTGCCTTAGTCTACTGAGGCACAAGATGGCTGCCAACTGTTTCTGTTTTGGAGTGTTGATAGACAGTAGCAGCCAATCAGCATGCCTTCCAGAGAAAGCTGCATGCTCATTGGCTGTCAACACTACAAACCAGGACGTGTTGGCATCCATCTTGTGCTAGGTAGACCGAGGCACAAAAGAAGCAGAGCTCACAGCCCACACAGCTCTCACAGCCCACACAGCTCTCACAGCCCACACAGCTCTCACAGCCCACACAGCCCACACAGCCCTCACAGCCCTCACAGCCCACACAGCTCTCACAGCCAACACAGCCCATACAGTTCTCACAGCCCACACAGCTCTCACAGCCAACACAGCTCTCACAGCCAACACAGCTCTCACAGCCAACACAGCTCTCACAGCCAACACAGCTCTCACAGCCCACACAGCCCTCACAGCCCACACAGCCCACACAGCTCTCACAGCCCTCACAGCCCACACAGCTCTCACAGCCAACACAGCCCATACAGTTCTCACAGCCCACACAGCTCTCACAGCCAACACAGCTCTCACAGCCCACATGGCTCACACTCTCACAGCCCAAACAGCTCTCACAGCTCTCACAGCCCACAGAGACCTCACAGCCCACACAGTCCTCACAGCCCACAAAGCTCTCACATCCCACACAGCTCTCACAGCCCACACAGCTCTCACAGCCCGCCTAGGTAGACCGAGGCACAAAAGAAGCAGAGCTCACAGCCCACACAGCTCTCACAGCCCACACAGCTCTCACAACCCACACAGCTCTCACAGCCCACACAGCCCTCACAGCCCACACAGCCCACACAGCCCACACAGCCCTCACAGCCCACACAGCTCTCACAGCTCTCACATCCCACACAGCTCTCACAGCCCACACAGCTCTCACAGCCCGCCTAGGTAGACCGAGGCACAAAAGAAGCAGAGCTCACAGCCCACACAGCCCTCACAGCCCACACAGCTCTCACAGCCCGCACAGCTCTCACAGCCCACACAGCCCTCACAGCCCACACAGCTCTCACAGCCAACACAGTTCTCAAAGCCCCACAGTTCTCACAGCCCACACAGCCCTCACAGCCCACACAGCCCTCACAGCCCACACAGCTCTCACAGCCAACACAGTTCTCAAAGCCCCACAGCTCTCACAGCCCACACAGCTCTCACAGGCCTCACAGCCCTCACAGCCCACACAGCTCTCACAGCCCACACAGCTCTCACAGCCCACACAGCTCTCACAGCACAGCTCACACAGCCCACACTCTCACAGCCCAAACAGCTCTCATAGCCCACACAGCTCTCACAGCCCAAACAGCTCTCACAGCCCACACAGCTCTCCCAGCCCACACAGCTCCCACAGCCCACACAGCTCTGGCAAAGATAATACCAGCAGAGAACAAGCACTGGCAAAGACAATAACGGCAGCAAACAAACACTGGCAAAGATAATAACGGCAGAAAAAAACACTGCCAAAGACAATAACGGCAGCAAAAAAAAAACACAGACAAAGGCAATACCAGCAGCGAACCAACAATGGCAAAGATAATACAATCAGGGGGGCAGGGGCACAAAAAACGGCACAATCAGGGGACAGAAGGCCCGACAAACGGCACAATCAGTGGGCAGAAGGCAAGAAAAAACTGCACAATTAGTGGGCAGAAGGCAACAAATACGGCACAATCAGGGAGCAGAAGGCAAAAAATACACCACAATCAGGGTGCAGAAGGCAAGAAATATGGCACAATCAGGGTGCATGAGGCAGGAAATACGGCACAATCAGGGGGGCAGAAGCCAAGAAATACGGCACAATCAGGGAGGCAGAAGGCAAGAAATACGGCCCAATCAGAGAGCATCTTGCTCCGGTCCAAAATTCGGATCCCTAAGGCTGCTCAGGTTGTCCCACAAAGATATTAACATATGTAAACGTTATCCTCTAATAGAATTCGCATTTAAAAAACCTTGCAAATTCACTGAAAAAACCGTAGGTTTCAGGCCTTATATAGGTAGGAATTAGCATTTAAAAAACCTTGCAAATTCACTGAAAAAACCATAGGTTTCAGGCCTTATATAGTTAGGAATTAGCATTTAAAAAAACCTTTGAAATTAACTGAAAAAACCATAGGTTTGAGGCCTTATATAGTTAGGAATTAGCTTTGAAAAAACCTTTGAAATTCACTCAAAAAACTATAAGTTTAAGGGGTGTTATAGTTAGCTGGACATTTCACTCAGACAAAACCATTGAAATTGCACCGATAGACTAACTATATTTTGCGCACCCGCAATCCACTGCTGATGATGTCACATATTACATCATTCATGACATGGTCAGTGACATCACTGATGACATCACTGATGACAGCTCATTTAACATCAATGATCACACCACTGATGATATACTTCATGTGATAATACAATGCACCTCCTTACACTCTAATATAACCTCTGTTACACCTAGTGTAAAATACAGAGTATCATTTTTGAAACTATTGACACACCAATACCATTTACTACATACGCACTCACTGATTCCTACGTCTACATGCACATTCATTCATTCACCCATAAGGTCACTCGTACATACAGTCACTCATCATTACAACACTATCATATGCACTCATACACCTATGCAGACACACTGCCACTCATCCATGGAGTTACTCACACACCTACTCAGTCCTGTAAAGAATCAATCACACTTTGATTTCTTCATCTATACAGTTAAACACAGAACAGCTTACATTTTCACAGATATACTAACACATACTTACTCACTTATACAATCAAATCCTTCATCCATACTCTTATACATCCACTCATTCTTCAATATGTAAAACATATTTAAACTTTACAAAAACACACAGACACTGGATGATGTTATCAGTGATGTCATTTGAGATGTCATCAGTGATGTCATCAGTGATGTCACTGACCATGTCATGAATGATGTAATATGTGACATCATCAGCATTGGATTGCGGATGCACAAAATATATAGTTAGTGCAACTAACTATATGTGGAATTTCATTGGTTTTATATCAATAAAATGTCCAGCTAACTATATAGGAGGAATTTCAATGGTTTTTTTTTTATGTTAATTCCTAACTATATAAGGCCTAAAACCTATGGTTTTTTCAGTGAATATATATATATATATATATATATATATATATATATACAACACAGAGCACAGACCACAGATAAGGTGCAGATTTTTCTTTATTTGTTAGAGTCCACCATCAGTGCTGGCAGCATTACAAGTTACGGCACTGCAAGTGCCTTGATCACATGATGTGCATTGTGTGTTACATCCTATATATCTACACAGCCATTTTTTTTGTTTTTTCACAGTTTTTTTTTTGGGGCTATTTTAGCTTTTCTGTGTTGTTGACCCTTAAAGTGACAAGTGCCTATATTGTGCAAAGTTCAGCATAGACATAAACAACATACTGTCGCTGTGAGTTTTAATGAATTGTTTGCCAAATGACTCAATTTCATTGCATAAATAACGGTATGAATACCCAATGTTAGATGGTAAAAAACTCGTTTTGGCGTCCAGGTGTAAATACCATGACATTTCCTAATCGCATCCTAATCATACATATGTATATATATATAACTTTCGTTCAAATTTTACAGTACTGTGATATGGAATAAATGATAAATTCATATACTAACACATTGTTCCGCTGAACATTTCTAAAACTTGTGCTGTACACATAAATAACATTGTAAATATCAAATAATTTTTTTTAAACGTGTAAAATAGTGTATAAAAAGTGTGCTAAAAATGTATATATATATGAACAAACAATCCAGCTCCCACAGAGGCATCCATGGAAGAAGGCACGGACTCAAGGTAGTCAAGATACGGCAAATATTTATTCTCACAGGTCTTCCTCAACCTCTCAGATAGTAGAGACGCGTTTCGGCTTGAAATAAGCCTTAATCAGTCTGTTTGGTGCCATTCTTGTCATAGCATATATAGCCCCTCCTTCTTAAGGCAAAAATAGACATAAACAACATACTCAGCAACACAAGGCCGCATTGTCCTATACAGTAAAATACATGCTTGCATTTAGGTAAATATCTGTGGTGTTATCGGTAAACTAATACATCAATTGCATAGTGCAGATCAACAGTTTACACGATTTGCCATTGTTGTTTATGCGTAGGTATATGCATTTTGCATCACAGATGTCATTGCCGTAGGTGTAATATGGTGACTGATTAAACATATGCTGCCAAAGTCTCATCACGTATCGCCTTAATAAAAACACAGTTATGTTAAAAATAAGAAAAAATTGCTTCTATTTCACTGAATTGTCCACATGATGGCAGTCTCTGATCCCAAGTGCTCACCCGAGCAGATAACAAAATCACCTGTTCGTAATGCAACGATTTCTGCTGCAGAAATTAAGTGAGCTCCCATGATGTCATGAACGCCCCGATAACACATCAGTTATCCAGACACAGGGAAACAAATTAGAGGCATCCATGCCCCCGGGGGCAAATTGCACACAATGTGTGATCTTTTCGACTTGAATGTCAGCCTCCGGGCGTGCGCACACAATCCAACAGGACTACCTTTCGCATAAGGCCCCTCAACTTTATATATGTATTTATATACACCAAGGTGTATTGATGAATCAGTGCGTGTATGAGTGCCTGGTTGTGTTAATGTTTGTATCAGTCTGTCTGTTGGTGTCTAAGTGGATGTACACGTTTGTGAGCGAGTACGTGAGTGGCTGTATGGGTGATTGACTGATTGTCAACAGAAAAGTCAAAGACTTTTCTGTTTGTTTATCCAAATACCTGCTCTCATAATAATTATCTTATTGTATTTGTATTTTTAATTTAAGATCTTTGTTAAGGTTTCTGGATCATTTTTTTGGATATGCATCCTTTCCAGTTTGGAGATATCATTCTCTAGTGAAAGTAGCTGTGAGTTCACTTCTTTATTCATGTTTGATTTTATTTTTACGATCACTCCTCTAACGGTGGTTTTAACGCTTCTCATCTTATAAGGTGCGATATTCTGTTCTCTTTATTCTCTAAATTGTGAAACATAATCTATTAGGTACTTAATGTTACCCAGTAATTAATCTGGAGAGAGTTCTGCAGGCAGAAGTACTTAGAGCACCAGTTGTACCAGATTTTTTCAAGGGATTCTTTCCTGTAGAAATAATAATGAAAAATAGAGACACAAAATATATCCAAGTACCTAATAGATTATGTTTCACAATTTGAATCATTTCGAGAAATCACTTGTTCATTTGCAGTAGTGTATAATAAGATCTGGTCCTGATGAAAGCTAAGCAGGGGAGTTGCCCCTGAATACAGCGGAAACATGTCGACCACTTTATCCTTTTCTTAGGGCAGTTATTATATTGCACTGTCTTACACTTCAGTTTTAATCTTGACCCCATGGTTCATTTCCTAATAAAGTTTCCCTAGAACATGGTAGTCAATTTTATCTCACTATTTTTCTCATATATTTTTTGTTACACTGCAAATCACTCTTCTTTTGAGTTCTCACACCATCTTACCCACTGTACACTGGAGGTCGGATCCGCCTGGGGTGGTCCTGGATGATTGGAGAAAAAAGACACAATCTACCAGGTGTGTCTCCTCATTTGTACCAGGACCCAACAACTAATCCCAGATGATGAGGCTCCGCCATATGGGTGGGCTGTTGGGATTCATTTCCATTGTTCTGCATACTCTTTTCTAACTCTCATGCATTCTTCTTTTCTACTTTTAGAGATCAGTCCTTTGCAGAGACCCCATTAAGCCTTTCTTTCTTGTCAAATTGGTGAAAACCAGTCCTGAGACTTTTAACAAAGATAACTGGCTTTCTTCCCGTAATGGCTTTTTCAAGTGCTTCTCTTGCCGAGCCTGTAAATTTGGCTCCAATACCACAACATACACCAGTGCATTCTCAGATCGGCCCATAAAAATCAAAGGGCATTATACTTGCAAAACTGAGTATGCCGTGTACATTTTAACCTGTGTTTGTGGTTTGAGATACGTCGGGAGCACTAAGCTCCCGGTACCGGCAAGGATTTTACAACACCTGAGGGCCACAGTAAATTCGGACCCTACATACCCTGTTGCTAGGCACGTAAAAGCGGAACATGGTGGTAATCTCAATGTTCTTAGCTATTTCGTGATAGACCATATTCCCAGTAACAAAAGGGGTGGAGATATGGAAAAACAACTCCGTCGGTTAGAAACCAGTTACATAGTGAAATTAGAAACTAAGAGTCCACGGGGCCTTAACATTTGCGAAGAATTACACCACTTTTTAGGATAATACTTTTTAGGATAATTCTAGGGCATTGTGAATATTTAAAACTACACAGGATTGTGTATATATGGGAGAGGTGACATGAATCAAAAGCTTTTATATTTTGAAATATATAGAAAACTCCTCATTTTTATAAAGGTCTTAAATGTATTTATTTATTTATTTTTTATACAGTATTCTAATTTTAAGGGATACTGTGTAGTAAATGAATGACATTAATTTATTTATTGAAACCTTAGATAAAATACAGGATAAGATATGATCAATTCTAAAGGTTATGCCTATTAATCTCAGAGGCAATAACTGCACATAACAATATCAATTAGGTGGTGAAATGAAATGTCAAATTGAATTTGGGCAGTCACATGAACATACCGACACAATACCGACATTATAGGAACCATCTGTGTTTTTAGTTGAATGTATTGGTAAATGAAATTGTATTTGCACAGTTAGAAATTTCAACCATCAGATTATTGGTCGTCTGCCCCCTCACCCTTGACTCCCCCTCCATGTTTACAAAAAAAAAATTCGAAGCTGTTATATGACTTTATTTCCACACTCCTGGCTGGAAGATGTGACGACAAAAATTCAATATGAATTGTTTTTAATCTTTTGCACTTTGCACATATTTTGGTGGAATCCATGGACACATGAGCAGTTCAAACGACAAAACAGAATTATTACTGCAAGATGTGATAGTTATATCGCAGATAATTAGTTATATTTATTAAAGTAGGGAAATAGCATAGATTGCACTTTTTATCTCTGGATTAATATATTAATTGTTTTTCCGTACAGTATATTGACAGATCCATTTACAAAATTATAATGTTCATATGTTTATAATGTAAACAGATAGCATTTGATTAGATGGGATCTGTTTTCCGTTATTTTAGCACTGTCGGATTAACCTATGTTTTGGAAGTATGTCGTTTGTATCCTTTGTGAAACCATGGCCAATCACGATGGTTAGGGTTTTTTTTTAGGTCTCGCGACCCATCGATCTGCGCAAGCGCATCGAGCGGAGCGAGAATTCATGTGGCGAAAACATCTTCAAACCAAAGGGCTTTCAGCCCCGCGGTTTTCATGCTGTTCACGTGAACCACGTGATAACATGCACGCGCATTCAGGGCCAGCCAGCCCAGCACATCAAAGGGCTTCTCCTCCCCTAATTATTCATGGCCGGCCGCAGGCCGGCCGTACTTTCAGTTTCCCGGACCGGCTTCTCCTCACCTAATTAGGGGAGGAGAAGCCCTTTGATGTGCTTCACACCAATGCGCCTCACAGTCATTCCTCTTGTTTGTATTTGCTTCCAGACTCCACGATCTGCTCATGTGCACAAGACGCTTTACACATTACACTCATCTGCCTGAAGTGGGAGTTTTAAACAAGCAAAGCTGGTCCTTCTGTACTTGCAGTTTCACTTCTAATGTGTGTTGTTATTTATCATGATTTTTAGCTGAGGTGTATCACGCTCGTTCATGAGTTTGATCTTTTCATACTGTGAAATGTTTTCTAAGTTGTTTTTGATTGTCTTACCGCTGGAGGTCTCCCTGTGCTACATTTAGCCTCTGACACATGCAACGCCACGCAACAACGCAACGCCACGCAACAACGCAACGCCACTCAACCATGCAACGCCACTCAACCATGCAACGCCACTCACACATGCGACGCCACTCACACATGCAACGCCACTCACACAGGCAACGCCACTCAACCACGCAACGCCACTCACACATACAACACCACTCACACATGCAACGCCACTCACACATGCAACGCCACTCACTCATGCAATGCCACTCAACTACGCAACGCCACTCAACTACGCAACGCCACTCAACTACGCAACGCCACTCTACGCAACGCCACTCAACTACGCAACGCCACTCAACTACGCAACGCCACTCAACCATGCAACGCCACTCACACATGCAACGCCACTCACACAGGCAACGCCACTCACACAGGCAACGCCACTCAACCACGCAACGCCACTCACACAGGCAACGCCACTCACACAGGCAACGCCACTCAACTACGCAACGCCACTCAACTACGCAACGCCACTCAACTATACAACGCCACTCAACTACGCAACACCACTCAACTACGCAACACCACTCAACTACGCAACGCCACTCTACGCAACGCCACTCACCTACGCAACGCCACTCACCTACGCAACGCCACTCAACTACGCAACGCCACTCAACTACGCAACGCCACTCAACTACGCAACGCCACTCTACGCAACGCCACTCTACGCAACGCCACTCAACTACACAACGCCACTCAACTACGCAACGCCACTCAACTACGCAACGTCACTCTACGCAACGCCACTCAACCATGCAACGCCACTCACACATGCAACGCCACTCACACATGCAACACCAACTACACATGCAATGCCACTCAACCACGCAACGCCACTCATACAGGCAACGCCACTCAACCACGCAACGCCACTCAAACATACAACGCCACTCACACATGCAACGCCACTCACACATGCAACGCCACTCACACATGCAACGCCACTCACACATGCAACGCCACTCAACTACGCAACGCCACTCAACTACGCAACGCCACTCAACTACGCAACGCCACGCAACTACGCAACGCCACGCAACTACGCAACGCCACTCAACTACGCAACGCCACTCACCTACGCAACGCCACTCACCTACGCAACGCCACTCAACTACGCAACGCCACTCAACTACGCAACGCCACTCAACTACGCAACGCCACTCTACGCAACGCCACTCAACTACGCAACGCCACTCAACTATGCAACGCCACTCAACTACGCAACGCCACTCTACGCAACGCCACTCAACTATGCAACGCCACTCAACTATGCAACGCCACTCAACTACGCAACGCCACTCAACTACGCAACGCCACTCAACTACGCAACGCCACTCAACTTCGCAACGCCACTCAACTACGCAACGCCACTCAACTACGCAACGCCACTCAACTACGCAACGCCACTCACCTACGCAACGCCACTCACCTACGCAACGCCACTCACCTACGCAACGCCACTCAACTACGCAACGCCACTCAGCCATGCAACGCCACTCAGCCACGCAGTGCCACTTTCACACACACTGTGCAGTGCACAATAGGTCTCGCAGTAGGAAAGTTGGAGATATTGGTTTTTTAAATGACAAAGCCCTTTATGTTTTTAACATGCAAAATAAAAGGCATTGTTATTTGCAATTGTAATAGCTCCAACTTTCCTACTGCGAGACCGATTGGCAACGCCAGTGCTTGTTTTAAAGTAGGAGGGTATTCTCACACAGAACACCAGGAACAAGGCATCAGGGAACGCCGAAATGGGAAACGAGAATCGTGCTCATTATCACAGCTACAAGGTAAAGGATTATCAGCACTCACGGGAGCAGTGTGCCCAACTATATAATGGGTATAAGTACGTTTAGACGTGTTTCGGCTGTCGCTTTTGTCTATAACCAGGCGCGCCGAGAAACAGGTCATTTAAATATACATATAATCATAAAAAGTAAGCCATCTTTTTCCCGCTGCAGTGGATAGCGACCGGTAAGTGGAAGGCCCAGTGAGAGATACCCACACTTACCTGTAGCCTATAAATTGCAGTAAAGGCACCAAAGTAGGCAACACAAGCTGCTGCTATGAAAACATTGCCGATGACATTTGAAATTTCATCTTCGAAGTTTGCAATGCTCTCCTGCCACCGAACCTGTTCATCTCCCAATGAAGATGTTAGCTTTCCTGCACGGTTGAGGCGCGCTTGTGTAAGTGCCATTGTCTTTGCTGTAGAATTAGAAAATAATAATTATTATTGCTTTAAAAACACACATTTGACAAGTTTTGAAACTATCACATTGCACTAAAGGGTATCATGATCTTATTTAGAAGATAACTGAGCTTTAAAAATATCTCAGTAAACTAGGATTTCTCTTAAGACGATGAAGCCCTCTTACGTTGTTTTTATATTGCCACAATTGCATTGCATTTTCTTTTCATGATCCTTAAAGCATTAGCTCACTTTTATCTCACTGTATAGCTGCATTAGTTTATGCTCTAGAAGCTCTAAAAAACAATCTGACTTCCATGCAACAAAGAAAGATCCTCAGATTTCCGCAATAAAATGGAAACTACAGTTAGTGAACTCATAACATTATTTACCTGAAAACCTTCTCTGGTACGTTGCAAAGAAAACAAGCATTTGTAATGCAATAGGTCTCGCATTTGCTAGAGTTTAAGTTATTGGTATTGTAAATGACAATGTCTTTTATTTGTCTCTTTTGCCAATTAACACACAAATAAAAGGCATTGTCATCTACAATGACAAAAGCTCAAACTCTTGTAAATGCGAGATCCATTCAAAGAAGCGGCTGCCATTGTCCCGGGATGCTCCGAAGGTGAAAGCATTCATGTCGCGCTGAATGTTGCAGGAAAGCATGTCGTGCCTGCAGCAGGATAACCCTATTAAAGAAAATAGTGCTTACGGACTAAAAAAGACGTACTGTGTAGCAACCGAAGTAAATGGACCAGTGTTCATGGGAGGATACAAATGAAGACAATGCAGTACTTAGGATCGGCTAATAAAAAACATTCAAATGGCTGTACAAAGTTGCCAGAATCTTGGGAGTCCAGAGTCACAGAAACTGTAGAATGATCTGAAACAACAATTGAGAGATTAATCAAAGTACCTGTAGTTCTTGCAACAGCTGAAAACTGATCTTTTCAACACTGCTTATGACTGAATTTCAGGGAGGATAGGCCCATGATTAATTGACTTTGAACATGGCTTCCATTTCACCCAAGGTGATTTTTCGCCATAGCTTTGTTACGCCAATGTAAGTGCAAGAAGACCCAAATGTCTTTGCAGACCAGAGCTCCATAATAAATAAATGAGCCTTATGTTGAATACAGTCATATCTGGGACATCCCACAAGAGCCTTGTTTAGAGACCCACACTAAATTGTAGGGCAGAAAGTACTTAGTACCAACTGCATTTGCACGGGGTGTCATGTTTTTACACCTGATGTAGAGATGAACATTAAACACAGGCAAACTGTGTGCTTCTATTGGACACGTTAGTGCATTTTCTGTGCTTTGCAGTCAATTTTATAACCAACTTAAAGTTGGCTGTAAAGTTGGGTGGGAAAACCTTGGTAAGCACAATTTGAACTTCACTCATTATGGAAGCAAGTCTAAAATAGGACGTAGAAAGCCATTTGACCTATTTTTAAAAATAAAACAACCTATAAGTGAGGTCAGTAGAGTTTGGCCCAGAGTTACATGGGATTTAGGGGGATGGTTCATTATCTAAAGCAGGAGTTTAAGTTGTTTGTGCCCTGCCAGTGCTCCACACCAGTAGTAATAATAACGAGCACTGATAAAGTCAATAGGTCAGGTTGCTTTTTTAGTCAAGACTGAGAGGTTTTAATAAAAGCCTGCTACTAAGAAAAAATAAAAGAATGTTTTATTTTTTTTAAAAGACTTTAATTTGTGATGAGTCAGTGTAATTTTAAGATAATAAATAGTCTGCATATGCACTACAATTCAATCACTCACTCGATAAGAGGTGGAATGGTGGAATGGCCCATCAAACAGCCAACATGATGAAATAGGAGCATAATGCCCATGTATGGTGGCGCCAAAGCCCTTTCTATTTATACATTATTCAAATGTGTAACAGATCACTGCCAACTGCAATATAAAGCCAGACCTAAAACCTGACAAAAAATTGGTCCGTACTGAGTCCTTTGTTTATATTCTTAACTTTAAAAGCAAAAAATACTAAACTCGCTCTTGACAATGTGTGCAAGAAAACTCAATGTAACCCCAGTGAGTAATGCAGTACCTGATTAATTTCAGACATTTTACTTAATTTTGTAAGGTATGTGATCCATCATGTCATTTCCACAGATGACATCTGTTGTTTTGTTTTTTATGCAATATCTGACTCATTTACAGTCAATCCTGCTAACTATAAGTTGCCTTAGGAATCTATAAATGCGAGTACTCTTGCATTGCAAATGCTTGTTTTTTTTTTACTTCAAGACAAGCCGTGATATTGTCACACTTGAAACGTTTCAGTGTCTATCACTGTGTTTCCAGACACGTAATATTTTTTCGAGCTTCGAAGCCTATTATATTGACAGACTTGAAACATTTGCGCTGGTGTGTGTTTCAACGTACATATGCAATGTTAAACCAAGCGATGTTTGGGAGGCGCATGTTAATTTTTATCGGACTTTGTTGGTAGGTGTGTGACGCTTGTTTAGTCTTTCTTTTCTCCCGGGACGGCGAGACGGCGAGATCCCTGTGTTTTTATTTATTATTGCAAGATCGTAATTTGTATATAATTAATTAAGGTTGAGCCGATGCCGAGGATCGAACACTGGTCCCCCATCTCTCAAGTGGGCGGCTCTTACCACTAAACCACAGCCTCTCCACCTGCAGAAAGCCAATTAGAAATGGGACAAGTAATTACCTGCTGTTTTTTAGGTCTCGCCTAAGCAACGCGCATGCGTTGCATTGGAGGGAACCTCATGTAATCGACTTGCTTTTTGGGCCAAAAACGTGAACGCGTTGCATTGCCATCAATGGCAATGCGTGCACGTGAGACGATCTACTTGCGGGAGCGTGGGCCGCCACACGGCGGCAATTATCGCTCCCGCAAGTGCAGGCCTCCCCCCTGCTGCCGCCCGAGCTTGTTTACTCAATTTCAAGGCGCATCTTTTACTTAAAGCATTTTCTTTGACTAAGTGCCAATCCATCACATCATTAAAAGTGGGGCATTAATCGTCCTTGCCTGTCTGCTAGATTTGTCTTCTAATGCTTGCCTTTTAAGTAGGTGAGCAGCAATGGCCATTGCACTACTGCAGATCGAAGGGCTGGTGCTGCTGATTTCAGAAGCTAATGATGACAGATAGCTCCGGGGGCTCCTCGATTGGCACAAGGGAGGGGCTGGAGGGGTCAGCAGTGAGACAAGGTACAGATTTGGGATATAGGTTTGGCCGAGGCAGCAGGTCAATCTTCTAAAAAGGCAGATGCTGTCTGACTTTACCCAACTGTCAAGTAACAAGCTCGTCACTTAGGAAGAGTTATGCCTCAGGTTTGAGAGCGCAAAGGGAAAGAAATGAGATATTGTGGTTTTCTTGAAAGGTAAGGCGTGATGAGATCGAACAGCTAAATTTAGACTTGAAGTAAGCTGTCCAGTGGGATCTCTCCGTAGGTCTTCGGCCCGTCTGCCCTCCATGCCTCCTGGGTTCGCTTCAGAGGCGTGGAGTGTTTGTTGACTGTTTTCTGTGTGTGATGGTGAGAGTGTTCCGGAATGGTATGCGGTGACTGAGAGTGCGCAGAGGCAGAGCACGGACTTCTGCTTTCTGCAAGGGTCTCTCAAAGCATAGAGCCACACGGTGTATAGCATCTGCACTGCAGCCCTCCGTGCTACAGTGGGAGGAAGACACCTTTGGCACAGCACAGTCACCGAATTTCAGTGCTGCATCCTACAGCACTCTCTCGTAGACCTCACTCCTGCGGCACTCCCTCTACTACTGAAAGCTCACACCCTATACTGTCAGTGCACCCCAACCCTTGGTACACAGTAGTCCTGCTCGCCACTCACAGCCAACTCCCACCTCTGCCCTGCAGCTTCCTGATCCTCCCATCAGTGAGGCTGCTCACCCGGCTCTGCCCGTACAGCACTTCTATGGCCACAGCACTGCTTCTTCACCGAGGCCCAGCAGACCCCGGTAATGAGGCTCATTCCCAGCTCTGCCAATGCACCTCCGTTTCTGTCATGAGCGCACCGGATACTCCATTGCCGAGAACTCACTGCCAGCTCTCCCCAGCCCTGACCAGTCAGCACCGCTGCACCTACGCGATAATAGAGTCGTCACATCCAGTCTTGTGGACGGCCCTCAGTACAACTACCTCTCTAGAGTTGGGCAAGCCAACAAATTACCAGGGGTAGCCGAACCATAGCCGAGTCAAGGATTTGGCTTGGATCTTAGACCCCGTGCACGAGTCGGGCCCTGATAACTTTTGTGATGCAAATCATACAACAAAAATCACGTATAATATGGTAAACAACCCTATACAATTCAAAAAAGTATATTAGTTTACCATTTGGAAGCTTTACCATTAATAAGTCACATTATAGGACTGCACTGAGAAGTACTTATTAAAAGTGTTGCACAAAGGGTACTCTGAACTCACGTATTTGAAAGTACGTTCATGTGTGATAATGAGGTAACGAGGTATATTACGCCATCCATGGGAAGTGGTGGGCACAATATTCTACCATACAGATGCTTGAACAAACCACAGATTTGTGTATGTGTTCCTAGGAAAGGGCATGATGGAAAACTGAGAATTCCTGTGCAGCACGCACAGCAAGCGCATCCTTCGAGTTTCTCAAAGAATCCTAGGGCAAGTGGCCCAGTTAATGACTGACTGCAATCCCCTGATATGGTCTCAAATAAAAACATTAAAAAAATTAAGTAGCACCAGTTCCTTAAAGGAACTCGATCTGTTAAAAAAAAAAGTTAGGAAGGAAAACAAGAGTGGTGATCTGCCGTTCCTTGCAGCCTACCACCCATGTGTTACTAGCCAATCACAGTGGTTCACAAATAGCAATCTGCCTAGTTAATATTCACTAAGCAGGTTGTCTGCGACCCTCTGCTACTAGAGATTCCCCACCATTTTTTTTAAACAGACTTTATTGATTATTCATAATCCGCTCAGGTATATCATACATACAAGCTCATAAACTACATTATACAAGCAGAATCCCATGGGCATTTGTAACCACAGCATGACAAGGCCTCACAACTCACTAACTTGTCTAGACCGCCCTATTCTTTGTTGCAAGGAAAATAGTCCCTCCTAATGTAGGGGTCACATTCCTTCCGTCAAGTAGCTTGGCCCCAGGACGCTGACCAATGGCATTCATCCGTTTCTCGAGCGCCTCCCGTGAGGCCTCAATGGCCTGCATAATTTCGCCCAAGGTGGGATCCCCAGGCCGTCCCGGTCTCTATCTCCCATCTTCGCCATCCTCATCTTCTGTGTATTGTTCCGGCTCATCCAGGCGTAGGACCTCAAAGCCCTTCTTTTTTGACACTCGGCCCATGATAATTGTCAGGCACTACTGAGAGTAGCAGCGTTGTGAGAGCCCACAGTCCCGCTCTGCACCAGCACGGCACTGTCATCCCTCGATGTCCGCTCCAGCAATTTCAGCCCCAAGTTCCACTCCGAACCTGTGTAGGACCAAATCGGCTGTCGCCAGTCCACCGCCGTGGCACTGCTTGCCACTAATTGTCGTGGTGCTCTCTTCTATCAATGGAAGGCACCCAGATCAAGAGTGTCGCCCCCCGCAGCAGCGCTTCAGGTCAGAGCCGGCCCCCACCACCAACGCCGTCAGGAAGGCCCGTCAGAGGGGAGTCACAGTGTTGGGCCGCCCTGCCTCAGGGATGCAGATCCCAGGCAACGTCGTTTGTATCTCACCTGCTAAGAGGTGGCCCAGCACTCCACCCGCCCGACCTCTTCACAAGTCCGTCACCAGTGCAGCGGTATTGCAACGCGTCACCATAACCGTATGGGTCCAGCTGTCCCAGGGCTCGCAGGTGTCCCACGAAGTCGCCTTCTAGGGCCGCCGCCCAGTGAGTCTCCCAGCCTGGGTGCCGTCTTCCCTCTCAGTGCCATAAGACGCCCGCCAGGCATTGCGTAAAAGCCCACCCGCGTGTCCTGCTGTCTTTTCCAACGTCAATCTGAGCCGCAGGACAGCTCGGGGGGGGGGGGGTATGGGCGCGCAGCTACCGCCGCAAGGACAAGGAGCGCCCCCAAAGTCTCTCGTACTTCCTACCAGCAGGGAAGGCGACACAGGCTCGGGCAAAGCGAAGTCCCAGGGTACACCCCACCATGACTCCCCGGGGGAGCCCACTACAGATGCCCAGGCCGCAGCAGTGGCAAGAACCCCCCCCCCCCCCCCTAGCGCCTTGAGACCCTCCGGGTAAGTAGTGCGCTCTATAAATGTCTGTGATTGATTGATTGACCCGACCCCTCTCCTCAGGTCCGGTCCGCTGCACAGTCCGCTCCAGGGCGCTCCGGCCTACCGGCGCGCAGGCGATACTCTCTGGGGCAGTCTCAGGGCCTCTGCAACCCTGGTCGAGCGATGTCAGGGCTAATGGCAGTGAAGGAGCCCGCGTCGGTCCCCAAATGGCGCCAATCATGTCCAGGGCGCCGCCATATTAAGGACAGGCACCCACGCTCGACCAGCCAGGGTGTTTCTGCCCTCACCTGCCTGTGCGTGAAGCCTCCTCAGCGCCAGTGTATGATGAAGCCTCGACCTCCCCTCCGGCGTCGTCAATGGGGTCGCAGCACCCGCAAGGCGTCCACTGGTCTCCAGAGCCGCCACTGCGGTCAGGCACCAGTTCCTCTGCACGGGGTCGCCATCTTGTCTGCATCGGCGGCGGCCCACAGCAACAGGGAAATTCAGGGCTCTTCTGTCCCTTAGCGCCCCTGATGCCGTCAGAAACTCATTTCAAGAGGAGCACCAGGTATTCCGCAATGAGATGCGGTGCCGGGGCCCAAATCAGCTGGTCAGGATCATTTAGTTTTAAGGGCAGCTGTGGAGGAGCTCCGGAGTCCACCTCTGCCTACATTGGCGCTCAAGCCACGCCCCCCTAGAGATTTCCCACCATTACCTATTAGTACATAGGACGCATTGCAAAATCAGAAAGAGGTTTCAAAAAGTCGCTGCACAGTTTGGCACCACATTTTGCAACCTGTCACTTAGCACCGTGGGCCCAATAGCGAGCCCTGCAAAGGCACTCCTGGTGGGCGTGGCCCCCCACTTTACTTACCAGCCTCTTCAAAGCGCTGCAGCGCCATCAGACACGGTAGACTGACTCCTCGGTACTTAGACACACAGAATTATGTCATCCTGTTTCTCTACTTTAAAAGTTACGGTTATGGTACCGATTTAACAACAGATTTCACTCATGAATCAAAGCACACTTTGACTGCAAAGAGGAATTGCTACGTTCTATTCCAATGTCTTTCTTTAGGGATGAAAAACGTTAATCAATGTGTGTGTCTGTGTGCCTACTGTGTGCTCGAGCTGTGTGTATGTGCTGAGGCTGAATTGAAAAGTATGTCCTTAATAAAAACGTACTGCCTCTTCTCTCTAGCTCCTATTGATTTTCGGCAAAGAGAGAAGGAAAAAAAAGCAATTGAAACAGAAAACAAACACTCTGACATGCCCTTTCTGCACATAAACAATCTTTTTTTTAAATTAACATGGTGCAACTTCTATATGTGCTGCATTCTGCAGCAAACATAGAAGTTACAAAATGCTATTGGTGATTGTTTATGTGCAGGAAGGGACACCTTCCTGCACATAAACAGTCTTTCCCTGCAATGCAGGCACCCTTGCACAATGGTGCAGGATTACCTGTGTTGGCACTAGGACACTGCAATTAGCGCCACTGCAGGGTGAAATGCAGGGCTGCACCGTATTCTTGTAAATAGCTGCAGCTCTGAGTTTCCGAAGTGACGGAGCACGACGTTAAGCCAACAAGGCTAACGCCGTGCTCCGTCACTTCATCATGAATATGCCCCTAAATTTCTCAAACTTTCCCACTATGAGGTGGTGACGAAATGAAGAGCAAGAGGGTTACAGGGATAGGACGTGTCCGGAAGTAACACATAGTACATAATTTGACGGTTGTAGAAAGGTTTGGTAAAAGTGTTTCTGAGCTGTGTTTCTAACAGAGCTGAATTATGAACTCTCTTTGGGAAGACGGGGAAGGTAAAGTACCCTCTAATGCGGAAGGGAGGTCGGTCCAGATCTCTCAGGAGCAACAATACAAGAATTGCCATAGTCTCCATTTTCTCTCAAGCGAGGTATCTCCACTTACAGATTCTTTTTACTCAGAAAACTTTGCATCCTCTTGGAATTGCAAGTTTATCAGAGAGATATTTTGCAACATTTAGGTGCACGCCCTAATGGTCAGGAAAGATATTCATAATATATACAACTCTTGTATCATGAAACAATTAAATGACAGGAGAACTTCGGAGATATGGTCAAAGTGATGGCCTTGTGAGAGGAAACCTGCTACTCTGTGGTGATCATCACTGATCACTTAGGAAGCCTTGAAGAAGTTCAAGTTGGGTATCTGGGTGCTAGGGCAAAGCCTTTATGGGAGACAAACTAATTAGAATAAGGGCATTGTGTCTATCTTCATAAATTGCAATAGGTTGATAGTTTCTTACAATGGACAGTATATACTACAACTAGCATTCATTAAGGATGAAAAGCATCCCACTTTCCGGAACTTTTGTGATTTAAGAGAGGTCAAGATAAATATAAAGGAAATGGTTACAAACTGGAATATGGATTTTGAATATGTATCTGTTAATGTTGGAGAGTTCAACATACAGAAACCTCCAGTGTCTTAAAAATCTCTAGCAACTGCACAGGCAGATTAGTATTTGAGGCAGTGGAGATCTGGAACTCCGTGTTGACATGCACTTGCATGCCTTAGCCCCTTCGCTGCGGGGGTAATTCCCCCGCGGTGCAGGGGGGTGGGTCCGCGGCGGCACTGTGCTCGTGATGAGCCCAGCTTGTCATGACTCACAGTGGAGCTGTGCTCTTGACGAGCTGGGCTCAAACCCGCCACTGATTAATTCTCCCGCACAGGCGGGGAATTAACCGTGCGAGGGCGTGCCGCAGCCGTTATGACGAGCTGAACTCGTCATGAGCACAGCTCCACTGTGACTCATGACGAGCTGAGCTCGTCATGAGCACCGAAGGTGTTAACTTTTGTGAGGGCGATTTTTGGAAGATCTGATAGATAGCATATAGTGACATAGTCAAGTTATGATTGACTATGATGGGAGGTGACCAAGGCCTAACCCACTGAAAATATGTCACAGACTGGGATAGGATGTTTAATGTTTCTCAGCAAACAGAGCTGGAAACTGACTCCTTTTGCCGATGTTCTGTGTGATCTACTGTCCCAAACAAATCCTTGCAGTTTCGCTTTAGTGGATAGTTTGATGTGATCCCATTTCAGTAAGAACGGACATTCCATCCTGCATGGGTAGTTTGGATGGTGGTAATGGAAGACCAACAAGCATTGGCATAGCCAATAGGTCTCGCTTTTGGGACCTTATAAGTGTTTAGCCATGCAACACTTGATGTTGTTGCACCATGGATATTGTGCTGGATAACTAAAAACTTATAAGGCCCCAAAGGCGAGACCTATTGGCTATGCCAATGCTTGTTTCCTTCCCTGTTTACTTACTTTTGTTATAATAAGGCACCCGCTTGTGTGCCGCATTACACCAAATGTAAATAAATAAAAGAAAAAAATATCTGCCTGCCATTTTCCCCCTATTTGTTTACTTTCGTGTCAATTGCTGATCCGCGCTTTAACTTGAAACATCTGAAGCTAAAGCACGAGTGCCGGGAAAAGTAAAGAAATAGAAGAAAATGCCCATTTTCTTTTTCCTTTACTTTTGAAGCAATCCCGGGACTCGCGCTTTAGCTTCAGATGTTTTAAGCTAAAGTTCGCGTGCTGCCATCAGCATTAGGATAGTGGGATGCCGCGTAATACTTGTTTTTATTGCGGAGACGAAGGGCACCCATTAGGGAGCTAAGGCTGATGTTGGAGGATGGGGTGCAGACAGCCTTTAGCTGCCCGTAGCCGGCCATCTGCTAATTGCCAAAGTGTTATTTTATTTTTACTTGCACACTGCATGTCTGATCAACAAACATCGGACAGATCACAGCAGTCCCTTCTGAGCCTACTCTTCACACTGACAATGACAAGTTGTCATCCTGTGTTGTGTTACCACCGACACCACTCCTCGCCCTTTTCTGTTATTTAAACTACAAAAAGGGGTGGCAAACAGGGGTGCTCAGATAAAATGCAGCCAGAAGCTTTCTAGTTTGGCACTGTTTAATAGAACCTAGTCGGCCGATAACAGGTGTTTCCATATCTTACATTAACTGAAAGGCCAGGAAGAGCAATCTGTGGCAGGGGAGCTTCAAACGCCTGGCAGCCTTTGTAATGCGACCCCCAGCCTCTCCTGCTATCAGGAGCAGGCCCCCTTCCTGTCTCCCCTCCTTTTCGGCGGAAGACAGGCAGGAAGAACTAGACAGCCCAGAAGGTGTGCCCACCTCTGCCAACTCCACCCCTCAGGTGGGGGAGACGAGGTGAAGCCCACTCTCCAGTGCTCGCCATCTTGCAAATGGCAGGCACTCCCCAATCAAGATTAGGGATTGTGCTCAATCCCCCACGTGGGGTGAGCACACCAAGGGTGTAGTCACCCTAAGGTCTGTAGCCCATTGGCTACTGACCTCGCGACCTGTAAAACTCTCCCTAAATATAGCATTTAGGTGACAGCCCTGAACCAAGAAAGCAGATTCCTGAAACCTAAGAAGAAAAAGGACGAAAGAAGATGCCCGGCAGAGGAGACTGCAGAGAACAACTGATTTGGCCACAGCCCTACCGGCCCTTCTGCAGTTTCCAGAGATCCTGCACCAAAAATCATCCTGTCCTGCAGCCAGCGACCTCAAGAACCCCTGGGAGGACCTTCAACAAAGACCAGATCTCCTCTGAATAGCAGCTCTGTTCAGAAGAAACACCAAAGAAAGACTCCAAGCCTGCTGAGGAAAAAGAAACCTGACGCCTGGAACCACCACTGCACCCGTCGCCTATGGCCCGAGTTCGAGTGGCCCACCAGTCCCAGCGAGGTCCCTCAGTGCTCCAGAGTCTGAGTCCACCCTGGGTTGACCCCCCAGGACTCCCTGACGTCACCAGTAGCCTCTGCACACAGACCATCCCAACAGCCCAGTAAGGTGAAATCCGACCTCAAAAGACACCCCTGCATCCAGCCGCCCTGAGCCCTGGAGAACCGAACCCAAGGGTGTACCTATGTCCCTGAGCCCTCCAACTTACCTGCCCAGCTGTTGATTCCTCCTGGAAGTCTTCCTGGACCGAGCCTGTAGCTGAAAACCAAAACTGAAAATCCCCATTGAAAACTACAGGGCACCCAACACCATACCAGCACCCTGCACTCAGCTGCCCCTGCGCCACTGCGGGTGCACTAAACAGGATCCCCTTATGCCCTGATCCTAACACCAGGAGTTTGGCTACCACAACTTGTGGTATGCTTGCCAGCAGCCACCAACCGGAGGCTCCCTATCCCTCATCAGATAACATTGGGCCTCAGCACTCTGCACCCGGCTGCCCTAGTGCCACTGAGGGTGTAACAAGAGTGCATCCTTGACCCTGGGGGACCCCTGAGTCTACCCCCAGAACCTCAACTCCCAATACCAAATACTTACCTGAAAACCGATAACCCTATTTTCCTCCATATGGATAACATTGACTGTTTTTCTTAGAAAAATCTCTGTGTGGACCTTAAGAAATTCTTTAAAATTGTACTGTTTAACAAAAATGTTTTTACTTACCTGTTTACAGGAAATGTCCCAGAGTAATATCCAGGTATTCTACTCTGAGTAAGAAAAGTAATCTAAAAAAGTAACTTACCTGGTATTTTACTGAAAAGCCATTGTAAGTCTATGTACTGTATTTACAAAATATTGCATTTTTCTGCATCCATACTGTAAGTCAAAACAAAGTGCATATACAATTACAATTCAAACTGTTTACAAACTGCATTACTACTGTAAAGTATGTATTGCTTAGCTGTGTCAGGCTTGCTTGGTTCTAGAAAATAAAATAACTAAAGGAATATTTTTTATACAAAACACTTGGTCTGAAGTTCAGTGTTTGAGTGTGTAAATTTATTGGCTGACTGAGTGTATACAACAAATGCTTAACACTGTCCTCTGATACTGCCTTACGGCTCGACTACACTACCACAAATAGAGAGTGAGGTGCTATCTAACTTTACCTCAGCCTACCTTTGGGGTTCCACTGGACTCTGTGCACACTATACCTCACTTTGGTACAGTATATACAGAGCCAGCTTCCTACAGGGATGTCTTACTAAACTTCCTTATCTTTGCCTACAGAGATGTTCCTCAGAAGGGGGTGGGCTACAGCCATTTTAAACTGCTGTTTGGACATCCATTTAGGGGTCCATAGTGTCTGGTTAAGGAGGGCTTGGAGCAGCCTCTCAAACCTCCTAAACAGGATCCTGTGGACTATGTCCTTGACCTGCGTTCACGTATGGCTAGGTACATCAAGAAGGTCAGGAAAAATCTTAAGGCCAGCGAGGAGCTTAGCATGACCAAAAGGCTGTACTGACTGTTTACCAGCCAGAGCTGTGGATGTTCGAGCCTGTGGCCACTGCAGCTCACCAAGACAAGTGGAGTGGCCCCCACATCATCCTTGAGAAAAAGGACGAGTTCACCTACTTGGTGAACCTAGGCACTCCCAGAGGTCCTCACAGAGGTCTTCATGTGAACCGCCTAAAGCCTTTTGTTGACCGAGCTTAAATAGGCTTACTCATGGCAACTAATAAGGGACAGGCGGAAGAGAGTGACCCTCTTTCTCATCTCCTTTTTCAGGACCCTGTTGATGGAGTAGCCTTGGCAGACAGGCTCACTGACCAGCAGTAAACTGATTGTAGGCAGGTCCTTAATCAATTTCCCCACTTGTTCTCTCTGAGTACATGTCAAACCACCTGGTGTATCCATAAAGTGGGCACATGTGACAGCCTGCCTGTAAAGAGTAAAATCTACAGACAGCCTGACTATGACAGAGACTGCATCAGGACGGAGGTCCAAAATATGCTGGAGTTGGGGTCATTGAGCATTCGGATAGCCCTTGTGCTAGTCCTGTATTCCTTGAGGCAAAACCTCACACACAAGATGGTAGGAGAGAGATGAGCTGGCTTGTAGACTATAGAGGCCTTAATGCACTTACTAGGACCAATGCCCATCCAATTCCCAGGGCAGATGTCCTGATTGATACTCTGGCCTAAGCCAAGTATCTTAGTACATTTTACCTGACTGATAGCTACTGGCAAATCACACTAGCTGAGGATGCCAAGCCAAACACAGCATTTTCAACCCCTAGTGGGCATCAGCAATTTATTGTAATGCCTTTTGGTTTGAAGAATGCATCTGCCACATTTCAGAGGTTAGTGCAAAAAAGTCCTCACAGGTCTGGAAGTCTGTAGTGTAGCATATCTAGATTATATTGCTGTCTTTATTTCCACCTGGGAGGATCACCTGGTCCACCTCAGGAATGTGTTGGAGGTCCTGCAAAAGGCAGGCCTAACTAGCATGGACACAGAGTGCCAGACAGGCCAGAGCAAGGTTGTGTACCTGGGCCACCTTGTGGGAGGGGTCAGGTTCAGCTTTTGGAGAGCAAATTCCAGACCATAGTGGGTTGCTCCAACTGCCCAGACTCAGGTCGGAGCTTTCTTGGGCCTGACTTGGTACTACAGAAAGTTTATTAAGGGATATAGGTCCATTGTGACTCCCCTTAATGATCTCATCTCCTAAAGTATGCTGAAAAAAGTTCAGTGGGTAGTCAGCTGTCAGAAGGCATTTGATTACCTGAAGCAGGCCATGTGCACTGCTCCCATTCTGCTGATTACTCCAAAACCTTCATTGGCAAGGCAGATGATTCTGAGACAGGGGTAGGTGCAGTTAAAACTCAACTTAATGCAGATGGCCAAGACCAGTCAGTAGCTTTTATAAGCAGAAGGTTGACCCCCAGGGAGAAGCGTTGGTCAGCTATTGAGAGGGAGGCATTTGTTGTAGTCTGGGCTTTGAAGAAGTTGAGGCATACCTGTTTGGTGCTCACTTTATTGTTCAAACAGACCTTAAGCCCCTCTTATGGCTAAAACAAATGAAGGGTGAAAATCCCAAACTTATGAGGTGGTCCATTTCCCTACAGGGGATGGACTTTTCTGTGGAACATAGACCTCGGAGTAACCATGTCAATGTCGATGGACTCTCCATATATTTTCAATTAGAAAATGAAGATTCAACTGGTCAAGGTCAGTCTCAGCTCCTTTTTTGGGGAGGGTTTGTTTAGGAAAGTAGTATCTGCTTTCATGGTTACCCCCACTTTTTGCTGATGTTAGTATGTTTTTTACTAGTCTTCCTGGGATCCTGCTAATCAGGTCCCCATCCACTGTGCTTCCGCCCTAAATTTGACATAGTAAGTACTTTGGTACCTCCACAATTGGCTACCGGTGTACCCTCATAAGTGCCTAGTATATGGTACTAAGGTACCCAGTGCATAGGTACACCAGGGGTGTCAATGGGCTGCAGCATGTATTATGCCACCCATGACAGACCACTCAAACTGTGACTACTGGCCTGCCATTGCAGCATGTGTATGCTGATGCCAGCACCACTTACGACAGAGTTTCCTTATATCTGAGGTTACTAAACTTAAAACCTAAAGAACAAGTTACTTACCTTTGGTAACGCTTTTTCTGGTGGATACAGTATCTGCCTGTGGATTCCTCACTTTGTGAAAATTCACAGCACCAGCAGCATGCAGACATTTTTCGTAGCTCTCCACGCAGACGAGGACGACGTCACAGAAGCATGGCTCCGCTCGAGGCTCCGCTAACGTCACCGGAGCCATAAGAGAGCCTTGTCGGCGTGCTGAGGTCAGTTCTGCCCTTTTTTTCTGTGCCTTCAAGGTACCCAGACGGACTGACACAAACATATACAGCATTCACAGTATTCAAACCAACACTGACAGTGTGAAATCAATGCATTAAGGCAAAAAGAATAATACATTTCCATTAAAAGTGACAGATAGAAAATATCACCATTGCAGGTATACAAGGGTGGACAACGAGGAGGCGGGTGGGTGAGTGAGAAATCCACAGGCAGATACTGTATCCACCAGCAAAAGCGTTACAGAAGGTAAGTAACTTGTTCTTCTGATAGATACATCTGCCAGTGGATTCCTCACCTTGTGAATAGAGTCCCACAGCAGTCCCCACTCCCGACGGAGGGTGTCCACATTTCTATACCAAAAATTCCTGTAGGACAGAACGAGCAAAGTGTCCGTCCCTCCTCACTTCAGAATCTGAGCAGTAATGCTTCGCGAAAGTGTGGAGGGAGGCCCAAGTTGCCGCTCTGCAAATGTCCTCCACAGGAACACCTCTAGATAAGGCAGCTGTAGAAGACTTTGCCCTGGTAGTGTGAGCTCTTATACCCTCTGGAGGTTCCTTACCGGCCAAAGAGTAACAGATCTTGATGCATAAGCCAACCCATCTGGAAAGGGTGAGCTTGTGCACCGCTCTGCCGTTCCTGCAGCCAATGATGCCCACGAAGAGCTGGTCATCCACTCGAAAGTCTTTAGTCCTATTGAGGTAAAATTTCACCGCCCTTTTAGGGTCCAAACGATGATGCCGCTCCTCCTCCTTGGAAGGGTGAGGTAGAGGAAAGTAGGTAGGAAGGGTAATGGACTACTCCAGATGGAAGGGAGTTACCACCTTAGGCAGAAAAGCAGCCCTGGTCCTGAGTACCATTCTATCAGCATGAATGGTCAAGAACGGGGGTTTCGAACTCAGAGCTTGAAGCTCACTTACCCTCCTTTCCGAGGTAATGGCAACAAGAAATACTGTTTTAAAAGCACTAGTCTCAAGGGACACTTGCGCAAGGGCTCAAATGGAGAACCCATCAAGTAGGTTAAGACAAGATTTAAGTCCCATTGAGGCACAATAAAGGGATTGGGCAGAAACTTGTTAGTAAGGCCCTTAATGAACCTTAACACAATGGGCGACTTGAACAAAGATGGCTGATACGGCAGGCAAATGAACGCCGCCAAAGCCGATAAATAGCCTTTCACAGTGCCACAGCAAAGCCCTGCTGGGCTAGAGGGAGAGCAAACTGAAGGATGTTGGATAAACGAGCCCTCAAAGGGTCAATAGAATTCTCCCCACACCAAATGACAAATTTGGACCACCTATAGGAATAGATAGACTTGGTGGAGTGACGTCTGGCAGACAAAATAACATCCACCACGTCAGACGGGAGAGAGAAAGAATTCACGTTGCCCCGTTCAATCTCCAGGCATGAAGGTTTAAGCTCTGGAGGTGGTGGTGTAGAACCTGCCCCTGCGAATGCGAGAGGAGGTCTGCCTGAGAGGGAGACGGAACGGAGGGCACGAAGAGAGGTGGAGAAGATTTGTATACCACACCCCTCTTGGCGAATCCTGGCCGATCAATATGACTTCTGCTCGGTCTTGGCGAATCTTCCGAAGAACCCGAGGAATCAAGGGTATGGAAGGAAATGCGTAAAGGAGTCGTGAGCCCCAACTCAACTGAAACACGTCCCACAAAGCTCCCTGCATCGGATACTGGAGACTGCAGCATGACGGGCAGTGGGCGTTCTCGTGAGTGGCAAACAGGTCCACCTGAGGAGGTCCCCACGTCCGAACGACAAGACGAACCACCTCCGGATCAAGCCTCCACTCGTGGTTGGCAGAGAACTGCCAACTGAGACTGTCTGCACGCACGTTCAGAACTCCGTCCAGATGATTTGCCATCAGACAAATCTGATGGTCCTGAACCCAGGACCAGTGATGCAGAGCCTCTCGGCAGAGACAATGCGACCCCACTCCTCTCTGCTTGATGACATACCACATTGTGGTAGTGTTGTCTGTCAGGACTTGAACCGACTAACCGCGAAGGGAAGGGAGAAAGGCCTTGAGCGCCAAACGTATCGCCCGCAATTCTAGAAGGTTGATGTGAAGCAACCTTTCCTCTGGAGACCAAAGACCCTTGATCTCCAGGTCCCCCAGATGAGCACCCCACCCTGAAGTGGATGCATCGGTTATCACTGTGGCCACCGATGGTGGTAGATGGAAGGGCTTTCCTTGAGACAGATTGCCCTATACGCTCCACCAAGACAGATCCGCTGCAGCTTCTCTGGTGATCCTCACAGAGTCCCTGAGATCTCCGTTGTGCTGATACCAGTGCCTGCGGAGGTACCACGGGAGTGTCCTCATGTGCCAGCGTGCATGGTTGACCAACAGAATGCAGGACGAAAACAGACCGAGCAGGCGAAGGACCTTCAAGACTGGAATGACCGGTCCATTGTAAAACAAGGGAATAATTTCCTGAATGTCGAGAATCCTTTGTGGCGGTGGGAATGCCCGACACACAGTAGTGTCCAGTACTGCCCCTATGAACAGGTTGCACTGAGAGGGCACCAGGTGAGACTTGGGCATGTTTAGCGAGAAACCCGATTTGTGCAACAGCTGAGTTGTAACCAGCAGATGATGAAGCACCTTCTCTGACGACTCTGCTTTGATAAGCCAGTCGTCCAGATAGGGGAAAACTGGAATCCCCGACCTCCTGAGATGGGCTGCCACGACTGCCATCACTTGGTGAAGACTCAAGGTACGGTAGTAAGTCCAAACGGGAGAACCGCAAACTGATAATTCTTGCGACCCTACCGTAAAACGAAGATACTACCAGTGTGACTTCAGGATCGGTATATGAAACTACTCATCCTGCAAGTCGATCAACACCATCCAGTCTTCCTGTTGCAGCGCCTGAAGAACCTGCACTAGGGTGAGCATCTTGAACTTCTCCTGCTTCAGAAAAAGATTCAAGATCCTGAGATCCAGGATTGGACGTAACCTGCCATCCTTCTTGTGAATCAGGAAATACAGGGAGTAGCATCCTTGACCCCTTTCCTGCTCCGGAACCACCTCTATCGCACCTTTTTTTAGTAATGCAAGGACTTCCTCCTGCAGAATTAGAAGGTGGTCCTCCGAACATGCCCCTTGGCAAGGAGGGTAATTTGGAGGGGATTCCCGAAAGGGAAGAGCATACCCATTTTCCACAAGATTTAGAACCCAAAGGTCCGTAGTGACCAATTCCCAATCTTGCAGAAAGTGGGTAAGGCAACCCCCACAGGACCCACATGATCCAGAATGGTGGATCTAGAGCTGCTTTGCTGTGGCAAGAGGGGTGGAGGTAGAGGAGGAGGACTGACGACCTCGAGGACTACCCCTGTTCTTGCCTCTATATGATTTATACAGGGTATTTTGCTGCTGCTGAGGTTGCCTGTAGGTCCGAAAGGACGACCTTCCAAAACCTCTGTACCTTCTATAAGATGACTCCGCAACACAGAGACAGAATGAAATCTCATTACCCTCCACCTTTACTCCTGGGTTAGAGCAGTTGGGGCCAAAAGTTGCGGCTTTTGAGCTGGTTGTAATGAAAAAGTTGGAAAAAACTTTAGAATATATCCCTAAACCTAAATATAACCTTACTATGAATGAGTCACATGCCCTCAAAGAACTCGCAAACAATAAGGAATTAACGATTAAAGGAGCAGCTAAGGGTGGAGGCATCGTTGTCCTTGATTCTAATGACTACGAACAAAATATGAAAAGAATGTTAAGTGATAGGTCCACTTACCAACAGGTGAAATGTAATCCCATTAACACTACTATTAAAAAAATCAGCACTCTAACTAATGATGCTCTATCTAATGGTGATATCAACATTAAAGATCACGAATTTTTAAATACAAATAAATTCAAAACTGCTTGTATTTATGGTCTTCCAAAAATACATAAGAATCTAGAAAACCCTCCGTATAGACCGGTAGTGTCTACCATTGGCACCCCCACAGAACCGCTTTCCAAATTCGTTGATCATTTCCTAAGACCCCATATTCCAGAAATCAAATCCTATATAAAAGACACTTGTCACATGATAAATACAGTAGAAAACTTAGATATCACATCAGGGAGGGACATACTTGTGACTCTTGATATAGAATCCCTCTATAGTAACATTCCGATAGATGAAGCAATTAGAGCAACAGACTGGTTTATAGATAAACACAACATCAGATGTCCCAAGAAGTTCTTAATAGACTGCCTGTTCATTGTCTTAACAGAGAATGTCTTCGAATTTGGTGAGGATACCTACCGCCAACTGAGAGGCGTAAGTATGGGGGCTTCGGTTGCTCCGTCTATTGCCAACATATACATGTCCCGGTTTGAGGAACGCTTCATATACAATGAAGTGGCACCTTTTTTCGAGTCTATTTCCCATTGGTCCAGATATATTGACGACATCTTTTTTATCTGGACCAATGGGAAAGACACTCTTCTAGAATTCTTGGAGTGGATTAATCTGACTGACAGTAATCTGAAATTCACTGCACATTATGATGAGAACCAAGTTGAATTTCTAGATCTTTTAATCCGAGTCAATGTCAACAAATTGGAGGTGGATCTATTTGTGAAGAAAACAGCTCGAAATACCTTATTACATTTCAGCAGCTTCCACCCTAAATGCCAAAGAGAGAGCATTCCTTTTTCACAATTCCTTAGGATCCGCAGGAATTGCTCGAATTTGTCGGATTACGACAAACAAGCAGCAATTATGCGTAAAAAATTCTGTGATCGCGGTTATCCGCATAGGCTAATAAGGAACTCTTAAAAACGTGCTCGATTCTACGATCGAGACGCGTTACTGACTCCCAAAGAAAATCAGGCGAACGATCGAATTGTGTGTGTTACCACTCATTCGACCATGAACGAACGTATAAGGCAAATCATCAATGCCAATTGGCACATTTTGAATTGCAACCCATCTTCCACGTCTGCCCTCACCAAACCACTATTTGCTCACAGGAGAAATAGGAATTTAAAAGATAAAATAGTTCATTCTAAGTTCAATTCCAGATTACCTAATGAAAATCAGACTCAGAGATCATTAATAACGAATCTACCAGTACGGGGCACAGTTCCATGCTCCTCTTGCAAATCCTGTAAAAACATCATGGGCGGCGAGACATTTACCCACAATGGTTCCACCTTTAAAGCTACTGATCTGTGGAACTGCAAAACCACAAATGTGGTTTATTTCATCAGTTGCCCATGTGGCATGGGCTATGTTGGTGAGACGTGTAGGTCGATCCAAACACGACTCACCGAGCATAGATCAGCCATTAAAACCCAGAAGCTGAACGCGCCCTTAGTGAAGCACTTTCTGGATCTACAACACAGACCAGAAGATGTACACTGGCGCATCCTAGAAAAAATTAAAACCCCAGATGGTAAAGGAGGATGCGCTATCTGAAAAAAACGTGAAGTTTTTTGGATTTTTGTTCTGGACACAAACAAAAGGGGACTAAACAATGAGATTCCTTGGGAAAATGCCATCTGCCCTTAAATAGAAACATCCAATTAATCTTTCTGGAATTTCGGATGATCATGCCCTTAGTGATACAGTCCTTGGATTTGTTTGGACATTTTCAAAGCAAAACCGTTTGCAGTATTAGGCAAAGAGGGCGCCTTTCAACTCACCCCTTTATATTTCCCTACAACCCAATGATGGAAACATACCCTCCCTTGTTCCCCCCCCCCCTTTATATGCGTATATATTAGAAATGCCATAGGATTCAGCAATGTAATTTGACTTCTAAGCGGGTGTTCCTCCCCCCCCCCGTTTAGAAAGGTTCAAGAATTTTTATACAGAGTACCTCCATGATCATATGCGGATCACCATGCATATGAGGATACTCTCTATTATCAATATTATGAGATGTAGTGGCGAACTATCATGTGACAAATAGGGATCCGCCTTGACATTCGCCGCTTTTCTTTAACAACTATGAATATTTGTTACGACGGTTAAACTATAAACATTTGATTATCACTGAGAATGATTTTAGTAATCGGGAGATACACCCCCACATTGCCAGAACATACGCTATAAATTGCTGCTCTGGCTCTTTAAGATATGCCTCACATATACCATCGCCGATTTTCGAACTGCGGGATACTTTCCCTTTAAGTAGAGGCTCTGGCGATTTGACACGTCAGCACAAGCAATTTAGTCAGAAGTACTTAAGAAAGGGCGGAACAGTTGGCTAGGTTAACCACCTTTTCCAACGGCTGCGGGACACTAACACACACACCGAAGGAGGCGCCCGCAGGTTGATGTCATCGTTCTTCCAGAGGCATTCTCGGTAAGCATGGAGACACCCCCTTCCCTTAAATCTTGCTCCGCAATAGTGCTGTTTAATTACAACTTGCCCCGTAATAGTGCCGTTTAGTTATACCATCCAGAGATTGTAGCCAAACACAGATTTGTTAAACTCTTTCCCACAGTATCGAAGACTTGCCTTGGGATGCCAGCGTAGATTCTGTGTGCGGCTCCCTCGTTTTCCAAAACATCAACTACCTACGGTATAGAATTGGTAAGTTTTGTCAAGGTTACTTGCGATATTGCATTAACCACTTAGGCAACTTCGTATGCGCGTGCAGACGGTCCCGCCCTTCGAACTTGCCCTATAACTAGCGCTATCGGATACGACACTTGAAAGTTATTGTGAGCGCGTGCAGGTCTCCCTTAGAACTTGCCTAATCACAACGCATTCGCACCCGATATTTGAGAGTAATCTCAGGGCGTTTGTTTCGTTTTCTACCCACAGTTCGAAGATATTAACAAGGGACGTCAGTG
This sequence comes from Lissotriton vulgaris, assembly GCF_964263255.1. Classification (NCBI taxonomy): domain Eukaryota; kingdom Metazoa; phylum Chordata; class Amphibia; order Caudata; family Salamandridae; genus Lissotriton; species Lissotriton vulgaris. The sequence continues at coordinate 1,354,657,091 of NC_141689.1, read as the reverse complement.
GATAGCCTGAATTCGGCGCCCTCTGTTTTTATTAGCAATTATCCTTTTGCATATATTCGGTAAGTTTTGTTGCCCTCAATTGCACAATTGATTCAGTAAACTCAACTACTTTAGCACATACTTACTATCATTGTCCGGTCTTTCATTAACAGCACCGAAGATTGACGGATGCTTCTTTGGTTACCCAGGCGTACTCTCCCATATTGATCCATTACTTGGTAAGATCTTGATATCTGCATCCCTGAATAGTCTGGCATAGTTACAGCACTTATATATAGAAGAACAACTAATGTTCTTATCAACTTTCTTTCTCAGCACTAAGACCCGGTAGCCGATTGACAAAATTAAAGCTCCGGAGCTATTTTAAAGTGCTCTTTTCAGTGAAAATCACGAATGCATCAATTACCCTTGTAAGGAAAATGGGTTAACACACACTGCCACTATATTAATAGGGTATCTAGAACTGCGATGTATTCTTAATAGCGATGTTCTTACCACTCTAGATCGCAATTTTTGCATGGAGTGAAATGTGCCTGCGCCTATATGAAAGGAGAGTATAGAACGTGTATGTCTATCCATTTCTTGACATAGACATAAGGAATACAGAGTGAGCATTTATCCCATGTTCTCCCTGGTCAGGTATGAATACTACATGGCTTTTCTACTTCTTATTGTGAGTATTAGTAGTCCATTGTACCAGTTTGATTTAATGGGGGGCATTATTTCGTAGGTTGCATCTCCCCCATAATAGAACACTGCTCAAATATAAAATATCTAGTTTGTACCTTGTGTAGTTATATTGGTTAGCTACATAAGTAGGGAGAAACTGTTTTGTAAGCACAGCCATAAGCATAGTTTTATGCATATGTATTATCACATGTATAATAGGAGTGATGAAATATTCCTCTGTTTGTTTTTAATTTATTTTACATATGTTTTTCGGATTTTAATGTGGCTCCTGAAGAAGGCGTTCTGTTAAAACGCCGAAACGCGCGTCGATGACTATTTCTATCCGCCACTGTTTTATGAGTTTTTGTGTAATTGTGCGAGAGAAATTTATTTTTATTTGTATTGGATTAACTGTCTTCTTAAATGTTTGGTGTTCATGTTTTTGAATTAATATGTTTTCACTATGAATATGTATACCTATGAATACATTCTATTTTGTACTTTTTAATTAGTTGTTGTGCTTCTTACATGCTTTCTCTCCCTGGCTACGTTACTTAATCGCTTGTTTTTCTTACATTGCCTTCTATAAGATGAACCTGTAGGCTGCGCCTGTAGACCCAGAGACTTAGCTGTGGCTTTGCTGTCTATGAATCTCTCTAAGCCTGCATCTGCTTTTTTTCCAAACAGCCGAGAACCATCGAAAGGGAGGTCAAGAAGAGTTGCCTGCACATCCCGAGAGAACTCAGATGACTTGAGCCAAGCACCTCTCCTCATGGCAACCGAAGATCCCATAATCCTGGCAATAGAGTCCGCAGTGTCCAGGCCATTCTGAATAACCTGGCGTGCAGCTGCTTGAGTGCCCGCCAAGACCTCATTAAAATTTTGTCAGTCCTCCTCAGACAATTTAGGAGCAAGCTGTTTAGCAGAGTCCATCAGAGCATGGATGTGACAACCCAAAAGATAGGTCGCATTTGTGGACTTCAAGGCCATACTAGTTGAGGAGAACACCTTTTAGCCGACTAATCAAGCTTTTTCGATTCTCTATCCCCCAGGACTTGCGGAAAGGCCAAGAAGACTTCTTAGAACAGGCAGCTTGAACCACCAGGTTCTCAGGAGAAGGATGAGATGTTAGGAAGTCCGGATCCCCTGGAGCCGCCCTATGCCTTCTAGCAACAGATTTAGAAACTGCTGGTGCTGAAAATGGCTTACGCCAGACCTGCAAAACCAGTTCAGCGATGGCATCATTAAAAGGCAATAGAGGTTCTATGACAGTGGAGGGAGAATGAAGAACCTCAGTCAAAATGTTGGACTTGAATTCAGATGTTGAAAGCTGTAGGTCTAAAAGCTCCACTGCCTTCCTTATGACTGTGTGATAAGGAGCCACATCCTTGGAAGGAGCATCAGAAGGAGGAGAAAGCTTCCATTCCGGGGACATATCAAGGCCAGTTGCCTCCCTCAAATCTTCAAATAAGTCCTCTGACTCTTGAAGTTCACCTTCCTCCATTTCTTCCTATGCACAAAAACGCTGCTCCTCCAAAATCATCTGCGCCTCTCGCCTGGACCTAATCCTCAGAACTGGCGTCGGCGGCGCCAGACACGACTCCGATGGAGCTGGAGCCGGCGTCGAACACGGATCCGGAGGCACAGCCTGAGTCGAGCGAGGTGGAGCTACGGCGCCAGAGATGAAGGAAACGGTGTTGATGTCCTCGGCGCCGGGAAATGCCAGGATGGCACCGCTGGAAGAAACGGCATAAACGGAGCCTTAGCATAAGCCTGAGGAACTCCCAGATTAAAGGCCAAAGGACCCATGGGACCCGAAGGCGCTACAAAGGGGTACATAGCCCTTGCAAAAACTCCATATATTGCAATTAAGTAATGCAATGGATCTTGCCCCGGGCCAGGGAAAGGTGGGTAAACCCCCGGCATTACCGGACTTGGGCCAACCGGCGCCGACGGTGGAGCCAATGGAATCGAAGACTCGTCAGGTACTGGAACATCTTCCACCCGAGCGGGAGACTGAACCGGCACCGGAGATTGGGCTGGCGTCGTAGAGCGTGCCGGTAAAGCTTCAGGGGAAGCCAAACAAGCAGGAGTACCCTGATTCGAACCTGAAGGAGATGGAGAGCTATGGTCCTTACGATGCTGAGGAGCTGGAGAAGCCGACTTCGCAGCAGCGTCCTTATCTGAACGGCGTCGTGAGCTGTGCCTCTTCTTCTTCTTGTGCTTCTTTGACTTTGAAACATGACCCGACGTTGACTTCGAACCCGACCTCGACCATGACCTTCTTCGACCTTTCTTTTCCTTCCTCATCTTCGCCACGAACAGCTTGGCCTCTCTCTCCTTCAACGGCTTCAGATTCCTCTTGCGACAGCAAGCACAACCCTTAACGTCGTTATCCGATGACAGGCACCAGACACAATCCTCATGGGGTCCGTGATGGACATATGGCCCGCACACTCTCTACAGGGCTTGAAACCCAACTTCCTCGAAGACATCTTCAGAAAAGAAACAAGAGAAGCAAGCCAGAAACACAATGTAGCAACAAAACTACGGAGAGTCCCAAAAAACCGTTAACGTCGATGGCGCGGAAAAAAGGGAACTGACGTCATCACGTCAACAAGGCTCTCTTATGACTCCGGTGACGTCAGCGGAGCCGCAAGCGGAGCCATGCTTTTGTGATGCTGTCTTCGTCAGAGTGGAGAGCTATGAAAAATTTCCGAATGCTGCTGGCGCAGGGGATATTCCCAAGGTGAGGAATCCACTGGCAGATGTATCCATCTGAAAGTCACGCCAAAGGCATGACTTTCAATCCTGAAGGCAGGGTACTGGGTTATAAGTGTGAGGGTGATCCTGCATGAGCAGGACACCCTCTAAACACCCCAGAGTCGATTCTCTAGGCTTTGCAAGTGTAGTCAGCCATTTTGATACATATAGTTGCCATCCGTCATTATGCACTGGCTAACTATATAGTGGCTGTGCCGATCCTGGGCATGTTTGGTATAAAACATTTGGAATAATTTCCCAAAGCCTTACAGGTGTTAGAGGTATGATTCAATGCACTGGGGGGCTCCTACGGGAAGCCCTCAGTACAACAGGTAACAGCCTTCCAGGGTCTGCTTGCAAGCTAGTGCTGTTGCCTACCCTAGACACGATTCTGCCCTCCTGCTGCTGAGCCCAGCTTGAGCAGGGAAAGGTAGAACAATAGGTTTCCTTTCACATGGAATGTGACCATCTCCCAGACAGGACTTAGTGTATTGGACTGGGTTGGGGGTGCCACAAGAGCCACCAGACTGCTTTGAAGGGCATATTTGGTGCCCTCCTTGCATACTCCAGTTGCAACCAATTCTGGGAGCTTTTGTGTCTGGCTCTGGTGTGAGACTGGTCAAAGGACATGGGAGTATCCTGCCTTCTGTGCCACCCCTACTCTGGAAGGGACCCCTGAGTTGTCCATCCCCTTTCTTAGGATATAGTCAAGTCAAGTCAAGTCATAAAATTTATATAGCGCACTACATACCCAGAGGGTTTCAAGGCGCTTAGGGAGGGGAGGAGGATTATTTGTCAAATATCCACGTTTTAAGTTGCTTTCTGAACGCTAGGTGATTCTGGGTGAGGCGAAGGTAAGCGGGGAGTGAGTTCCATGTTTTGGCAGCCAGGTATGAGAAGGATCTGCCTCCCATGGTGGTTTTGTTGATGCGAGGGACAGTGGCGAAGGCTTGGCTGGAAGAGCGAAGTTGGCGGGAGGGGGTGTAGAAGGACAGTCGAGAGTTGAGGCAATCTGGTCCGATGTCGTAGAGTGATTTGTGTGCGTGGGTAAGCAGTCGGAAAGTAATCCTCTTATTGACGGGTAGCCAGTGGAGGTCTTTAAGGTGACCAGAGATGTGTTCGTTGCGTGGGATGTCTAATATGAGCCTGGCTGAGGCGTTTTGGATTCGTTGTAGTTTCTTCTGGAGTTTAGCGGTGGTACCTGCGTAGAGGGTGTTTCCGTAGTCCAGTCGGCTCGTGACTAGAGCGTGGGTGACTGTTTTCCTTGTTTCGGAGGGGATCCAGCGAAATGTTTTTCTGAGCATGCGAAGAATGTTAAAGCAGGAAGAGGATACGGCGCTGACTTGTCTGTTCATTGAGAGTGAAGAATCCAGGATGACGCCAAGGTTCCGTGCGTGGTCTGTCGGGATGGGTGCATTTCCGAGGGCTTCCGGCCACCAGGAGTCGTCCCATGCAGAGGGGGATTTACCTAAGATGAGGACTTCTGTTTTGTCTGAGTTCAGTTTCAGACGGCTTTGTTTCATCCATTCGGCGACTTCTTTCATTCCTTCGTGTAGGTTAGTTTTGGCGGTGCTGGGGTCCTTGGTGAGAGATAGGATCAGTTGAGTGTCATCCGCGTAAGAGATGATGTTGAGGTTGTGTTGGCGGGCGATGGCCGCGAGGGGGCTCATGTATACGTTGAAGAGGGTGGGGCTGAGTGAGGATCCTTGTGGTACGCCGCAGATGATTTCAGAGGCCTCGGACTTGAATGGTGGGAGGCGGACTCTCTGGGTTCTTCCGGTGAGGAACAAGGTGATCCAATCCAGTGCCTTTCCTTGGATTCCGATGTTTCTGAGGCGTTGTAAAAGGGTGCTGTGGCATACTGTGTCGAAGGCTGCAGAGAGGTCGAGGAGGATGAGGGCGTCTGTGTCTCCATTGTCCAGTAGAGTTCGAATGTCGTCTGTTGCTGCGATGAGGGCGGTCTCAGTGCTGTGTTTGTTGGCTTCGAGGAAGGCGGCGGGCTGGTTGTTGACAGCTTTCTCGATGACTTTGGCCGGGAATGGTAGAAGCGAGATGGGGCGGTAGTTTTTGAGTTCGGTGGGGTCTGCTGTTGGTTTTTTCAGAAGGGCGGTGAGTTCAGCGTGTTTCCAGTCTTCTGGGAAGGTAGCGGAGTTGAAGGAGCAGTTGATGACGTCTCGGAGGTGCGGAGCTATGACGGAGTCTGCTTTGTTGAAGATGTGGTGAGGGCATGGGTCTGTGGGGGATCCAGAGTGGATGGAATTCATCAGGCGGATGGTGTCCTCAGTGGAGATTGGGTTCCAGGCGTTAAGGGTGTTAACGGGGGGAAGACAGTCAGCTGATGGTAGGGTGGGTTGGCTTCCGGGTTGGTTGTCAAAGCTGTTGTGGATGTCAGCAATCTTGTTGTGGAAAAAAGAGGCTAGGGAGTCGCAGAGGGTTTGAGAGGGGGTGATGTCGTTGGAGTTGGCCGAGGGGTTGGAAAATTCCTTGACGATGTTGAAAGGTTCCTTGCTGTTGTGGGCGTTGTTGTCGAGTCGATCCTTAAATGCTGTTTTCTTGGCTTTTCGGATCAGTTGGTGGTGAGTACGGATGGCGCTTTTGAAGGCGTCCTTGTTGCTGGTGGATGGGTCTTTTTTCCAGGCCTTTTCAAGGGAGCGGCATAGTTTCTTGGATTTCTTGAGGTCTTCGTTGAACCATGAGGCCTTCTTGATGCCAAGTTTGTATTGGCGTTTTTTCAGTGGTGCTAAGGTGTCGGCGGTGTTGGATAACCAGAGGGTGAGGTTGGAGGCGGCTTCGTTGGCGTTAGAAGAGAGGGCTGGGGAGGTTTGGAAGAGCGATGTGGAGATCTGCTCCGTGGTGATTTTGTTCCAGTTTCTTTGTAGAGTTGGTTGGAGGTGGATGATGGGTTTCGGCTTGTTGTAGGTGAAGAGAACGCAGCTGTGGTCAGTCCAGAGGAGATCCGTAGTGTGGCTGAAAGAGACATGGTTGCTGGAGGTGAAGATGGGGTCGAGTGTGTGACCTGCGATGTGGGTGGGGGAAGTGACCAGTTGTTTAAGTCCGAGGTTGGCGAGGTTGTCCAAGAGGGTGGCGGTGTTGCGGTCGTTGATCTTCTCAAGGTGGAAGTTGAGGTCTCCCAGAAGGATGTAGTCTTTGGAGGGGAGCGCGTGTGGGGTGATGAAGTCCGTGATGTCTTCACTGAATTTTGCGCGGGGTCCTGGTGGTCTGTAGAGGAGGGTGCCTCTGAGTGTGGTCTTGGGGTCGATGTGGATCTGGAAGTGAAGGTGTTCGGAGTTGGCGAGGTTGGCGTCAGAGCTGGTTGAGATGCAGATTGATTTCTTGTGGACGATAGCGATTCCTCCTCCTGTATGGTCGGTGCGGTCCTTGCGCGTGATCTTATAGTCATCAGGGATAGCGATGGCGATGTCAGGGGCGGAGGAGGCGTTCATCCATGTTTCCGTTAGGAAGGCGACGTCTGGAGAGATGGTGTCTAGTAGGTTCCAAAGGTCAATGGCGTGTCTGTGGACCGAGCGGGTGTTGAGAAGGATGCATTCTAGGTGGTTGGGGTCGGGAATCTGTGGTGTGGTCGGAGCGGAGATGTTGTCGGTGCCGCTAAATTTGCAGGAGAAGCAGGAAAACGGACCATGGGTGAGTCCAGGAGCGGCTTGGACGCAGTTGGGGGCGCGACCGGGGTTAAGGGCTAGGAGGTCGGCGGCATCGTAGGTAATGCGGGGGGGGCTGGGCAGCGCGAGGGGCAGGGGGTCTGGTGCTGGGCGCGGTCCAGGCGCGGACGGGCGTAGACGGGCTTACCTTTGGCGCACCTTCGGCGCGAATTGGGCGCGGTCGCTGCGCGTGAACGCTGCGCGCGGGAACTCCTGTCATATAAGGATGGTGGAAGGGGAGGGGCGAGGGCGGTTCAGCTGGGAGGCGGGTCGGGCACACGAGGGCAACAATAATAAACAAAATGGAGGCGGAGGGGGGGAGCAAAGCCGAGCGCTACAAGGAAACGCGCTAACACAGTGAAAAAGCCAGTGAAAACAGCGCAAAATTAAAATCACGATTAAATTCAGCCAAGCGGCACACAGGCAGACAGCAGGCAATGTAATACAGCAATTTAAATGCAATGCAGCAGAAACAATACCAGGTGTCTCCAGGGGACACTGGGAGCGACCACCCTGCTCGAGGGAGAGGAGCGAGTCACGCTGAATGCAGGTAGGGGAGCGCTGTTACGGTCAGTGGGAGGGCGGTTCAGCTGGGAGGCGGGTCGGGCACACGAGGGCAACAATAATAAACAAAATGGAGGCGGAGGGGGGGAGCAAAGCCGAGCGCTACAAGGAAACGCGCTAACACAGTGAAAAAGCCAGTGAAAACAGCGCAAAATTAAAATCACGATTAAATTCAGCCAAGCGGCACACAGGCAGACAGCAGGCAATGTAATACAGCAATTTAAATGCAATGCAGCAGAAACGATACCAGGTGTCTCCAGGGGACACTGGGAGCGACCACCCTGCTCGAGGGAGAGGAGCGAGTCACGCTGAATGCAGGTAGGGGAGCGCTGTTACGGTCAGTGGGAGGGCGGTTCAGCTGGGAGGCGGGTCGGGCACACGAGGGCAACAATAATAAACAAAATGGAGGCGGAGGGGGGGAGCAAAGCCGAGCGCTACAAGGAAACGCGCTAACACAGTGAAAAAGCCAGTGAAAACAGCACAAAATTAAAATCACGATTAAATTCAGCCAAGCGGCACACAGGCAGACAGCAGGCAATGTAATACAGCAATTTAAATGCAATGCAGCAGAAACGATACCAGGTGTCTCCAGGGGACACTGGGAGCGACCACCCTGCTCGAGGGAGAGGAGCGAGTCACGCTGAATGCAGGTAGGGGAGCGCTGTTACGGTCAGTGGGAGGGATTACTTGTGGCTGAGTCCTCAGATTCATCGTGGGACAAGACTCTAGCCTGAAACCATGCCACTCTTCGAACGTCTGGACACCTGGACTTCACAGGACTTTGCCTGTAACAAAGACTGCATCACGGAAGACTCCTGATGCTACTGGTCTCACTGTTCTGCAAGACTTCTTTGTCGTTTGTGTCTGTGCTTCACCCAGGATCTTTAACATCCCTGTGGGCATCAAGGACATCTGAAATAATCTCCCTTGGAGCGAAGGAGTCACTCCCATGCATCTGCAGGCACCGCAACAAAGCTGAAGGGTCTGCTGCTCAGAGCAACCACAAAATATAAGTATATACTCTGAATACAATATCTCATAATTGACATAAGTACATGTCCCTTATAAGAAAACTTTAAGTCAACAGTAATGCTTACCAATATACTAAACTGCTTAGATGAAGCATGTAAAAAGATAAACTTTCTAAACCAGAAGACACAACACCTGCAAATGACCTCTTGCATATGAAGCCCATTTTCAGAGGACACACCATACCTCAGTCACCCTTGTATCATATAAACTGTTAACGAGAGTATTGAATCCATAACATCGGCTCCTTGCAGGAACACCAATCTGGTGTAACCAAAAGGCAAACATGTCAATACTCCAACAAGGCTAGTCCCTTGAAAAAATAAAAACCTGTATCTCTATACAATACAAGTATAAGGACAAAACTAAAGAATATATAAACAGAGAAAGAGTCATTAAGACTCTGTATTACCTCTCATATCACGGAAGCATCTCAACACCGAATCGGCCTGAGCCCCAAGAATATGAGTGCCCTCAAAGGGCATATCGACTAAAGTGGCCTGCACAGACTCTGAAAAGCTTGAAGATCTTAACCATGCACAACCGAGTGCCACCGAAGATGGCATGGCCCGGCCTACTGAATCAGTAGTATCCATGCCACATTTGATTATCAGCTTAGCTGCCTGTTGGCCGTCTCAAGTTCTCAACATCAGGACAGATGCTATCCGGAAGCGATGGCAACATAGTCTGCAAGGTATCCTACAGAGCATGCAAAAAAAGTCCCAGGACACAAGACGTGTTGGTAGACCTCAACACAGAACTTGAAGAAGCAAAGATGTGCTTGCCACATGTATCTTGACTCCTAGAGTCCCATGTTAATCGAGTTTTAATTGAAGGATCCATATCTTGAGAGGATGTAGCCACCACCAGGCTACTAAATGTAGGGTGTCTGAGGAGACAAACTGGATCACCTGGAGCAGACAGATGCCTGAGAGATATAGCATGATCCACCAAGACCCCTGAATCTGGCTTGGCCCAAGTTCCTAGCAATATGTCGAACAGGACTTCACTGTATGGAAGAACAGGCTCTTCCCCTAACTGACCTTGGTAAAAGACATTAATAAGAGGGTCTGTGGACTTTTCACCCGTAGGTAATGTCAACTCCAACACTGTTGCCACTCTCCACAACATATCTGCAAAGGAGGAATTAGCCTCCAGAGCAAGAGGAGGGGAAAGAAGCCCCGTGGCTGAAGAGGTCTCCAGTCCACTAGCCTCACCAAGAGCAGATATCCAACTCACCTCCACCTGAGATAGAACAATGTCAGAAAAGGGCTGAAAGGCCCCAGGACCCCCTTGCATCACCTGTTACAAGGAGACTCTCCGAACTCTCACTCTGAGAAGGCAGTGAAAATGCCACACTCCCCCCAAATTTCTCTACCTACTCCTCACCCGATGTCGAGAATCCACCCCATAGATTTCAATAGGAGGAGGAGAGACATCGATCGGCTGCGCCTAAGTAAATGCTGATCGAGAATGGATGTCGAAGGTTGAGTCCCTGAAATGTTGTGCACCAATGCCGTAGTGGAATTGTCCAGTGCCAACCGGCGCCGACCCAAAGACTCAATGGCTCAACCGAGTACAAACCCATCGGCGAGGCTCCACTCACCTCCCTGGGGCCCGAGGGCGCTTTAGTGGACAGTGAGGGCTCAAAGTAGAGATGTGGAGAGTTATAATACTCCTTCATCTGGGCCAACAATGCCCCAGCTCCTGGAAAAATGGAGAGACGCGAGGCGGAGTCACAATGGTCTCCTCAACCGGTGAGTTAGTTATTAGTGTAATTTAAGTGAATATTCCAGTATTTTTATAAGCACTGGTGGGTTTTTTCTTGTGTAAAACCTTGCTCACTGACTATGTGGTAAATGTACTGGAATAAGCCTTAGCTACTCTCTAAATATACTTGAGAGCTTTGGTTATCAAGGACCTAAACACTATGACTAAGGGATGCCTGGACTCAGTGCACAGTGCCTCACCATAGGTGGACACTATATACTGAGCCAGCCTGGATATTTCAAAGATAAATCTGCAAAGGGAATACTTTCAATAAAAAATATATTTTTAAATTAGACTAATTAACAATATTTTTCTACTAGTACAATACATTTTTTTAAACAAATGAGCCTATGATTTTCTGTGCATAAACTACTGTAAATTCCATTGATGATGCTCTTCGTGTCATGAATTAAGTTGTACAGTTCCATTACACATCATAGTTTATAGCAATTGTTAATTAGGAAATGTTACAAATCTTACCAAGACTTTCTTTTTCTCCATAACCTATATCATATTTGTCTTGTAATTCTTGTATTTGCGATTCCACATCTTTCAATTTCTTTTGTTTTTGCAGCAGAGTAGCCATCGTAGCATCAAGTTCAGCCTGTAATTAAAATCATAATTTCTACATTCCATTTTTTTACGTTACATAAACTTCATTGTGTTTTTTATTGAATGGGTTAAATAAATTACATAGTAATATCAGCACACAGCAACAGATTTCAAAGTCTGTTTCAGGGGATACCTTGCCCGCTAATCTCGGAAAAGCAAAGAATGAAGAGCATTAGACCCAATTTGAGGAGCCACAGTTCACACAGGTCTTATTGTGCCACAATAAAGGTAATTAGGTCATCTTTCGCTGGTGCCCTTGTGTGAGTAAAACTATGGCTCTACATACTCGGCCAAGTACGTCCCTTTGCACACTTGATTCTCAGGGTAGGGAAGGGGAGCAGTCAAAGGCTTCTCAAGGATGTAGTTAGGAGGGGAGAGCTCAGAACTCAACAGTCAACCAACAGACACAATAAAGTAATGTGTAGGCCAGTGCATATTTTTACTTAGAAAGAAAGTACTTTCATCTCACAGCAAAAAGTAATACCACATAGTTCTATAGGGGAAAAGATATAGGATTGCAATCTCATCTATGATCTCCAGTAAGGCGCTACATCTGATTCTTTTACTTGTCCCCTCTGTAGAAGTGCCTAATGTCTATGATCCTCGGTATCGCCATAGCAGTATAGGCGTTAATCAAGTGCTTTTTACTTCAGATTACCCCACCGGCTTATGAATAGGTCAGTTCAATGGCTACTTCTATTAGGAGTTCACGTGGGCAAAAAGTCAATTGTTCATACTGTAGATTTCTTTCTGCCCTAAGTTTGTTAGTCTGTTGCAGCAAGGCCTTTTTTTTTACTAATCCAGTGGTGAACAGGTAAAGACCTTTGGTTGTGATGGTGGATGATTTTGTTAAACTGGTTCCTGTAGCAGTGACATCAGTGGTGAGAAGTTGCCACAACAGCTTCATTAACATCAAGGTTTGCCAGGCAGAAACAGGCACAACAGGCCTGCATGGCAGCGCTCATCTATGGCAGTTGCTGCCTCCAGTTCAGGTCATTAGCGGGTGGTTCTTTTTGACAGCTGCAGCCTCTGTCTCGGATAAGGGTTTTCCCATCGGTGGTGGCAGCAGCTGTTCTTGAGGCAGTTCTAACAAAGGGCAGTGGCAGCACCAGTATTTCAGGCACACAGCAGGGTATTGAACCACACAATGTTGAGTCTTACTTGAATGTCGAGGTGCAGCTCACAATGGGAACTGCTTGGGGAAACCAGGAGACCCCATTCAATGCAGATCACTTCTGGCTTTGCTCCCACTGACATTAAGCTTCTTCTGGGTGATCCTTACTCTGGTAGCATGCTGGACCTCTCTTGGATAGTGACTGATCTTACAGGGTCAGATACCCTCCTTCGCTCTCTTTTAAGGCAGACTTCTAGTTACTAGGCAGACCCTTAGCTTCTCGAGCAAGAAATGCAGACTTCAGCTAGTTTTCCATCACCTCTGGGACAAATGGTGTCATGCAGGCACCGGCCACTGTCATATAGCACTCCTTTGAGTACTATGTGGAGCACTACATTCTTTAGTGAAGAACAATTTGGAACTGGAACACGATGGAGTGGTTTGGTTCCCACTTTTGAACTCAATTGAAAGTCAGGGGATGTGGATCCTCTGTTCCACTTTTTACCTTTTTAAGAACTGGTTTGGGTTGGTTCTCTTTCAAATGTCATTTTCTGGCTGTTTCTCAGACACTGCCTTCATACAGGGTGATGCTGGCGCTCACAACAGAAACCAATGATGCTGGCTTCAAGGAAGAGAACCCAAAAGGAAAAGTTACTGATCTTTGGTAATGACTTATCTGGTAGAGACATGATCTAGCTGCAGATTCTTTACCTTTGAATTTCCCAGGCTTCAAACTGGATCTGGAAGATTTTTCTTCAAGCAATACCCATGGGCCCCGGGATGTGGTGTCAGTCGGCTCTGCATGACATTGTCAGTATATTCTGCACCAGAAATGATGTCTATGCCACCTATATAGGCGCTATATTGGCACACTGACATCAGTTACTTTTCACAACTTTCCAGGCCAGAAACACCGACCCATGAAGAGTACAATCATTGGTGTGTTTTTAAGAAACTAGGTCCATGAAAGGGAACAACCCTGACCTTAGAAACATGTCTGCAGCGAGGGGAGGATGGGTGGGTCAGTAAGGAATCTGCGGGTAGATCATGTCTCTACCAGATAACGCATTACCAAAGGTAAGTATCTTGTCCATCTGACAGAGACATCTAGCCATGGATTCTTTACCTTTGAATAGATGCCCAAGCATGGCCATCCCCGGAGAAGGGATTGCAGGCAAATTTACACTAGAAAATTCAGCAGGATTGAGCTCTCAAAATGGCTATCCCTGTGGACTTGAACGAGTTACTTACATTGGGTAATGCATTATTTGGTAGAGACATGATCTAGCCACAGATTCCTTGCATTAGAATCCTTCCCAGGCGCAAGACTGGATCAGGGAATGTTCCCATAGCACGTCCGTGTGCTGGCTGGGGGCATCACACGACTTTTGTTTCAGGGACTATTTTCTGCTATTGAAATGCGGAGCCACAAACTGAAACTGCCTATTGAACAGTGTGCTTAAACAAAACACATTCATGAGTCAAATAATACCGAATTTATAATAAAAACAATTCAGTATATGAATATCTCAATAAAAAAATCTTGATATGAAAGAGAATTCCTACATCCAATATCACTGGATTCCCCTTATCTTCTTTTAAATTATTTTTTTACTAAAGATGAAGACAGCACAATTGAGACCAAACAGGAACCAGTTTGCAGAGAGGGGAGGGTAGTAGGGTTGTTAAGAAATGTGCAGCTAAAACCTGTCTCCACCAGATACATAATGCAATACTGAATTTAAGTAACCTGTTCATCTGATAAAGACATCTAAACGCAGATTGATTCCTTACTTTAGAAACAAATGCCAAAGCCATACCATCCCCGGAGGAGGGTCTGCGTACTGTAAACATAAAAGGTCTCTTATGACTAACCCGGTCCAGAAGAAGAGAATAGACTGGATATTTTTTACAGTGTTGGTGAGTAGAAACATATGAATTCTCCAGAAGGTAAATTAAAGTCGAAAGACATGTAAACCATGGGAATAATCTACCCATTTCAGTAAGACCAAACAGCTTTAAACGCTCTCACCTCACAATAATTGTGGACAAATCCACAGTAACAAAAATGATAAGAAAATAAAATCATGGCAGAGGTACTAATAGTGGCAATAAGACTTTAACCCTTTGGTAATATACTCAAGTCCAAACAGCATGTCCAAACTTGTGAACCCAGAACAGCTGGCCAAGCCACTTAACAAAACCAGTAAACCATAGGTCAGGACTGCTCTGCAAGCTACACAGAGAAAATCCATACTCCATGGAGAAAAAAAATGTTTATATAAAAATTCAAAGGTAACATTAGCCCCTGTTGACACAGAAGCAGTCCTTCCATAGAAAAAATAAACATATATGTATAAGGATCTTCAGAACATTGAAAAAAGAACTAGAGAAGTGCAAGGACCTTTAGAATCAACCATATACACAAATGAACATATACATATAGGAAGACATAGGAGTAACATGAACAACTTCCATGGATTCACCAAGAATATTTATTTATTAAAAGGTAGTAAATAGAGATAATAATCCACAGGTAACAGTGACATAACAGTATGTGACTATTGAGGAATCATATCCATAGAAAAGCAATGGCATCCAACCCATCAGGGTAATGCAATTTGCCTAAACGTCCACCATTAACTAATGGTAGCATAAGATCGGATAAGATATCAGGAATAAAAAGAAATCCCAATAACCTAACTAAAAGAAAGGTCTGGACAAGACCACTGAGAAAGCCGAACATTAATCTATCTAACCTTGTAGGAACCACACTTTACAATGTGTGAACCCAACGTACAGACCTATACGTAGTAAAAAAGATAAGAAGTTGCTTACCAGCAACTATAGACAGATACATAATAAAAGGAATTGACCCTTAAAAGAGCAAAGATCATTAAGTGAAGAATAAAAGTCTTCTACAAAAGGTAGAAACTACGAGGCCCAAGCCTCTCCCCCTTAAAGATCAACCTTTATTAGTTTTTTGCAAAGAAGAAGTAGTACAGCATTAGAGGAGGATGTTCTTCAACAACAAAGAAACAGTGTTCAGTAATGAAGCACAGCTTTATGACAATCCTGAAAAATACAAAATATTAATAACCCTATCCAATAGAAGGAATGGAATTACTTAAGATACTATATCTCCCTGAAGATCTAAAATAGCATGATATAATAACAGGAAAGCCAGCAATCATTATTGGTGAGAAAACATGAACATGTTCAATACTGTTGGCCATAAGACAGAATCTGAATAGCAATATAATGTCTTAAAGCTTCATAAAGGTTCATAAGACAAACACTTGGCTAATAATGTTCTACATCAGCAGACATAGAGAATTCCACCTACCACTTAAACTGAAGGCAAGTACTAGATAAAAGCCGAAGCCACATCAATAATAATGTAGGCTACCGGATACCTTCTCTGAAAATGTCACAAGAAATTTTGGGACAGACACCTTAGTAATATTCACTATGAGGTAACTGTTCCTAAAGAGGAGATAGGGGGATAGAACAACCTATTCTGGTTGTGAGAATGTGACTCTCTCAGTATGGTTGGGTATTGTGCGGGGTGGGGAAATACTCCTTTTGTTTATAGTGCCCTCACACACTCTTTTGAGTGTCATGTTTCATCAGCGGGCGTTGCTCCTCGTGGGGGTGGCGCTGCAGTCCCTCATGGGCCCCACAAGACGGCTCTTTAGCGGAGATCTTTTTAGGAGACGCTGTAGTTTTGCATGTGGGTGCCTAAAATTAGTGGTGAGTGGGTTCAAATTAGCTTCGACGGTACCCAGAACTGTGTTTTATTCAGGGGTCTCAAACACAAGGTTAAAAAGTGGCAATGGGATGTGGAGATCCTCAGTCAAACAAATGTGGTGAAGTGGTGAATATTTTTCACTGCTCTTGCATCCGTGAAAAAGGAATGTGTGTTAAAAGATATAGTTCAGGTCAACATGTTTTGCGCTACGAGCGGTTCCTAGTGGATCCAAGAGCGCTTTGTCAGGATCAAGTGCAACAGTGAAGAATCAAGTGAAAATAAAGATAAAGAGAAGGAGTCAGGGAAAAGACGCCCTATATTCCTTCGGTACCTAAAATGCGGTAGCAGTGTATATTAACACTGACTAGAATTCCCAAACATTATTTTGTGTTCCAACCCCTATTATGGAATGGTGAGTCTTGCCAGCGGTAAGGGACAGAAGTGGATGAAAATATTCTGTCATCCCGCATAGTGCCGTGAGCCTACCCCTCCGTTCCTACCCCTCAGTTCCTGTCACCGGCGGCAGGAAGAGAGGGGTAGGCTCATGGCACTATTTTCCCCACCCCGCACAATACCCAACCATACTGAGAGAGTCACATTCTCAAAACCAGAATAGGTTTTTCTTTCCCCCTATCTCCTCTTTAGGAACAGTTACCCCATAGTGAATATTACGTTTACCTTTGGGAGCCTGGGTACTGGACCTGCTTTTTCTTATTTAAGATCCCTGTCCCCCCCTTCTTTATTTGGGCTTTTGACAGACACCTTAGTGTCAAACCCTACAAAAATATAATTGACACTTAACATGCCTATTAAGAGGTATTTGCACCTAAGACTCTCATTAAAGGGCAAATCATATATCCCAAGGCTCCAATGGGGCACACATTCAAAAGTACCACAGGGAACTAATACTACATATAGAGTAGAACTCAACCCACTGAAATATGAGACATGCATAAACTGAGTACCGTTATAGTTAGTTGGACACTTCACTCATACAAAACCAGAGAAATTCATCTGTTATAGTTAGTTGATCTAACTATAACATGCTCCCCCGCAATGCACTGTTGATGATGTCACATATTACACCATTCATGACATGGTCAGTAACATCACTGATGACATCTCAAATTACATCACTGATGACATCATCCATGTGAAAATTTTATGTACCTCCTCACACTCTAAGATAACCTTTGATACACCCACTCTAAAATAGACTACCATTTTCGAAACTGTAGACACCCCAATACCAGTAACTACATGCCCACTCATTGATTCCTAGGTCTACAAACACATCTACTCATTCACCCATACAGTCACTCATACATTCAGTCACATATCAATACAGCACTATCATATGCACTCATACACCTATACAGACACTCACACATTGCTAGTCAGTCATGCACAGAATCAATCACACTCCCATTTACTCACCTATACAGTTATACACACGCCACCTCACTTATTCATACACATACTAACACAATTACTCTCTTATACAATCCCTGATACAAGCACACACTCATCCATACAGACACTCTCACAATCACTCACTCTCATGTATAGTCATTTATATACTCCAACACTCACACATACTATACTCACACATTTACCACTGAGACATCCATTTATTCAGCAACACACCCATACACACACTCACCCGCCCATACAGCCCTTCACAGATGCGCTCTTGAACCCATACACCCAGTGAATCACCCACTCACACAGCTATGCACAGATGTTGTAATTTGGCAGCGATTGGGTTAGCATTAGCAGAAGCCATCCTGTATTTAGAGGTTATTTTATCCATTTTTGTGGAATCCATTTTGTATTTCTGGCAGCCATCTTGTTTGCCATGTGCTACCACCACGTGCGTGCCATGTGCTCTGTCGTACCTTGCTGTTGTCTGCTCTTGGAATCTGCCTAGAGACAGGTTATATTTAGTTTCTTCTGCTTCGCACATGCTAAGTTGAGCTTGCATCTGTCCCTGCAGCTGCTGTTAGTCTGTAACTGTCAGGATGTGTTTACCAGAATTAGCATTTGTTAGCTCCTCCCACTTGTTGACTGTGCATTTTCTGTATGACCTTATATGTACCTAAAACCTTCTTCTTGTACTTGTACCGCCTTCTTTTGAGCCCATGTGTGGGTATAAAAGGACCAAGCTCCTTCCATTCAGTGTGCTACTTCATACATTACCGGAGGGTGTTGTGTGAATGTAGTTCCACCTCATGAAGTTTAATAAATCTTGTATTTTCTATTCCAGTTTCTGTGCCAACTTCTATCCTATTGGTCTGAGGACTCTATGCAGAGAAGGGCGAACCCCTAGCACTGGTAGGCCTTGCTGAGGCCCACTACTACAAATTGGCGCTCCAACGCGGGGCTCATCGATGACTCGGATGCCCGAAGGAGTGGTCGCGACAAAGGATTGGAATCTGGCTGCCGACGATCATTGCCCGAGGAGACCCACGTCTTGGCAAACCACTGCGTTTTTCCTCTCTTTCTGATCTGACCATCCAGGTGGTGCCGGTCCTCGACTGAGATCTCTTCTGTTGATTTGCCGTGCAGTGACCATTTGGTCGATTTTGAGAACTTGGCAGTTGGAACCTGGACACCAAGTGATTGGTAAGAGTCGTTATGCGGCCCTTGCTGTTGGTTTTGATGCCTGGGGTTGGTAAGGTAGTTTAGTAACGCTTACTGCGGCTTTGGTATTTTGGAATTTGTGTTGGCCAACTTGGATTTGTATGGGATTAATAAATGAATTGCAATTTATATAGGCAGGCAATGAGGAGAACGTTCTCTATTTGTATTGATTTGAACGGCACATTGTACTAAAGGTACCTTAAGTGCTACTTTGGTTATAATACTGCATATTCTGCACTATTTTTGGCATGCCTGTTTCTAGCACACTTCGTATGATGTGTTGCTTTTGTAGTGGTACCAGTTTGAGACATGATGAAGCACAACCGCCCCCCCCGGAGGGGATGCCTAATAGGGATATGTATATTAAATATGGTATTTCTTCTATAATGTACAGCCGTTATGGAATAAATATACTAGTAAGGATCCTGAGTTGCGTTGGCCTTTGCATGGGTCATTTGATTTACGAAAGATTCAGTATGTGGAGCAATGTATGTTTAAGCAAAAGACTAGGCAAGATATGTTTGACTTTGTACGAATGTGGGAGAAAGAAGTGCGTGAACGAATGAAGTGTGAACAAGCTTTGATTGAAAAAGAACAGCGAAAGACTATTCATGCGAAAGCATTAGAGTTGAAAAACAAAGAAATGAAAAAACTAAAAGAGAGAGAGGATAGGGAGAGACACTTAGAGGTAACCGGCCAATACGCTGTTCGGCGACCCCTCTATCCTATCCTTAATAAACCGCAAGATGATTTCTTGTTATTAGATCGTTCTCCGCCTCCGTATATTTTTTCTTTCTGCTCCTCATAAGTCAGATGAAGACTCTCCTGCAAAACAGGAGAAAGAACGGGAAACCCGTTCTATGTTGTCCGCGTAGCGTGCGTCTGAGCTTAGATCTGCTGCTCGTAAAGCCCTTCGTAGTACTGCCATTGCTTCTGAGCTTTTAGATGACATAAAAAATTGGCAGGAAAGGGAGCACATACAGAGGTATTTGCCGCAGAAGTTGTTGAGCTGTTTAGGAAACATTCTGAGTAATTGGAGCCCGATGATGTAGCACATGATTGTAAGTAAATGCGTGATGGTCTTTTTGTCTTTTCTCAGGTGGCTGATACAATCAGGCGTCTGGTTAAACTGCGTGCGGATGCAGTCTGTTTGCGAGAGGAGAAAAAGGCAGCAGCAGCAGCTGCACAAACATCTCAGACCGGCGTGGCACACGCTTCTATCTCCGGAACAGATAAGACTATGATAGTTCATGCGAAACCTATGCGGGAAGCCGCACCTCTGTATGTTCCTCCTAGAGGCGAGGGAACAGATGATGATAAGAACTCTGCTGATGCAAAGGGTTATTTTATTTATATTTGGGTCTACACTCCTTGGAATAGAGCGGATGTTATGGCTCTTAAAACTGCATTGCCTGATCCGCGGAAAAATCCAGCCGCTTTTTATGAGGAAGTTGAGGGAGCCATTAGTTCTTGTATTATGACTCTGCCTGATATTGACTGGTTCTTTGGATTGACATTGCCCCCTGATATGTGGAGAACTGTTAGTAAAGTTGATGATAGTGTGACTTTTGGGGCGTTATGGAAAGAGTTAGAAAAAATGGATGTAGAGAGGGAGCCGGCGCAGAAACCATGTAAATTGATTTTAGATCTTCCCGCAGCTATATTAGTTAAGTTAAAGATTATTATTCCTTCTAAAAAGATAGACTGGACTATATTAGGATCGTGTAAGCAGAAGGTAGATGAATCGGTTTCTGATTTCTTCACACGCTTTGATGAGGCATTCCACGATTTTAGTGGCCAGTCATTAACAGATGACACAGGCAGGCATCAGTTCATCGATAAATATGTCGCCAATTTGTTTCCAGGAATACCTAGTCCCCTAAAGGCCAGTGAGAGTTCATGGACTCCCGCTTCTCCGGTTTCTCTTTTGACTATGGCTCAGTATTATGATTGCCAAGAATTAGAAGCGAAGGGTAATGAGGATAAGAAGACTAAAGAGTTCAAAACAAAGGTCATGTTGGCTCAGGCTTATAGTCCGCCTTCTAGAGGTAGTGATAGAGGTGGATGTGGATCTTATATTTCGTCTTTTCCTTCTTATACTCGTTCGAATTTTTCTGTTGACCAGTGTGCGTACTGCAGGAAATTTGGACATTGGGCTTCTGATTGTCTGGCATTGCGTGATCAGCAGTATCCACGTTGGCGGGGACAAACGAGAAATCGCTTGGGATATTCAGGACCTAGAGGAAGTATGGATGATCGTGCTAGGTTTGATGCTAATACATGTGGACAGAATGGGTTTAATACTTTTGATAGACGGGATCAATATCAAACGTCCGATTATGTGCCATCTGATTTTAAACATTCTGCTTATGCATAGGATTGCCTAGGATGGGGTAAGGAATCAGTTGAAGTTCCAGTAGATCAGAAGGCTCCCTATGTTACAGCACATGTTTTGGGTTCTACTGATCAGTTTCTGGTTGATACAGGAGCTACTCGTAGCGCCTTATCTAAACACTTGGTTCCAAGGGCTCCGCTGTCTGGCTTCACCATTACATCGATAGGTTTCGATGGAACACCTTCCCTTAGCCCCATGTCACAACCACTTGCATTTCATGTTGACAAATTTACTGCTCCTTGTCCGTTTTTGCTTTCTCCGAACACACCAGACAATATTGTGGGTCTTGATATGCTCAAGTATTTCAGGGCTACGATACGATGTTCTCCTGAAGGTGTACGTGTTATTTTGAATGATAACTACCCCACAATTGAAAGATCTTGTCTTGTTAAAGAGGACATTGCATTAGCTTCACTCCCTAGTACTGTGTGGGCTACTTCAGACACTGATGTAAGGCAAATGGTTATTCCACCAGTATGAATGAATGAAATAGCTTTATTTCGATAAAAACATATCTTAAAAGCTTGAGACAATAATTTAACAGCATAAAAAGATTGGATTTACATAAACATGATTGTTTAAATAACGATTACCCATGTTTTAAAAATGACATAAATGGCATCTACAGAGATAAAAACAGAATAAGAAAATAACAAGTACTTGCAGGTAATGGTGCAAAACAAATTATTGGATGTCGCTAAGCCTTTTCGATCGAATGGACAATGCCCATCTCAAAAACTTCGACAGGCCACATACATATAACGATCGGGTATCAGACTTAAAAATGCGCAGAGCTATGGAGTGGTCTCTAGTATCCAAGTCTCTACATAACGGTTTGAGCCAGCAATTCCTTGGAGATTTATACGCTGGGCATGCAAACAAGATATGTGCAATTGACTCTATTCTGAGTTCACAGTTTGGGCAAAAAGGTGTTGTTTGGGAAGGAACTTTCCAGCGGACAGTCAGTTCACGTATAGGTAATATGCCTACCCTAAATTTAAAATAAAGGGCCCTATCATAGGGCTTCTGTATAATATCTAGGTAGGGTTCACAAAATGCAACATCCTTTATCCTCAAAAACTCATCCGTTATTCTGCCTAGTTTGGGATCTGAGTTGCCTTTACCAATTACCCAACTCCAATATAGCTTCTTCAATACTGCCTTTGGTGGGGCAGTTCTATTTTCCCATGCATCTTTAAGGCCCAAATCATAGAGCAAGGATTTAACATCTTTTAGCCACTTAATTTTTTCCCACCCCGTCATGGACATTATTTCCGACAGGCCCTCCGCGTATGTTGCTAGCTCTGGCACTCGCCACAGCCGAGCCCACAACAAAAGTGGTAGAACTTTTGCCAGATCATTAATTGAATGACACCCCAGATCCAATAACAGTGGAACTGTAGGGGTACTTTGGGGAAGTGCCATTAATTCTTTAAGAAATTTGTTTTCTGATCTTGCTAGCTGGTCCATATTGGTTGTACCCCAGAGTTCGGCTCCGTATAGGGCCGAGCTCACTCCTTTCGCCTTGTATATATCAAGGACCGGAGCAATCGGTCTAGATGTTGAAGATCGATGTTCCCTAAGTATAGCACCCGCTACCCTTTTGTGATTTAACATCATTTTCTGTATGTGTGAGTTCCACTGCATGGTGTCGGAAATGGGTATACCCAGGTAGACGAATACGGTGACCCTTTCCAGTGTTACAAGGTTCAAGACTGGGGGGCGCCCACGTTTTTTGGGTGGATTCAGTACCAGATTTCTAGCCTTGTCTGAGTTTATTACAAGCCCTCTCAGGGTACAAAAGGGCTGGAAATTATCTAAAAGGCTCTGTAGGCCCATGGGAGATTTAGAGATGAGGAGGGTATCGTCAGCGAATAGGAGAGTTGGAATTTGTTCGCCCGCCAGGGATGGTGCATCAGATGGAACTCTCTGCAAGTGCTCCACCACACCGTTCACATAGAGTGAAAAAAGAGTGGGAGCAAGGACACATCCCTGGCGGACGCCCCTATTCACTGGAATTCTTTTGGTTTTCTGCCCCTGTGAGCCCCACCTCACCTGTGCAAAGTTTTCCTTCATGAAGCCTCACTAGTATTGCCAGGATATTCGGGGGGATCCCCATTTCAGACCACACTCCCCATAAACGTTCCCGGGGCACCAGGTCAAAAGCAGTCTTTAGATCGATGAATGCGAGGTAAAGACTGCCCTTGCCTATGAGAACCACCTTCCAATAGATAAGTAACAATCTAAATACCTGTTCTATGGTCCGAGTACCAGCCCTAAATCCCGCTTGATAGTCAAAAAGGATTTTATTGTCATCAGCCCATAGTAAAATCCTCTCAAGGACCACCTTCCCAACAACCTTTTGAGTGGAGTCTATCAGGCTTATTGGGCGGTAATTGGCAGGGTCGTCTCTGTGCCCCTTCTTAAAAATTGGGACGACCTCTGCCCCCTTCCACGACTCAGGAATTGTGGCGCCATTATCGATGGCATTGATTAGGATAGAAATAAGCTTTCCCCATTTGGGCGGGTCAGATCGAAGGAGGTCTCCGGGGATACCATCGGGTCCTGGTGCTTTATGCAGTACAATGCACTTGATGGCATTTTCCACTTCCTTTTCGGTAAAGGGGTAGCTATTAGGTTCCCCCAAAGTTACTAAAAGATTTTGGGAAATTGGTTCGTTTTGGCCTCCCTGCGGACTAGAATAGAGATTTGAGAAGTGGTCGAACCAGGCTTGGCTTGTTATATTGCATGGTATATGGTCACATGCTGGTCTATTCTTGGTTCTTATATTATTCCAAAAGCGGTCGGCATCCCTCCCAATGCTGGCCTCCTTTAGTGCTTGCCAATACTGTTCCTCCCATTCCTTCTTCGCTTCTGATACGGTAGCCTTATACTCTTTCCTGGCTAGCTGTATCATCGCTTGGGATTTGCGCTTTACTGCCTTTACCAGTGCGGATTTCTTATGTCTGCAATTTTTTGTGTACCGACCATCATGGCCATTAGGTTTTTGATGCCCCCTCTGTGCCCCACCTTTACTTTGAACTAGGAATAGGTTCCCCAGCGCTTTAATGGTGTCTTGGAATATTACCGACACCCTAATTGGATCATATTGGTCCACAGGAATCGTGCCTAACTCAGTCAGTGCCGCTAACAATAAGGCCCCTATATCCCAGACTTCCCCCTCGTCTATAGCAACTTTGCACCATTTTAGGCGCCTCTCACAGTTAGAGGGACACACTTCTAATGTTGACATTATTTTATCTGTAGCCGCAGGCCCATACACAGACGGCCACAGAGAATGTAAACTCAAAGAGAGTGGGTTGTGGCCACTATCGACCGTTGGATGTATTTCCATATCCTGCACGAAATGCCAGAGTTTAAAGTCAAGGAGGATATAGTCAATCCTTGTGGAATGATTCACCCTATTGTACGTGTGGGCCCCGGCTGGATCTGAAACAGTCCTGCCGTTTGCGGCCCTCAAGCCGAACTCCATGACTAATGTGTTCAGCTGTATGGCCAGTTGCGTCCACCTCTTTATGGGATGGATAGATAACGTAGGAATTCCCCTCTTAGCATCATCTTCAGCGATGTCTAGAACGTCCTCTGCCGCAAGGGGCTCGAATGTACAATTGAAGTCCCCTGCGACCAGGACGTGCATGTCATGGTGACATTGCCTGAGTTCATTTTCTAGAAGTGTGACTGTGGGGGATGAGGCTCCTCCTTTTGTTCCTCGGGCATATATATTAAATATCTCCAGTGTTCTCCCTCTCCGGTCACCCCTGACCAAAAGCCTTAAGATGTCAGGGGGAATTGCATTGCATCTGCTTAATGCTACAGCCCAGGGAAATACTGACCCAAACTAAGAGCCCCCCCGAGGGGCGCCCTCTCCCTGTAAGTGGGGATACTGCTGGTACAAAATAGGAAGTATAGCCGACCTTATGATGGGGCACCATACTCCAGGTTTCATGGAAAATACAAATCCTGTGAATCTCAACCAGATTATTCCAATCGGGCAGATCTAATTTCTTTGAAATGCCCGCTATGTTCCAGCTAAGAATCTTTAAGCTGTGATCAGCTGCAGTTAAATCCTGCGATATATATGTTTGAGCTGAGTATGCACTATTTTGTGTCGAAATAGGCTCAGGCATCGGGGGTAGCGGGCAATGGCCTGTAACCTGGGAACATTTTTCGGCCTGGAAGATTGATCTGATGAGATCGGGCTGGTTTCGTGAGGTTCGTCATGAGAAGCCTGATTGGCACTTATTACCTCCCTAGTTTCAATCTCATTACAATTACGCCCACCCTCATGGGCCCCACTCTTGCTCTCAGTATTTGTTAGTTTGGTGGCTAGCCTATTCTTACGGCTAGCATCTTTAGTTAGAGGAACACTATTAGAAGTTTGTGGGTACCCTTGCTGGTCTTCAGTCATCCTACTGACAGTAATCCAGGCCCTATCGTCAGCATTAGCCACCGATATAAGAGGACAAAATTCCCCATGTCAGTATGCGTTTTCTATCCCATAAAAATATGGACATCTGTTAAGCACAGGAGCTGTAAAATTATTGTGAGTAGCCCCACCTTGCATCCCTCTCCAGGGTGGATAATGGGGATTCTGTGTGTGTTGCGAGTAGGCGGATTGCGATTGGAAGTGGCTTAAATCATAGGTGCCGATTCCATTCCAATCTCGGCCATACTGTTGATCACATATAAACCTCGCAACACATGCATCCCTGAAATTCACAAGAATACAGTCCCCAAAAGTGTCCTTAGTCCTGTTGCCAACCCAGTTAACCCTTCTTACAAATAGAACCTGACCATCCATTTGGCTCGAGAGCGGTCTATTCTTGTTCAGCTTATGTGTAGTTTTGTTTTTAAGCTCATGATAAGATTTGAATTTGGCGGCCTTAAGCTGTGGAACTCCAGTTAGTACAACTACATAAGGCAGGCATTCAGGAGGCAAATTAATATGACTTAAGGTTTGCTCAACTGGGTTTTCTATACCGATCTTTTTTCCTATTACAGGTGAGTCCTTACGATGCCTATTTGTTTTACTTTGGCTATTTTCTGCTTCCCAGCCCTGCATAGAAGAGTTTCGGGGAAGCTCGTTAACCCCTTTAGCTAGAGTTAGATTAGTGGATTTTCTGCCTGGCTGGGTGTTATGGGTTAGGGAATCCGTTGCTACCGGAGTAGTTCCGGATGGTGGCCCAGGGGTTGCAACAGTGGGTGGAGATACCAGCACAAGTGGAGGTGTGGGATCTTTCAAGGGATTTTGTTTCGTTTCAGAAGCATCCTGTCTATTTCATGCCTGTAGTTTTATTAATGTTTTTAGGGAAAAAAAGTTGTCAAGTGTTGCTTGTTCAAATCTCTCCAGCCTCTCAGATAATACTTTTATCCTCTCAAGTAGCTGGAGTATGAGCGATTTAGCAACTTGCTCTATCTGGGATGCAGGTTCCCCGTCTAAAGTATCCACCTGTGATGAATTCAGGGGATCAGTCTGGGTTAGAGGTCCCTGCACTACGGACCTCTCTGCGTTAGCCCCTGAACTACACAAGCTAACCAATACATTGCCGGTTGTATCTCTTTCGATACACTCCTCTACGTTATCAGGGGAGGCGACCAGTGCTAATGGCCCCAAGGAAGAACGCTTACGGTTCAGTGGTTCAACGGAGAGGCGTCGCTCAGTAATAGCGATTTCATGTTCAAGGACCGAGTAAGCTCGAGTGATAAACTGATCTAGTGTACCACTAACGCACCCCCCCTACCCTCCTTCCCTTTCCTGACCGTGTGGTCATTGGCATATACAGCAGTTTTATACTCTGGTATTACAACAACCCCTGAACTACAATATTGGAAAGTTGTACGACAGCGTGAGTAGACTTACGGAAACAAAAGCATTAGAGGTGAAGTTAGGGGGGTGGCCCAGCCCGGCCTCCTCCGGCCCCTGACGGCCGCAGACAGTCCCGCCCTTGTCCCGGGCTTCTCCCGGGACGCTCCCGCGCAGCGGCACAAGAGAGTGGCTATAAGGTGTAAATGGGAGGTGGGCGTTACTCAGGGAGAGGACCAGGTGTGTGACTAGCCCAAGTGCTCCTGGGACTTAGAGTCCTGCACTGAAGCTGCCGTATCTCCTCGCAGCCAACGTTCCCCGCCAGATGAAATGTGCCGAGTCTGACAGTCCCCAAAGGCCTCCGCTAGCAAGCACAACAGTAGAACAGCAGAACGCCTCAAATGACGATGCGGCACCCGCGAAGCGGGTGCGGCGAGGTGCTATAAGGCGTCCGTGGGAGGTGGGCGTTACTCAGGGAGAGGACCAGGTGTGTGACTAGCCCAAGTGCTCCTGGGACTTAGAGTCCTGCACTGAAGCTGCCGTATCTCCTCGCAGCCAACGTTCCCCGCCAGATGAAATGTGCTGAGTCTGAAAGTCCCCAAAGGCCTCCGCTACCAAGCACAACAGTAGAACAGCAGAACGCCTCAAATGACGATGCGGCACCCGCCAGTACATATTAGTGTCAAGGAGGGCGCTTCATTGCCACGCTTGCCTCAGTACAAAATTTCTCAGGAAGGCAAAGAAGCACTTATACACATTGTTCATGATCTAATTGAAGTGGGGGTTGTGGGGTAAGTTCCTTACAATATTTGTAACAGTCCTATTCTTCCCATTTTGAAAAAAGATTCTGACACTAGGATTTACAGATTCATTATTGATTTGCGAGAAGTTAACAAGATTGCAGTACCACAATACCCAGTGGTTTCTGACATAACGACACTTCTTAATTTGGTTCCTCCGACAGCAACTACATTTTATGTGATTGACCTGAAGAATGCTTTCTTTTTGATTCCTATTCATCCTGAGAGCCGATATTTGTTCGGCTTCACTTTGAATAATCGATTGTACAGATTTTGTAGAATTCCTCAAGGGTACCCTGAGAGTCCTAGTATTTACAGCCAAGCACTGAAAAGACAGCTTGATTCTTTTGCTTTAACTGAAGGAGTGGCTCTCATACAATATGTCGATGACATATTGTTGGCAGCCGATACTCCTGAACAATGTGAAAAATGTACTTTGTCTTTGCTTTCTTTCCTTGCATCGCACCATCATAACGTGTCACAGAAGAAATTGCAATATTGTAGACCGAAGGTAACATATTTAGGTCACCTTCTGTCTAAGGAGGGCTGTGCACCTACACCAGATCGCATTCAAGCAATTTTAGACACACCAGTGCCTTCCACTCAGAAAGATGTCCGTGCATTCATTGGTCTGACTTCGTTTAGCAGGCAAAGGATATTAGGATTTTCCTTAATACACAACAAGTATCTAGGAGTCAGAGAAAAAGAGAGAAGGCTCTGTTCAGAGAAAACCAATGACATGACAAGTGTTAGTT
Organism: Lissotriton vulgaris; assembly: GCF_964263255.1. NCBI lineage: Eukaryota > Metazoa > Chordata > Amphibia > Caudata > Salamandridae > Lissotriton > Lissotriton vulgaris. The sequence continues at coordinate 1,354,628,746 of NC_141689.1, read as the reverse complement.
TCTAGTAGGTGGAAACCACGAACTTCATTATGTGTAGTTGAATTAAGTCAAATATACGTGGTCATATAGATCTGGGAAAGAAAAACCTCGAGGGTAGGTGAAATTTTCCATTCAGTTGCCGATCTGTTCCGCCATTCTTTACATCATATGGGTTTTCCTTACCCAGGAGACAGGACTTTCACAGTCGAAGAGATATAATGGGGACTGTGGGAACCCTATGACTCAAATATCAGCAAATTGGTATTGCCGATAAAGAATAAATGTAAATAGGCAACTGAAAAAAGCAGTGCCAAAAAGTGTAAGTAGTGATAAGATAAAATTGGATCAAGCTGAGTAGAGGTATGATTTTTAATGGTTTCTCTCAGCTCCTCCAAGTCTAAAATGAAGTGAAATGGAAACAGATTTAACAAAATATCTGTTAAGATTAAAATGCTGCTGCTTGTGTCAACCCGCACCCTATTAGAGAAACCTTATTTGTTCCTGCTTATACATTCAGTTGCAAATATTTATGTGATTTCTATGCCCCCACACTTTTGAGCTATACGCTCAATCACAGTGCCATAAGTAATCTGGTGAGAAACTGACTTGACTGGGCTGAAGGACCACAGTGATGGACGGCAGAGAACAAGTTGTGAGAGAAGAACAAACACAATGCTGTTAAGGAAGTGACAGGTCACCAGGCAAAGAGGGTAGGAAATAAATGAAATTGGGAGAGGAAAGGAAAATGAAGAAATGAACCCTTGATACGATAGACCTTTGCTACTACCACACTATTTCTCTCCTTCCCTTTTCAACATAAGCGTTAGAGTGGGTATCTTGGCATCAAATCAGTATCTCTTAGCACAGCATGGCCTCCTCCATCATGTACATGCAGACTTTATTCCACACCATAGACTGATAGCGCTGTTGAATCCGGGTAAACTAAGAGGAGAGGTGTATGCTGGCTGTGTCAAGTGCCCACATTCTTTTAGATCTGGTGGCATCATTCACAATTAACATCTTTCAGAGGTGGGTATACGAGGCAGTCTAAACCAACATTGCTAAGACAGTGCCTTGAATATCTGCCCATGATTGAATTTCACAACATCTATGCAGCTTTGGTTTGCCAGTTTTGCTTGTTGTAAGAAATTGAAGTATTATTTGAGAGGGTGAGAACCCACCTCAAATAATCACAAGCCTTATCAGGATAAACCACTAGAGTCACTACATAAACCGATGCTTATCCCTCTGGTAGCTTGGCACACAACAGGCAGGCTTAACTTAGAGACATATGCAATACTCAAACAGTAATAAAGTGAAAACACAACAAAACAAAAATCTCATGCCAATTTAGGAAAATGTGGTACATTTTTATAAACAAGACTATACCAAAGCGATAAAAATCCAATAAATAGACCTGGAGATACGAATAAACATCAATCGCAGTCATCTAATTGTGTTAGACCTGTTCAAAATCAAAGGTTAAGGAAGCTTGCGATGGAGTGTGGGTCGGATACAGGGACCAGTTACCTGCCAGTGGAAAGTTTACTTTTTGACTTAAAAAGTTTTATGGTGAAAATGTGGTCTCTGAAGGGTTGTTGGTGGGGCAAGCTGGATCTGAAGTGGTGTTTGATGACAGTGGGTTGCTTATGAGCGGAATCACAGTGTGATTGTTGACAAAGGCAAGAAAGCGAGCGGACGAAGTTTGAAGTCCATGCCTGGGAAGGACTCATGGTTCATTGGATGTTGTTTGGCATGGGGCCTGGTGGAGCCCTCTTAAGGTTAGACTTAGAAATGTTTCTAGAAGTCATATCTCCTTCAATGGGACAAACCACAAAGTCGAGGCCGACAGAAGGGGGGTTGGGAGCACACTGCCTCACATCCCAGCAAGATTGGAGATTTGGCATCAATGACTGGAGCTCTGGCAGCGATCCCGGTCTGTCAGGCCTCCAGGTAGAAAGCTGCCAGAAAGTTTTTAAGTCTCACTTCATGCAGTGTAGGGCCAGGAGACTTTAAGACCAGCTAAGGGTCTGCGCATAATTACATTTATTTACTATTGCATGGTCACCATTTGTGAATGCCTTGCACTTGAAAATGAAGCCACTTACCAATTTAGGACTACCAGTCTGGCTTCAGATCATGATGGAGCATTGAGACTACTACCTTACTGGTCGTAAACAATGCCCTCCTAATCCCACATGAAGTTACCACTGTCTCCTGATATTGCTGAACCTCTCAGCTGCCTTCAACACACCGATAATACAAAGTTCAACTTGAAAGTCTCCTTTACTTCTAACATCTAGTGCCTCAAACACTGCCTCCATATCATCCAAACCTGGACGCCCAGCACCTACTGAAGCTTAACCCAACCAAGATAGAATTTCTGTTGTTTGAAAAAGCACCCAAAAGCAGTGTGCAATTTCAAATCTTACATACTCTACATTTCCCCTACAAATACTTGGGAAAGAATACACTCTTAGTGTGAAACTTTAATGTTTGGTCATAGCTGGGGGCCATGCCCCCCCTAAAAATATTTTTCTGGCTACAGGTCTGCAGAGGCTAGGAAGCCTCCGAGGATCGTGATACACGCACCGCCATCAATATTAAATGCTGCTCTTTCAACAACTTCGGTTTTAACTTCTGGCAGGAACCACTATCCAAAGCGTCTTAGTGTTCCTAAACACCACACACAAATTGCATGCGGTCCGTCACCAACATATGTCGGTTACAAGACCCAAAAGGTTTGAAACCTTTTGATATCAGACAAGGGCACACTGTTCCATTGAAACAGGTGTCAAAGTAGGTCTGGATAAAACAACCTGAGGAATCACTTCTCAAGACCCGCGTTACAGCGCAGAAAAGAAGAAAACTGACATCTGCGTGCTAGATGGGACTTATATGGCTCCACTGATGTCATATCAGAGATAACATCACAGCGGAGCCGTACAACGTCGTCCACCAGCGCGTGGAGGTTTTGCTGAAAAAATTCCGGATCCAGATTAGTGCCTGGAGAGAATTCAAAGTTAAGGATTCTGCGGCTAAATGTCTCTATCAGATATGGCTCTTCAAGAGGCTCTCTGCACCATTGACATTAATGAGTGCAGCTTTGGGAATGAAGGTGAGGGAAGGATTTAATGGTAATAGACATGGGTATCAGGTATTATTTAGATTACAGGTGCTTCTTTAAAGAGAAGGTAGTGTGGATCAGATGGTAGAACACTATTTTTTGGGGAGGGGAGAGCGAATTCTCATGGTGGTCAATGTGGGGTAGGACATCAAATAAGACTTTTTCAACATTTGAGAAGGGCAAGGATGGGTAATCTTGAGGGTGTATGGGGGGTGATGGAATAGCAGGTAGGCTATTCCAATCTTTGGGTTAGGGAAGCCTGCCATGACAAAAAGGGTGGTTAGGTTGGTGTCGGGGCACCAGAATTAAGAAGGGACAGGAGGCTTAAAGAGGTGAAGCCATAAGTTGTAAAGCTGCCCCATGCCTCTCCTACCTTGCACAGCTGATGAGAGAAGGGGGGAATGAAAAGGAAGGCATCCATTAAATATAACTTCAGTTTTACCATCAAAACCTCGGAAAACCTTGGTGAAAAACATCATTGTTGTTCACAGTTACCTATCAATAATTAAATTCAAGATGATATTCCACAGACTGAAACATTTCAGTCCTCACCCACACTGCCACATTGCTAAAGGAAACCATCTTAAGAGCAAATTAATGCACTGTAAAGTGTTATTTCCTATGCACAAAGAGTACAAGTTCATAGAACAAAGAAAGGGAAAGTAAGAAGAAGCACCTGAAATGGAGATCTGCATACACAAATTACAGGCAGGAGACCTGATCTAAACTTTGGCCAACACGTTACTCCATCACAAATGTGACAGATATTTTGTGCACCTTATTAGAAGTGCATTATATCCTAAAACACTTGTAATAAAGCATATGGGATATCTGTGATGCTTGTGATGAAGTGCCCGCCCACCAAACTCCAGATCATGCCAAGAGAGTCTAATGGGTCTGTTAGGGATGTAAGTACCCAATTTGCGGAAGTGAGATTTAGCAAAAATCTGAAGATATTCTATCTATGCTCCCCTGTGTTCTGACACTCTATCTTAATTCTATATTTTGAGGGCGGCATACCACGGATTGCCAAAGGCGGGGCATCCTAGAGCATTTTTATCAGTTCTTTGTTAATGGCACCTGAAATTATGTTATATTGCTGCTTGGCTCTGGTGACTTTTCTGGCAACATTTTTTGAAGCATCAGCACATTTGTAGACCACCATGTGAACATTGTAGTATTTCATGAAAAATAATCAAATCATGAAATGCAAATTCATATATTCCTAATGAGCTGAGTAAAAACTCTTAGCATCTCTAGTAGTGGCAATGTACTCCCTATTTGGGGAGACACTGCAGACACCTGAATGGATTGTGACGGAATTCCATTAAAGTAGCCATTGCAGGGGAAAAAGTCTGCAATGACTTCAAACTATAGATTCTAGAGAACTTTTCTAATATGTGGTCTGCCATGCCCCATTACATCGACCACCAAGTCTACTGTTTCAGGGCTATATGGAGAATAGGCTCAGAGCTATGCTAACACTTGGGATCTGGGATTAAATATCACATGTACAAGCATTGCAGCTATTCTATGCAATCCCATATTCCGGTTTACTTCCATCATGATGAATAGATACTGTAACTTATAATACAAGTCAAGAGTGCTGACCTATGAGCTGATTTGCCAAAATAGACATTGATCCTTGTGTCAACTATTCCAGAGAGGTTGGAAAGCATCAGACTCAGATAACAATATTGGCATAATGTACCTCCTCTAATTAAAGGTATATAACATCTGTGATAAATTACCATACCTGTGCAGCAGCAAGCTTTTGTCTCTTTGGCTCGACTTCTTTTACAACTCTGGAATACAAATCCATGGCTCTCACCCACATGCACATAGATTTACATGCTTTTGACACTTTTTCAACTTTTTCTGGAACAAAATCTGGATTATTAATATATTTTTGTAGCTTCTGCAATATCTGAGGTTTTATATTTTCTTTGTCATACTCAAAAAGTCTTTTGAGGAAACTACCATCTCCCAGAAGCTGCTTTGCTGTTGCCCAGTCAGGTCTATGGAATAAACAAAAAGGAGATTCACAGATCGATATGTTAAAGCAGATAACATAACAGGCATATTTGTAGAGAACATGTTTACCCTGAGGAGTTTCCTAGCACTTTTGACAGGTGTTTACTACTACCCAATGCAATGGTACTCACTGTACTCAATGTATCGGCCTCAGAAGGCTAAAGGGTGAGTGAACAATCCAGTATCTGAATGTGTGACCATGTGGTCAACCCATAGATTCCTGAGGTAGATACATTAGTACTCTAAGCCACCAGACCTGGCCTCCACTAAGCACCATGCCAGGCAGATAATACAGTTGCTTTATTTTACCTGCTTCATTAAGAGGTAGATTCTTTGGGGACTTGGACATTTTGAGAAATATCAGTTTTGGATTTCAAGAATTTCCTATTGGTTGTTTTCAGAAAAATCAAAACACATAATAAGCACATACAATAAGGACATAAGCATCTAACCAATATGAAATCAATAAAGACAATACATTGATGGTTGAGTTTGAGGTGGAACATGACAATCTAGGATTTGCAGTCCAAGTTACATGTCATACATTTTGTTAGAGTAGACGTAGGGCTGTAGGAGCCACCTTAAATAAACCTCTATAGTACAGTAATATACAAAACATATCCTGTGAAGCGGAAATAAAAAGAATACAATAATACAGAATATACAACTACCGGTATGCATCTATTGAGCTAAAATATACAAGGACAGTATTTACCTACTATGTAGTACAGCGATCTAGTGTGAGAGCGTCTCATTTAGGGGACTAGTTAGTCAAGCCTCCGGGATTTGGGTTTCATGGTGGTTTAAATGAATTGAAATATAGATAGAGGCTATCCCACATGTGCCTAAGGGGGGGTTCCATGGTGAGTTCTGGAGAGCAATGTTATCAGCACCCCTTAGGTTGGAGACCCAGTTTAACCAACACTTGTAAGACGCTTTTCGAGTGTCTTTCCAATTGGTTAATATGATCTTAACCGCTGCTGTCAGGAGTAGGTCTAGAAGTGCTCTATCCTTTTCGTTCATTGATTCTACCCTGAGAAAGCCAAATGTCAGTGTGGATAGTTCCCTTTTGAGGGAGCGTGAGAATAGCTTAGAGATAAAGCTAAAAACCCTGTCCCAAAAAGGTTCCACACATCTGCAGAATAGTAGTAGATGGGCTAGGTCACCTTTATCATCTCTACATTTCCAGCAGTTAGGGTCTTCGCAAATCTTGTGTAAATGCGAACGGGCTGGTGTCCAGTAGGCCTTATGAAGGAGCCAGAATTTTGTCTGGGAAAGGACTGGTGAAATTTTATTCCGCGAGACAGAGCTCCATGTTTTGGACCAGTCATCCTCAGACATCAGGGAAGAGGAGTGTGAATCCCAGAAGGATATAAGCTTCTTATTGAGGGCAGATTGTTTTAGGCAGATTAATTTGTAGATCCAAGAGACCTGATGCCCTAATCTATTTATTCTCGCCACTTTTTGTGGTAGGGAAGGGGGTAAGGGCAGTAGTTTAGCTTTTGTCAATGCTGCCTTTATTTTTAAGAAATTGTAGAACTCCGAGGGGACCAGGTTATATCTAGCCTGTATGTCTTTGAACGTTAAGGGGTATGCTGAGTCGAACAGTTATTATGGAAAAAAGATACCTCTATCAATCCAGGTTTCCTTATGTAGTGTGTTCCCTTTATATAAAATATTATGGTTGCCCCAAAAAGACTCAAGATTAGATCGTCCAATGCTGGTGTCTAATTTTTTTTATCCACTTTCAATAGTGCAGACTTTGTGTTTTTAAATATGGATTTTGAGCAACTGACGTTGGTGAAGTTTGAGGTAAGAAGGGCTGCTGGGGGAAGGTTTTTAAGCAATGATTTTTCAATTTCTAGCCAGGTTGGGGTATACTCCTCCGATAATCTGAACCCTGCTTTGCTAGGAATGCTGTTTGATAAAGTTTAAAGTCTGCTAGGTTGACCCCCCCCCCCCCCCCCCCCCCCCATGGCATTGTCTAATCTGAGTTTTTTCAGACTAATTCTGGCCCTTTTCCCTTGCCATAAAAAAATTGAGATCAGGATGTCCAACTTGCGGTGGAAGTCCTCTGACAGTATGAGGGAGAGCATGGTGATTAAATAGTTCACTAATGGCGTGATCATCATCTTGATGGTCTCAATCCTACCCCACCATGTGATGAATCTTGGGGACAATGCATCGAGGAGATATTTGATTTTCCCCAGGGTGTTAGCTTTATTTTGTTGGAGAGACTCTAAAATAGTGCTACCAAATTCTATCCCCAGATATTTGATAAATCCCGGCTGCCATGCAAGGCCCGAGTCTCCCAGTACCTCCCCGGTATAGTGGATGTTCAGGGGCTTAACTTCGGATTTGTCTCGGTTTAGCTTATAACCGGAATGGGTTGAGTATATTTCTATGGTATGCATCAGGGCCTTAACGCAAGAACTCGGGTCCCCCGTGACTATGTGGATATCATCCGCATACGGGGCTAATTTCACTTTAGAATCCCCAAAATTACTCTTTTTATTTCGTTATTACGCTTAATGCCTTGAATTAGTGGCTCCAGAGCTAGCAGAAATAGGGAGGAGGAGAGACGGCAACCCTGCCTGGTTTCCTGCTCTAGTATGAAGGCATCCAAGTGAGTTCAATTGATCGCTATGCAGGAGGTAGGATCTGAATACATAGCCCTAACCATGTTGATGTATGAACTACCTAGATTAAAGAACAGCATGCAGTGTCTCAAGAATGACCACGACACCCTGTCAAACGCTTTTTCTGCGTCCAGGGGGATGGCTGTAGATGGGTCAGGCTTCATCCTTGCCTGCTCAAGTATGTGACACAATAGCCGAGTGTTATCATAAGCATTCGATGTTTGAGAAAACCAACCTGGGAATTTAATTAATTTAGGGAGAACCTCATTCAATCTCATGGCCAGTACTTTTGCATATAATTTTACAGTCCACATTGATCATTGAAAGTGGCCTAACATTTTTTGGTAAAAGATGATCCTTCCCTTCATATGACATTATTATTGGCTTCTCTCATTGGTTTAGATGTACGTCCCTCTCTGGCTATGGTATTGAATACTTTTAATAAAGTTGATTGAAGGGACCCACCAAATGCCTTGTAGAAGGGAGCTGAGAAGCCATCTGGGCCTGCCGCTTTGTTACTTTTAAGAGATTTGATAGAGTTAGCTAATTTCTTTTCAGAGATGGGTTTCCCTAGCGCTGCATTTTCTGTCTCTGATAGTCTTGGTAGGTTTAGTGAGTCTAAGTATCTGGTGCATTCTTCCGAGTTTACTGTTTGTTCACTTTTATATGGGTCCTCATAGAAGGATTGGAAGGCGCGCAGGATCTCTTTTTGTTTTGTTTGGATATTATTATTGGAGTCTGCTATCGAGGAGATAGTGAACTGTCTCTGCTTGTGTTTGAGGTAAGAGGCTAATAATTTATCCGCACTGTTACCTTCGCAGAGCTTGAGTGCCTTGAATTTGATGATTTACACTCCCGCTCATTCACTCACAATTTTGTTATATTCATATTTTTTCTTAACTAGTTGATCTAAGATATCCTTGCTATCTAACGCCTCGGCATGTGAGGCTTCTAGGAGTTTAATTTCATTTTCCAGTGTACCTAGTTCTAAATGTAGTTTTTTATTGATTTTTGCTTTAATTCCAATGATGACGCCCCTAATGGTCGCCTTTAGTGCGTCCCACAATGTGAATGTGTCTGTGTCTGGGAGATCGTTCTACTTAATGCAGTCCTGAACAGCAGTTTCAATCATTTCTTTGTCTACTGGGTCAGAGAGTACCTCATCATTAAATCACCACCTTTTAGGTGGCATTGTGGAATGAGTACCTGCTAATTTGGTGTTAATGCAAGAGCGGTCTGATACTAGTTTAGGGGCTATATCCGTTAGATCGATAAAATGTGTATATGCACCTGAGATTAAAATGTAGTCAATCCTAGTATAGGAATTATGCGGGGCTGAATAAAATGTATAATCCCTTGTATCTGGGTGCTGAAGGCGCCATGAGTCCTTAAGATTGAACTTGGAGCAAAGTTTATGGAGAACCTCGTGTGAACGTGTGGACTGGTATCTACATTTGGATTGACAGTCAATAAAGGGGTCTAAAGGCAGTTTGAAGTCACCGCCTACTATGATGAGATCATCTTGAGGAAAGCCCTCAATTGTAGTTGAGATCTTTTCCCAGAAGTTGGGCTCATCGGAGTTAGGGCTATTTATATTGAGAACATGGATTGAATCATCCCCTCTTTTCAGGTGTGTGATTAACATCCTCCCATCATCATCATTTGTGTATGAGGATTTGATATTGGATTTTCTGGCTGTAAGAGTAATGACTCCTTTTTTCTTATCGTCTGCAGGTGATCAGGAGATATAAATAAATAAATCAATAAATATGGGAGATCCAGTTGTGTTTAATAAAACCGACATCCTCCTCTGAGAGTTTCGTTTCCTGAAAAAGTATGATGTCGCCCTTAGTTTTGGCCAGGTAGTCGAAGATTTTCCTACGCTTAACTGGATGATTAAGCCCTTTCACATTCAGGGAAACTATATTAAGGTCTTCTGCAAGATCTTTAGCTTGAGTCATCTGCAGATCTAGTGGTCGCTATAGAAATAAAACAGCCTGTAGAGTATGTGTGTAACACTGCCCTCGAAATCTACAATGAAGTATTTTAGATTCATACTAAAGGTCAACTGATAAGGATGTCTCACTTTATTGCCCATAAGGGCCATGTTCCTGACCATATATCGGAAGTAGAGCATACCTGTCATTGCAACGTAACTTAGGAAACAAATAAGACCTACATACGACAAAAAGAGAACAACCACAAATACTACCCTCTGTCCCTCCTCCCTCCACCCCTCCCTCCCCCTCCTACCTGAGAAACTCAGATGCAGGAGCTGCAATGGCAGGTCCGTCAACTGGCAACCTGGAGGGTATTAATTTGGATTTTGTTTCATCTGGAGAAACTCAGATTGAAATAACGGAAAATCATTACCTGTATGGCAATGATAATTTTGACTTATATTTAAACACCATAGGTATCATTAACCGCCAATGGTATGTATAACTTGTTATATAACTTGTTAACCAGCGAGAAGAAGATAAGACATCGCAAATAGAATAGGTCTCTGTCTCCTAATTCAATGAGCCTGAATCTAGGTTAATTGTGTAACATGAAGGACATGGAACATTGCAGCAAGCATTTTGTGCCTGCTTACCTGCATTGCTGCAGGGAGCAATTACGGATAAGGCTTATACAATTACAAAAGCATGAAAAGAGTAAAATAATTACAATAATTTAAAGAATATCAAGGCTTCCGTTTGTTTGAGGCCCCTGCGGAAAGTTCAATGTCTTGTATTGGAGCTGGTTCCAAGTGCTTCGCCAGTTCTTTGGGATTTGTGAAGAAGCACGGTTTGCCATTTTCAAAGATCCTGAACTTAGATGGGCCTGCTATTGAGAATTGAATGTTCTTTTCTTTCAATTTGTCTCTTAGTAGAAGGAACCCCTTTCTCGTATATACTGTTTCCTTTGAATAGTCTTGTGTGAAGGTTGATGGCCTTCCCAGGACACTTGGTGGTTTTTCCTGGCGAAGTTTAGGATGGCCTCTGTATGTTGGTAGCGTAATGGTTTGCATATTTTGGGACGAGTCCCTTTCCTGTTTGAGGAGTTGGACGTTGGAATCCTATGCGCTCTGTCCATTTCCAAGCCATAATGAAATGTTATTCCAGTGAGCATGGGTATCCAGGATTTTTTAAAAAGCCACGCAAGATCCAGCAGCATCCTCTGAGCCCTCCGGAATTCCAAAAATATGTATGTTGCCCCTTCTATTTCAGTCTTCCAACTCAGCTGTATGTCTTTTAAGCTCGCTTGTGGTGTCTCGGAGGTGTTTTATTTCTTTGCTGGCATGGGTGGCCACATCTTCAATGTCGCTTATTCTTTGCTCTGCGTCAGTAATTTTTGAGGTCATTGTGTTCATGTCTGCCCGGATGGTGGTGAATTCCAGCTGCATGGAATCAGTATTTTGTTTCGTAGATTTTGCAAGGTCATGTACTTCAGCCAAATTTTTTAATATCATGTCCATTGTGCTATTTAGATCTGATTTGGCTTTGATTGGAGAGTCCGAGATAGCCGGTTCTGCTTTTGACTTTTTAAATGAAGCTCTGGATTCTTTGTCAGCCATCTTGCACCGTGAAGCATGAGCAGGTAAAAACAAACCACTGAAATGGCAGACTCAGCTGTAAGGAGCGATGGGAGGACTCTTGGACTCTAGGAAGCCACCTCCGTTGGAAGGGGTCACAGGTCAAACTTAGCCGATGGGGTTGATATGTGCTTAGATGGAGTTATATGTAGATCTGGAACCTATAAACACAAGAAGTTAGCGGCAGTTTTGGTGGCAGAGGTTGAGCTATTAATGGACACTCATGGACATATGGCGCTGATATGAGTTGAGTTTAGAGGTTGTCACAGTGCTGTGCTAGTAAAACAGGCAATGCTGGCAATGCTGGTATTTGTCATGGTTTTTGCATTTTGGTATATCACCCGATCACTCTGCTTCAAAGTCGCCTCTTGCGTTTAGCCAGAATCGCTACAGAATCACCCTTTGCGTGTAAACCACACCTTCTCGAGTCGTCAGCCTCAAGCCTCATAAGCACAGCCCACTCACTATTGACAAGTGCCTTCTGGTCTGTTCTATCTTCTAACCTCAAGGGGTAAAACTGCATCTAGGGAGAGGCAGCCTGTAGACAGGGTATCATTCACAGGGCTCTGGCTAAGTTTAGTCCGTGCAGTGCGTACTATGCGGTTGCCGTCTATAAAACCGGGAGATGTGGGAGCCCCAGCTCCTTCGCCAGCCTTCACCAGTCGCAAGCCTCAATCCTCAAGCCTCAATCTCACTATCACAATCACAATCACAGCTCAGCACCTTCATAAACCGCAAGTGCCTCCAGAGCACTATGTAACACTGTCCTCGGAGGGTCAACCCGCGTCGATGCAGAGACAGCCTGAAGGCTCGTATTGGTTTTGGCGAGCGCTTCTTCTCACTCGGCCGCTAGTCCACCATTTTGAAAGCGGGCTTCAATTTGAACAGACCATTTTGTTGTACTCTTTAATACCAGGAGATGTGGGGCAACAGGGGACATCAGCATGTGTAGGTACAGGCATGCGCTGCACTATGTTGAGATCGCTTGTGCTAGCGGTGATATGGGGGTGAGAAAATGCAGGTTGCGTTTGTCAAAGAAGCGCCATTGCAGGGTCAGGCGTATGTCAGATGGCATCTCTGATTAAACTAATTCCCTCAGTTCAGCAAAGAGTGCATCGCTAGCAGTGGGCACCAACCTTCAAAGACAGGGAAATACTGCAAGGCGATAGAGCATGTCAGCGCAGCCCCTATCCATGCGAGCTTCATGTATCATACGGTCATCTCAGTCGTTTCGACTGCCGCCAATATATGGAGTCCGAGTCGGACGGGTCCCGCTCACTTCTCTTTGGGACTGCAGGCAGTCTGAGCGATCGATGCAGGTTCATCCTGTCAAAACTTGTGCTGCATACTTTTGTGAGGAGAGAACTGGTGTCTTCCTTGTTTTCCACTCCCTTTGTCTCCAGATTTCTGCCTAAATCTCTCCTCCGTTTGCCGAGCGACGGGATTAGGCAGCCTTTACCACTGCCGTCCAAATGAATTGCATATTTAAATAGAAAAACCTCAAACAAAATGTTAGTGATATCGACTCAAGCTATTTTGGAAACATTTTTACATGAGCTATATTAGGCCACCACCTTTCATGACCCCCATCTGCACCTTTGTTGGTGTCTTCTACTAATGCACTCTTTCTCTGTCTGCAGGTTTCTGGTGTTCTACTCCAATAAGGAAATTTTAATATTGACTTGTACCTATATTGACACCACAATCTTGTTTATCAGACCCAATACCTTGCAAGTCTTGGCTATTTGAGTACTCACGGCTGCGTTGCCCACACCAACCGAGCCAGCTCGTCTCCTGCCTCCCGCCGCCTCGCTTCCAGGACACCTCACCGAGGCCGCCGAGCCGAGGGGAGAGACTTCAAATCCCATCACCCTTAGCGGCCGGAAGCTGCACCTGGGTTCAACGCGCCAACCGGCGCATAAATTGCTACACCTTCCCCGGTGGAGCGGGGAATCTTGTTTATCAGACCCAATACCTTGCAAGACTTGGCTATTTGAGTACTCACGGCTGCGCTGCCCACACCAACCGAGCCAGCTCGTCTCCCGCCTCCCGCCGCCTCGCTTCCAGGACACCTCACCGAGGCCGCCGAGCGGAGGGGGGAGACTTCAAATCCCATCACCCTTAGCGGCCGGAAGCCGCACCTGTGTTCGGCGCGCCAACCGGCGCATAAATTGCTACACCTTCCCCGGTGGAGCGGGGAATCTTGTTTATCAGACCCAATACCTTGCAAGACTTGGCTATTTGAGTACTCACGGCTGCGCTGCCCACACCAACCGAGCCAGCTCGTCTCCCGCCTCCCGCCGCCTCGCTTCCAGGACACCTCACCGAGGCCGCCGAGCAGAGGGGGGAGACTTCAAATCCCATCACCCTCAGCGGCCAGAAGCCGCACCTGTGTTCAGCGCGCCAACCGGCGCATAAATTGCTACACCTTCCCCCGCGTCGCGGGCCGGCCGAGGCTGGGCTGGGCTATCCTTTTTCGATCATCCTTCTTATTTGCTCCAGCCTGCGGATTGCATACTTGCAAATACTCCCTTTTAATCAATATATAGTTATATATCGTATTATTCTTATTTTTTTGATGCAATCATTGTTACATGTATTTTTAGTGTGTTAAGATAGTGATTATTCCTCTGTGTTATCATTCTAACACATCTAGGTCTATCGCTCAAAGACACGGGGAAAAATACCCCCATTCATTCGAATGGGAAAACAAAAGTAGTTGCTAATCCCCCTCTACCTACCTTGACAGCAATAGTCCGAATGCTGCAGCAGACGATTGGGGTGGTCGCCTCTGCTATTGAAAGCACAGAAATTCGTCTTTCTCTGCCACCTGGCTTCCATCCCCCCTTAGCTAATACAAATATGTCTATGCTAACCACTAACTCCCAGGATTCCTTACTAGCCCCCTCATTCGTTGCTTTGCCTGGAAGAAATAGTATCACACCAATAAATGATAGGTCATTTAGGGATCTCACAGATGTAACTGAATTATTACCCCTAACTGCAAGGTTATCCGTGACTCCCTCTCTATGTGTTAGCAATCAGATCAGTGATCCCACTCCTCTAAATGAGGATGTCTCAGGCAAAGAGGGACAAGATGTTTCGGGGAGCCTAATCCCTATCTTAAATATTAGTGATAGCCCCTGTGTGAGAACTAGAGGGCAGAAGGCTAGATCTAAGCAAAAACATACTGCTAGAGAAAGGCAACCTAGTAAAACAAATAAAACTAGTGAAAGGAATACCAAATCCAAACAAAACAAAGTTACAGAAAATTTAAATGGGAGTAGAGGGAGTCGAGGGAGCGAGGAGAATGATCAGACAGAGACTGTCCCTCTACCAACTACTAATAGGGACCTAAAAGACGATTCATTCTGGGAGAGAATGGAAACTCTTTTAATGACTTTTTTAGAACCCATTACTCTAAAAGTCAAAAATATAGAATTAAGGCTAACTAACATCGAGGGTAAGCTTGACAAGCAGCCAACTCCAAGTGAGGTTAAGTCTTTACCTCACACTAGTGCCACATGTTCTAAAACTGGCTCATTAGCCCCCGCTAAAGTGGCAGTTCCTGTTAAAACACCAGCTCCAACTAAAGTACCAGCTAAATCTAAACATCTTAATCCAAAGCCTACTAATCGGCCTGATCACAAAGGCTCAAGAGGAGATACTATTACTCATGATAATGGGCCCGTTGACTCACCCTGGTCAGACATGGTCGCTCCACCCGCTCCTGGCCATCCTGTAGCGCTTCCACACTCTGTGCCTGACTGTGCCCCCGATCTCGCCTGTGGTATCGTATTTGCTGCTGATCGTAATTGCTGCTAAATTAATTTGTGTGCCAGCCTGTTCATCTCGTTTTTGCTGCTGATCGCATTTGTTGCTAAAGTTGATCTGTGTGCCAGCCTGTGCATCGCGTATTTGCTGCTGATCGCATTTGCTGCCTGAATTAGTTTCTGTGCCCCGATCTCGCCCTGCATCACCTTGTTGTTGTTTGGTGCCATTTTGTTGTCCCAGGCCGTCTCCCCTCCCCACTCCCAGCCGCTGCTCCCCCGCGGCCCCACCCCCTCTCCCTACAGCACCTACAATTCGATCCCCTCCCCACTCGCCACCCCGCTCCCGCCTCCCAGCTGCTCCTCCCTTGCTCCGCCCCTCCCACTCTCCACTTATGACAGATGCACTTGCGCGCAGCTTCCACGCGCAGCGGACGCGCCCTATGCGCGCCAAAGGCGCGCCAAAGGTAAGCCCGTCTATGCCCGTCCGCGCCTGGACCGCGCCCAGAGCCAGACCCCCTGGCCCCCGCAAAAACCACTCCACCCGCCTTACGTACGACGCCACAACCCTCACTGCATTCAACATCGGCCGACTCCCAGACTGCCGCCAAGCCGCCCCAGGATGCGCCCATGGACCCTTCACATGCCAATCCTGCAAGTTCAGCTGCATCAGATCCCATACCACAACCAATAATGCCAAACAGAGCGCAGACAACAACCACCTGAAGTGCATCCTGCTCAACACCCGCTCAGTCCACAGACACGCCATTGAACTATGGAACCTACTCGACACCGCGACTCCGGACGTCGCCTTTCTCACGGAAACCTGGATGAACGCCTCATCAGCGCCCGACATCGCCATAGCCATCCCGGACGGTTACAAGATCATCCGAAGGGACCGCATCAACCAAACAGGAGGAGGCATCGCCATCGTCCACAAGAACTCCATCCGCATCACGACCAGCGCTGACGACACCGTCACAGCCGCCGAACATCTCCACTTCCAGATTCCCACCGACCCCAAGACTACACTTAGAGGCACCCTCGTCTACAGACCCCCAGGACCCCGCACACAATTCAGCGAAGACATCACTGACTTTATCAGCCCACACGCCCTCTCCTCCGAGGACTACATTCTCCTAGGGGACCTCAACTTCCACATGGAAAAGAACAACGATAGCAACACCACCACCCTTCTGGACAACCTCGCCAATCTTGGACTCAAACAACTGGTAAACACCTCCACCCATTACGCCGGACACACGCTCGACGCAATCATCTCCTCCAGCAAGCACGTCTCCTTCAATCACGTCACAGGACTCCACTGGACGGACCACAGCTGCGTCCACTTCAACTTCAGAAAAACCACGACACACCACCAGCCACAACAAGTCA
Organism: Lissotriton vulgaris; assembly: GCF_964263255.1. Lineage (NCBI taxonomy): Eukaryota > Metazoa > Chordata > Amphibia > Caudata > Salamandridae > Lissotriton > Lissotriton vulgaris. Next base: position 1,354,612,225 of record NC_141689.1, on the reverse strand, counting down.
CCCGCAGAAACTGGAACAAAATTACCACCGACCAGCTCACCACAGCGCTAAACCAAATGCCTCCCACCCGATCATCGGACCCAAACCATGCAGCCATCAATATCGCACAATGGATCACCCGCTGCGCTGGCGAATTAGCACCCGTGAAAAACCACCACAACAAGCCAGGAAACAAAAAAGCCACCTGGCTCAATGACGACCTCAAAAACTCAAAAAAAACCTGCCGCACCCTCGAGAAAGCCTGGCGAAAAAACCCAACCACAGACAACATGACCGCCCTCAAGGACGCCACCCGCAAACACAACCAGCTGATCCGATCCACCAAGAAATCAGCATTCAAGGATCGACTTGACAACAACGCCCACAACAGCAAGGAACTCTTCAGCATCGTCAAAGAGCTTACCAACCCCAGCGCCGGCACCAACGACATCACCCCCTCTCAAGAACTCTGCGACTCTCTAGCCTCGTTCTTCCACAGCAAGATCATTGACATACATAACAGCTTCGGCGAACAATCCACTCCCCTCACCACCGAACTGAAGCCCCCCACCACCAGCCTTTGCGCCTGGACCCCAATTAGCACTGAAGACACCATCCGCTTGATGAATTCTATCCACTCCGGATCACCAACCGATCCATGCCCCCACCACATCTTCAACAAGGCCGTCTCAGTCATCGCACCCCAACTCCGGGACATCATCAACTGCTCCTTCAACACCGCTACCTTCCCGGAAAGCTGGAAACATGCTGAACTCAGTGCCCTCCTGAAGAAACCTACAGCAGACCCCACCGAACTTAAGAACTACCGCCCCATCTCGCTCCTCCCATTCCCTGCCAAAGTCATAGAGAAGATTGTCAACAACCAGCTCGCCGCCTTCCTTGAGTCTAACGGCTCCCTCGACCCCACACAATCCCGCTTCCGAGCAAAACACAGCACCGAGACCATCCTCATCGCAGCCACAGACGACATCCGAACACTACTCGACAACTGGGAAACAGCTGCCCTCATCCTCCTGGACCTCTCAGCAGCGTTTGACACGGTTTGCCATAGCACCCTCGTACAACGCCTCAGCAACGTCGGGATACAAGAAAAAGCATTGGACTGGATCATCTCGTTCCTCGCCGTAAGAACCCAGAGAGTCCGCCTCCCCCCCTTCAGGTCAGAGGCCTCCGAAGTCATCTGTGGAGTACCACAAGGATCATCCCTCAGCCCCACCCTCTTCAACGTCTACATGAGCCCCCTCGCATCCATCGCACGCCAGCACAACCTTAACATCATCTCCTACGCTGACGACACACAGCTGATCCTCTCCCTCACCAAAGACCCAAACACCGCCAAAACCAACCTACACGAAGGGATGAAAGACGTAGCCGAGTGGATGAAGAACAGCCGCCTAAAACTGAATTCAGACAAGACGGAAGTCCTCATCCATGGATCATCCCCCTCCGCATGGGACGACTCATGGTGGCCTCCGGCCTTAGGCAGCGCGCCCAAACCTACGGGCCATGCTCGCAACCTAGGATTCATACTAGACTCCTCCCTCTCAATGACCAGACAAGTCAACGCCGTCTCGTCATCTTGCTTTAACACCTTACTCATCCTCCGAAAGATCTTCCGATGGATCCCCACCGAAACTAGAAAGACGGTCATCCAAACACTTATCACAAGCCGACTGGACTACGGAAACACCCTCTATGCCGGAACAACAGCCAAATTACAGAAAAAACTCCAACGCATTCAGAACGCCTCCGCCCGACTCATCCTAGACATACCACGCCACAACCACATTTCCGGTCACCTGAGAGACCTTCACTGGCTCCCCGTCAACAAGAGAATCAAGTTCCGTCTCCTCACCCATGCACACAAGGCCCTCTACGACCTAGGACCCAGTTACCTCAACACGCGCCTGACCTTCTACACCCCCACCCGCCATCTACGATCGTCCAATCAAGCCCTCGCCGCGATCCCACGCATCCGAAGAGCCACAATGGGAGGAAGATTATTCTCCTACTTAGCAGCCAAAACATGGAATTCTCTTCCCACCCACCTTCGGCTTACACAGAACCACCTCTCCTTCAGAAAACAACTCAAAACATGGCTGTTTGATAAATAGCGAACCCCCTCCCTCAAGCGCCTTGAGACCCTCTGGGTGAGTAGAGCGCTATACAAATTTTGACTTGACTTGACTTGACTTGACTAGAATGTGTCCTCGTTTGTACCATCTCAACAAAACAGAACACCAGAGGATCAATTCGAGGAAGGAGTAACGCCGAATCTTTTTAATTTTAATCTCCCGCCAGAAGCAACACCATATACTGTGATCTTGGCAAATGTACCTCCACTCCCCCCTAATACTGTTGAAAACTGGTCAACCCTGAGAAATAAATCTCTTCACTTCCTGTCATCTAGGATTGGATTTAAAAATCATCTTTTCTCTGAGTTTAAAATGGCTAGACGAGCAAGATGGGTAGGCACATCGATTAAAACGTTGAGGGGTGATTGCGTAGTTCTATCATTTGGGTCCCCTCAACTGGTTAATACAGTGTTGGAAAGAGTGGCCATGGGGACTTATGATTCACACCTTGTTAACATTCTCCCCCTTGGTTACTTTTATTCTCCTCCTCGACCAATTAGACGCATAGCCCCCACCCGCTGCCCGCCCATGAACCCAGAAGAACCATGGGTCAGAAGATATGGAATTCCTACATTTAATTACTATGACACTCTTAGTGGTTTAGAAAATCGACTGACTGCGGTCGGTTACTACTAACCCCATTGCACCAGGTTTAGATGAAGTTTCTCATCTTGATTTTTGTATGAGTGAACATGTGGTTGCATTTGGGGAGAAATTACCATCAGTAGTGCCAGCCATGTGTGAGGATGTGGAGCTTGGGGGGGTGTTCTGACAGCAGATGAAGACATAGGGTTGGGGGGTTACCAATTGGCCCCCTTTTTACACATTGACCCCACCCCAATGTCCCCTGCAGTCTTGTCTATCCCCCTGACAAGTCCATCGGTGCTTAAAATGTCATCATGGAACATAGCTGGCATTAGATCTAAAATTGAAAACCCAATTTGGAGGGATTTTATTCAATCACAAGATTTGCTTTGTTTTCAAGAAACATGGAGCCTTGAACCAGTACACTTGAATGGCTATAGAACATTTTGTACTTCAGCTGTAGCTGTTCCTCATGGAAGATCCAAGGGTGGCTTGCGTGTCTATTTGTCTAACAAATTAGAGCTTGAGAAAATTACTGAGCCTGTTAAAGACATTTATTTTAAAATTCTGGTACTTGGTCTGGCTTGCGACACCCCAATTGTAATTGTCAATCTATATAATAATATTCCCTGTGATGATGTTACGAATGTCTTAAGGAAATTGACTAATGCTTTGTTTGTACAGGAAAAAAAATTTAAGCACAAATTGATGGTAATCATGTTGGGGGATTTCAATTGTAATTTGTGTGAATTAACTAAGGACAATAGGTGCGGTGTAACACGGGATGATGGTGAGGGACGTTTCCATTTTAAACATACTATTTTAGGGGAACAATTTAATATCTTGCTAGCTAATTTCGATCTAGGGTTTGCAAATGAAATGTGTATCTCTACCCCTACACTAGCCCCAACATTTAATGGTAGAGGTTGCTCTACAACTATAGACTATATCACTATTTCCAATAAGTGTGGGAACAGAATCCATTCTTTTAATGTTCCTGATATAGTACTGAGCGACCACTTTCCGCTTTGTGTGTCTATTTTGCTACCTACTGTATCAACGCTGATCAATGATAAAGAATGTAACAGCTTGGATGCTAATTTAGCTATTGGTAACATTAATGGATATACATTAAAATGGGCCATGATAAATGAGGCAGAGATAATTAAAACAGTAGTTGACAAATGCTTTTTAGAAATAACAACGTGCTTAGAGATAGATTCACCACCTGAAGTTTGTCTTGCTTCCTTTTTTGTAATATCGAACGAAATTAAAAACTCCCTCACTAGGAAATTTAAGAACCAAAAGAAAGAGGGAGGCTGGTTTGATTCCAGATGTACTAGGGCCTATGCAGCCCTAAAAAAGGCGCTGCACAATAAACCTAGATCTGCTGAGGAAATCCGCAGATCTAGGAAAGATTACAAAATGGCAATTAAAGATAGGAAAAATATTTTGAGGTCTGAAGCTTGGGGGGCTCTTCATTCAGCCTCCATAACAAACGATAGCGCGAGCTTCTGGAAAATCGTGAGAACTCCCTTTCTCAGTGAATATGTCAGTCCGAAAATAGACATAGCAATATGCGACTCAGATTGGGTCAGACACTTTTCGAGAGTATACAAAGGAGAAGAACAAGTGGGGTCTTTGACCCCCACTTTTGATCATCCCCCTAGCAGAAACTTGTATTTTACTCTCGAGGAGGTTGAAAAGGCCCTGAGTAGAAGCAAGAGCGCTAAGGCGCCTGGCCCAGACGGGGTTCCCATCGATATATTTAAGAGCATTTCCTCTCAATGGGCGCCCCTTCTGGTCCAGGTGCTGAACGCTAGCTGCGTTGCTGAATTCCTGCCCACCTGGGTGGAATCCGTCATAGTTCCAATTTACAAGAGGGGAAATAGACAGGACCCAGCCTGTTACAGGCCTATTTCCCTATTGGATTCCTTCACTAAGTTAGCGGGCGGAGTTATTCTGGACCGGCTCCTGGAGTGGGCTGAGGATAACTCTGTTCTGTCCGATCTCCAGTATGGATTTTATTCCGGTCTGGGGACAGTAGAACAGGGTTTGAACTTGCTAATGCTGGTCGGGAAATACACAAGGGCAAAACAGGGTAATCTGTTTTTGGCCTTTGTAGATCTCTCGGCCGCCTTTGATTGTGTGGTCCATTCCAAACTGTGGCTAATACTAGAACAACTTGGGTTTGAATCTAACATTATTTATTATCTTAAACGTTTTTATAGCAACGCGTCAGCCCGCGTTCGTTTTGGCCTAAATGGAGAACGCACCGACAAAATTCCAATCAGGAGCGGGGTCAGGCAGGCTGTGTCCTGGCCCCCTTCCTTATTAACCTGTATATAAATGGATTGGAAGAAGTCTTGTGCAAAGATAGCTTGGATCCCCCATTTGTATGAGGCCGCCCAATACCAGCACTTTTGAACGCTGACGACGCTGTACTTATGTCTTGTACTCAAGTGGGCCTACAGCGGGTGCTTGATAGCTTTTCCCGCTTTATGAATGAGCTGGGCCTGAAAGTCAATACATCAAAGACTTTCACTATGTATAGTGGTAGGCAAAATAAATCCAAGAGGCCAATTTTTATAGCAGGCCAGAAGCTCGAATTTGCCAAGCATTTTTCATATCTTGGGATACTTTTTGCCCAAAATGAGACGTGGGCCCAAGCTGTTTCTGTTAAAAAGGTTGAGCTTAAAATTTTCTCAAGCAAATTAGGGACTAGACCCCCTGCAGAATTAATTCAAATCTATAAAGCCACATGCGTAGCTGGTGCTACCTATGGTAGTGGGGTTTGGGGTTTTGCAAACTCCGCGCCTATTCAGGTTGCTGAAAATTATTTTTTAAATATATCCTGGCACTCCCCAAAAGCTCCTCTAATTTTAATTGTCACTCAGATTAGGCCTTTCGTACATAACAGACCTGATTAAAATAGAGCCAGTGCTGCTATGGCACAGACTTTGGACACAAGAAGCAACACACCTAAATAGAGATGTCCTGATAGACATTTTAAAATTGGAGGGTGCTACTAAAATACCATGGGGGAAGTATGTTTTTAATTTTCTAAAAGACATTGGGAGAGAAGAATATTTTCTGAATCCTATGGATATTTCAGCAATCTTACGGAAAGATTTGAAGAAGGAGTGTCTAGCCCTTTTGGATTCTTATAGGATTGCAGCGGAGGTCTCAAAACCTTCTGTCCAGCAGCATCAATTGGTTTTAGCAACTTTTAAGATTCAGCCCTATTTAATATATGTAACTAATAATTATGAGCGCTTTTTACTTTCGCGCTTTAGATTTGATATTTTCCACAGATTGGTTAGCTTTCCTATGATGAATAATTGGACGCACGATCTACCTCTTTGAATTGTGACAATATCTCACCCCAGAGTACCATTCATGTATTCTTATTTTGTAAATTGTATGATGAAATGAGGAAAAATGTTTTATTGCCATTTTTAAGAGAATTAGGACTTCGTCATTGCCGTGCGGCGATGATTAGTATTCAAGCCCTTGACAATCATGTATGTGTAGCAACAACAACTTTGTTTTTAAAAAATGTGATGATTATTAGGAAACGTATGGTCATATAACTGCACTTTACAATTGTAATTGTTTCTCCCCCTTGTACTTGACTTCTATGAATTTAATGAATTCCTGTATTCTTATATATGTACTTTTTTAATATTTTAATCATGTAACTTTTTTTATCTGTACTTTTATGATTGCTTCTAACAATCGAATAAAGATATTTTTGATTTGATTTGACACCACAATATCAATTACCAACATATAATTAAGGTAAGTAGATGGAGAGTTAAGAATAGTAAATAGATACATCCATTTATACAACTGACCTTTCCATTTTGGCCAAATCCATACCTACACTAAAACATCCTCTCACTATTACACATGCGATTTGCCCCAGAGGGTCCCTCAGGAGGCTTTTATTGTAAACTCATCTGAGTCTACAATAAAGGAGGTGCCAAACCATTAATCCTGTCCAAGCGGAGCTGCTTGTTGTGGTAGTAGTAGAGTGAACAAGTGAGTGAATTAGCATGGTAGTTTGGATTCATTTTATGTTTTGAGGTTAGTGATGATGTATAGAAACACCTGTTTTTTTAAATTTTCTTTGTTTGACTTAGATTACAGCATTTTTCAAGTGTTTCGAATGCCTTTCCTTATATGATTCAATGGGAGAAGACACCAAATAAAGGTAAACTGGGGGGTGCCCGTAATGAGAGAAAGAAACGTGAGATGGTTTGACTGTTATTTTTACTCTTAGTGTATTTTGTTAAATTTCAGCTCTTTCAGCCTTCTGTGTCCTGAGGAGTGTGGTAAATAAAATTTACCGGACTATTTTTCCATGTATTACATATCAATAAGGATAGCTCAATCAAATGAGAGGCAGAGTCCGTGGTATCTGAGTCATACGGGCTTTAATGAAATGCCTCGAGGCATGGGACATCGGGTTCCATCACCACTAAGGTTCAGGAAGGGACATTCTCATAGTTTATTAACATCACACATTATATATAGTAAAACAGTATAATTGCATTGAATACAGTAGGCGTAACAGGTGAAAAGTAAGAGATAAGAACACATGTGCGTAGCAGGAGGCGTGTAAGAAGGGCGTATATGTGGGCGTGTACTTGACATGTCAGAGAAACGTCACAAGAAACGTCACAAGTGGGTGGATGTATAGGAGGATTCTGCAGGGTCAGCAGAAACCTTTATTCTATATGCGCCCGCAGCTGGCATGACGTGTAACTGGGGAGAGCTGGGGGCTTCGACTTTAGTTCTAGTAGAAGAGTCTCGATGTCTGGGATGTCAGAACGACCTATACCTATAACCTATCTGATATCTCATGTTTGGAGGATGTAGTGTCTGGAGTGAAAGGTCTCTCGGGCAGGGGCCATACATCACTGAATGCTAGGGAGTGCATACGTGTCTTGGTACAATGAACGGGGGCCATGGGCCTACTATGGTAACCGGTGCTGTAAATTACTTGCATGGAGACAGGAAGGCAGGGCCCTTTACTCTGCAGCCGGGGGTATGTTTACCTATTTCACTAGACTGGAATGTGTTTTCGAGGAGGCTGAACAGATAACTGTAGGCAAAATACGGTCTTGGCAGGCAGGCAGGCCAGGCCGAGCCGGGCACCGCTTCGCTGGGCAGGAAGTAAGGCAGAGGTCAGAGACTTCGGAGCCTCAATTCAGGGCCTAGCTCGACAGAGCCAGAAAAACATGGCTTCGCGTTAAAAGTGCACCATGTAAAGACGTTGGCAACATAGGTTTAGAAACCAGATTAATGTTGCTTTCTTGAAGAACTTGGTAGATAACATGTTAACGTTGGACGCAAATGCATTTGCGTCTTAATTTTCGGCCATGGAGGGAAAATGCACGGAGGTCATGCATATACATGGGACGTTGGGGTACACGATAGGGGACATACCTGGTCATATAAAATTCGATTTACCTCAGGAGAACCCTTAAAGGGACTGTTCAGGGTTCGAAACGCGTCAACAGCCTTCCTTTTTGGCCAAATAAGTGTGCTATATATGCACTACCCGGTAGCTTGTAATTAATTAAAAAACAAAAGTAGTTTTCTAAGAAGTTTCCATGAGCTCAGTAGGGTCACTGTTTGGCTATTGCCCCAGTAAGAAAATGTTAAATTCCCTAAGGTAGGCAGGTGCCAGGGGCATTTATGGGAATATTGCAGTTTGAACTGCGCTGAACTTGAACCAAAAATTGTCTATGTTGTGTTTTGTATTTGTTTTGTATATATGTCATGTAATATGTATGGTGGGTAGACATTGTTGAAATAAACAAGTAATTACCTTCAGTAACAATATATCTGTAAGAGACATATATTAGGATTCCTTACCTTAGAATTACCCCCAGGTGTCAAACTGGATCCAGAGGATTTTTCTCCAGCAGTACCCCTGCATGTCGGTATGTGGTTTTCGGTCGACTCAGCGTTCGTCGTTGGCTTCATGTTCATTGGGATGTCATCGCAGTATCTACTTAGAGGCCACCCTTGTGCACTGACTTCAGTTCTTACACAACATTCCACGCCTGAGGCGCAGAGCCATGCAAGACACTGACCACTGGTGCACAAAACTGGGGCCCTGAAAAGGGAGTCTCTTAACCTAGAAGTCAGCTCGCAGAACGGGGAGGATGGGTGGGGCGGTGAGGAATCCATAACTAATATATGTCTCTTACAGATATATCGTTACTGAAGGTAAGTAACTTGTTCATCTTAAAGACACTTAGTTATGGATTCCTCACCTTAGAATAGATACCCCAGCAATACAAACCCCGGAGGTGGGCCTGTGAACTAAGTTCACAGCAGAAAGTCCTGGAGAACTGAATGGCCAAAGAAGCTGTCCCTCCAGACTTGGCTGTCCAGGCAGTAGTGTTTAGTAGTGTGTGCAATGAAACCCACGTATCTTCCTAGCAGATGTCAAGAAGGGGGACTCCTAGTCTTAAAGCAGTAGTGGCTGCCGTCGCCCTGGTGGAATGGGGTCGCGACCCAACTGGAGGTTCCTTTTTCGCTAAGGAATAGCAGATTTTGATGCAAAGAACAACCATTGAGAGATGGGCCGTTTTCACAAGGCCCGACCTTTCGTGGAGCCCACATAGCCACCAATGAGCTGGTCATCCACCCGGAATTGCTTTGTGCGATCCAGATAGAACAAAGGCGCATGTTTTGGATCCTCTCTTCCTCTTTAGAAGGATGGGGGGGTGGGAAGAAAGTGGGCAAAGTGATGGTCTGTCCTATATGGAAAGAGGTAACCACTTTGGGAAGGAAAGAAGGCCTAGTGCAAAGGACAACTTTGTCCAGAGGAACAGCCAGGTAAGAAGGTTTGAAAGAAAGAGCCTGAAGCTCACTCACCCTGTGAGTAGAGGTGATGGCAACCAAAAAGGCAGTTTTAAGTGTCAGGAGTCTGAGAGGACAGTTATATAGCGCCTCGAAAGGAGAGCACATAAAATAGGTCAGAACCAGGTTCAAGTCCCACTGGGGCATTTCAAAAGGAATGAGAGGAAACAAGTGAGTAATGCCCTTAAGGGAGAGAATTACAATAGGGGACTTGATAAGAGAAGGCTGGTCTCAAAGCTGAAGAAAGGCCAAAATGGCCAAAAGATAGCCTTTGAGAGTGCCCAGAGCCGAGCCCTGCTGGGCCAAAGAAAGAATGAAGAGGAGAACCTCTGAAAGGGTTGCAGATAGGGGATCCACAGCTTTTGCTGGGCACCATGCCAAAAATGTGTTCCATCTACAGGCATATACCGTTTTGGTGGAGGGATGCCCGGCTGCCAAGATAACGTTACAGACTTCGGGAGGAAGGTCAAAAGCTGTCAACTGTCACTGCTCAATCTGCACGCAAGGAGGTGGAGGCTGGACAGGTTCGGGTGGAGGACCGTCCCCTGCTGCTACAACAGAAGATCCTCCTTACGAGGCAGTCTGATCGGAAGATCGATGGCAATGTGCAGAAGCTCAGGATACCATACTCTTCATGCCCAGTCCGGGACACAAGAATGTCTTGGGCCCGGTCACGCTTGATCTTCTTCAGCACTCTGGGCAGAAGTGGTATAGGAGGAAAGGCGTATAGAAGACTGCAACTCCGGTCGCGACGAAAAACGTCGTTTAGTGAGTGCCACCTTGGAAATTCCAACCCGCAGAACTGCTGACATTGCGAGTTCTCTTCGGTGGTGAATAGATCTAACCAAGGCTCTCCCCACTGCTTAAAGAGACCTTTCACCACCTCCGAGGGAAGACACCATTCGTGATTCATCATGCACCAATGACTGAATTCATCCGCTGAGAACCTGCCAGGTGTTGAACCATCAGGGAAATGCCTTGATGTTCCAGCCACTTCCAGAGACGAGGTGCCTTCTGACATAGGGTCCACGAATCCACCCGCCCTGTTTGTTGCAGTACCACATGGCGGTGGGGTTGTCCGTGAACACCTGAACTACTCTCCCTTTGACAGAAGGAAGGAATGCCTTCAGTGCAAGATGAATCACCTGAAGCTCCAGAAGGTTGTTGTGGAGCCCGGACTCCGCCGGAGACCAGAGGCCTCTGATCACCGCCTCCCCATGTGGCTGCCCCACACCAGGAGTGATGCATCTGCCACCACTGTGCACTTTGGTTGGGGGAGGGAGAGGGACCTGCCACTGACCCAATCCAAGTTCATTAGCCAACACTGCAATTGGCGTGCGATGCTCTCCGAGATCTGGACGCAATGGGAAAGATTCCCCTGATGCTATCCCCATTGGAACTTCAGGCCCCACTGTAAAGCCTGTATATGCTACCTGGCATAGTTCACTAGCAGGATGCATGAGGCCATGAGGCCCAGTAGCATCAGGGTCAGTCTGACCGAAACCTTGGATAGAGACTGAAAGATCCAAATCATAGCCCGAAAATATCTACTAATTGATTTAACCAAGTGTAGGGTTCGAATATCAAACACCACCTGATTTTCTACTAGGTCGGTACGAGTCACTGTGTGTTCTATGCAATCAATCCCAGATCCCTGCTGGTCCTGCATAATAGCTACCCTTACATCATCTCTGATCAGGGATCGACAACTACTCACTTGATGAATCTGGTGAATACAATGGTTCATCAACGTACTCTCATTTTCTTTATGAGCCAATGGCAGGAGTTTAGGAACAGTAGCCAAAAATACCCAACAACCACTAGGTGAATTGGAATGGCAAAAATGATTTGTATTGAATGTAGGTGTGAATCTTGCCAAATTCCCACCTACATTATTTGTTTTCTGGTTTTGGGAGGACAGCAGTTGCTCACCAGATGATCTCACAACCCTGGGATTTAAAGAAAGCTCTCCCCGTCTCCTCTGGTTTGTGCTTATCATAACGTATGATCTTGTCCCTTATATGTGAAGCTCTTTCTTTGGAAGTCTGTGCTTTTTATTGGGAAATAGCTTTGGGTTGAGTATTTGCTAAGGTAGGCACATTATTCAGGACATGATTCCCTGTGATAGTTAGGCGGAGGGCCAATCCTTTTAGGCCCCCTACCTAATCTCTGAGGTCCTTTATATGTTGCCAAAACTGAACAATGACCTCCTCATCTGAATCACAAGAGTGAGTAGCCCTCATGGCAGGTTCTATATTATCCATGGTCAATGGCAAATCAGCTAACAGGGGGAATGGATTTGAGAGAAGAATTGGATCGGAGTCACTTATGGAGGTTAGATGACCAGTTGGAACCTCCTCAATACTAGAAGAGGAAGGATTATGGGTGGATTTGTTTGATGTTTGGGCAAGTAAATATGTTGCTATTGTGTTTGCCTTGTCTTCTAGTTTAGATGTTAGCCTTGTTTTCTCTTGTGATTTCTTGCAAACCTTCTTCTTTAGAATTGCTCCCTTGGTGGGATTTGAGTTAAGATCAGGGCATTGAGCAATAGTGCCCTTTGTTACTCTGGGAGCAGCACAATCCTTGCCAATCAGATGTTCCACCTCTTCGATTTGGTGGTCAATTTTATCCAGGGTGTTCCCCTCGGAGTTACCTGAATTTTTCAGATATTAAACTGTGCCCTGGACCAAATCCAACGCCTTATGTTTCCCCATTCAGCCATGATTTGGATCCTCAGTAAGCGTAAATCACTATCTGGTTCAAGGGATGACCACAGAGCAACCATACAGGGCCACAACAAACAAGGCACTCGCGCCTCTAGCTGCAATCAGTACTTAGGTTGGCTGCTTGCCACAGCATAGAAATTAGAATTACATACATACATTATGGTTTAGAGTGTCAGATGGGGAAACCAAGAGAGGGGGCCCGGTCTCTGATGGGCATGGACGGGCTTGCCCTTGGCCTGAGCATTGTCCGGGCGCGTTCCAGGCAGCGGGATAACAGAGGGCCTTTATCCACGCCCGTAGATTGAACCCTGGTGTATGAAGCTCAGGGAGTTCTGGGAGACTTGAAGTCCCCAGCAGCACCGCAACCCTGCGGCGGCTCTCCCCAGGCAACAAATATTGTAGTCCTGACCCAAGCAGCAGTAAGTTAATGTTGCTTGAGATGGTTCCTACAAGAAGAGGCAGTGCTGCAGAATAAGGTGACTGGGAGCGCTCTTGCTTCCCCACATAGCGGGATAGCAGAGTGCCTTTATACAGGCCCCTTGATTGAACCCAGATGTAGGAGGCTCAGAGAGTTCTGAGACTTGAAGTCTCCAGTGGCAATGGCAAATCCACAGCAGCTCTCTCCAGGCAACAAAGATTGAAGTCCTGCCCCAGCAGCAGTAAGTTAATGTAACTTACAATGGTCCTCACGAGAAAGGGCAATGGGGCACAATAAGGTGACTGGCAGCACTCTCGGTCTCAGTAAAGTATTTGTGCAACACCGCATACAATACCAGAGGGAAAACACCACAAAAAGACTCCATAGCAGGTTAGAAAAATAGATCTGGATTTTTTAAATAAGACAAGACCCAAACAACAAAATTCATCAAGTTGGAGTTGAGATATGAATATTTAAAGAATAATGTCAACATATCGCTTAGAAGCAATAAGCGATTAAATGGGTTATCAGGTAGCGATAGACCGGGGAAAAGTCAAAAGTTCAGGCCAACAGTGATGGAGCGTGGGCCAGATGCAGGGATACATGTTGGCCAGCTGAACCAAAGTACATTCATCTGGGATGAGTCATCATCAATGAGGATGTGAGGTGCAGCCAAGGCGATGCGTCTGTGTGAAGCCCAGCAGTGGACAAGATGCGTCAATGTTTTCCCCGCAATTGCATTGATGCGTCGATTCCAAGTGCAGACGCTTATTCCAGATGTGATGCAGAGCTGCTACTCCTGCAGTAGGCGATGCTTCGGTCCCGAATGTGATGCCCTGGTTCTGAGGGCAATGCTCTGAGTATGCTCCACGCAAAGACGATGATGTGCTGGTTCCTACTCAAGCAAAGGCCAAGATGTGTCGGTTCTGATGGTGATGTGTGGGTTCTGGATGTAAAGCACCTTTGGCTTCACTTCAAGAGTCCAGGACTGAGGTGACACCAATTGGCAGGTGTGAGAGGCTGGCCTCGTATATGATGTCCATTAATGTAAGTGGGCACCTTGCACCAGTCTAGACAACCTTTATGGTATTTTAAGAGGTCTCAGACAACCTTAGAAAGCTATCCAAGTGGTAGCTGTGGAGCGCAGCCTTCAGGCTTAGTCTTGAAGGAGTGTAAAGCAGCTTGTTTTACCAGAATGCAATCTTGCAGTATTGATTAAATAAAAAGAGAACCACACAGTAGTTATAAAAATATTTATTTATTATATAACACTATCTAATATGTTACAGTATCTCCTACACAGAGATAGACACAAACCACACAATACTTTAGCAAAGAAATCACAGTAAATAGCACTAATACACAGCGGGCCCTGGGGGAACCAAACCATATACTAAGAAATTGGTATAAGAACCACGACTCAAGTCAGGACAATGTTGAGAGGACGTAGAATTTCTGGAACCCCAAGGAACCACCCAAGGTCAGTAGACAAGGACCCCACGGAGTGTGTGTGCAGTGTGTGAACACGACTGCGTGCTCTGTACAAGTCTAAGTGCAAGTCGCGGTTTGCATTTTAAAGTTTAGGATCCCTTCCCAGTGGACTTTGAGGAAAACCCGTGGAAGACAAAAGGTTGGAGAGCCACCCCACCCGTGAATACCAAAGTGTCCAAGTTACCTAACTCAGGGAAGCTGGGTGCATAGGTGTGAAGTGCTATCAGAAACTGCAGTCGAACCCAATGGAGGACTTAGAAGAAGCGCCATTTCTGGATGAAGAGAAAGTGTCAGCTGAAATCCAAACATGGATTCTTGTCCAGGAGTACCTGGAAGCAGAGGGGACAGAGTCTGGGTCACTTGAGAGTGACCAGGGGCTCGGTAGACAAATGCCCACCGATGTCGGGTGCTTCAGGATAATTGACAGTGACCTTAACTGTGCAGCCTCGGGGACCAGGCATCGTTGAGGACAACCAGGAGCCAGATGCGAATTGTCCCACGAAGAATGTCGAGTGCTGAGGGGGTCGATGTCCGGCAAAAGCAACCCACGCAGGAAGTCAAGGAAGTGTACGGTTCAGTCCAACAAGGTCCAGGGGACTCACCACAAGCAGGGGAGTCAGGGCAAGCCCAGAACAATCAGGGGAGCCCAAGAAAAATAAAGATGACCATCAATTGGACCCACAGGCTGGAGGCACAGGAGTTGCGAGAGGACCTCTGGCAGATTCACAAAACAGCAGGCAAAGGAGCACAGGGTGCAAAGTGGTTGAAGATCTTTGTAGGAAAAGTTGCCAGAGGTTGGAACTACTTGGAGCCCAAATGCACTTGTCACAGGATTGCCAACAAGCACATGCACTTGCAAAAGTACGCGGTGCACAGGGGTTCAGGTATTGCAGCCCCCACAAGGGATTCTGACCTCAAACTTGGTGATAGGGCAGCTTGGGCCTCGAGGGACCAAGAAACCCACCACCGGTGTTGCTGAACTCTTCGGGGTCCGTAGGAGCTTGGGATCAGCAGACTGGTCAGCAGTGTTGCTGTGCCTGCAAATGCAGGGGAGTGACTCCTTCACTCCAAGGGAGATTATCTTCAGGTGTCCTTGATGCTCCACAGGTCCTACATGGAGTGTGTAGAGTCCATGGGCACAGACGATGCAGCAGACTAAGAGGGAGACGAAGTCAGGTCCAATCAAAGTCCAGCAAAGTCCGGAGTGGTTTCAGTTCTGAATCTTGTCCATGACGAGTCTAAAGTCCTACAACCAGGTAATCCCTTAAGTACCCACGGGAGAGGGTTGGAAAGATTCAAGAGGCCCTCCCAGGGGAGGGTCTGGACAGGGGGGAGGTTATTCCCAAGTCCTTTGTCCAGTTTCGCGCCAGAGCGGGAGCCAATGACTCCCAGGACTGGTTTGAACTGGACTATGCACAGGGACACCATATGTGCCCCTCCTGCAGGTTTTCAGGTGCTGGCAAGCGCACCCACCCAGCCATAATACACTAAATCCTGTCTGGGAGGTGGTCACACCTCCCTGAGACAGGAAGCCTATTGTTTGGTCTTCCCCTGCTCAAGCTTGGCTCAGCAGCAGGAGGACAGAAATGTGTCTCTGATCGGCTGCAATCATTTGGTGCTGTCTGGAGCTAGAAGGCGTGTACCGGGAACACAGAGGGCCCTATGAAGGGCCTTCCTGGTAGGTGGAATCATACCTCCTACACTGGTTACCGGTGTGGGGGTATGATTCCAACATGTTTGACACCAAACACAATAGAGCTGGTTGCAGCTGCTTTTGAGATGGTCTTCACGCGGTCACGTAATGCCCCTCTATATATAGTATATGGTTGCTTCACTGACAACCCGGGAGAATGGACTCCTTAGGCCGCAAGGGTGTCCTGTTCCTGCAGGGACACCCTCTCACTTATAACCAAGCACCCTGCCCTCAGGATTATAAAGGCCTGCTATGGGGTGACTTATAGGTTTTAGGTGCAGAAACACTTAGATATAGTAAACCTATACCTTAAGTAAGTGGTGCATGCACCGACTTACACAGGCTGCAATGGCATGCCTGTAGTTCATTTTGAATGGTCTCTCATGGGTGGCATAAGACATGCTGCAGCCCATGGGAGAACTCTGGGGTACCTATGCCGTGGCTACATGTGTATCATATGCTATGGACTGACAAGGGTACCCCAGTATCCAATCTGGGGTGTACCTAAGTACATGCATAACAGTTTAGGGAGAAAGCAGATAGACTGGGGTCCTGATTAGCAGGATCCCAGTCAGACTGGTCAAACCAGTATTACATAAGCAAAAAGTGGGGGTAACCATAAGAAGCAGATCCTACTTTACTACAGCAGGTCAGACCCACAGCTTGTAGACTCCAGTTGCAGGTGGTTCAAGTCTCTGATAGCCTTGAGACTTGGGAACAGGAGGCAAGCCTTTGGAGTCACTCTAGGCTCAAGTAATGCACATCCAACTTGTCTCACTCAGTCAGGAAAACAGTAGGCAGAAGGGCAGCTCAGCAAGGCAAGAGCACAGCCAGCCAGGGCAGTCCTTTCAGCAGCACAACAGCTCTTCTTCCTGGCAGACTAGTCACAGGTTCCGAAGTGTACTGATTTGGGGGTGTCAGAGGCCCATTACTTATCCAGTGATTCCTTTGAAGTGGGGGAGACATCAAAGAAAGCTTTGAAGTGCACAGAGATGCTCCCTTCCTGCTCTGGCTCCAGACACTCTACAGGGGGTAATAAATCCTTTGTGTGGGGACAGGACAAAGCCCTTTCAGGTGTAGGTGTCCGCTCTTCCCTCCCATCCTGCTCAGGATAGCCCATCTGCATTCAAATGACCACTCAGCACACCTGTCCTTCACTTATGTGTGACGCTCTAGAGGGAATGTAGGAAGCCCAGACATGTATTCCAGATACAGGCAGAAGGCACCAAATGGCTAAAATAAGTAAATGCCAACTTTCTAAAAGTAAACACCAACGACAATGCCAGTACTGATTATCATTCATTCACTCATTCACAAACATGATCACACAAATCGAATGCTATGATCAAAATGAATTTATTTCAAGAATCTATTCTCATAAAAATATTTTCTCTGTTTTTAAGAGATTTTTTGATTGACGGTTTTGAATTCATAGAATGGTTGATATACACAGGGGATCACAAAATAAATCTGAAAGAGACTATTAGTTATGGATTCCTCACCTTAGAATTACCCCCAGGTGTCAGACTGGATCCAGAGAATTTTTCTTAAGCAGTACCCCTGCGCTTCGGTAGGTGGCGTTGGTCGACTCTGTGTTCGCCGTTGGTGTCGTGGTCGCCGGGATGACGTTGCGGTATCTACTTAGACGCCGTGCTTGCACACTGATGTCAGTTCTTTCTTCCAGCCAGAGCAGATCTGGAGTACCTCTAGTCACTTTTTGACTCTTTTTGTGACTTTTTTTTTTACATCTTTCAAGTTGTTTGACTCCTGGTGCACGTAGGGATGTACCATCCTCGAATCGGCTTCAAGGCTTGTGACTCCTGTCACAATTTGATGTCAGTTATGGACCTTGTGTGCCTTTGGTGTTTGGAGCGCGACCACGACTGAACTTGTGCTCCGACTGCCGGGCCATGAACCTAAAGTCTTTGCGGGAGCAGTCCTGCAAGCTTCTCAAGGCAGTCCGTTCTGCGCTGCTCAATGTCCCGGTCAAGAGGGAGGTAGTGGGACCGGTGGCGGAGCCATCACCACCACTCCCTGTCAAAGTCTTTGTCTTCGGGTAAGTCGAAGCACAAAAAGAAGGCGAAAATGCATCTTCGCTCTTCGCGTTCTACCCGTCCATCGGCCGACACGACATGGGTTGCAGAAAGTAGCTGTCCGGCTCTGCCCACGGAGCCTGTTGGGTCATCCCCGACCCTCCCTCCCTTTCCGGGAGCTGGAGCGACTCCTGCCCAACTTCGTAGTTTTTACGAAGCCCTCCACTCGATCTTTGGCCAGCCCGACTCCGCCAGCGTGACTTCGGGCCTCGTGGACTCGGCTGGGGGCTCTAGGCCTCCGATGCAGGCGGCTTTGGCGCCGCAGGGCCCCCAGGGATCCAGGCCTGGATCCGGATAGGCACCGGTTGACCTTGTGACACCTTCTCTGGTGCTGAATCCAGTGGCGACACCTCCGCCCCCTCCGACGCCAGTTGTGTCCCCAGACAACATCGACCCTAGCCTCCCCCTCGATGTGGACACGGAGTGGGACCAGAGTCGGGACAGGCACTGACTGGTACTTTTGTACCACTGCTCTCTCCTGGTGTTCCCTATCGCCCTGAGTGGCTACCAGAGGAGTGTGAGGAGGACTGGGAGGGGTCTGTGGACCCTCTGGCAGACCAGTTAGAAGAACTGGACTGGAGAGAGGAGTTGGGTGAGGCCAGTGGTCTGGACACCTCTCCCGACCTTGGCATGCTTTCTCCCAATACCGCGTCAACGGAGGATGTGAATAATATGCAGCGGTGTTGAATGAATGAAACAGGTTTTTATAGAGCGCAGCATTCACTCCAAGGAGCATTTTGGCGCAAGATGACAGACGACTGAGAGGAAGACAGGAGTGGAAAAAGTACAGAAAAGGATGGTTGCAAAGGGATTAAATGAGTGCTAGGGTTTCCTGGTCTGAAATGCTAAAGATCCAAGTTTTGAATGACTTCCTAAACATGGACTCGTTGTTGGTGTGTCTTAGTTGGGTGGGCAGGAGATTCCAAGCTTTTGCTCCCAGTGTGGCCAGGGTTTCCCCTCCTCGGGTTTTCATTTTGAAATGGGGACTGGCAAGCAAATTCTGGTTGGAGGACCGCAGAGTTTGTTTGGTTTGGTAGGGTCTAAGATGATTTCTCAGATATATTGGCCCACTTCCAATGATGGCTTTATAGGTGATGGTTAGGATCTTAAACAAGATCCTTTTATGGATTGGTAGCCAGTGGAGGGTTTTTAGGGCATCGGTCGAAGATGACCGTTTGGTGGAGTCCCAGTTCCAGCCTGGCAGCGGCATTTTGGATTACTTGTAGTCGTTTTATCACCATTTTTTTTTGTTCCAGCATATAGTCCATTGCCATAATCGAGGCGAGACAAAATTAAGGCCACTGCAACAGTTTTTCTGGCGTGCAGGGGAAGCAGATCAAAGAATTTCCTCAACATTCTTATTATTTGAAAACAAGTACCTGCAACTGTGAGGGCCTGTTTGTGAAAGGACAGCGAAGGGTCGAATTTAAAACCTAAGTTTTTGGCTGTGTGTACTGTGGCGGGCGGTGGCTCTGAGTTAATGGGCCACCATAGGGTTGGGCTAAAGTTGTTAGCTTTCCCAAACAGCATAATCTCTGTCTTGGAGCTGTTACACTTAAGATGGTTTGACTCCATCCATTTCATGACTGAGGTGAGGCAGTGATGACATCTTTCTTCTGCCGCGGTGGAGTTTTTATCCAGGGTCAGAATCAATTGGGTGTCGTCTGCGTAGCTGATTGCTTCAATATCGAAGGAATCAATCAGTGTGAGCAGAGGGGACATGTATAAGTTAAAAAGGGTCGGACTCAGGGAAGATCCCTGTTGGACGCCTGAGGACAGTGGTTTCCCTGTGGACTTATATCCACCTAAAGTGACAACCTGGTTCCTGTTTCTGAGAAAAGCGGTTAGCCATTCGTGGGCTTTGTCGTTTAAACCAATGTGCTTCAGTCTGTTTATCAAAATGTTATGGGAGACCGTATCAAAGGCCGCAGAGAGGTCCAACAGAATCAGCACCGCGTCCTTGCCTTGATCTAGTGCCCATTTCAGGGTGTCTGTGGTGTGGAGCAGTGCTGATTCTGTTGAATGCCCTGCTCTGAAGCCAGATTGCTTGGGGTGAAGGCAATTGTAGTTTTCCAAGAACTCGTTCAACTAAGTGTACACCAATTTTTCCGCTATTTTACTTAGACATGGGAGAAGGGATATGGGTCTGAGATTGGAAAGTATGGTGGGGTCAGATAGTTTCTTTTTTTGGAGAGGTTTGACCGCGGCTATTTTCCACAGATCAGGGATTTTGCTGTTTCAAAGGTAGAGTTGATAATTTGATTTATGATCGGGTTCACAGTCTCGATTAGTGCGTGGAGAATCTTTGGTGGGCAGGGGTCGAAAGGGGACCCTGATTTACATGAAAGAATAGCCTTCCTAGATTCGTCTAAGCTAATTTTTTTAAAAACATTTGAGTTCTATTCTAGGACCTGGGTTTAGGACTGGGGTGTCTTGGGCTATACAATCAGAGAAATTGTTTTTTAGCTCGCTGATTTTATTTTCGAAGTACTCTTCTATATCATTACAAAGTTCTTGTGAGGGGGGTATTTCAGAGTCTAAGCTAGCTGGATGGGTGAAAGATTTAACTATTTTAAAAATAGACTTTTGGTTGTCGTCTGCCTTTTCAATGAGGTGCGTATAGTACTTCTTTTCTTCCACCTTTATAAGTAGATGGTAGGAATTTAATCCTAGTCTAAAGGATTTCAAATCTTCTTATTTGTAGTGCTTTCTCCATATTTTCTCTAGGGTCCTACATTTATCTTTCATGATTTTTAATTGGGGTGTGAACCAAGGGGCTGTCTTAGGATTAGTGTTCTTGACCTTCTTCCATGGTGCTAGCGTGTTAGCTATCAATAGCATCCATGGATTAAACAGATTATTGTCTGTATCTGGATCATTAGTAAGGGTGGGTTTAGTGGATTCAGCTAAATGTAGTAGGTTGGGGCTAGATAGCTGATTTTTCCAGTTGCGGACAAGCGGGGTGGTGATATCATGCCCTATTATAGGTCCGTTTTCATAGTATATATTAAAAGGCACCAATTTGTGGTCAGTCCAGGCAAGGGTGGACTGGGGAGGTGTTACTATGTTAGTAGCATTGGAGCATATCCCGTCTAGGGTATGCCCAGCTTGGTGAGTGGGACCTTTATTATGAATTTTTAAACCAAGGGAGTTGGTAATTTCCCTGAAATTTCTTGTGTTTGGGCAGTTTTCCATTTCCAGGTGCAGGTTGAAGTCACCTAGAACAGTAAAATTGGCATAACGTATCACCATGGGACTTAGAAAGTCACCAAGAGTGTCTAAGAAACGGCCCAAAGGGCCAGGGGGTCTGTACACCAGTACTCCCGCGAAGGTGTTTTTCGATTATTTATTTTGATATTGAAGCAGAGGCTTTCTGCGTCCTTCAGTTCAGAAGCAGGTAATATGGTACATTTTAGATGTTCTTTTTAAATGATCGCAATCCCACCCCCTATTTTTCCTGTTCTGTCTAGTCTGGATATAGTATATCCCAGTGGGAGTGTTTGTGCTAGATCCGGGTTAGAACTCTCGGACAACCATGTTTCCGTGATAAACAAACAATCAAAGAGGTTGTCAACGAGCAGGTCATACACCTGTGTCGCGTGTTTAGCAAGGGACCTGACATTTATAAGGGCACATACTATGTGATTTTGCCGGGTTTTGGATTTAAGTTGTTTTGTAGGGTTACTCTCATGGTCCAAGTCCATGACATCAGTCGTTTTGATTTTGTTACCTGTTTGGGATGGATTTTTCGGTTCACCGGAAGTAATGAGAGGGAGGATTTTTGGCTGAGGGTTAAGACTAAGTAACTCTTCCCTGGTGTAGATTGTTTTTGGTAGACCGCCGGCAGCATGTCTGGCCCCGGTCGCCGGTCTGACACGGACAGGCGCACACGGGCTTGCGTTTGGCACGCCTTCGGCGCGCAGACGGCGCTCCCGCTGCGCGTCCTGGACATGCACATGATTTATAGGGGCGGACTGGGGGGGCGTGGCCAGAGGTAGTGGGCGTGGCTTGAGGGTTCTCTGGGAATGGCGGCCAGCAACTTTGTTCGTATCCAGCAACAGCGCTAAAATCCGCTGTGCGGAGATCCCCAGAAGCGTGATAGCAAGAGACAAGTGCCCAAGGGAGACGGTTTGGGTAAGTGAAGCACAGTATCACAGTGTAAATATTAAAAGCTTAAAACGAAGAAGGTCTCCCAGCTTCCGCCTCAGGAGAAGAGTATCATCTGACTTGCGCTAGTTATCAGCGCTTCTTTAAATACCTTTCGGCGGGGGCGTGGCCAGAGGTAGTTGCGTAGTGCGGCTGAGACCTTAAACCTTGTGCTTCCTAGGGTGGCGGACAGGACTAACCTCCTGACCGAGGTGCTTCAACCTGCAGCAGCCTCTGTGGAGCCCCTGCACCCATTCAATGAGGCCCTCACAGATATCCTTTTGGGCACTTGGTCCAAGCTCAACACAGGGGCTCCTGTGGATAGGATGATTGCCCGACACCACCGCCCGGCCACAGACAACCCCATTTCCCTCTCCCGAGTCCCAACACCCCACCCCTGAGAGCTTGGTGGTCCTAGCAACAACTTCCAAGAGCGCATTACCTACTGCTCCACCTTATAAGGAATCCAAGAAGCTGGACCACCTTGGTAAGAAAATGCTTTCTTCCTCCAGCTTAGGACTGCGGTCGGTGAACACCGCATGTCTCTTGGGCCGTTACTGTCACTCCCTGTGGGACACGGTCCCGCAGGTGCTGCCTCAGTGCCCGGAGGAGGCCTGGGCTGTGCTCTCTCGTGCAGTTACCGAAGGGAGAGATGCAGCGAAGTTCGCCCTGCGTTGTGGGCTGGACACCGCCAACTCGCTGGGCATGATGGATTCAACATCAGTAGCCCTGAGATGCTATGCCTGGCTGAGGTCCACTGGATTTTTGGGTGATGTCCAAGCTACGCTTTTGGACATGCCCTTTGATGGCCATTGCTTGTTTGGCGACAAAGCAGACAATGCGCTTGAGTGCTTTGAGGACTTCAGGGCTACGGCCAGGTCCTTGAGCCTCGCTTCTACCTCTCGCCTCACGCAGTCTTCTTTTCACCCCTTTCATGGCTATGGAAGGGTGCCACGCCATGTTCCGTCCAGCGTTACAGGCCTGCACAAGCCATCCAGCCTCTGCGCAGTCTGGGATCCAAAGTCATGGGTCTGGGGGCCAGTTGGCAGGCCAGTCCATCAGCGCCCCCTCTGCAGCAGCCTACAAGCCCTCCTAGTCTGACTTTTCAGGGCCACTATTCGCTAGTAGACGGCAGGATCTGCAATCACCTCCCTCACTGGCTCAATATCACGTCCAACAGGTGGATTTTGCAGATAGACCGAAGGGGCTAATCCCTCCCCATTGAGACTACCCCTCCATCCATGCCACCTCAATTCCATCGCATATCGGAGGATCACTTGGCCCTTCTCCAACAGGAAGTTACGTCTGTCTTGGCCAAGGGAGCCATTAAGCGGGTTCCTGCCCCAGAAGTAGGTCATGGCTGTTATTCCCACTACTTTCTGGTCCTCAAGAAGGACAAGGGCCGGCGTCCTATCTTGGATCTCAGGAACGTCAACCACTTCCTCCGGAAGGATAAATTCTAAATGTTGACACTGGCTCAGGTCATGTCTGCCCTCGACCTTGGAGACTGGATCGTAGCGTTGGATCTGCAGGACGCTAATTTTCACATCCCCGTCCTGCTGGCACATTTGCGTTACCTGCGGTTCACGGTAGGCCACTAGCACTTCCAATTTACTGTGGTCTCCTTTGGCCTTACCAGCGCCAGTTGGGTGTTCAAGAAGGTAATGGCAGTGGTCTCAGCTCATATGCGCAGACCAGTGGTTCCAGTCTTCCCCTATCTCAACGACTGGCTGTTGAAGGCGGGCTCACCACAGGTTTTTGTCTCCCACCTCCAGACTACAGCCGACTTCCTTCATTCGCTGGGGTTCACCATCAATGTGTCAAAGTCACACCTGATTCCCTCTCAGAAGCTCCTTTTCATCAGAGCAGTTCTGGACACAGCGCAGTTTTGGGCTTAACCTCCCGAGCAGCGAGTGTAGTTACATCAGTCTGGCCATGATTCCAACTGAATTGTAGCTTCCAGAAGGTGACCCATGGGTGTAATAGACTGACAAACAATTATGCCTGGTGCTATTAAGTCATCTTCATTTCTAGCAAATTTAATAAGTACAAAAAAAAATTCTCACTTCAATACATATGGTAGTGGTGTGACTCCAAATGTCGATGGCCAAATGGGATTATTGGCAGCTATGGACCACACACCCACCACTGTGTTTTTTGTCCTTATCATTATTTCATTTGTCTGACCGTTCTTTGTCTCTCATTACCTACAATATCGTTGGCCTTAAATCTAAGGTTTCTTTACTTGATTGGAATAACTTTATAGATCACTTCGACAATTGTATATTCCAGGGGACGTGGTCCTTGGACCCAATTTTTAAACTAGGTTATTTTAATTATTATGTATCTGCGACCTGTTGTCCTCTGGGATGTCCAGCTTGTGGGTTGACTATCTGAGTCAAGCACAACTCAAGATCCAACATCTTAACATCGATTGCCCTGATATTATGGCCATTTGTTAGACCACAGACAATACATCCCCCAAAACATTTTTAATGTCTCTGCTAGAGGGGGAAGAGGAGGTCTTAAATCTGCCACCGTGGAGATTTTGGAATCTGTCCTGGTATTAAAATATGATAACATATGAATGTCTCCCTTTAATTGTCGCTGGTGATTTCTACTCCACCTTCGAGCCCTTAGACGCAGAAGACTGGATTTTCGCCTTGGAGGAAGACAAACTTTGAGGGATTCCTAGACTGGAGATCTCTGACATTAAAAGTGGACAGAAGCTACATTCCAACTTAAAGCCTTTACCTTACAGCTCGGCCTCAGGGTGGTCAATGGATGATCATGATCAGATAGGGGAGGAGCTAACACTTTTAACAATGGTCACCATGCTAGTCGCATTGATTACTTTCTGCTCGACTTAAGGTTATGGCCCCAGCTAGAAGATGTGATTATTGTAGAACGTTTTAGAGAGTGACCATAATCCTTTATACCTTACTTTGAAGATATCAGACAAAAGAGTGGTAACTAACCCTATTTCCTTGCAAATAAAGAGGGATCTGCCCCAACTAATGGCATGCGATGGGTTAAGTGGACCAGAATAGTGGGGTATGTAGATACATTACCCATCATAAAAAAAGATGTTTCAGATACTATGGAAGAAATTAATGTAAAATCCTCCAACAAGGAAACTGAAGAATCAATAATAGTTTTACAGAATAAGCTGTTTACTAAAATTAAATCCTGTTTTCCTATCAGTTGCTCTGCCAACAATAGATGGCCCCTATCTAAGAATAGATAGGGGGCCTCAACAATTGGCAATAGCTAATAAATCAAAAGATCGAATGGGGATTCATGCAGCCAGGAATATTTTGGAAATCCTGTCAAACCCCAGCTAAACGGAATTGGGATGAAGCAAGGTGGCAGGACTTTAAAAGTGCCTGCCTTGCAAAAGATACACCTACATTTTCATCTTTAGTCAAATGGGGCAGAGGTGGTCAACCGCCCACTCCTTCTAACTTCATTGTTCCAGCGTTATGGGTTGAGCACTTTGCACCTGTATACACTGGACCAAACAATTGAAGTACCCAGACTATTTCACAGCTTCTAGCTTTGATTAATGGGCTATTTGTGTTATCTGATGTGCTGGCAGCATTAGACACTGTCCCAAGTGGCAGAACCCCAGGACCAGATAGCATTCCTGCTGATATGTACTAACAGGATAAAGAAAATTGGTTCTGTTACAATTAAATCATAGCAAATGCTATAGCCAATGGTGTTTCGATTCTGGACTCTTGGCAGGGAGCAGAACTGGTTCCCCTATATAAAAGAGGGGATAAGTCTTCACCAGCTAACTATGGGCCGATCAGCCTTCTTGATTCGATAAAGAAAATATTTGCTCGCCTCATTTTATATAAGATCCAGGAGTGCATGAAAGATAATTCCTTGCCTTAGAATTACCCCCAGGAGTCAGACTGGATCCGGAAAGTTTTTTTCAGCAGTACCCCTGCGCGTCAGAAGGTGGTGTTGGTCGACTCCATGTTTGTCGTTGGCATCGTGGTCGCCGGGATGACGTTGCGATAGCTACATAGACGCCGCCATCGCGCGCTTTTCGTCAGTTCTGTACACGAATTTCAACGCCAGAAGCGCAGAGCCATGCAAGACACGGTCCACTGGTGAACAAAACTAGGGCCCTGAAAGGAAGTCCTTAACCCTAGAAGTCAGTTTGCAGAACAGGGAGGATGGAATGGGTGGGGCGGTAAGAAATCTATAACTAACCTATATTTCGTAGAGATCTATTGTTGCTGAAGGCAAGTAACTAGTTCATCTGAAAGAAACAGTTAGTTGTACCTTAGAATAGATACCTCAGCAACACCAACCCTGGAGGTGGGTCTACGAACTAAGTTCACACCAGGAAGTCCTGGAGAACAGAGTGGCCAAAGAAGCCATCTCTCTGGACATGGCTATCCGGGCAGTAGACTCTAGTAAACATGAGCAGCGATGACCACGTAGCTAGCTGAAAAATTTCATTAAGGGGGACTCCACGTCCCAAAGCAGTGGTAGCTGCAGTCACCCTAGTGGAATGGGCACGCAACCCCAATGGAGGCTCCTTCTTTGCCAAGGAATAACAAGCTTTAATGCGCAAAACGACTCATGTAGAAATGGTTCGTTTGTGCATGGCCCAACCTTTTTTGGCGCCCACGTAGCCAACAAAGAGCTGGTCATCCACCCAGAATTAATTTGCGCGATCCTAGTAAACGTAAAGTGCATGCTTTGGATCAAGATAGTGGAGCCTCTCTTCTTCTTTGGAAGGATGTGGAGGTGGAAAGAAGGTAGGCAATGTGATGGTCTGTCCAATATGGAAAGGAGTAACCACTTTGGGAAGGAAGGAAGGAGAGACGAGTTCGAAGGACAACCTTTTCCGGATGAACAGTCAGAAAAGGAGGCTTAGAAGAAAGTGCCTGGAGCTCACTCACCCTGCGTGCAGAGATGAGGGCCACCAGAAATGCAGTTTTTAAGGTTAGAAGCCTGAGAGGACAGTTATGTAGTGGCTCAAAAGGAGCACACATCAGATATGTAAGAACCAAGTTCAAGTCCCACTGAGGCAATACGAAGGGAACAGGAGGAAAAAGATGAGTAATGCCTTTAAGGAACCAATTTACAACAGGGGACTTGAAAAGAGAAGGCTGATCAGGAAGCCTAAGACAGGCTGAAATGGCCGAGAGGTAGCCCTTCAGAGCGCCCAGAGCAGAGCCCTGCTGGGCCAAAGAAAGAAGGAACAAGAGGTCCTCAGAAAGTGGAGCGGAAACAGGATCTACAGCCTTTGCTGTGCACCATGCCACAAATTTGTTCCATCGGCAGGCATATACCGTCTTAGTGGAGGGATGCCTGGCTGCCAAGATAACCTCTCAGACTTCCGGAGGCAGGTCAAACAACGTCAACTGCTGACACTCAATCTCCACAGAAGGAGGTGGATGATGGACACATTCGGTGGAGGACCATCCCCTGCTGCTGCGACAGAAGATCCTCCCGAAGAGGCAGTCGAATCGGAGGATCGATGGCCATGTGTTGCAGCTTGGAATACCAGACTCTTCATGCCCAATCCGAAGCCACAAGTATGACTTGGGCCCGGGCACGCTTGATCCTCTTCAGCACTCTGAGCAGCAGTGGTATAGGCAGAAAGGCGTATAGAAGAGCTCAACCCCACTTGCGACGAAAAGCGTCACCTAGCGAGTGCCGCCTTGGAAACGCGCAGAATTGCTGACATTGCACATTATCTTCGGTGGCGAATAGATTTAACCAAGGCTCTCCCCACTGTTGAAAGATACCTTGTACCACCACCGAGTGAAGACGCCATTTGTGATCCATCATGCACATGCGGCTGAGTTCGTCTGCCCTGGCGTTCAGCGAACCTGTCAGGTGTTGAACCACCAGGGATATGCCCAGATGTTCCACCATGTCCGGAGATGGAGGGCCTCTTGACATAGGGTCCACAACCCCACCCCGCATTGTTTGTTGCAGTACCACATGGTAGTGGTGTTATCCGTGAACACCTGCACTACTCTTCCTCGGACTGAGGGAAGGAATACTTTCAGTGCAATACGAATCGCTCCAGAGGGTTGATGTGGAACCCCGCACTCCGCTGGAGACCAGATGCCTCTGATCTTCACCTCCCCCATGTGGCCACTCCATCCCAGAAGTGATGCATCAGTCACCACTGTGAATTTTGGTTGGGGAACGGAGAGGGATCTGCCGTCGACCCAATCCTGATTCATCAGCCACCACTGCAATTGGGGTGCAGTGCCCTCCGAGATCTGGACTCAGGCGGACAGGTACCCTGATGTTGTGCCCATTGGAACTTAAGGTCCCACTGCAGAGCCCACATGTGCCATCTGGCATGGTCCACCAATAGGATGCACGCAGGAGGCCATCAGGCCCAGTAGCCAGAGGGTCATCATGACCAAAACCCAGGATAGAGGCTGAAAGATCGTAATCATGGCCCGAATATCCTGGACTCGCTGCTCAGGAGGATAGACCAGAAACTGGGTCCAGAACTGCTCCAATGAAGAGGAGCTTCTGCGTGGGAGTCAGGTGTGACTTTGGAATGTAGATGAAGAACTCCAGCAAATACAGGAGGCCGGATGTAGTCTGAGATGGGAGACAACATCCTGGGGCGCACCCGCCTTCAACAGCCAGTCATCGAGATAGGGGAAATATGGAACCTCTGATCTGCAAAGATGAGCCGCGACCACCGCCATCACTTTTGTGAACACCTGAGGGGCGCTTGTAAGGCCAAAGGGGAGCACAGTAAACTGAAAGTGCTTGTGACATACCATGAACCGCAGGTAACGCCGGTGGGCCGGCAGGACGGGTATGTGAAAATAAGCATCCTGCAAGTCCAATGCTACCATACAGTCTCCAGAGTCGAGGGCAGACAGGACCTGAGCTAGCGTCAACATCTTGAGCTTGTCCTCCAGGAGGAAGCCGTTGATGTTTCTGAGATCCAAGATAGGAGATAGGCCTTTGTCCTTCTAGGGCAAGAGAAATTAGTGGGAATAGCAACCACAACCTACTTCTGGGACAGGAACTCGCTTGATGGATCTCTTGGCCAAGAGTGCCAAAACTTCCTGTTGGAGAAGGGCCAGATGATCCTCCGACATGCGATTGTGCTGAGGTGGCATGGCGGGAGGGGTAGCCTCGAAGGGGAGGGATTAGCCCCTTCTGACTATTTGCAAAACCCACCTGTCCAATTTGATAGTGCGCCATAGGGGGGAGGTGATAGCGAATCCTGTCACCCACTGGTGTTTAGAGGCCCTGGAAGGTCGGACTAGGATTGTTTGGAGGCTGCTGAAGAGGGAGCTGTGGTGGACTGTCCTGCCCGCTGGCCCCCAGAACCACGGTGGTGGTTCCCACGTCCCAGGCTGCGCATGGGCTGAACAGCTTGCGCTGGCCTGTGGCTCTGGGCGGGATGTTGCGGGGCACCCCTTCTGTAGCCACATAAGGGGCGAAAGGCAGACTGCACAGGGCGGGTGGTGGAGAGGCCCAAGGACCTGGCCATAGCCCAAGAGTCCTTAAAGCACTCCAGCGAGTTGTCTGCCTTGTCACCGAATAGGTAAAGGCCATCAAAGGGCATGCCAATAAGAGTAGATTGGACATCTCCAGAAAAAACAGTCAGCCTCAACCAGGCGGAGCGTTAAAGGGCTACCGACGTGGAAATCGTCCTGCCTAGTGAGTCAGCGCATCCAGTCCACAGCGGATGGTAAACTTCGCTGCACCTCTCCCTTCGGCAACCACAAGGAAGAGTACGGCCCAGGCCTCCTCCGGGCACTGGGGTAGCACTTGCACTACCATATCCCTCACGGAGTGGGTATAACAGCCTAACAGACATGCAGTCTTTACCGACCACAGTCCCAAGCTGGAGGAAGAAAACATCTTCTTCCTAAGATGGTCCAGCTTTTTGGATTTCCTATCAGGTGATGCGTTAGGGAATGAGCCTTTGGAGGTGGAGGCTTGGACCACCAAGCTCTCTGGGGTGGGGTGTTGTGAGAGGAAAGTGGGATCTCCCGGGGCCGGGCAGTGGCATTGGGAAATCATCCCATCCACAGGAGCCCCTGTGTTGGGCCTGGACCAGATGCCCAAAAGTATGTTGGTGAGGGCTTCATTAAACGGGAGCCGGGGCTCTGAAGAGCTTGCTGCTGGTTAAGGCACCTCTGTCAGGAGGTTAGTCCTGATGGCCACCGTAGGTAGTTCAAAGCTGAGGGCCTCTGCCGCCCTACGCAACACCACGGCATAAGACGCTCCCTCTTCCGTAGCCAAGGTAAGAGGAGGCAACATGCCAAGCTCTGGTGAGGTATCCAAACCACTGGCTTCCCCCAGTTCCTCTCTCCAGTCCGGTTCATAGCCCAACTGGTCAGTCACAGGGTCTCCAGACCCCTCCCAGTCCTCCTCACTTTCCTCTGGTTGCCAATCTGGTCTGAAAGAGCCAGGGTAGAACAAGGGCACAAAAGTACCCATCGGTTCCAGATACGGCATCAGTCGATGCCGGGCTGGCTGTGTCTACATCTGGATGGAGGCCGGGGTCGACGCCGGCTGGGGACGCAACCGATATCGGCTGTGGACGTGGTGCCAGTGGAGTCTGCACTGGGAGACGAGAAACAAGGTCAACCAGCACCGATCCGGATCCAGGCCTGGATTCAAGGGGACACTGCGGTGCTCGAGCCACTGGCATCGAAGGCTCAGGGCCCCCAGCCGAGTCCGCGGGGCCTGAAGGCGCGCCGGCGGAGTAAGGTTGCCCAAAGATGACATGCATCGCTTTGTAAAATTGACAAAGCTGGGCAGGGGTCGCTCCGGGTCGCAGGGAAGGGAGGGAAGCCTGGAGTCAACCCTCCGGGCTGCACACGCGGAGCCATGTAAGGGGCACCACCCGCATCCCTCGTCGCGTCGGCCGACGGATGGGGATAAGTCAAAGAAGGACGATGCTTCTGTGGCTCCTTCTTGTACTTCGACTTACCTGACCCTGAGTGCGAAGACTTGGATGAAGAGTGATGATGGCTCCGCGACCGGTCAGTCGACCTCCAACGTAACCGGGACCTTGAACGGCACAGAGCCGACTGTCGGGTCTCAACAAGCTTTCGGAACCACTCCCACAAAGACTTCGGATTCATGGTCCGGCAGTCGGAGCACGACTTGGGGTCGTGGTCACGCGTCCATCACCACTCCCTTTGTACCGCTTTGTTCGCCATACGTTGACAGGGTATGCTCAGATGTGAGTCCCTTGGTTACTTTGCCACTGGATTCTAGCAAGCGTGGCTGAAGACGGCTGAAATGCCAGAAACCGGACCTAGGAAGCTTGTTTCCGGTCCAGGGAAGGCATGGCTTGACAGTTCGGGCAGGACTGTTCCCATGAGGCACAGGGTCAGACTGATTTGCATATGGCCATGTCTGAACTGGGGTGGCAGAGTGGGCTAAAGAACAGTGATGAATTAAACCCAGATCTGTTGACTGGGTGTGAGTGTTTGATTGGTTCAGATGCTCCGTCCATCACCACCCCCTTTTGTACCACTTTGTTCACCATAAGTTGGCAGGGTATGCTCAGACGTGAGTCCCTTGCTCACTTTGCCACTGGATTCAAGCAAGCCTGGCTGAAGACGGCTGAAATGCCAGAAACCGGTCTAAGGAAGCTTGTTTCCGGTTCAGGGAAGGCATGGCTTGGCAATTCGGGCTGGACTGTTCCCATGAGGCACAGGGTCAGACTGATTTGCATATGGCCATGTCTGAACTGGGGTGGTAGAGTGGGCTAAAGAATGGTGATGGATTAAACCTAGATCTGTTGACTGGGTGTGAGTGTTTGATTGGTTCAGATGCTCCGTCCATCGCCACCCCCTTTTGTACCGCTTTGTTTGCCAAAAGTTGGCAAGGTATGCTCAGACGTGAGTCCCTTGCTCACTTTGCCACTGGATTCAAGCAAGCCTGGCTGAAGACGGCTGAAATGCCAGAAACGGTCCTAGGAAGCTTGTTTCCGGTCCAGGGAAGGCATGGCTTGGCAGTTCGGGCTGGACTGTTCCCATGAGGCACAGGGTCAGACTGATTTGCATATGGCCATGTCTGAACTGGGGTGGTAGAGTGGGCTAAAGAACGGGGATGGATTAAACCCAGATCTGTTGACTGGGTGTGAGTGTTTGATTGGTTCAGATGCTCCGTCCATCACCACCCCCTTTTGTACCACAGGAAAAACAGGCACACGTGGTGCGTATCCGTCACCGGCATCAGTCAGCTACAGGAACGGCAAGCCGGGCATCCCTGACGTGCACCAGGAGTCAAAGACTCGAAAACTGTGCTGACAAAAGTCGGCAAAACGTGAGTCAATAAGTGACTGGAGGTACCGCTTTCTCTGAATATGTGCTGGCTGGCGTGGAAAAAGAAAGAACTGACGTCAGCGCGCGAGGGCGGCGTCTATGTAGCTACCGCAACACCATCCCGGTGACCACAATGCCAACGAAGAACGCTGAGTCGACTGATGCCACTTTCTGATGCGCAGGGGTACTGCTGACAAAAACCCTTTCCAGATCCAGTCTGACGCCTGGGCGTAATTCTAAGGTAAAGAATCTATAACTAACTGTTTCTTTTCGATACAGACAAAACAACGTGTAGGAAAGTAGGATTTGCTTTCATGGTTACCCCCACTTTTTGCTTGGTGTCAAGTGTGTTTTTAACCTAGCCTGACTGGGATCCTGATATTCAGGACCCCAGTTACTGTGCTTTCTCCCCTAAATTGACCATGGTAAGTACTTTGATACCTCCACAATTGGCTACTGGTGTATCCTTATAAGTCCCTAGTATATGGTACCGAGACACCAATGGTGTAGGAGGCTGTCTTAGTATGGTGCACACTTATTTAAGCGAAGCACCCTGCACTATTCCAGACAACTCTTAGGGTGCATTTAGTGGTCTTAAACAACCTTAAAAAGCTCTCTTAATGCTCGCTGTGGAGAGCAGCCTTTAGGTTTAGTCAAGTAAGAGTGTAAAGCAGCTTGTTTTACAAGTACTAATCCTATAGTGTACGTTAAGTGAAAAGGAATCACACAGTGACGTTATAAAAATAGTTATTTATTATAAACACTCACTAACACATTGCTATATCTCCTACACGGAGATATAATCACAATGCATACAATACTTCAATTGTAGAACAGGTAAGTAGCACAAATACACAGTGGTCTCCAGTGGGAGACCAAACCATATACTAATAAAGTGGTATGCGAACTGCGACCAAAGTCAAAACTGAACCCACAAGACTTTGAAGAGCCAGGGACCAAAGGAACCACCCAAAGTAAGTCCCCAGGAACCCCACAAAGACCATGTGCAGAGTGAAAACACAGTTGTGTACTCAATGTAAGTCAACAGGGAAGTCGCGATTGCAGTTCTCAAGATGAAGGACCCTTCCCAGAGGACTCTGAAGACACCTTGTGGAAGACGGAATGTTGGAGAGTCACCCCACCTGTGGATACCACAGGAACCAGGACATCTACACCAGGGAAGCTGGGCGCATAGGTGCACAAAGTGACATTGGAATTTGCCTAGGACTTCAGTGAAGATGCCGCTGGCGAAGAAGGTGAAAGAGTCCGGTAGAATCCAAGGGTGGATTCTTGAAGAGGAGTACCTGCAAGCAGAGGGGACAGAATCTATGCCACTCAGTAGTGACCAGGAGGCACAGAAGAACAATGACCACCGATGACAGAAGATGCAGGAGGGTTGATAGTGGCCTTGTCTCTGCAGCTGTGAGAACCAGGCAATGCTGGGGAAGACCAGGAGCTGTTCATGAGATGTCCCACGTTGGAATTCGAGAACAAGGAGGTCCGTGCTTGACGGGAGCACCAACAAGCCTTGGCAGCAGCAACAGACAAGGAAAGTGAAGAAGGTGCAGTGTCGGGGCCAGCAAGGTCCAAGGGACTCACCAAGTGCAGGAGAGTCAGAGTGGGCCCAGAGGAAGCAGGAATGCCCACCGGAGCTAAAGAAGACCCTCAAGAGGACCCACAGGCCGGTGGTATAGGAGTTGCAAGGGGACCTTGAGCATCTCCCCAATGATGTAGGCCTATGGTGCAGAGGATATGGTGAGGATGAAGATCTTGGTAGCAAGAGATGCTAGAGGCTGTAGCTTCTAAGAGCCCAAAGTTCTCTGGATAAGGGAGTCAACAAGCCTTGTCAACGGCAAGTCAACACAGTGTACAGGGGTGCAGTTCCAGCAGTTCCAACCAGAGATACTGGCCTCAAACTTTGTGAGAAGACAGTGCCGTCTCGAGGGAATTGTAGAACTACCACCTGTTTGCTGAACCTTTCGGAGTCCGTGGGACCTCAGGAGCAGCAGACCTGTCAGCTTCGTTGCGGTGCCTGCAGATGCATGGGGGTGTCTCCTTTACTCCAAGGGAGATTCCTTCGGGTTTCCTTGGTGCCAACAGGCCTGTTGAAGAACCTGTCAGAAGCACAGACACAGATGACAAAGAAGGCTTGAAGAACAGCGAGACCAGGAGCAGCAGGAGACTTCCTTGATGTAGTCTCAAATCCAGTCGAAGTTGAATGAGGTCGAAGTGTCCAGAAGGTCGAAGAGCAACGTAGCTTCACGCTTGAGTCTTGTCCCATGATGAATCTAAGGACCACCCCTCCCCCCATAGGCAAGCCCTTAAGCACCCTACGGGTTATGGCTTGGTCTTCCCTGGAGATCACTGTATTTTGTGCTACTTACCGGATTGCATTTCAATTATTCTTGTGTATTGTGTTGATATCTCCGGGTAGGAGATATACCAATGTGTTAGTGAGTGTTGAGTAATAAATAGAGTGGTGGTGGTGGTCATTTACCGTCCCCCTGGCCCCGCGGGACGGTTTCTTAAAGCTCTCTTGGAGACTCTCGTCCCCAGAGCAGTAAGATTTTCTCGTTTTTTGCTGCTCAGTGATTTAAACATTCATGTAGATTGTCAGGAACGTCAGGAAAGTAAGCTCCTATCTGACTCCTTTGACCTGGCCTCCTTTCCCCATTGGGTCTCCTCCCCTACTCATTCAGGCGGTCATATTTTGGACGTCATCTGTTCTAACTTTTCGCTGAAGGCTGAGGCCCCCCAAATACTAACTTGGACTGATCACCAGCTTATTAGATTTTCTTGGTCAGCCTTGAAAGACTCACCTAAAGTCTACCTGAATACACGCCTCCCAAAGATCAATGTAGGCAATTTTTCTGCTTGGCTTGATCAGAATAGGCCCCATTTGGGAGGAGAATTAGATTCTGCTGTGCAGATTTTTGATAGGTGGATTCGAGCAGCTATGTCTGTCTCATCGAAGGCGACTGACCCTGGTAGAAGCAGGATGACTCCCTCACAGCCATGGTATTCGCCCCATCTTCGAGAATACTATGCCAATATCAAACTGGCCAAAACTGAATATTTTGCCAGAAGAATTGAGAAGGCGAATAACAATAGCCGTGAGATTTTTTCTATAGTATAAAGTTTCCTTTCTCCATGTGCTGAACAAATTTCTATCAAACCCTCTACGGAATGGTGCGAAAGCCTCTCCTCCTTTTTCTTGACTAAAATTGCTAAAATCCAGCAAAGTTTTAGAGCTATCGGTGGGGGGAGCTGGACTGAGGATAGGGCTGGATCTAATGTTGAACCTACGCACACCATGGAGAGCTTTGCTCCACCTTCGGTGGATGATACTTTAGTCGCAATCAAGTCGTTAAAATCTGGTGCCCCTGGCGATACCTGCCCGGCCAGGGTGTTGGCTGAAGTGGCAGAAGCAGTGGCACCTGAGGTTTCTCAAATAATGGGTCTATCTTTCACATTAGCCAGGGTTCCTAACGAATGGAAACAGGCTAAGCTGCTTCCTTTGTTAAAAAAGGTAGGTGCAGATCCTACTGTGCCTAGTAATTACAGGCCCATATCTCTACTTCTAGCTATGGCAAAAATTGGGGAGAAACTTGTGTTTGCCCAGCTGAATGCCTTTGTAGAATCCTCGGAGGTTTTACATCCTGCCCAGTCTGGCTTCCGTGCAGCTTATAGCACTGAGTCGGCGCTGGTGGAGATTACTGAGGCTATTAGGGAGTGTCTGGACAGTGGCGGCAGAGCGGCTCTGATTTTATTGGACCTCTCTGCCGCGTTTGATACTGTCCCTCACTCACTCCTTTTGACCCGCTTGGCTGAGATTGGTGTGTTGGGTTCAGCACTGAAATGGGTGAAATCTTTTTTATCGGACAGGTCTCAGCAGGTTTGGATCCCACCTTTTTCATCCTCAGTCAGGCCCCTCACTACCGGGGTTCCCCAAGGTTCCACATTGAGTCCCCTGCTTTTTAATATTTATCTTACCCCTCTTATTGTGCTGGCCGAACAAATGGGAGCAAAAATCATAGCGTGTGCAGATGATACGCAGCTTTTATTTACCTGGCAGGATGCAGCAACTAATATAGAGGTTGTCCGTTCGTGCCTTTCCACTGTGTTTAACTGGTTAGCAGCTGCACAGCTGAAGTGCAACGAAGACAAGACGGAAATTTTGCTGTATGGCCAATTCCCATCCAACTTCAGAGAACTCTTGTGGCCGTCTGATTTTCCCCAGCCAGGCTCAGTTACTATCGCTGCCAAGAATTTGGGAGTCTGGTTTGGAGAGGATCTGAGATTCAAGGCACACATAAAAAAAACTTACTGCTGTGTGCTTCGGATCTCTCAAAGCCATGAGAAAGTTCTTCCCATATCTGCCATCATCAGCTAGAGAGTCGGTTGCGAGAGCTTTAATTTTATCTAGGCTCGACTACGCCAACTCTCTTTTTAGCGGCACTCCAGCTTTCTTAGTCGCCCGACTGCAGATTATCCAAAATGCGACAGCACGGTTGCTGTGTAATATTCCAAGTAGAGAAAGCGTGCGAGCACACCTAAAGGAACTTCATTGGCTGCCGATTGCTCAAAGGATAACTTTTTAAATCCTTACTTTAGCATTTAAGGCAGTCCATGATATGGGGCCATCCTATCTGAGAAAAAGATTCAGCCGTTATGTCCCCACTCAGCCGCTACGTTCAGCTGGCTGTAATTTCCTGAGTGTGCCCCGCTTTCAGCGAGTACGACTGGGAGGCTACTCGCTTGCTGTTGTCGCAGCTCGGACTTGGAACTCCCTTCCCCTTTCCCTGAGATCGACTGAAAATGTTGTCTCTTTCAAGAAAGCACTAAAAACTCATCTTTTTAGAACAGCCTATTAGTGTTATTATTCCTTTAGCTGGCCACTTGCTTGTTTTTCTTTTTCGCGCCAGGATACTCTGGTAGTAATGGAGCGTGCTATAAAACAGCAAATAATAATAAATAGAAGTATTTTTTTTATATAAACACTGTGTGGTTCTTTTTCATTTAACTTGCACTACAGATTAAACTGTTAAAACAAGCTGCTTAACACTCCTTCAAGATAAGCCTGAAGACTTCTCTCCACAGCTACCACTTTGAGAGCTTTCTATGGCTATCAAAGACCACAAAAATCACCATAAGGGTTGTCTGGATTAGTGCAAGGTGTCTCACTTAAATAACTGTACAGCATATACTTAGACAGCAGTCAATACAAAGTATATGTCCTTTAATCAACACACATAATATAAAGGCATTGTTTTACTGGGGGGGGCAAAATTCTTGAGCCTACTGAGATTTTTAGTTACTGTTCTTCAAATTTATGATGCAAAGGTTCTGGGTTCAGTCCTTTATGGTTCTGAACTATGGGGATTCTCTGATATTAGTTTGCTCACCAAAGCAGAAAACAAGTTCCTAAGGTCAGTAACACATACTGCACAAAGCACTCCCCTTAAACCTGTGCTGTTGGACTTGGGCAGAAAAGCTATCGCCAGTAGATCAAGACTTTATTCTGTGCTCTACTGGCATAGACTATGGACCACCCCAGAACTGGTTGATTACACAGCAGCTCTTAGAGATGGTTTTTTAGCAGATTGTTCCAAAAAGATATGCTGGCTATAAAAAAAAATCTTATTAACTATTGGTATGAAGGAGTTATGGGATGACCCTTCAGGATCTCTTTTTCCTACAGCTGCAAGTACATTTAAAAAAAAAAATCTTTTTATTAAAATAAACAATCATGACAGGCTCCAAAAACAGTTGCATACTGTGACAGCATAAGATAGTGTATGGACACACAGAAGGCAAGGTCACTTATGATACAGTTCCAAACATTTCGGTCTGCTTACAAATGCCAAAATACAAACATAGCGCTAGGAGGTTTGGAATCGGAATGGCTTCCCAGTAGATACCCCCTGTACATTCTCCATGCTGCCCATATTTTCTCCCACTTCTTGGGATATCCTCTACTTTTATATATTACTTTTTCAGCCCTTTGGCACCAGTCTAGGTCTTTCTCCCAATCTTCCACTGATGGCAAAACAATGCTACCCCATAATCTTGCTATATTTCTTTTGGCAACCATGCTCGCTAGTGCCAGCCAAATCTTTTCCCACTTGGGCCACGTAATGTCACTCGTAACTCCTAAGATATGCCATCTGGCCTCCAGTGGAACCGCGGTGCCAACCACTTCTGACATAATGTCCGACCAATCTGGACCAGTATGTCCGGATCCTGGCGCAGTCCCACAAAAAATGGAAGAAGGTTCTCACCTCCCCACAGCCCCAAAAACAGTACTCCGTGGCAATGTATCCTATGCAGTATTGTGTTGTGCGTGGGGTGTAGGAGCGGTGCAGGATGAGCAGCTGGACAAGCCGAAACCGGGCGCGGATTGCCACCTCTTGGGGACTCTGTAGGGCCTCCCTCCAGTCGTCTTCCTTCCTCCAACAACCCAACCTCGGACTCCCATTTTTCGCGTAGAGGCCACAGAGGATCAGCGATATTATTAATTAGCTTTTTGTATGTGAGGGATCGAGTAATAATCTATCTTCCAGTGGGCATATTCTGGTAGTTGGTCCCTGTGGTGCATGTGTTGGTACAGAGCATGTCTGAGCTGCTGGTAGTGAAGGAACTCCCCCTTTCCCATTTGGAATTCTGTCTGCAGGGCAGTGAACTCTAGCATTTCCCCTTTTTTCCAGATGTCGCCCAATACGTCAATACCAATTAAGGTCCACTTGCGAAGGCCCTTCAATTTAGCAACCTCATGCAGATAATTCCCAGCCCGAAGCGGAGTTTGTGCCGTGAGCTTTGCTTCCCAACCCACCAGTTTAGTCGCCTTCTTCCATATCTCCACCACTGTGTCAGTGTGAGGCGGCAGAGGCCGACTGCGTCTACCCTTGTGGTAAAGGGCGGCGAGGTAGGTATCCCCCCAAGGACCATGCGGTCCACTCTATATGCCGGTTCGTCCATCGGAGCAAACACCCACCCGTTGATGTTGATTAACTGTGCCGCCTGATGTCGGGGACGGTGAGCCCCCCTTCATATGTCCCCCGCTGAAGCTTCCTCAGTGCAATTCTCGGGCACCCTTTTCCCCATAGAAGTGTGCGTTGCTCCGATTAGATCGCCCGGAAAATCTTCTCCGGAACTGAGAAGGGAACGTTTTGCAGAATATAGAGCAATCGAGGGAGGGCCATCATTTTAAAGAGGCCGGTGCGTCCCATCAAGGAGAACGGGAGAGTTCTCCAATCCCCAACATCTCCTTGTAACCCCTGCAAATACATTTTGGCAAGTAAATTTTGTAGCTGAAACACATGTAGTGGAAAACTCATCTCTGATGGGAAGGTTCTTGGAATTTAAAACCAGATATTCATTTGAGCTGTATTGGGACATTCGACTGCCCCCCTTGATAGGAAACTATATTTCCAATTCAGGGTGGGGTCTCTCCCAATGAAACCCTTCACTAAAAATTGGAATATTGACGGGACGATAAGTTATCTCACTGTCTATCTAGTGAGGAAACTTCTTCTCATGCTTTGTTTGTATGTCCAGCTTATCTAAACCCCCGAAGGAAATGGCTTTCACCTGTATGTAGATTATTGGGGATTAGAAGTAGCATTGTAGCAATGAGAATTTTAATGACAGATCCTAGTCTCACAATCGGATGCTCAGTAGCCAAGTTTTCTGGATAGATGTGGGCTATTACACTACGAAAGAATTTCAAGTGAATGCCATTTGTTCATATCAATGTTTAGATATTTTAAGAATATGTCGAATTGGACTTATTTGATGTGTTTTAATGTATGATGTGATATTTTATCTAATGTATATTTTAATTCTGTTTAAGCTGCTATTTCTGCTTTTATTACTTTTTTGTCGAAATAAAGCTAACTGAACTGAACTGAATACTTCACACATTGCCTTTTGAGTTAAGCCTGACTGCTAAGTGCCAGGCTACCAGAAGTTGAGCACAGGATAATTTAGGGTGTTTTGTGACTTACCTCTGCCAACCAAAAACCCAATGTCTAACACAAATTAAGTTGCTAAAAATGAGAAATTATTTTATTGCAGAACGCAGAACATCTTTGTCGTAATTTGGCAGTGATCGGGTTAGCGTTCAGCTTCGCTACACGAATTTCCCCTTATCTTGACAATGATGTTCGGGGGCCATTTTGTAAACACTGGCGTCCATTTTAGATGAACGCGCTGCCTCGTGGTCAGCATGCCCTTTTTGTCCTTCCTCTGTACCACTGACCACCTAACTTGCCCAGCAACAGGCTATTTTTAGTACCGGTCAAACCTGCACATGCGTAGTTAAACCCTCTGTACTAGTGGACAGTCATTACTTAGGAATGTTCCCCAAACTGACCAGTAGTGTTATAACTCCTCCCATGAGTTGGCTGTGTTCCAAAAATGTCCTTATATGTACCTAAACTGAGCAACTGTGTTCCGCCTACTCTTTTTATTACTGTAAAGCTGTATAAAAGAGGCCTCACACCGATGTTCGGTCTGATACTTCTTGCATTACCGAAGGGTGCTGTAGGAATGTACCACCACCCCATGGGGTCTTAATAAACTTGTTTTTTGCATTTCTAGTTTCCGTGCCAACTTCTGTTTTATGGTGTCAAGCAGTTCCGCAGAATATGTAGGTCTGGAGAACCCGATACCGCAAATTGGCGACCACGAAGGGACTCATCGGCGACTCGGATGCCCGAAGGAGAGGTCGTGACGAAGGATTGGAAACTCGCCATGGACGCGTATGCTGCCACTGAGTGACCCGAGTCTTGGCACCCACGGTGTTTTCTTCCTTTCCTTCTGATCTGACCTTCCAGGTGGCGCCGGTCCTCGACTGAGATCCTGATCGTTCAAGTTGTCGTACAGTGCCTGTTTGGCTGATTCGATTAAGGAACTTGGCAGTTGGAACCTGGATACTTGAGAAATTTGGTAAGCTTGTGATTGGTAAGATAGTCTACGGACGCTTACTGTGGCTTATTGGATTTGTTTTGAGTTAGCTAACATTTGGTTCTATGATTTGAGTTATATGTGCAGTGCACTTCACATAGGCAGGCCATGCAGAGATATTTCCCTAATTTCGTATTTGTTGAACGACACATTTTTGTGTAAAGTATAGTAAGTGCCATTTTTGTAATATCGCGTTTTCGTGATATTTTGACATACCTGTTTTAAGCACACTTCGAGGAATGTGCTGTCTTGGAAAAGGTAGCAGTTATCGATTAAATGAATCTCAGCCGGCTCCCCCAGAGGGGACACCTAATCGTGAAATGTTCGTTAAATTTGGCCTTCCCCCTATTATGTACAGTACATTGTGGCACAAGTATACCAAATCCGATCCCGAATTGCAATGGCCACTACATGGGTCGTTTGATTTACGAAAGGTTCAGTATGTGGAGCAATGTTTGTTTCAGCGCAGGTCTAGACAGGATATGTTTGATTGTGTACGTATGTGGGAGAAAGCGGTGTGTGAGTGAATGAAGCGTGAACAAGCCTTGGCGGACAAAGAGCAGCGAAAGGCTGCTCGTGATAAAGCTTTACAGCTGGAGGAAAAAGAGTTGCAGGAAAAGAAAGATAGGCAGGCACGGGAACATAATTTGCAGATGAATGGTCAATTTCCTATTCGACGTCCTCTTTATCCTGTCCTTACTAATGAACTTGATGATTTTTCATTATTAGACCGTTGCCCGCCTCCATATGTTCCACCTACGGCCCCGACTGAGGATTCGGACGGAGAAGATCACGGGGGTAGTCGTACTAGGCTAAGTGTTGGCCAAACTGCGGAATTGCGTAGTTTGGCCCGAAATCTCAATCTTAAAGCGATAACTATTTCAGAGATTGATGACCACATGCGTAAATGGTCTGAGCAAGAACGGTTGTATTTCTTGAGTCATTTTGGAGATGAAGTTGTAGAACGATTTAGGAAGTATTCGACTGATTTGGAGCCTAAGGATATATCAGTTGGTCGTGAGAATATGCGTAAAGGTCTTTTTGTTCTTACAGATGCAGATTTGTTCTTTCAACGGTTGGTCCAGCTACGGGATGAGGCGTCAAGACTACGGGAGGTGAAAAAGGCATCAGATGCACCTGCGCCGGAATAGATGGAAAAATCCAAAGAGTGTTCTGTCTTTGGAGCAGATAAGAGTTCTACAGTTCATGTTATGCCTATGCGTGAAGCTGCACCTTTATATGTCCCTCCTAAAGGGCAAGGTACAGATAATGACAAGTTGTCTGTGGATGCAAAGGGTTATTTTATATATAATTGGGTTTATACACCGTGGAACAGAACAGATGTTATGGCACTTAAGGCTGCTCTGCCTGACCCTCGTAAGAATCCGGCAGCTTTCTATGAAGGAGTAGAAGGGGCTATTTCTTCGTGTGTTATGACATTAGTTGATATTGATCTCTTCTTTGGGTTAATATTGCCTCCCGATATGTGGAGGGCGATTCGTAAGTTCGATGATCAAGCGATCCTGGGGGCGGATTGGAAAACTTTAGCTCAAGCTGATTTGGATAGGGAGCCCGCATGTAAGCCATGCCAATTAATTTTAGATCTCCCGGCGGCTATTTTAAATAAGTTAAAAACGCTTGTTCCTCCTAAAAAGATTGATTGGACCATGGTAGCCTCTTGTAAGCAGAAGGCGGACGAGTCGGTTTCTGACTTCTTCTCACGTTTTGAGGAAGCATTTCATGATTACAGTGGGCAATTATT
Source organism: Lissotriton vulgaris (assembly GCF_964263255.1). Taxonomy (NCBI): domain Eukaryota; kingdom Metazoa; phylum Chordata; class Amphibia; order Caudata; family Salamandridae; genus Lissotriton; species Lissotriton vulgaris. The sequence continues at coordinate 1,354,569,026 of NC_141689.1, read as the reverse complement.
AACAGAGGACACGGGTCGGCATTTATTTGTTGACAAGTATGTAGCAAACCTCCTACCGGAGATTGCGAAACGTTTAAAGACTAGTGAAAGTTCCTGGACCACGGCGACCCCTGCTTCTTTATTGACTATGGCTCAATATTATGAACGACAGGAATTGGAGGCTAAAGAAAGTACTGATAAGAAAGTGAAGGAATTAAAGACGAAAGTGATGTTGGCTCAGGTCTATGCTACACAGCCGAGAGGGAATGATAGAGGTAGGCGTGGATCGTACGGTACGTCTTCTGTTCGTACCGTCATTTCTGAGGATCAGTGTGCATACTGCAAACAGTTTGGACATTGGGCCTCAGACTGTCCGGTGCTTCGAGAACAACGTAATCAGCGTGGTCGATGAGGTGGAAGAACACGGAATAGTTATTCAGGAGCGAGGGGTGGAGTGAGCGATCGTGGTAGGTTTGAAGCGAGGGGTCATGGTCAGGCTGATAATAATACTTTTGATCGACGGAATCAGTATCAGATAGCTGAGGGTGAGTTTACTGAGTCTCAGGATTATGTACATGCATAGGATTGCGTAGGATGGGGTGTGGAATCGGTTGAAGTTCCAGTAGATCAAAGAGGTCCATATGTATCAGCGGACGTTTTGGGTTCTACTGATCAGTTCCTAGTTGATACAGGAGCTACTCGTAGTGCTCTGTCTAAACACTTGGTTCCAAGGGCTCCCCTGTCTAGCGAAATGATTACATCGATAGGGTTCAATGGAACACCCTCTCTTAGCCCATTGTCACAACCCCTTACATTTCACATTGACAAATTTCTTGTCCCGTGCCCGTTTTTGTTGTCACCGAACACTCCAGATAACATTATGGGAATAGATATGCTTAAATATTTTCGAGCGACTATACGCTGCGCTCCTGAAGGGGTGCGGGTTATTTTGAATGACAATTACCCAGATGTAGAGAGATTGTACTCCATGCAAGAGATCGAGGCGTTAGCCTCTCTCCCAAAAACGTTATGGGCTACTTCAGACACGGATGTTGGACAGATGATTATCCCTCCTATTCGCATTACTGTGAAGGAGGGAGCGTCTCTGCCTCGTGTACCACAGTATAAAATATCCAGGGAAGGTGAAGTTGCTTTAACACATATTGTGCATGATTTGATTATTGCAGGCGTGGTAGAGGAAGTTCCCTATAATGTCTGCAATAGCCCTATTCTTCCGATTTTAAAGAAGGATACTGATGACAAAGTCTATCGGTTTAGCATTGATTTGAGAGAAATTAACAAGATAGTAGTGCCCCAATACCCAGTGGTGTCTGATATTACCACCCTACTTACTTTGATTCCGCCCACAGCCACTACCTTCACTGTGATAGACTTGAAAAATGCTTTCTTTTCCATTCCCATCCATCCTGATAGCCGATATCTGTTTGGCTTCACATTAAATATTAAATCGTATAGATTTTGTCGAGTTCCTCAAGGTTATACTGAAAGTCCTAGCATTTATAGCCAGGCCCTAAAAAGACAGCTTGATTCTTTTGATTTACAGTCTGGAGTGGCTCTCGTTCAATATGTTGATGACATTCTACTTGCAGCAGACACTCAGGAGCAATGTGAGGAGAGTAGTCTTGCTTTGCTTTCTTTTCTTGCCCATAATAATCACAAGGTTTCGAGGAAAAAGCTCCAATACTGTAGACCAAAGGTGACCTACCTCGGTCATCTTTTGTCTAAGGAGGGACGTGCATTGACATCTGATTGAATCCAAGCGATTTTAGATACACCAGCCCCCCGCACTCAGAGAGATGTTCGTGCTTTCATAGGTTTAACGTCTTTTTGTAGGCAGTGGATAATGGGGTTTTCACACATTATAAAACCTTTGTTAGCATTATTGTCCAAAACCACACAGATTCCCCTTGAATGGACAGATGAATGTCAGAATGTTTTTGAACAATTGAGTCAAGCCCTTTGTTCTGCACCAGTGCTAGGTACACCGGATTATACAAAGATCTTTACACTATATGTACATGAGAAGGATGGGTGTGCATTGTCAGTCCTAGTGCAGACACACGGGGATAAACAGAGAGCGTGTGCGTATTTCTCGGCAGTACTTGACCCTGTAGCACGAGGATTACCTGGGTGTTTTCGAGCAGTCGCAGCAACAGCAGTGGCTATACGACAGAGTGAGGGAATAGTTTTGTCACATAAATTGTTGGTGTTAGTTAGATGCTCTGTTAAACCAAACAAAGACCCAGTACGTTACGAGTGCACGTTTAACAGGATATGAGCTAACGTTGTTGGCGCCACATATCACACTAAAGAGATGTGCTACTCTGAACCCTGCTACTTTATTGCCGTATCCAGTTGCTGAGGGCCAGGAGGAAGAACACCATGATTGTGTTTTCCTGACTGAAGAACAAACAAAGGGTCGTATTGACTTACAGGATACGCCGCTTCCAGATGTAGATGGAGAACTGTGGGTTGATGGATCGTGTTTAAGGTTGCCAGATGGTACAACGTCAGCAGCATATGCGATCACGACACTTAAGAAAGTGGTAGAAGCAGCACGAATACCACAGAAATCGGCCCAAGCAGCGGAATTGATAGCCTTAACAAGAGCATGTGAATTAAGTGCTGGTTTATGTGTGAACATCTACACTGATAGCCGGTACGCCTTTGGAGTAGCGCACGATTTTGGCCTACTCTGGAGAGAGCGAGGGTTTCTGACTTCACATGGAGTACACATTATGCATGGAGAACTAGTGCGTGATCTCCTGAATGCGCTATTATGTCCAAAGAAAGTGGCGATAATTAAATGCAGCGCACATAAGAAAGTGACAGACAAAGTAGGACAAGGAAACGCCTTTGCAGATCACATAGCGAGGGAGACTGCTAGGTTGCAAAATGTCTCGCCGATGTATGTGGTGAAGTCGCAGGCTGAGCGATGGCATGATGCTAGAGAGGAGATACTAGATATTCAGAAATCAGCATCTGAAGCAGAACTCGCAACCTGGGCAACGGAGGGAGGGTTGGATGATGAGGGTTGTTGGAGAAGCAAAGATATAGAGAGATGGAAATTGCCTGCAGCTTACTTGCAGGCAATGGTTCAAATGACACATGGATTGGCACATGTTGGAGCTCTTGCAATTACTAAATTGCTCACACGAGTTTGGGAGCATCCTGAGATTGTCAATACGGCCAGAAGAGTAGTACAGACCTGTCTGATATGCTTGCAGTACAATCCTGCTAAAGGGACGTATACTCCAAAAGGAGGGTTTGTTCCACCCGCTGCACCATTCGAAGTACTGCAAATGGATTACATCCAGCTTGAGCGTTGCAATAACCTTAAGTATGTCTTAGTGGTGGTGTGTGCTTTCAGCAAGTGGATTGAGGCCTTCCCCACGAAGGATAATACAGCACTGACAACAGCTAAGGTTTTGCTCAAAGAGTACTTCCCACGCTATGGTGTTTGTAAATTTCTGTGGAGTGATAATGGTCCTCATTTTGTGGGGAAAATTGTGGAATACGTTATGAAGGGATTGGGAATTCAGCAAAAATGTCATGCTGTATTCCATCCGCAGTCAGCAGGTCTGGTGGAAAGGTATAATGCTACTCTGAAACTGAAGCTAGCAAAGATCGTGGCATCTACGTCTTTGAAATGGCCAGATGCTTTGCCTCTAGCATTGCTATCTATTAGATCAGTGCCCCATTCCCGAACTGGCCTCACACCTTATGAAGTGGTGTTTGGAAGGCCTATGAATATATGGGGAGTACCTAAGCCTCGGTTGTTACATGATGTGCCTTGTATAATGATGAACGATTATTTGGCACGATTAACAAATGATTTACTTTCTATTCAACAGGTTCGAGAAGCGCTCCCCGACAATTCAATTGGAGAGGCTCATAATCTTCGTCCTGGCGACCACGTGATGGTCCGGTCTTTTGAGAGAACCAGCAGCTTGGAGCCGAGGTGGCGTGGCCCTGAGCAAGTGTTGCTGGCCACTCGGACGGCTGTGCGAGTCACGAATAAGAAGCGGTGGGTGCATTCTACTCATTGTCGTCGTGTCTCTCCGGATTTGGTGAACCCTACTGTGCTGTCCGATTATCGAGACATCTTGGACGAAGAGAAGAGCCCAGCTGTTACTTCTACTGAATCGGAGGGAGCCTCCCGGACCACACTGTCTCTGGCTTAGAAAGATATAATTTACGGCCAAGAAAAGCAGTTGTTTTGTGCGAGACTGGTTGAGTTACCGCTCCAGGTTTGTGAAACGGAAGCCGGGAATATCAAGGGGGGGGGGGATCAGTTCTGCCAAGTTTAGCGACACCCGTCTTGAATCTCGGAGAAGAAACCAACGGCTACCTCGGAGCTCAGCACTCATATTTTTATTTTTTAGTTGCTTTATTTTGAGACACTTGTACTTTGAACTATGACATCTACTATGATGCGTAATAAGAGAATTCTTGGTGCAGTGCTTTTTGTTATGACCATAGTGGTGATAGCAGTAATAGCTTGGGTGGTAGAACGATTGGTTCCGGCAAGAGAATATTTATTGCCTACTACCCCAATTCCATCCGAACATTTTCATTTCACTTTGCCTTACCATGAAGAACGACATAGACAGACTTATCTAAATAACAGTTTCATTCAAATTTTACATCACACCCATAATATGACGAACACTTCGAACTGTTTGGTATGTGGAATGTTGCCTGGACATCAAAAGAAAGGAGGGACTCCGCTTATTCCTCTCCCGTTCTCTCATAATGGTTCTTGTAATGCTTGGTACACTCTTCTGTTCACTTTGAGATGGCCGACGAAGGGGGGATTACTTTTTCGACTCAATAAAGTGTGCTATAATGATCGAGATGGTTAACCGCAAGCAGAAGGAACTAAATTTGAATGGGAAGAATATCGACCACATAATGTATCTTCACCTCGAATTTATACGAATCAGAGAAATGTAAATATGTCTAGCCTGCATGTAATTACAGTTATTGATACTAAAGCTGATGTATGTGTCCGAAATAAAGGTACAATTCCAGTAGGAAGAAGTGAATGTAACACTACTCTCGCCTTTGACACTCCAAATGGTATTACCTTTGTGGCCTCACGAAACACTTACTTTATATGTGGAAATAAAGGTTATCACCGTCTCCCTATAGGATGGTTAGGAACATGTTATATATCTTTTGTATTACCTCCTGTGTTTATTGCCCCGCCTATGTATCATAATGATTTTGTGTTATACCATGATTTTATACTAAATAGAGTGAAGAGAACATTAGCAATTGATGAAATTGACCAGACAGATACCTCCCTGCAGCAATATGTTGATTTCAACTTAGGTCTCTTTTTGTTTGTTGGTGCTGCTCTAAATAGCAGAAAGATAAGACGGCTAACACGTGTTGTGGAAGCCGTTGCCAATGAGACAGTTTTTGCCTTAGGGAATTTGACTGAGGAACTTCAAATTACCAGAATTGTAACGCTCCAGAACCTTATGGTTCTTGATGTAGTGCTAGCTGACCGTGGGGGTGCATGTCGCATTATCGGAAGTAGTTGCTGCGTGTATGTACCTGATAATTCACCTTCTGTATATGATGCTATTTCTAAATTGCACAAAATAGCTGCTGAAATACATCCTGATAATGGTACCTGGACACTTTCGGGTTGGTTTTGGACGTTGCTTAGTACTTGGGGTTGGAAACTGCTGACAATTTTATGTGTAATAATTGGGATACTCTTCTTTCTATGTCTATGTATTCAGTGTGGCCCTATGATATGTTCTATGTGCATTTCTGCTTGTATTCCATCCAAACGAGCTATTGTCAAGAATGAGCAAATGATCAACAGAGAAATATCAAACATTATGTCCATCAATATTGACGATGCATACCCTGATTATGTCCATTATGAGGTAGCTTCAGCTAAACGCTAAAAGGGTCGTCTGTCGTAATTTGGCAGTGATCGGGTTAGCGTTCAGCTTCGCTACACGGATTTCCCCTTATCTTGACAATGATGTTCGGGGGCCATTTTGTAAACACTGGCGTCCATTTTAGATGAACGCGCTGCCTCGTGGTCAGCATGCCCTTTTTGTCCTTCCTCTGTACCACTGACCACCTAACTTGCCCAGCAACAGGCTATTTTTAGTACTGGTCAAACCTGCACATGCGTAGTTAAACCCTCTGTACTAGTGGACAGTCATTACTTAGGAATGTTCCCCAAACTGACCAGTAGTGTTATAACTCCTCCCATGAGTTGGCTGTGTTCCAAAAATGTCCTTATAGGTACCTAAACTGAGCAACTGTGTTCCGCCTACTCTTTTTATTACTGTAAAGCTGTATAAAAGAGGCCTCACACCGATGTTCGGTGTGATACTTCTTGCATTACCGAAGGGTGCTGTAGGAATGTACCACCACCCCATGGGGTCTTAATAAACTTGTTTTTTGCATTTCTAGTTTCCGTGCCAACTTCTGTTTTATGGTGTCAAGCAGTTCCGCAGAATATGTAGGTCTGGAGAACCCGATACCACATCTTGATGTGCTAGTCTTTATTGTTTTCAAGATTAGACTACTGTAAGTCCTTGCTCAGTGGGATTCCAAAAGTATGCCTCGCTCCTTTCAAGGGAGCTCTACAGATGGCAATATGCCTAGTAACAGCAAACACCGAGACCATTTCAACACTATACTTGTTATGCTGCATGTTTTCTATCTAATTCAAGATGATCCTGCAAAACACCCTGACTAGTGCATACAAAAATACACACAGGTTTCCCCCAATATATCGCTCAGAAACCAAACATCAATGGAGGTGTCCAAGCCATTAGGAGTTCTGAGGATGTTGTCTTGGAAGCTTCCTAGAATCAGGAAGCAGTGTAACATACAACAGTTTTTCTCAGACTGCTCTTTAAAAGTCTAGTCATCCCTAACCCTTTCACTGAGATCAAATGCCTTGCAACCATTCATGACATTTGTTTTTTTAGTACAGCAATGGATGAATAACCAACACATGTATAAAAAGAAGCAAATGCATTTTGTTTGCATTCGGCGTCTTTGAATTGTCACCTCGATTTGTTTCGGTCTTTGACCAGTGTGTCTAGGTTATGGTGTGACATCAAACACACAAACGATGATGAGAGGAATACTTGCAATATGTCTAACCACTGGCAATTGCTCTGTGTACAATTTCAACTCATTGTGTTTTTTGACTACCAGCTTTCTCAGATTAGATCCAGCCATATGCAAATCAGTCTTGGTCCAAAAGAAACAGTCCAGCCCAAACTGCCAAGTAAGGGCCTCTGTGAACCACAACACAAGCCATCCAAGACTGGATTTAGGCTGAAGGGGCCTCTTCAGGTATGTGTAGCTTAGTTCCAGTGGAACAATGAGCAAAAGATCCACATCTGGACATACCCATGGCCACTCAGGGCATTTTATTAAACCCACACAAGGTGATGGAAGGATTGCTTGCAATAAGGTTACCAGTGGCAATCGCTCGGGTAACATTTCTATCCATCATTCATTTGCTGCTATGCCACCTCAGATTAGATCTAGCCATATGCAAGTCATTTTGGTCGAACCTCAATAAGAACAGTCCTGCCAGCAGGTCCTCTCGGAACTGAAATACAGGAAACACCAAACTAAAAAGCCCCAGCTAGAGTCAAACCAGTCTTGGTTGCTTGTGTTCCAGTTAAGAGAGGAGCAGGCTTGGCAATTCGGGTTGAACTGCTCATATTGGAACAGTATCAAGGTTGATTTCTATATGGCTGTGTCTAATCTGAGGTAGCATGATGGGCAAAAGAAACGATGGACTGGGCTGAGGCCCGGAGTGATTACCAGTGGCTGAGATTAATTCAAGCATCCCACCCAAGGAGTGGAGGAACGGCAAACCTGTCCAGAGTTTCCCACAAGAATGCCCACGCTACACTGTCGAAACTTTCTCAGCATCGAGGGGATCAGAGAAACCTCTTGTTTCGATGTTTCTGCAAAGTCAATTATAGGGACTGTGAAACAGCGTGAGCGGTATTGTCTCTACCAGTTACACTCTCATGTTGTCCAGTAGATAATAGATAAGTGCTATATTTTGCAAGTCTCTTTGATAATACACTAATATAAACATTAGAATCCACGGTGAACAACCTTTACAACAAAACTTTTACAACGCACTACCATTACAACGCAGTCATTACAATGCAAACTATTACAACGCATTGTGCTGGGGGGCGCTCTAGGATAGGGAATAAGTTTAATTTACTATCCAACACCTTCCCTAGTGTCCACGGGGACTGGAGTTGGAATAGTAAATTAAACTTTTCACTATCCAGCACCCCAAAGCGCTATGCGTTGTAAAGGTTTACGATGTAAAAACCGCTTTGTAAAGCCATGCGTGGTAAAAGTATGCGTTGTAACGTCATACATCCGAATCCACCTCTATCAAATATATAAGGTCATTTGATGATGAAAAATTAGGCCAGTCGAAGAAGGATTGTGGTGCATTAGGGGAGGTATTGCTATGCATTTGTTATGTAGCCTAAGGTTATGTATGAGAACTACATAGCAAGCCTTCAATAGACAGTGTCAAATAGAAATCTAAAGTTCTATTGAGAAAAATAACATATTTTACATTTGTTTTGTCCCAATGTGGCAGAGGGCATATGTGTACAATAGCCTACAGGGTAAAAGGAGGTGAGTAGGGCTTGCTTTTATGCGTACTAAACGTGCTACTCCTTTGCAGTGCAAAGTAAATGTAAACTTCTATTTTGTCAGCTAGCTTACAAGAAAAAAACATAAAAGAAATCAAATAATAACAACTAGTTTTGTATTACTTACTTTGCATTTAGTAGAATGCAGATTGCTTCCATAACAGTCATGACAAGATCTGGTGGTTTTGTAAAAACCCGGATTTCAGATATATCTGCCTTGTCCAAAGAGTTCAATGCTTTATTTGCAGCCTCTAAAGCTGGAAGAGCCTCATCTAGATCTCGCTGGGCATCATCAGCTATCGCTTGTGTATCTTCGGCCTTTACTTTTGCAGTGGCTTCATCTTCTTTAACTATGCGGCGAACCTGATAGTCAAGAGACCAAGAAATGTCAAAATATTGATTGATATTAACATTCGTTATACAATGTTCTATTTTTACAACCAATGTTTTATTTTTACAACCAAAATGTTAAATACCCCAGCTCCATTGAAGTGCTTTTTGTATAATAATACGTATTTCGAAACAATCAGAGATATGGAATACCGGGATCAAGTCCCTAGTAAGCCATCAGATGCATAGGCAATATTATCAAAAGAAGTAGGCCCTGGCAATAATCACATGTACCTGATCCCCCCATTGCACAAAGTTGCAATTAAACATCAGTCCTTTCAAGATCTGAGTGTAATGAACAAGTTACTTACCTTTGGTAACGTATTATCTGGTAGAGACTATATATAGCTGCAGATTCCTTACCTTTGAATTTCTCAGGCGTCAGGCTGGGTCGGGAAACGTTTGCTGAACAATACTCCTTGCCCGCGCCATCGGGTGGCTCCATTCGACTCCATGTAGTGTCGTCGGTAGCGTCGGTTATGATGTCGCAGTATAGGCGCCACCCAGGTGTACGGATATCAGTACTTTTCTTTTTTTCCATGCCTGAAGTGCAGAGCCATGAAGAAACTGGCCCAGTTGTGTGCATAAATAGGGCCCTGAGAAGGGGAATTACCCTAGTCCTACAACATTAGTCCGCAAAGCGGGGAGGCATGGGCGGGGCTGTAAGGAATCTATCTACAGCTAGATATCGTCTTTACCAGATAATGCATTACCGAAGGTTAATAACTTGTTTATCTGATAGAGACTTCTAGCAGCGGATTCCTTACCTTTGAATTAGATACCCAAGCCATACCATCCCGGGGTGGATTGTGGACCAATAACTTACACTAGGAAGTCCTGCAAGACCGAACGGGCAAAATGGCAGTCCCTGGGGACCTGACTGTCCAGGCAGTAGTGCATGGCAAACGTGTGCAAGGATATCCATGTTGCTGCCTGACAGATGTCAAGGACTGGGACATCTGAGCCAAGGCCATAGTCACAGCCTTTCCTTTGGTGGAATGGGCCCTTAATCCCTTAGGGAGCTTCTTCTAAGCCAGGGCATAGCGGATCTTAATACAGAGAATGACCCAGCGAGATATGGTCCTTTTCTGCACTGACCGCCTCTTCTTAGCTAACACGTACCCCACCAAAAGTTGGTTGTGCACCAGGAACTCTTTAGTGCGGTCAAGGTAGAATGACAACGCTCTTTTTGGGTCCCAGCGGTGGAGACACTCCTCTTCCTTAGAGGGATGCGGGAGAGCAAAGAAGGTGGGCAGCATGATGGATTGACCCAGGTGGAATGGGCTCACTACCTTTGGCAAAAATTAAGCATGGGTGCGAAACACTTTGTCCGGAAAAAACACCATGTAGGAAGGCGTGCAAGATAACGCCTGCAACTCACTCACCATCCGGGCAGGTGTAATCGCCACTAAAAAGGCTATCTTGATGGTAAGGAGGGCACAGTTGTGTAAAGGCACAAAGGGAGCGCACATAAGATAAGTGAGGACCAAATTAAGGTCCCACTGCGGCATAACAAAGGGCATAACCAAAAACAAGCGAGTCAGCCCTTTCAGAAATCTATTTACAACTGGAGACCTAAAGAGAGAGGATTGGTCTGGCAGCAGCAAAAAAGCAGAGAGCAGAAATATAACCCTTGAGAGTTCCCAAAGCACAGCGCTGCTGGGCAGGGGTTAGAATGAATAGAAGAACAGTGGAAAAAGAAGCAGAAAGAGAGTCAATAGACCTTTCTGTACAGTATAATACACATTTCTGCCAACAGCAGGCGTATACTGTCTTAGTGGAGGGCCGTCTGGCCGCCAAAATAATATTACATACTTTGGGAGGAAGGTTAAAAGCCATCAACTGTCACTGCTCAATCTCCACGCATGGAGGCGCAGAATTGACAGGTTCGGGTGGAGAACCCTCCCCTACTGCTGCGACAGAAGATCCTACCGAAGAGGCAGCCTAATCGGAGGATCAATGCTCATTTTCAGAAGTTCTTTGGCTACCGCTCTATCCAGTGTTTTTGCAGGAATGAGCAATGACTGATCTTGATGTTAGTTTATCAGGTAACGTGTCTGTCATGACAGGCTTACCCATACTGTTAAGAAGGGATATGAAGAATTTTGGGAAGAGAGATTTGAATCCAGATGAGGCGGTGATACGTTTTCCTTTAGCAGTGTATTTGAAAGACTGACTCAATGATTCTTATGAGTTCTTTTAGAAGGATGCAACTGAAAAAGCTCCATTTGGGTGCATTCCAGGATTGATTATGTTTTTTTTCATTGGGTAAAGAGGTTATCAATATTGTGCTAGTTTAATCAAAGCTGGCAGGCAGGTATCAGTGTTCGCACCTTTTTCTGCCCCTAATCCCTCAGCCACCAGGCATTTCAGACATTCTTCTATGTCTTTATAGCAAGGGAGAAAGGCATATGACTAAGCCTGAACTTCACAGAACCAGGGGCGTATCTCTCATTGATGTGATGCAGCAGGTGCAGTGCGGCCAGGCCCAGAGGCCTCAGGGTGCCACTGAACCCTGATTGTAGATGTATTTTATGATTTAAACAGCAGCCAGATAGGCCCATTTTCTTCCCTTTCCTAGCACCCATGACACACTGGCTACACCACTGTACAGCACACAAGAAAATAGACAACAAAGTGAAAGCTGTGCAGAGGCTCAAAATCCATGCTGATTTTTGCTGCTTTACTTCTTGGAGCTACATAATTGTTAGACCTGGCACCATTGGCGTGGGTCTCCCTTCCATTTTTTGCTGTTGCCTTCTATGTTTTTGCTCTGTTTTTGCTGGTCTAGATGCTTTGGGCACTTTGCAACTGCTATTCAGTGCCAAAGTGCAAGTGCTCCCTATTGTAAATTGTTGTAATGGATTAGTGACTCCATAATTGGCCTATTTAATTTACTTATCAGACCCTAGTACAGTGCACCATGAGTGCCCAGGGCCTGTAAATCAAATGCTGCTGGTGGGCTTGCAGCACTAATTGTGCCACTCACTGAGCAGCTTGTAAAATGTGGCTCAGGCCTGCCATTGCAGAGCCTGTGTGCAGTCTGGGACTGCCATGTCGACTTGGCAAGTGTACCCACGTGACAGTCCCTAAACCTTCCCTTTTCTACATATTAGTCACCCCTAAGGTAGGCCCAAGGTACCCCTATGGGCAGGGTGCATTGTATGTGAAAGGTAGGACATGCCCCGATGTGGGTGGCGCATGTCCTAATAGTGAATTACAGCCAATTTCGTTTTTCACTGTCGCATGTCTATCTGTTCCCAAAGGCCAGAATGGGCAGTTTGATTATAACATCTTATAATCCTAACTGACCATAGGGACAAGATAGGAAAATAAAGTTTAGTATGCCTGAACTCAGAATGTTAAAATACCTCTTTTAGTGAGGGTGATTTTTACATTCTGTGTTTGAAAATAGTACTTTTAGAAAGTAGGTGTTTTCTTGCCTAATCATCCAGTGTGCCTCTGCTAGGTTTGTGTATTCCATGTCTGGTTTGTGAGTGACTAGGGCTGGAGAGGGCATTGGCTCCAGCAGTGTGATGGGTCAGGGCTGGGCTGAATAGGACCTGTATTGAACAGAGTAGGAGGAGGAGATTTCCTTTCAGCTACTTGGATCAGGTCTGCTTTCGATAATGCTGTCTCCAACTCCTACCAGGAACTTGCACCAGGGAGGACAGAACTGGTAGGGTACAGACACTCTCTGTCCTCAGAGAACAAAGGATTTTGTAGTATAAATATTGGGGCCCAGACCCCAGAACTTTAGATCACTTCTGGGAATCAAGATGAACCTTTTCCAAGGAGACTGCCCCTCTGTGGTTTGCTGTTTGGGGTTTGCCTGCAGTGGTTACTTATTGCCAAGGAAGGGAGAACAGGAACTTTGTGTGTACTTGAACTATCTTGAGGAAGATCTCCTAGGGCGTGAAGTTGAGCTTGCCTCCTGTTCTGAAGTCTAAGGGTCACAAAGACTTCACCACCAGCTTCCCCTGAATTTCCTTGCTGGGAATTGTACCTGCAGAGAGGTGCCTGCTGTTGTTTTGGGCCCTCTGGAGACTGCGTGTCGGAAGGAGCTGGAAGCGCAACGCAACAAGGAAGAAGCGTGTCGCCACTGCAGCAGCTGCAATTGCATCGCCGAAGAAGCGTTTCTCCGCCACAGCTGTTCGTCGTTGCATCACCGAAGAAGTGTGTTGCATCGCCAGAGAAGCAAGCCGCAGAGGTCGCCATCGCATCACCAGAGAAGCATGTCGTAGGGCCTGTCACTGCTCAAGAAACCAGCGATTTCGCCGCACGGCTGTCGGGCATGCACGCATCGCATCCATATTGTTACATCACATCAAAGACGCCATTTTGTTGCGTCGCACCGGATCGTCGCATCGCATCGAGGGGCCATCTTGTCGCATCGTAACCGGAACGCAGTAAGAAACTGATGGATCACCTCCTCTCTGGTAAGGAACCGACATAGCAGCCCTAGACTCCCTAGGCGACCTAATCCCTTCTGAATCCTGGCATTTCGGACGTCAACTCGCCAGAAAAACGGTGGTGGAATAACCCCCCCCCCCCCCCCCCGCCCCCCCCCCCCCAGTAAGCAGAGCAATTCTTGGGGCCGCCGCCGCCACCGAATCGCTGAGAAAAACGCTTGTAGGAGTTCAGCGAGGCAGCCTCCATCGTCTACAAAATGGTGGTGCCTGACCATCGCTTCCAGTAATTTTGAGCCTGCCGGAGCTTCAGCGGTGTGGGATCTGCAACCGGGGGAACGTGGCGAGTGGAGTCCCCTGAGTAAGAAGTTACTCGCTGTGCGTAGGCGGAGTGGCGAATCGGGTCGAAAAATCCAATTGATGGAGTGCAGCGAGGCGGCCTGCCTGACTACAAAATGGTGGTGCCCGACCCTCGTTTCCAGTAATTCTGAGCCCAATGGAGCTTCAGCGGTGTGGGATCTGCAACTGGGGGCCCCGCGGCGAGGGAAGCCCCCCTGAGTAAGAAGTTACTCGCTGTGCAGAGGCGGAGTGGTGAATCATGGAGAAAATATGATTGAAGGAGTGCAGCGAGGAGGCCTGCCTGACTACAAAATGGCGGTGTCAGACCCTCGTTTCCAGTAATTCTGAGCCCGACAGAACTTCAGCAGTGTGGGATCTGCGACCGGGTGCCCCGTGGCAATGGGGCTTAAACTATAGAAATGTATGCTCCTGCAGCGGGAAAATTGATATCGGGGCCAGACGAAGAGCGTCCCCATGATGACAGCAGCCACCATAGAGGGGAAGTCGGTTTGCGGCGGAAGGGGTGAGTCCGTTTGTTATTCACCAACAGGGGTGCAGCCCCCATAAATTCCCAAAGTCAGAGGGGAGCTGCAAAGATAGGGGAGATACACGGAGTCTGATGAGAGGTCCCCTGTGTGACGCCTGACCCTAGGATGGCGGCTGGAGTGCGCCCCTGGTGAATCTTGACACGAAGATCCCAGGGAGGTGTCTTGTGAGGCGGTGGGAAGACTCTGGGGCCCCCGAAGACCACATGGTGAAGAAGACAACTTGACTTGTTCTGAGAAGCGATGCCGCTGCCCGCATCACTGAGCTGGCTTTCCTTTTGTGCTGAGTTGCTTGTCCCCTGACACTGCAGCTGCCTTCTCTTCCTAGAACTGCTTCCATGAGTGACAGTGTGGTCTCCCTCATCTTGGATTTCCTGGGAAAGATCAGCGACCTTCAACCTTACCTACTCCCAGACCTATCTCCTGCCTCCCCCATATAGCTTTGCGTATGGGTGCATGGAGTCCGTTTCCCTGGTTCCTCCATTTTGCAGTTGTGACACTGTCCCCATGCCCAGACCTATCTGCTGTCTCCCCCATATAGCTTTGCCTTTGGATGCATGGAGTCCGTTTCCCTGGTTCCTCCATGTTGCGGTTGCGACTGTCCCCATGATGCCTGTTGCCGCATGAGCGACCAGCGCCTTTCACCAATTCCATTGGAGCCAACGACACCTCTCTCTTCTTATTGGACTTGGTGATGCACCCCTTTTCTACCCCTACCTTTACCTGAGACCGAGCAATACGGCTGATGCCCGGTGGAGCTGCATAGACAGCTATAGAGGAGTTCAGCTTTGGTTCACCCCTCAGCTGTCACCTACCCAGCCGGACATTGGGCACTGTTCTCCACATCTCTCTGCTGTGTCTCCCTTCCTCTCCCTCCCTCCGACCGCGTAACAATGTCTATTGTATGTCATTGTATTGTGTAATCCTGTAACTGATGTAACCTGTATCTCACTTGTCCTCATGTAACTTGTAACGCACTGGTCCTCATGTAAAGCGCTCTGATACCTCCGGGTCTAGCCAGCGCTATATAAAACTCTTCAAATAAAAATAAATAAAAATATCACCTCCTCTGCGCTGTAGTAAGGAACCGACACATCACCTCCCCAAAGCATGGAACCGACGGCTCACCTTCCCTGCGACCCTTTTGTTTGTTTTGCGTGACGCATCCCAGGTACTTTGAGAGTAAAGTGTTGCATTTACCATCTACATTGAACTAAGCTATTTCCGAACATTTTAAAGACTTATTTTTGATTACAGTATTGTGGATTTTGTTGTTTGGTCTTGCGTTAAGTCTAGTAACGATTACTTATTTTTCTAAACAGGTGTGGTGTTCATTTGTAGTGTTTTCACTTTGTTACTGTATGTGTTCACAAATGCTTTACACACTGCCTCTGAGATAAGCCTGTATGCTCGTGCCAAGCTACCAAGGGAGTGAGCAGGGATTATCCAGAAGTGTACCCCCCTTTCCCTGACTAGAACCAAGGACCCCTACTTGGTCAAAGGTACCTACCTCTGCCAACTAGAGACCTCCATTTCTAACACAAGCCGTGCTAAGACCTATGTTGTTCTGGGTCCGCTTGAGGACCACACAGGAACTTAAGAATAATAAAGATGGGTCAATCGAGTTACTGAACCTCAATCAAAACACTGCGCTCCCCTGGGTCCAATATATTCGAACATAGTTCTATACACTTGCCCTGAATAGCTATTGGGATGCTCCCGAGTCACTCTCACAACTGTAAAAACAGTTTTAAAAAGAACATATTGGATGTACATAGAAAATAGTATACACTGCTCTTCAAAGACAGGATGGTTTACTTCGCAGTTTATATCCATCAAACCTTTCCCAGCCTTTGAGGAATATTTACATGAAATACAACCTTTAATGGCCAAATCACAATATTTGAAGTTCCGCTTCGACGTCCTACGGATAAAATACAATACATCAAAGTGGACCGGTTGCAAAACAGATGATAGGGAAGGTTTTTGCTCCCTGTGCTCCCAAAATGTTGCTGAAAATGATACCCACATATTATTTTTTTGTCCAGCTGATGTTATCTCTAGGAAAAAATGTATTAAACCAATATGTTGGATTATGGGATTCAGGACACATCTAGAAGCATTGAGAATTTTAAAAACTGATACATCACAGAAAATAATTTTTAGTCTAAGCAGATACCTATTTGCAGTAAACATTACTCACAAGGGAACGGGTCTGGATTGTACATCATATTAAGGAGAATGGAACTGAAGAGCTTGCAGCACTTGTACTCTTTTATTTTATAAAGCTTTTAAATTGCAATTGCACTTTAGCACTTTAATATCTGAGATTTGCATTTTGGCTATAGTCGATTAATCCTATAGCACTATTTCGGGATGTACTTTCCTGCCCGACAAATGGTGCTGTATCTGTACTTTAATGTTTCTAGTAGATAACATCTGTGTTTTATTCTTTCATGTTTTCATTTATATCATAGGTCCATCTTTGATTGCACAGCATTCTGTGAGATATATATATAGTCTGTGGGAGGATTAACACGCCGGCAGAGCCTACCTCTTGCTTGGCGAGGCTCCAGTGAGGCGTGCAGCGTGTTCACCGTGGCTGTGGGGCAGCCGGGCTTCGCTCCGCCGCAGCGCATCTCCCTGCACTTCCGGCTGGCCGGGCTTGGCTCCGCCGGTCGGGAGACAGTGAAACTACAGCCCCCAGCAGCCCTGTGTCCAGGACGCCTCCCCCATCATCATCGCGCAGCGCCAGGAGGCGCATAAAGTAACACCCACTTGCTCGTCCCGCGAGGACGCGCGCGGGACGCACCGGGCCAAGCCCGGGCAAAGCGTGGGCCCTCTGAGGCCCTCAGAGACTGCAGGAGACTGGGCTGGGCCACCCCCCTTGACTTTGTCATCACCCTAACCAAGGTAATCCCCTCCCGCGTTTGAGGATAAAGAGTAGCGGCTTGTACTAGCCCTGATGGAGGGTAAAAGTAAAAGTAGAGCGGTGGTAAAAAAAACTCCTATGCATACACGTTCTGCTACAAGAAAACAAACATTGGTGCCAACTCCTTTACCTACCCTAACCGCAATCGACAGAATGCTGCAGCAAACAATTGGGGTTGTGGTTAACGCGATTGAAAATACGGAAAGAAGACTATCTTTACCAGCTAGTATGTGTTTAATAACTCAATCGCCAAAAGTAGTCAGTACACCTGTTAATATCACAAATGAAACAACGTTATCACATGACTCTCTTTTGTTACAATCTTTTGCAGGCCTGCCAAGGAATGACCAGAATCTAACTGTTGCACCACAACCTTTAGAACCTACTGTGTTAAGTGTTAGGGACAGCAGATTGTCAATAACGCCCGATTTGACAACAAGTGTCATACCGCAACCCACAACACTGAATGATGTGTCTAATGACATAGGGGAATTAGATGGTTGTGACACCAATGGTGTTATCCCCATTGTAGAAGCAAGTGACACTAGTTTGTTAAGTAGTGAAATTGATTATGGGTCTGCCCGCCCTAAAAGGAAATCCACTCACAGTAGGAAAAGGTTGATAATCAGTAAGCAGGGTAAGACATACAGACGCAAAAGGAAGAGAGTAGTACAAACTCCGATAGACCATGAGAGGGAGGGTGAGGTACACCAACATAGTGGAAATACACACTCAAAGGAAACACTAATTCCAACCAGTATCGTGGGACTGGTGCAATATTTAGAGAAAACGATAAAATCCTACATTGCACCAGTAACAGAAATTCTAGAAACCCTAAGTAAAAAAGTTGAGAACTTGGAAAAACTGGGCATAGCTAACTTGGATGTTCTAGAACATCTGGGTACTCAAGCCAGGTCTCCTACAATTAATGTACCAACTGGGAGACTGAGCAAAAATACACCAAGTATAGTAACTCGAGTTCCTAGTGTGTCCACCACGGTAGTGAATTCGGTAGCAACCACAAGCGGAACGAATAGGTTAGCGACCACCGCCCCAAATATAACAACTGGACAGAAAGCCGCTGGGGGACAAAGGGATATAGGTGACCACGCTCAAAACAACAAGAACCTGCCAGTTCCCAGGCGCCACACTAATAATATCATCCCAGCCACAATTAATCTACCCCCGGAATGCAGACCATATGTAGCTATCCTTGCAAATGTACCCAAACTGCAGCCTACCCAATTTGAAAATCAGGAAACCCTAAAAAAAAAAAAATCTCACACTGGCTAGTGAAAAATTGTGGTTTCCCAATACGAGGGGCTAGCCAGATTATCTCCACGCAGAGGGTAGGATGGGTGGGACCAAATAAAAAGGAGATAAATGGGGATTGCATAGTTATAAATTACAGGATTACTGAATGGGCGAGAGATTCAATTTTAAATGCACCTATACCATCCAATCATGAATATAACACCACGTTGTTCCCACTTGATTATTTTTATAGGAACCAGTCAGGAAGACAAATTACAACGCATTCTTTCCAGCATCCTAGAGCTGCTCATATCAACCACCCTAATGTTCCCCCCATTCCTTCTTCACTGTTTAATATATATGACAACTTTACAGTCCCGATTTACAACAGATTTCAGGTGTTCAACTCACTAGAGGAGAATGATTGACTGAACGTACCATCTTTGGTCCCATACCCTGAAATTGTTGCATCCTGCGATATAGTGATCACGGAAAAAGAGTTGGGGGGCCAAAGCCGTGTAGAAGTTGTAACTGAGTCAAATTTAAACTTGGCTAGCAATGAACAATGTAAAGATAATGATGCAATTGTGCCAAATGTAAACGTATCTGCAGATATTAATATGATAGCGAATCTAGAAACATCATTATTGACTGACCATCCTGAGGCTACAAGAGGCAACCATGTCGATTCCCTTATAATCACCACTTGGAACATAGCGGGAATTGCCGCTAAATTAAGTACTCCGTTTTCGGACAACTTTATTATACAGGGCTACGATATAATATGTCTGCAAGAGACGTGGCATAGAGAACAAATACAAGTTGATGGTTACACTTCCTATAGCGTGGCCGCAGTAGCATCTAAGGCTAGTAGAGCAAAGGGCGGCCTACTGACTCTGGTCTCCATTAAACTAACGGAATTCAATGCTGGGGGATATGTGGAGGTGGGTGAGCACGCGTCAGTCTTGCGACTAATACACAGTAAAGGTAGGGATCTAGTTATTGTGAATTTTTATAATAATATTGTGGGGCCCAACCGGGGTATGATTGTTCCGGATGTTGAGTGTGCAATAGAAGAAGCAATCGCACGTTCAAACAAAAGCACTGTAATACTCTGGGTAGGAGATTTTAATATTAAAGCATGTAATCACGCCCGGAAGGGGATTTGTGGACATCGGGAAGAGTACCCCGGTGGTGACAATAGTATTTTTAATCATTTTCCACACAGTAATTATGGTAGTGCACTGAACAATCTGGTAGTTAAATTAAACCTGGAGCTACTAGAATGTACAAAGAATAAAAATAACGAAAAGTGCCCCACATTTAGAGGGAGAGACGCCCACTCTAATATTGATCATATTTTGGTGTCTAATGGCTCTGCTTACTCCAACGTCTGGGTAATAGAGCAGCCTGTGAGTGACCATAACAGCATATCAGTAGAACTAATGGGCTGGGGCCCAAACACTATTGTGTATGGCAGGCCTGTCCAAGGGATCACTGCTGAGAGACCGAATGGCATGAGGATCAAATGGACTAAAATAGACCCCAATAAATTGACGAAGGATACCATCTGTAAATGTAGTAGAGAGGTCGATTATTGCCTAGCACCGAATGTGACTGCACCCACCTTACTCTCTAACTTTCTAAAAATAGCGAGTACTGTTGAGAACTCTTTGGCTGTCAAAAACAGAAAGCCCAAGAGAAATAAAACTACGTGGTTTGATAAACATTGTGCCCAGACTCTAAAAAAGCTAAAAATAGCGCTTGATGATAAACCAAGAGACAAAGAAAGGGTTAGAGAAGAACGAATTAATTATAAGTCTGCTTTGGCATCCAGGAAAAAAGAGTTGCAAAATGATGCTTGGTACAAACTGGATATGGCCGCCGAAACAAAAGATCATAAACTATTCTGGGAAACTATTAATGGTCCCTACCTAAAGAATGACAACATTCCCGAATCAGTTCTCATTTCAGCTGCCACGCATGGATTGTTCATTTCTCAGAAATTTTTAATTCTGATTTTAATTTAGATGGGTCTACTTTTAAAACAGATATAGCATCATGTACTAAATGGCAGAAAATGCAGCTATTTTTAACTTTGGATGAAGTCACAGAGGCAATTAAAAATAGTAAGGGGGGTAAAGCACCTGGGCCTGATGGGGTACCCATGGATTTTTATAAGCATGAAATGACCCTATGGGCCCCAATTTTAACACGCTATTTTAATGCGGCCGTGGAAGACAGTTTACCACTGACATGGGGTCAGTCAATTATTGTACCCCTCTACAAAAAAGGATCTAGGTCCGAAGCTCGAAACTACCGTCCCATCTCTCTTTTGGACTCGACAGTTAAAATCCTTAGTCGAGTCCTATTAGTGAGATTGGAAGCCTAGGTTGAGGAAAAAGACATCTTATCCCCAGTCCAGTATGGGTTTCGTAGGGGGATGGGTACAATGGAGCAGTGCATGAACCTGGAACTCATAGTCGGCAAGTATACCAAAGCTAAAGCTGGTAATCTTTTCCTGTGCTTTGCCGACTCGAGTTCAGCATTCGATCTGGTGGAACACGCACTGCTCTGGCCTACTCTGTTGGCGATGGGTGCCCCTATTGAAATCATCCACCTGCTTGCCCGAATGTACAATAATTTGTCCAGTAAAGTTAGATTTGGAACAGATGGAGAATGCACCCCTTTTTTTAAAATCAGGAGAGGTATCCGACAAGGATGTGTGCTTGCCCCTCTACTGTTCTCCCTTTTTATAAATCAGGTTGATCAAATTTTAAGACAGACTAATGCAGATGCACCTATCATTAATGGTAACCCGATCCCAATCCTCTTATACGCGGATGACAAGGTCCTCCTTTCTAGGACTCATAATGGACTGCAACATCTAATTAATCAATTCCACGCATTTACTGAAAGTAGGAAGCTGAAAATTAACGAAGGGAAGACGGTTACAATGATATGTGGTAAGAAAACCAAGAAAATGCAAGCCCTTTTTCTTAGACGGGGAGAGATTAGAATCTGTCAGTAGTTTCTGTTATTTAGGCATTACTTTTTCAGGAGACGGGAGATGGGTCAATGAACAAAAAAGTGTCCTTTTTAAAATGGTTAGGAATACAAGTTGTATTTTTAGATTTGCTGCCAAATTAGGGGGTCGCAGAATTTATGAAATGTTATCCATATTTAATGCAAGATGTATATCTTCAGCCATATATGGGGCCGGGGTTTGGGGGCACGATGCCCAGAGTGCTAACTTGATCCAGCGCGAGGAGAACGTGTTTTTAAAACGATTAATTTGTGCCCCGGCTACGGCTTCAACTGAGATAATACATAGAGAACTTGACATAAATTATGTTAATGATTTAATTGTTCTACGTCCTCTGTCCCTATGGCGCTCAATTTGGGCAAAGGAGGAGACAAAGTTTACTCAGGATGTAATTACTGATTGTATTAAACTCGACCGCCGATCAAATATCCCCTGGCTAAGCCACATACAACATTGGTATAAGACACTGTATGGTCTAAACATTTTTAAAGATCTAACAACAGGGCCTACACTGTCGAAGCGGGAGCTTAAAGTCTCACTCCTTAAATATACAGCTGGGATTAGAATGGAAAGATATGTAAAACAAAGTACGTTTAATCTCTACCTGGAATATAATATTAATGAAGGCTTCCAAACTTATCTTACTGTTGTTAGTATTAATTCTCATCGTTTTTTATTGACCCGTCTCCGGTTGGGAATTGTGCATCACTTAGTGGCCTTTCCCGTGGTTAAGAAACCCGGCACCTGTCCCTGTGATGATAAATCCAAACAGAGCACTTGTCACTTTATGCTATCTTGTAATTTTTATACTTCTTTTAGAAAATTTTATTTGAAACCCATCTTTTTAAAATATAACACGCGTGGTATACAAACAGCGATGCAACTGATGTTTAATTTAGAGACCCCAGATGTATGTTTTCATGTGGCCACATATATTTTAAAATGTATTTCTGTAAGAAAATCAATCATTGTATAAATTCATTCAATGATGCCCTTTATTTAACCTTTTAAACTTTTTACTATGTTGAAATGAATACTTATATTACTTATAGCTAGTTGAACGAAGTGAGTTAGACTTTTAAGTATTCGGATTTGTGCTGCTAAATGCATATTGCACTTTGGGAAGGATGGTATTGACATTTTGCACTTTATCATGCTAATTTGCACATACATTAACGCTGTATAATTGCTGCCATTGTTTATTGTGCACTGAAAGAATGGTATAGTGCTTGCACTTTATTTTGACATAATTAGACTTTTCAAGTATTTGGTCTTGTGTTGTTAAATGCATATTGCACTTTAGGAAGGATGGTATCGACACTCCGCACTTTATTATGCCAATTTGCACATATATCAATGTCGGACAAATGCTGCTATTGTATATTGTACACAGAAAAAATTGTATAATGCGTTGCGCTTTACCCTGACATATGTTGTACATTCTTTAGTGGTAGTGTGCCCTAAACTGCAGCTGTGCATCTGTAAGAATGACAAAACCATTTTTTTTCTTTTTTTTTTGGAATTTAATACTGCTAAATATGCATAGACATTGGAAGATAAGTGTACGTGCATTGGTAGAAATTTGCTCCATTGCAATTTATACATCTTTGTGATGATATCATTGATCTGTACCTTAATATTGCTAAATTTTGTACATATATTAGTATACAAATGCACCAAAAAATTGATACATATGTATGTTGTTTTGTTTATTATGTCTGTTGCTATATGGTTGTATCTTTGCATACCGAATAAAGCATCTTTGACTTGACTATATATATATTCACTGAAAAAACCATAGGTTTCACACCAGTTATAGTTAACTGGAAATTTTACTGTCATAAAACCATTGAAATTCCACGTTATAGTTAGTTGGACTCACTATAACTTGCGCGTGCAATGCACTGCTGATGACGTCACATATTACATCACTCATGACATGGTCAGTGACATCACTCATGACATCACTGATGACACCATCCAGTGAATGTGAGTCTTTCTGAAAAATAAATATGTTTTATATATGTATATGTAAAGGTCGATGGAAGAATAAATGTTTAAATAAGTGTCTAAAAAGATATTTTTTTTAAAAAAAGTGATTGGTTAACTGGCTTAGTAAGTGTATCTTAGTGAATACATATATTAGCGAGTAATGTTTAAATATTTAAATATATGTATCAGTGTTTCACTTTGTGTATAAGTGGCTGCATGGGTTGGTGAGTAGCTACATGTGTGTGTATATGGGTTATTAGATGTTTTTTTAGTATCAGTATGAGTGTCAGTATGGTTTGGTGGGGGTATTACTTAGCACATAGATGCATCAATGATTGACTCACTGTTTGTATGTGTTCTGAAGACAGCATATGTGCAGGACTGTATGGGTGGATGAGTGTGTATATGTGTGTGTTAGTGAGTGAATGGCTGTCTCACTAGTGTCTTTATCAGTAACAAGATATGTTTTAATCTAGTATTTGTGAGCATTGATGTATATAAGTGAGTATATGAGAGAGTGAGAGATTGTAAGAGTTCCTTTTTAAATAAGTATGTGTTTCTATAAGTGATTGTTTAAGTGAGTAAGTATGTGTAAGTTTCCTTAGAAGTAAGGTAGTAGTTTGTGTATAGTTGTATATGCAAATAAATGGATGTTCAATAGTTCATTTGCATGTGTGAGTAACTTTTGGATGACTGTCGGTGTGTAACAGGATGTATAGGTGTATCACTACATATGATGAGTGAGTATATGTATGAGTGACTATATAGAACTGTTGGTGAATGAGTGGATATGTATATAGATGGTGTAATTTCTGAATTGGTTGTTGTAACTGGTATGGGTATCTCCATTTTTTTGAAAATGTTAGTTTCTATTTTTGAATATGTGTTTCAAGGGTTACATTACACTGAAAGGAGGTCTGTCACTCTGTCACAAGGATGGTGTCATCAGTGATGCCATGAGTGATGTCACTGACCATGTCATGAGTGATGTAATATGTGACGTCATCAGCAGTGCATTGCACACGCAAGTTATAGTGAGTCCAACTAACTATAACGTGGAATTTCAATGGTTTTATGACAGTAAAATTTCCAGTTAACTATAACTGGTGTGAAACCTATGGTTTTTTCAGTGAATTTAATAGTTTTTTTAAATGCTAATTCCTAACTATAACTGGTGTGAAACCTATGTTTTTTTCAGTGAATTTCTTAGGTTTTTTAAATGCTAATTCCTAACTATAACTAGTGTGAAACCTATGGTTTTTTCAGTGAATTTCAAAGGTTTTTTTAATGCTAATTCCTAACTATAAGTCTCACTTTATAAGTAAGACTGTTAGCGCTCTAGTTGTTCTTTAGAACACTCTGGTACATTCTGTCACTGGGCTATAGTTGCGCTACATCTGGCTGATATTTGGGCTACATTTGTATTTTTTTGTCTCTGGTGGCCATCTTTGGGCTACATTGGGCTACATTGGGCTACATTTGGGCTACATTTGGGCTCTAACATATATATAGCCAAATGTAGCCCAATATATATTTTTTTAAAGTTAATTTTCTTAAAAACCACTGGAGCATATATCTTGAGACATAGCAAAGGCAAATCGGGCTACCAGTCCTTACAATCTTTCCAATTTTTTTTTTTGTATGTTGTCTTTTTTTGCCCTGGAGCGCTCCCGGTGCGCGCCCCTGTGAGCGCCCCGGAAAGCGTAGTATTTTGAAGCGCCCCGGTGCACGAACCGGGAAGCGTCCCGTTAGCGTCAAAGTCGCGATCGAAAACAACATCGTGAAGCATCGCGTAAGCGTGACGTATCGCATAGCCGCGCGATGTGTCTTATGACGTGCTGCGTAAATGCACCCGGAAGCGCTCCGCGGCCCGGCCCGGTGCGCGGAACGTAAGCGCGCCGGAGCGCGTAACGTAAGCGCATCGGGTCATGTGACTTGAAAATAACACTTTTCATTGGTTCTCATCATTTTTTTTCTCCAAATAATGAAAGCCCCCTCCTTTTTCCTCATTCTAACTTTCTTCGTTGAGAGAGCAAGAGCTATTTTTGAGCAAACAATGGCATCCCTTGTAGCTGCAGCTGGTGCACCCCCCCCCCCCACCACCACCACCACCAAGAAAAGAAGGTCCACCACCACAGTTTCTTGGAGGACATGAAGAAGAGGAGTGATAGAGAGAGCGCAATTTGAATGAAATGTATGAATGCGCCATATTTACAAACCAGTTGCGGAAGTTAGTTAAGGTAACTAGAAATATGAAAATATGTATCTGCATTTACTCACGATTGCTTTGTTAGATATAGAGAGCAAATATAGAGTGTGGGCTAATATAGAAATGTGTGGAAATGTTTAGAAATGTTAGATGTGTTAATCAGGTTCCATGTTATGTAGCTGCTAAATGAAGAGGGATGTAATGTGCAAAATGAAGAAACGTGCAGACCTCATGGCACTGTATAAGAACGAAATGTACAATTTCATCTTTCATGTAACATGGATTCACTATTATTCAATGATTTTTGCTTACATGTTAAATGCTATGTTTTATAGATGTGTTTCATATAATCAGAGAGTGGTGTGTTAGCATATTATTTTAAGTTAAGAATAATGGTTCACAGGGTGCAGGCTACTGCACGTAATTTAGTAGGCCCGGAGAGATAAAGTGTCCTCTTTGATCTGCACGTGTTAGTTAAAGTCGAGCCTCGTTAAAATAAATTGCCAATGCTGGTTGAAGTTTTATGGCCTAGCCTGATAAGGGGAGCCTGGAATTTGGGGCCCTACTCCAGAGTGTCTGTTTGCAGGTGTGAGGGGGGTACCAATCAAGAGCTTGATGAATAGAGCTCTGTCCGGGGAGATAGGCTCGGGTCCGGAGGAGTCTACTGGAATGTCATGGGGGTACCAGCATGCTGGAGACGGAGCCTGGGAAGCAAGGTCAACTTTAACAAGCGGCCCAAAGAAGTGAAACCATGGAAAAAGCCAGAATCGAGACCACGTGAATTGTGTACGTGGTGGGCGTCTCAGAGGGGCGTTCCACTCAAATTGTGATTTTGTATTAGGGACAGCACCCTGGGGAGGAGGTAGAGCAGATGGCCTGAGGACCCTTAGAGAGAGGATGGGTAGGCAGAAAGGGTACTGCTACAATGCATAGGTTTTCATCTAAGACTAAGAGAGAGTGATTGAACTTCTTTGGAAGTCAACACGGCTGACACCTTTTTAGGTAAAGAACTTGCTAAGTAGGGATGTCATCTAGTCTAGTGCAGGGTCAGTCTAACCTGATTTGTTTTCTTTTCTGTAAATGACGCTCAAGCTTCATCTTGTGTCGATGATAACTAACTTACTGATTTTTGAATTAGTCTTGGTGGTTTTCTTCTGTCGATTAAGATCTCTCAGAGAGTTCATGTTCATCCTATTACCTGTGTATCTTTTGAATCTTATATTGAGATGTTTGTACCTGCAACTAATTTTGGCTTTATAATAAATCTTTAAACTTATCCGTAGTAAGTGGGTCTTTAGAGTTGTGTCAGTTTTGAGGCTGGTTTGACCTATGTAGGGTTGCCTTTTACTCAATGACAGGCAACAATCGATCCAAATGATTTAAGTGAGATAGGAGTTGGAGTGATCTGGTAATTGATCAAAAATCTCACTTTCCCAGTTGGTAGCAGAGTAAAGATGGTTGTCTTCTTGAGGAAGGCGACCTAGATTAGGTTAAGATTACCCCAAGGCCCCTAGTGATCGACGACCAGAAGAAGAGCCACCTGCCGAAGAAGGTGCTGACGGTGCGAGAGAGAAAAGCAGCACAAACGGTCGAGAGTGAATATAAAGGGTCATGCGTTGTCAGATTGCGGTATTTTGTGTTGTACATGTGTCGTAATGTCAAGCGGAGTTGAATGCCTGTAGTGTGAATGAGACGGTTGTGAGCGCGCGCAACCTGGTGAAAATCTTAGGTTCAGAAGAGGAACTTTAGTAATTCGGGTGTATCGGACATCCAGAGTAATTGTCTACCATTGTGAAGGGGGTCATGAGGTACCATTGATCGCCCGCAGGACCATGATAGGGGGAACGTGAGAGTGAGTGTATGAGTAACGGACGCTGGTCGGACGTTTACTGTGTGTAAGTAACCTATCAGTTAAGGCGATCGTCTGAACGTTTACGGA
The DNA here is from genome assembly GCF_964263255.1 of Lissotriton vulgaris. Classification (NCBI taxonomy): domain Eukaryota; kingdom Metazoa; phylum Chordata; class Amphibia; order Caudata; family Salamandridae; genus Lissotriton; species Lissotriton vulgaris. Next base: position 1,354,541,281 of record NC_141689.1, on the reverse strand, counting down.
AGACGTTTCGTCAGTTGAGGTGACAATTACAGTTAGACTGTGGACGTACAGTCAAGAAAAGTGATCACTTGGTCGGAAGTAGTCATTTTTCGGTGTATGAATGGGACGCATGCATGACCGGGAGACGAGCTGAGAAAGGAGGGGAACTGCTGCTAAGGGGACGAGTGACGTCGGAGCGAGCCGCGCTGGGATAGGCTGGTTGGTGTAGAGCCGCGCTGGGATAGGTTGGTTAGCGAGAGCCGCGCAGGGATTGGTGGTTTGCCATCGGGAAGTAAACAAGGAAGGGAATTAAGGAAAATCGTAGATTCTTGAACATGAAGTGTTTTAAATGTTTAAGAGCGATGTTTAAGAGAGAAAATAGAGAGGCGGTGGACGGGGAAGAGGCCCCGCCGGAGGGCACACCCGCTCATTACATGGCTACGAATGTAGGGTTACATACTATACTGTGGATCTCTGAGTGGAGCAAGATAACAGAGGGAAATGAGGAACTGACGTTCCCGAAATACGGAACGTTTAGGTTAGAAGCATTGAATCAGCTGAAAGCAGTAATGCTTGCGACAAGACCTCTACCCAGACCAACACAGTTTGAAGCCCTCAATGCATGGTTTAGGGCGGCATACGACCGGAGTTTGAACAGGCGTCAAGAAAGAGTGAAACGATCGGTAAGAGCAGTGCAGGATGCCAAATGGGATGAAGAAGCTAAAAAGTGGAGAGTGCAGAGAATTGAAGTAGATAAACTGTATCCAGTGATAGAAGTCACAGGAGAAAAGAAACCTCTAGTGGAGGATGATGAGAGCGAGACAGATGACAGCCTGATAAATAGGTTATTGATGGACAGACCACCTCCGTACAATAGAGAGATTGAACTTCCCGAGCTCCAAAAGGGGGACGGGGCTGGTAAAGGGGAACATAGACCACTCCCCATAACAGATTGGGAACCCAACAAAGGCGAGGAAATATCTCAACCTAGTCCAGTACAGACAGTGGTCGGAAGGTTTGTGGTACAAAAGGTGCCAGAAACAGAGCGTGCCAGGTCTTACCAACTGCCGGACGCTCTTCAAGTACCTGTTACCATAGGTCCTGTAGTATCGATTTACGACCCAGAAAGAGCGCAAAAGGGGGAACAGGTACGATTGGACAGGGAAAGAGCAGAGATGGAAAGCAGGAACAATACGATTAATTCACAGAGGCAGTTGCTAGGACCAAGAGGTCGGAGCACCCCATTGAATTCAGTAGTGGATCCCATAATAGATCAAGGGGGTCAGAGAGGGCTGATGGATCTGAGAGGACCACGGCCGAAATCCTTTAGGGAATTAAGGGAGTACTTGAAAGAATGGGATGCTGCCGTAGAAACTCAAAACAACAGGTTAGGAGCGGAAGCGGAATGGGGAAACCGAGAGAACGGAACCCTGTCTCACTGCGGAGCTGGCGAAAGCGGTCCAGAGTGGGATGGGAAGAGTCAGGACGGTAAAGGAGACACTCGCCATATCGGGAGTGGAAGTAGACAGGAGCATGAGGATAGGAATGCAGGATGTGGAGGGGTGCCTCGCCCCATTCTCAATGAAGGAGATCGAAGAACGCAGGAGTACAGGAACAGCTTCAGGTGCACTCACCATACACCGGGCGAAGATGTACAACATTGGAGTCGCGGGAGTGTGGAGAGTCGCGAGGGGTCTCACCATGCATCCAGTGATCACGGACGGGATCGCGGGAACATGGAGAGCTGTGAGGGACCTTATCGTGTATTGAGTGACACTAGACAGCAAAGGAGTGGCGAAGGCTTAGAGAATAGTGGAGGATCTTATCGTGTACCTAGAGAGGCTGAACCGAAGAGACCGAATGGGATGGTGGGAAATAGAGCATTGTTTCACCACACACCGAGGGAAGATGGAAGAGCATGGGATTTAGAAAGATGGGAGCAAGGGAGGACTCCTCATAACTCTTCTGAGCCTAGGCGTAGGACTCGGAGTTGGGACGGGAGGAATGTAAATGGACCATCTAAGAATGAGGTACTAAGAGCTGAGGTAAAGGCAAGGAGACTCGATGTAACCAGCCTAAAATCGGACTTAGATGAAATAATAGACGGCACATTGCCAATGGAGAGGATCGACCTGTACGAACAAGATGAGGTACTGTTTATAGCAAAGGATGCTACTCGGAAGGCGAGGGCAGTACATGAAAGACTATCTGAATTGGCAGACAGGTACATGGTAGACCTATCAAGGACTAAAGCATTACAGGGTAACCATAGGCTGCATTGCACGGATCAGGATCTAGACGAGAGGAGGACGATCGGGTTGAAAACACACATAAAAGAACTGATCATGGGTATAAGAACGTGGAGAGATTTGGATAAATGGGAGGAAAGATGGTCCAAGAGAGAAGGACCATCAGAAGGAGCACAATTGGGATGTCCCCAGAGGGAGGGCCACAGAGAATGGAAGCATACCCTTTGCGAGAAATTGCGAATGGAAGCTATGTGCATGTGCCCTGAAGTAGAGGGGACTTAGCGGCATTTACCAATTCTTTTCCTAAGCTGAGGGAGAACCCCGTGGAGTGGTATAAGCAGGTAGAGAGATTTGTAAAGATATCCAAAGTACTGTGGGTTGACCTGAACACCCTGTTTGACATTGTAGTGCCAGGGGACTTGTGGACAGCATGTAAGGTCAGCGTTGAATGGCCAACATCCGAACCGGATAGGGATGCCCAGACAAACGGACCATCAGAAAAAGTCATGGAAAAGTACGAAAGGGTAATGGCATGGCTGAAGGATAAGGTGCCGTTGCAGGACATAGACTGGGTTAAGATAGATCGGACCACCCAAGAACCTAAAGAGACTGTCCATGAGTATTATGAGAGATTGCTGAAAGCATTCAAACAGTACAGTGGGTTGGATGTAATGGATCCTAGAGACATAGGACAGTTTGTGTCAAAGTTCGTTCTGGGATTGAGACCTGATATTAGTTTGATGATCCAGCAACATTTAATTTGTTGGCAAAACAAACCATTAGATGAAATTTTGAGATATGCAAGGTACTGCAGTGATGAGATAGACTCCAAAGCGAAGAAACTTAAGGAGAAACTGATGATGGTGCAAATGCAGTCGGCTGGAAAGGGTGGACAGCGGCAGCAGGGAACAGGGACATTAAGAAGGAAGCAAAATAATCAGAATAAAGACGATGAGGAAAAGCAGAGACCTAGGGTAGACATTGCGACATTGAAAAAGACGACCAGATGTCACCAGTGTAACGAGGTGGGCCATTGGAAACGCGAGTGTCCCTATAATATTGAGACTGGAGAACTAGAACCGGAGGAGGAAGAAGTCCAGAACAGTCTGATAAAAGGAACAACGACATACAAGGGAAAGGTGGTCAAAGGGGGGACTCCGGCTCCTCGAGCCCAGTTCCCTCAACCACCCAGAATGGCGACAGGGGGAAAGACCTATAAACAAATGCCACTTTTTGTAGGGGGAGAGGAATGCTATTACGTTGATCCGATGACAGGACAGCGTGTGAGTAACATGGAAGACTGTACCCTCGGGGCAGTTCTAGAAGTGGACCAAAGGGGACCGTATGTAGAGGCTGAAATAGCAGGGTGTCCTACAACTTTTCTAGTGGACACAGGAGTCACTCGATCCACTATAAGATCAGCAGTAGTCCCAGGGCTGAAAATGTCGGGGAAACAATTCAAGTGGTAGGAGTCGCAAATAGGAGAATGACTAATCCTTTGACAGAACCAGTACAAGTGAAAATAGGGAAATACAGTGATGAGCACCAGTTTTTGGTTTGTGATTCTAGCCCTGTGTGTCTGCTGGGAAGAGATTTATTGTGCAAACTGAATTGTACAATATACTGCACCCCCCAGGGAGTGGAGGTACTGACTAACGATGATGACGCTGATTTCAAAGTTGCGAGTAAAAAGGTGTGTGTGGAGATGTATCCTGCCTTGACAGTGGAAGATCTCCCTTGGGACCTAAGAGATGTGGTGTCATCTGAAGTGTGGGATTTCACTGGGGAAGAAATAGGACTGATCAAAGGGGTAGAGCCAGTGAAGATCATGGTAAAACCAAATGCTGAGTATCCAAGAACACCCCAATACAAGTTGACCCCAGAGACGATTGCAGGAATAAAGCCTGTGATCGAATCCATGATTAAGCAGGGAATACTGAAGGAAATCGTGGGAAGCCCATGTAACTCCCGGATTATGGGCTTGCAGAAGCCTAGTGGGAAATACAGAATAGTGCAGGACCTTCGAAAGATTAATTACATAGTTGTTTCGTGTTGTCCAGTGGTACCGAATCCATCAGTAATATTGTTTCAGATACCATTCCAAGCTGAGTGGTTCACAGTGATAGATCTTTGCCAGGCCTTCTTTTCAATCCCCTTAGATGAGGAGAGCCAATTTCTTTTCGCTTTTAAGCTGGAAAATCGCGTTTTAACATGGTGTCGTATCCCACAGGGGTATACAGAGAGCCCATCGATTTTTAACCAGCTGTTGAAGAAAAATCTTGAAAGTCTAGTGCTGCCACGGAACTCGGTTCTGGTCCAGTACATAGACGACCTGCTTGTGGCGTCAGAAACTGAGGAAGCTTGCAAAATAGACACCATCACCTTACTGAATCACTTGGCTGAGAACGGACACAAGGTGTCTCCGAGCAAATTACAGTACTGTTTGACAGAAGTGCAGTACTTGGGTCACAGAATTGAAAAAGGGAAACGAAAGGTGTCACCAGACAGAATAGAGGCGATCATGAAAATGAATTCGCCCACAACACAGAGAGAAGTCAGGATGTTTCTAGGAATGGTTGGTTATTGCCGGCAGTGGATAGCTAACTTTTCACTGAAAGCAAAACCTTTACAAAAGCTGACGCACAAGGAGGTGAGTGATCCGGTACCATGGGACAAGGATTGTTTGATGGCATTCTTGCAGCTGAGGGAGGACTTGTGTCGTGCCCCTGCTCTAGGAATGCCGGATTACGAGAAGCCATTCTTACTTTACTGCTGTGAGAGGGAAGGCTGTGCTTTGTCAGTTTTGGCCCAGATACACGGAAATGCCGTAGACCAGTTGCATACTTCTCGGCTACCTTAGATCCAGTAGCCGCAGCGTTGCCCGGATGTCTCAAATCCGTTGCTGCAACGGGTGTCAGCATTGAGCGTTGTGAGAACATTGTAATGGGACACCAGTTAGTGGTGTATGTGCCTCATTCTGTGGAACTGTTAATGACCAGGACCAAGACACAGCATCTGACAAATAGCAGGCTCACGCGCTATGAGCAAGTCATTCTGGCTGCCGAGAACGTGACCCTCAAGAGATGCTCTGTTTTGAATCCTGCCACTTTGATGCCACTTCCAAATGACATTGATGATGATGTATGTACAGATCATGATTGCCTTGATGTGACTGAACTATGCACCAAACCAAGACCGGATATCGTAGATGAGCCATTGACTGACCCCGATGAAGTATTCTTTGTTGATGGCTCATGCGTAAGAGACGATATTGGTCAGCTGAGAGCAGCTTATGCCGTTCGCACCATTACTGGAGTTGTGGAACCTGCTTGCCTGGAAGGAGTACACTCCGCTCAGGTAGCTGAAATCATCGCATTGACACGCGCCTGTTTGGCAGGTAACAAAATTCGAGTCACTATTTACACCGATAGCCAGTATGGTTTCGGGGTAGTTCATGACTATGGGCAGTTATGGTCTCAAAGAGGTTACATGACCTCTTCAGATTCACCTATTCGAAATGGGGAATTTGTTCGACTATTGTTGGAAGCACTACAAGGTCCGGCAGCTATTGCCGTTGTAAAATGCACAGCTCACACTAGAAACACCGATTTTGTGTCGCAAGGCAATAGGTATGCCGACGAGGTTGCACGCTACTGTGCAGAACAAGGATATTCCTTTACAGAGGTGGAAGTGAGTGGGATTCAGGAAAAGACCGAATTAACCATGTTGTTGGAAACTGTAGACACTTGGGATGAGTTGAAATGTATACAAGAGAATGCACCTGACTTCGAGAAAAAGACATGGGAAACTGCAGGTTGTACAAAGAGTGAAATGGACTTTTGGGTCTCCGCAGATGGGAGGGCAGTATTACCAAACGAACTAGTTAGTCCAATGGCAAGGAGAATACGTGGGCCAGCACACATAGGTAGAGATGCTATGGTGAGGGTATTCAGGCAAACCTGGTACAACCCCAAATTTAGAGTAGCGGCAGAAGCAGTATGTCAACGTTGCGTGATCTGCCAACAACTGAATGTAGGAAAGAGAACACCAGTCACATTGAGTCACATAGGGAGGTCCGGGGGGCCATTCAATAGGATGCAACTAGACTTCATTGAAATGCCAAGGTGTAACCGCCTCAGATACGTCCTGGTGGTTGTCTGCATTTTTTCCAGATGGGTTGAGGCTTACCCCACACGCAGGTGTGACACACTCACAGTAGCAAAATTGTTGCTTAGAGAACTGATACCGCGCTTCGGGGTGCCGGCCTCTTTGGAATCAGATAGGGGAACACATTTCAACAGCGAAATTGTGAAGATGCTTTGCTCAGCCCTAAATATAGACCAGAAGCTGCACTGTAGTTATCGACCAGAAGCTTCACAATTGTGGAACAGATCAACAGCACGATTAAGTTCCGAATTGCCAAAGTTTGTTCCTCGACATCCTTGAGCTGGCCTGACGCGCTGCCACTGGTCCTTATGAGCATACGTAGCACACCAGACAGGAGAACAGGTCTCTCTCCACATGAAGTTCTAATGGGGAGGGCTATGAGACTGCCATCAGTTCCAACTACAGCACTGTTGAACATCACAGATGATTTGATCCTGGACTATTGTAAGGGACTCTCTGACGCCATTCATTCTGTGTCTCTTCAGGTGCAGGCCGCTGAAGTTCCATCGTCCCAAGACTTGTGCCACGACCTGTGCCCTGGTGATTGGGTCGTGGTGAAGAAACACGTCAGGAAGAATTGCTTAGACGTGCGCTGGCGTGGACCCTACCAGATCATACTGGTAACAAACACTGCAGTGAAGTGTGGAGGCTTGCCCAACTGGATCCACGCCTCACACACTCGAAGAGTTCCAGCACCTCCGGAAGAAACAGCTCCTCTCTCGGATGAAAATCCAGCTGAGAACGGAGAATCCACAGAGGGGACCAGTCAAGCTGTAGAGGTGCCAGAAGAGACTGGGAGCGTGTCTGACCAGGCCGAGGACGGTCAATACACCAGCGAAACTGACGTTGCCACAGAAGGAGAAAGTAGCTGGGAGTACGAATCAGACACTGATCAAGCTGCAAGTGGTGAAGAGTCGAGTGCAAGCACAAGGAGCAGGAGGACAAGGAGTGGAGAGGCTAGCTGGCCGAAAAGAAGAAGGCCAAGCCCGAGAGCAAATCCAGAGAGAACTCTTGTTCCAATTTCTGAAGACTCAGACCTAGACGAAGGTGCAGTGGACTCAAACTCTGAGGGTCCAAGAAGATCAAGGAGGGTACGTGTGCCCTGCAGAAGATACGCCACTCCTGAGTGGACCTACTTGGCGACAGATGTCTTGGGGACAGAGATCCGGGAGGGTGAGGGAAGTGCAGGTGACCAACCTTGATCCAATCGTAACGGTGGAAGTAAGACTGTTGACACCTGGAATTGAGACCGAAGGGTTGCTAACGTTCACTCTCCCCATCCCTCTGTATTTAAGCAGGATCAAAGACCTGGTACTGAACAGATTAGAATTTCCAACCTTGGGTCACCCAGTACCAGAACACGAGGAAACCATCCTTCGTTTGGAATTGTTGGAATATGCTATTAGAGCCGCTGGAACACGAATCATCGTAGATACCTAAAAGACTTTGTAAATAAGCCAGAGAGAGAAGATAACCTAGCGCCTAGTGGAAGAAGAAGAAAATTAGGGACATTTCATTTAGTGGACGGAGAAGGGCTAGGGTTGTCTGTCGTTGGAATTAAAGAGACTGAATTGCAAAGAGACTTTACCAGATTCCAAGTGTGGTTAACAGACTGAGAAAGCAGAATGAAAGCAGAGTGAAGAAATCAAAAGAGACTTTTCAGAAAGAAACTACACTGTTTGATAACATGGAATCCGGTAGTCCGAACCGCAAGGCAAAATGCATAGTAGGCACACTTATAGCAGTAGTGATTTTTCTTATAGTCATAGTAGTTACTGTATCATATATAGTGGGACATGAGAATATAACAAAGGCAACAGATACAAAAGCTGGAGTGACATCGAAACCTGCTACTGCTGGCAAGGTGGGGGACAAAGCAGGAAAAGACAATACTTTGCTAGCAGCAGAAGCTCGCAGGTTACACATGGATGAGTCACAGGGTAACTTTAAGTCCAACGCATATGCCAAATTGTTATACGAGTATATAGATGTCATGGAGGCTAAGGATTGGTATGTCTGCATGAAGCTACCAGCTTCCGTGGACGAAGGTATTAGGTATCATCACCTTCCATTGACTTATGGGATCTCATGTAGTTTAATACTTAGCATATTTTATGGTCGAGATAGCTTTGAGTACTATTTTTCGAATTATGACTCTGTATTACCAGAGGTTCCGAACTACAAGCAAATGAACAAATGGGACTATTACAAGAGTGAAGATAGATTGGCAAAATTCTTCATTCCTTGGAATACCCTAGATACTTCACATGCTCGTAGAAATAATCTGACTTGCAAGGTGTCAGAAATTGAGAAGAAGTTTATAGGGCAAGTGGATGACAGGTACAGAAGACAAAAGATTCTGAAAATGTCAGGACAATGGAAAACAGATTGGACCGAGGAGGAGAAGGCACACAAAAGAAAGGGTAGCAACGGTCCAATAGCTTTAGATCGCACACAGAGAGGGAAGTTATGTATACACCGAGGTAAAACTTATTATGAAAATGTGTTTGTGGGAGAAGTCGATTGTGAACATGCCTTCCAATTAGAGTACTACACGAAAGATTTCTTAAAGGGAATGCAAGTGATTCCTAATGTATATTTTGTATGTGGAAGAAATGCCTACGTGAAGCAGCCTGATAATTGGTATGGCTCATGTTATTTGGCGATTGTCTTCCCCAAAATATACCATGCTAAAGATTTAGAGATCATAGAGGGAAAAACACCAGTTAGAAAGAGACGTAATCTAGGAGATGCTGAGATAGTAGGTGATGTATTTGGCGCTATGATGCCTCTTTTAGGGATCATACTGAATGATGTCAAAATCAGGAGACTGGCAACGGTTGTAGATAGGTTGTCCGCCAGCACGGCGAGATCACTGATGCTGGTAGAAGGGGAGATGCAATCGATAAGGGCAATGGTTCTTCAGAACCGTCTTGCTTTAGATGTTCTGCTAGCAAAAGAGGGCGGAGTCTGTAAGGCTTTGAAGGTCCAGGAATGCTGCACCTACATTCCAGACAATTCAAAACCTCTTGAGAAGGGCATACAGAATATACCCAAGATACACCAAGAGATTGAGGACCTAACAAGGGTAAATGTTTGGGAAAATGTAGGTCATGGGATGGGCAAAGTTGGAGGTTGGTTTGCCAACCTCGGGAAGAGTTTTGTCTGGTATATTCTGAAGCCTAACATCATAATTGTGATTTGCATAATCATATTGTGGGGTTTAGTGAGACTGTACCAATGGTATAGGTCGAACAGATTGCAAAGGTCTATGAGAGAACAGGAGCATAGGTTAGCTGCTATGCAAGATCATCAGTATAAGAGTCTGAGGGCTCTAGAAACGATAAAAAGGGGGAGCCTTGCAACAAGTTCTGTTTGACCCATTCAAATTGGTGTACTAGTGATGACCCCTGGAGGTCATCAAAGGGGGGAACTGAGAGAGCGCAATTTGAATGAAATGTATGAATGCGCCATATTTACAAACCAGTTGCGGAAGTTAGTTAAGGTAACTAGAAATATGAAAATATGTATCCGCATTTACTCACGATTGCTTTGTTAGATATAGAGAGCACATATAGAGTGTGGGCTAATATAGAAATGTGTGGAAATGTTTAGAAATGTTAGATGTGTTAATCAGGTTCCATGTTATGTAGCTGCTAAATGAAGAGGGATGTAATGTGCAAAATGAAGAAACGTGCAGACATCATGGCACTGTATAAGAACGAAATGTACAATTTCATCTTTCATGTAACATGGATTCACTATTATTCAATGATTTTTGCTTACATGTTAAATGCTATGTTTTATAGATGTGTTTCATATAATCAGAGAGTGGTGTGTTAGCATATTATTTTAAGTTAATAATAATGGTTCACAGGGTGCAGGCTACTGCACGTAATTTAGTAGGCCCGGAGAGATAAAGTGTCCTCTTTGATCTGCACGTGTTAGTTAAAGTCGAGCCTCGTTAAAATAAATTGCCAATGCTGGTTGAAGTTTTATGGCCTAGCCTGATAAGGGGAGCCTGGAATTTGGGGCCCTACTCCAGAGTGTCTGTTTGCAGGTGTGAGGGGGGTACCAATCAAGAGCTTGATGAATAGAGCTCTGTCCGGGGAGATAGGCTCGGGTCCGGAGGAGTCTACTGGAATGTCATGGGGGTACCAGCATGCTGGAGACGGAGCCTGGGAAGCAAGGTCAACTTTAACAAGCGGCCCAAAGAAGTGAAACCATGGAAAAAGCCAGAATCGAGACCACGTGAATTGTGTACGTGGTGGGCGTCTCAGAGGGGCGTTCCACTCATATTGTGATTTTGTATTAGGGACAGCACCCTGGGGAGGAGGTAGAGCAGATGGCCTGAGGACCCTTAGAGAGCGGATGGGTAGGCAGAAAGGGTACTGCTACAATGCATAGGTTTTCATCTAAGACTAAGAGAGAGTGATTGAACTTCTTTGGAAGTCAACACGGCTGACACCTTTTTAGGTAAAGAACTTGCTAAGTAGGGATGTCATCTAGTCTAGTGTAGGGTCAGTCTAACCTGATTTGTTTTCTTTTCTGTAAATGACGCTCAAGCTTCATCTTGTGTCGATGATAACTAACTTACTGATTTTTGAATTAGTCTTGGTGGTTTTCTTCTGTCGATTAAGATCTCTCAGAGAGTTCATGTTCATCCTATTACCTGTGTATCTTTTGAATCTTATATTGAGATGTTTGTACCTGCAACTAATTTTGGCTTTATAATAAATCTTTAAACTTATCCGTAGTAAGTGGTTCTTTAGAGTTGTGTCAGTTTTGGGGCTGGTTTGACCTATGTAGGGTTGCTCTTTACTCAATGACAGGCAACAATCGATCCAAATGATTTAAGTGAGATAGGAGTTGGAGTGATCTGGTAATTGATCAAAAATCTCACTTTCCCAGGAGGAAGAAGAGGAGGAGGAGGAACAACCAAGGCGCTTCCTGCCTGAAGAACCAAGGCAAAGGCACGTTAAAGTGCACTTTATTTGGCAATTCTTTTCTTTTCCTGAAGACCAGAAAAAGGTGAACGCCCCCAAAGTCACCTGTCTTATTTGTGGAAAAGTCCTCTCCAGGGGCATTCCCAAAATGAAATATTCTTTTGGCAATTTTACTATGATCCGCCACATGGACAGGTGGCATCCTAATAACTTAGCCCAGGCTGAAGTACAGGAACTTCGAAACAACCCACCCCCTGTGGCCAGCACCTCCTCTACTGAAGACTCACTTTCTGGTCCTGAAGGACGCCAAATGGTGCCAAATATTCAACAAAAATTTGGCAAAACAAAAATAGTTTGCATTTTCTGTGGCAAAGCGTTATGTTATGGTGAACTTAGTGTCACCTTAATAAATAATGCTGTGGACAACCACCAATGCAGCAAGAAAAGGAAGCAGTAATTCTTTTCTTTTTTTTTGCTCCTGTTGAGCCATTTCCAATTCCCTGTTTTTTGTTTGTTCCCTTAAAAAACACAAAAAAATATAAAATTGTTCAAAAATACAAAAAAAATGTTCAGAACAAAAATATAAAACAAAAAAAATAAAAAAAAGTTATTTTCAGAACTACCTCCCATTTATAAAATATTGCTAAAAATTTTAAACTCTGGCATTCTTTTTTCTCTTTTGTGCGCTTCCCGGTGCGCTCCCTGGTGCGCGTACCGAGCACTCCCTCCGTGACAATCGAAAAAAAATAAATAAATGTTTTGCCCCGCGGGCCCCTTTTATAGCCCCCACATCAAACCTAGGGGGTCAGGGTGGGTCTACCCTGCCCCCTTATGGTCATTTCCCCCTTTGTTTTGGCCACCTCTTGTGTCTCGATCCTACCGAGATACAAGATGGCGGACGCTCCGGACTGTTTCGAATGTTTACAGACACCCGAGAGCCAATCAGCTTTCTGTGCGCAAGTCGCGTGGCGCGCCCAGAGCGCTGCCATAGATATATATATTTTTTTTAACCTAAATTACTCAAAAACCACTGGAGCACATATCTTGAGACATAGCAAAGGCACATCGGGCTACCAGTCCCTACATCTTTGCCAAGTTTGGTGCAAATCCATTCAGCCGTTCGGGCTAAAAGTGAGTTCGACCGCCCTATGGAAATTAACATGGGGAAAACACGTTTTGGGACCCCCCTTTTATCTCGGCCCCCGCTTGACGAATCCCCCCCAAACTTTCAGGGAACGACCGGAGCTCGACGAGGCAAATTTGAGGAAATTTTCAGGCAGATTCGTCAACTGACGCCAAAGTTATTCACAATAGAATTTTGAGATTTTGCATTGAAAAAAATCCTAACTATAACTACCTACTGGCGACCGCCAGTAGGTAATATATATATATATATATATATATATATATATATAGAGAGAGAGAGAGAGAGAGAGAGAGAGAGAGAGAGAGAGTATTCAATTCTATCAAAAATCCAATATGCTTCTATTTGTCAAACCAGAAATTGATTATTATATCAGCAATATTTGCTCCTTTTCTCTTCTGCTTTGTGAATATTATGGCTTACATTTGCACATTACTAGTAAAGTAGTTTTCGATAAGGATTAGTTGTTAAATGTTAACTATTTTATATATGATAATGTATTTTAAAACTAAATTCAAATTTGTATTCTACCTACCTAACATGTTTTAGACTTGTTGACTGTATATGTATATTGATAGGGTTTGTCAAACCAAATAAAGATTTTTCAAAGAACATGGTGCCCCTCACATGATGAACTTGGTCCCCTTCACCACCCACCAGGGAGTTATGGTTCATTTCCAAGAGGGAGAGATGAATTTAACTTAACAAGCACTTCAAGATCATCGTGAGCTCAATGGAACTACACAGATAGATGTGCACAGCAGTCAATGTTATTCACTGGCTAGACTCAGCCTCTACATAAATGAGTCAGGAATTATACAATTGTTACAGAAATGGTGCTCTACATGCTGGTGGTCAGTGAGGGCTACTGGCAACCGGATGGTGCTTTACATGCAGGTGCATTGAAGGTTACTTTTAACAGATGTTGCTATAAATATAGAGGAAATTATAGGTATTAATGGAATGGGGATCTTCAATGTTTAACACAGCTGCAGTACAGCACGTATGTGGCAAGATATCAGTTGACAACTCTCTCACTTAGGGGTCTAGTCACAAACTGCACTTTGTAGTACATTTAGTAATACTACAATAGCACTATTCACATACTGAAAAATGCTATTCACAAACCTATAGGTGAAACCTCTGCCTCGCCTATTTCTTCTATGCAGAGATCTCTGCCACAGTGACAGACATCTCTGAATATATAACCATACATTTAAATAGTACTTGTGGGAAGGAAACGTGGGAGTGGAGGACTATGGGAAATACTTACACCTAAATGGGAGATGTTTAGGTAGGAGCTTGGGGACAGAATAAGGGAGGGTTAAGGTGTTTAGGGAGGGAAAAATACTCACCCAAATAATATGGCGA